>NC_134240.1:110843873-112093873 GCF_965152275.1 Natator depressus
ATCAGCACAAATAGAGAGGTTCATACCTTCCCAATCTCTGGGGAACAGTCTTAGAGCAGCTCAGTCTGTCCTACAGTATGAGCTTAATTTGATTTATAGTCCGCTTATGTATGAGAAGTAGAAGCTTATTACACCTTACTTCACTTTTCTTATCTAGTTTCATACCAATTTTCAGGATACAAACATGTCTGTACCAACCACACATAAGAACATTCAAGATGTTAGGATACTGTAGAGTACAAGTAGCATTAGACCATAGAGACAAACTGTTTTGTAGTAAAAGTACCAAACACACAATTTATATATGCAAAAAGAAAAGGAGTGCTTGTGGTATAAAGTATGCATCCGATGAAGTGAGCTGTAGCTCACGAAAGCTTATGCTCAAATAAATTGGTCAGTCTCTAAGGTGCCACAAGTACTCCTGTTCTTTTTGCGAATACAGACTAACACAGCTGCTACTCTGAAACCAACAATTTATATATAACATTCTTTAACGGAGCATACATCTTATGTCTGACAGATTCCACACATACTAAGAACAAATGTCAGAACAGTTTAAGAATTAGTAAATTTCCACAATAAAGTTTAATATGAGTACAGAGCATTCTGGGAATCCAGTTCATATTTATACTATTTAGCTCAAATACAAAGCATTTTGGAAATATGTGACATTCACTAACAGCATTATTATTCTGTTTCCAAGACATCCACATATACTGTATATTTCCAGAAGGAATATATGTAACCAATTAGGTTTTCAGTTCAGAATTAGGAGAATATTTTTCTATATTTCCAGAAACAAGTTTAGTTTGGGGCATACTTTGGCTCTGTGGATTAATAACCCCTTCCACTTCTGCATATCTTACAATATCTCCTAATGATTACGTGGCGAGAAATGAATCAATGTAATAATTGTTTTGTCAGCACTTTTCCCAGTACATCTCTCAAAATATTTTTTAAAATCACACAGCTGATTGCACGAGTTTGATAACGGATTTGTGAAAGTAGCACAGAAACGTAGGACAGAGCAGATAAGCTATATCCTCCTCCATGCCGTGAGGCTCCTTCACACACACAAAGATTCCATCCTTTTCACGCAATTTCATTCATCTTCCACTGCACCTTTAAGGCATTTTATCACCGTCACCTTCTATCTGAACAGCAATACATGAGACTACTAGCAGCCAGGCAATATTACAGTATCTGTCAAAGGTGATACTGCTGAACCCCAAGAATAAGATACTATCTGGTGATTAAATATGCTACCTTAAAACTGTCACAATATCAAAGTTTTATCACAGTATTATCTGCACACCTTACGTTATTTAAAATCAAACTAAAAATGAATATTGCCCACACAGAATTCTTAATCAAACAGCTTAGTAAATTACATGGAAGATGATGTGTACAGATGTCCATTGCAATCAGTGATGGCACGCAGAGATTATCAGGAGTTCATTCATCAGAAAATCAGTATTTGCAAAATGAGGAATAGCTGACCTATATGCTTTCCACTCACTTAGCCTAATGTGGCCATGACAAACATCTTCTTTTCATCATAACTATTCAAAGCAGACAGTCCTAACTGTAGCATATTTTATATTTATATATAGGTAAGAAATAAACATCCAAACTGTTTTAAAGATAGCTTGAAAGGAAAGAGAACACTAACCTCAACATTTTCAAAGTAGTGTATGGGGAGTTAGGTGTGTCATCATTACAGGGCTAACTGCACCTCTGTTCCTTTTATGGCTTCTCTGAGGGAACCCCCGCTCTCACACCTTGTGCCTTTACCTAACGTGGGGTGGATTTTTGGAATTCTCCCTCTCTTAGACCAGGCCCTGGGCTACGGTACTCTGTGTATCAACTATTTTTACCCAACAGGTACAACTGAGTTTAAGAGTTCAGGCATTATCTCTTAGCAAAAGATGGCTTATTCTGACATCACAGGCACCAGCTTCCAACTTTCCCGGGGGTGCTCATATAATAAACATCCCAATAACCAACTCGATATATAGCATGTAACAGTTACTGTGGTTCTTAGAGATGAGGAGGTTACTCACTTGTGCAGTAACTGATGTTCTTCGAGATGAGTGTCCCTGTGGGTGCTCCACTCCATGTGTTGGTGTGCCCCTAAGCCTTCGCTCGGAGATTTTTACAGCAGTACTCGCACAGGCCATGCACGTGCGGTGCCTGCCTCACGTGCTGAATGTGGCTCAATTATGCGCGCGCATGGCCCAGGTTCCTCAGTGCCTTCTCTACAACACAGACCACTCCAACCGCCAAAGCAGAGGGGAAGAGGGTGGGTAGTGGAGCACCCACAGGGACACTCATCTCAAAGAAAGTCAGTTACTGCACAGGTGAGTAACCTCCTCTTCGAGAGAGAGCTGTCCCTGGGGGTGCTCCACTCCAAGTGACTGAAAAACAGTATTTCTTAAGGAGATAGGGACTTCGGATCTGATAAGAAAGCTGTAGACAGCACAGCTCTGACATAGATCTCGTGGAGTGTGCTCTAACAGAAGTTGGAGGATTCATCATCTTTAGTTGGTAGCATACGCGGATGCAGTCTGCTATCCAATTGGATAGTCTCTGGGTAGAGATAGATTTGCCTCTGGATCATTCTGTGATTGAAAGGAAAAGTTAGGGGAAGCCCTGAAGGGCTTAGTCCTATCCAAATAAAAGGACAATGCCTGTGCACGTTGAGTTTGTGCATCGTTGATTCAAAAGCGTTTGAATCAGCATGGTTTAGGAAAGAAGGTTGGTAGATGGATAGGTTCTTTGAGGTGGAAGGAGGAAGGCACCTTGGGAGAAATTTAGGATGCATTCACAGCATGACTTTGTCCTTAAATAATATAGTGTACGGTGGGTCAGCCATAAGCACTCCAAGTTCTCCTACATGTCTGACAGATATAATGGCAGCTAAAAAGGCAGTTTTCATGGACAGATGTAGGAGGGAGCATGTTGCAAGCGGCTCAAATGGATGGCGCATCAAGCATGTGAGGATCAAGCGTAAGTCCCAGGGTTGAGTAGGTGGTCTAATGTCCGGGTATAGGGTCTGGAGGCCCTTGAGGAACCGTTTTGTGATGGGGTGGGAGAAGATACTAGTGTCTCCGGTCTTACTGTGAAATGCCGTAATTGCTACCAGATGTACCTTTATGGAGCTAAAGGAGAGCCCAGATAACTTAAGTTCTAAAAGATAATCTAGTATTAGGGAAAGAAGGGCAGAAGCAGGAGTGGTTTGCTTGGCGGAGCACCAGTGGGTAAACCTAGTCCATTTACGGAGATAGGTAGTACGTGTGGATTGTGTTCTGCTATGTAATAGTACACTTTGTACCTGTTCAGAGTAGTCTAGTTCCTCGTTAGATAGGTAGGAGGCTGAAATTTGGATATTGTGTTGGAGGCACCAATTCCAAAGTTTCATAGCCTCTGTGTAAAGCGAGTGGGATTGAGCTCCCCCTTGTCTGTTTATGGACAGGAAGGGATGGAATAGCCCAACTGGATGACCTCTACGTCCCATCTGTCCATAGAGGTGGCTCACCAGTTGTGGCAGAATGGGAGTAAATGGTGACCAAAAGGTTGGATGGGAAGTATAAGCACCAGAGTGGGTGGAAGGTATTCTATACCCTTGACCAAGGCTTCAAATCTGCTTATTAGATGAAGGGGGTTTGGACGGTCCTGATGTTGTGGGGCATGGTCGTCGATGCCCGGATCTCTGACAGTGGTCGTATGGCCTCTGTTGTTGTTGTGTGTAGACTGGGTATTGTGGGCGTTGGTAAGGCTGATACCTTTATTGTCTTCTAATTTCTGGTGTATGGAGCCTAGGGATCTGAGCATCGCTCTGGAATCCTTCATGGTGTGCAGCATCTTGTTGGGTTTTGCTGCAAATAACTTCTCGCCACCGAAGGGGAGATCCTCCACGACGTTTTGTATCTCGCATGGGAAAGAAGAAGAGGTAAACCATGAAGCCTGACGCATCACTACAGGCGTCACGGTGGACCTGGCAGCCTGCAATGCTGTGCAGGAAATAATCTGCCCTTCAGAGACTTCTGCTCTGAATTGTTGTCTCTTGTGCTCTGGAATGTCATTAATAAACTCCATGACTTTACCGTAATTTCTGTGATCATATTTGGCCAGTAGGGCTGCGTAGTTTGCTACTCTAAAGTGTAGCATGGATGATGCATAAACTTTGCACCCAAGTAGGTCCATTCTTTTGCTGTCCTTGTCAGAAGAAGTGGACCGGAAATGCTGTGGTTTGTTCTTTTCGTTGGCTGCTTCTACTACCAATGAATTTGATGCTGGGTGTGTGAAAAGGAATTCTGAGGGCCTGGAGGGGACAAAGTATTTCCGGTCTTCCCTTTTGCAGGTAGGGGGTATGGTGGCTGGGGTGGTATTCTTGGCAGGGTCCATAATGGCTCCATTAATAGGTACGGCGATCTTAGAGGAGGTCAAAGGTTGTAATATGTCGGTTAGCTCATGTGGAGTCTCCAACACCTCCTCCAGAGTGATCTTGAGCTCACTAGCCACTCTTTTGAAGAGGTCCTGAAAATGGGTAAAATCATCCACTGTTGTTGGGGGTGGGGGCATAATAGCCTCTTCTGGGAAAGAGGCAGGATGAGGCAATCTCTGCATTTTTTGCTGGGACTCAATGAAGGGTACCTTGATCTGTGCCCCTTAGCAGAGCGGTGCTCCTTCCTCCCTCGATTATAGATAATTTACCATCAGGGAAGATGATTTCTTTGAGACATAAGTCCCAGAACTATGAACTGATGCCAAGCTCAGTAGAGGACTTTTTGAAGAGATTTTCCCAGATTTATCATTCCTAGCCACTCCAGGAGGTGAAGAGGGGCACACAGACCTCCCCAACAAAAAGTTTTCGGTGAACCACTCACGCCTTTTGGGTTCTCAAACAGAACAACCTGCAAATGGCACGTTTTTCAGGAATGTGGCCCTCACTGAAGCACAAGAGGCAGCTGGTGCACCTATCAATAAATGGCATCACTACAACACAAGATGGCCAGCTTTTAAACTCAGGAGACTTCTGCTCTACCATAAGAGCTGGACCACGTACCAGGAAAGTCTCATGAGGAAATTAAGAAAAAATTTTGGGTTTTTTAAGGGGTATAAAGAGACTAATAACTATAACTAAATAACATTAAAACTATCAAGGACTATTTACACTTCAAAGGGTTAATTGCACAGTGAAGAAGCAGCTCAGACACTGCTCAAGTTCTGACTTGTAATCACAGCCAGTAAGAATGAACTCCAGGATAGCTGCGGTCACCAGCCCTTTATGGCCTCAGATAGGAGGCACGAGGATATCTGGAGCACAGGTGCAGCCTCCAACAGACACTACTAGCCAAAAGAATCTGCGCTTGAGTTCATGGACTGCATGTGCACCAAGAGTGGAATACATATGGAAAAGCACCCAAGGAAATAACAATAAATTATTACAGAATAGTACCAGTTCTGTCACAAGGGGTGTGACTCCTAATGTATTAATGAGTCATGCAACTGAACAAATCACATGCTCCCCATTTTGAACATTTATAAACAGAGGCACTGCAGCAAAAATATTGACGATTGTGGGGGGGGGGGTTTAAACAAGTCTTCAAATAATGATCTCTGTGTTATATTAAATATTGTGGTTCAGCTTGGCTATGATACCTGACTATAGTAAGTAATTGTTCTTATATGATCCCCAGCCTTCACTGAAAGGACAGACTGGTGATTGCTTGGGAACCAGAGTTTACATGTTCTATTTACCTTCCAGGCAAACTTGAACCTTCCTCATATAATCATTTTACGTAGAAATGCATTCCGTTATATTAATCTGAACTGTGAACATCTGTCTTTTGTTTTTAAATAATCCATGATATATGGTTAGAACATTGGCTCATTGCTCACTGATGATTAATGGCTTGGAATGGCAGCTTTTGTAGTTATTAAAACTTCCTGTTGCTATGGGCTAAATGAAAAACATGCCTTTGGACCACACTGTGGTCAGAACACTAGAAAGAGCTAGGACTCTATGGCTAATAAGATAAACAAAATAAAATTAACATTTAACAGAGTGGTAAAATGGAGTTCCATTTTAATAAATTCATTCTGACTAAAAATTGACCAATATAAAGCAGTTATTTGTAAGGAATAAGCAATTAGGCCTCTTTCTTTTAAATGTGGTTTTATGGACTTCATGGAACTTGCATGTTTCAGTGTTTACCACTGCCCCCTAACTAGGGTCATACCAAATTCATGGTCCATTTTGGTAAATTTCGTGGTCATAGGATTTAAAAAATCTTAAATTTCACACTTTCTGAAAGTTCATGGTGCTGTAACTGCATGGGTCTTGATCCAAAAAGGGGTTATGGGGGCGAGGGGAAGGAGTTGCAAGGCTATTGTGGGGGTTTGCGGTATTGCCACCCTTATTTCTGCACTGCTGCTGGCATCGCTGCCTTCAGAGCTGGGCAGCTGGAGAGCAGTGGCTGGAGGCTGGGAGCCCAGCCATGAAGACAATGCCACCGCCAGCAGCAACACAAAAGCAAGGGTGGCATTGCATGATATTGCCAATCCTACCTCTGCACTACTGCTGGCAGCGGTGCAGAAGTAAAGGTAATAATGCTATACCATGCCACCCTCACTTCTGTGCTGCTGTTGGTGGCAGCACTGCTTTGAGAGTTGGTCTCCCAGACAGCAACTGCAGAACTTCCTGCAGCAAGAGGAGGTTCCCGGAGGTGGGTCTGACCCAGCCCTGAGAGCAGCCTATGCATGGGAAGACGAAGTCCTGTCCCTCCCCAGCCCAGCCAGGACTAGTCGCTGGAGTCCAGTGTACGGTAGGAGCCCTCGGCCAGGGTGCCCCCAGTCTCCGTTCCCAACGCTCAGGGGTTAAAGGTGCCTTGGGCAGCTGTGTGTGTGGGAGGGATGACAACGGCATCCCTGTCCCCAACCAAGGCACCCTCAGTTGTCGCTCATGTTGCCAACCCCAAGGCCTGCCCTGCCCTCACCAACAGTGATGACCCCGCCATACTATGGTTCCCTCATTTCTGCGCTACTTATTGCGGTGGCATTGCCTTCGAAGTTGGGTGCCCAGCCAGCAGCTACCACTCTCTGGCCACCCAGCTCAGAAGGCAGCGCAAAAGTAAGGATGGCAATTCTGCGACCTCCTACAACAGTCAGATTTCACATGGACAGCCGTATGAATTTGGTATGGCCTCACTCAACCTTAACAATTCCTGCAGTGTTGACACATTTTCACCATTGTGACAGCATGGCATATTGTCCCCATAGAGAAATGTTACTGATAGATGTTAGAAGTACTACCAGGGACAGATGTCAGATGCTGGTAAGGCTTCTAGTGCCCTGTCATAAATATAAAGGGAAGGGTAAACCCCTTTAAAATCCCTCCTGGCCAGAGGAAAAATCCTCTCACCTGTAAAGGGTTAAGAAGCTAAAGGTAACCTCGCTGGCACCTGACCAAAATGACCAATGAGGAGACAAGATACTTTCAAAAGCTGGGAGGAGGGAGAGAAACAAAGGGTCTGTCTGTCTGTCTATATGCTGCTTTTGCCAGGGATAGACCAGGAATGGAGTCTTAGAACTTTTAGTAAGTAATCTAGCTAGGTATGTGTTAGATTATGATTTCTTTAAATGGCTGAGAAAAGAATTGTGCTGAGTAGAATGACTATTTCTGTCTGTGTGTCTTTTTTGTAACTTAAGGTTTTACCTAGAGGGATTCTCTATGGTTTGAATCTAATTACCCTGTAAGGTATCTACCATCCTGATTTTACAGGGGTGATTCCTTTACTTCTATTTCTATTAAAAGTCTTCTTGTAAGAAAACTGAATGCTTTTTCATTGTTCTCAGATCCAAGGGTTTGGGTCTGTGGTCACCTATGCAAATTGGTGAGGATTTTTACCAAACCTTTCCCAGGAAGTGGGGTGCAAGGGTTGGGAGGATTTGGGGGGGTAAGACGTGTCCAAACTACGTTTCCCAGTAAACCCAGTTAGAGTTTGGTGGTGGCAGTGGATATTCCAAGGACAAAGGATAAAATTAATTTGTACCTTGGGGAAGTTTTAACCTAAGCTGGTAAAAGTAAGCTTAGGAGGTTTTCATGCAGGTCCCCACATCTGTACCCTAGAGTTCAGAGTGGGAGAGGAACCTTGACAGTCCCCATAGAGAAATGTTACTGATAGATGTTAGAAGTACTACCAGGGACAGATGTCAGATGCTGGTAAGGCTTCTAGTGCCTATACTATGGCCTTTTCTGACATCTATTTACTGGTAGCCCATCTAGCAATTATGGTACATAGCTCACAGTTTGTCAGCCTACAGAGTGCATTTTTGGAGACGTCCTAATAAAATCCTAATCACAAAGCACTCTGTCTCAACTTTGTTTACATCCAGCGAAACAAAAAGCAGTAAAATCTGATATCTCAAAAAATATTTCTGTAGCTATCAAAATAAGAGACATTTGACTTTGGCTGTTACCATGGGTAGATTTTTAAAACTGTCTTTTCCCCGATTCTCCCCAGAATAGGCCACTCTTCCCTTCTTACACACATGAAATTAACATAAAAGTAAAACCTATATAAATATAGAATATAAAAAATTGAAGACTTATTCACAATAGAACTAATATTTACATTTTTATGCCAGCTTTTAACTCTAATCATATTCAAGAAAGACTAACAGTGAGAGACAGATTTTGTGCTTAATCATTGTGTAATATTTATTTTTTTATTCAATTCAGTGTGATAACTTGAATGAGGTGAGCATGATTTGATCCTCACAATCTGTTTTAGTCTGTCACACCCATTACAAGCCTGACTGAAGAAAAACACTGGTGAAACACATATCACTGTATCTGCTTGCCTAACTTGGATTAGGCTACCAGTCCTCATGTGACAAAATGTGCAGTTCTGTAATTCCCCAATATCGTAGATTCCTTTTGCTTGTGATCTAAACCGGAATTAAGTAGATCATTTCTTCTTAGTCCTTAATGGATATTTGCCAACACCATACCACTGCTATGCAAATTGTTATAAATATTAGTCTTTCCTCCAACTCACATCTGAATTGTTCTAGTCATGTAAATAAGATATGGGGCTCAGTGGGAGAGTATGAACATATCAAATTATTAGGGCTGTCAAGCAATTAAAAAAATTAATTGTGATTCATTGCACTGTTAAACAGCAATAGAATACCACTGATTTAAATATTTTGGCTGTTTTCTACATTTTCAAATATATTGATTTCAATTACAACACAGAATACAAAGTGTACCATGCTCACTTTTTATTTATTTTTGATTACAAATATTTGCATTGTAAAAAAACAAAATAGTATTTTTCAATTCACTTAATACAAGTACTGTAGTGCAATCTCTTTACCATGAAAGTTGAACTTACAAATGTAGATTTATGTACAAAAAAACCTGCATTCAAAAATAAAACAATGTAAAATTTTAGAGCCTTCAAGTCCATTCAATCCTATTTCTTGTTCAGCCAATCTCTCAGACAAACAAGTTTGTTTACATTTGCAGGCGGTAATGCTGCCCACTTCTTATTTACAATATCACCTGAAAGTGAGAACAGGCGTTCGCATGGCATTGTTGTAGCTGGCGTCGCAACATATTTACATGCCATAGGCACTAAAGAGTCATATGTCCCTTCATTCTTCAACCACCATTCCAGGTGACATGCGTCCATGCTGATGACTGCTTCTGCTCGATAACAATCCAAAGCAGTGTGGACTGATGCATGTTCATTTCCATTATCTGAGTCAGACACCACCAGCAGAAGGTTGATTTTATTTTTTGGTAGTTCAGGTTCTGTAGTTTCCGCATCGGACTGATGCTCTTTTAAGACTTCTGAAAGCATGCGCCATACCTTGTCCCTCTAAGATTTTGGAAAGCACTTCAGATTCTTAAACCTTGGCTTGAGTGCTGTAGCTATCTTTAGAAATCTCACATTGGTATCTTCTTTGCGTTTTGTGAAATCTGCAGTGAAAGTGTTCTTAAAATGAACAACTTGTGCTGGGTCATTATCCAAGGCTGCTATAACATGAAATATTTGGCAGAATGGGGGTAAAACAGAGCAGGGGACATACAATTAACCCCCAAGGAGTTCAGTCACAAATGTAATTAACGCATTATTTTTTTAAACGAGCGTCATCAGCGTGGAAACATGTCCTCTGGAATGGTGGCCAAAGCATGAAGGGGCATATGAATGTTTAGCATGTCTGGCATGTAAACACCTTGCAATGCCAGCTACAAAAATGCCATGCAAACTCCTGTATTTCTCACTTTCAGGGGACACTGTAAATAAGAAGAGAGCAGCATTATCTCCTGTAAATGTTAACAAACTTGTTTGTCTTAGTGACTGGCTGAACAAGAAGTAGGGCTGAGTAGACTTGTAGGCTCTAAAGTTTTACATTGTTTTGTTTTTCAGTGCAGTTACGTAACAAAAAAAATCTACATTTTTAAGTCGCGCTTTCATGATAAGGAGATTGCATGACACTACTTATATGAGGTGAATTAAAAATACTATTTCTTTTGTTTATCATTTTTACAGTGCAAATATTTGTAATAAAAAATAATATACACTTTGATTTCAATTACAACACAGAATATATGAAAATGTAGAAAAACATCCAAAATATTTAATAAATTTTAATTGGTATTCTATTGTTTAACAGTGCGATTAAAACTGTGATTAATCATGATTAATTTTTTATTCTCAATTAAATATTTTGAGTTAAATCGCGTGAGTTAACTGCAATTAATCGACAGCCCTACAAATTATTAATTCTAAGGCTATCTACTTCATGCTCCAGGTACCTCCCATAAATCAGACAGCACAAATGGTGGAGATCTTATAATAATTATTTAACTGTCATTCAATATTATTAGAAATCCACCATCTTTAATGCTTTGTTAATTCATACACTGTATCTCCTAATATATAGTAGCGCCTCCGTCCCTTAAATACTCAGGAAAAAGGTGGATTTTGAAGCATGCCCAGAAGTTTAACAAACCCAGGCTCTGGTGGGCCAGGAGAAGGGGTGAAGTCCAAAGTGAAGGGGCCTTCCTAGAGATCAACCAGCAAGCAGCACATCTTTATCAAGGGAGCTGAGGCAACTTGAATGCTACCCAGAAATGTACTGGCTGCCAGTGCAGATCCCAGAACAGTGGTATAATATGCTTCCTAAGTGACACACCACTTAATAAGTATGTGGCCTCATTCTTCAGATTCTGAATGGTCTAGTCTCAAGGTGACAAAGGTATGAATAATTATGGCACCAAAAAAAGTAATTTGCCCCCCCTCCCTCAAATCATATAGGGGAAATAGTACTTTTGGCTACTACTGAAACCAGCATCCAGAAGTAACTAATTATCTTATAAGGCACCCAAATACAGAACAAGACTTGAAATGGAAGATTCATTCCTTCAATCAGGAGAGCTGAGATAATCTTACCCAACTCTTCTGGCTGCTTCCCCAGCCTACAAACACTATCTCTGTCTCATCTACATTGAGCTACAGCCATCCTGCTGTCGCCCAAGCTCCAGTTCCACACGCATTGAATCATTCTTTCCACTGCATAAGTTAGGTCAAAGGTAATGGAGACATATCTCGGCATCATCAAAGTAATGACTAGACAGCTATAGGTCTCCTCATCACCACACTGAACAGGAGATATGTGGCACCCCATAAGAAATATCTGTTAGGGCAGTGCAGTAATTGCCATACACTACCCCTGAGACTACTTAGAAGGAAATGGACAGAGACACTTGAGCAACTGCAAGGAACTGCAGATGTGTCATTAATACTTCATAACAAAGAGCTCTAAAGGCAGCTGGCAGATTTAGAAAAAAATTGGCATGGGCTAATCCATCCATCACTCCCAATGCAGTTTATGTCCGATATCCAGGACTGTAACCAAATTTACTAGGTTCAAGGAAAGGAATTCTCCTTTCTCGCTCAGTAAATTGTAGATCTACAATCCAATAAAAACAATGGCCCCCATGTAATCAACAGTTGACAATTAGAGAGTATTGTAAAACCCCACAAAACTGTCAATAGAGTGGTCAGTTAGCTGAAGACTTCAGAAGCTTCACAAGGTTTACTATTTCTGTCAACCTCAGAGTATGGAACCAATATTTAACATCTTGAGCTTAGCTTACAACTTGTTCCTGATACTACCTTCTTGTCTACAACAGGAAGAGAAGAATACAAGCTCTCAGTAACTCTGTCCACAGATCCTCCATATCCCAGCATCTCCAGCAGTGTGTTTTTCCTCCATAACGTGGCTGCTGAAGTTCTGCAGCTGCTCGCTCAAATAGGAACCTCCAAGGCAGGCTGCAAACTCAATAAAAACACAAAACAAAAATGCTTCTCCCATTCCCCCCAAACCACCAATCTGTTGACTTGAAATGCCTGCAGCAGCACAGCATCGTCATCTGGAAGTGTATTTAGAGCACAGGAGTATGTTGTTAAAAAAGAAATCTCTCTTTCATCAACGTGCACATTTTGTGAGAACCTTGAAAGGCAATGAATCTCCCTTTTATAGAAAGTATCTTAATGTGCTGGGCTTTTCCAGAGCTGTGTTTAGTACCTTCAATTCCTATTTCGGGTAACAGGAGTTGAGGCCACTCAACATCATTCAACATGTTGCAGTGTGTCAGGACTTAAAAATCTGCATCATTAAAAAACAAAATAATAGATTTTATTTCACAAAGAATGTGAAAGAAGTTGCTTGACAATTCTTAAAAAATATATACTGATTTTTTTTTCTCCTCACAGAGCTAATTCTTCAGGCCAACTGTCTATAACATTGCTTTTCCAGCTTCACTTATTTGAAATATCATACAACTCCTATAAGAAAATAATGCAAACTCTAGTTGTTTTGAGACGAGAAAGAAAAGATATTACTGCCATTATGCTGTAATACTACCTAAATGAAGTGATTCTTGGAAAGAATAGTGTTTCCATTCTTAAATTGCATAATATGTTTGTTTATAATATGGTTATAAAATATTTATATTCAGAGTACTTGGGCAGATGCTTCTCTACACTTGCTCTAAGCATCCCTAATACACAATTAACTTCAGCACCATCACTAATTAGTTTTTGTGTGCTATTTGAAAAATTCTAGAAAATTGCCTTCAGTTTGCCAATAGCTTGCGTATTTCTTGAAATCTACAAAAGTATGAAGGGACACACCCTCACTCTGGTGGTGAGGAGAGTTAGGAACTCTTCTGGGTTCATTCAGCCCTAACGAGGAACTCCTGTAAGGCTTGCTTTGACTGGAGGGGGAGCTTAAAAAGGGAAAACCTGCCACAGGTAGGGGAGGTGAACAGGAAGAACATCTCAAAGACTACTGACCACAGAGATAGATCAGCCCAGGGGGAGACAGTGCAGGCCTCACCACCCCTGCAACTGGATAGACCAACTGTCAAGCAGAGTGCTTGAAGGGTTGAAATCCACTGCTGATATAATAACCTGGTATATGGATTTGTGTACAGGCCCAAAGTCCAGAATTTGGTCAAGAGGTCAGAGGCCTAGCAAATAGTGATTAGCTAAGAGAAAGCAGAATAACCAAAGATAACCTTGCTTTTGTTAAGATATGCCTGGTCAGCAAAATGCCAGATGTTGGGGGCAATAATTGTCTCTTATTCAAAGTTGCAAATAGAACAAAGAAGCCCGGTTTCTGTTGTGTTAGTTTCTTCTGCAGGGAGATGTTCTTCCCACACATCCAACCTTGAGTTTATGAAAAGGTTGGAACATGTCAGTCTAAGATATGGCCTCCTCCCACCTCCCTTTCCCAGGGACCAATGCCTGCCTTAAAACAGAAATGAACAACTTGAAAGAAAATCTTTATTGCCATATACTTTCACTGTTTCTTTGCTTTTTCCCCTAGATATGTATCTTTTGGACAATCAAAGGAGCTACTTCATTCCTATGGACCCCAAATTGAATCCAACATATATTCTATACTAATACATTTATTAAAGTACTAATTAAATGCTAAATGTTAATTTGTTAACATTGAGACCATGGGCGGAGACATTATGTAACCTTTTGACCATTGGCTACTGTGCTATCCTGTCTTGCAGCTAAACCTATCCGGGGGTGTGGGACTGCCTACCGCGTCACTTTCCCTGCCCATGGAAAATCCATATATTCCACTGTAATCAATTGATTGACAGTGTCTCTGAGCCTAATAAGCAAGGTGACACTCTGTCAGTGCTGTACGTAATAAACTCCTATGCTTGACCTCTACATGGTGTGGATTTATGTCCTTCAGTGCTCCAAGAGGAGGTGCTAGTGGTAGACCCTAATCAAAAACAGCAGTCCAGCTGATAAGACAAGCTCCAAAGAGCTGACTGCAGAAAGACTGCCTAAAAGACAGGCCACCTTTGCCTTTATTTCTTTTTAAACTCAGATTCCCCTCTCTTGCAAGGGAAAGACAAAGAAAAGGACCTTTCTTTTGTTTGGAGAAACCCTCGTGTATAACAAAGAGGGAGGATATTACAGACAACTTGGATAGCGGTCAGGGAGCTTCAGGGAACCCCAACTCGCCCCCCCCGGAAAGGTCAAACTAAAGCTCCCTTCCAACTCCCTTGACAAAGGTATACTTTAGCCAAAAAAGGAACAGAAAAATTATTTGTCAATTCCAGATGAACTATATTTTCCTGTATGGAATTTATTTTCTAAAGAAAGAATGGTTACTTACCCTATAGTAACCATGCTTCTTCAAGATGTATTGTTCACATGGATCCCACTTTTAATGCTCTTATGCTTGTGGATGTGAAATTGAATTATTTTGGAGTATCCATTGGGGCCTCACCTGCACTCCTTTGCAAGAGTACTCCAGACTAGAGACTGAATTGATCAATTATGGGTGTGTATCTTCAACAGAAGGAGATGGCACTATGACTGCAAACTCTTCAAAACACTTTCCTCTGCCCACCAGCATCACCTGTGTGTTGCTTGGGTTCAGCCTGCTGTTCTTTGACCATGAGCTGATCTCATCAAAGCACTGGGCCATCTTGGTAGCATAAGCCTATGTATAAGGAACTTGGCCTTTGCACTCCTCCTCCAACCAAAGGCATAAAGGGCACAGCAGGCCCAACTGACCCTTAGTTCCTTTGCTAATACTTAACCCCAGAGTTGTAGGATTCCACAGAAGTGGGGAAGGAGATTGGGTTGTAGGATCCATGTGGACAATACATCTTAAACAACCACAGTTACTGTAAGGTAAATAATCGTTCTTCGAGTAATTGCCTGCATGAATCCCACTTCTTATGGCTAGCAAGCAGTTACCTCCTGATTTTGAAAGGAGAGTTAGGAGTCCTATTTCAACAAGTATTGCAGGACAGTTCCACTGAAGAGGCAATCTGACTTGGAAGCCTCAACTAAGGAATAATCGTGGGAGAACTTGTGGCCTGATCACCATGTAGCCACTCTGCAAATATCTCAATAGGGATTCTTCTTAGGGAAGCAATAGTGGCTGTGTGAGCACAGGGGGAGTGGGCTGTAATGTGCACAGGGGAATCTAACCTGGCTAATTCATAGCAGGATTTTGTACAGTTAGATAATCATTTAGAAGATATGGCCTGACCCTTAACCCTGTCTGCAAAGGTCACAAACAATCTCATTGAGTTCTTGAAAGGCCTTGTCCTATCAAAATTATATGATTGTGACCTCATCACATCAAAGGTGTGTACCTCAGCTTCCCCTTGAGTGGGGTTTGAGAAAGAAAACTGGGAGGTGAATAGACTGACTCGCATGAAACTGTCAGCATTTAGGAAACTCCAACTAGTACAGTACATTGCAGTGCATCTCCTCAGCAACACAGGCTACTGTGAGCACATCACATCTGTACTCTGCTCTCTACAATAGCTTCCCATAGAGCTTTGAATCAAGTTCAAGGTATCTTCAAAGCACTCCATGGCCTGGGCCCAGGATATCTAAAAGTCAGCCAAACTCTGGAACAAAGACCATGGTTGAGAACTACGATACTCTGGCACAATGGAACTCTCAACAATAAGAGTAAAGCTTAACTGTGTGAGAGAAAGAACTTTCTCCAAGAGCGGTCCAAGTTTGTTGCATGAATACTACCACTGCTAGAATACCGTGCCCAGTTCTGCTGCTCACAATTCAAGGAAGATGTTCACAAATTGAAGAGGGTTCAGAGAAGAGCCACAAGAATGATTAAAGGAATAGAAAATATACCTTATAGCAATAGGCTCAATCTATTAAGCTTACCAAAGAGAACGTTAAGGGGTGATTTCATCAGAGTCTGTAAGTATCTACATGGGGAACAAATATTTAATAATGGTTTCTTCAGTCTAGCAGAAAATATGTAATGTGATCCACCGGCTGGAAGTTGAAGCTACACAAATTCAGACTGGAAATAAGGTGTAAATTTTAATAGTGACAGTAATTTAACCACTGAAATAATTTACCCAAGGGTTGTGGTAGATTCTCATCACCAACAATTTTTAAATCAAAACTTGATGTATTTCTAAAAGCATGCTCCAGAAATGATTTTGGGGAAGTTCTATTGGCTCTGTTATACAGGTCGGAATAGATGATGTCAAGGGTCCCTTCTGGCCTTGGAATCTCTGAATCAAAACTGCCCCGGAAACTGAGGACCATCACCAACCTCACCACTTTCTGCTGCAAGTGCAAGGCACATTTCTTTGACCTTGCCTTCTCTAACACACACATAGCAACAAGTATATTAATACAAAACAAATAAAAAAATCTACCAAAACAAGGCACTACACAGCACATGCTTCTCCCCCAGGGAGAGAATGAGAGAACAAACACGAGACAGATATGTAGTCACATTGCTAGGGAGGCAGTATTCATGAACAAATGACATAAGAACAGGCTGTTAGTGGCCCACAGAGGGGACCCATTAAGCCTGGTAACACTATATTGAGGGAGGTGGAGGCTCCTGAGTTGAAGGAAATGTGTCTGAGACTACTGAGAACTTGAAACTGTAGGGTGAGAACATATGGTATATGTCCCTAAATAGGAGGATGTGCAAGAATTCCTGTTAAATGTATCCTTATGGAGCTGACAGGAAAGCCTGATAATTTTACAGCTAGCCAACAGACCAAAACAGCAGAAATAGGATTTTCATGGGTGCCCAAATAGAGAACCTCTTCCATTCTGCTTTGTCAGTCACACTGTCTAGTTGAGGCTTTTTTGTGATAGTATAACACAAAAACAAACAAAAACTATGGACCAGAATGTCCCAAACTAGAGCTGAATTTTCAGTGTCATTTAACCAGGCAGCATTCAGGCTGTCAGATGCAGGATCCAGTCGTGGTTCTGTGAGATTGTGTTGGACTGAGCAGGTAATGTGACTGGGGGCTGCACTGACAGATGGATCAGATCCAAGTTCAAGAATTCTCTGGCCCATGTTAAGACTATTGAGATCACTGAGCCTCTCATCTATCTCAGTTTTCTCAGAATTCTTGGTACCAATGGGAACAGCCAGAAGGTGTACATCAATCCCAGCATCCAAAAGAAGAGGAATAGGTCTGGATCTGCTACAGACTTCTGAATGCCTGGCTGGTCCAGAGCCACTAGCATAATCTGATGACAAATACACCCTGTCCAAGACAAATGGCTTCCTGAGAGAATGGGAATGACCTTTTCTCCCTCATCTGTTGAGATAATGCATCTTGTGTTGGCTGTCAACACTTGGATGTAGACCCCTGAAGTGAAAAAAGGAACATTTAGCGTGCCAGGTGGATGGCTGTCTTCCAGAACATTTATGCACAGACAAGCTTCTTGCAGATACCACATGCTCTGTAAGTGCTCTAAATGAGCTCCACATTCTAGAGTGGAAGCATATATCAGAAGAGTTTTGGTTCGCAGAGGTGAGGAGAAGAGAGGTCCCTTGCAAACCTGACATGGGTCTGTGACAGAAGCTGGGAATGGAAAACGGGGGATAGATCACTTGATAATTACCACTTCTGTTCATTCCTTCTGGGGCACCTGGCATTGGCCATTGTCGGAAACAGGATACTGGGCTATATGGACCTTTGGTCTGACCCAGTATGGCTGTTCTTATGCTACTAGCAGCTAGAAATAGAGCTCCTTTTGGGAGCCAGCACCCTGGTCACTTACAAAACACAAGGTACTGGGTAGTTACAGGAGGAGGGAGTCAGGTAGTCTGACTGGGTTTGAAAGGTTAGTGGTCATCACTTGCACTTGTAGGGAGTCTTTGAAGCTACTGAGATAATTAGCTCACCAGTTGGATCGCTCGGAGAAGAAAGCAAGCAGCTTAAAAGGCTATGCCAGTGAACAAGTAGGGAGGCCCCTTCTATCTACTACATTGAATTGTACCTAGAGCACAAGGCAAGAAATAATAATAAAGACACTTAGGGAATTGGAGACACCCCTGTTGGAGTGTGTGCGCCTTTTCACCACTAGGAGGGCTTACCAGCCTGGATTTCCAGGGTGGGAAGGGGGAACTTGCTTACATGGTCTCTCCACTAGCTTAGCAGAGGATTTCCTGCAGGTCACTCACCTGCATACCCGTGTTATGCTTACTTTGCAGATAAACTGATTTCAACCATCCTTGCTTGGAGAGTAGGTGAAATCTGGCAAACTGCACCACATGGGTACAGGAAGCCATACGCAAAAGTACGTGGTTGACAAGGTCCATTATAATTCGCAATCTTTCTTGTGGGAGATAAGCCTTTGCTAATCTCATATCTAATATGCTCTCATGAATTCTATGCTTTGAGTTGGAACAAAAGTGGATTTTTTTCTATTTATTTTAGGTCCAGAGTAGCAAAAAGCCCTGGGATTACATGGGCTGAACTGGTTATCTGATGGGGTGATTTCCCTCAGATGAGCCAATAATTGAGATACAGGTAGACCTGGATACTTTGCTATCTCAAGTAAGCTGCCATAGTGGACAGGCATTAGGTGAAAACCCTCAGCACTATGGAAAGACCGAAAGGCAGGACCCAATAATGTTAGTGTATATGAGGTATTTCTTGTATGCCAGATGTATGAACAGGTCGAAGTAGGCATCGTGAAGGCTGAGAGCCACAAACCCATCTTGAGGAGATTATAGAGGTCAGAATCATTATTCTGAAGTTGAAAACGGACACAATCATTGCCACATTGTAGGTCCGGGATCAGGCACCAAACCCCCTTCTTCTTGGTGTTGACAAAGTAATGAAAGTAAACCCTTATTGCCCCTGAACTCTAACGGCATCTCCTCCACTGTTCTGAGTTGCAGAGGGACCCTCTCTCTTGTATTAACAGTGTATCAAGAGAAGGGTCCATAAGGACATGTAATGAAAGGCTTGGACTTGACATGACTCACAGCCATCTTGTGTATAGATTTAGCATAACTGCAGCCATCTTATATGCTCAGCCACCATAAGTTTGAAACAAAACTAGAGCGTAAGGAGAAATCAGCCTTGATGTAGGCCGACAGACAGAAAAGTATCAGCTGCAGCATTACTAACAGGGACAGATTGATATATTCATAAACTCATGAGAATGGGGAAAGAATGGACAAGCTAGTCTTGAGTTTCTGCAGCTTCTTCCTGTTGATAAAAAGTATAAGGCTTTGCTGTTGCAAATGTACTCCACTAACAAAGCATAAAGATAAGTAGACCTTGAGAAGTTTTTACTAACTTTGAAACACACAAAAGCTAATGAATAGGCAGTCTTAAGCATGTGAACCCCTGTATAGTGAAAATGATTGGTTAGTGATTTTTGCAGAGACATGCTTTGAGTAAAATAATTGGTTAGGGTATTGATAAGAAGAATCCTCATTTTAACTATATAATGTGGGTCAGGAAATAAGCTCATTGGAACTTAACTCCAGGATACAGGTCAAGACCAAAGCTGCTCAGATTTTTAACTAGTCTGTGTGGAAGCCGAAGCCCTGGACAAGATTGGATCCTGACTGGACACTGGGAGGCATCCGTCTGCTTTATTGGGAGTGGTGAGCATTAGATACTTGGCGTGTGTATTCTGTTGATTCATTGATAATTGCTATTAAATACATGTGCATGTTTAAGAATACTTACTGTGTGATAAAGGCTCCTTTACTGGGACAAGGTCCCGTTAACCCGTAGAGGGCCATTGGGCTCTGGGAAGGTGGTTGGAGCCCGAAAATTGTGCAGATTACAAATGGACAGGGAAAGAGGGTGAGGGGTGGGAAGAGTCTGGAACTGTATGCAATACCCTTTGTTGAAAAACTGTAAGACACTGGTCCTCAGTGATGCCAACCTTGAGCTTCCCAGAACCCAATTGCCAAAAAGGGAGACAAGGTATAGATCCTCCATAATTTCAGCCAGGCTCTTAACTATGGTGTCAAACCTGCAAGGAAGAAGCAGCACCACAGTTGAGGAAGTGGCAGAGGGTTGCCTTCATTGGAATCTGTTTCTCACTCAGGGTCAGAGGAACACTGTCTGAAGGAGCTTTGAGGTTTCTCTTTGAGGATGGAGTATACAAAGCCCAGAGAGTGCATGACAATCCTAGAATCTTAACAAATGAAGGGCCTCTTCAGACAGGAAATTGAAGAGGTCACAGGCCTCAAAGAAAATATTCCATATAAGTGTTCGAAACTCTTCGTGTATCCTCAATGACTGGAGCCAACAGGATGCGGCCATGTTGCATGCAGCACTGGCAGATACCTCCAATGTAACAATGTAAAAGTTGGGGCAATCCGCTACCCCTCATACCTGATAAGAGACCCTGTCACAGGATAAAAATAAAAGTACTCACAATCCTTGGGATGGACTTGGTACATCGATCTACTATTTTGAATGTAGTCAGTATTGATACTGGAGTCTGTCACAATTCCTTTGCAGATTTTAACAATCCTTCATTAATAGGCATATCATACCTACTGGGCTGAAAGGCTGCAAAATGTCTAGCAGCTTGGGTGATTTCTCTTGAACTACCTCCAGATATATATAAAACCTGGATGTATATCTGATATAGTGGCTGTCTGAAGCAATATAGTGGAGGTATATATAGGCCTCCACTATGTCAGACAGCCACTATAGCATCTCAAATGAATTTTCAAAATTATTTTAAAAAAACACCTTGCCTAAAAAAAATTACAAGATAAGCAGCTAGAGAAAAATTCTTTAACACTGACAACTAAGTAGATGATTAATTTGAAAATAATCCTAACAAATTTTGCCAAGATGACACAACATCGTTCTCAGCAGTCTTCCACTTTATTTTCCAAAAGAGATTTCTCCCATTACCGTTACATTTTGCAGAACTCTTCTCACTCTATTTGTTCTAAATTTCATATTAAACTGTTTCTTTCTCCCCTCCTCTTATACAACATATGGCAGAAAAAAACCCAGAAGAAAATGTAGTAGAGAGCACCAGCAGAGCAAGCCAACATCAGTTACCATCTCTCTGCACTAAGAGTTCCAGAATCTTTCATTTCCAGCTATTCCTTATTTAGAGATTACTGTTTAATTAGGAATTTCCTGTGTCCTTTAACTGCCACTTATTTTAATTACCAAATATGTAATTTTAAACATCAAGAGTCCTAATAATTAAGGCTCTCAAAAGCCACTGATATATAAACAATACAAAGATCATGTATTTGTTCATATTCTACTCTATACAGATTCTTTACCCCACGCTCATCACCACGGTATCTGAACACCTTCTCATACTACATTAAGCCATGTGACTAATGGGTCACGTTTTTTCTTTCATCCTCTCCCCAGCAGGAAAAGTGTGTATAATGGAATGCTCTGGTTTAGATTTACACACACACAAAATTACATGTTAAAAATGTTATGTATATGTTAAAAAATGCAAGGTCAAAGAAATGCATCTTGAACTTAAAACGGAAGGTGATGAGATTTGTGATAGTCGATAGTTACTATGGCAATTCATTCCTCTCTTGGGGCGGTTTGCAAGAAAGCTCTGTCTGAAATAACAATATCCATACAGTCAGTTTGAGAAATATGTAAATGCTTTATTAGACTGCTAGGCTCCAGATTTACATAAACATGACATTCTGGGACAGTCATCGCACAATTTATAACTGCTTGTGCAATGAATGAGCCTGATCCTACAGCTCTTAATCACATGAGTAAGGGCTGGATTTACTAGTTTGTTCATCATGTACTGTTTATTTCACAGAAATATTGCAAACCACTCTTGGCAAGAGAGTGAAACTGTATGTTGTCTTGAAATATATGTAATAATAATTTCACATTTTGGTTACTGGTTAGTATCATGGACATCACAAGAAGATTTAAATTATCAATGCAATTTTTAAAGAAATACACATTAAAGTTTTCAACTAATACAAGGCCTGATATCTGTAATCAATAAGAATCCAAGGTCTTATGTTCATTTAAAACTTGATTAAATGCCTTCGGTCATTTATTCCTGAACTTTTATACAGAAGTCAAGCTGTGTAGTAAATACTTAAATCAATAACCAAACAGCCAAGCTATGCATCTCCACAATGGAATGTAATCAGGAATTGAGGAAATACACACATCTATACAAGAATCATATATTAGGCATGTAGGAATACAAGTGAACAACACATAAATCCCAAGAAAACAATATGCAGTCTTATGCATGAGGTGCACTGAAGCAACAACTTTGTTGAGTATTCATGGACTAAATAGAAGAGAGGCACAGAGAGAGAGAGAGAGAGAGAGAGAGAGATGATTAAAGCAAATGATTGACATCGGGCGTAATTTCTTTCCAAGCAAACATTTTGGATGACAATTAATTAGAAAAAATTATGACCAATGTCAGACTACTACACATCAATTCCCAACAAATGACATGCTAAGTTCCTGACACGACAACAAGTTAGAGTGGATGCCAATCATTAAGTGTGCATCAAAAAGGAAATCTTTTCAATGATACAAACAAAACTGCTACAGATTCCAAAATATGTAATTTGTAAAATCAAATAGCACCTATAATAAGTGCTCAAAGTATGGGCAAATATCGGTAGCGTTTTTTCTTGTAAACACAATTTGTTTGAGAGATTTAGGAACATATTATTCTTGCCCAAAATTCCCCCTCTGCAATCTAGATGTCAGATCCCAAGGAATCGTTTAAGATGACTAGCAAGACTGCAGAATTTATTTGTTTTCAGCACATTGTATACTTGAATAAAAGTCAACCCCTTTAAATATATTTCCAGAAAACCTTCAGAAATGTAATTTAAATAAAATATTTTTCATAACAATTTATTCAGCCCACAGTAAATTAAAATCTGATAATAAAATACAAAGTTTTTCAATAATATATTGCTACTATTAATATATCGGTAATTTGAAACTATTTGTAATACCATCAGTGTCACTGGATAGGCACAGGCAAATGCTGTTCAATGCCCCATACTTGCAGAGTCTCCTTGCAGTAGAACTAGTATATTTCCATTATGCAAACTTTGGGATATATTCTGGGGGTGCCACACAAGGGCATGAAGCCACTTTCCTTCCTAGTAAGGAGCCTTGTGGGATACTTGCACAGATGTATATACAGGATTGGTTCAGGCACGGATCAACCACCTTGGGAAAAAGGTGGGGGAGGGACTGAGGGATTTGTTATGTTACATATATCTTCTTCCTTTTAAGCCTGTGATGGATGTAAGGAGGTACAGGGGCTGCTCCAGCTACTTAAAAATGACGCATGCATGATTCTCCTATGAATCTTCTCTCTTTGACAGGATAGGGATAGGGAGGACGAAATAGATGTAATCTATCTTGACTTTAGTAAGGCTTTTGACACAGTTCCATGTGACATTCCCATAAGCAAATTAGGGAAATATGGTCTAGATTACATTATTAGGAGACAGGCTCTCAAAATTTTTCCAGAGTAGACCACACTCCCACCCACCTATTTGTGATCACCCAGCACAACCTCTTCTCGCATTCACAATTTCCCACATCCATGTGGAGATTACAGCAAGTAGTTAGGTAAGTGTTTTGTCCCTTCTTAGAAGGAGAGTCTGGATGCCCAAAAAAACAGCTTGAAGAAACTGTACCATCTGCCTAAGGATCCCTACACCTCAATCCAGCCAGGAGGGCCCAGGGACAAAAAACTGCTGGGAGCAGCCAGCCAGAACTGCAGCTGACAGCAGTAAAGAAAAGCATCTAAAGCATGGATCTTCAGCCTGTGATGATGTCAGCCACCTCCCACCGGTTTTTACCATTTCTGCTATGGACTTTCTTTCCTCTCTGATGATTGGCTGTTTAATCCCACTCCCTCTCTCAGTCTCTTTACTTCAGTCTCACTCCACCTGCCTTCCATGCTCCCTTCCCCACCCCCTCACAAAACACGCACTTCCTCATTTTTCGTAACCCCTCATTTTAATGTCCTCACTACGGCCCTTGCCTCTCTTTTCAGTTAACTGCCTCCCAATAAAACCAGACATTAAAATAAAAAGAGCCAAAAAAATCATATTTCATCACAAAAAAAATCACCACAAAAAATCATATTTCAATCATGACATTTGTGAATCACCACATTGTTCATCTTTTTGCCCTTTTTTCACTTTGTCTATTTAGATTGCCAGCTCTTTGGGGCAAAGGTCGTCTCTTATTCTATGTTTGTATGGTGCAAGCACAATGGTTTTACAGTCTCATCCTAGGCACTATCACACCATAAATATTGTTAGTATTTTTGTTAATTGAATTACTGGAGTGCCTAGGAGCCCGAGCCAGAGATCAGGACAAAGGTAGTGTTTTGTCAGTTTTCTCTGGGAAGAAATTGGCAAGATGCTGTGCAGAGAAAGAGGCAGGAGGAAGGGAGGGTTTGAGGAGTGGGTCAAAAGTTGGGAAAAAGGAGTCTGGGATCGTGGGTGTGGGATTCAATAACGCTGGAGAAGTAGAGGGTTTTTTGCTAGGAACTGCAAGAGGAGAGAATGAATTGGTAGTGGTCATGGGATTTCAGCCAGAGACAAGCTGCAGTACAAGAACAGGAGCATAGAAAGTGCATGCTAAGTGTAAGTCAGGGCAGATTTTGTGATGGAAGAGAAGGGCAAAGGAGTCAAGGAATGGGGAGATATTTAGCTTAGGGGTGGGATGGGTCATTAATATGGAAGCTGAAGTCCCCGAGGATGAGTGTAGGAGATTATGAGAGAGAGAGAGATCCAAGAGTTGAAATCAGAGAGGAAGGCTGGTGGTAAGGAGTTGGATGGATGATAGATTACAATGACAGGGAAGGGGAGAAAAGAGTCAAAGGCACAGATTTTCAAAAGAGGAGAAAGAGTGGGAGTGGGAGGAGGGAGAAGTTGGAAGCAGCAGAAATAGGAGAGGAGAAGCCCAATACCACACCATAATCTGATCCAGGACAGGGAGAGTGAGAAGCAGACACATCTGAAAGAGAAGGCAGCTGCAGCGTGTCAGGCTAAGCAATTCAGATCTCTGTGCCAGTTGAGAGACGGAGGGTTTGAGATATGAAGAGGTCATGGATGACAGATATTTTCAGAGATGGAGTAAGCATTCCTGACACAGCGAGAGAAAGGAGGAGGGAAGGAGGGGGTGGATGTGAAGTTAGGAATGGTGGCAAAAGAGGGATAGTAGTGGTGGTGGTGGGGACTGGAGAGGGAGGTGCAGCAGAGACAGAAGAAGGGTGGAAGGGCAGGTGAGGGTTGAAGCAAATGTCACCAGAGGTGATGAAGAAGCAAAGGAGTGTGTGGATGTGGAATCTGGATTTGTGCTCGTGGAAGGAGGGGGGAAGATAGGGAGGGAGAAGGGAAGAGAAGTAGGGAGAGCTTATGGGAACTGTAGGGGCGAATGGTAAAAAGGATGTGGAAATAGAGCAGTGGGGGGAAGACGGGCAGGATGGATATTGTTATACAGAAGGGTGTGGTGAGAGCCAATGGCGTCTTGGTACATAAACCAAGATACAAAAAATAGTAAATAATAATAAGAAGTAATGCAACAGCTTTCTGTGATCATCAGTAAGTGCTCTGCTGAACACCACTAGAAAGTTTGGGAGCCACTCTAGTAAGGGTAAAAGGCAAACCTCTCAAAATATTGAAGGAAACCTAAAAATACATCAATGGATAGAATCATCAATAACATAATATCTAACCCTAAAACATACATAAAGTCTCTCAATAACAATCATCTTAATTTTTAAAGCATTCTGAGCCTAAATAACCCTTTTAAAATCATGTCTACAGTAAAAAAAAAAGGACTAACAGTAATATGTAACTAGGACTGAAGAAAGAAGTGGTAAAATTTATCATTTTACAGGTCTTATAAATTGATTTTAGCCATTATTACATTACACATAATTCACTGAAGGTGACGGAATGCTTATTTGGTTGGATAGCTAATGTATCCCTGAAGAATAAAAGCTACTTTAATACATCACTTTGCCATAAAGGTGCTATATACAGCAAAAGAACATTTTGTCAACTTCAGGAAATAAGAGAACTATTAAGAATTATTTAAAGCTTCATAAAGCACCACGAAAATGTGCAACTGTCAATAAGGGAAGACATTAATCTTTCCATTCCCTTGAACACATTTTCATTGTATTGTGCTTCGGCTTACCAGATGTGCAGTTTCATGTAACTGGGACTGCATGTTAAATTGCTGAGGTAGAGGTGAGAGCTTTAGAGAACTAACATCCCTTGAGGGGTAAGGATCCACTAAAATAATCATCAATGCTACAGGAGAAAAAAATGTCACCTGCACTTTTCTATACATTTTGCAGCTGCCAACCTGATCCTCCTTCCACTACCACAAAGACTGCTGAAGTTAAAAATATCCTCTTAGTTCAGATATAGGGGAGGAGCTATTATAGGCTTTAAAATCACTAGTGCAAGGGAGAAAACAACCCAGAGGCAATATACAAATACCATCTGGAATAAAAGATCTCTTTTTTTTTCACTCCAGTGGGAATCCTCCAGTGCAGCAATTACAGAACTGAACAGACTCAGTAAAATAGGATGACTTGTAACCTTTAGCAAACTAGGCTCTTTTGATCAAACCAAGCATGAATAAAACAATAGGAGCTTGTTGCTGGATTTTAATTGGTATTTTTTCCACGACTGAATACTTTCAATCTGGTTGTTATAAAACCAGCTTGCTACTTATGGTATATATTACGTCTAAAATCTGAAAATAAAATCATGGGACATTTGCACTACTTACATGTGTGGAAGCTACATATAAGTTACGTGGGTCACACCAAACAAGTGATAACACCATCTTTACACCACAACATTATGCAGGCCAAGATCAAATCACATAGTCCTTGGATAGGGGAAGGAGGGCTTGTGCAGCTACTTTTACCAACCTTTATTCACTGAGAATAGACACTGAGATAATAAAAGGTTTCAGAGTAGCAGCCGTGTTAGTCTGTATCCGCAAAAAGAAAAGGAGTACTTGTGGCACCTTAGAGACTAACAAATTTATTTGAGCATAAGCTCTCGTGAGCTACAGCACACTTCATCGGATGCATTCAGTGGATTTCCACTGAATGCATCCGATGAAGTGAGCTTTAGCTCACGAAAGCTTATGCTCAAATAAATTTGTTAGTCTCTAAGGTGCCACAAGTACTCCTTTTCTTTTCTTTTTTTTTTTTTTTTTGAGATAATAAAGTTACATGACAACATGCCAACAATAGTCTTGGCACTGTACAAGACAAAAGAGGATATAGCCCCTGCCCCAAGGAGTTTATAATCTTGATAGCAGGTTTAGATTATGTTAGATAATGGCATAAGGATCAGTTTCCCTCTGCCTGGAAATGCAGCTCTATTTTTAAACACACTGATTTTAAAACAGCATATGTAACCCCCTTTACATATGCTTATGTCAAATGTGCTCAGTTCACACATTAATTTATTTCCCCTGGCTGAAAGGCCTACAAATGAACCTCTGAAAAACAAATTAGATTCTTTCATTCTTGTGGATCATCACGGATATTAAAGGTTTTGCAGTAAAGTCCTTTGTGACTTCTGTGCCACTGCCATTGTCTTCAAATTATGATCTCATTGAACCTCTGTAGCTCAATTACTTTCAATAGGATTGCAGAGATATAACTGATGGGAACATAGTTGTTGCTAATGCACTGGAAAAAATAGAAGATAGCCCCCTATCCCTCTTAACTGTGCTGATTTCTGAGTGGCAACAAGAGTAGAAAGCACTAAAGTCAGCAAATATGACTATGAACTGTGGAAAGGCACCTCCTTCTCCTCGCAGAGCTCAGCATTTCCCCCTCTGGTGGTGGAGGCCTGGAGTAAAGTAGTCCCACTCCAGAGAGTTTTCAAGGCGTTACAAGGTGGCCCAAAAGAGTACTCTTCAGCCAAACAAAAAGAAAAGTTCATAACACCAAAAGGGAATACCTCTCCCTGCCCCGTCTCTGTGTTGTTGCTTTGTTACACTAGTCTCTGGGTACCAGTCATCCCTCAATCAGTCCTTTAGTTAAGTTGTTTCCCCTTTAGGGAGGACAACAACCTTTCACCCAAGAGAAGCCTTTTCTCTGTGCTGCTACTAGCCCTGCTGCAGCTGGTCTCTCAACTCTCTTCCTTTTCTCTAACCAGAAGAGAGTTTTTTAAAAGGTCACAGACAGCCCTTAATTGGACTCAGATGTCTCTAGATGACCTGAGATAACCTCTTTTCAGCTTACAGGGAAAAAATGGTTACTTAGCTTCCGTAACTGTTGTTCTTTGAGATGTGTTACACATATTCATTCCACTCTAAATGTGTACGTGCCCTGAGCACAATCACTGGAAATTTTTTGCTCAGTGGTAACCACCGGAGCAGCTCGAGTGCCTTCTGCTGCAATGCACCATTAGTGCCAGTATAAACCACCCAGCCGACCCCGTGCCCCATCAGTTCCTTCTTTCTGGAAAACTCCCATGTAGAGGGGCAGGTCATAGAATGGGTATGTGCAACACGTCTTGAAGAACAACAGTTACAGAAGGTTAGTAACCATTTTTTCTTCTTTGAGTGATTCCACATGTGCATTTCACCCTAGGTGACTCCTAAGCAGTTGAATAGGTGGAGGAATCAGAGTTCATGGACACATGGACTGCAGAACAGCTGAACCAAATTTGGCATAATCTCTGGAATGCTGAGTGATGGCATAATGGGACAAGAACGTGTGCACTGATGACCAGGTCGCTGCTTTACAAATGTCCTGAACAGGGATTTGTGCTAGGAATGCTGCTGAGGATGTTTGCGACCTTGTGGAATGAGCAGTCAGGTAAGCTGGGGGTGTAATACCTGCCTGATCATAACAAGTGCAAACACATGAAATAATCCAAGACAAAACTGTCTGTGAAGAGATTGGGAGACCCTTCATCATGTCAGCTACAGCTACGAACAGTTGGGTGGACCTATGGAATGGTTTAGTTCTTTCTATGTGGAAAGCTAGGGCTCATCTAACATCCAATCAGTGAAGACATTGTTCATTCCTATTTGCATGCAGCTTCAGGTAAAATACTGGTAGATAGATTGCCTGATTGCTGTGAAACTGCAAAACCACTTTCGGGAGGAAACTGGGATGAGGGCATACATACACCTTATCTTTAAAGAAGACTGTGTAAGGACGCTCTTATGTAAGGGGCATGGAGTTTCGTGACCCCTCTGGACAAAGTAATGGCCACTAAGAAAACCACTTTCCAGGAGAGGCATAATAAAGAGCAAGTTGCCAAAGGCTCAAACAGTGGTCCCATAAGCTTCGATAAGACTAGGTTTAGGCTCCAGGGGGAAACGGCTCTCTTACTTGAGGGTATAACCATTCTAGGCTTTTGGGGAATCGGACAGACATGTCATTTGAAAAAACGGACTGGTTATGCACCTGATGGTGCAAAGCTGATATTGCTGCACATTGACAGAAGAGATTGCTAAGCCTTGTTGTTTCAGGTGCGACAGATATTCAGATCTGTCTTGTATTGGTGAATGCATGGGCAAGACTCTGTATTGGGATGCCCAAACAGAGAACTGCTTTAACTTCGAGAGATAAGTAGCCCTGATGGAGGGCTTTCTACTATCTAGTAGAACCTGACTAACTTGGTCTGAGTAAGCCTACTCTATAGGATTTAACCATGGAGCTACCAGGCCGTTAGATGAAGGGAGCTCAGGTTTGGGTGAGGCAGCCAACAATGTTCCTGGGAAAATCAGGTTTGGGTGCAACAGAAGCAGGATTGGAGTAGCCACAGAGAGCTCTACTAGGGTGGAAAACCAATGTTGGAGGGCCCATGCTGGGGCTATAAGAATAACCCAATCCTAGTCCTGCTTGATATTTAGCAGATCTCTGTGCACGAGTGGGAAGGGGGGAAAAGCACAGTAAAGATGTCTCGTCCAAGGTAGGAGAAAGGTGTCCATGATAGAACACGGATTGTGGCCTCAAAGAGAGCAGAATTAGTGACACTTTCTGTTGTACCTGTTTGCAAATAGATCTATTCGGGGAGTTCCCTCACCCCTACTGCTGGAAAATGTCTCTTGCCACATCCGGGTGAAGGGACCATTCGTGGTGAATAGAGAAAGACTACTGAGGTGATCTGCCAGCTCATTTTGCGTTCCCAAAAGGTAAGAGGCCTCGAGGCTGACTGAGTGGGCTAGCAAAACTCCCACAGCTGCGCTGCCTCTTGACAAAGGAAAGAGCAAGCTCCTCCTTGCCTGTTGACATAAAACGTCACTGAAGTGTTGTCCATGAGAACAAACAAGTTTCTGCTCGTAATGTGGGGCAAGGCGGCCTCACAGGCCAGGTGAACAGCTCTGAGTTCCCTGATGTTGCTGTGGAGTGAAAGTTCTGCCAGAGACCAAAGGCCCTGAGTTCTGAGGGGCCACAGGTGAGCTCCCCACCCTAGTGCTGACGCTTCTGAGACCGGGGTCATTAACAGTTGAGGGCATATAAAGGGAATGCCAGCACAAATTGAGTGGATCCAACTATCAATAGAGGGAGATAAGAACCTGTGGAGGTACCATGAGTACAGTCTCCACATGGTGGCAGTCTGGAGAGTACACTGAGGCCAGCCACGTCTGGAGGGGTCTGAGGTGCAGCCTTGTGTGTTGTACCATGTACATGCACAAGGCCATGTGACCTAAAAGCCTCATACAATTTTGGGCTGGTGTGACTGGATGACCTTGGAGGTGTGTTATCAGGGATCTGATTGATTGGCAATGTCACTGGGAGGTGGTGACTCTGGGAGGTCCTGGCCTGAGTAGAGTCGAACACCACTCCAATGAACTCTATACTCTGAACCAGACCAAGGGTAAACTTTTCTGCATTTATCAGAAGGCCTAAGGCCTTGAATTTGACTGGATGAGTCAAACATTGGACACTACCTGATCCCTGGACCGTCCCTTGATGAGCCAGTTGTCTGATAATAGTAGACCTGCACCCCATATCTCCTCAGAAAAGCTTGCCACTACTGGCATACATTTTGTGAACACTAGCAGAGCTACAGACAGGCCAAATGGGAGGACCATGAATTGGTACTGAGTGGTTCACTACAAATCTGAGGAATCTTGTGTCCTTGGTATATTTATATATGAAAATAGGAGTCTCTTAAATTAAGGGTGACATACCAATACCCAGGATCCAGGGAGGGGATAATGGATGCCAGTGTGACCATGAAGAACTTTATTTTCTTGAGATAGTTATTGAGCTGACACAAACCTCTAAAAATCAATCTGAGACATCTTGTCTTTTGGGATTAAGAAATAATGGGAATAGAACGCCTTCCCTCTTAAATTTTGAGGACCTGTTCCATCACTCCCATGCAAAGAAGAGATTGAACCTCCCTCCTGGCCCAGAAGTTCTTCATGATAGTGGTCCCTGAAGAGGGATAGTGAGGGAGGGTGGGAAGGAGAAATAAACTGAAGGATGTATCCCACTTCCATGGTACTCCACACCCAACCATCTGTGGTAATACTGGACCATGCATTGAGGAAGTGTGAAAAGTGGTTTGCAAATAAAGAAGAAACAGGGTCTGGCATCATGGGAACTGGTACAGCATCCTCGAGTGTCCCATCAAAACACCTGCTTAGAACCCCCTGGATATCTGGGTGGGGTGCAGGTATTGACTTTGAGGTAGAAATGGGTGGTTGCCTATACCTAAAACCCCTGCTTCTCTTTCCCTGCGGATCCTGACAGTCAGCCAGAACAGAGTACCAGATGGGCTGCTGAGGCTTGTAATGCTTCCTTGAAGGAGCTGGTGTGTACAATGCAAGGGACTTAAGGGTCACTCTGAAGTTTTTTAACCCATGCATCAGTCTGTTCCGAAAAGAGTGAAGCTCCTTTGAAAATTAGGTCCTGAAGGGTTTACTGGACCTCCTGCAGGAGTCCCGAGGACAGTAGCCATGAACTCCTATGCATGGCCACTGCTGAAGCCGTGGACCTGGCTATCGAGTCAGCCGCATCCAAAGCAGCTTGTAATGAGGCATCGCCACTGATTTTTCCCTCATCCACCAGTGAGGAGGACGCTTGCCTAGCCTCTTGTGGGAGCAAGTCCTTGTTCTGCATGGAGTCCCACATGTTAAAATCATATCTGCCAAGCAGAGAGTACTGGTTTGCAATTCTGAGTTGTAACACCCCAGTAAAATAAACTTTCCTCTCAAACAAGTCTAATTTCTTTGAGTCTTGATTTTGGGCTTGCAGCCTGATGATCCTGCCTTTCTCTCTCATTGGCAACAAATACCACCAGGGACCCTGGGAGAGGGTATAGGAAATGGGTGAACAGTAACACCCTGGGCAGGAACAAAGTATTTTTGTTCTGTCCTTTTTGACGTGGGGGAGGGGAAAGAGATGTGGGGGGGGGTCTGCCACAAGGATCTTAACAGGGTCCATAATGGCCTCATTGAGAGGCAGAGCTACTTTTGAAGGGTCTGCAGTGGCTAAAATGTGGGAGGATTCTTTCACTACGACTCCACCTATATGCCCAGATTTAAGGCCACCCTCTTCAACAATTCTTGGTGAGCCTTATAGTCATCCAGGGGAGGCAACCCGCACTTTTCAGAGACTGCCTCATCTGAGGAGGAGGCCAGCACCAGCTGTAGAAGGAAGAGCTTCTTTCTGCCTCAGCAGGATCCCATTGAGCCGGCTCTTGCAGTTCGGTACCAGGCTTGATGGGACAATGCTACTCTTCTTTCAGAGGCCACCAGATAAGATGGCCTGGAATAAGCCCTGGAAACTGGGGTGGGGAAAGGGGGGGGGGAAAGAGGAGAACCACGGGTTCCAAAAGAGACACTGGACCAGCATAGGTCACCAGTGACCTCCTAGCTATGCATTCGATGGTACTCCAGTGCCCAGGTCGATGGAAGGGTAGAAATGACTGTGCTAGGGGCGCACACACACCTAGAGTGGAATGCATATGTGCAATCACTTAAAGAAGAAAGAGCCTTTACCATTCTAGGGCTGATATATCTGCCATCCACCACACCCTGGTAGCTGTCTAGTCTGACTTTATCACAGAACACAAACAGGGGGCAGATCTGTTGAGTAAGCAGTTGCCATTTTACACAGTTACTTTTCAGAGAAAATCTTGCCTTTATAAAAGTAACACCTATTTGTTTTATTCATTAGAATGAACATCTTGTATAATAAATATCTTTCAAATACACAAAATCTTTGTTGAGTAAAAAGAAAATGATCGGAGTTAGACTATACCTAGCCCTGTACAAGTGCAGAAGCAAAGGAGGAGAGCACCTCTCAAGCTCCCTGCTGTAGCTCTCTGTAGGTACCCAGAAGTATTCTGGTTATTGAACCCAAGGAACATAGGACAGCAAGAGTCCTGCATGACAATGGCAGCAGAATCCCTGAAAAGCCAGGGATGGTTACACCGTCTCACATCGCCCAAAGGCATATTACCATTCTCAAGCACAATACTTTTAGGTATTGCTACCAGTGCATAGCTCTTCTCCCCTGTCCAATAAAAGCTGTGTATTAAAACCACAATCTTACTCTTTGTGTTTATATATAAAATCACAACTGTTACACAACGTTTTTAATGTGAAGATTCTCCGAGAAAGCAAAATCTGGACTTTGAATCACAATGTTAGCTGTGCAGCACATCTATAATACTATATCAATATTTTAGTCATTGATACTTTCATAACGCTGAAGGTGTCTTTTGATTCTGGTAGGATACTTACCTGTACATTGGCCTCCATTTGTTGGATCCCCGTAGTATCCTGGCATGCATGTTTCACACTGTTTTCCTGTAGTTAGGTTTTTACACTGGTCACAAATATTGCCACTGATGCAGGTGCTGTGCCCATTACACTGGCAAGCTGGAATACAAAATAGAAAAAGGCATTACCTAATTTGCTTCTGAGAACAAAATTATTGTGAGTACAAATAATTAAGAGAAAAAAATGAAAACAAAGTTCAAACTACAAAAAATGCAGAAGACTGCAGTTCTGAATATTTTAATGTTAATTGCTGACTAGGATATATATTAAGATAGTGGTTGTTGGGACCCCAAAGTGGGTTGCAACCCCATTTTAATGGGGTCGCTGTGGCTGGCTTAGACTTTCTGGGGCCAGGGCTGAAGCCAAAGCTTAGGGCCATGCTTAAGCCCAAGCCCCAGCCCACTGCCTGGGGCTGAAGACCTTGGGCTCAGGCTTCAGTCCCCCCTCCTGGGGTCGTGTAGTCATTTTTGTTGTTAGAAGGGGGTCACAGTGCAATGAAGTTTGAGAACCCCTTTATTAAGATAAATTAACACAAAACCAATTTAAAACAGTATTGTGACAAAAATTCACAAATGATCAGAAATGTTAAATATATAGATTCCAAGGCCATAAGGCACCAATGTCTAGCAATTAACCATCTAGTCTGATCTCCTGTATAAAACAGGTTATAGAATTTCCCCAAAATAATTCCTCGAGCATATATTTTACAAAATGTCCAATCTTGATTTTAAAATGGTCACTGATGGAGAATTGGCCACAACCCTTGGTAACTGTTCCAATGTTTAACTACCCTCAGTGATAACAATTTACACCTTGTTCCCAGTCTGAATTTATCTAGCTTCAACTTCCAGCCCTTGGATCGTGTTATAGCATTCTCTGCTAGACTGAAGAGCCCATTATTGTATATTTATATCCCATGTAGATACTTAGACTATAATCAAGTCAGGCCTTAACCTTCTCTTTGACAAGCTAAACAAATTCACCTCCTTCAATTTATCACTATGTGGCAGGTTTTCTGATCCTTCAATCATTCTCACAGCTCTTCTCTGAACAGTCTCAAATTTTTCAACATTCTTCTTGAATTAAAGACACCAGAACTGACACAGTATTCGAGCAGCAATCACAATAGTGACTTGAGGGCTTGAGGGACAGTCTTTTGTCTCACTGACACTGACTGAATCCAGACCTCATTCATAGTTCAAAAAAGCTTCCTTCTCCTCTGCCATAAATTCTACCAGTCACTCATGAAGACTTCAATATCGCTATTCAGTTGATTTAACTAAATCCCAGACACCAGTACCATCCATTGTGAAGAGCTCTTGGACTAGTGTGTTGGGGGAAAAAACAATCAAACGAACAGCTGAATACAGGTTGCTACAGGGGGAAAAGGACAAATTTTAAAAACAACTCCAGGGCCATCCTAGTTTCCTTGAAAGGATTTGGCCCTATCATTGAAGCTGGGGCACTGAAAGCTCTAAGATACATCAGGACCACTTTAAGTGACTCCAACCCCTGTTCATCATGCCTGGTGAAAATGAGAACCACTGAATGCACCAATGACCAAAATCATTAACATTTGACCCCCAAAGTGCGTTCTTAAGAAACCATTAGACACTAACAAGCTTGCAAACTACCATCCAATCTCTAACCTCCCTTTTCTTAGGAAAACTTATAAAAAAAGTGGTTATGACCATGCAACAAAAGCATCTAATGCACTCTACTAGCATATCTGATCCCTCACAATCAGAACTCAGCACACAGAGAAAGAGAGCCCTTTAGCAAAACTGAAAGAGGACCTCCTTATGGCTGAAGACAGAAGTGAAACCTCAATGGTCATACTGCTCAGCCAGTTTACAGTCTTCAGCACAATCAATCCCTGAGTTTGCTGACCTGTGTACAAGACTCAGCAGAGTAGAAGCTATAAAAAAAAAAGATTAAGATAATTCATTTCATATAGATCCCAAAGAGTGTTGATGGGAAATTGTTCCTCTTTCACCAGAGCCCTCCTATGTGGACTATCAACAAGATAAAGCCTATTCTCCCTCCTTTTCAGTACAAATAAGACCCCTGGAAGAAGCTGTGGGATTACATGGCTTACCCTGCCACCAACATTCTGACAGCACCTAATCATACATCTCTTCAGTCAATATGGCTAGTGCCATCACACAGATGACACAGTGGCTCCAGGAGAAGGTTCTGAAAGAACAACTATCAAATCAGGAAGATGGAAGTGGTAGGGGTATGAAGAGTAAGGGAGCTTACCAAGACCCTCGCAGCAACCTGTCAAGAAAGCATCTGTCGAGACAGCGTGTACTGGAATCTTCTCTTCTCTTCTTCATAAAATGGCATCAACAGTGCAAGAAATGCTTCCACCACCTCTGAATTACTGGTAGACCTACATTCCTTTCCAATGAGGACTTGTCAACTGAGATCCACACATTCATCACCTCAAAACTGGAAAACTTTAGCTGCCTCTATTTAGGCCCAATCAAAAACTACAGTTGTGCAAGACCAGTCACAAAAAGCAAGTTTAATGGGAAAGGACGATCTATTGGTTAAGGATGAATTCAGCTCCTGGGTCTGCTACAGACCTCCTGAGTGACCTTGAACAAGTCAAAATTTCTGTGTCTCGGTTTGTCCACCTGGAAAATGAGAATAATATTTCTCTACTTCCAAAGTGGTGTAAGGATACATCTATAAATACCTAGGACACAGTACAGAGATGGAGGCAATGCAGGCAGAAATACCCAGCTCACTCCACTGGTTCCTGTTCACTTCTGGGTAAAATTCAAAATCCTGGTTCTAATTTTCAAGAACCTCAATCTGGCTGTTTAAGCGATTGCCTCTCCATACCAAGAAAGCAAAGTTGTCAAGGGTTACAGAAACCAAAAATATTAGGGTAAAATGTTTGTAGAATCAGAAGCACAACAATCTTAGCTACTGGGCACCAGGCTGTGGAGTACTCTACTGAAAGAGATAACAATGAGCCCCTTATGAGAATGTTTTCAGAATCCAGCATAAAACATACTCGTTTTGTATCACTCTACCCCTAATAACAGGTACTGAAGACAAAATAAAGAGAAAGAAGAGAAAAAGAGGGAATAAATTTAAGCAGTGTAGCTGTACCCTCGGTTGTCAAGAGCAAAGTCCAATTAAAATCCATTTCAAAACTTCTCCTGCTTTTGTTATTTGAGTTCAGCATCTAGATGCTATGGTGACTGGTATTCATAGAATAGATAAATAGATAAATTACATGGATTCTCACTTAAGAGTTAACAAGTTTGCAGAGTAGGAATTTAGCAATTTACTGTGCAACAACCAATACCACTCTTGGCTATGAAGCTTTGAAACCTCTTGAGTTTACAATTGCCTCCTGCTTCAGCAGATGTGCCTGTAAATTCTTATAACCAAATATCTGTACAGTTAACTTCCTCAGTATGCATGTGCACTGCCTCTATTTTTACATGCTAGCTAACAAGTTTTTACTGTGAACCATCAGTCTCACATTTTCATGATATTTTTAAAAGATTTTGTTCATATTTCAAAAGGTGTAGTTGTTTACTTAGGCCTAATTACATATGCAGCTTGAAATTTCAAAGTTCTGTTGTTTCTTAGGTATTTCCACCCCTCAAAATGACCCTTTTTTCCAATGGAGAAAAGTTTTGTATTTTTCATTCTTCTGAAAATCCATAATTGATTAACCAATCTTTCCTCAATTTTTCTAAAAATATGCACCTTCAGGCAGAATTTCAGCACAAAAGTTTCTAAGCATGTGAAAACAGGAAAATTGAATGGAATCTTGTTTTATTATAGAGAGTGCACCTGCTGTAGTTCATTGTGTGGCTGTTTAGAGCTAGTTTATCGTAACTCATTGGCATTAAGAATATATTAAACTTTTCCTTTGTTTAACTCTAAATTGTCTAGTGGAGGACTGGAGGAAGCTGGCCCTAATCACAGGACAGGACTCAAGAAGGAAGGTTGTTAGTCTTCTGACCTAAGGGTAAACAAGGTTTGGAACTCAGAGGCCAAAGAATTTCAATTTGAAAAGACATAATATATATGACCCCACATACTTGTACTTTAAGTATTCTGGTCTTTGAGCAAATTATTCCAAGAACCCTGATAGAACTGAGGGTGGGGTGCCTGCAGAACCAAACTGTGCCATCACAGGGCAAGATCTAGGATCGTTTCCATCCCTACCTCCTCCCGCTTCACAGTGTGTAACATTCTTCCATAACAAAAATCCTGCAGAACATCTACCGCTATAATATAACCAAAGAATACGTCTATGCCTGCAAACCGACAGAGTCACCAGCATAACTGAACGCAGACCGAGTGATCAGTGTAATTCAGAAGGGTCCTCATCAGGGTTGGCACTAACAATATCATAAAATGTTGAAGGACTCTCGGGTGCCAAACAAGATCTTATAGCCAAATTGTGTGCTGACTACAACTGCCATCTGCTATGTCTCCAGGAGAAACACAGAGAAATTAACAAAGATACTCAAGATGAACTTGACCACTGAAAGATCACAAAAGTAATATAGCAGCACCATTTTCATCAAACCTGATCTTGTCATCAACACAACATTTATGACTGATAAGAATTACATTGAAGTCTTGACGGTAGACATTGGTGACATTTACATCACATCTGTCTACAAACCACCATGCAAACAATTCAAGTTCACTCGCCCACATAACCTCGAACATGACAAAATGCAGGTGATGGTGTTAAATGGGGCTATAGTATAACTGATTAAAATGGTGAACTAGTTGAATTGTGGACAGATATGCACCACTTGAGCTTAATTCAAGACCACAAACTCGCAAGTTCTTTCAACAGCAGCCGATGGAAATGGTGCTACAATCCTGATCAGGCATTTGGCAGCAACAACATAGTTGGTTCATATAACAAATTTAGTTTGAGTCTGATTCCACATTCACAACACTGGCCCATTGCCATGCAGATCAATGAAGCCATAATACCGAACTCAGTACCACTCTGGCTCCATTTTAATTTTAAGAAAGTGGAAAGGAAGAGCTTCACCAATGACCTTGATGCCATTGTAAGAAAGATCAAACCAACAGCACAAAATTATGACCAGTTTGTCATCGTGGTGCACACTGTCTCAAAGAAGCACTTTCCATGAGACTGCAGAACAAACTACATGCCAGGACTAACGTCCGAGTTATAGAATTGGCACACAAAATACAAGTAAAAGTTTGAAGCAGACCCATTCGCTGAGGATACCATTGCAGCCAGTAAAGAACTGGTCTCTGCACTAATGGAGGAAAACAGAAGTCATAGCGGAATCTAATTGAAAGCATGGACATGATCCACAGCAACAAGAAATCATGGATAACCATCTGGAAACTTAACAATTATCCAAGGAAGGCAGAGTAACACTATTACATTACTGCAAACCACTTTGCATACCACGTCCCAGAAAATGGCAGGACACTGAACAAATAACCCAAGGCACAGTGTAAGTGGTAAGACTACCAACAGAATTATAATTTTGGGGCATAGTACACAATGACCAAATTAACCTCCAGAATTAATGTCTTCAGAAATGGCAAACCCACCAATCTAGATGACATTTGTACTGAACAAATCCAACACTCTGGACGAGCAACAAAGAACTGATTACTCAAGTTCTTTCACACATGCTTAACCACTTACAAAGTGTCCAAGATGTTGCAACGAGCACATGTTGTGACAGTCCTGAAGCTGGTGAAGGATGCAGTGGAGCCAAAGAACTTCAGATGCATATCACTACTAGGTCACCTCTACATACTATACAGGCATCTCATCTTAAACCGCCTATCGCCATTTGTTGAAAGCACCTAATCCCACAGCAAACGGGCTTCCATGAGGTAAAACATGCACTGGTGTCAGCAGTAAGACCCTGTATAAATGTTAATTATATTATTTAAAATAAAGTTTGGTATTGTTTGTGTACCTATATAAATAGAAAAGCAATCAAAACCTTACATGCTGTAGCTCTCATTTGACATTAAGAGCTCATACACACTATTCAAATAAAGAAAAAAAAGTCAAAATATAAAATAAATCAGAAATTCTTACCTGGACAGTGGATGAAAGACCATTCATAATTTTTCTCTTTTGGACAAAGATTAGTGTCAAGAACCATTTCATTGGAGTGCACCCCAACAAGCTTCATTGGCCCTCTTGAAGATCCTTCCACACAATGCCCTTTTCCTGTATTACTGGGATCATTGCACCATCCACATCCAGGCTGTTCCAAACACTGCCCACAGGTCCTCAATCCAGAGCAGTTTTGAGCTGTATTATATAAAACATAATATTAATGCAATTTTTAAAAGATGCGTACTATACTAGGTTACTAGTACATTTAAAAGGGTAAATAGATTCTATTATACTCTCTCTTCTCAGACTCATAACTTTCCAAAAATCTTTTGGAAAGAACATTTCCATGCTTGGTCAGTAACAATGCTTTTTAAAAATTGTATTTTGGGAGGCAGCAAAATGAAGGTGATCATCAAAACAGATAATTACAAAAAAGAAAAGAAAAGAAATGCTGTATACCACCACAGCAAACTGAATACAGAAATAATTTGCACAATAAAAAACCCGCTCAAATTCTAAGTAATGATCAAGGGGCAAAAAATGCAGTGGATTAAAGAAACTGGATTCAGCAAAAATAATAAAAAGGTGCCCTTGCAGCAAGAGAAGATTTTATTTTATTTTTTAGGGTGACAGCAAGAGGCTATCCCCTACTTCATTGAACCAGATGCTCATAGAAGCCACATGAGGATTACATAACTATGCAGCAAAAGGAAGTCTTGCAGCTATCCAAAGACAGAGAGGCAGAGGATCAATTTTCAGCTCTCTCTACCAATACTCAATAGAGCTATACACACACTTTGCTCCAGATCGTGCAACCATTTACATTGATACACATGTGCGTAGACTTAAGCACATGCATGTTTGTAGGATCAAGGTCTTGGCTGAATAGGAAAACTACAGAATCAAATTTGCAACAAATTCCGGTTATTGATCCAAATCACGAAGGGGAATGTTCAAATTGTGATCATTCAAACTCAAATCCATAAATTACTTTGAGCTTCAATTACCAAACGACATTGAGTATTTTGGATTTTTTACTAAACACTCTGCCGACTCCTAATGATAATCTCTGAGACATACCATGAAATATTCATTTAAAAAAAATATTCCCAACTACAGATCAGAATTGCATTTCATTTTAATGAAGCTCCATCTTATTGTCTCTTTTCTGTAACAGCTTTCATTTACTTGGGTACTAAAAATCAAATCTCTCTTTCTCCCCCACATTGTCATCAACTGAGTTATTCAACTGTGCTGTTACCTATAAATCTTTACCTCTAAAAAAATTTCTACACAGCATCCTTTCATTTAATTTAAAATGAGCATGTCTCCCACAAGCAGTCTTCCTCAAATGTGGAATACCCAGTTTAGAACAAATAGAAGTTCATGTTCTGAAGTTATTGGTTTTTGGTTTTTTGTTATTTTAAGAAAACAATACCTCAGTGGGTACATCTACACAGTAAAAACAAACCAAAACAAAAAAACCTGCAGCAGAGAATCTCAGAGACCACATCAACTGACTCGGCTCATGCTGTGTGGATGTTCGGCTTGGACCGGAGCCCAGGCTCCAAGACCCTCCCCCCTTGCTGGGTTTCAGAGCCTGGGCTTCAGCCTGAGCCTGAATGTCTTCACTGTTATTTTTAGCCCAGCAGTGCAAGCCTCATAAGCCTGAGTCAGTTGACCTGGGCTCTGAAAACTTGCTGCTGCTCAGTTTTGTTGGGGGGGGGGGGTGCAGGCACGTTGCTGTGTAGATGTCATTAAAAATTGCTTGGAGACTTTTAGTTCACAGTCCCAGTTTGTGTTTCACCCCCACTACAATTTACATCTTAAAAATATTAAAATGTGACAATTGCCCTCCTTCAAACCTTCTACAAATAGCTAATTGCCTTCTTTCAGGGTTACGCTGAAGGATTTTAACAAAGATGTATTTATTTTAAAATTTATAAAGTGCAACTATCAAAACCTTTTAAGTGCATATACATATACAAAATAACAATTTAAAACTAAATTAACACAATGGCAAAAACTAAGAAAAGTTTCTCCAACCACAATAAACTCAACCTTTTCTTTCAAGGAAACCCTCTCAAAACTCTTCTTCAAGGAAATCAGGTGAAACCCTGTGTAAATAAATAGGCTTTACACTACACTCTGAATATCAACAAACTGGTTTTGATGAATGAACAGGGGAAAACATAGCCCAGAGTCAAGGGCTTCCACCGCTATTTCCTTTAGTTCCCTAACTTACAAATAACCTCTTGGTTTCATTAGAAATTTTAATTCCTCCTTTTGGTCCCTTTCCTTCCCATCATGAATCTATCCTGATGGAAAAGTTATGAGGATCCTTCACAAACACATACCCATTCAACCATACATTAGGGTGTAGCAACATCCTTCAAAGATAGGAACCAGAATGCATACAGACAAGAACTGAGATGGGCTGTTAAAAAAAAAAAACAACAAAAAACTTAATTCCTAGGTTATTGAAAGGCAAAAAATGGAAGCTAAAATAATATATAGCATATTTCATTGCATGCTGATTTTTAATTCTGGCCTTGAACTGAAGTGCCAGAGTAAAGAGTGTATTGTTCTCTTATGGGTTAGTTTACGGATATATAAATTATGTAAGATAGTGCTCATCATTATAATCACTCTGCCATTTCTGCAAAGAGTACTTCGAAGATAAACGGATAGGTTTTGAGCATAATCTATCCTACAGAATGAAACATCTGTCCATCCATGTCTACTTATGGCTGACATAAAACTTTTGAAGAAGTGGATAAGTCTGGACAACTTATCTTAATACATGAGATGGGCCCCTGTGATGATTGTCACTTGTGGGGAGCGTTGCCTAGTCGTCAGGGGATTAAGACCTTTGAAAGTGCGAGTTGATAGGGCTGTTCCAATTCACTGGGCTCTGGCCCAGGCCCTGTCAGCGCTACCAAAGAGTCTGGCCCTCAGGAGTTCCAACCCACCACCTAGTGACCTGCTAACAGTTACCAGAACTAGAAATTCAACTCTGACAGGAGACTCCAGTCCTGGAATCTGACTGGTGGAACTCTGCGGTCCTGACTAGTTTCCTGCTTCTATTTAAACAGGAACAGTACCCATACACCAAGGAGGGTGAGCTCCTCAGCCACCCCCCATCCCTGTGGGTCCCCTAACACTTCCTCCATTTCCTTTTTAATCTCATCCCAGGTTGACCCCTGCACCTGGTATGGGCCCTGGTTCTTCCTTATCCATTTATCCAAAAAATCCTTTACCCTGGCTTGCCAGAACCCGCAACTACCATCACAAGAGTTCACGATACCCCCTCCAAGCAGCTGCGTGGACTGTCGGGGAAAGGGACTTACAGGCTGCCACTCACCTATCCAATGCAATGCATCCGAGTCAGTCACCGGCACCAAGATGTTAGGGGGCTTATTCCTTCACTCACTTACTTCCCTGGTCCTTCTCGCATGAACAGAGAGCAACAATACCCGAAGTCCAAAGGTGCAAACAATTCGATGTTTATTGGGGTGAACTTCCAGCACGCATGATTCCAGTTTCATTCCTTAGTGTCCCCCTTCCCAGCTTTGACACCACAGAGCCTTACACCTGGGTCCTTGTTCCTATTCCTGCCCTTAGCCAAACATGATTCCAATTTCCTTACCCCCATTCCCTGTTCCCATTTCCCCCTTTAGCAAAACATGATTCCAATTTCCCCACCCCCATTCCCTGTTCCCATTTCCCCTCCCCACACCCACTTACTTCCTGACTGACTACAGACAATACAGTAAAACTTGAGTTCTGCTTAGCTATACCTTAACCAATCATTTTCCTGAAATTTAACTAACCAATCCTAACATATTGTAACATGATTATGTAACCAATTATATCCCACCACCTTAATTAGTTTACACCCAGAAAAATTAATTATACAGCAGACAGAAACAATCACAGAACCAGACAGAGATTATACAGACAAACAATAGCAAAGTGGGAACTATAATGAGAAAACAATACAGAAGTGAGGATTTCACATCCCAGCTATTGATAAGTGAGTTCTTGCCAGACAGGATGCTATCAAACTAAGTTTCCTTTTACATTTTCTAGGCACCTTCCCTTTCTCTGGAGGTGACAGGCACTATCAGGACAGGATTGTATTCCTAACGGCCCAATAGCACCTTATTTCAATGTGACTAGTTTGGAATGTGAGGATGTGACCGTTCACTTCCCAGCTTATGGCTGCCTCTGTTGCTTAGCCAAAGGCCTTAGCCTAAGAACAGGGCCTCAGACTGTCACAGTAAGAGAAGGACCTTACACAGGCAGACAGTGATTTTGATTCTTTCTTTTATACCTCTAACTAGCCAAGTGATAAGAATACACCTAAATTCTTAGAGTACAGGCCTTTACAGACAGGCCTGAATATCTATAGCCTAACAAGAGTCTCTGGATTAAGTTTAGAAGTGTGAGCAACAAGGGTGATGTTGTGGTGGGAGTCTGCTATAGACCACCGGACTAGGGGGATGAGGTGGACGCGGCTTTCTTCCGGCAACTCACGGAAGTTACTAGATCGCAGGCCCTGGTTCTCATGGGAGACTTCAATCACCCTGATATCTGCTGGGAGAGCAATACGGTGGTGCACAGACAATCCAGGAAGTTTTTGGAAAGTGTACGGGACAATTTCCTGGTGCAAGTGCTGGAGGAACCAACTAGAGGCAGAGCTCTTCCTGACCTGCTGCTCACAAACCAGGAAGAATTAGTAGGGGAAGCTAAAGTGGATGGGAACCTGGGAGGCAGTGACCATGAGATGGTCGAGTTCAGGATCCTGACACAAGGAAGAAAAGAGAGCAGCAGAATACGGACCCTGGACTTCAGAAAAGCCGACTTTGACTCCCTCAGGGAACTGATGGGCAGGATCCCCTGGGAGAATAACATGAGGAGGAAAGGAGTCCAGGAGAGCTGGCTGTATTTTAAAGAATCCTTATTGAGGTTACAGGGACAAACCATCCTGATGTGTAGAAAGAAGAGTAAATATGGCAGGCGACCAGCTTGGCTTGCTGATCTTAAACACAAAAAAGAAGCTTACAAGAAGTGGAAGATTGGACAAATGACCAGGGAAGAGTATAAAAATATTGCTCAGGCATGCAGGAGTGAAAACAGGAAGGCCAAATCACACCTGGAGTTGCAGCTAGCAAGAGATGTTAAGAGTAACAAGAAGGGTTTCTTCAGATATGTTAGCAACAAGAAGAAAGCCAAGGAAAGTGTGGGCCCCTTACTGAATGAGGGAGGCAACCTAGTGACAGAGAATGTGGAAAAAGCTAATGTACTCAATGCTTCTTTTGCCTCTGTCTTCACGAACAAGGTCAGCTCCCAGACTACTGCACTGGGCAGCACAGCATGGGGAGGAGGTGACCAGCCCTCTGTGGAGAAAGAAGTGGTTCAGGACTATTTAGAAAAGCTGGACGAGCACAAGTCCCTGGGGCTGGATGTGCTGCATCCGAGAGTGCTAAAGGAGTTGGCAGATGTGATTGCAGAGCCAATGGCCATTATCTTTAAAAACTCATGGCAATCGGGGGAAGTCCCGGACGACTGGAAAAAGGCTAATGTAGTGCCCATCTTTAAAAAAGGGAAGGAGGAGGATCCTGGGAACTACAGGCCAGTCAGCCTCACCTCAGTCCCTGAAAAAATCATGGAGCAGGTCCACAAGTAATCAATTCTGAAGCACTTAGAGGAGAGGAAAGTGATCAGAAACAGTCAGAATGGATTCACCAAGGGCAAGTCATGCCTGACTAATCTAATTGCCTTCTATGATGAGATAACTGGCTCTGTGGATGAGGGGAAAGCAGTGGATGTGTTATTCCTTGACTTTAACAAAGCTTTTGACACGGTCTCCCACAGTATTCTTGCCAGCAAGTTAAAGAAGTATGGGCTGGATGAATGAACTATAAAGTGGACAGAAAGTTGGCTAGATTGTCGGATTCAACGGGTAGTGATCAATGGCTCCATGTCTAGTTGGCAGCCGGTATCAAGTGGAGTGCCCCACGGGTCAGTCCTTGGGCCGGTTTTGTTCAGTATCTTCATTAATGATCTGGAGGATGGTGTGGATTGCACCCTCAGCAAGTTTGCAGATGACACTAAACTGGGAGGAGAGGTAGATACACTAGAGGGTAGGGATAGGATACAGAAGACCCTAGACAAATTAGAGGATTGGGCCAAAAGAAATCTGATGAGGTTCAACAAGGACAAGTGCAGAGTCCTGCACTTAGGACGGAAGAATCCCATGCACTGCTACAGACTAGGGACCGAATGGCTAGGCAGCAGTTCTGCAGAAAAGGACCTAGAGGTTACAGCGGACAAGAAGCTGGATACGAGTCAGCAGTGTGCCCTTGTTGCCAAGAAGGCCAATGGCATTTTGGGATGTATATGTAGGGGCATTGCCAGCAGATCATGGGACATGATTGTTCCCCTCTATTCGACATTGGTGAGGCCTCATCTGGAGTACTGTGTCCAGTTTTGGGCCCCACACTACAAGAAGGAGGTGGAAAAATTGGAAAGAGTCCAGCAGAGGGCAACAAAAATGATCAGGGGAGAGGCTGAGGGAACTGGGATTGTTTAGTCTGTGGAAGAGAAGAATGAGGGGGGATTTGATAGCTGCTTTCAACTACCTAAAAGGGGGTTCCAAAGAGGATGGATCTAGACTGTTCTCAGTGGTAGCTGATGACAGAACAAGGAGTAATGGTCTCAAGTTGCAGTGGGGGAGGTTTACGTTGGATATTAGGAAAAACGTTTTCACTAGGAGGATGGTGAAACACTGGAAAGGGAGATGGTGGAATCTCCTTCCTTAGAAGTTTTTAAGGTCAGGCTTGACAAAGCCCTGACTGGGATAATTTAGTTGGGGATTGGTCCTGCTTTGAGCAGGGGGTTGAACTAGATGACCTCCTGAGGTCCCTTCCAACCCTGATATTCTATGATTCTATGAACATTGAACACTGACAATGAACAGTAAGAAGGAACTGAAATAGGGGCAGGGTGCCTCCACCTCTTTATACCTCAGCTCAGAGCACTAGGGACATCAGTGCACAGACATGGCCACCACTATGGATATGGTTAGGGAAAACTCTCTGGCACCAGTACACAAGACACACACACACACCCCTAGTGTAATGGACATATACAATCATTCAAAGAAGAACCACAATTATCTTTTCAAACTTCCTGAACAAAAAAAATCCTTTACCAGTAGAAAAAATAATACAATTAAATTATATAAACTGCAGAAGCATTCATACAGATTTAGAAATCAGTTATAAGATTAAGACGATTAACTTTGAGTGAATAAAAATAATTAACTGCGAATGGAGGTATTTGAACCACTTTTTCCTGGAAAAGGAAAAGAAATAAATGGCTAAGAAAAAAGGCAACTCCTATCACTATAAAAAAGGTTAAAAAAATTCACAAGACTCTGTCAGCATAATTTTGAGAGACAACATGGGCAAGGTAATAGCTTTTATTCGTCCAACTTCTGTTGGCAACAGAGACAAGCTTTTGAGCTACACAGAACTCTTCTTCAGGTCACCTGAACCAACAGAAGTTGGTCCAATAAAAGATATTACCTCATCCACCTTGTCTCTCTAATATCCTGGAACCAACATGACTACAACAAGCATAAAGCATAATTTTGAGTCTATTAAAGTCTATTTTAATCATTTTGCTTTATTATCTATAATTAAAATGAGGACATTGCTTAGTTTTCTGTCATTCTCTCTTCATATTAAACCACAACTATATTAAAGTAACATTAAGCACTTGACATAATCCCACTGATAAGTTACATTCATGGAAGAGCAATATGCAAGTAATTTGTAAATACACAAATTGCATCAGGACCGTTTTTCAGAGGTGCCAAGCACCTGTAGCTCCCATGGTTTTCCGTTGAAAAAGTGGGTGCTCGGCACATGTGGAAATCAGGCCCCTACTCTTTTACCTATTTATCCGTCCAGGGAAATTATTAAATGAAGTAGTAGCTGTAAACCCATGCTGTCACATGGGTTTAATTCGTAAAGTTGTGTGTAAAAAAGCCAAAAATGGCTGAGCACTTAAAAATTGCATAGCAACAGACTTTGAATCCCAGTGATGACTGGTGATGTTCTAAACAAAAAGAGTTCTCAACCATGTTTGAAGTTGTTTTAATTGCTTTACACTGACTCAGACATTCTAGCCTTCAGAGTGATGTTTGTAGTTATTGTGGGTGCTGGTTGTGTCTATGGGGGAGTTGTGCTAGAAGATTTCTGTGGATTTCCGTGGGTGGTGAAGAAGGGGTGTGTGCTGCCATGAGGGGATGTATGTCTTTGGAGTTAGGGTGTGATGGGGTATTTTTTTCAATTAGAACTTAACAGTGAGACACACTAAAAAATGAAGTTCCAGGTATATCTAGAGCTAGCCTGTCCCATTCATATAATAAAAGTAATCTCGGATTATTTTATCTTTCCTCAATTACTGTGTATGCTGGAAGAGCGGTTAAGCAGAAAAAATTGAAGCCAGCAAAGTTGCTTCAAGGGACAATATTTACAAAACAAAAGCAAAACATTAATATAAGGTGAAAAGGAAACAAAATTCCCCAGTTTGCAGTTCAACCTATTCCCATGAAACTTGAATGTGGAGCCTAAATTCTGAAAGGCATTCCTGCTCACTCAACCAAACAGTTGTATTATAGTCCTTCTCATGAGCATCTGTGCAGGGGAGGAACCTAAACTAAGGCCGAAACCCTTGTTAAACACTAAGCAGGTAGTGCCCCTATATCCTGTTACACACACTTTTTAGCAGTTCTGGTAATATTTTCTTCACTTTAGAATATCAAAACACTTTCCCTGTACTGTATATTCTTTCTTCTTTGACAATTAAATGACATATCTAGACACCTTACTAACTCGTCAAATAGTTCTGGAAATAAAAGAGAAAACTTGGTAACATGGAAACAAACATTTTATATTGTGATGAATCCCCGTAAGTACCAGAACATCAATATAATGTTACTGGAAATAATACAATTATGTTTCCAAACACTGTCAATAGTGTTCAGAAGCATTGCTAGAACTCAATTTAGAAGCACGAAATATCAATCTGAATTTACTGGTAACTGTCTCAGATAAAAACTGTCACTTCATAAATGATTTCAAATGAATTAACAGGCTAAGTGAGCTTCCCATTTGTCTGACTTTAGTCCTGGCTTGAATCATAAATTGTTCACCTGAGAAATTTGCAGAAACCCCTCACAGGAGTCTACAGCCTGTTCCATTGAAGACTCCTTGTCACAAGTTGGCAAAGGCACCTGAGATCAGTCTTGCTCGCAACCCACTGATAATTAGTGACCCCAGCTGAAGGTGCTAGGGACATTTAATTATAATAACTACTTCCAGCTGTGGGGAGAGAAAAAGGGTTGAGAACTCAGAGTCTGCGAGGACTAGGAGTCAAAAGCAGTAGAAGAGTACTGCTAGTGAAAGTCATGACTTGCTAAAGAGCTGGGGCTGGCCTCCTGAGAACTCAAAATATTACAAACAAAATGCTAGCAGATACACATGCTGATCAAGTTTAGATTCACTGGGACACATTTGCCGCATGGGCCTGAGGTTTCAGTTCTGGACAAAAAGGAGTTAACAGTCATGGTGTCCTCAAGCAGGGAGAGCCCTTGACTCTGAATTACTTCTCATTGATGTCAACTTGGCCTGAGTTTCTTGACCTTCAGAGCGTACAGCAAGGTTAATCTATTTATGCAGGCTTTCCCCCTACCTGAAGTTGCCTTAGTAGTTTGTTTCATGTGGGCTGCCTTCTGTCAGTTTGTTATTTTAGAAACTATTTTTGGTAATAGTTTTCCATAGATATAGAGGCTACTGTGGGTTTATTTTAATAAGATAAGGTTTTAAAAATGTAAACATGGGGAGGCGGAGGGAGAGAAAGGATGGAGAATGAATACAGCACAAATCCCTTCACAGTAAGTTCTACAATCTCTTGCTAATAATGAGAGGATGATAGGAGACTAAAATAAATAGCTCATGTAAAAGAAAAAAAATCAGTACACTATACCAGTGTTATAGACATATGGAACATAGGTTCAATAGAGATAATTTACTTCTGAGAGACAGACAGTACTGTACCTACTAGAAAACAGCTGCTTAATCCTCTCATTTATTATCATCTTGAATAACAATAAAAGTGGAAAAACAGTAATGAGGATTCCAAGGGATTTAAAATAATTTAATTTTTCATGCTAACTACAAGCTCCTTCTCAAGGGGAAAAAGGAAATATGTCTTGAGGTCAAGATCAAATAAGTTTAAAACTGTGGATGTGGTTACTGTCCCTCAAAGCATGAACCTCCCACAACCCTGGACTCCAAAGGATCAGGGATCTACATGTGGGGAGATTGAAAAGAGTAAGCAGCATCAGATCTGTCCAAAGCCACCTCAACCAGGAATGTTTAAATGGTAACATGGTGCGAGGCGGCTTCTTTAACTTTTCAACAGACCCCTCACTGTGCTGTAGAACTGAATGGGATAAAAAGTGAGTGGGATGAGAGGTGCATGGATCAGAAGTTCTTTTCCTATTGCAATTTATTTTATTTATTTACTCAAAGAAACATAGGCACTTCCTCTTTTGATAATCATTTTTTTTAATTCTAAAATATATTAAGGAAAGCATTGCTCACAGCTCCATAGTTAAAGATGAGTCTGTTTTGCACATAAAAGTAGGAATACACCCACTTTCTTACATATGAATACAGAGTATGCTCCCCCAAAAAATTACAGCACTTATTCAATTTTACAAGTAAGCTGGTTAATTGGTCTCTTAGTTAAAATTCACTTTTAAAATGGTTCTTTTAAGGAATTACGTGCAGCACCAGAATATTTTTTTGGTCCTGAATTTTCTTAACAATGAAACATAAATGCTTCAGTTTCCCTTATATTGTAACTAAAAATTACTGAAATTTCATGTATTGCCTATATTTGAAAACAATGGCTAATCACAATTTTTTCCATGTTTCTTCATAGCTAAAAATGTCTCCTTCAACAAGTATATTATAGAGAATTCCAAACGGAACTGCCCTCTTTCAAAAGGGTGTCGCCTCCCATTGATTTCAATGGGATTGAGACCACTGATTGCTTATTATTATTTTTTAGCATTTGTAGTATGACTGTTCTTAAACGTGTGACTACTGGCTTCACTCTCATTGTAAGTAATGGGAGGCAATAACCATTTTGAAAGAGTGTACCTAGTGAGAACAATAGGAAAGTTGTAGACATTTTAAAAGAAGACAGCTCCTCATGAGTTTCTCTGAAGGAAAATATTTTTAGACACCAGCCTCTGGTGACAAATAAACCTCCAGTTATGAAAAATAGTTTCCAATATTCCTGTGATCTCATTATTTTGGAGCATTTTTACCTCCTCATGATCAGAGGTGGAAAAAAATCAAATACATCTTTAAAAAAAATCATTTCTTCTAATCTCGGTCCACAAACACTAAACTGCCCTAATCATAATCCTGTATTTATTGCATTCTGTCACTACTGGGCAGAGATACAGTTGTATGCGCACCCTAACTGTGCATTTCCATACTTTAACGTGTTTGGATTTCTTTTAAGTTTAACCTTAACTCTCAACTTCCTAGGTTTACAATGCTTAGTTTGGGGAAAACTACAACATCCCTGCAATGTATATTACTCTACATTTTAAATTTTGTGTGTATAATTTAAAATATAATTTTATTAACTAACTCCATTTTAATATAGTTTTTGTCTGGAAATATGTACATAAAATTATATACTTATATTCTAAGATTAATAATCCTCTAAAACTAATCTATTCAGGGGAGTGACTCAGTATTTGTGTATAGCTACAGTGCCGAGTACAATGTGGTTACAATCCCTATTGGGGCCTCTGGATGCTATGTTAATATATTATCATTAATATTTCTATTAGAGTAGGGCCTGGAATTCAATCAAACATTGATTGCCCACCACGCTAGGTACTGTACACACAAGCAACATGGAAGACAGAGTTTGCAGTGCAGGTGTCAGGCAAGAGAAAACAGGTGAACGAGACAAAGAAAGGTTGGGAGTTGGTGGGAAATAAACAGAATTTAATATAGATGCCAAAATCCATGATAAATATTAAATACGACCACAAAATTTCTAGAGAAGACTGACATATTGTTTCACAGGGCCCTTCTGTGAACATGGTTTCAGAAGTAACTCCTGTACAAATGTATGTTTCTCAGGGACCTCTTTTTAAGCAGACTCCGCAGTTTAAGCCAAATTTATTTTTGTGGATGTTGGTTTATTTTGCCATCACTGACATTAAAAGGATACAGTGTCCTCTGAAATCAGCAGGAATGCTAAAAGTAATGCAAAGGCAACTATTAAGGGACAGCGCCACACTCCACTAATATTAAATGAATACATTTCAAATCATTACTGACAGTAGAAAAAGTAGTGTTCACTGTCTGGGGGAGAAAGACTAAAAAGCTGGCCATAAATTTGTTGGCAGACATCCAGTGTTTTTTTCAGTTCACAACTTCAGTGAAGTGATATTATAAATACAAGGACAGAATTATATATTCTCTATGGAGACGACAATATGCCCTTTATCTCTCCGTGGTCAAACTGGTAAGCCTGCATGTCCACTGACAGCAACGAAAGGGGTTTTTTCCCCTCAGAGAAAGGGCTGCCAGAATGGGGCCCCCCTTTTCTCTTTAATGCAGGAAGGAGGAGGAGTAATAGAAATCTATAGAACACCAGTCTCTAATAAATGCTTAAGTCCATGCAGGAATAACAGATGATCCGCTTTCAAGATTCCATTAGAGGGGCAGCACAGAACAAGAACCGCCATGCCCAAAGGCTGTCTTGGGGTTTCGGGTTCTGTGGGAGAGAAGGAAGGAGTCAACAATGAAAAACCTTAGATGTTCTTTGTAGGTGTAGTAATTTGTAAAACTGAAAATGGTACTGTAGGTCAGAAAAGGAGATTTATATTCAAGGTGGAGGAACTCTTCTCTGGACATTTATTGGTGGGTTATGAGTATTTGCCATCAGCAATCCATTCTCAAATTGTAACGGCTTGAAGTGGTGGTGATGAGTCGAATGAAATTTTCTGCCAAGCAGTTCTTAAAATAACTAGATGTCATCAAAAAAAGTGTTCTTCATTTATTTTCCAAGCTGTGGAAATAAATATGCATTTCTCATATCCACTCATTCAGGGTGATATTTTCTGGCGGTTAAACTATGAATGTGTGTGTCAAGTAGTCTACTGGTACAGAACAGATAAAAATGTTCAAATATTCATCTATGAGCCATGACAAAAGTAATAAAGTGTGAATGCTTTTCTTTTGTTAAGCTATTGTTACGTACATTTCTGTGAACAAGCAAGCAACAAGATTAACTAAAAATAATATTTTAACAAGTGAATAAACTCATTTATATTAATATCTCATTAAAATGCACCTTTTAGTAATAATATTAAACAATCTATCTACCTTAATTTTCAAATTAATTAGACTGAAAACAAGGTCTGATTTAGATATTCATTTTCTTGTTTTACACTCAAACTTTCAAATACTTTAAGTCCGATAAAATGCCTGCTTATGGAAATTGAATTTTTTTTTATTGGCTAGAAGGAAAACACAATTTCAGAGAAAGCTACTTCTATATGATATTGAACTGACATATGGCAAATAACATTATGTTTATTTAATATAAAATTTTATAGACGTGCCTCGAATGACAACTAAATTAAACACAGTGCTTTTGTTGTCCCTGCACAAACAGAAGTGGTATGGCTTTCAGATAAATGCAAAAAAAAATACACTTGAATAATATACAAGTTGTGACACAAACCAACAAAAAACAGGAAGTGTGAGGTCAAGACAGACTCTTCACTCATAACTCGTGCCATTTTTAAAACAAAGGTACAACTTTTGCAATGTTAGGGATGTCAATTTTATTTCTGAATTTTCCGTCACTGTCTTATGGATTTTAATTAAATTTCTTTTTTTAACAGAAAAAAAAAATACTTTCCTGGATTGTTGTAAGACAGAAGTCTCCAGATAATGGAGTATTTTAAATTTTGCATATTTACAGCATTATCAATCCCTACACAGGCTACTCACTCATAAGTGATAATGAAGTGCACATTAATGCAGTTTCCTATTAAGTATTCCATAGCAAGGCCTACTTGCCCCTCTCAAACGACTGGAGATTGGAGACCAATATCTCTTATGCAGAGGCCCTTTGCCTCCTGCACTGGTTTCCACCTCTTTCCTAGCTTTAATAATATTATTTCAACTTTAAAAAATTGTCATTGAAATGTATCAACTCAGGCACACAATATAGACACTCACTATATGCTATGAAGATAAATGATAATGAAAGAACTTCAATTAAACTGGGGGTGCAGCCTTTTCTGCAGATCCCAGTGTCCTTAGCCCTACTATTAGCTGATAGAGCACCTGTGCCTTTGCTCACCTATTTTCCTTTCTTTTTGTCTCTCTCCTCCCATGTAACACACAGGCACAGAGTAGCCAACTACATGCAGAACATTCAAGCTTCAACCTTCAAATGAGATTAAATCAATGGCCCTCATCATACACCAAGCACACCATCTTTTACTTTACCATTGTCCTCTGGGATTCATGGGGAAGCAGAAAGCTACTGTTTGCATCTATATGTAGGATCTGACGGAATAGAAAAATAATCTAGCCACAACTCTGAAACAAGGTCCATCTGATGTCCAATATCTTGAACCCTGCCAAATGGATTCAGGAAAACCCCTCCTTATATGTCACTTACTCTATGTCATGTCTTGATATATAAAAAGAGATGAACTACACCCATCAGAAAATGCTTGCCAGTATGAGGAAGCAATCATCCAATTATCTGCACTCTCACTCACAAACACCTCTCATGCTATCAACATATAGTTTATTTTGTGGCCAGAAAACCCATACCACCTACCACCCAGCCCTGAATACAGTCCAGACACTAGCTTCTCCCAGTTCTCTCCAACCATCACAACAATCTCGACTGTCTAGCCTGCAATCAGTACCAGGCCACTTCATTTCTTGTCCCCTACACTACTTTTCTGAAACTTTTGAACACTGTCACCCATTAGGAAAATGAAACTAATCATGACCATGCTGCAACCCTGCTGCCCCTCCCATCCTTGGAGTCTCTCCTCTGACCAGGGAATGCCCCCATGCATTGGAAAATACTGTCCAACACACAGTGATTAATTTGTAATGAAAAAGGTGCCGGGGCTCAAGTAATTAGGAGCCAGGGCTCAAGCAATTTTTTCACTTTCATAACTTATGCAGCAAGCCCAGAAGTGTCAGGGCTATGAACTGCCAAGTGTGGAGGTGCTGGGGCTCAGCCCCGGCACAAATTAAGCACTGCCGACACAGAGGATTATTGGAAGATGAAGAGCAAAACCCTAAGAGCCTGTACTCCCATGAAGAGGTATTGTCCATAATGCTAATGACATTGCTAGCCACTAGGAAGCTCAGGGTGCAACCTGCAATCTCAAGGGGAGCAATCAGAGGCTATTAGCCCATCATAGCCCCAGATGGATTGGCCATTACACTGAAGAATTTACACTGAGAAATTTATGACCCTGAATGGCGGACTACTCAACTAGTCTAGCTGTTCAGTCTTCAGTGTAATATCGCAGGAGGGGCTTTGCATGGCACTACTGCTATTTCTTTTCAGAAGTGAAAGTGGGCCGGTACGGCGTACCAGTAAGAAGTGGCCGCCAGTATGGGCCCGTACACAGCTGACATTAAAGGACCCTCCTTAAAGCGTTGCCGCAGCAGCGCTTTAACATCACTGCCCCTTTTACCCCCCACCCTGGGCCACTTAGGGGGGGGGTGCAAAAGGACCAGTTGTCTCGAGGCCTGGCAATTTAAAGGGCCCGGGACTCTGGCCGCTGCTGCCAGAGCCCTGGGCGGAGCAGACAGGGCAGCGTGAGCCGGGCAGCGCTGAAGGGCTGGCTGGGGGAGTGTTACCCCAACCCCCACCCCCACCCCCTCCGCCTGAGGCCTTGCCCCTTCCGTGGGCCTGGAGCCAGGCCCCCGTACTGGTAAGACTTTTAAATTACTTTCACCCGTTTCTTTCTCTCCTAGCAGTACTCTTTGATGTCTGTATTTCAGAGTGGTCCAAGAAGTTTGTGCTTGCTGCTCTAACTTTTAGCACTCTGCACTACCTCCAAGCTGCTACTCAGTAAACAGCTGTGCTGGTGCTCCATTCTGAATCTTCTAGGCTTGCTGCATATGTGTCCCCATGAGTGGGAGAGAATCTGCCAGCTGGAGAAAAACTATCGCCCACTCCATCCAGTCCAGGCCATTGGGATCCAGACTGCCCTCCACTGACAGCACTCGTCCAATAATTCACCTCCATGCACCTCTAGATCTGCACCATTACAGAGGGCTACATGGTCCTGGATGGCTCCTCCTGTTACCATCTTCCTGCTATTACTTTGCTCCCTCCAGACTGAATGCCTACTTGCCTGCCAAGGGTACTGAGTTGTGGAAGTCAGAACATATCGACCACAAACTGCTGTCTCACTGTCCACAGGATTATGGGCTTTGCTGATTGGACCAATCAGACAATGAAGCCACCCAGGGCCAGTGTCTGCTGCATGCACCCACAGATTCAGGAGAAAGTTATGACCGCCCGACACTGGGGGAGAAAAGGTCTACTGATGGGGCTTCTTCTGCCATTGAAGACTCATCTGATTGACTCCTGCTGAAATCACTGCCTCTACCATAAACTGAATGTGGTACCTTGCTAGTGTCCTTTCTTCTTGATGAAGTAGGAAACCATACACTTTTTATTCTCAAAAGGAGGGAATGACCAGTCTGTGAACTATTGGGATTTGGACCCACCAATCACACAGGGGGAAAGTTTTTCATGCCTCCTAGCCACCAATCTGCTACCTCATATGAGAACTCAATGCTTACTTTTCTCATGGAGTGAGACAAAACACAATTCCCAAAGAGTCATGAATTCACATTTACAAGCAATAAATGATGAAGCAAAACCAAGACTGTTTTTCAAGCAGGTTGGGATTAGCCTTATTTTTACAATGACTGAATAGCTGCACTCTCATTGGATGAGAAAAAGGACTTCTCTTGTTCTTTCTCTAACAAAATACATCAGGGTCCTAAAAGTACCAGCTGAGAAATTCAGCTGATCTTTTTAAATAACCCGGTTTCTGATTAACTCACGTTTTATAACTTTTTGGTCTTAATTTTACCAGTCTTTAATTTTCATCCTCGGTCATCAGTTTAATTTGACACAATAGTAATGTGTCTACTCATGTAAATACAGTGCAAATAGGAATATATTTGTCTTTATATTAAAATAATAAACTATTTATTGGCTCTTCTACAAATCCAACGAGTATTCCCTCTGTCAAAACTTATTTATACTATCTGCATCCATAAAATATGAAACAAGTTATCCATTGCTGATATTAATGGGCTATGATGACAGCTGAAATGATCTGTTCTTTCTTTCCTGTACCTAGTGAATCTTACTCAAATGTTTGTGCTTCTATAAAATAATCGTGTTATAGTTAACAGTGTTCATTCATTATAATACTTACGAGAGCAGGTAGCAGTTTGCCATTCTAGGCACTGTCCATATGGAAAGGAGATTATATAGGCATTTGAGTCAACGCATCGTTTTGTACTGCTGCACCACATACACTCCATGGCATTGCTGGTGCAGTTGGAACATGTTGTTCTCAGGGAACATGGTTTTTTGCAAGGTCTAGCATTTTGATTAGGACTAACTAGAAAAAAAGCAGAAAGAGTTTATTCATTTAACACAAATTCAATCCCAATTGTTTTAGCATTATGTAATATTAAAGAGTGTTAAAATATAAGTGATTGTCTCCTGGTTTATTTGTGAACAATTTCAGTCAGACTCACAGTACAGTACATGCAAATACAAATGGCTTTTTACAAAAATTACCCTACTGTTTGTGTAGTCACCTTAAGTCACATTATATCTCCAAAAGACTTCATCTAAAAGTGATTAAAGGAATTTTACTTATATACTGCTTTAGTAAGTTTAACATTAATTGTTCAGTAACGCCAATTTAGTTATGAGCACATGCATTATATAAAATATGACTGCAGGGCTACTGTAATAGGTATGTGTGACAGGGTGCTGAGTAAGGAGGGCTTAATCAGCCCCCTACCACTCCAGCCCCAGTCAAGGGGAATGGATTAGGGCTGGTTGAAGAGCTCTGTGCCTGCCTGGCAATGAGAAATAGCTGCCAGCCTAATTAGCCTGAAACTATAAAGGCTGGCAGGAAGTCAGTCAGAAGACGATGGGGGAAGAGAAAGGCCAGGCACAGAGAGGGGTGGGGACCTCTAGTCTGCAGCTGGCCAGGCCTGCTTCTGGCGAAGTTTGGCTGTGAAAAACCTGTACATAGATAGTAAGGTGGTGGTGGGAAACAGCTATAAATAAAGAGCACTGGTGTTTGCATCAACATGAGGTGTCCCTGACTGATTTGCAAGGGAAGCAGGGGCGGAAACCAGTGGCGCCCAGCTTACACCTCGCTAAAGTGTAGCAATCTATGACCTTCTTGTTCTGTCGCTCTTGTTAGTAAAATAGTGAATAACCATAAACCACAGTTATTTACTTCACTAGTTATATATTTTTCCCTTAAACATTCTGCATCTTATCTGAGAGTGAGAGTTGCCAAATGAACATCTGCCCCCTGGTGTATACATTAGCACTCAGTACAAATTCAAAGAGAAAATAACAAGGGAAACATTATTTAATGTATAAGAGGTTTTTACTGCAGACAATATTTGTCTATCTTAGTCATGGTATGTGTAATCTCTGAAAAGTTATATTCTAAATAAAAATTACTTGTATGTTTTTCTGTTGCATTTTCTTTTGATTACAAATAAAGCTGTAACATGTGCATCAACACGAGCATAGTAATTCTTAACTAAGACCAGTATATAACAATATTGGTAGAGTAATATTTTTCTATTATAAAAGGGATTTTCACAGCACTCCTGTAATAAATGTTGACTAACCCCACACAGCTATTATGTACTTTGTGTATTATTGATTATACAGATAAACAGCTTTATAGAAAATAAACTTAATCTTCAAGTCCTTCCTCAGCCCTTAATAAGGCAAAAACTCCCAATGTTTTGAGAGAGTAAAGACAAGTAAAAACTGAGTAAGGACTTCAGGCTTTGTCCCACTAGGCATAAATTTGAGCCACAGCTTGCTATAATTATAAACAATCTTTTACTGTGAAAAAATTTAAAAAAAATGTGATGGAACTTTAAAAGGGAATCCCAGAAGCCCTGAATTTTCTTGACCTCCACATCTGCTGAAACAGTTCAATAGCAAATAAAATTTGCATCAATAGCAGATGGAGATTCTGATGCTAAACTTGGAAAATACTCTAACAGTTTGTCATCTGCATTCTTCAGTTATTTAACACGTCATTACACCGTGCCACATCTGTTTATTCTTTGATAGAGAGAAATATAACAGAGTACAATATCTATTACTACAAAACAGCAGCATGAGGAACAGAAACAATAGGAAACAGACTCAGTCAGCAGTAGCAACAAAATGCAAATTTACTGTGTAATTACACTGCTATTTGAAATACTGCAAGTTGTGCATAAGACAGCCAGAGGATTGTTGGAATGCATGTTTTATTTATGGAATTTAACAACTTTGAGAATTTTGACACCAAAAACCTTCTTTATATATGAGTGCACAACAAAAAATTAAATACTTTTAAATGCCTTTTATGTTAGTTTGCACACAAGGCTTTCTACTACATTAGCAAACTCAAAAGGAGGGGAACAAAGACAACAGAAAGAAGATATATTAGGATCACTTTCATCTCTATAAACTTTGTTCATCCTGTAATCTTTAGGACAACCTGTAAATTTTAACCATTTGCACAAAATGAGAGCATTGTTCATATTTACTGAATTATATTTACTTCCTTTCCAAAGGGATAAGTGATCTCCCTCTACAGCAGCAGTTCTCAAACTGTAGGTCGGGATCCCAAAGTGGGTCGTGACCTCGTTTTAATGCGGTCACCAGGGCTGGCATTAAAATAGCTGGGGCCCGGAACCAAAGCCCAAGCCCCACCACCCGGGCCAGGGTTGAAGCCCAAGCCCAAAGGCTTCAGTCCCAGGTGGCAGGGCCCTGGGTACAGGCCCCCTATGTGAGGCTGAAGCCCTTGGGCTTTGTCCCCTCCCCCCTCCCTGGCTCAGGCTTTGGTCCCTCCCTACTTAGGGACATGAAGTAATTTTTGTTTTCAGAACGGGGTCGCGGTGCAATGAAGTTTGAGAACCCCTGCTCTACAGAGTCTTATATGACCACACATTACACTGTCACCAATCATCTTAGACAACTTGGGGACCTTTCCTCCTTTTCATGAAGGACAGGGCTAGGAGAAGGTTTTAATATTAACTATTAGGTAAGTGTTTGCAATGTTTTTCTGTATCCTCCAGAGACCTTTATAAGTTTTTTTTTTAACACAATGAACTAGTTTCTATGCAAATGTCTCTTTTAAACTAAACATTAACGTTTATGTACTAACAATATTACTACTTGTGGATGCTCTGCCTCTTAGCACATATACAGATCATTTCTTTTTGACAGCACTTTACAATTTTTATATAATTAATCCTCAGGTACATATTATCATCTGCATTTGATGGATGGAGAAACAGATTCAGAGAAGGCAACTTAGTCAAGTGATTTGCCCAAGACCACCACCAGAGAGTGAGTGGGAGAGTCAGGGTTAGAATTTAGGAGGTCCTGTTTCCCAACTTGTGACTCAAACCATTGGGCCATCCTTCTCAGTGGTAGTAAACAAATTAATTCACTCACATTTTTGGACTTTTTTCTTGTAAAATAAAGAAAATCCTCTCCCGTCACAAGGAAATTTTGAATCTCAATAGAACTGTTAGCAACTTGGGATCTGTGACAAGCTTGTCTTCACACTGAAGTCCCAATCCTCAATTTTAAAACACGCGAGCAGTCCCATTGAAAACAACAGAACTACTCATGTGCTTCCTATTAAGAATCTGCATAAGCATTTGTATCGGGGTCTTAGAGATTAGACAGCACTGTGGTGTGATTTATTGCAAAAGCAAAATCATGAAGTACAGTATGTTTTATCTCTCCATAGATTCTCAGAGAAAGAGAGAAAAAAATTCTTGGTCCCCTTATTGATTACAATTTCCTTCTTATATGTCTTTCAAAACTAGACTCAGACCCCAACTCACAACAGTTCATCCTTCTTATAATGTAAGAGTGGTGTAGGTAATTCACCACAGCTAGACCAGGCTTGTTAGTTTGCAAACATTTGCTTACCCAAGGATGACTGTTAACCACTTGTCTCCTAACTTCTCAGCATGGGTTTATACACACTGTTAAAAGAGCCTCCAACTACCTTCTGCTTCCATAAGGGGAAGGGGTAACTGGGTCCTTTAAAAACTGCCCAGAGAAAAGATGAATAAAATAGCTGTTTTAGTTAAACGTCTGTGTTATTAATTTAAATGGAGAATCTGTGATTAATCAGCAAGATTCATATATGAAATATGCTTTAGCAGCATCAGCTTTGTTGAACACAAAAGGTGAACAGCAACTTTTATATACAAACCTCCAAGGTCAGGTACTAATTTTGCCTTGGAACTCTCTGATGTAGCTATTGCTAATATGCAGACTATGCCAGGTGGGGTAACTCTCAAAGAAAAGCATGTTGCTTTTGAGAACGTCATTTGCTTTCCAAGATTAAAAGCTTCACTTGCTTTTAAACATTAAAAGCAAAACCTCCCCGCAGCTATTTACTAGAATTTTTCCCACATTCCTTCTGTACAACACAAAAATGCCAAACAGTCTGTTCAACCATTTTAACAGCAGCATTTTGGTATGGGAGGTTGCTCACCAACAGGTTTTTCACAGACAAGACCATCTGCCTTAGCGGTGCATGGATTCGCTTTCAGCCCTGCCACCTCTGCTCTTTCTAGATATGCACAGAATCCAGAGTCATTTGGTTCTCCAGGAAGCCACTGCAGTGTCGTATTTGTGAAAGGAGACATGTCATCCCATCCCCAGTAGGAGATGTTGATCTTGCGCAAACCTACCCAAGGTGATATTTTCTATAAAGCAGAATGAAAGGGACATGAAACAATTAGTTAACAGTCAACTACAACAATGCTTTTTTTCTTTTTTGGCCTAAGATCAATAGCTTCATACTGCATTCAGAGTGGAGCTAACAGTGATTTCCCCCACCATTTCTCATATTTGGTAACATTTAGTTATTGTCAATACAGTTTTCAACTCATTTGTTCGGCCTTTCTGAAAGCTGAAGAAATCTATATGCTTCTGTTCTGTTAAAAATCTACATAATTCTGTCTGCTTAAAGTCAGCTCTATTGTGTGGTATCTGATCAACAATTAAAGACCTAATAAGGCACTCAGAATAAAGTTTTCCCTCTTGCTACTGTGCTAGTCATTAACTGCCAGGGACAAATGGATAACGTAAATGCAGGCAAAGCAGTAGTGACACATAAAAACAAAGGCTCAATAGACAGAAAACATGGAGGCAAATATTCCTCTTTCAAACAGGACTATGTTGATGCAAACTAGGTACTCTTTTTTTTTTTTGAGCTAGCAGTATCCACATGGGGCAGTCAGAGCACAATGCTTTGGTATGCTCCGCAGTTGATACCTTCGTACTCCATCCTGTGACGCAGTGTAGACATAGCCTCAGTGATATACCCAGCGTTTCCCAGGAAATCTTTGGGAGAGCTGAAAATGAAACCCCCATATCCTGAATCCCAGTCTAGTGTTTTAACCACAAGTTCCTTTTTCCTCCTTCATCAAGTGCTCTGCTCAACTCGTCATTATGCCAAGGAACAACCCTGCATCTCTCTCAGGGTTACTGTTTAAGATATGCAAGATTATTTGTATAAAACAGATACCTCTGGATTATTAATTAATTCTAAGTAAATCTTGTTTATTGCTTAAACAATACACTGTTCAAAGATTCACAAAAAAGTCTCATTGTTCCACAAAGCATTGCACTTTATTCATATCACTGTCTTAAAAATATCTGATTTAAATAGAATATATTCAGCAGATCATTAATATTAATAGACAATAATAATGAATGGCTGAAAATGTGGCAAGCCTATTTTATGGGGAAGATATCCAACAAAACTCATTTAGATATCAGAAGATTTTTAGTATTAAATTAACTGTATGGGCTTTCAGTAGATGTCTTATTTACACTACATACAGAACAGTAGTATATGATTGGATACCAAACTTTTGGTCAATAAGAAATGTGAATTTGACAATAAAAGATTTAAGAGTTGGTGCAGAAATCTGGTTAGAACATCCTTCAGTTAAGAGCGAATATATATGCCTTCCCGTACAGCTGGCCACAATACATGATTAGGAAGGCCTTAATTCTCCACAATGTCCCAGCTATACTAAAATGTAGTTGAGAAGGACTCCCTGATTCAGAGCCACCCAGCCCCAGTCCAGGGTCTTCTTTCTCCTGCTGGCTTGGACAAAGACCTCCCCCACCTCTGAAGCAGCACAGATAGGCATTTTCCTCTGGCCAACTCCGGCTACTTACACAGCACAAACGTGGTTGGAGTATTCATCCCTTAATAATTTTATTAATAGATGTAAGCAGAGTTTTTTTATTTTAAATATTTCTCAGAAACAAAATTCAATATTGTCTCATCACAATAGTTCAACAAAATCAACTGCTTTATTGTAATGTATATCTGAGTGAGTCGAACATTAAATACATCAAAACTGATACTAACACTATAGTTAGACATAGCAGTGTCTCTTTGTTTAGTCATTTATAAACAGACCATTTATCCTCCAAAGTAACTTGTAACTTAAAGCCATTCAGAGGGAGGATTTATAACGGTATATTACATCCACAATACTGTACCTCAGTGAAAATCAACTGCATGCTAATTTCATTACTTAATACTTCCATTCCGCACAAAAAAGTTATTGCTGTTGAACAGAGGAAGCCTTTTCCAAAAACGTATAGGTCATCCCCATATTGACCAGAACCACCTAACAACCACCAACCTCACCAAACTCATCATCAGAAGCAAGCTTTCCATAGACCAGGACACACCAATTCAAAGTAGCACCAGACACTGACAGAACAACAAATGTGAAACTTGCATATATCTCCACTGCTATGATGATCAATATCCTCCCCACAAATACACTTTTCAATATCCGTAAGTCCTACACATGCCTATTATAACATGTGGTGTACCTCATCTTGTGGCATCAAATGCTCCAACGTGTGTAAAACCAGACAACCACTATGATCTTGAATGAACTCTCACAGAAACAAGATAAAAGACAAAAACACCCTATCACCCATGGATGAACACATTTCACAAAGCAATCACTCTGTATCTGACCCCTCAGTCCTCATCCTTAAAAGAAACCTGCTCAAAACCTTAAAAGATGAGCCTGGGAACTTAAATTCATAACTCTGTTGGATTGGACTTAACAGAGACACTGGTTTTATGGATCATTACAACAATTTGGAACACACCCTACTGCCTGCTAACCATTACACGCACACTTCAAGTGGTGTCCTACAGCATGTTAAACATAAGGGTTTTATATAATTTGTCCCATCATGTATTTAGTGAAACACTCTGGTTACTTTCTCCAGACTTGAGGAAGAGCTCTGTGGAGCTCAAAAGCTTGTCCCTTCTACAATCAGAAATTGATCCAAAAAAGATATTACCTCACCTACCTTAACTCTTATATCCTGGAACCAACAAAGCTCAAACAATACTACAAACAACACAGATGGGAATAGCTGCACTGCAGAAAGGACAGGATTTGAATCCTGGAGATTTTGCCTTTGCCATGTCCAAGGGGGTCCAGTGCTGGGGCACCTCCCAAACATGAAGGCTTCTTCCTACTTTTCTTTTTCTGCCAACAGGGTTTCAAAATAGAATTTTAACTATACTAATTATATCTAGAACACGAACTACAACTAATAAATGCGTAAGGAAAGAATTGCTCAGTGCACAGAGATGCCTCAACCACAAGTAATAAGAAGGAACTGAAAGTGATCTTGACCACTCCATGGGACAGCATACAGGGTGTGGGTGCAGCCCCAACAGACACTGCTATTCAAAAAGATTCCAATCTCCTATGCCTGGGGGTGCATACACACCAGGAGTAGAATGCACGTGGACAATCACTCGAAAAAACACTACTGTGCTTCACCAATGTAAGAGATTGCACTTATAACAAAAGGGGTTATGAATGTTAATTTTTTTGGATTATTTCCTATTAATATCAAGCCAGATCAATCATGGATGAACCTGAAAAATGGGTAATAACCAAGATCAACTCCCGATTGGTAAATGTCATGTAAGATCAAAAAGGATTTCCACTGAAATAAAATATTCTTATTAGAGGAAGTTGAATTAAGATTTTTAAGAAAATTACGAGACTGTTTGCCTGAGCACCAGAAGGAAAATCTTGTCTCAAACCTTTTCAAGTTTCCATAATTAAAATAATAGCATTTCAAATTCCTGCATAGCATCCAAATATTTCTGCCTCTGATGTCAACACTAGACTAAATGACAGGCCTATATTTCATGCCATTGATGTCTATCCATAAGTAGAGGAAAACTACCGTTTTCACACAGATAATAAAAGCAGCTACTTACTCTGACAGCGTGACTTGAACCTTTTCACCAGGACTCTCAATTGTATCTATAGAAAGACAGAGCACACGGCTCTCTGCAATTTTATGGTAGCATTATTTTAAACAACATGACCTGCCACTGTCACTATTGGACATTCATTTTATACATTTAAGCCCAGAAAGGGTCACATTGTGTATTTTTCTCTATGTGCATGTATGTAATGTTACATATACACAAAGTCTCCAAACACAGATTAGTTTTGAGACCTCATAATATAGTTCTCCTTTACAGGCCGTTGGCATTATTTTAGTGATACGGTAAGTTTCTATCTCTAAGAATATTTTACACAACTTTTGCTTACGTTGGCAGGAGGGAGGGAAGAATAAGTAAGTTTTATAATACTTTCTCAATTTTATTTTTAAATAGAAAAGTGTAGGGCAGGATTTTTTTTTAAAGGCTTATGATATTGGGTGCCCACATTTTTGAATTCCGAACTTGAGACGCTGAATTTTCAGAATGTGGGTGCATAGTTCAGGTGGTCCCATTTCAATGCGTTTCAGGTTGCATTCTCAAGAATATTACTTTTGAAAATCTTGGCTGTAAATAACACACATATATTAACAGTAGTGGTGAATATTTATATTGTGGTAGCACCCAAAGGCCCCAACAGGATTGGATGCTGTGCAAAAGAGACAATCTCTGCTCCGTATCTTCAATCCCAAAGCATTTTACAAATAAGATATGCACTGGGAACTCATCAGTTACTGCATAATGCACACCAAATTCCACATAATGCTTTAGGACAGGAAGTGAGGGAGAATATGATATCCAATTAAAACTGCAGATTGAATGTAGGATGGTATAATTTAATAACCACAGCTGAATTTCACCAAGACTCTGCAATTAATGTTCCATGAGATGTTTAGTGACTACATCTAGTCAGGTCCTCGTTGTATTAGTAGCAGCAGTAATAACAACATTCGTATTACGATAGATTCCAAAGGCTGCATTTCTAGTACTCATCCCAAAACCACCATCTATAGGAAATGTGCGCTCCCTAAAAGCATGTGCTTACTCAAATAAAGTATTATATTTTCAGGTTTTTGGGACTCAAGTGAAAATTTTAGAAATTAATAGACAAAAGATGCAAAGATTATAAAAGTAAGTTTGTGACAAAAAAACACAGCACATGTTTCCATTTGATTTTTAGGAGAGCTTTAGGACCTTACAAAATACTCACTAACCTTGCTGGACACAACTTCATTAGAGCATTCCCTCAAGCCCCTATCCCCACCCCACCTCTTCCCACCCCCGCTCCAGCCAGAGCCCTCATCTCCCCCGCTACACCCCAACCACTGCCCCAGCAAGCCCCTGCCTGCACCCCCAGTCAGAGCCCTCATTCTCTCCCACACCCCAAACCCCTGCCCAGAGCCCCCTCCCACATCCTGAACCCCTCATTTCTAGACCCACCCCGAGCCAGGGCCACACCCCCAGCCAGGGCCCTCACCCCTCACGCACCCCAGCCCTCTGCCCCAGCCTGGTGAAAAAGAGCAAGTGAGTGAGGGTGGGAGAGAGCAAGCGACAGAGGGAAGGGGGATGGAGTAAGCAGGGGCAGGGCCTCAGAGAAGGAGTGGAGAAGGTGCGGGCTTTGGGATGGGGCAAAGGTGTTCAGTTTTGTGCGATGAGAGAATTGGCAAGCCTACCCCTACCCCACCTCTTCCCGCCCAGTTCCGCTCCATCTCTGCTCCTCCCCACTTTTCCCAGCACCTCCTACACATTGCAGAGCAACTGATCACAGCGGGTGGGAGGTGCTGGGAAGGAGGTGGAGACGTTGATTGGCAGAGCCACTGACAGGGGCGAGGGGACAGCTGGCTGCCGGTGGGTGATGTACAGCCCTGGAGCACCCATGGAGTTAGTGCTATGACTGTACATCACTGAAATTATAGGAGATTTGGAGCCATTCTTTGCAACGTTTCTCCTTTCACCCACTTCTTTCTAGAGCCACATTTGCCAACTTACAGTTGCTCTTAGCAAGCCATATTCAGCCAGTGTTTAAAAGACAATTGGCCACAGGTTATCTAGTTTATTTAGTATAATCTTTTGCACAATTGATAATAGACTGCCAAAAAACTTTGTATGTTAGATATCCATGTTGATGGGAAGGTATAGTAGATGTAAGAATTATTAAACTCATAGATAAACTGCTGGAGATCTCTGTATCTTTCCAACAGAATACCAAATTATAGTGATAGGTTGCATACTAATGAATTCTCATGTAATTTGGGCCAAATTCTCAACTCAGCTACTGCCATAGCCTTATTCTACAAAGCAAAACTTAGCCTCATAAAAGGCCAACTATTTTAGGAATAAAATGATTATTTAGCCTTCAGTAACTGTGTTTCTTTGGGATGTAATCACTGTGGATCCAGGGTAGGTCTACATACAGCTCACATGCATGAGATGAGAATCTTTTCTAGTAGGAATGACCACCAGGACAGAGCATTTGTCCTGCACCTCCTTTGTTTTTCTGGGTGAGGGCACAGGGGAAGGAGCAGCCTCCCACAGTCCCCTCACAATTTGAGACCGTGTATCCTGAGGAGTCTGGAAAACAGGGATGGATTGTGGGTCATGGAATCCACACTGACTACGACATCTCTGTGACAGATATTTCAACAACATGCAGTGTATTTGGGGACTACTGTATTAACTTTATGAATGTTATCTGTATGTTTGAGCCAATCCTTGGAAGCATGAAAACTTATACGGAGATTAGTCAGACACTATGAGCCCATAGAATATTTATAGATCTTTATATCAATACGTGTTATACGTATTCATGTGTTCCTGGCTCACTTGGTAGATTCCCTGAGGAATCTGGACTCACTATGGGGTGATTAATGCAACCGAAGGCTGGTTATACAGATACCTATCCTTTGAGGCTTCACTCCCTGGCAAAAAGGGAGTGACTGGTTCTGTGTGTTTCAGAAGGCCTGGGAACATGGGCTTTGGTGGTATAAAAGCAGAGTTAAAACTGACTCAACAAATTTTGATCCAACAAATAGACATGACTGTTTATCCAAAGGGGAGGGAGTGAACCCTATTGACGGGTTGGAAAGACTTTGACCTGACAGAACCCCCTATGCAAGATGGGCAACTTTTGGTACACTGTATATGCATTTATACCTTTTTATTGTTTTGTATGGTTTTGCTGCATGCTTTTGTCCTTAAATAAATGTATTCTGCTTTGAAAGAGCTGATTGGTTACATGTAACCGCTGGCATACACTGTTCATAGCTCTTGGAGAGGCCAAAAATACAAGTACTGGACTTTAGTTATATCTGCGGGGAAAAACACAATGCAAGGGGGCTGTAAGCTTAAATCCCTGGTCAAGAAGGATGTAATCTCTTCCCAGAAAGGAGAAAGGTAAAGGCCTGAGAGGGCTTTCTATAAGCAGATCAAGAGGGGGTCAAATGTGTAATTATCCCCAAACTCTGACAACCTCAAAGAACCAGCTACTCTAGAGTAAGTAATCATTCTTTCTTCTTCAAGTATGTGTCAGTGCATATCCTACTGTAGATATCTGGAAAGTGGTATCTTCTCAGGATGGTGGGAACGAAGAGTATCATCTCCTCTTGATTTGGCAGGAACAAGTATGGGAGTCTGTTTGGTGGTTGCATGGACATCCGTAACAGATCTGTCAGCCAGAATGGCCTTGGCAAGTAGAGAGCTATGGGATGAGTGTGACGTGGTCTCATTTGGCTTTGGCCATCACACTGGAGATTAGCAGAATTGGTGTGATGTTGTTTAGGAGGCCTCAATTCCACCACAGGAGGAAGGCATCTGGCAACGATCCCAGGTTCGTGTGCCCTCTGGAATAGAAGTTCAGACACTTGGCATTGTCCTTGATGGCCAAAAGGTCTTTCAGTGGTTTTTCCATACTGACGGAATATTGACTTAGTGATGGATTTCTGCAGTGACCACTTGAGGCCAGCAATAGGCTCTCTGTTCAGGAAGTCTGCCAGATGCTGACGTGCAGTGCTACTGGTTTTATGCCATGCAGGAGAAAAGATTTCCACAGCTTGATTGTTGCTCTACAGAGGGGGACAAGTGGGTGTCCCATGCTTGTTTATGTAGTGGATGGCCAGCATATTGTCTGTTAGCAGCTATGCTACTGGGTGTTTCAGGACAGGGGGAATGCCACATATAGCAGTCTAATGGCTCCAATTCTAAGACAGTTATACATAGTCCAATGTCTTCTGGGGACCAGGTCCCTTGTATCTGCAGATGGTCCAGATGAACTCTCCAGTCTGTCCCCAATATGTCTGTCACCAGTGCCATGGTCAGTGATGGAGTCAAGAATGGTATTCACTTCTGGATACTGTTGGGGTAGAACCAGCAGTCCAACATGAAGCGGACCCAAAGCAGAATAAGGATCCTCCTGCTCAGGTATTTCTCTGGAGAGCAAACTGACTTGAGCTAAAGTTGTAATGGCCACAGGTGAAGTCTAGAACATAAGAATTCCCATCCTGATTCAGACCAATGATCTATCTAGCTCAGTATCCTGTCTTCCAACAGTGGCCAATGCAGGATGCTTCAAAGGGAATGAACAGAACAGGCAATCGCTCAGCGATCCATCCCCTATTGTCCACTCCCAGCTTCTGGCAAACAGAGGCTAGGGACACTCACAGCATTGGGTAGCAACCCTGATGGCTAATAGCCATCAATGGTCCTAGTCTCCATTAACTTATCTAGTTCTTTTTTGAACTCTGTTATAGTTTTGGCCTTCACAACATCCCCTGGCAAGGAGTTCCACAGGCTGACTGGGCATCATGTGAAGTAGTACTTCCTTTTGTTAGTTTTAAACCTGCTGTCTATTAATTCCATTGGATGACCCCTGGTTCTTGTGTTATGTGAAGGAGTAAACAACACTTCCTTATGAGCTGTTCCATACCCCTAATAATTTTTGTTGCCCTACTTTGTACCTTTTTCCAATTCTAATATATCTTTTTTGAAGCAACCAGATCTGCACACAGTATTCAAGGTATGGGCATACCATGGATTTATATAGAGGTATTATGATTTTTCAATCTTCTTATCTATCCCTTTCCTAATAGTATTAATTTTGTAAAACATTTACCAGACCATCAAGGGAATGAACGAAAGCCATAATATGGGAAAAAACAGGTCAAAGAATATTTAGATAAGTTAGATGTATTCAAGTTGGCAAGGCCTAATGAAATTCACCATAGAGTACTTAAGGAATTGGCTGAAGCAATCTCAGAACCATTAGCAATTATCTTTGAGAACTCATGGAGGATGGGTGAGGTCCCAGAGGACTTGAGAAGGACAAATATAATACCTATTGTTAAAAAGGGGGACCCAAGGATTTTAGACCACTCAGCCTAACTTCCATACCCCAGAAGATATTTGAACAAATTATAGTATTAAACAATCAGTTTGTAAGCACCTAGAGGATAACAGGGTGATATAGTAGCCGACATGGATTTGTTAAGAACAAATCATGCCAAACCAACCTCATTTCCTTCTTTAACAAAGTTGCTGGCCTAGTGGGCATGGAAAAGTAGTAGACATGATATATCTTGATTTTTATTAAGGCTTTTGACACAGTGCCAAGTGACATTTTTATAAGCAAACTAGGGAATGTGGTCTAGATGAAATTGCTTTAAGGGGGATGCACAACTTGTTGAAAGACCATACTCAAGTTATCAGTTGTTCTCTATCTAACTGTGGGGTCATAACAAGTGGGGTTCTGCAAGAGACTGTCCTGGGTCTGGTACTTTTCAGTATTTTCATTAACTTCTTGGGTCTTAAAATGGAGAGTATGTTTATAAAATGTTCAGATGACACCAAGCTGGGAGAATTTAATTGCAAGAATTTAAGAAATCAGGATTAGAATTCAAAAGTATTCCTATAAGGTACAATTTTAACAAGAGAATTTATTTAACCTAAGGAAAATGTGCAAGAAAAGGACGTAAAATGAAGCATGTTGTTCTTCAGAATTTCTCAAATCTTTGTTTATGTCTAATATGACATAATGGTCATGGCATTTACTGCATATCAACAAGGAAATAATAATTTGAAATTAATTCCTACTGTTCTGAGGAAAAATTCCAGTATTTAATGAGCTTACAACTTTTGAATATTTGTATGAATTATGATTATTCTTTTCCACTTCCTCTGATTTGCAGAGTAACCAATATCTTCTCTTCTAAAACTTTTTTATTTTGTTAGCCCAATAAACCTCAGCATATAAACAAAAATTCAGAGATCATTTTGTCCGAGGTATAGCGAACTGCTCCCTAATGACCTGATTTACTATATTTACTTGAAACATCATCTTAACAAATTTTATTTGACACCAAAACACATGAAATATGTAGGCCGCTTTTAAGGGTTTTTTTTGTTTGCTTGATTTAAAGAATACATACATAGTTGTCCCCTATCTTCACTACACACAAATGCCTTTATTGTTTGGCTCCCTTCCTTCTTTAGCTCAACAGGATTTTTATTTATTTATTTTTTTTAAAGGTGGAAACTTACTAGCAGCTGTTGCTCCTTTTTAGAGCTAGGATCTTGGAGGAACCGTTATGATGGCTCTTTTAAGCTCTAGCAGTGGAATCTTGAAGGGATTAGAGAGACGGAAGCTGTGTCCGCTCTCTGAAGGAATTCGCAAATTTCGTGTTATGCAGAAATGGTGCTGAAATTACTGCAGAGCTATGGGCCTTGAATATTGCAAAGCAAGCTATAAAATTCTATATTTTTATACATCATAAAGAATTTACAAGTGGCACCTATTACAATAGATGCTGATTTTTTTTCAAAATTGTCTATGCTATAAATGAATGATTACTCAAGTTTTTTTCCTCTTAATACAAAAATATCAGGTGAAGCAGATCCATATTCTTACTTTCAGATGTGACTCTGCTGCATCCATTAATGCTAAAAACTTTTGTTTCACGTGAAATAAATATTTCTAAAGCCTTTAAAAGTCAAACTCAAGCATAGATATTTCAGATTAAGGGATGCTTCTCACCTTACAGCTGCTCTGCCTACATCTGTGAACTCTGCAACACTGTGTATAACAAAAGAGAAGTCATCTAAAATGAAATCTCACCCCCTAAATCATCCTGATTGGAGTAAGAGAAAAAGACAGACAAAAGAAAAATCAAGCAAAATCTCAGAGGTTTTGTGACAGTTGATATACATTTAGAGTCACTTACACAGAATAAACAGAACTGGACAGGCAGATAGGAATGAAAAAGAAATTATTTTTTAAAAAAACCTAACTGTGGCACAGCATAAATCACTGTATTATTGCATTAGAAGTTTCTGATACGTAAATGATCATTTAACCCCAGATATCCCTTTAAAGTGAATGTATTTGTCTATCTTTGTTATATGCCACATGTGGATTATCTCAAATGTATATAACTGCAATCGCTCAGGACATAATTCATTTAAATAAAGATATCCTTGGTAGGATGTCACCTTGCAGAGGTTTTTAGTTTTCAAATCTAGCAAAAGTATGGCATTCCAAAGAAATAAAACAGCCACTTCTCATCTGCACTACAAGCCAGCCAGCCAAACTGTCAAATCAACAGTCTGTCACAGGCAGTTTTCTTAGATTTTATATCGTTGCATGCAGTGTTGTTGTAGCTGTGCTTGTTCCAGGATATTAGAGAGACAAGGTGGGTGAGATAATATCTTTTATTGGATCAACTTCTGTTGGTGAGAGAGGTCACCTGAAGAAGAGCCCCGTGGAAGCTCAAAGGCTCCCCAACAGAAGTTGGTCCAATAAAAGATATTACCTAAGGTCTGGCCTACACTACAGACCTATATCAGTATTACTACGTTGCTCAAAATGTGAAAAATCCACACGCCATAGCAATGCAGTTGCACTGGCTTTATCCGCTGTGTAGATAGCACTATGTTAGCAGGAGAGCTACTGCCTCTCGGGGTGGTGGAATAACTATGCCGACAAGAGAGAGCTCTCACATCAGCATAGAGCGTCTTCGTGCACTGATGCAGTGGTTTAAGTATAGACATGCCCTCACTCAACTTGTCTTAGATTTTAGGTACTTCTATGTGCTATTTTCATAGCAAACAAGAAAGTAGTCAAGTAAATAATTCAAGGAGTCATTTCTAATGGACCTGTTCTTGATTTTGTAACTGTGGTTTTCTGCAAATTTAACATTATTGCTTGTCAAAAAAGTGGTAAGATATAATATGTCTCAAGGCTGCAGTGGGTACAAATCAAGAGACACGTTTTAAACATAGGGAATGCATTACTTTCCTTAGTAAATAAGAGAAAAGCATAGGTGTATCTTAAGGGAAAATAAATCAGCTTACACTGTCCACTTCCTATATTTTGCTGAAAAATAAAACTAGCAACATGACTGATATTTGCATATATTTTTCAAGAACATAGTATAAAATGATACTTTAATTCATAATATATAGATATATATGACATTAAACTCTTGCATTCAGAACTAATACAACACAAACATTTGCAAAGGGCAAGATTACATTGCCATTTCCTTGGTAGGAATCTTAATTATTTGCAGCATAATGACCTTGCAAATCAGCTACTAGCTTGATATAAATTTTAATTATTATTCATAATTGTCTTTTTTCACCCTGTCTATAAAACAAACTACTATAAAGCTCATTTTGTTTTGCAGCCAAGTACATATATTATAGTATAAAACCCACAGGCTATGTATAAAAATTTAAATCTTTCGTTTGTTTAGAAGAAATGATTTATCTGTATGGAATCTCAATATTGTTCTAATGTTGTAATTTTTAAAAAATACTTTGTTTTTTTTTAAACATATATTCCAGGAAGATAAAAACAAGACTGTTTCCACACTGGGTCAGACCAATGGTCCATCTAGCCCAGTATCCTGTCTTTTGACAGGGACCAGTGCCAGATGCTTCAGAGGGAGTGATCAGAACACCGCATTTGATCAAGTGATCCACCCTCATGGTCCAGTCCCAGCTTCTAGCAGTCAGAGGTTTAGGAACACCTATAGCATTCACTTGCGTCCCTGACCAGCTTGACTAATAGCCATTGATGGGCCTATCTTCCAGGAATTTATTTAATTCTTTTTTTTAATCCAGTAAAAGTTCTGACCTTCACAACATCCTCTGAAAATGAATTCCACAGGTTGACAGTGAATTGTGTGAAGTAGTAACTCCTTATGCTTGTTTTAAACCTGCTGTCCATTAATTTCATTGGGTGAGCCCTGGTTCTTGTGTTATGTGAAGGAGTAAATAACATTTCCTTATTCACTTTCTCCACACCAGTCAAGATGTTATAGACCTCTATAATATCACCTCTTAGTCATCTCTTTTCCAAGCTGAAAAGTCCCAGTCTTTTTAATCTCTCTTCATACTCCTAATCATTTTTGTTGTCCTTCTCTGCACTTTTTCCAATCCTAATATATCTATTTTGAGACAGAGTGACCAGAACTGAATGCAGTATTCAAAGCGTAGGCATACCATGGATTTATATACTGGAATTATGATATTTTTTGTCTTCTTATTTATCCCTAATAGTTCCTAGGATTGTTAGCTTTTTTGACTGCTGCTGCACATTGAGCAGATGTTTTCAGAGAACTATCCACAATGACTCCAAGATCTTTCTTGAGTGATTTTGTATGTATAGTTGGGATTAATATTTTGCAATATACATTACTTTGTACTTATCAACATTGAATTTAATCTGCCATTTTGTTACCCAGTCAACCAGTTTTGTGAGATCCCTTTGTAATTCTTCAGTCAGCTTTGGGACTTAACTATCTTGAGTAATTTTGCATTGTCTGCAAACTTTGCCACCTCACTGTTTACCCACTATTCCAGATCATTTATGAATATGCTGAACAGCACTGGTTCTACTAGAGATTCTTGGGGGACCCACTTTTTCTCTCCACTGTGAAAACTGACCATTTATTCCTACCCTGGTTTCCTATCTTGTAACCAGTTACTTATCCATGAGAGGACCTTCTCTCTTATCCCATGACTGCATACTTTACTCAAGAGCCTTTGATGAGAAACCTTGTCAAAGGCTTTCTGAAAGTCCAATTACACTACAACCATTGGATCACTCTTGTCCACGTTTCTTGATCCCCCTCAAAAAATGTTAATAGATTGGAGAGGCATGATTTAAGTTTACAAAGGCCATGCTGACTCTTCCCCAACATACTGTCTTTATTTATATTACTGATAATTATATTCTTTACTATAGCTTCAACCAATTTGCCTGGTATTGAAGTCGGCTTACCAGCCTGTAATTGGCAGGATCGCTTCTGGGGCCTTTTTGAAAAATTGGTGTCACATTAGCTATCCCGCAGTCATCTGATACAGAGTGACGGGTTACATACCACAGTTGTTAGTTCTGCCAGTTCCTTCAGAACTCTTGGGTGAATGCCACCTGGTCCTGGAGACTTCTTATTGTTTATCAATTTGTTCCAAATCCACCTCTATTGATGCTTCAATCTAGGACAGTTCCTCAGATCTGTCAGCTAAAAAGAATGGCTCAGATATGGGATTCTCCCTCACACCCTCAGCTTGTATGAAGACCGATTCAAAGAATTCCTTCAGCTTCTCTGCAACAGCCTTGTCTTCCTTGAGATATACTTTAGCACCTCAATCATCCATAGGCCCCACTGATTATTTGGCAGGCTTCCTGCTTCTGATGTAGGTAGTTAGTTAGTTAAAATGTTATTAGTTTTTCTAGCTTTTGCTAGTTAATTTTCAAATTCTTTTTTGATCTCACTAATTATACTTTTACACTTGACTCACCAGAATTTATGCCCGTTTCTATCTTCCTCAGTAGGATTTGACATCTAATTTTTAAGAGATGATGTTTTGTCTCTAATCTCCTCTTTAACTCTATTGTTTAGCCATGTGGCATTTTTTGGTCCTCTTACTGTTTTTATTTTATTTGGGGTATACACATAACTTGAGCTTCTATTATGGTGTTTTAAAAAATGTTCCATCCACCTTGCAGGCATTTAACTCTTGTGACCGTTCATTTTAATTTCTGTTTAACTAGCCTCTTCGTTTTTGTGTCATTCCTATTTCTTCTACTGTGCTGGATTTCTTTGGTGTTTTCCCCCTACAAGGATCTTAAATTTAATTACATTATAGTCCCTTTTACTGAGCAGGTCAGCTATATTCACCTCTTGGGTCAGATCCTGGGTGCCACTTATGACTAAATCAAGAATTGCCTCTCCCCTTGTGGGTTTCAAGACTAGCTGCTCCAAGAAGAAGTCATTAATGGTGTCTAGAAATTTTATCTCTGCATCTTGTCTGGAAGTAACATGTTCCCAGTCAATATGAGGATAATTGGCATCCCCAGTTATTACTGGGTTTTCTGTTTTTGTAGCCTTTCTAATCTCCCCGACTATTTTACAATCACTGTCACCATCCTGGTAAGTTCACAGTATATTCCTGTTATACGCTTATTCAAGCGTGGAATTTCTATCCATAGAGATTCTATGGTAGTGTTTGATTCATTTAAGATTTTTACTTTATTTGGCTCTCTGCTTCTTTTCACATATAATGGCACTCTCTTATCAGCGTGACATACTCTGTCGTATATATTTTGTACCTTCTTATTACTGTGTCCCATTGATTATCATTGTTCCACCAAGTTTCTGTGATGCCGATTATATCAATATCCTCATTTCATATCTGGCACTCCAGTTCAACCATCTTAGTATTTAGACTTCTTGCATTTGTATACAAGCACTTTTAAAAGTTATCAATATTTAGTTCTCTGCTCTAACGTGATATAACTGAATACAAGAAAGGCCATACTGGGTCAGACCTACAGTCCATCTACCCCAGTATCTTGTCTTCCAACAGTGGCCAATTCCAGAGGGAATGAACAGAACAAGAAATCATCACGTGATCCATCCCGTCACCCATTCCCATAGGGCTCTTTTTCATTTGACTGTTTCTCTTCAGGTCCTACCTGCATTTCATCAGCTTCTATCCTCTCCTCTTTACTAGGATATAGCGTATTCCCTTTAATAAATACTCCCTTAAGGGATGTGTCTGTCTGAACTGTGTGCTCCTCTGCACCTGTTGGCTTTCCCCCCAGCCCTTAGTTTTAAAACTCCTCTATAACCTTTTTAATTTTACTTGCCAAGAAGCTAGTTCCTTTTTGGTTTAGGTGGATCCCATCCTTTCTGTACAGGCTTCTCCATTCCCAATAGTTCCCCAGTTCCTAATAAACCTAAAATCCTCCTCTCAACACCATCATCTCACCTATGCATAGAAACCCTGCAGTTCTGCCTGTCAAACTGGCCCTGCATGTGGAACTGGAAGCATTTCAGAGAATGTTACCATGAAGGTCTTGGACTTTAATTTCTTTTCTAGCAGCCTAAATCTGGCCTCCATGACCTCTCTCCTACCTTTCCCTATGTCACTAGTATCTACATGTACCATGATCACTGGCTCCTCCCAAGCACTGCACATAAGCCTATCTAGATGTCTCGAGTGGACTGAAACCTTCACACTCGGCAGGCAATTCACTGTGAGGTTCTCCTGGTCATCAAAAACCCAACTATCTATATTTCTAATAACTGAATCCCCAACTATTATTACCCATCTCTTCCTAATAACTGGAATTCCCTCCCTTAGAGTGGTATGCTCAGTGCAAGAGGATATCATGACATCATCTGGAAGGAGGGTCCCAGCAATGGGATCATTTCCCTCTGCTCCAGCCTGATGTTCTCCTTCCCAAAGGCTTTCATCCTCCTCAACACCACAGAGGGTGTCAAGACTGGGGATGGGACTGCTCTGTTATGCTCCAGAAAGGCTCGTCTATGTAACTCTCTGTCTCATTTAGCTCCTCCAATACAGCCACTCTGGTCTCAAGAGTCCATACTCTGTCTCTGAGGGCCATGAGTTTCTTGCACTGAATGCACACATTTGTCACCTGCTGTTGAACTTCTGCCTGCATTTTTTTTTTTGCTCTTGCACGGTTTTTGTTTGTTGGTTCTTTGTGTTCGTTTTTTATTTTCCTTTTTGGGGTTGTTGGTTGGTCTAAGTTTAGAGAATGTTCATTAGCATCTGACTCTCATGCTCCTTCTTTAAAGTCTTACACAAAACTCCCTCTTTTGCTGCTCCTGCTCACTAGCTCCACTGGTCCCTTACACACTGGCTTTTTAAAACCCCTGTTCTCCCTAAGTTAGCCATCCATGATATAGGTGGGCCTTCGAACAAAACAATCAACTGTTAGACTGAACAGCTAAAATCCACAGCTGAGCACACACAAAATGGTAACTCATTCCCACACCTAACTGCATTGTATAGCAATTAACAAAACACCCTTTCCTCCTTCATCCCATTTCCTGCCCCAAGTGGCCACAAAGAAAAGAGACTTTGCAGCATGTATAAACCACAACAGATCGGAATGGGCCCTCTTCCCACAAAATCATCTGCTGGCAGCTCCCGGTCTTATAAATCCAATGAGCTCCAGCTCAGGAACCTTTGCAAATCACAACTTCAGCAATTTGGAGAGAGAGGAAAAGTTGTAGCCTGGAAATTTAGGGTTTAAAGGTCAAAATAAACCAGCATTTAGAAGTCAAGTTACCTGAACTGTATACTTCTGTATTTCATCCAGAACAAACTCCACTTCTTTTGAGGTTGTCAATGAGGCAAGATTCCCACTCAAATTGTAGCAGTATAGTTTGGCATTGTCATAGCTTTCACGACTAGAATTTATGCGGAGGCAGGCATCGCCAATGTGACTCCATCCTTCCCCACACAAATGAGCTAGTACAGAAATCGCATTAAGATACAAATTTATATGTTGTTAAAAAAAAAGCATACAAACGCACATCTAGAGGGTTTAGTTTTGTTTTTTTCAAGTCACAGTCCAGTATATACCATTACTCAGTTTCATCATAGCGTATAAATGTATTATTAAACAACCTAGAAAATCAGGTTTTATATTACTTTGAATGTCAATGTAGTAAAAGTGCCAATTAACAAGAAAAAAAAACATATATAGTGTTGCAGTAAGTTATATTCTGAGTTACAGTCTAATAGCATCACTAGTATAACCTTTCTGATATTTATAAAGACTTAAATGTAAATAAGCATTCAAGGCTATACTATGCAAATAATATATATAGGTTTGACGTTTTGGTGCCATGGCAATAGTTGTCTCAGAAAAAGGAGTAGATTAGAGTTTATCTAAATCTTTTTTTTAGAAATATGAAGACATTTATTAGAACCAAAAGATCACAAAGGTGCATCTTCTTTCTTTTGTCCCTTTTATAATTTTAAAATAATAATCACCCTATAACAGCATGGTGGCTAGTCACACAATACTAACTGTCAGTAAAACAAATTTCTGATGTTTTAAAATTTTAGGGAAAGATATGTTTTTAATCTTATCATTAGTATGTGTTTAGCACTAGTCACATGCACATTGTTAAAAGATAAGTAACTAATTGATAGCAGTTAACGTATTCTACTAAACTAGCGTCTTCAAAGATCATTTACATGCACTTTATGATTGTCTAAAACTTATTATTTAAAAATTATTCACTGAGCAATTTCCGCAAATAATTTGCTCGGTAGATTGTTTAGAAGCAGTTTGTTACAAGAATCTGGTATCAAAGTCAAGGGTTTTTTGTTAGCTTTGATTAGACACACAAATAACATTTGTATTGTTTATATTCCCTGATTGGATGTGCATGGTGTATCGAATCTATTTTACAGTAAGAATATTTGGGTTTTAGAAAGTCAAAATTTACTTTCTGGGAATGTTCTATATTAGCATCTTAAAATGAACTGTTATCATGAACATTCCTGCCAGTGAACTCAGTCACTAGATTATCCTTGAAAAGGAGATCTTAAAGGAGAGTGAGCACAAACAAAACAAAGTCATTTTTTTCTAGTTGAATAAATATTCATGGAAATTAATTTGGGATATTCATCCAGCTCTCAAAATAATTAAAAAGTAGATTTCAAATTTCAGAGCTTTTACCTGGTAAAGCCTGGCATTCTTGCTGACGCTGATCCCACTGGCAGTTCAGGTTTAGTGAGCAACTTTTACAGCTGGTCAATTTATTACAGATCTGTTCATTTCTCACATGACATTTGGTGTAGTTTTTGACGGACTATAAAAAACAAAACAGACAGAGAGTATACCTTTTATTAAACTGCTCATAGATCAGAAATCAGGAGTAAAGTGCACAAGGCTCCCACCAATCCAGTTATTTGTGGGTTAGACAGGCAAATGAACCTATGGATTCTAAAAAAGTGGGAAAGGATTCTGGTGTGACTGACTGGAGCAGAAAAAAAATAAAGGACCTCATATTGCAATGAAAAAATAAGAGCTAAGAGAAAAGAAAGCACAAAATGTAAAAAAGAAACATTTGTCAAGAATTCCAGTAATTTCATCTTGGATTTTTAAAAAACTACTTGTACTTAAGATATGAAGTATAAAATTTAAAGAACCTGAAGACTACCATTTTGGCAGGAACAAAAGAACAGATCAGGAACAAAAGAATTCCCTCTGCACTTCAGTGAATGAGCAACACAGTAAACTCTGAAGGCAATTTTTAGCTAAGACGCTTTGATGACTGAAGTATTGCTCTCTAAGTAAGGCATTTATCTTTTTCTTGTTTGGGGCTTTTAGACCAAGATGCAAGTATTGATACCTTATTTAATAAATCACACAGACAAGTGTCATTAACATACACTTAAGACTGTCTCAATTAATTTCAGGTCAACACAACCAATAAAAATTAAGGAATTCACAACTTAAGGCAACATTATAATCATCAAAAAACCCTAACACACACAAACTCCTCAAGTCCACAACAACTGGTCACAATGTGCACACATGCAATTCTTTGGATTCAGATTCAAAAGACACATCATAAACTCCAACCTAATCTAAACTAAGGTATATTCCCTACAAACATAGGCATACTAGTAAACCCAGGCTTAGGTGTTGGAAGTGGTGATGTTCAGCTCGTAGTGACAATATGCATCAGAAGGACAAATTTCAAGCATTTAAAAATTTCTGAAATAATGCAAGAGGGAGAAGAAAAGCAGGAGGTGACAGTGTAAGTGAAGAGAACAGGAAGGAAAAGAAGGAAGATTTCCAATTCTTTAACCCCTCCTTTTTTTTTCTTTACTGTATAATGACAAAAAGTATACATTAGCTGTAGATCAGAAAGGCCCAATTCAAGCATGAATCCACACAATTCAAACTGACAGAGTTCAATTTTTCACTATGATCTGGACTTTGCCAAATAAATCTAGCTCCCAATTCACTGTTATATTAGCATGGTCTGCAGTTAGACTGCACTGGTGGTATGATCCTACAGTGATGGCCCAGAAAGGCCTTCCAGTTTCATCTAAGGGCATGTCTATATGAGGAGAATTCAGGAAAATTAAGGTGAATTAACTAAAAGTGTTTAATATCCATAAACTAAAACACATTAAACACTGTGTAGGTGGTCTCATTCAGCATTAAAGTGGTCATAGTTAACCATAGTTTAGGGAAGATTAAGCTATAGCAAACTAAGGCCAGTTTAATCCTGAATGACAACATCCACACAGGAGTTTAATGCACTTCAATTTATGCAAATAACTTCATACCTTTAGCTGATTTGCGTTAACCTTCCAAATTGTCACCATGTGGACATGGCCTACAATAAAATGATAAGGCTACTCAAGTATTCCTTGATACTTCTCTTTTCTTATGATATGAAAGACTATACCAAAAAAATGCAATCGCTGAGGTTATCTAAATGGAAATACTTTATCATTTAAGACAATTGGTGAGTTCTCAAGGGCCACCATTTCAAACCCACCACACAAAGGGCTATGCATACCTAGCAAGCAGGTGTTTTATTTGTATGTATTTGAATTTTTCTTTTATAACTACCATGCTTGCCAACCAGCAGCACACTTAGGTCATCAGGTACCATCTATACCATTTTCCATTCCTTTCCCCAAATTCACCATCAGATTTCTTTACCATTCTCAGTAACTAGGCAAAAGATTATTTTGGCAGACATGAGGCAAATACAGTGGTGCTGGAACAGTTTTTGGAGTCGGAGTGCTGAGTTGAACCCCTTACCCGCATCCGTGAACCTCACTGCCCCCTAGACCTGGGGCTGGGAGCAGGACCGTGGCTTTGGATGGGGTGGCAGACAGGGGTAAGGCAGCGGAGGCTGGGGCCACAGTAAGGGGCAGATGCGGAGTCTCAGGCATGGGGCCAGCAGCCAGGCGGGACCCTGGGCACAGGGCTGGCAGCTGAGCAGGACCCTGGGACTGGCAGCAGTGCCCCAAGGGCCAGGGGCTGAGCAGGACCCCAGGCTGGCTGCGGAGCCCCTAGGCAGCAACAGGGCTGGCGGGTGGGACCCCGGGCCGCAGAGGCAAGGGGCCAGCGGCTGGGACGCCAGGCGGAAAACCTGGGGATGCTGCAGCACCTTCCGTGCCTATGGGCAAATACAGTTAACACTAAGACTCACTGTTTCCACATTCCAGAGACGGGTGGGTGAAGTAATCTCTTTTACTGGACCGACTTCTGTTGGTGAAAGACAAGCTGTCAAGCTTACACAGAGCTCTTCTTCAGATCTGGGCATCTTTCCAAATTTATAATACAAGGAGTATGCAGTAGTTAAAAATAAAGCAGAACCAATTTAGCTAGGTATTGCATTTCTCAAATCCACTACATCGCTAGACTAGATTAGTACTGGTATGGAATTCCTAACCTATATCTAATATGTATTTGTTGTCTTTTCACAACAAAGTAATAGTACCATTATTAACAAAAGTCTCTACACTCAGTCAAACGAAAAGACAGGCCTAGCAACTGTTAGGAAGACATTTAACTTAATTTTATTCAATTTACCTGCCTCTAAGATAGGTAAGTATTATTCACATTTCCTCCTGGGAATGTTTTGAAGACTAAGTAATGTTTGAAAATCACTTTAAGATCATCCACTGGAAGGCACAGTAGATGGGGATAACACCACCACTAGCATTAGCAGAAGCTGACACTGCCCCCAGTATTTGGTTTTGGTTCATATGTACCAGGCTACAAATTAGTTCCACAAGCATGTGTACAGTGTTGTAGCCGCATTGGTCCCAGGATATTAGGGAGACAAGACAGAATATCTTTTACTGGACCAGTTTCTTTTGGTGAAAGAGACAAGCTTCTGAGCTGCACAGAGCTCTTCTTTGGGTCTGGGAAAGGAACTCGGAGTGTCAGCTTGTTTTGCAAAAGTAGTTAACGCATATTCTATGAGATCATTCAAAGTGAGGTGGCCCATTAACACCTCTGCGGTCAGATGACAAAAAAGGAGAGCTAGTGGATTTCAACTACAACAACTTCACAACCCACAGAACAGCACCTCTGGGAGAAACCATGGCACCAAGACCCATCACACGCACGCTATACGACATCGCAACATCAATTTATCAAGTCTACCTCTAACCATAGCTGTGTTATCTCCAGTGGACTGACCATCTCTGCCCCACCACAGAACCTGATACCATACTAACACATGGAGAACTAGAAGAATTCTTTCACAACAATGACGACACTACCTGTAGCCTGTACCTGTAGCCAGATGCGGCCCCTCCATTTGCTATTTCGAGTGCAGTCTGCACAGTTTCCTGTTATGCTGTTACAAAGACACAAGCAGTGGAAGCTCCCCAATGATGTTAGATGCTTGCTTAAAGCTGTATTGCTCTATATTACCAATTGTATTCATGCTTATGAACATGTAATCAATTAACATAAGGAATGAGTGAGATAGTGTGAGTGACAGCCAATGGCAAAGCAAAGCAGCAAATATTGCCTTTTATGGAACCATGGTATTAGCTTGGTGAAGGTACAAATTTCGAGATGGGTGGCCAGGACAGTTACCAACAAGGAAATGTAACAGCACGCTAAACTCGGGACCCAACCGGAAGCAGTAGAGCCCTCCTGCGGATCCGAAGGGACTTCGGGGACTCTCGTCACCCCACAGCCGATCTCTGGGCAGCTGTCACCTGGCTAGCCTCAACCATCTGCGATATCGAAACCAACATCCATGCCTGCAGCCTGCCAGCATGAATGAGGGGGGGGGGTGTGTGTGTGTGTGTGATTGCACAAATAAGGGAAGCAATAAATCAACCCTCAATGCTGATCTAGTTCACCAACTGTTTGTGGTTATTCCTTGGCTGGTTCCAAGAATGGGTAACACTACCCACAACTACTACACCCCCATGAACAGTTATAAGAAAAAATAATCATCTGCTTGGACATCCCACAGTGGGATCATTATGCTGATTGCTTCAGGAAAAAAATTGACTGTGAAATCCTTACTAAATATCAGATCCACCACAATCTCTCTACCACTGAGAGGACCACTACACAGTCCCTGAAATCCAATCACCAGAGCCCTGTTGTTTGACTCCTTCAATGGAGATGAAGGCAACACGGAAGCAGGTTTTGGGGAAAAGGAAGATGATGATGATGAGGTTGTAGATAGCTCACAGCAAGCAAGCAGAGAAACCAGTTTTCCTGACAGCCAGGAACTGTTTCTCACCCTGGACCTGGAGCCAGTACCCCCCGAACCCACCCAAGGCTGCCTCCCGGACCTGCCAGGTGGAGAAGGGACCTCTGGTGAGTGTACCTTTTAAAATAGTATACATAGTTTAAAAGCAAGCATGTTTAATGATTCATTTGCCCTGGCATTCTCAGCTCTCCCGGATGTACTCCCAAAGCCTTTGCAAAAGGTTTCTGGGGAGGACAGCCTTATTTCGTCCACCATGGTAGGACACTTTACGACTCCAAGCCAGTAGCACGCACTCGGGAACATTGTAGAACAAAGCATTGCAGTGTATGTTTGCTGGAGTTCAAACATCATCCGTTCTCTCTCTCTCTGTGTTATCCTCAGGAAAGTGATATCATTCATGGTCACATGGTTGAAATAGGGTGCTTTTCTTAAGGAGACATTCAGAGGTGCCCGTTCCTGCTGGGCAGTTCCTGTGGCTAAACAGAAATTTTCCCCGCTGTTAGCCACGGGGAGGGGGAGGGGCTAGCCACACGGTGGGGGGAGGCAAAATGCGAACTTGGAATGAAAGCACATGTGCTATGTATGTACTGTTAACAGCAAGGTTTACCGTGAAAGAGTGTACCCATTGTTCTATAAAATGTGTCTTTTTAAATAACACTGTCCCTTTTTTTTTCCTCCACCAGCTGCATGTGTTTCAAGGATCACAGGATCTTTTCCTTCCCAGAGGCTAGTGAAGATTAGAAGGCCAAAAAAATGCACTCGCGATGAAATGTTCTCTGAGCTCATGCTGTCCTCCCACACTGACAGAGCACAGACAAATGCGTGGAGGCAGACAATGTCAGAGTGCAGGAAAGCACAAAATGACCGGGAGGAGAGGTGGCGGGCTGAAGAGAGGGCTGAAGCTGAAAGGTGGCGGCAGCATGATGAGTGGAGGCAGGATTCAATGCTGAGGCTGCTGGAGGATCAAACTAATATGCTCCAGCATATGGTTGAGCTGCAGGAAAGGCAGCCGGAGCACAGACCGCCACTACAGCCCCTGTGTAACCAACCGCCCTCCTCCCCAAGTTCCATAGCCTCCTCACCCAGACACCCAAGAACACGACCGGGGGGCGGCCTCCGGCCACTCCACCCCAGAGGATTGCCCAAGCAACAGAAGGCTGGCTTTCAATAAGTTTTAAACTTTTAAAGTGCTGTGTGGCCTTGTCCTTCCCTCTTTCACCACCCCTCCCGGTGCTTCTCTCCTCCACCACCCCTCCCGGGCTACCGTGGCAGTTATCCCCCTATGTGTGTGATGAATTAATAAAGAATGCATGAATGTGAAGCAACAATGACTTTATTGCCTCTGCAAGCGGTGATTGAATGGAGGAGGGGAGGGTGGTTAGCTTACCAAGGGGCAGGGGGTTTCATCAAGGAGAAACAAACAGAACTTTCACATCATAGCCTGGCCAGTCATGAAACTGGTTTTCAAAGCTTATCTGATGCGTACCGCACCCTCCTGTGCTCTTCTAACCGCCCTGGTGTCTGGCTGCGCATAACCAGCGGCCAGGCGATTTGCCTCAACCTCCCACCCTGCCATAAACGTCTCCCCCTTACTCTCACAGATATTGTGGAGCGCACAGCAAGCAGTAATAACTGTGGGAATATTGGTTTCGCTGACATCTAACCGAGTCAGTAAACTGCGCCAGCGCACTTTTAAATGTCCAAATGCACATTCTACCACCATTCTGCACATGCTCAGCCTGTAGTTGAACAGCTCCTGACTACTGTCCAGGCTGCCTGTGTATGGCTTCATGAGCCTTGGCATTAAGGGGTAGGCTGGGTCCCCAAGGATAACTTTAGGCATTTCAACATCCCCAACGGTTATTTTCTGGTCTGGGAATAAAGTCCCTTCCTGTAGCTTTTGAAACAGACCAGAGTTCCTGAAGATGCGAGCGTCGTGTACCTTTCCCAGCAATCCCACGCTGATGTTGGTGAAACGTCCCTTGTGATCCACCAGTGCTTGCAGCACTATTGAAAAGTACCCCTTGCGGTTTATGTACTCGGCGGCTTGGTGCTCCGGTGCCAAGATAGGGATATGGGTTCCGTCTATGGCCCCACCACAGTTAGAGAATCCCATTGCAGCAAAGCCATCCACTATGATCTACACATTTCCCAGGGTCACTACCCTTGATATCAGCAGATCTTTGACTGCGTGGGCTACTTGCATCACAGCAGCCCCAACAGTAGATTTGCCCACTCCAAATTGATTCCTGACTGACCGGTAGCTGTCTGGCGTTACAAGCTTCCACAGGGCTATTGCCACTCGCTTCTCAACTGTGATGGCTGCTCTCATCTTGGTATTCATGCGCTTCAGGGCAGGGGAAAACAAGTCACAAAGTTCCATGAAAGTGCCCTTACACATGTGAAAGTTTCACAGCCACTGGGAATCGTCCCAGACCTGCAACACTATGTGGTCCCACCAGTCTCTGCTTGTTTCCCGGGCCCAGAATCGGTGTTCCATCGCATAAACCTGCCTCATTAGTACCATGATCCCCGCATTGCCAGGGCCCGTGCTTTGACAGAAGTCTGTGTCCATGTCCTCATCACTCTCGTCACCGCGCTGATGTCGCCTACTCGCCCGGTTTCGCTTTGCCAGGTTCTGGTGCTGCATATACTGCTGGATAATGCGTGTGGTGTTTATTGTGCTCCTAATTGCCAAAGTGATCTGAGCGGGTTCCATGCTTGCCATGGTATGGTGTCTGCACAGAAAAAGGGCGCTGAACGATTGTCTGCCATTGCTCTGACGGAGGGAGGGGCGACTGACGACATGGCTTCCAGGGTTGGCTTACAGGGAATTAAAATCAACAAAGGGGGTGGCTTTACATCAAGGAGAAGCAAAAACAACTGTCACACAGAATGGCCCCCTCAAGGATTGAACTCAAAACTCTGGGTTGAGCAGGCCAATGCTCAACCCACTAAGCTATCCCTCCCTCTGGTATTTCAGGGAGGACTGAATCTCCACTGAAGTTTGCAAGATGCCTCTGACAGACCTCACCAAAATGATTGTCGGCCGTTGATTTCACGGAGGGAGGGAGGGAGGGAGGGAAGGGGGAGCAAATGAATACAAAACAAATCTGGTCTATTTCTTGTTTTGATCCACTCCATCTATCTTTTACATCTTTGGCTGGCAGCAGACGGTGCAATAGGACTGCTAGCCATCCTCATCTCCTGCCTGCCCGGCAGAAGATGGTACAACAGGACTGCCTGCAGGACTAAAGAGAATGACCTGGTCAAGTCACTCCTAATTTAGTCCCTGCGCCCATGTCTACCCAGGCACTCCAGACCGACCTTACCAAGGTGGCCAGGAGCACCTAGGACATGATGACGATGGTTTTCAGGTCTATTGCACCGTCTGCTGCCACAAGACAATGGGTTGCTGCTGCTGTGTAGCAATGCAGTACCACGTCTGCCAGCACCCAGGAGACATACGGTGACAGTGAGCTGAGCAGGCTCCATGCTTGCAGTGGTATGGCGTCTGCACAGGTAACTCAGGAAAAAAGGTGCGAAACGATTGTCTGCCATTGCTTTCACAGAGGGAGGGAGGGCCTGATGACATGTACCCAGAACCACCTGCGACAATGTTTTTTGCCCCATCAGGCATTGGGATCTCAACCCAGAATTCCAATGGGTGGCAGAGACTGCGGGAACTGTAGGATAGCTACCCACAGTGCAACACTCTGGAAGTCGACGCTAGCCTTGGTACTGTGGAAGTTCTCCGCGGAGTTAATGCACTTAATGCACTTAGAGCATTTTGTGTGGGGACACACACAATCGACAATATAAAAACGGTTTCTAAAAAAAAGACCTCTATAATTTCGACCTAATTTCGTAGTGTAGACATACCCCAAGAGAAACTCTACAAATTCATCCCACAGGAACCCACCCCAGGGACCTTCTACATGGTTCCCATGATACAGAAACAAGGGAACCCAGGCAGACCAATCATTTTCAGCCACAGAACTCTCACTGAAGAAATATCAGGACTCATAAAAAAACATCCTCAAACCACTCCTTGCACAAAGGGACAGTTTCCTCCAGGACACAACCAACTTCCTCCAGAGCACCACAACATTAACTACCTCCCTCAGAACACCATCCTTGCCATCATGGATGTCACTTCCCTATACAGGAACATCCCTCAAAATGACGGCATCGCTGCCTGCCTCAAATATCTACAAGATAATGGACAACACTCAGATCTCCACCCCAAACACATCACCAAACTCATCCATTTCATCCTCACCCATAACAATTTTACATTCAACAACAAACATTTTCTCCAAACCATGGGAACAGGTATGAGTACTAGGATGGCTCCCCAACATGACAACTTCTTCTTGAAGAAGAATTTCCAGACAAATGTACCACAAAACCAATGATATACCTGCGATATGTTGACAATATTTTCATCCTCTGGACAGATGACCTAAATTCCCTCACAGATTTCCACCACAACCCCACCCATCAAACACTCTGTAGAACATTCCCACCCCAGCATTAACTTCCCAAACACCATGCTCAGCTTCAACAACAGAACTCTATGGACAAGAAATGCACCCACAGATCACTGTACTTACCTTCACAGGCATTAACAGTCCACTTCATGTTGAATGGTTTCTTAGAATGTGTGTAAAAGTCTTACGCTAAACAATCTGTTCCACCTTATAGTTAGCTGTGACACTCTGAATATTTCCCCAGACTTGAAGAAGAGCTCTGTGTAGCTCAAAAGTTTGTCTCTTTCTCCACCAGAATTTGGTCGGATAAAATATATTACCCACCTTGTCTTTCTTACACAAGTATGTCAGATGACACAAACCTACTTTCAGCCTAAAGCAACGTCAGAACCAGACTCCAAATTCTCCTCTTTAGCCGCATGTAGTGTGTGTTGGTGAGGGTGAGAAAAAAAAAAAAGAACACATGTCCTATTGCGGTAACATTAGATGGCAAATATTATTACAGCACACAAATACAACCAGAGAAGATTAATAACACTCTAAGAAGTTTATACTAAAAAGAAAGACACTTGGGAAACAGGATTTAGTTATTTTTTCTTCCTTTATTCATGCCCTTAATCAGTGTGCTATCAGGATCCTGTACTAGGAATTCATTTTCCCACCATCCGCAAAGATATACTTGTATAGTATTTATACACTTTTTAAAATCCATCAAAAGCTTTAAATTACAAGGTATTTTCATTGGTATTTTGAGATACTTTTTAAAAAACACCTCCAATATGATAACAGGGCCCCTTTTAGTTTCTGTCTCACAGCCAGAGGTAAACTAAAAAGGCAGCTGGGATGTCACAGATATATTAAGCAGCAAAGAAATTCAACTCATTAACTGAAATAGAAAGACAATCCCTCGGGATGGTTTATTCAGATAAAAGTATAAACTAAATAATCCGTCAACAGCAGGTAGCATAATAACTAACTTACCACAGGGCCTTCAAAACACCTCCAGGTTTGTAGATACCTAAAAGTTTTGTATAAGTTTAGCTATTTCTCACACGTCACTTTTTGATAAAAAGCAATTTTATATGTATCTTTCTGTAGCACATACAGAGTGTGTCAGCTATATATATTATTTCTTCAGATTTCTAAAATGTAATTTAGTGCTGTGGCCAAATTAAAATCATCACATAAGCAAAGGACTGCCCATAAATATACCCTCTCCTCAACAGACTTAGAGAGGGAGGGGGAAAAAAAAAACAGGCTTTGCCACATAATCAGAAGGTTAACAAATCTGGGCTCTGGTGGACCAGGAAGGAGAGCAAGTTCTAAAACCCACGGACACTGCACAGAGCCAGTAAGTACCTCTCATATACATTGAAGGAGCTCTGGCTCAAGCATTTCTGCTGACCTCTGCTCTGAGTAACCAGATGCCAAATCATTTAGGGCTTTATCAGTTAAAATGAACAGCCTGAATATCAATGTTGACAATGCTGCACTTGTTTTCTGTGTTGTCAATGTGCAATTCTACTTAATAATCAAACTGTGGCACTCTACACTACCCTTCAGCTTCTGAATGCCCCCAAATGTAGGCCCACATATAGCAGGCTAATTTCAAGGTGACAAAAGGCATGTATAACTGTGGGAAGGTTTGTATTGAGGGGAAAAGATCACATTTGTCTTGAGGGGAAAAAAATATCACTCTTTGCCACAGCTGCTACCTGGGCATCCAGGAGCAGCTCAGGATATATAACAGCACCTCCAAAATGCAGACCTGTTTCACAAATGGAAGTCATATTCCATCAACAAGGAGTGCGGATATAAATTTCCTCCAACTCTTCTGGCTGCTTCTCTCAGCCCATCATCATCTCCTCAGTCTTATCTGGACTAAGTCACTGCCAGCTAGTTCTCAATCTCATTCTAGGCACTGGGTAATTAATTCCATTGCTCCAGTTGGGTCAGATGTGTTGAAGACAGAGCTGGGTGTCATCTATATACCAAATACATTGCAGCCTATGTCTCCTGACTAAACCTCCAAGAAGCCCCACATAGACACAGAATAGTAATATAGATAAGACATATCCAGCACATTTATATGATTAAGATGAATTTTTTGAATCTTTAATGGTGTACTGGTGTACTACAAAAACATGCTAAATGGGAGATGCAACACTAAGATAATGCAGCATGTTAGTGCAGCACTGGTGATGTTAGTGCATCAACCTCCTGCTCATCATTAAGGAAAACAATCCACTCATAAATTGCTAGGTACTAAAGCAGTGCAATTGTTAAAATGAGATTTCACTCATATACAGAATCAGTTTCATTAATATTGGAGAGAACAACTTTGGTTTAGGGGCCCGTTTGGTGCTCTTACTGGACCAGATGCCCATTAGTAAATAGACTATGAAAGGTACCTATTATTTTTCTGATCTATAGCAGAGGCTACTGTAAAACAAACATGGGAGAGATAGGTAAGTTGTTCTTGAAGCCTATGTAGCTACACGCTACACCATTAAAACAAATGCTGGAAAGTGACAATGTCTACATGTACAGTATGCACACAAATTCCACAGAATCTTTGGTATCAGTTTGCATTTGGTTTGGCTTAATCACCATACATATTGACAAAACTGCCTGAGAGACGCATTACAATGAATTTTAAATTACAAGTAAGCACCATCTGTTCTCATGCAGTGCCTCCCCTCCCCTGCTCCATATTCCTTGTTAATGCATCATCACAATGTCAAAATCCCAAAGCATTCAGGCTGTTTTAGAAAATGAATTCTTCTCATAGTAACATTACATGTTGCACAGAGTTTTCTGAAGAATCTAGGGTATTTGTACCATTATTTTTTAATAGTAGAGTCTATTGAACACAGATAACCCAAGGCTATTTAAGAATCTTTAAGAGGAAATTCAAACTCTAGTGACTATTTTATTATAATGTACTCTGTTGCATTCCATTATTCCCAACCCTTATTTCCCTTAAATCCAATTTACACATTGCTTCCCTGAAAATCTCATTAGCTCAATGTAAATGTACATCCAATAGGTAATTCATATTAAACCTAGTAAGTTATAATCTGAGCTAACAAAACCAATGACATTCAGATTTATGACAGCACAGCTGTTACTCAAATTCACATACTGCTGTGGGATATTTGTAATATTTATGCACAAGGGTATGCATAAACTATCTTACATTTTCATTTCCTCACTTATGTCTGATTTAGTTTCATTCTTAGGCTCCAGTCCTGCTATTGATAAACACATGTGCAGACTTTTGCACCCACGTGTGTTATCCATTGCAAGATCAGGGCCCTAACTCTATTTTATCTTAGAATTTCAGAAATTAGCCATGGAAAAGGCCTATTAAATCACCTAGTTCATTGTCCTTTTACTGCAGGATTGTTCTGGATAATATATTATTTGACTGGTTTATCCAGTATATTTCTAAATTATTCAAAGCAATAGAACTTCCACCATTTCTCTTGGGTGACTACAGTATTCTTCAGTCTAATAAATCTCACTATTTGAAATTATTTCAGCTAAATTTTCCTTTCCTCAGTTTGACAATTCTAAGCCTATTTATATTTCCTCGAGCCATCTTAAATAAACAATATTTCCCCAACCTTGATGTTTAACTAGGTAGATGATTCTCTTTTCCTTCATATCACAGTTAAAGGTGTTAGTTTAAGCAAGGGTTACACTTACCACTGCAGCAAGCATTAGTTACCCCTCTTCCCCAACTTGATATACTGCTGTTTATCATCACCCTTTCTTCATGGTCTCCATTAACCTTCAGTCCACGTGAGGGTGCTCAAATCCAAGAGCATTTTAATTTATTTTAAACATAAGATGTTGTGCTTTATTTAAGTCTGTTAGCTCAACCAAACCTTTAAGGAACGTTCCAGCCATTTATCCTCCTATCCCTGACTCAACCTGACCCCCTGTGCCATGAGGCTTCTGTGGAGATGGTGCAGAGCTGGCTCTGTACCAGAAGTAGACACCATTTGTGCCAATGACATTCACCTGGAGGGCCATGTAAAACATCAAGTTGGTTTCTTTCCTCGGGGGTCCTGCTGGGATCAGTTCTTGGCCCTATGCTATAAATGACTTAGAAGAAAAACACAAAATCATCACTCAAAGTTTACAGATGACACAAAAAATTCGGGGAGTAATAAAGAATGAAGAGGACAAGTCACTGACTCAGAGTGCTCTAAATTTCTTGATATACTGGGTGCAAGCAAACAAAAGTCATTTTAATACAGCTAAATGTAAATATATACATCAGGGAACAAAGAATGAAGGCCATACTTAGAGGAAGGGGAACTCTTTCCTGGGAAGGAGTGAATCTGAAAAAGTTTTGGGGGAAGTGGTGGATAATCAGCTGAACCTGAGCTCCCATTGTGATGCTGTGGCCAAGAGAATATATGTAACCTTTGGATGAATAAAAGGGGACTCTCATGTATGAGTAGAGGTTATTTTAGATGTTTATTTGACACTGGTGTGATTACTGCTGGAATACTGTGTCCAATTCTGGTGATCACAATTCAAGAAGGATGTTGATAAAATGGAGAAAGTGTTCAGAGAAGAGCCAGAATGACGACTACAGGATTAGAAAACATGCCTTACAGTGATAAATTAAAGGAGCTCAATCTACTTATCTTAACAAATAGAAGGTTAACGGATGACTTGATTACAATCTATAAGTATCCACATGGAGAACAAATATTTAATGATGGGAAGGTATAGCAGAGAAAGGTATAACAAAATCCAGTGACTAGAAGCTGAAGCTAAACAAAGTCAGACTAGAAAGAAGACACATTTTTAATGGTGAGAGTAATTAATCATCAGAACAACGTACCAAGAGTCAAGGTGGAGTCTCCATCACTGACAATTTTTAAATCGAGATGGGACTTTTTTCTTATATATATGCTATAGGAATTATTTTGGTGATATTCTATGGCTTGTGCTGTACAGGAGATCGGTGGTCATCAACCAGTGGATCTCAATCAACTGGTCAACCTTGGAGCCTCTGACAGTCAATTGCGACCTCCGGCTGCTAAAAATCTGGCGGTGCAGAGGGGCTCCCTGCCTGCCCTGGCCCTGTGCTGCTCCCAGAAGTGGCCAGCACCTGGGGAGAGAGAGGGGGTCTCCAGGCACTGCTCCAGCCCTGCAGCTTCCATTGGCTGCAGTTCCCCATTTCTGGCCAATGGGAGCTGCAGGGGCGGTCCCTACAGAGAGGGGCAGCACACAGAGCCATGTGCTTCCGGAAGTGGCATGGGGCCAGTGCACGCAGGCAGCCTACCTTAGCCCTGCTACACTACAAACTGGGAGCTGCCTGAAGTAAGCGCCGCCCAATCTCTCCCCTACGGTTTTGTCTTCACTGCAGACTTAACTCGGGTTCACCTGCAGGTTTTCCCCATAACATGCTCCGTGTTCACACATCCAGATGCCTCTGTTGATGCCACATAATGAAGCAGCAACCACCCACTGCTGCATTGGGCAGGCCCCAAATTAGCATTGCTAATCCAAGGTAACTGAAATGAAAACATGCAGCTACAGCCAAATACAACAATTGATGCAAACTTTTCCAATTACCCCAGGGCACCCATTCCTGTGCCCTATCTTGCCATCTACCTGTGCTGTGACCCCTGACTGGAAGTGATCTGCCTTCATATGCCTCTGCTTAGTGTTCTCACCAATATTGCTTGCAGCTACTCCACCTTTGCTCATCTTGTAAATGTCACGGCTGGGTTGTAGGTGGCTAGACTGAGTAGTTGGAGCTAGAGACCCAGGGTCACGACTAGGTCAGGATACCAAGAGGTCAGAAGCTGGAAACAAACTGGAAATCAGAACCACGAGTTGGGAACCAGACTCAGATCGAGGTAGGATACCACAGGGTCTGAGGCAAGAGACAAACTGGAGGTCAGGAACCACAAGTCAAGCCAGGTGTGGATGCTAGGAAATCAAGTGGGGAAGCACAAGGCACGCGGTCCAGAGCAGAGTGGAGCCCAGTTGTTCAGACAGGTGGCTGTTCCTGTTTCTGGCTTAGATAGGGCCAGCAGGCCAATCAACAGTTCTGGGGCTCCACCAACTGGACCTCGGGGGCAGAGCCTCAAATTCGGGCTGGGCTTCATGGGTCCCAGGTAAACTATTGTGAGCAGGCTTCCAGGTGGATGGTTGAAGCATGGTTGCTTCCATAACTTGCAGGCCTGGGTTCGAGATCCATGGGTCGTGACAGTAAGGTTGCAGCAGCTTGAAAAAGGGTTTGAAAATCATCAGCGCTGCTCCATCTCCAATCACCTTGATCCCCTCCCCATGCCCAACTCCTTCCATCCATTCCTTTACAATGCTTTGGAACAGGCTGAAGTTTACTGAGCAAAAGAATCTGCATTTGTTTGAGATAAAACTGGATTTTTTTTTTATTTGCAGCTGCCTTCAATATGTATAAAATTATAGGAATTCAAGGGCATGCACAATTTTTTTTCCCTTCTGTGAGGACCAAATGCAACAGTATCAGACTCATGGAGGGAGAAGGGGACAACTAGGAGACAACCAAATATTAGTGAAAAGTGCCATAAGGAAGACATAGGTTTAGTTAAAAAGCAAAGGAAGGAGGGGAAGCCACTGGCGGGTTATCTCTGCCATGACTGGGTGCTGAAGGAGTGAGACATGGCATATCAGAGGACCATGTTTAAGAGACTATTGGGACTTGTGAGTTATCCTGCCCAAACCTCCATGCCAGCTCCATGGATTCATCCAAATGTTACGACATCCTACAAGCTGTGGACAACAATTCCATGGGGAAGGAAGCTAATGAGCCAAACAATGAGCCACGTAACCTCACACCAACAAAATATTCACTGCACTCCACACCTGCTGCAGTAGAGGGAAAGAGAACAGATACCCCGATGATGTGCAGTTTCCTTATTTGTGACAAGGTTTTATGTTGTCTTATATTTGCACACATTGGTAATCAAGTTCGCGTAGCTAGTCTTCCCACATTTCTATCAATCCACTTCAATAAGTGCAAAAAGAAAGGAATATTTATTTCTTTAATTCATGTATAAACACTACATTTCAATACAAGACAAGAGCACAATGTGCCGTACAACCTCATTAATCAACCTAAGTGTATTAAAGTGTAGCTCAAGAATGCAATTGCACAAGGCATCACTTATGGACATTTCTGTAACAGAACCTACCCCATTAGTAAGTGCATTTGTGGTTGCCTGTAAACAGACCCCAAAGAATCATTATCGGCAACCCATTCTGTCCCAAAGTATTTCCGCTTATACTTACATATATTATGAAGCACACAACATATCCAATCACATTTATGGCATTAAACACACTAGAGTCCAAATGAGTTTTAATGGCACCATGTTGCTTTCAGTTGGCCAAAGGCACATTCCACCACCATCCTGCACCTGCTCAACATGTATCTAAGCTGCCTCTTGTCCGGTTGGTGCAGGTACTGATAAACCTTCATCACCCAGGGCAGCAGAGGGAAGGCTGGGTCACCTAAAATCACAGTTGGTACAGACACCCTACTGGTAACTGTGTTGTTAGAGAGGAATGATTTATAAGCTTGTCCATGACCAAACAGGCCAGTCCTTTGGAACACTGCAGAATCATGCACCCTACCTGTGCATTCAGTGTAGGCTTCCATGAATATGTCAAAGTAATCCACAAGGGCCTTGTAGTGGGGTGGTTACCCGAACCTGCCCTGTGGGGCTTAAAAGCCAGCCCTGGGAGAGAGCCAGGGCTGAGGGCAAGAAAAGCTAGGCTGATTGGGGAAATGGCTGCAGCTGGGCCACACCCCAATCAGGCCGCAGCTGGGCCTATAAAGGGGCTGCTAGGCTGAACCTTAGCCAGTCTCTCTCTGCGTTCAGAGAGAGAAGGGCTTGGCTACAGGGACCTGAGGGAGTATCAAATTGGAGCAGGGCTAGGGGGGAAAGGCCGGGGAGCTCCGGCCTGGAAACCCCCAGGCTGCGAGGCCTAGATTAGGGCCTATTAGGTACTGAGGTTGCAAGGGGGCAGCCCACGGGTAGACAGAGGCAGCAGGTCCCACCCCAGCCTTGCCTGTGATTAGTGGCTAATACACTGCGGTCTGCCCCAGAGAGCAGGGCTAAGTGATGACTGGCAGTAGCCAAGACTGAGGCGAGGTAGGGGTAGTGGGTGGGGAGACCCACAGGGATTGTTGGGGTTTACTGCCCCGGGGCAGCACCCCAGTTGGAGGAGGCACCGGGTCCTGGGAGGGACCGGGCCCAGTGGTAAGGCAGATCACCAGACGGCAGAGGGCGCTCCAGAGGCTGATGCGCTAATTCCCGCAGACGAGCAGCTGGAGGCACCGCCGGGTGAGTCCGCTCCATTACAAGCCTGCATAACAATGGAATAGTAATGTCCTTGCTTGCTTCACATGGCAAGCAAAGGATGTGTACATGGCTGGCATCAATAGCACCAAAACAGCTCAAGAACTTCATGAGTGCAAACTCAGCAATTATTTCAGAGATATTTTCAATTTTCACAACCTCTAGAGCCAGCACGGCATTAATTGCCTTGTAATCCTCTTTGAATGCTGTGCCAGCCATTGATTTGCCAACCCCAAACTGATTGTCTATGGTTAGGTAATAGTCTGGGACTACCAACTTCCACAAGGTGATAGCAACACACTTCTGGACCATTATTGCCTCTCTTATCTTATCTCTTATCACTCAAAGTCTGGGTCACACTCCTCATAAGCTCCAGGAATGTGGCTTTCTCATGTGACAATTCTGGGCCCATGGCTGGTCATCCCATGTTTCCACCACAGTGAAATTGCACCACTCTGTGCTTGTGGTCCTGATCCAGTCTGCATGAAGGAGGTATAGGGAGGGAGGGAGGTGGACTACCATGAAAAATAGCATCAGTTCAGTCCATGCCTCCATGTCCACATGGTCCCATTCTGTTGTTGCTGTTGTGCTTCTGCTTGTAAATACAAACCACTGCTTCTGTCTTCTTCAGGATGGAGTTCACCTCTGAAACACCCACCATGGTTTCTTGACAGCAGTTCCTGCAGAGGCACGCCAACAAAACATTGCCCCCATAAAAAACAGCATCTGTCAGTTACATTTATTAGTGTGAGCAGGATCCATATCTTCAGCCCATAACAGCACATCATCATCACACCAGCCTGCATTCTGCCAGGAAATGAATTTTCCAGCCCTATACCATTTCCTCCCACAATTCCCAGAGTGGGCAGACAAATCTCCCCAGAACACCCTGTGACTAAGTATAGAGTGGCACAGTGAGCTTTGAATGAATCATGGGATGCCCAGATAGCTTTACCGCTTCTCATGGTTACATATAGTGGCCTTGCAGACATGGGGCGTGACAGCAGCATGCTGATATCAACAATGTGTTTGCACTGTAGTGGGTTAGGCAACTGCTCATTGACTAACCTGCAATTGCATACCCATGGTTAGCATGCAGTGAAGACATAGGCTGAGTAAAAAAAAATGTGCCCAAGTTGATGTAGAAGGATACCAGAGAATGAGGGAAGCACCTTGCATCCTATCCACCAAGGCATCATGCACAGTTGGCCCCAGAGATATCACATTTCAGCCCTTAACTTTGTAAGTCATTCAAATAAAGTGAATTACTTTATGAAGTAATCATCGTTACTTTTCATGGTTCTCTTTCTTTGCGCTCACAGATAATTTCTTTTAATATTTGGTTCCATTATTTTAACAGAAGCCAAAACCAGAATTTACCAGACAGTAACGACAAAGATTATTTTTTTCCCATTTTGCACTATTGAGATCACATTTGCTTTTTTATTCCAATTACCCACTGCCTTCCCGGTTGTCAATGACTTATCAAAAATAATTGATAGTGGTTCAGTGTGTTTGTGAGTTAATTCCTTTAAGATCCAGAGACACGTATACTCTGGACCTGCTGATTAGTATAGTTCAAAGGTTTTTGTTGTTTTTAACCATTCCTTCTTTTTATCAACACCACAAATGAAAAAAATCTTCATTTCTTACTAAGTCTCAATACTTACCCATATTTTCTTGTGTAAAACCAATTTAGTGATTACTCTAAAATGGCTGATACAACCAATTCCATAAGACTTCTTATTTACAAATAGACCGTTGGTACTTTCTAGTATTTGTTTTTCTTGACCATATATTTGGGTCAGTTAGTTGTATCTGAAAGCAAGATTGATTGATTTTTTTATAAACGCATTCTAATACTAAAATATATGGAGTACTTCGCTATATGGTGAAGGTGAGCAATGGAGAGGAACAAAAAAAAGTATTTTCAATAAACAAGAAGTGAAGTTTACGAACAAAAAGTCCATCCTAGGCTTTGTGAAACTGCTTTTCTATGCCACTGAACAATCTCAGCCACAAAACCCAGTAGGATCAGTACTTGAAACTCCAGTTTATCATCCCAATAGCTATATTTTAGCAACAGAAGCCTAAAATTGAGCAATATTTACTTTTTATATTGTGATTTCTCTTTCCAATAAAATCTGCTTTATTGACAACAAACTTACCTGGGTTTTAGATGGTATTAACTGGTACAGTCAATTTCTTACGCTACATTGTGCCTCAGAGAGAAAATTGAAACTCTGACCTTGAAACAGGAACTCATAATGGCTTGAGTACAGAGTCTAAGATTTAGCTCTTCCTTGCCAAAGAGTTGCACAGTACCAGTGGAGAGGCCCTTTGTGAACTCAGGGAGTGCCAAGTAAATGACCTGAAAGTTACTAGGCAGACATACAATCTGTCAAAGCAACTCTTATTCCACTTATGTATGCCCTTTGGCTACCACTGGAAGTAGCACTGCCTACTTGCTAAAACACCAACCTAGTATTGTGGAGGTTTAGCTTTAATTCACAGTTCTGCCACTGAGTTGCTGTGTGACACTGGGAAACTCAACATCTTGGTGCCTTAGTCTCCCAATTTACAGAATATGGGTATGCTACCCACTTTTGTAAAGTGCTTTGAAATCTAAGGATGAAAAATACAAATTATCATCATCGTGATTATTATTGTCTTCTATCTTCTCATGCATGCCTTAAACAAATCTACATATTTTTGCTTTATTCCCTCCCTATCTCCATTTCTCAGAGCCTGTTTATACCCTCAGACCTTTGAGAACTATCCTTGTGAAATCCAATAGGCTGTGTTTTCTTTCACAGCAATTCTTTTAAAATCCAAGAGAGCTTTTGTAATTTTTGGTTTTGTTTTTATAGAAAAATCTTTTATCAAGACTGCAAGTGAATGTATCTCAGGGAAACTAAACAAATGTCCTCTGACTTCTGCTGTGCATTTAAGTGTTTGGCATATCGTCCAAGTACTGCTGTATGCCACCGATACCATGAGTAAGTCCATCATAATTCACACATTTAAAACCTACTCAAAATGTACTGATAACCTAGGTTGCATTTTGCTGTCACTGGTGTTTCTGTAGTGAAGTAACAGGTAAAAGCAGGCTTCAACTGCAGTTCAATTCAAAACACAGCAAGAATAAACGTTTTCTCTTTTTCCCCCCGTTTCAATATTTCTATATTATGGAAAATGTACAGTCAAGGAAGGAAAGATGCATACGAAATAAGAGCTCATGAAAATAACAGCACTCAGGAGACAGTTGTAAATTTATATTGGATATTAATATTTATCATTAACATGTTTATCAGCAACCTTCCCCAAATGGTGGTGAGGGTGGTCCCTATATACTGTAGCTTCCAAAATGTGTTGCAATTTCGAACACTATTCCTCTTGATTCCTCTGCACTAACTCTTTGATGTTCAGTAAAATGCTACAGTGTGGTATGTTTATGGAATTTTACATCTGTTTTAGTGGTAACCTCGCAGTACATCCGATGCTTCATATAGGTGCCGTGTAAGAAATTAGATAGAGTAACAGATTCAGTTAGGGCACCAGACTGAGAATCAGGAGACATGAGTTCTGTTCCAAGAATTGTCATCGACTCACTACATGACCAAAGGCAATTTGCATAACTTCATTGCCTCAGTTTCCCCATCTGTAAAATGGTAGTGATCATACTTACCCACCTTTGAAAAACAATTTGAGATCCAATGATAAAAAGCACTATAAAAGTTCTGAGTATTATTACTATTATTTTCTGAGTCATTATTCTAGTGGGAGCTGTCAAAACATCTCATGAATTTTGTAAACAGCTCCATGTTATATTGTCTTGGAACATGATTGTGTAGAGTTTCCATTGTAAAGAATAAGTAATGAGTACTAAACCTCATGGATGATGCTGTTTATCTGACAATAACTGTTGAGATTTCAGTGAAGCCTGGGGACTTAAGCACCTATCTCTCATTGAAACTCAAGAGCAGATCGATCATAGAATTGTAGGACTGGAAGGGACCTCAAGACTTGGTCATCTAGTCCTGTCCCCTACACTAATGGCAGGCCTAAGTATTATCTACACCATCCCTAACAGGTGTTTGTCTAACTTCCTCTTAATCTCCAAAAATGGAGATTCCACAACCTCCCTAGGCAATTTGTTCCAATACTTAACTCCCTGACAGGAAGTCTTTCCTAATGTCCAACCTGAACCGCCCTTACTGCAATTTACGGCCATTGCTTCTTGTCCTACCCTCAGAGTTTAACTAAAACAATTTTTCTCCCCTTTCCTTGTAACAACCTTTTCATGTACTTGAAAACTGTTATCATGGGCCCTCACAGTCTTCTCTTCTCCAAACCAAACCAAACCATTTTTTTTCAATCTTCCCTCATAGGTCATGTTTTCTAGACCTTTAATCACTTTTGTTGCTTTTCTCTGGACTTTCTCCAATTTGTCTACATCTTTCCTGATATGTGGCACCCAGAACTGGTTGCAATACTCCAGCTGAGGTCTAATCAGCATGGAGTAGAGTGGAAGAATTACTTCTTCTGTCTTGCTTACAACACTCCTGCTAAGACATCCCAGAATTATGTTTGCTTTTTTGGCAACAGTGCAACACTGTTGACTCATTTGTCACTCACTATGACCCCCAGATACCTTTCCACAGTACTCCTTCTTGGGCAGTCATTTCCCATTTTGTAGATGTGCAACAGATTATCCCTTTCTAAGTAGAGTACTCTACATTTGTCCTTACTGAATTTCATCCTATTTACTCCAGTTTGTCCAAATCATTTTGAATTTTAATCCTCTCCTCCAAAGCACTTGCAACCCCTCCCAGCACAGAATCATCCACAAACTTTATAAGTGTACTCTCTATGCCATTATCTAAATAATTGCTCAGATATCTCCTCAGTCAGCTCAAATATTCTACGATGTATTTCATCAGGCCCTGGTGATGAAGGCATCTAAATTGTCTACATAATCTTCAACATGTTTTTTCCTATCTTAGCCTCACTTCCTACATCATTTTAACTGGCATTCACTATGTTAGATGTCCAATCTCTGCTAAACTTTTTGTTGAAAACTGAAACAAAAAAGTCACTTAGCACTTCTGCCATTTCCACATTTGCTGTTATTGTCTTTTCCCACTCATTTGAGTAATGGGGCTACCCTGTCCTTGGATGCCTATCTCCCATAGATTCCTTTAAAAATCTCAGGCAATACTGCCATATGTTCACTTTTTTATATGTTAACAGACTAAGAACTTAAATTACCTGGTAGGGTGTGGGATAACTTAGAAATTTCCTCAGTTGAAGGATGGGGAGCAGTCAAAAATAAGGTAACAGAAAGTTTCAGTTTTCATATATTTTTCCTTTGCATTAATTCTCTTTACCGTGTATGAAGAAGTGTTTTTTTCATATTTCCAAATATCTGATGTATAACATTTTATTCAATGCTGTTAAATGGTAAACGAATGTTTATACAGAAGCAATGTTAACTATATATACATATAATCAAATACTTACCATACTGCAGTTACTGTTCGATGAAATGCACTTCTTGTCATCACACCACTGGCAACCATTTGTATTGGCAGTACAACTGGCACAGTCTGCATATCTGTAACATCTGTCATCTGCAGCAGCTGTAGTACAAATGAGAGACAAAACAAATGGCAAGATGAAAGAGAGAGTGCCACCATTCTTAATTCACACATTTTTAACAGCTGCTTCAGACAATATCTGGCATTTTTTCATTGCAAACATGACCTTCAATCTAAGATGCAATTTACTTAATAGGAAATCAACCATATTAGGTTAATGTTATACCCCCTTTAAAACACCTGTTCTTTAAACACACATTAGTTGAAGTTTCATAAGACCCTGACCTGTCAAAGAAACAGTCCTTGATTTGTAACCTATAGACTGATACTAGAACAGTACATGGATCAGAGAAACATGTTAATAGCCTTTTATTCTATCCCTTGATCATTAATTTAACAAAGTGGATGAAAAATATTTTTAGGCTTGACCTCTTTACAGAAATAGTAGGTCTTTATGCAAGAAGACAGCAGTAAAACAAGTAAAAACAAAACCTAAAGGATCATTCCGTAACCGATAAGAATCAATTCTAACTCTTAATTAATTTCATAAACTTTCAATACTGCATACAGTAGAACCTCAGAGTTATGAACACCTTGGGAGTGGAGGTTGTTTGTAACTCTGAGCAAAACGTTATGATAGTTCCTTCAAAAGTTTACAACTGAACATTGACTTTTTTTTGAAACTTTACTATGCAGAAGAAAAATGCTGCTTTTACCCATCTTAATTTAAACAGAAAGAGTTTCCTTACCTTGTCAAATCTTTTTTTTTAAACTTTCCCCTTATTTTTTTAGTAGTCTACATTTAAGACAGTACTGTACTATATTTGCTGCTGCTTTTTGGGGGGGGGGGGCGGGGGGGGAAGGGGGTCGTCTCTGCTGCTGCCTGATTGTCTTCTTCTGGTTCCAAATGAGGTGTGTGGTTCAACGGTCAGTTTGTAACTCTGGTGTTCGTAACTCTGAGGTTTGACTGTAGTAAATTACCATGGTTTTAAAACAACCACCATTTGGAATACAGTACAAAGATGAACACTACATATTTTTAAGGAAAATAAATATGTATATTGTACTAGATTTTCAATACAAAGTATATTTGAATAATGGTTTGTTCAATATATTGTTTTTATTTTACTCATCTTAACTATTTCACTTGTCATGTTACAATCATAGATAGTTTTGATATTTCTATACCCAACATTCTATTGTGGGAAACCAACTGGAGTTGTTATTTTGGGGGCTGTTTGTTTGTCTTTTGAGTCTTTCTGGCAATGAAATAGTAAGTATATTGCATTTTGGATATTTCTGCACTGCCACAATTAGCAGACTAATCACACATTACTTTTAAAAAATATGTTTATACTTAGTTGTGAGCATGGCATTTACCATACTGAAAAGGTGGGTATGAGATTTACATGAAGATCAAAATGTACGTAAAACATACTGCAATATAATCTACCTGTTTTACAAAAACGTTAACCAATCTCTGTTTTGGTTTTACCTTAGCTAAAGCAAAACAGAACTTTAATACAGTCAGAAATCCAGTGGGATATGTGCTGTTCCAGGTTCCCCTTTAATCCCCTCAGTATAGGCTACATGAAGTCTAGGAGATGATCTAAACATGAAGTCTAGATAACAGGATACAGCCATTTAAACATCCAAGGTATAAAGCTTTCCTCTGAGTTGCTGGAGTGAGGTTTCAGAAAAAACATTGGAAGAGGCATGGTTGGATTGAGGTGGAATGCAGAAAATATCTTGGGCATAAACTCAGGGTATGACCCAAGAGAGACCTTTTATTCATGAAAGATTGCGAAACATGGGTCAGCTAGAAGTGCCTGAAGTTCAGACACTCTCCTAGCAGAAGTAATTGCTACCAAAAACTGACAACAGCAGCGAAGTCATGGAGCAGGTCCTCAAGGAATCAATCCTGAAGCACTTACACGAGAGGAAAGTGATCAGGAACAGTCAGCATGGATTCATCAAGGGAAGGTCATGCCTGACTAATCTAATCGCCTTCTATGATGAGATTACTGATTCTGTGGATGAAGGGAAAGCAGTGGATGTATTGTTTCTTGACTTTAGCAAAGCTTTTGACACGGTCTCCCACAGTATTCTTGTCAGCAAGTTAAAGAAGTATGGGCTGGATGAATGTACTATAAGGTGGGTAGAAAGTTGGCTAGATTGTCGGGCTCAACGGGTAGTGATCAATGGCTCCATGTCTAGTTGGCAGCCGGTGTCAAGTGGAGTGCCCCAGGGGTCGGTCCTGGGGCCGGTTTTGTTCAATATCTTCATAAATGATCTGGAGGATGGTGTGGATTGCACTCTCAGCAAATTTGTGGATGATACTAAACTGGGAGGAGTGGTAGATACGCTGGAGGGCAGAGATAGGATACAGAGGGACCTAGACAAATTGGAGGATTGGGCCAAAAGAAACATGAGGAGGTTCAATAAGGATAAGTGCAGGGTCCTGCACTTAGGACGGAAGAACCCAATGCACAGCTACAGACTAGGGACCGAATGGCTAGGCAGCAGTTCTGCGGAAAAGGACCTAGGGGTTACAGTGGACGAGAAGCTGGATATGAGTCAGCAGTGTGCCCTTGTTGCCAAGAAGGCCAATGGCATTTTGGGATGTATAAGTAGGGGCATAGCGAGCAGATCGAGGGACGTGATCGTCCCCCTCTATTCGACATTGGTGAGGCCTCATCTGGAGTACTGTGTCCAGTTTTGGGCCCCACACTACAAGAAGAATGTGGATAAATTGGAGAGAGTCCAGCGAAGGGCAACCAAAATGATTAGGGGTCTGGAACACATGACTTATGAGGAGAGGCTGAGGGAACTGGGAATGTTTAGTCTACGGAGGAGAAGAATGAGGGGGGATTTGATAGCTGCTTTCAACTACCTGAGAGGTGGTTCCAGAGAGGATGGTTCTAGACTATTCTCAGTGGTAGAAGAGGACAGGACAAGGAGTAATGGTCTCAAGTTGCAGTGGGGGAGGTTTAGGTTGGATATTAGGAAAAACTTTTTCACTAGGAGGGTGGTGAAACACTGGAATGCGTTACCTAGGGAGGTGGTAGAATCTCCTTCCTTGGAAGTTTTTAAGGTCAGGCTTGACAAAACCCTGGCTGGGATGATTTGATTGGGGATTGGTCCTGCTTTGAGCAGGGGGTTGGACTAGATGACCTCCTGAGGTCCCTTCCAACCCTGATATTCTATGATTCTAAGAAGATGTTGCCAAAGGTTCAAAAGGATGATCCATTAAGTATGACGAGATCAAGTTCAGATCCCATGTGAGATGTGTTGTGGGTGTTTTGTCCTTGATGAAAACATCAAAACAACTGCTTAGTAGATGGTGACGTGGACCTGCTATTGATGAAGCTAAACGCCTGTGTCGAGGAGGCTTAGATCTCCTTTTAGAGACATCCTGGGCTCTTGGCTGGTAAAATGAGAACCTCTAGTGAGATCGAGTTTAAACTGTTTCCATTTCATCATTAGAGCATAAACTCTCCAAGAGCAGAGCTGCTCAAGAATTTTTTTTAACATGCACCTGGTATCATAAAAAGAAAAGGAGTACTTGTGGCACCTTAGAGACTAACCAATTTATTTGAGCATAAGCTTTCGTGAGCTTATGCTCAAATAAATTGGTTAGTCTCTAAGGTGTCACAAGTACTCCTTTTCTTTTTGCGAATACAGACTAACACAGCTGTAACTCTGAAACCTGGTATCATAAGGATTTTTTGGGGGGAAAACAGCTTAGAACCTTCAATCAAAAGGTCTTTGACGGAAACATTTGTAGCCATGGAATGCAAAGCAGTGTCTGGTGCATCAATGCCTTCTTGAAGAGAAGCACAGGCTCCGAGATGTCTTTCAGACATTGTCATGAACTGTCTCTGTTTTCTTCAGACAATTTGTCTACAAATTTCACTATTGATGACCAATTAATAAACCTATATTTGGAAGGCAAAGCCTGGTAATTTGATACTGTTAGGAAAATTTTAACATGAAGCAGTTATGTCAACCGAACCCAAGTTAGGCCAATGCAGGAATGCTGGGAAAGTTCCTGAATGAGATAGGCAGGATGAAAGAATGCTTAAGTTGCAAGGAGTGAATTAGGAGGAGACCTGCATTCCTGCATTATCGTACCAGATGTTCTGAGAATAAGAAGGAGACACACTGTCTCCACTCCCTGTTTCTGTTTCATGTATGTTCTTAACTCCTCGTCCCCTGTTTGACAACTGGATTGATAAGAAAGTTGGGGAGGCATAACGACTTGCAAAAAGCTATATACAATAGGGGATAGGTATGCATGCATGATAAAGAACTTTTAACTAACAAAGGGGAGGGGGGTTTGGGCTATTTCATGAATAATCTGTGACGCGATGGACCTGTCTATAAAAACCTATTAGTTTTGCCTAAGAGGTGGCTGGTTCTCTTCGGAGACGGGCTGCTCTCTATTGTTGTGTGCACTCTTCAATAAAGAGCTTATACGTGGACTTTGCTGGTGTTGCCTGTCTCTCTGCAGTCAGACAACGAACCGTGCCATCTGGGGTTCGAGTCCCCGACAATACCCTCAGTTGAAGACTTGCAATGGTATAGGCTTTCCTTCCATACAGGATTTATTAGCTGCAATGACTATCAGAGTCTGAAATAGGATAGGTCAGTGGTTCTCAATTTCTTTTTTCCGCGGACCACTTGAAAATTGCTGAGGGTCTCAGCAGACCACTTAATGATCTTTCCAAATGTTGTTTGTACCGTTAGCTAACTATTGTAAAGCACTTTGGATAAAAGTGCTATATAAAAAAATGAACTTTTTTTGATCTACAAATAAAAGCACACAACTCTCATTTTAATATCAGTAGTCTTACCTTTCTAATGCGATGGATGTGCCCTCTCTCCCCCGCCACAGCAGCCACAGAGCTGAGGCTGGAAAGGAGGCCCTCTCTCCCCAGCAGTCACAGCCCCAGAGCTGGGGAAAGTTGCCTCTTTCTCTGGCCACCGCAGCCCTGCACATCCCAAATTCCCCCCATCCTCTAAGGCACACGCCTGCGGGACTCCACTAATTAGGTGGGTGGCCCTCCATTCTCTCATGTGCGGCCACCCAGGCATGCACCTTAGGGGAAGCTATCCGCAGATCACCTGAATGGAGCTCGCGGACCACTGGTGGTCCACGGACGACAGTTTGAGAACCTCTGGGATAGGTGAACTAGTAGTCATATTCCTGTTGAGGAACCTAGTAACACCTGTCCACACGTTTGGCAGTATGTGGTACAGAAGCCAGTCTCTGACAAAGTGTTGTGACTGGCTTTAAAACGGGCTTCGTAAATGGGAAGTGCAACACTTTCAGGTGCTGGAGCCTTCGGAATGTCTAAAAATTCATGCAGATTGTCCTGCACAACTTTTGCTTGCACCCATACGGATATGGCCACCCTCATAAAAAGTTCCTGAAAGATCTTAAAGTCTTGAGGAGGAGGAGGAGAGAACTCTGCTGTTATGGTCTTATCAGAGGAAGAAATGTTGGGAGGTAGTTTTGTGGCTTCATCCCTGGGTTTCTCTTCCTCAGTTGGTCCCAATATTGTGGGTGGCTGATGGGCCGGAAAGGGGTCTTCCCTGACAGGAACAGAGACTAGAGATGCTGACTTTCTTCCCAACTGCACTGCAGACAGGGATCTAGAAACACTGAGAGCAATACAGAGTGCCCAGTAAGGCAAGGGTGGATAGTTCAATCTCTGCACAGCACACAGTGATGGACACTAAGGTGGCTTATAAACTTTCCTGTTCCATACCATGGGTTTGAGCAGTGTCTGTAGAACGTGACCTGAAAGGTGATCTAAAAGACCTTGCAAGATGAACAGGTCATGCTCCAAATTTGAAAATGAGGAGTTGCAGCTCTCTTCAGGAAACAGAGGAGCTTCTCTGGTGGATGGCAGGGAAGACAACAGCCAGCAGTGCATGCTGTTGCATGGACAGTAATGCTAGAGTTGAAGCTGGTTTTGTTAGACAAGTTAGACGTCTTCAAGTCACCAGGGTATGATGAAATGCATCCTAGAATACTCACGGAGCTGACTGAGGAGATATCTGAGCCATTAGCTATTATCTTTGAAAAGTCATGGAAGACGGGAGAGATTCCAGAAGACTGGAAAAGGGGAAATACAGTGCCAATCAATAAAAAGGGAAACAAGGACAACCCGGGGAATTACAGACCAATCAGCTTCACTTCTCTACCGAGAAAGATAATGGAGCAAATAATTAAGCAATGAATTTGCAAACATCTAGAAAGTGATAAGTAACAGTCAACATGGATTTGTCAAGAACAAATTGTATCAAACCAACTTGATAGCTTTCTTTGACAGGGTAACAAGCCTTGTGGAAAAGGGGGAAGAGGTAGATGTGGTATATCTTAACTTTAGTAAAGCTTTTGATACGGTCTTCCATGACCTTCTCCTAAACAAACTAGGGAAATGCAACCTAGATGGAGTTACTATAAGTTGGGTGGAAAACTGGTTGGAAAACCATTCCCAGAGAGTAGTTATCAGTGGTTCACAGTCATGCTGGAAGGGCATAATGGGTGGGGTCCCGCAGGGATCAGTTCTGGGTCTGGTTCTGTTCAATATTTTCATCAATGATTTAGATAATGGTATAGAGGTACCTTTATAAAGTTGCGTACAATACCAAGCTGGAAGGGGCTGCAAGTGCTTTGGAGGATAGGATTAAAAATTCTAAATGATCTGGACAAACTGGAGAAATGGTCTGAAGTAAACAGGATGAAATTCATCAAGGACAAATGCAAAGTACTCCATTTAGGAAGGAACAATCTATTGCACACATGCAAAATGGGAAATGACTGCCTAGGAAGGAGTACTGTGGAAAGGGATCTGGGGGTCATAGTGGACCATAAGCTAAATATGAGTCAACAATGTAACGCTGTTGCAAAAAAAGTGAACGTCATTCTGGGATGTATTAGCAGGAGTATTGTAAGCAAGACAAGAGAAGTAATTCTTCTGCTCTATTCCGCACCGATTAGGCCTCAACTGGAGTATTGTGCCCAGTTCTGGGTGCCACATTTTAGGAAAGATGTGGACAAACTGGAAAAAGTCCAGAAAAGTGCAACAAAAATGATTAAAGGTTTAGAAAATATGACCTAGGACGGAAGATTGAAAAAATTGGGTTTGTTTAGTCCGGAAAAGAGAAGACTCAGAGGGGACATAACAGTTTTCAAGTACAAAAAAAGATTGTTACAAGGAAGAGGGAGAAAAATTGTTTTAGTTAAACTATGAAGGTAGGACAAGAAGCAATGGACTTAAATTGTAGTAAGGGCAGTTTAGGTTGGACATAAGGAAAAACTTCCTGTCAGGAGAGTGAAGAATTGGAACAAATTGCATAGGAAGGTTGTGGAATCTCCATCTTTGGAGATTAAGAGCAAGCTAGACAAACACCTTGTCATAAATATAAAGGGAAAGGTAAACCCCTTTAAAATCCCTCCAGGCCAGAGGAAAAATCCTCTCACCTGTAAAGGGTTAAGAAGCTAAAGGTAACCTCGCTGGCACCTGACCAAAATGACCAATGAGGAGACAAGATACTTTCAAAAGCTGGGAAGAGGGAGAAAAAACAAAGGGTCTGTGTGATGCTTTTGCCGGAGACAGAACAGGAATGGAGTCTTAGAACTTAGTAAGTAATCTAGCTAAGTATGTGTTAGATTATGATTTCTTTAAATGGCTGAGAAAATAGCTGTGCTGAATAGAATGAATATTCCTGTCTGTGTGTCTTTTTTGTAACTTAAGGTTTTGCCTAGAGGGATTCTCTATGTTTTGAATCTAATTACCCTGTAAGGTATTCACCATCCTGATTTTACAGAGGTGATTCTTTTCTTTTTACTTCTATTAAAAGTCTTCTTGTAAGGAAACTGAATGCTTTTTTCATTGTTCTAAGATCCAAAGGCTTGGGTCTGTGGTCACCTACGCGAATTGGTGAGGATTTTTACCAAACCTTCCCCAGGAAGTGGGGTGCAAGGTTTGGGAGGATTTTGGGGGGAAAGACGGGTCCAAACTCCATTTTTTCAGGAAGTTTGGTGGTGGCAGTGGAAATCCAAGGGCAAAGGGTAAAATAATTTGTACCTTGGGGAAGTTTTAACCTAAGTAAGCTGGTAAAAGTAAGCTTAGGAGGTTTTCATGCAGGTCCCCACATCTGTACCCTAGAGTTCAGAGTGGGGAAGGAAGCTTGACGCACCTGTTAGGGATGGTGTAGATAATACTTAGGCCTGCCATTAGAGCAGAGGACTGGACTAGATGACCTCTTGAGATCCCTTCCAGTTCCATGATTCTATGATTTAGGTGAAGCCTGCTGCAGAGGACAAAATGCTGACTTGTGTCCAGATTTTGCCAGTGGTGCTCACGGTGCCAGCATTATATATGGTGTCGACATTATCAGTGGTGCTGATTCAGCAGACAAGGAAGGCAGAGCCAATGTGGCTGAAGCCGCTGCCGCTACCAGATGGTGAAGCAGCAATAAATTAGGCACAGAAAGGTACAGCAAGCCTTTGCTGAAAAGAACATCTGTGGCGTTGATGGTACCAAAACAGAAGGTAAGTGCTCCACAGACAATACAAGTGGTACCAGACTCAACAGTGCCAGAGTGCAGGTAGTTCCCAGCAGCAAAAATTAAAGCACCAGTCTTGATGGTCATGTTCGAGTCAATGGTGCCAACTCAGACAGTACTAGTGAACATCAGTGTTTGTAACCTGACTTGAGCTCAGTGCCGGAGGACTTCTTAGATCATTTATTCTATTCATGTGACAAAGTATGAGACCTAGATAATCTATCAGCCTCAGAGGATGAAGATAACTTCTGCTTCAAAGAGGCTACAGGAGAAGAAGAAGGTGGCCTCTTCAGATTTTGGTTTTGGGGCTGGAGCAGCCAGAGGAGCAATCCTCATAGAATCACAGAAGTGTAGGACTGGAAGGGATCTCGAGAGGTCATCTGGTCCAGTCCCCAACACTCAAGGCCAGACTGCACAATAAGTAGACCATTCCTGACAGGTGACTGTCAAACCTGTTCTTGAAAACTTTCAATGACGGAGATTCTACAACCTCCCTATTCAATTTATTCCAGTGCTTAACTACCCTAACAGGAAGCTTTTCCTAATGGCTAACCTAAACCGCTCTTGCTGCAATTTAAGTCCATTGCTTCTTGTCCTATCCTCAGAGATTAATGAGAATCATTTTTCTCCCTTTTCCTTGTAACAATCTTTTATGTACTTGAAAACTGTTATTACGTCCCCCATCAGCCCTCTCATCTTCAAACTAAACAAACCCGTTTTTTTTCATCTTTCCTCCTAGGCCATGTTTTCTAGACCTTTAATAATTTTTGTTGCTCTCTTCTGGACTGTTGACAATTTCTCTACATTTTCCGTATCAGCACAGGGTAGAATGGAAGATTTACTTCTTTTGTTTTGCTGACAACACTCCTGTTAATACAAAAAAAGTAAACATCATTCTAGGATGTAACAGTGTTACACATTTTTAGCTTGTGATCCACTATGACCCCCAGATACCTTTCCTCATTACTCCTTTCTAGGTAGTCATTTCCCATTTTGTATGTGTGCAATTCATTATTCCTTCCTAAGTGGAGTAATCTGAATTTGTCCTTATTCAATTTCATCTTATTTACTCCAGAACATTTCTCCAGTTTGTCCAGATCATTTTGAATTTTAATAATCTCCTCCAAAGCACTTGCAACCCCATCCCAGCTTCGTATCCTCCACAAACTTTATAAATGTACTCTCTATGCCGTTATCTAAATCATTTATGGAGATGCTGAACAGAACTGGACCTAGACCTGATCGCTGTGGGACCCCACTCAATATGCCCTTCCAGCTTGAGTGTGAACCGCTGATAACTACTCCCTGGGAATGGTTTTCCAACCAATTATGCACCCACCTTATAGGTTATATTTCCCTAGTTTTTTTTTTTTTACGAGAAGGTCATATGAGACAGTATCAAAAGCTTTACTAAAGTTAAGATATACCACATCTACCACTTCCCCCCATCCACAAGGCTTAGTATCTTTCTTTTAAGGATAACAAGTTGGTTTGACATGATTTGTTCTTGACAAATCCATGCTGTTACTTATCACCTTATTATCTTCCAGGTGTTTGCAAATTCATTGCTTAATTATTTGCTCCATTATCTTTCCAGGTACTGAAAATAAGCTGACTATTCTGTAATTCCCCAGGTTGTCCTTTTTCTCCCCCCGCCCACTTTTAAAAAAAAAAAAATTGGCACTATATTTGCACACTTCCAGTCCTCTGGAATCTCTCCCATCTTTCATGAGTTTTTGAAGATAATGCTAATGGCTCAGATATCATCTCAGTCATCTCCTTGAGTATTTTAATTTGTATTTAATCAGTCCTTCGTGACTTGAAGACATCTAATTTGTCTAAAGAATTTTTAACTTGTTCTTTCCCTATCTTAGTCTCAGATCCTACCTCACTTTAACTGGCGTTCACTACATTAGACAGCCAATCTCTACTAAACTTTTTGGTGAAAAACAAAAAAGTCACTTAGCACTTCTGCCATTTCCACATTTTCTGTTATTGTCCTTCCCCACTTATTGATAATAGGCCTGTCATAAACATATAGCTAAGGGTAGCATAAAATCCCTCCTTTACCTGTAAGGGGTTAAAAAGCTCAAATAACCTGGTTGGCACCTGACCAAAAGGACCAATAAGGGAAGAAGATCCTTTCAAATCTGTGGGGGGAGGGTTTTTTGTTCTCTCTTTGTTGTACTCTCTCGGAACAGAGAGAGAGACCAGGCAGGAAAAACACCTCTCCTAAAACCTTACCTGAAATAAACATCTAAGATTACAAAAATTGTAAGTAAAGCAAGGAAATGTGTTAGATTATCTTTTGTTTTAGCTTGTGAATTTTCCCTATGCTAAGAGGGAGGTTTATTCCTGTGTTTTGTAACTTTAAAGTTTTGCCTACACAGGAATCCTCTGGTGTTTTAAATCTTATTACCCTGTAAAATTACCTTCCATCCTGACTTTACAGAGGTGCTTCTTTTACTTTTTTCTTTATTATAAAGTTCTGCTTTTAAGAGTTACGAACATTTCAGAGTTACAAACAACCTCCATTCCTTAGGTGTTCATAACTCTGAGGTTCTACTGTATTTGTAGAATGTTTTCTTGATGCCCTTTATATCTCTAGCTAGTTTAATCTCCTTTGTGCCTTGGACTTTCTAATTTTGTCCCCACATGCTAGTGTTGTTTGTTTATATTCATCCTTTGTAATTTGACCTAGTTTCCACTTTTTAACATTTCTTTTTATGAGTTTCAGGTCATGGAAGATGTTCTGGCTAAGTCAGGGTAGTTTCTTGGCATACTTCCTTTAGTTCCTACGCAGTGGAATGATTTATTCTTGTGCCCTTACTAATGTTGCTTTGACAAACTACTAACTCTCTCAAACTGTTTTTCCCCTTAAACTTGCTTCCTATGAGATCTTACCTAGAAGAGCTCACTCTCCTCTCGTGATCAGGGTCAGGTTTTGAAGAAGGACGCGTCGCCTTCTCAAGAAGCCAAAACTTGAGGCGGAATTCTCTGGACTTTTGTTCTTGCTTGGAAAGAGGTACATATGGGATATTTGTCCCTAACATGTCCCTCTCCCAAACATATCAGGGAAACAAGCTTAACTGTCTATCACAGGTATTACAGTCCTGCAAGTGGCACACTGCTTAAATCCTAGGGATCTCTACATGATGAAAAACATTCAGAGAACAAAGAGTGAACTACCTAACTGAACTACAGCTATGAAAAGTATGTACAGTTTATTTTTAAAGCTGGCCAGTAAAAAAAAAAAAAAATTCAAGAATAACGAGGGAACTCCAACTCTCACATGAGCGGTCAGAAGGAACTGAGAGGGAGACAGTAACCAGGCCCATTTTATACCCTTGGCTCTGCACAAGGATAGCAGGGATGCACACACTACCCATTGGTACTGCTGGCAAAAGTCTCGAACTCGAGTGCACTGGGCACTTATACACATATGCACCTACTGTGGAATCTATATGTGAACAACCACTTGAAGGAGAACCTCAAATTATTTCAAGACTCTATCCTACTTTAGCCAAGATCTGAGATCTCTCACTCTCAGACCTTGACTATGCTGCTGATGTTGTTGTTCTAGTACAGGGCCCCGACTTGTTTTGTGAGGCACTCCAAAAAATGGAGAAGTCAAACAGGGTCAGTATTCATGTTTCATGGCCAAAAGACAAAGCTGCAAAAGCCAGGATCAGGTCCATCTGCGACATCAATCTCTGAATAATGAAACTGTCAAAGCAGTCTCTAACTTTTGCTATTTGGGTTCTAAAGTCACTTTATAGAATATGGAATCAACAATATCTCACCATGACAACCAAGTTCATGATCTATTCGAGGTGTATCCTATCTGTACTGCTCTATGGTTGCGAAACATGGACACTATGCCTCTCAAACTCGGCAAAGCTGGAGGTTTTTCCACACAAAATGCCAACATTGTATATTGGGCATAAAGTGGAACAACTTCATTCATAACGCAGATGTTTATGGTCACTCTGGTCTACAGACTACTGGGGCTATTATCTGCAGCTTATGCTTTTCGGACATGTCAACAGAATGTCCTAAGATATTCTGGTGAAAGCCATTCTTCGGGTGGCTTGTACGAGATAAAATACCACTAACCAAGGGAAGGAGATGGCCCAGAGGCAGACCCCCATTACATGGGTGCATTAAGTCTGTTTCAACATTGGACTTTTGGCCTGTCAAGCCCTTGCGGCTACAGGAGAACAGACAAAATTGCAAATGATTGCTACAGCCGACCATTCAGCTAAGCGTTGAAGACGACAACCATAGAGGTGAGGAGGCATTGAGCCACATTATGCATACCTTGGATCTTCACAAATGCCTGAAGGTCTACAGGACTTAGAATCATAGAATATCAGGGTTGGAAGGGACCTCAGGAGGTCATCTAGTCCAACCCCCTGCTCAAAGCAGGACCAATCCCCAATCAAATCATCCCAGCCAGGGTTTTGTCAAGCCTGACCTTAAAAACTTCCAAGGAAGGAGATTCTACCACCTCCCTAGGCAACGCATTCCAGTGTTTCACCACCCTCCTAGTGAAAAAGTTTTTCCTAATATCCAACCTAAACCTCCCCCACTGCAACTTGAGACCATTACTCCTTGTCCTGTCCTCTTCTACCACTGAGAATAGTCTAGAACCATCCTCTCTGGAACCACCTCTCAGGTAGTTGAAAGCAGCTATCAAATCCCCCCTCATTCTTCTCTTCCGTAGACTAAACATTCCCAGTTCCCTCAGCCTCTCCTCATAAGTCATGTGTTCCAGACCCCTAATCATTTTGGTTGCCCTTCGCTGGACTCTCTCCAATTTATCCACATTCTTCTTGTAGTGTGGGGCCCAAAACTGGACACAGTACTCCAGATGAGGCCTCACCAATGTCGAATAGAGGGGGACGATCACGTCCCTCGATCTGCTCGCTATGCCCCTACTTATACATCCCAAAATGCCATTGGCCTTCTTGGCAACAAGGGCACACTGCTGACTCATATCCAGCTTCTCGTCCACTGTAACCCCTAGGTCCTTTTCCGCAGAACTGCTGCCTAGCCATTCGGTCCCTAGTCTGTAGCGGTGCATTGGGTTCTTCCGTCCTAAGTGCAGGACCCTGCACTTATCCTTATTGAACCTCATCATGTTTCTTTTGGCCCAATCCTCCAATTTGTCTAGGTCCCTCTGTATCCTATCCCTGCCCTCCAGCGTATCTACCACTCCTCCCAGTTTAGTATCATCCACAAATTTGCTGAGAGTGCAATCCACACCATCCTCCAGATCATTTATGAAGATATTGAACAAAACCGGCCCCAGGACCGACCCCTGGGGCACTCCACTTGACACCGCTGCCAACTAGACATGGAGCCATTGATCACTACCCGTTGAGCCCGACAATCTAGCCAACTTTCTACCCACCTTATAGTGCATTCATCCAGCCCATACTTCTTTAACTTGCTGACAAGAATACTGTGGGAGACCGTGTCAAAAGCTTTGCTAAAGTCAAGAAACAATACATCCACTGCTTTCCCTTCATCCACAGAATCAGTAATCTCATCATAGAAGGCGATTAGATTAGTCAGGCATGACCTACCCTTGGTGAATCCATGCTGACTGTTCCTGATCACTTTCCTCTCGTGTAAGTGCTTCAGGATTGATTCCTTGAGGACCTGCTCCATGATTTTTCCGGGGACTGAGGTGAGGCTGACTGGCCTGTAGTTCCCAGGATCCTCCTTCTTCCCTTTTTTAAAGATTGGCACTACATTAGCCTTTTTCCAGTCATCCGGGACTTCCCCCGTTCGCCACGAGTTTTCAAAGATAATGGCCAATGGCTCTGCAATCACATCCGCCAATTCCTTTAGCACTCTCGGATGCAACTCGTCCAGCCCCATTGACTTGTGCACGTCCAGCTTTTCTAAATAGTCCCTAACCACCTCTTTCTCCACTGAGGGCTGGCCATCTACTCCCCATGTTGTGATGCCCAGCGCAGCAGTCTGGGAGCTGACCTTGTTCGTGAAGACAGAGGCAAAAAAAGCATTGAGTACATTAGCTTTTTCCACATCCTCTGTCAGTAGGTTGCCTCCCTCATTCAGTAAGGGGCCCACACTTTCCTTGGCTTTCTTCTTGTTGCCAACATACCTGAAGAAACCCTTCTTGTTACTCTTGACATCTCTTGCTAGCTGTAGCTCCAGGTGCGATTTGGCCCTCCTGATTTAATTCCTACATGCCCGAGCAATATTTTTATACTCATCCCTGGTCATATGTCCAACCTTCCACTTCTTGTAAGCTTCTTTTTTATGTTTAAGATCCGCTAGGATTTCACCGTTAAGCCAAGCTGGTCGCCTGCCATATTTACTATTCTTTCAACTCATCGGGATGGTTTGTCCCTGTAACCTCAACAGGGATTCCTTGAAATACAGCCAGCTCTCCTGGACTCCTTTCCCCTTCATGTTAGTCCCCCAGGGGATCCTACCCATCCGTTCCCTGAGGGAGTCGAAGTTTGCTTTCCTGAAGTCCAGGGTCCGTATCCTGGTGCGAACCTTTCTTCCCTGTGTCAGGATCCTGAACTCGACCAACTCATGGTCACTGCCCCCCAGATTCCCATCCACTTTTGCTTCCCCCACTAATTCTTCCCAGTTTGTGAGCAGCAGGTCAAGAAAAGCTCCCCCCCTAGTTGGCTCCTCTAGCACTTGCACCAGGAAATTGTCCCCTACGCTTTCCAAAAACTTCCTGGATTGTCTATGCACCTCTGTATTGCTCTCCCAGCAGATATCAGGAAAATTAAAGTCACCCATGAGAAACAGGGCATGCGATCTAGTAGCTTCTGCGAGTTGCCGGAAGAAAGCCTCATCCACCTCATCCCCCTGGTCCGGTGGTCTATAGCAGACTCCCACCACTACATCACTCTTGTTGCTCACACTTCTAAACCTGATCCATAGACACTCAGGTTTTTCTGCCGTTTCGTACCGGAGCTCTGAGCATTCATACTGCTCCCTTACATACAGTGCTACTCCCCCACCTTTTCTGCCCTGCCTGTCCTTCCTGAACAGTTTATAACCATCCATGACAGTACTCCAGTCATGTGAGTTATCCCACCAAGTCTCTGTTATTCCAATCACGTCATAATTCCTTGACATCACCAGGACCTCCAGTTCTCCCTGCTTGTTTCCAAGGCTTTGTGCATTCGTATATAAGCACTTGAGATAACCTGCTGATCGCCCCTCATTCTCAGTATGAGGCAGGAGCCCTCCCCTCACAGACGTTCCTGCCTGTGTTTCCTCCCGGTATCCCGCTTTCCCACTTACCTCAGGGCTTTGGTCTCCTTCCCCCGGTGAACCTAGTTTAAAGCCCTCCTCACTAGGTTAGCCAGCCTGCTCACAAAGATGCTCTTCCCTCTCTTCGTAAGGTGGAGCCCGTCTCTGCCCAGCACTCCTCCTTCATGGAACACCATCCCATGGTCAAAAAATCCAAAGCCTTCTCTCCGACACCACCTGCGTAGCCATTCATTGACTTCCACGATTCGACGGTCCCTACCCAGGCCTTTTCCTTCCACTTCTTCAGGATTAGAATGCCATTCCCCTTGCCCGCTATACTAGGAATCAAACCTCATTCCCCCTCCATAATGAATGTTTCCACTGCCTTTTCATGATGTGTGTGTGTGTATATATATGCTCAACCTATTTTTTGTTGCTTTTGAAGTTAGAAATTTTCAAGATTTGGAGGGGACAAAAAGAATGGGAGGGGCAAAACCTTTTAGATCCCTTATGAAATGGTTTACAGAAAAATATGAAAAATACCAAAAAAAATTCTTTAGAAGGCAATTTTATGTAGCTGACATCTTTCCGTGCTACCCGGCATTTGTTTCCAGCAATCATCAAATCATACTATGTTTGCAACTTTACATGCTGTTGGGAGACAGTTCAGGAGAAAATTGACTGAAAAGTAAACTAGGTCACAATATATATTAGAGGCACAGCAAACATGCAGACAGTATGATGGTAAAACAAACATTTAAAGTAGTTCAGCTGTTTAATATTATGGAGCTTATACATGTGTACACAGACACAGTTTGAGTGAACTGTTTCATATTATTCTCTCAGAAAGATATACAGAATGAGTATCAAATATGTGGAGCTGTACTCTATATCTGTATTCATGTAAACTACAAAACAAAACACTTTCAACACCAATTTAGCTTGCAAATTTTAAATTTACAGTTTAGGAATGGTGTACAATAACAACTGATAAAGATAACTTGCTATTTGAATCAATACAGTTATGTTGCCAAACAGAAAATCATAAGATAGAAACTAACACACATCTTGACATACTACAACATAAAAAATGCAAAAAAAACTGGCTCAGTTCAGTGTTTTTTTAGCTGCGACTGTATTATAACCCCTTACCCAATTCTCCAGTTAGACCTGCGAATTCTCTGAGCAAATGACACTTCCTCTATATGCTGTTTGCATGTACAGACATGACTATATTGTTAATTGTCATTTTGAGAACCTGTGCTCTGGCTGCTATAATTCTATGGCTCAGAATCATTTGGGTAATTTTTTTTTTAACACTGCAAAGCAGGGAAAGGTGGAGAGAGAGAAAGGTCAGTTATCTGACTATATTTGAGCACACTGGGCTAAATTCTCTTCTCATTTTTACCAGTGTAAATTCAGAGCAACGCCACTGATGTAAACTGAGTTATTTTGGATCTTCTCCAGTATAACTGAGAAGAATTTAGGTCCTTGTATTTATTCCTATCAGTTATGGTTTGAGTACTTCCCCTTTTCATTTGTAGACCTGTAATTTATCACCCTACTCATGGTTCTGCAAACCTGGTACTACAAGGATGGTCTAACTGTAATCCTCACTAATATATCGCTCCAAAGGTCAGACAAACTTTCACCAGATCATAAGCAAGATGGTCCATTCCAACTCATTATTAATGTAGAGTGTTCTTCAATAACCATTATATTTTGTCAGCACCACTTTGTAGTGTTTTATACAGGACAGGTGCAGGATATAAAACATGCTAGACAGTAAGATTTATGAATTGTAAATGTGAACTACAACTCATTTATACATTATAGGATTCTGAAGGGGTGTAGCTGGCCCTTTGTGACCCTCTGCTGGAGGCTTTGCTACACCCTGCCCTAGTAAGGAGCAGCAAAAGTGGGTCCCTAAAGGCCTGCCTAGAAAGCCTGCACACCTCAAATTCAAGCTCTTTTCCTCATCTACTAGTCCACTCATAATCTTGCTGCCACCTCCATCTGTTCTCATTTCCCTTACTCCCCACTCTCTCTCAGTCTAGTTTTTCTGCTTTTCACCTATCTTCCTTCTATCTGTGATGCCTTCTATATCTGGAACACTGTTCCTGTCCTCATCCAATAAGCACCTTCTTTCTCTGTCCTCAAATTCCTCTTTAAACCCCACTGTTTCAAGCAATGCTTCCTTTCTTTTCATCAGTGATCCCCCTCCCCTCTACAGCTCTTCAACCACATCTTCACTAGTGTTTTACTATCTTATATAGGATTGACTCTCTTTAGAGATTGGGAACACATCGTAGTTTTGTTTCGAAAGCACCAATTTTTGGCATTATATAATGTTTATAAAAGTATTAACTGCTAACATTATAAAAACACCTGCAGACCAGCACTAACACTGGCATTTCTGATGTCAAAAGAAAAGCAGATGGGTCAATTAGATGGGTCAGTTTGATGATAATATTTCTTAAAACTTAGTGACCCCCAAAAGATATATAAGAACATAAGAACGGTCATACTGTGTCAGACCAAAGGTCCATCAAGCCCAGTATCCTGTCTTCTGACAGTGGCCAATGTCAGGTGCCTCAGAGGGAATCAACAGAACAGGTAATCATCAAGTGATCCTTCCTTTCCCTGTTGCTCATTCCCAGCTTCTGGCAAACAGAGGCTATAGACACCATCCCTGACCATCCTGGCTAATAGCCATTGATGGACCTATCCTCCATGAATTTATCTAGTTCTTTTTTAAACCCTGTTATAGTCTTGGCCTTCACAACATCCTCTGGCAAAGAGTTCCACAGGTTGACTGGGCGCTGTGTGAAGAAATACCTCCTTTTGTTTGTTTTAAACCTGCTGCCTAATCATTTCATTTGGTGACCCCCTAGTCCTTGTGTTATGAGAAGGAGTAAACAACACTTCATGATTTTACAGACCTCTACCATATCCTCCCTTAGTCATCTCTTTTCCAAGCTGAAAAGTCCCAAGCTTATTAATCTCTCCTCATACAGAAGCCGTTCCATACCCCTTGTGATCACTTCCCTTCTTGGAACACTTAGAAGATATAAAATATTTTATTTCTATGTCTTTCCATTCTGACACCTTAATTATGAAATCTTTCCAGTAAAAGGAAGGACCTGTGAGGAAACTAAGATATATCCTGTTATTTACCATTACATTTCATTTCTAAAGAGTTTTTCCTTACTATAAACTAAAGAGAGGGTGATAGCTGTCAATCCTGAAGCACAGTAGATTAAACAACTGATGTTAAATAAAATAAAATGTTTTTATACAATCATGGAAGCATTGCTACATTTGACACTATGTAAAATTATAATTCAATGAACAAGTGCAGAAAAGATTTAAAAAAAACCTCTTACCTGTTTTTCTGGGACACTTTGCTTCAAGGACATTGTTGGCACGCCCAGATTCCCAGGATTCACATTGGTTTTTGTTCCACAGACATCTTATTCCTGGACCAGCATTTTTACACAGTTCTTCCTGTCTGAATGCTTCACAGTCTGGAGGCTTGTACACAAGGATATCATTCAACAGAACACTTGAAAAACCCCCAAATATGTACATGGACCTAATCACAAAAGAAAGGGAATATAAAGTAACTGTTTTTTATAAATAAAGCATTATTAAAGCTATATCCTCTTGCTTTTTTAGCCACCTTTACATATACACCTCTACCCCAATATAACGTGACCCGATATAACATGAATTCGGATATAACGCGGTAAAGCAGTGCTCGGGGGGGCGGGGCTGCGCGCTCCGGTGGATCAAAGCAAGTTCGATATAACGTGGTTTCACTTATAACACGGTAAGATTTTTTGGCTCCCGAGGACAGTGTTATATCGGGGTAGAGGTGTATTATGGCAGTATTTATCACAACAGTCAAATTAAGATTGTGTCACTGTTTCCCTTAAAAACCTCAAAGTTCATGTGTGTGTTTGTTTTTTTCAAAAGTTTGCTCCAAGATGAAACTTAAAGTATGTCTAAATTCAGCCAAATTATATGTATTAGAAAAATATAGAGCAGCACACAGAAAATGGGTGGGAAAAAGGAACAAGGACTGTGCAGGGAGCAGTATACTTTTTCGGTGTGAGGTAATGAGAACATATATTGTATGAACTAGATGGTCTGCAGTAAGAGATTGGGACCAAGGAGCTTTTCTCTTTGAGACAGAAGATTCCAAGAACAAACACCACCAGCTAGCAGTCATGGACTTATCTCTTAGCTAGCAGTAAATTTCTGGATTCGAGGCCAAAGTTTTTCCCACTTCTCATTTAAAATTAGGAAGATCTGAAAAATTAATCTAGATCTCTCCAGTGTCATATACTCCCAAGGGGACTTTGTGTTTGGTAGTGCTACAGGTATCAATGGGCTCTGAGGCGCCTCCAGAGCAGTAGTTTATGTTAAGGAGCTATAATAATATAGTAAGGTCTGAAGAACAAGTGGGTATTTTGCCCCAATTTTAATTCATTGTTAGCAGCCAATTCTTAGCGCTTCAGATATAGTTTAGAAAAGAATCTGAATCTTTTAAATGTCACTTCTATTTGTGAGAAACTAGCAATAGATACACTTTCATTATGAGCAATTCTTCTCTGCTAATGAAACAATCTACACATATTTCATTAGTGAATTTGAAGTGCTGTGTTTGCTGATCATTGCAATTTGCTGCTGTTATTTATCTCAAGGAACTATTTCAATAAATATTACATGTTATTACATTATTTTAATGTAATATAATATTCATGGGCAAAGGAACTTATATACTCTATAATTATTGATGTGTTTAATTATTTACACGTTCAAATTATTGGAAAGTGATAAATCATGTAAAAAAGGCAACATACAATTGTTGGCATTTAAAAGTGATCCTTTATGGTATCAACAGCAGCCACATGTTAGGGCATACGTGAAACCCATGAGAGAGGGCCAATGAGAAAATGTTCTTTGAGGTCCTCCTGGCTAAGTTTCCTATAAAACTCTTCCTTCAGAGGGATAATGTTTGCCCCACAATCATTGGATGAAGCAAGGAGTTTGGCCATCAAGTCCTGCAAACCTCAAATGATCTGCCAAAAGCTAAAGCCACTTGCACACAGGACATGTGTGTCCATGCCAGCTCTGGGGCCCACAGTATTGACCTCCCATTCCCTGCCAAAGTAGCTATGTTGAGTTTCCACTGTGGACAGCAATGCTTACAAAGGCAGGGTGACCAGATATCCTGATTTTATAGGGACAGTCCCGATTTTTGGGTCTTTTTCTCATATAGGCTCCCATTACCCCCTGCCCCCATCCTTATTTTTCCACATTTGCTTTCTGGTCACCCTATACAAAGGGCTGATGCAGTTTGCTGGGGGTTGCAAAAAATTACGTAGCCTGGAGCTGGTAACTCTTGGTACATACTGTCTTTAATGATGATCGCTGCATGGGAATAATGTAACGCTTACTTTTTCACACAGTAAATAAATTTCTCCTAGAAGTTTATGATTTTTGACACTAAATCACCTACAGCATCTTATTGAATGAACGAGAATTTATACATTACATCCAAGTGATTACTATACTTGGTCTTGGATTTCAATCCCACTGTAAATCACTAAATGTCCTCAATGCACATTAAGCATTGGGGACCTTAGTTCAGCTCTATGGTGAAAGTGAATTGCCCCCTTTAACTGCAAAGATCCAACAGGCAGGTACGAAGGGAGTCGTTGCCCCTTTATACACCCCGCTCCCCCCAAAAGGATTACCAGTTCCAGGTAAAGATATAGGAAGAAACACAACCGGATGAGGTCAGTTGGGGGAGGAGATGCTGCCCCCTTCCAGCTCACTGGAAGTGTGTGGGGAATTATTTATACCCAAGGCAGTTCCAGGGAAGACCTCTTTAATGTGGACCAGGCTAGCATCACCTACCCTTCCCACCCATGCCTATAGTTAAAATGCCAGGTTTCATCTTTATCTGCTGCGGCCATTATGCTAGTCACCCCTTTTCTCAGGGGGGCTGGGAAGGAATTTTCTCTCACAGCCAGAAAGGCTGAGGTGAGGTGGGTTTTCACCTTTCACAGCAGGTTAGGGACCTGATGGAGTAGGAAAGGGGGGTTGGGCTAGTACATGTACTCCATATAGAATGGATATGGTGATCAGATAAAATTTATTGGTAAAGGATTTAAACAAGGCATCCTTTAAATGAGCAGCAACAGAGGATTTGGGGCTCCTCAACTGGTATGGTGGGGAGTCAATCCCACACCCTTTACAGTCCACTTAATGTTCATAAAAGGTCGAGCTGCAGAAGTAGAATGGATGGGACCAGGATTGGAAAGGGGGAGGGCTGATGGCAGCCCCTGAGCATATGGAAATATATATGGTATTACCTGCACTGTACAATTATCTGCCAGGTACTCCCAGATATTTAAGAATAAAGTTGCAGCATAATCAAAAACTATATCCAGTGCCCCCTGTCCTGGCAGAGCGAGACAAATGTGCTACCCTGAGGTTTATATAAATCAACATGTTCCACAACTACCCCAAATAAACGATTTGATGTACTGATGATCAGGATATGTAACGTTGTTCTTGAGGGCTACTATTCATGTTAATAAATAACATCAACTGTACATCATGGAATTGCACTTTATGTAAATATAACTGTCATCACAGGTTTTATTTCTTCCTGCAAAAATGGTCAGAGACATTTAAAACATGCTTCATTTACCCATTACTGACAACTGCAGTGTGTCCAAATCTGTTCACATCCCGATGCAGATTAGGTTTTGGTAAAATTTTCCATTCATCACAAGCTAAAAGACAAAAGGAAAGCATATGATTTCCTGTAATAAAATTTCAAGAGACTTTCATAAAATATATTACATATTTAAATGCCAGGACTAAATCAAAGCCATATGGGCTATTTTTTTAGAGGAAAGTAACAATTTGAAACATATCTTTTTCAAATGCCTTGATTAGCAATGCTAGGATATGGTACCCTCTTGAAAAACAAATTCTTTCTGTTCTAAGATATATTTAAATACTTATAGGATACAAACATATTTAAATACTTCATTAAAATCATTTTTACCTTTGTGATAACTAATTTTTCAAATGTCAGGGTAAAATATAAACAACTCCAAAGCAAAAGTCACTTCAATATAAACTTCAAGTCTTTGCAATATCATCTTTAGCTTGGTTATCTAGACAGACTGTTTTTTTTAAAAAAGTCTAATACATTGTTCTTAAATATAAAGCTAAAGGTATTGTTGAGAAAGAATATAAAAGCAATATATTGCTGCAATGTAATCTACTTTATTCTTTCAAACACACTAACAGACATGGAATTTCTTATACTCTTTCCCCACACCTAACCTCAGGACAACATACTTATGTCACTAATACCTTGCTATAAATCAGGTGTTTTCTTTTTTTAAACACAGAATAGCCATAGGTGAGTAATTGTGAGATTCTAAAATATAGATCAAGGAATTCAAACCAGCAAAAATGCCTATTCAGGAATAGAACCATGCACAAGGACTATCATCAGAGAGAAATATTATATTATCAAACACTGGAGGGTGAAAAGCACACAAGCAGCTAACTATTTAACAATAAGCCAGGCTGACCTACTTCAAAGCACTTTTACAGCTGTTGAGGGAATTAGGTTTGTTGACTAAGTAATTAAGGTTGCCTTTGGATCCAAATGCAAATTAGATTTGCAACAAAAACTATTTATAATGTTGTAGAGATGCTTTGTATTTTTATGTAAAATTATGAAGATAGATGTGCAAGAGCTGTTACAAACCCATTTTATAGGGGGAAATAGGGTGGGTATAGCCAATTTGGTATAATGGCTCTTGATAATCACAGGAGAATAGCTCTTCACACCTGACCAAAAAAACCTGTTTTGTGAAGGTGGGACAACTGATAAACAGGAGAAATACAGCAAATGTTCAGATTGTTTTTTAAGTTATTGTTTATTTTTACTGCTAAGAACTGTGCTAAACATTTTACAAACATTAAAAAGGCAACCTCACCAAAAAAGTTTATAACCTAAAAACAGCATATAGAGAGAAAGAAGGTTAAGAAATTATGAGATACTTTCATTTTTATACAGTTTATAGGAAATTAGAGAACTATTTGAGGGATTATAGGAGAAACCCTTTTTTTTTTCCTTTTTTAAGGAGAGATGCATCTAGAACAGTGGTTTCCAAATTCGTTCCTCTCCTATTGGCCTGGAGCAGCGAACCGCAGCCACTGGGAGCTGTGATCGGCCGAACCTGCGGATAAGGCAGGTAAACAAACCGGCCCGACCCGCCAGGGGCTTTCCCTGCACAAGTGGCGGAACAAGTTTGGGAACCACTGATCTGGAATCATGGAGGAAATCCCAGCACTGCAGAAAGTCATGGTTACTTGTTACTTTATTGAATCAAAATGATTTAAGACTGTGTAGTCTGAAAAATATGTGATAAACACAAAGGTGTTATCAAAAAGAGTCAGGCAAAATTTTGTTGAAGTTCAAAGATCCTTAATTACAACCAAATTCTCATCAGAAATGTGAGGGCATAAAATATCTAACATACAGACAGCAAAATGTCAGTGATTTCAAAATCAGATGATGACTCAATTTACCAATATGAAGAGAAAAGAAAGTAAAGCAACTTTTCATTAATAGAAAACTTCATTTATTCAAATAAACATATCCAGAAATCTCTCTACTTCCTTAATCTCCTTCCTCGATCACAAGCATCCCACACATGCATAAAGTACCTCATCTCCTAAACTGTCAAACACTTCCTCATGCTTTTTCTTACTCAAGTTGAGTAGTAAAATCCAACGTGTACTAAGGAAATATTGTCCTATAGTTGTTCTTGAAACAACAATTTCAACAAAACAGATCACATAAAAAGAGGTTACTTACCTTGTATGACAGGTTTCAGAGTGGTAGCCGTGTTAGTCTGTATCAGCAAAAACAACCAGGAGTCCTTGTGGCACCTTAGAGACTAACAAATTTGTTAGTCTCTAAGGTGCCACATGGACTCCTCGTCGTTTTTACCTTGTATGATAACTGGAGCTCTTCAAGATGTTTGTGTCTATGTGTGCTCCATTTCAGGTGCACGTGACCCTTTCACAGAGATTTTTGGCAGCAGTGCTCATTTGGTCCACACATGCACACTAGCTATCATGCCATGTATTGAGGGTACATGGGGCTGTGATGGACAAAAACTTCACTCAGTTTCTTCTCTACTACAAAGTCCCATGGAGATGAGACTCCAAAGCAGTGAAGGAAGGTCAGCAGTGGAGGACCCATAGAGACAAACATTTTGAAGGACCCCAGTTACTGTACAAGGTTAGTAACCTCTCCTTTTTTGAGAAATGTCCCTACGGGCGATCCACTTCAGGTGACACCTGAGCAGCACTCGTTAGAGAAGGTGGGTGCTTTGGCATAGGCTCTAAACTAATTGGATGAGGTGGTCCCAAATGCAGCATCTACTCAGGATGCATGCACTTGATCATTGTGCTTTGTGAATGGATGGATGGAGACTCATGCGGCAGTTTTGCAAATTTCTCTGATAGGTACATCTTTTAGTAGGGCAACAGAGGTGGACTGCAATCTGGTTAAATGAGCTATAATCCTAGGAGGGAGCAGGATGTTAGCAGCTTCATAGCAGGCAAGAATGAAACTGAAACTCATTTGAAAAGTCTCTGGGTGGAGATGGGTGGTTCCTTTAACTCTCTCTGCTACAGAAACAAATAATCGAAGGGAGGCCCAAAAGGATCTAGTCCCGTTCAAATAGAGAAACACCACCCTCCCAATGTCCAAGTGTGAAGGATGTCATACTCCCTAGACTAATGAGATTTAGGGTAAAAACCAGGCAGATTAATAGTTTTGATTGGTGTAAAAATCCAAGATGTTATTATGTAAGAATTATTATGTAAGAATCAGGGATCTGGTCAGAGCGATACCTTGACTTTAAAGAAAACAGTAAAGAAAATGGGTTTGGGATGGGGTGGGGAGGTCACCATCCAAGTCCCAAACTCACCAACTTTCCGAGCAGAGGTGATAACCACCAAGAAAGTCATCTGCATGCATAGGTGTAAGAGTGAGCATGTGGCCATGTATTCAAAGGGAAGTTTAATCTGAGAGCTGACTAATTTAAAAACACAGGCTGCAGTGTGTTTCCTGATGTGTGGAAACAGGCTGGATAACACTTTAATAAAACTAGAAGTTGCAAGGTGAGAAAACCCTTCACTGGAGAATGGAACACGGTTATGGTCGCTTATGTGAAAATTAACAGAGCTCAGAGAAAGGCCTGCATTCTTGAAATCAAAAAGGTACTACAGGATCTCAGAGAAGGGAGAGTCAGTAGGAAACAGATGTTGTAGGATACACCAATGGTAAATTCTCTTCCATTTCTGAAGATAAAGATCATTTTCTAATTTATTCTTTCCTACTATTCAGCAGAACCTCTTGAACCTCTTTAGAACAGGAAAGTTCTATCCCTATTCAGCAAACCAGGTACCAGCCCTTGAGTCATGCAGTGTTCAGGGAGAGCGGAGAGGCATACCTCTCTTGGCCAAGTTGGCACAATTAAGATGACCTTGGCTCCACGCTGCTTGATTTTATTTAAGACTCTGAGGCTGAGAGGTGTTGGAAGACAAGTGTATAACAGGTTCTTCGGCCAGGAGATGAGAATGACATTTTCCAGGGAATGGCAACCTAGATCTCCTCTCAAGCAACACTTTGCACACTTCCTCTTCGTGGCAGTAGCAAAAAGATCTATTTCTGGGAAATCCCAGGTGAGAAATATCTGTTCAAGTATGGGAGTTGTCGAGTTGGTAGCCAATTGAGCTAGCTTTAGCATTTTACTTTATTTATCAGTAACACAAGGAACCTGCAGGCCTATATCCTGTAAGGCATTAACTTAACCAGTTATCTTAAGGCTCACAGCCTATAAACTTCAGCATAGGTAAGTGGCCCAACAGTCACCCTGAGTTTTGGGGAACTGGGAATAGTGTGCTTAAGGGAGCAGTTTGTACAAAATGATACCAGGTAACTGCAGGAACATTGAACTGATACGGCTTAGATATTTAAGGACAGAAACGATGGCAATTGTTAACCATGAACTTGAACTTGTATTGGTAACATACTAACCTGCAGTAGCATGACACCTCAACATTATTAGGGTGAGGAAGTTAGATATGGAAAAAGGAGGTTGGGTATTTGTATGAATATTCTTGACAGATCCTAAGCCCTATAATAGGCCAGACCACCATGTAAATGAGTAAAATGGATGATCAGAATCGCTTAGCATGCCAGGGACAGAGCAAGACCTTGGTCTATTACCACCAGATCCCCAAGAAAGGTGTGAGTATAAGTGATGAATGGTACAAGATATTACCTTAACTCTGTATTTTTGCGATCTTTTTGTGTGGTTTGGAGCATTTATGTCTTTATTAATTGTGCAAATAAAAGTAGTTAAAGCTTGCTTTGCCCTCAGTGTGAGTGGCATCATTGTGCGCCGCATCATTTAGTGCACCAAGGTTCCCAACTAGATATTGAACTTGATAACCCGAATTCTGTTGTGCCTCATTCTGGGATTCAAACCCTAAAATTCCCAGCTCTTTAAACTAATAATTAATTGGACATCAATAACCACCAAAGAACTGGACAAGTTCAGACTCACGATCCTCAGAGAAGTGTCTGCTGAGACAGTCAGCTCTCCTGTTTGGAGGCAAGGTGTAAACAGCCGAAATAAGGATACATTGGGCTATACACCAGTTCCTTAACTTCATTGCTTCTGCACAAAAGGAAGGGGATCTCACTCCCACTGACAATTTATGTAGTACTACTGGACCTGTTTGTTATTATGATAAAGGGACAATTTATCAAAAGAAGGAAATGTTGGCAGGCATATTTGACAGCCCTGAGCTCCAGTAGGTTGATATGGAAAGTAGATTCCTGGGTGGTCTACCTGCCCTAACAGTTCGCTCCTGAGAATGAACTCCCCATCCTAGAAGGGATACATTTGAAACTATGGTGACGTGAGTGGATGGGTGAAGGGGTCCCCTGAGCAGACTTTACCTGGATTCCTCCATCTGTGGAGGGAGACTAGCACGTGGTGAGGAATGGAGAGTAACTTGTTCAAACTGCATCTGTTGGGGGTATAAACCATACTGGGCCAGTTCTGGAAGCAGTGCAGATGTATCTAAGTATGTAATGTAGCAAAGGTGCATGCTGCCATGTGACCAAGGAGCTACAGGCATAACTTGGCAGTTACCTGAGGTCTCACTTGGATTTGCATAATCAAATGTTTTAGCATAAGAAACCTGTCTCCAATACTCTGGATATTAAAGCATTCAGGATGGCCCTTATGAACACGTAAGAGAAAGGACTTCTCAGTGTTGAGTTGAAGACCTAACATGCTGAACAAAGTCGTAGAGTTCTTGACAGCAACTTGAACATCAGCATCAGAGCATCCTTTGAGCAGCCAATCATTGAGGTAGGGGAAGACAAACACTCCCTATTGACAAAGTTGGGTGGTAACCATTATCATAACCTCTGTAAACACCCTGGGATAGTAGGAAGCCTGAAGGAGAGCACTTGATATTTAAAGTGCTCTTGACTGATGATAAACCGAATAAATCTCTTGTGAGAAAGACAGATCGCAATCTGAAGGTATGCATCTTGTAGGTCGAGGGCTACAAACCAGTATCCTGGATCTAGAGATGGTATAAGTACAAATGTCACTATCCTGAACTTCTGCACTTTAACGAAAGTATTTAGCATCCCGAGATCTAGTATTGTTCTCCATCCACTCTTCTTTTGGGGTATCAAAGTATTTGGAATAAAATCCATTCCCTCTGTGCTGGATGGGAACTGGTTCCAAGACTTCCTATATGGAGAAGGAAAATAACCTCTTATCTCAGCAGAAGTTCATGAGATGAGTCACTAAAAAGAAAGGGGGGAAGTGGGGTTGAGTGAGGACATGGAACAGAAATGGATAGAGTAATCCAATATTATAACCATCAGAACCCATCTCTCAGAAGTAATCTGCTCCCATGAGGTGCGGAAACAGGAGAGATGATTGTAGTAGAAAGAAAGAGCCTAAGACATCAGGCTTGGTGTGAGGGGCCTGGTGTAAGGCCTAAGGCCTGAACTAAAGTCAGACCCTGCTGATATAAAGCAAAATCATGCTGAATCAGGGGAGAAGTCAGGCCTTGTAATAAAACATGCCTACTTGAAAGTTCACAGAACCTGGCAAGAACAGAGCTGGTATTGCAAAAATGCACACATTCCTAGCAAGTGCTAGGCACAGGACACTCACGTAAACACATTCTAAAAGGGTAGTACCTGAACATCAAGTATGGCATAATCACACTCCCCAAAAATAACAGGGACACATTGCCCACAGCGTGATGTATAGAGATGTTTTAATCAAACCAACATGTACAAGGTAAGGGCTAGTAACTAACTATGTCAGAGGGGTCATATGTAACTTGTTTGTATTGGTGTAGAAAGAGGGTTCTCAAAGGGGATTGTCTTTGTCTGGCCAAGTGGGGAATGAAAAGTCCCACCATTCACTGAGCCGAGTCCATTGTCATGGGCATACATGTTCTAGTGTAACACTGATCCAGGACTATGCTTCATCAACAATAAATCTGGATGCGTGCCTTCAGTACGGAACTGAGTCTGTGGTCTTTTGGGACAGTTCAATCAGAGCCTGCTGTACAGGTTATCTGGCCAGAGCCAGTGCAGCCTGAAGAGAGAACACATGCAGCCAACAACTGACTACATTGATCGCCAAAAGATGGGAAGGCGTGGGTAGGATGATGCAGCTTCAGATCCAGGAAGTCGGACTGTTCATGACCCCTGATCAAGGAATCAAAGCGGATGCTTGGCTGATAAGGATAGTTGAGTTGTCACAGTCAGAGCAGTCAATGGTTTTTTCTTCTACAGCACAGGTTTCTTTTTTGGAAGTTCTGTTGATCTTTAGTATGTAGAAAATTGAGACAGATGAGATCATTGAGCAGTCTGTGACCTATTGAATCTCTTCTTGTTTGCAGGTATATAAATACCAAGTGAATGGAAGGTCTCCCTTGAATCCTTAAGAGAGTGTAAGGACTCAGTCTGTGGACTCATTGAACAACTTGAGCCCATCAAAGGGAAGGTCTTCAACCATATTTTGAACCATGTTTGAAAACGCAAACATGAGGCTCAGCACATAACAAGAGCCATGGAGATGGAGCCAGCTGCCATATCAGCTCAGGCAAGGAAAACTTGCAAATTCATTCTTACCAGGAGCTGTCCTTCAGCAATTATGACTTGAAACTGTTCTCTATGCTCCTGCAGGAGATGTTCAATAAAATAATTAAACTTGATATAATTGTGTTGATTGAATTTAATAAGCAGTGTTTGGTAATTAGCAATTCTGAACTGCAGGGCAGACTAGTAACTTTTGCAACCAGAGAGGCCCAAGTCAGTACTCTTACCCCAGCAGCATGCCTACAACTGCCTGACTCTAGTCACTACCACCCAATTACCTTATGAGGGGTGACCCCAAACACAGTCCCAAATTTCCCCAAAACCATATTCCCTCAAGTGCCCATCACTCTCCTGGTACACTTAGAGAGGTTATTAAGCTTGCTGTTCCCTTTAAAGAAACAGTACATCTGCAACTTACCACCTTACTGCAGTTAATCAAAGCACTGGATTGGTTTATAATAAAAAGTAAAACAAGTTTATTAAACAAAAATCATAGGTTAAGTGATACCAAGTAGAAGGAATATCAGTTAGAAAGGGTTACAAACAGAAGCAGGAATATGCTTCTAAGATTAAAACAATTTCAGCCAACTATAATCCTTCCCAAAGCAGCTTTCTCACCTATAATCAATTTCCAGAGACTTTCAACCGCCGTGGATGAAGGACTCATCTTTCTGCAATCCAAAGAGCTCTGGCCTCTTTAGTCCCACAAGTGATGGATAATTTAGGAATTCTCAGTGCCTCCATTTATAGGCCAGTAAACCTTTGAAAGGGAGCGCTGTCTCCATCCCCCGTTAAGATTACTCAGTGGTCATCTTTCTCCATACACTCTCCTAATGGCTGTTTACCTTCCCTGTACATATGCCTTTATTGTCCCTGCCTGATGACCAAGCTGGTCAGACAAGCAAACGCATAGTCCTTTGGGATCTGGACATGCCGACTTCCCAACTACTTGTGATCTTACCGCATATGTAAATTAGAATCCGACTGTCACTGATCAACCCTGCTTTATATATATTCAAGACTTGGGAAGACCCACTTTCTAATTTGTTCAATACAAACTTTAAAACATAGAGAACATTCATAACTCCTCATATAGTATTAAAACATACATTTCACAATAATAGTAATCCCCAGTATTCGTTAGTTTTCCAATTATATGCTCCATTACACATTTTAGATACAGATCATGCCACAAATGAGTTGGGGTACACTGGTCAAGCCAGCTGAAACTCACTGCTAGATACCAGGGAACCCCTTTCCCTACGGCCCTGGGATGCTGTTAAGGTCACACTGCCCTCTTAGAAGTTAGAGGTGTGGTGCTCAGGGTTCGCCAAATTGTCTTGGCAGGCTCAAGCAATGCCTCATTATGGACAAAGCTACTTGTGTGCAAGGCCTGGTCTACACTACGAGTTTATGTCAGATTTAGCAGCATTAAATCCGAATTAACCCTGCACCCGTCCACACAACGAAGCCATTTTTTCGGCATAAAGGGCTCTTAAAACCGATTTCTGTACTCCTCCCCAATGAGGGGATTAGCGCTGAAATTGACATCACCGTTTCGAATTAGGGTTAGCGTGGATGCAATTTGAAGGTATTGGCCTTCAGGAGCTATCCCACAGTGCGCCATTGTGACCGCTCTGGACAGCACTCTGAACTCTGATGCACTGGCCAGGTGTACAGGAAAAGCCCCGGGAACTTTTGAATCTCATTTCCTGTTTGGCCAGGCGAGCTCATGAGCACAGGTGACCATGCAGTCCCAGAACTGAAAAAGAGCTCCAGCATGGACCGAACGGGAAGTACTGGATCTGATCGCTGTATGGGGAGAGGAATCCGTGCTATCAGAACTACGTTCCAAAAGACGAAATGCCAGAACATTTCAAAAAAATCTCAGAGGCCACGAGGTACAGAGGCTACATCAGGGACGCAACACAGTGCCACGTGAAACTTAAGGAGCTCAGACAAGCGTACCAGAAAATCAAAGAATCAAACGGACGCTCCGGGACAGAGCCCCAGACATGCCGCTTCTATGCTGAGCTGCATGCAATTCTAGGGGGGGGGCCGCCACCACTACCCCACCCCGTCCGTGAACTCCGAGGATGGGGTACTCTCCGCCATGGCTGAGGATTTGCAGATGGGGAAGATGAGGAAGACGACGAGCTTGGGGAGAGCAAACAGCACACCATTTTCCTCGACAGCCAGGATCTTTTTATCACCCTGACTGAAATACCCTCCCAACCCAACGAAGCCGGAGAAGGGACCTCTGGTGAGTGTACCTTTTTAAATATAATACATGTTATAAAAGCAAGTGTTTTTTAATGATTAAGTAGCCCTGAAGACTTGGGATGCATTCGTGGCCGGTACTGCTACTGGAAAAGTCTGTTAACGTGTTTGGGGATGGAGCGGAAATCTTCCAGGGACATCTCCATGAAGCTCTCCTGGAGGTACTCTAAAAGCCTTTGCAGAAGGTTTCTGGGGAGAGCAGCCTTATTCCGTCCTCCATGGTAGGACACTTTACCATGCCATGCTAGTAGCAAGTAATCTGGTATCATTGCATGACAAAGCCTGGCAGCGTATGGTCCCGGTGTTTGCTGGCATTCAAGCAACATCCGTTCTTTATCTCTCTGTGTTATCCTCAGGAGAGTGATATCGTTCATGGTAACCTGGTTGAAAAGGGGAATTTGATTAAGGGGACATTCAGAAGTGCCCATTCCTACTGGGCTGTTTGCCTGTGGCTGAAAATAAATCCTCCCCGCAGTTAGCCACGCGGTGCCGGGGGGGAGCCATTGGCACTGAGCTGTTCGCATTTGGCTAGCAGGGATCTTCCCTGATACCAGCCAGGCGGTGGGGGGAGGGGAAAAGCGATCATCCCAGAGAATTGGATGGGGGAGGGGGTTAGTTTTGGTTTCTGCTGCTGCACATTAACAGGAAAACTGCAGCTGTAAATGGCCAACTCAGTGGGCTTTGCTTGGTAATGGGAAAGGAGGGGGCTGCTGTTATGAAGGTTGTAGAAGCCGAAAGACTATGGCTTACCATGGCTACCTGCAAGCCGAATTCTGTTGCCCAGCCCTGCGTGTGTGATCTCTAACACCAAAGCTGCAGGCACTCAATATAAGATGCAAAATGCGACCTTGTACCAAAATCACGTGCTATGTGATGTGAATAGCGTTGTTCACCGTGAAAGAGTATAGCCATTGTTCTGTAAAATGTATCTTTTTAAATACTTCACTCCCTTTTTTCCTCCAGCAGCTGCAAATGTTTCAAGCCTCCCGCCTCCAACCCAGAGGCTATCGCAGATAAGGCGGCAAAAAAAACGCACGTGTGATGACATGTTCTCTGAGCTCATAAAGTCGTCCAACACTGACAGAGCTGTGTGGAGGGACACAATAGCAGAGTACAGGACGGTGGCCGATGAACGTGAGGAGAGGTGGCGTCAGGAAGATCAGAGGAGGCATGAAGAAACGCTGGGGATACTGCAGGATCAAACGGACATGCTCCGGCGTCTGGTGGAGGTTCATGAACGGCAGCAGGATCACAGACTGCCACTGCAGCCCCTGCTTAACAGCCCTCCTTTCTCTGCAAGTTCCATAGCCTCCTCACTCAGACGCCCAAGAATGCGGGGTGGGAGGCTCCGGACACCCAACCACTCCACCCCAGTGGACACCCCAAGCAACAGAAGGCTGGTATTCAAAAAGTTTTAAAGTGGCCTTTTCCTTCCCTCCTACCCTCCTCCCACACCCCATCCGGGCTACCTTGTGAATTATCTCCCTATTTTTATAATCAATTAATAAAGAATACGTTTTTTAAACGATAGTGACTATTTCCTTTGCAAGCAAGCTGTGATCGATGGCGGGAGGCTTACAGGGAATTAGAGTCAACCAAGGGGGCGGGTTTTCATCAAGGAGAAACAAACAGAAGTGTCACACAGTACCCTGGCCAGTCATGAAACTGGTTTTCAAAGCTTCTGTGATGCGCACCATGGCCTCCTGTGCTCTTCTAACTGCCCTGGTGTCTGGCTGCACGTATTCAGCGGCCAGGCGACTTGCATCAACCTTCCACCCCACCTTAAACGTCTCCCCCTTACTCTCATAGAGATTGTGGAGCACGCAACAAGCAGCAATAACAATGGGAGTACTGGTTTCACTGAGGTCTGAGCGAGTCAGTAAACTGCGCCAGCGACCCTTTAAACGTCCAAATGCACACTCTACCACCATTCTGCACTTGCTCAGCCTATAGTTGAACAGCTCCTGACTACTGTCCAGGGTGCCTGTGTACAGCTTCATGAGCCAGGGCATTAAGGGGTAGGCTGGGTCCCCAAGGATAACTATTGGCATTTCTACATCCCCAACAGTTAATTTTTTGGTCTGGGAAGTAAATCCCTTCCTGCAGCCGTTTAAACAGACGAGAGATCCTGAAGACGCGAGCATCACGAACCTTTCCCGGCCATCCCACGTTGATGTTGGTGAAATGTCCCTTGTGATCCACCAGTGCTTGCAGCACCATTGAAAAGTACCCCTTGCGGTTTATGTACTGGCTGCCCTGGTGGTCCGGTCCCAAGATAGGGATATGTGTTCCGTCTATAGCCCCACCACAGTTAGGGAATCCCATTGCAGCAAAGCCATCCACTATGACCTGCACATTTCCCAGAGTCACTACCTTTGATAGCAGCAGCTCAGTGATTGTGCTGGCTACTTGCATCACAGCAACCCCCACAGTGATTTGCCCACTCCAAATTAATTCCCGACTGACCGGTAGCTGTCTGGCATTGCAAGCTTCCACAGGGCTATTGCCACTCGCTTGTGAACTGTGAGGGCTGCTCTCATCTTGGTATTCTTGCACTTCAGGGCAGGGGAAAGCAAGTCACAAAGTTCCATGAAAGTGCCCTTATGCATGCGAAAGTTTCGGAGCCACGGGGAATCATCCCAGACCTGCAACACTATGTGGTCCCACCACTCTGTGCTTGTTTCCCGGGCCCAGAATTGGTGTTCCACGGCATGAGCCTGCCCCATTAACATCATGATCTCCAAATTGCGGGGGAACGCGGTTTTAGAGAAAAGTGTATTCATGTCCTCATCACCGCGCTGCCATCGCCTCCTCGCCTGATTTTTCAGGTGCTGGTTCTGCATACACTGCACGATAATGCGCGAGGTGTTTACAATGGTCATAACTGCTGTGGTGAGCTGAACGGGCTGCATGCTTGCTGTGCTATGGCGTCTGCTCCTGCTTGTGCAATCCAGGGAAAAGGGTGCAAAACAATTGTTTGCTGTTGCTCTGGCGGAGGGAGGGCTACTGACAACATGGCTTACAGGGTTGGCTTACAGGAATTAAAATCAACAAGGGGGGTGGCTTTGCAAGAAACAGAATGGCCCCCTCAAGGATAAAACTCAAAACCTCAAGGATAGAACTCAAAACTGGGTTTAGCAGGCCATTGATTTCAAGGAGGGAGGGAGGAGAAAATGAATACAAAACAAATCTGGTCTATTTCTTGTTTTGATCCACTTCATCTATCTTTATACATCTTGCCGGCAGCAGACTGTGCAGTACGACCACTAGCAGTCGTCATCACCTGGGTGGTTGGCAGAAGACGGTGCAGTATGACTGCTGGCCATCATCTTCTGCTGGCTGCAGATTAAAAGACAGTGCACTGCCAGTAGGACTGAATCACCATGAGACGAAACTTAAAAAGGAAATGACCTGGCTGAGTCACTCCCATGTTTGCCCAGGCGCCCCTGACCCCATCGAGGTAGGTTAAAAGAGCATCCTGTACTAAGTCGACGACGGCTACCAGTCATACTGCACTGTCTGCTGCCAAAAGGCAATAAACTGTTGCTGTGCAGCAATGCAGTACCGCATCCGCCAGCACCCAGGAGACTACGGTGACGGTTAGCTGAGTGGGCTCCATGCTTGTCATGGTATGGTGTCTGCACAGGTAACTCAAGAAAAAAGGCGCAAAACAATTGTCTGCTCTTGCTTTCATGGAGGGAGGGAAGGAAGGGGGGCCTGACGATATGTACCCAGAACCACCCGCGACAATGTTTTAGCCCCATCAGGCACTGGGATTTCTACCCACAATTCAAATGGGTGGCAGAGACTGCGGGAACTGTGGGATAGCTACCCACAGTGCAACGCTCCGGAAGTCGACGGTTGCCTCGGTACTGTGGACACACTCCGCCGACTACATACACTTAGAGCATTTGTGTGGGGATACACACAATCAACTGTATAAAAATGCTTTCTACAAAACCGACTTCTATAAATTCGACCTAATTACATAGTGTAGACAAGGCCCAAGAGGATATATGAAGAATGCCCAACAGCAATCTAGGGTCTCTTGGACTTCTTCCAAGAGGATTTGGAGTATGTCAGCAACTCTTCATCAAATCTTGACACCACCTATGTGTAATGGGGGACAGGAGGCTCATAACCGCATCCTTAAGGAGGGAATGAAGAAATATCCATTTGAACCTTGTTGGCTTTTTTCCTTACTCTTCAAACAGCTCCTCCCATGCTGGGGACTGATAGGAAGTGGGTTGAACAGGACAGGAGAGTGCAGTCTCTGCTGCTCAATCCTAGGTGCCTTGGAAAACTGATAGTGATAGGTTGTGCAAGAATCACAATATGGCCATTGGGGAGAACCACAAGGAAACAGGAGAGGCACACAAGTTTAGCTATACCAATGGGTGTGTGGAAGAGCTCAAGTCTCTCTGAGTCGTGAAGTGTCCCTTGAAGAGAAGGTTCTAGGGGAATCATGCCTGAGTTGATAATAGAAGCAATCTTGGCTAGAAATTTGGGAGTGTGAAGAACTATCATCTCAGTAGTCAAAAGGGAGGGGGGGGCACGCAAAGAGGGAGTAGCAGGTTGTCTATCCATCCCCTTGGCTATCAGGGAACTAGTCAGTACCAAAGATGATGTGTACCAGGGATAAAGTAGGCTGAAGTATCCAGAGCCTTCCCATGCTCAACAAGGAGACTCAGATTCATCAGCAACAGTAAGTAGTTCTCTTCCTGCAACACTGGGTGGATCTGTGTGGAAACTGAACGAGTCTTGGCAATAGAAGCCTGTGCCAAGGGTGGTGCGGAGTGTACCAGTACCAGCTGACTGATGGATCTGGATACCACAGAAGAGAGAATTATTCACCCTGTGCAGTAACTGAGTTTCTTCAAGATGGTTGTCCTTGTGGTGAATCTGTGGCTCTGGGCTTGTAATCAGAGATTTTTAGTGGCAGTGCCTGGTTGAGTTGCACATGCATTGTCCCTATCTCGCACCAGCTCAGGGGATACATAGCGCTATTTGACCCTCACCTCCCCATTCCTTCTCTATCGCAGAGTCTCCAGTAAGAAAAAAACCCAGAGGCGAGGGGAGGAGGAGAAGACAGTAGTGTGCCCACAAGGAAAACCATCTTGAACAACCTCAGTTACTGCACAGGGTGAGTGACCATCTCTTCTTCTTCTTTGAGGAGAGCCCCTGTGGATGCTCCATTTTAGATGATTGTAGAGCCGTGCCCCTCAGAGGAAGGGAGAGACTTTGGAGTTGCAGTTGTGGCAGATGATATAACGGTAAGTCCAAATAGAGCATCTGATGAGGAGTGCTGTTGTATGGAATAATGCTGTGTGAATGTATGGGTTGATGTACAGGTTGCTGCTCTGCAGATGTCCATAATGGGCACATTGTTGAGGAAGGCTATCACAGCAGAAAGTGCTGTGGTGGAGTGCATGTGGCTCCCCGGTTGGGGTTGTAGTTGTTGCTGATAACAAAAGTCAGTGCAGTCAGAGATCCATTTAGACAGCTTCTGTTTAGATATGGCAACTCCATTAGATTGTTCCATTATGGAAAGAAATAACTTTGGTGATTTTCTAAAAGTCTTTGTTCTCTCAACGTAAAATGCCAGTGCTCGTCGGATGTCAAAGGTGTGGACCATTGCTTCTCATTTATTCCCGTGAGGTTTTGGGAAGAACGATGGGAGATGAGTGGGCTGATTCAGATGGAATGAGGAAGCAACTTTCGGTAAGAATTTGGGATGTGGTCTTAGGGTAACTTTATTTTTGAAAAATTTTGTATATGGAGGGTGTGCCATGAGGATCCCCAGCTCCCCTACTTGTCAGGCAGATGTGATAGCGACAAGAAAGGCCACCTTCATCAGGAGATGAAGATGTGAACACATTGCTAATGGTTCAAAACGGGGGTAAGGCATCACAACACCAGATTGAGGTCCTGTGATGGAATGGGGGCTCATATTTTGGGGTAATGGTTATGAAGACCCTTGAGAAAGCGTTTATGGTTCATAAAGTGGGTAAGGTATCATAGCATCAAATTGAGGTCCTGTGATGGAGAGGGGGCTCATATTTTGGGGTAATGGTTATGAAAATCCTTGAGAAAGTGTTTAGTGATGGGTGGGTGAAGATGGAGAAATTGTCCACTTTATAGAGGAACACTGAGTTTGCCACAAGGCATACTCTTATTGAGCACATGGAGACACCCAACTTCTTAAGTTCCAGTATATAGTCCTGTACCATTAGCAAAGTGGAGGAAGTCCCCATAATTTGTCTATTTCAGCACTGTGTATTGAATCTCTTCCATTTGTGTAGGTAGGTATGTGGGGTAGTAGGTCTTCTGCTGTTAAGAGAATGTCCCTTACCTCCTCTGAACAGGCCATTTCATTGTCTCAGAGCCATGGTGTACCCATGCCTTCAGGTGGAGTCCTGCAAGGTTTGGGTGGTGAATCTGGCCCTCATCCTGAGACAGAAGCTGTAGTAGAAGGGGATGAATGTGTGGCAGGCACACAACAATCTTCAAGAGATAAGGTAACCATGTTTTCTGGGCAACATGGGGGCTATCCAGATTACTCTGGAGTTGTCAGTCCTGATCTTGTGTATCACCCTGGATAGGAAAGAAGTCAGGGAAAAGGTGTACAGTAGAGGTGCATCCCATTTGAAGAGGAAAGCATCTTCTTGAGATCACGGTCCCAATCCCACTCTTGAGCAGAAGCGTGGGCATTTGGTATTTTGGGTTGTCACAAAAAGGTCTATAGTTGAGAATCCCCAGTGTTTGAATATGCTCTATAATACTCCGGTTTTCATTTCCCACTCGTGGTCCTGGAGGAATTTTCTGCTCAGTGCATCTGCGGTGGTGTTTTGGCATCCTGGTTGGTAGGAAGCTGAGATGCCAATCTTGTGGCTGATGCACCAATTCCATAGTAGCATGGCTTCTGTGCAGAGTGAGTGTGACCATGCCTGCGCCCTTGTCAGTTTATATAAAATAAGTGACGTCTGGCAGAACCTTTATTGCCTTGTCCCTGATCATGGATAGGAAGTGTGAGCATGCATTGCGAACTGCCAACAGCTCTAGTAGATTTAGGAGTAGTGTGGATTCAGAGGGGGACAGGTGGCCCTGGATCATGTGGTTGTGTAGGTGTCTCCCCACAACCTAGCAGAGAAGCATCCACTGGGAGCACCACTGATGGAGGGTTCTGTGCGAAGAGAACTCCTGCATAAACATTGTTTGGTTGAGTCCACCAAATGTAAAGAGTTCTTGACTTTGGTTGGCATTGTAAGATGTTTGCTTATGCTGTGTCTGTGTGGAATATATACAGTTCTGAGCCAGCCTTGCAGGCATCACATGTGCAGTCTGGCATATTTTACTATACATCATTACTGACATGTGGCCTAATAGATGGTGTCACTTCCTGGCCAATGTCTGGGGGCTAGCTTGTATTGTACTAATTACATTGACTAGAGTGGTAAACCTGTGTTGGGACAGTGAGGCCATAGCCTCCAGAGTCAAGGTGGGCCCCGATGAACTCCAGTCTCTGCACCAGTGCAAATGCTGATTTTTGTTCATTTATTTGAAGACCTAGATGTGTGAAGAAAGCTACTGTTGATGCTTTGAGTAAGCAGTCGTCCAAATAGGGGAATATTACAATGCCTTCTCTGCAGAGGTGGGCAGCCATTACTGCAAGAACTTTTGAGAATACCTATAGCGCAGTAGATAATCTGAAAGGAAATACTTTGTACTGGAAATTATCTGTTCCCAGAACAAATATGAGAAACCTCCTGTGTGAGGGATGCATCTTTATGTGGAAATGTGTGTCCTGGAGGTTGAGGGGCAAGAACTAGTCCCCTCATTCTAGTGCTGGAATTATCATTGCTAGCATGACCATCCTGAATTATTGGGTTTTCATGAACTTGTTGAGTCTTCTTAAGTCGAGAATGGGCCTCCACCCAGTTGTTCACTGGGTTAGAAAATAGTGGGAATAGAAACCCTTCCCTATGTGTTGTGTTGGTTCTGGTTCTACTGCACCCAGGCATATGAGATGGTTAACTTCCTGTTTAGCAGAGGTTCATGAGAAGGATCCCTGAAGAGGAATGGGCGGGGAGGAGGAGAGAGTGGGTGGGTAGGGGGTCAATGGAGGTAAATTGGATGGAATAACCAGTCTCGATGATTTCTAGTACCCATTTCTCTGATGTGATGGTTTGCCAAACTGGATGGAATGCGGTCAGATGACATCCAAATGGTTGGATGTTTGTGGATGGTTCCAGCAACTGAAAATATGGGAGGTATATCAGGTCCTCAACCAAACCCTCAAAATTGTTGTTTGAAGGGAGGTTGTTGGGACATCAAGGGCTGAGAAGGGAGTGGTCTCCTGCTAGTGCGTCTCTGCCTCCGCCTTTGTGGGTCATACTGCCTCTGAGTTGGGTGTACGGCACAGATCTTGTTCTTTGTGCTGTGTAATACTTAGCTTGTTTTTTCTTTTGGGAAGCTGTATAAATACCCAAGGATGTGACGGTCACCCTGGAGACCTTTCACGTATCAAGCGACTCTTCCATCTTGAATGTGAACAGTTTCGGGCCCTCAAATGGAAGATCCTCAATATTAAAAATTGTACCTCTTTGGGGAACCCAGAGAAGAGAAGCCAGGAAGCTCGTCACATTACCATGGCCGTGATGATGGAATGTGCTGCTGTCTCTCTCGAGTCCAGTGAGGCTTGTAAGGCTGTTCGAGCAAGAAGGTGGCCCTCTGAGATGGTTGCTTTGAATTGCTCTTTTTTGTCCTTGGGTAGAAAAATCAATAAATTCAGATATTTTTGAATTATTTGTGTAATGATATTTGGCCATCAATGCCTCATAATTGATGATCCTAAATTGTAGATTCATTGACGAGTAGGTCTTCTATCCAAAAAGGTATAACCTCTTCTAGTCCCTGTCATATGGGGTTGGTTCTGGAGTGATGTTGTCTGCCACTTTCATTCACAGCCTCTACCACCAGGGAGTTTGGTGAAGGGTGTCCAAATAAAAATTCCATTCTCTTAGAAGGGACATAATATGTTTTATCTGCCCTTTTACAGGTAGGTGAGATTGTTGCCGGTGATTGTCAGATGGTCTTGGCTGGGTCCATGAGAGCCTTTTTTATTGGTAGGGCAACCTTGGAGGAGGTTGAAGACTGGAGGATATCTAGCAACTTATGTTTGAATTCCACCACTTCCTCAAGAGGTATCGCCAGGGACCCTGCAATCTTCTTAAACAGTTCCTAGTGCTGTTTAAAATCATCTCCCATGGTGGGTGATGGGGGGCACGATGGCTTCATCTGAGGAAGAGGATGAAAAGTTGGCAGCTGGTGCAGGTTCCCAGTCTGAAGTCTCCTCTAATTCCTCAACTGCCTCTTTCGGAGGTTCAGAGGGTCTAGGGACAGAGGGTGAAGGAGAATGCCTCAACCTCACCCTGAGTGAATTTGGAGGCTTAAAGTACTGTTGGCAGTACACTGCCCATGGGTCCCAGTAAGGCCACTGTGGTGGAAATGGTATGGGTGGTGGCATCCTTTGGTTCCTGTACCAGCCTTGAGTTTCAGGTCCTGGATGATATTCATGGTGTTCTGGTGGACCTGGTCTAGTAGCTGTGAGGATAGGCGAGGAGTGATGGGATGAGTAGATTTACCCTTCATCCTCATCACCTTCATCACCAAATAAAGCTGATTTGGGTGATGTAGTAAAATTGCTCAGTATCAAACATGCTGGAGTGAGGTTGGTACCAAATAGTGGAGATTCTGGTGCGAAGAAGACCAGAAGATTTTTGTGGTGGAGAAATTGTTGCAGGGCCAACAGCATCGATAAGAAGAAGGTGTTGTTGGTGGTACCAATGTGCTGCAGAGGCAGAAGGAGGCACCATAGTCTGTAGCGTTGCCAAGCAGTCAGGTGCCACATGTTTGAGCAGCTCCAGCGCTACCGAGGCAGAATTGTAGGTCTCCCTTTACTGCCTTTTTCCAAGCCAGCCCGCTTAGGGTCTTTTGCTCACATGGTACCCGCAGTATCAGATGGTCCTGCTACATCAGAGGTGAAAGGTCTCAGTACAGTTGGTACCAGTGGGGTCTGTCAAGTCAGGGAATGCTACTTTTTGGAGGATTCCTGAGCAGCAGAGATTGGAACCTGCTTCTTTGCCACCTTCTTGGCAGAGTACTCCTTCCCATGAAGGTGTGAAGGAGAACCTCTGTCAGATGCCACCATAGGAGACCGTTGCCCGGAAAGGGCCGTGATCCCAAATCGGATGCAGGGTGTAAAGACTTCTCTATCATGATAAGTTTTAGCAGTATGTCTCTCGCCTTCCTGGCATAGCCTTTCAACCTGTGGCAATAGGAGCGCTTTTGAGGTGTGTGTGTCTGTCTCACTGAGGCAGTGGAGACACTGTGAATGCCCGTCAGAGACTGGGATTGAAGAGCAGCAAGTGATACGACATTTAAAACACAGAGAGCCAAGCATGCCTCTCAGAGTAGGGTTTCTTCCATGAGGAGGGTAACTATGCTACACTAACTGGTGTCCAAACAACTGAAACTTAAATTCCTCAGATAAGAAAAAAAATATGTCTTCTTGTTGTTTAAAAGAAAAACAGGGAAGGGTTAACTATTAACTAACTATTAACCAACTAGTATTCTAAAGTTAAAACTAGAGAAAGCTAAAGTACAAAGGCGCTGCTAAGTTTCAAGTCAAGGATGGCAGAGAAGGAACCGAGGTGGCGGGGGTTGGTCACACTGTGCTATGTAACTGCATGAGGCAGAGCGAGACGGGGAAAGCCCATGTGCGACCCAACCAAGAACTGCTACTAAAATCTCAGATTACAAGCACAGGGGTGCAGATTCACCTAAAGTGGAACACCCAAAGGGACCCTCCTCAAAGAAGAAGTGAAGGTTGCAGTCAGAGTCCCTTGCACCTCAACTGTGCTTAGATGATACCAAGGCACGCTTTGGTATTGTACGGTGAGTATCATGGAGTTCAGATATAGTTGAGTGTTTGTGTTCCTCAAGACTGCTTGAAGCCTCAGCGGTACCCATCATGGGATGCAAAGTTTGCAAGGTCATGGTAGGGCAGGTCGCTTAGGGCAAGCTTCTTGCTAAGGAGATTTGGAGCTACTCTTTGCTGAAGACGTGGCAGAATTCAGAATTTTTATTTATGTATTTATTTTATAATTTTGATGGATAACAGTTTATTTTTAGGAATGATTTTCAATTTTATCAATTTAAAGTTTTGATTGTGGAAAATTATGAGGAGGTCAGACAATTATTTAATGACAATACATACTGACATTCAAAAATGGCCAAATGACTGCTAAGACAAACTCAACATCACACATCAAAATATAAAAAGTGCCTATCCTTAAATCAAACTCTAGTTCTCAAGTTGCATTTTTCTTACTTTGTGTTTCTGTAAATTTCAATTATAATGGATGGAAATATTTTTCATCAGCTTGTGTGTGTGTATATGGCAAAATTGACATTTACTAACCTTTATCAATAAAGATCTCATTCTTCCAAGCCTAACTATGGAGTACGAATGGGATAACTAGCTAAATAAGAAGCATTGCTAGATGCTCCATCTCAGGCCAAGGTGGTTTAGATGAAACTGAAGGCAGTTCATCCATCACAGCCTGTGTACCCTCCATACAGGGCACAAAGGATAGTTAGGGAGCATGTGAGGACTGAATGGGCACTGTTGCCAAAAATCTCCAATTGAAGGTACCAGGGGCACATGTGCACCTGAGGTAGAGCACCCACAGGGACATTACTTGAAGAAGAACTTCCAGCTCTAACACTAGGCCAGCAATGTACCCCTTTTGATCCAAAGTGTCAGAGCAAGGTGAGGATGATACACACATCTTTGTGTTTAATATCCCATATCCCTGTGGAACAGCAGTATTGAATGCAGTTATGTAATTTAAATTACACAAGTGCTTCAGACAGAGGCTTATATTATTTATTGGAAAATAAAAGTGATGAACAATTATGAATTCAATTTCTATTTCAGGAACATTTTCTCATTGCAATTATACAAGGCAGGCATATTTTATCTTTTTACTCTCCCAGCACTATTTTTCAGTTATAGTGTAAATTCAAGTTACTTCAGCTACAATTCAGTGCATGTTAGCAGAAGCAGTTTGTTTGACTACATGGGAAGATGTATGTATTTGGTGACAGACGAAAAACACTTAAAATAAACACCACATAACACTATATTTTCATCTGATCTAGAAAAAAATTCAGAATGATTTTTGTAAGTATATATTTTTAACAAAAGGTGAGATTTAACACTGAAGGAAAACGATAAAACCATTATTAAAAGCTGGTTTTAAGATAAGAAACCTTTGCAGACTGGAGATATAATAATTCCTAGCTTGTTGATGTTATTTGTCAAACTGGCAGGTATTTTCAGGAAAGTAAAGGGAAAAAAACATGTTACAAATAGCCTTTCCTCTTATCTCTTCTAGTCTTCTCAATAACTACTGAACACTGAAGAGAGTATTGTGCTAGAAAAATACTTTTGCTGAGCTTTAAATTCCTGATCAGGGCTTCTCTGTGAAATACAGATTAGTTCATGTGAAATGCAGGAGTTGCCAAGTGACTATATACTTAGTACAAAATATAATTTGTTGCTGTTTAAATTTTGTCTTGCTTATTGCAAAGTGCCTGAATGTTTAGACTTACTGAAAACTATAATTATCTTTCCCAGCTCTCTTTTCAGACACTATTCCGATAATTTAATATAATAAATTAGTACAAAAATTCTAAGAACCATTAAAAAGATGAGCAAGTAATAAGCATATCAGGACTTTTCAATACTGTTAACCCTTCTGCAGTCTCCTTTCTGTATTAAATCTAATTTCAATTGTAAGCTCCTTGGGATAGGGAGAAATTATTATTCCTCTGTCTGTAAAGTGCCATCTATAGCTATTGCGCTGGGTAAATAATATAGTTCTCAGGAAGATTCAGTAATATGGTTACATTTCCCATTGTCACAGCATGTAAACTCATATTATATTGTATACAGTTCAGGCCTATTCCTCTCAAAGAAAATGGTATTAAGGAGATAAAGGATCTTCATTCACCATTTGTTTAGAGTAGAAGGTGAATAGCAAAACTCTCCTAATACCTTAAATTATGAAACCGTAGGGAAGGCTCTCTTTCCCATATAACTGTATGGGCCCTATGATGGTGTCCCCTGAATAGATATGTGGACACAGTTGGCAACGGGCTTTGTTGCAAGGATAGGTTCCTGGGTTAGTGGTTCTGTTGTGTGGTTGCTGGTGAGTATTTGCTTCAGGTTGGAGGGCTGTCTGTAGGCAAGGACTGGCCTGTCTCCCAAGATTTGTGAGAGTGATGGGTCGCCCTTCAGGATAGGTTGTAGATCCTTGATGATGCGTTGGAGAGGTTTTAGTTGGGGGCTGAAAGTGATAGCTAGTGGCGTTCTGTTATTATCCTTGTTGGGTCTGTCCTGTAGTAGGTGACTTCTGGGTACTCTTCTGGCTCTGTCAATTTGTTTCTTCACTTCAGCAGGTGGGTATTGTAGTTGTAAGAATGCTTGATAGAGCTCTTGTAGGTGTTTGTCTCTGTCTGAGGGGTTGGAGCAAATGCGGTTATATCGTAGAGCTTGGATGTAGACAATGGATCGTGTGGTGTGGTCTTGATGAAAGCTGGAGGCATGTAGGTAAGCATAGCAGTCAGTAGGTTTCCGGTATAAGGTGGTGTTTATGTGACCATTTCTTATTAGCACCGTAGTGTCCAGGAAGTGGGTCTCTTGTGTGGACTGGTCCAGGCTGAGGTTGATGGTGGGATGGAAATTGTTGAAATCATGGTGGAATTCCTCAAGGGCTTCTTTTCCATGGGTCCAGATGATGAAGATGTCATCAGTGTAGCGCAAGTAGAGTAGGGGCATTAGGGGACGAGAGCTGAGGAAGCGTTGTTCTAAGTCAGCCATAAAAATGTTGGCATACTGTGGGGCCATGCGGATACCCATATCACTGCCGCTGATTTGAAGGTATACATTGTCCCCAAATGTGAAATAGTTATGGGTGAGGACAAAGTCACAAAGTTCAGCCACCAGGTTTGCCGTGACATTATCGGGGATACTGTTCCTGACGGCTTGTAGTCCATCTTTGTGTGGAATGTTGGTGTAGAGGACTTCTACATCCATAGTGGCCAGGATGGTGTTTTCAGGAAGATCACCGATGGATTGTAGTTTCCTGAGGAAGTCAGTGGTGTCTTGAAGACAGCTGGGAGTGCTGGTAGCATAGGGCCTGAGGAGGGAGTCTACATAGCCAGACAATCCTGCTGTCAGGGTGCCAATGCCAGAGATGATGGGACATCCAGGATTTCCAGGCTTATGGATCTTGGGTAGCAGAGAGAATGCCCCAGGTCGGGGTTCCAGGGGTGTGTCTGTGCGGATATGTTCTTGTGCTTTTTCAGGGAGTTTCTTGAGCAAAATTCTGTAGTTTCTTTTGGTAACCCTCAGTGGGATCAGAGGGTAATGGCTTGTAGAAAGGGGTGTTGCAGAGCTGCCTAGCAGCCTCTTGTTCATATTCCGACCTATTCATGACGACGACAGCACCTCCTTTGTCATCCTTTTTGATTATGATGTCAGAGTTGTTTCTGAGGCTGTGGATGGCATTGTGTTCTGCACGGCTGAGGTTATGGGGCAAGTGATGCTGCTTTTCCACAATTTCATCCCGTGCACGTCAGCGGAAGCACTCTATGTAGAAGTCCAGTCTGTTGTTTCTACCTTCAGGAGGAGTCCACCTAGAATCCTTCTTTTTGTAGTGTTGGTAGGAAGGTCTCTGTGGATTAGTATGTTGTTCAGAGGTGCGTTGGAAATATTCCTTGAGTCGGAGACGTCGAAAATAGGATTCTAGGTCACCACAGAGCTCTCCAACACCACTTTCTACAAGCCATTACCCTCTGATGCAGGAACCTATCCTTGTAACAAAGCCCATTGCGAACTGTGCCCACATATCTATTCAGGGGACACCATCATAGGGCCTAATCACATCAGCCACACTATCAGAGGCTCGTTCACCTGCCCATCTACCAATGTGATATATGCCATCATGTTCCAGCAATGCCCCTCTGCCAGGTACATTGGTCAAACTGGACAGTCTCTACGTAAAAGAATGAATGGACACAAATCAGATGTCAAGAATTATAACATTCATAAACCAGTTGGAGAACACTTCAATCTCTCTGGTCACTTGATCTCAGACCTAAAGGTCGCAATATTAAAACAAAAAGACTTCAAAAACAGACTCCAACGAGAGACTGCTGAATTGGAATTAATTTGCAAACTGGATACAATTAACTTAGGCTTGAATAGAGACTGGGAATGGATGTGTCATTACACAAAGTAAAACTATTTCCCCATGTTTATTCCCCCCCCCCCCGGCTCCTCAGACGTTCCTGTTAACTGCTGGAAGTGATTATCACTACAAAAGATTTTCTCCCCCCTCACCCCCGCTCTCCAGCTGGTAATAGCTCATCTTAAGTGATCACTCTCCTTACAGTGTGTATGGTAACACCCATTTTTTCATGTTCTGTGTGTATATAAATCTCCTCACTGTATTTTCCACTGAATGTATCTGATGAAATGAGCTGTAGCTCACAAAAGCTTATGCTCAAATAAATTGGTTAGTCTCTAAGGTGCCACTAGTACTCCTTTTCTATAACAGTATACCACCTTTATACCTGCACCCACAGTATGGCTCCTACCAGTACAACTATATTGGTTAAAAAAAAATCTCACACCTAACTGATGAAAGTTGTACTAGGACAACATTTAAGTAAGACCAGACCTAAAATATTACAATCAGCTCAGATGTGCTAAAGACTGGTTGGAATGGAGAAGATGTGTATAGGACTAGAAAGGGAACTATTTCACCTCAGCTCTGTATTGCAGATTCCTTTTTGAGTGACTTACACTTTTTTAGGATAAATTAAACCCACTCTTTAAAAGTACCTGTTTAGGTGTGAAAAGGCCCATAATATTTGCACTGAAGATCTTGCTCTCTCTAACTTTCTGCCCAGTTTTTAATAATCAATCAATCATTTAAATAGTGGGCCAAATTTTCAGTTGATGTAAATAGACATAGTTCCATTAACTTCAAGATTGACAAAGTCAATTGAGCCAATTTATACCACTTGAGAATCTGAGCCACTATATCCAATTCAAATTTTAAATTTATTAAAATCTAGGGGTATCAAATACCTGGCAGATGTCTTTGGAGCACAGGGTCTTTATTTGAACTACAACTTGCTTTTGGTCTTTCCTGTAAACACCTTTTTTTTGATACCTTCAGTTAAGATATTTTAAAAGTTAAACGACCTAGCATAAGATCGACCCTTGTAAATTTAATAATGTACTTAGGTCACTAAAAGGTTTTATACTGTATCTCGCTGAAGAGTGTTAAATGAGTTAGACAGTCCTTTTGCAGTAAAAGCCAGAAAAGAATCTGAGGAAAACTGTGGGCATAAGAGAGAGAAGCAAAGATGGCAAAAATTATGAACTATGTGGGATCCACTTAGAGATTCTACTTGTGTATGTTTTTTGTACTAAGCCTGCACAACTTACTTTGAAAGCTACAAGTGATGTGATCACTAGAGACCACATACCTAATTTATTTCAACAGAGGCAATACAATTGCCATGCTGTATACTGGCAATATCATAAAACAAAATCAACTGAATTGTGACTTAAAAGCTCCATGTGAACATCTCTAATTTATGTGGACAAGTAAAAGGTAAACATTCCAAGGACTGCCCAAGATTTTTGCAGACGTCTTGTGCAACAATTTGAAAATGTACTCCTGTATGTCAGAGAGAGACTGCAAAACAAAGCACGATACTTAGAATCACATTGTCTTTCTCCTCACTGTATTACCCCAATTCTATCTCTGCCTAGAATAGAATACTGGAATACTGTGTGAAATTCTGGTCTAACATGTTTAAGAAAGATGAATTCAAATTGGAATAGGATGATCTGAGGAATGGAAAACCTTCCTTATGAGAGGAGTCTCAAAGAGGGTGGTTTGTTTAGCCTAACCAAAAGGCGGCTGAGAGGAGATATGACTGCTCTCTATAAATACATCAGAGGGATAATATACCAGGAAGGGAGAGGAGTTATTTAAGTGCCAATGTGGACACAAGAACAAATGGATATAAACTGACCATCAACAAGCTGAGACTCGAAATTAGGAGAATTTTCATAACCATCAAAGGAGTGAAGTTCTGGAACAGCCGTCCAAGGGGAGCAGTGGGGGCAAAAAACCTAACTGGCTTCAAGACTGAGTTTGATAAGTTTATGGAGGGAATGGTATAATGGGACTGCCTAGGATGGCAGGTGGCCCATCAGCAACTGCTAGTAGCAAAACTCCCCAATGGCTAGAGACAGAATACTAGATGGGGAGGGCTCTGAGGCCTGGTCTACACTACGGGGTTAGGTCGAATTTAGCCATGTAAGGTCAATTTAAAAATGAATGCGTCCACACAACCAACCCCATTCCGTTGACCTAAAGGGCTCTTAAAATCGACTTCTGTACTCCTCACTGACGAGGGGAGTAGTGCTAAAATCAACCTTGCTGGGTCAAATTTGGGGTACTGCAGATGCAAATCAATGTATTATCCTCTGGGAGCTATCCCAGAGTGTTCCATTGTGACCGCTCTGGACAGCACTTTGAACTCTGATGCACTAGCCAGGTACACAGGAAAAGCCCCAGGAACATTTGAATTTTATTTCCTGTTTGGTCAGCATGGCGAACTCAGCAGTACTCAGCAGCACAGGTGACCATGCAGTCCCCCTGCGGAATCATAGAGCACAGAATGTTTCTACGCTCCCCCATCATCCTCCATCTCCGTTTGCAGATTAAAAGGCGAAAAAAACACACTTGCGATGTCATGTTTTCTGAGCTCATGCAGTCCTCCCGCACTGATAGGGCACAGCCTAATGCATGGAGACAGTGGCAGAGGCCAGGAAAGAATTAAGTGAGTGCAAAGAGTGGAGGCAGGACGCGATGCTGAGGCTAATGAGGGAGCAAACGGACATGATAAAGTGTCTGTTGGGGGAGCAAACAGACATGATGAAGTGTCTGTTGGAGCTGCAGGAAAGCGAACAAGAGCACAGACCCCCCGCTGCATCCACTGTATAACCGCCTACCCTCCTCCCCATGTTCCATAGCCTCCTCACCCAGACACCCAAGAACGCGACGGGGAGGTTCCGGGCGCCCAACCACTCCACTCCAGATGATGGCCCAAGCAACAGAAGGCTGTCATTCAAACAGTTTGATTTTTAGTGTGGCTACAATAAGCAATGTGGCCTTGACCTTCCCTCCTCCCCCACCCCACCCAGACTACCCTGTCCGTTATCTCTCTCTTTTTTTAATTAATAAAGAATGGCTTCAAAACAATAGTTACTTTATTTCGAAGAGGGGAGGGCGGTTGGTTACAGGGAATTAAAATCAACAAAGGGGGCAGGTTTGCATCAAGGAGAAACACACACAACTCTCACTCCGAAGTCTGGCCAGTCATGAAACTGGTTTTCAAAGCCTCTCTGATGTGCAGTGCGCCTTGCTGCGCTCTTCTAATTGCCCTGGCGTCTCGCTGCTCAAAACTGGACACCAGGCAATTTGCCTCAACCTCCCACCCCACCATAAACGTCTCCCCCTTACTTTGACAGATATTATGGAGCACACAGCAAGCAGCAATAACAATGGGAATGTTGGTTGCGCTGAGGTCTGACCTAGTCAGCAAACAGCACAGCAAGCTTTTAAACGTCCAAAGGCACATTCTACCACCATTCTGCACTTGCTCAGCCTATAGTTGAACTGCTCCTTACTACTATCCAGGCTTCATGAGCCATGGGAGCAAGGTGTAGGCTGGGGTAGGTGCGACCTCATGGTGCTGCTGGCTGGGGGAGCAGCCTGAGCCAGAAGCCTCCAGCTCGCATGATATTCCAGGCAGAACTGAATCTCCATGAGATGAAACTTAAAGAGAGAATGACCTGGAGTCTCTGGCTCCCATTTGGTGCTCTAAGAGGAGGATAGCCATGTCTGTCCAGGTGCCCCTGATTGACCTCACCCAGGTCTGCCAGGAGTACCCAGGAGACGTATGACGGCTATCAGTCCTACTGCACCATCTGCTACAAAGCCAAGGAGCTGCTGCTGTGCAACAATGCAGTACCGCTTCTGCAGGAGACACACCCAGGTGACGGTGAGCTGAGTGGGTTCCATGCTTGCCGTGGTATGGCGTCTGCATGGGTAAACCAGGAAAAAAGGCGCGAAACGATTGTCTGCCATTGCTTTCACGGAGGGAGGGGGGCCCGACGACGTACTCAAAACCACCCATGACAATGTTTTTGCCCCATCAGCCATTGGGAGCTTAATCCAGAATTCCAATGGGCAGTGGAGACTGGGGGAACTGTGCGATAGCTACCCACAGTGCACCGTTCAGTAAGTCGATGTTAGGCACGATAGTGGGGACGCACTCCGCTGACTTAATGCGCTTAGTGTGGACATATGCAATCGACTGTATACAATTGAATTCTAAAAATCGACTTCTATAAAATCAACCTAATTTCAAAGTGTAGACATACCCTGAGTTACTATAGAGAATTCTTTCCCACGTATCTAGCTGGCAGGTCTTGCCCACATGCTCAAATCTAACTTATTGCCATATTTGGGGTCTAGAAGGAATTTCCCCCCAAGTCAGATTGGCAGAGATCCTGGTGGTTTTTCACCTTCTTCTGCAGCATTGGGCATGGGTCACTTGCAGATTTAAACTAGTGTACATGGTGAATTCTCTGTAACTTGAAGTCTTTAAACCATGATTGAGGACTTCAGTAACTCAGCCAGAGATCGGGGTGGGTGAGGGTCTGTGGCCTGCAATGTACAGGAGGTCAGACTAAATTATCATGATGGTCCCTTCTGACATTAAAATCTATGAGTCTAAATGGTCTCCTTCCCTCTAAGAAACCACAAAAAGTCAAAAACTGCATTTTTCCCCTCATTCCCCCAAGATCCTAACAAGTGTGTGAAGTCATTTCAAGACATTGGCCCTTCCCTTCTCCGCTCTCCCAGTGCTCCTGAGTCACATGGAGATGCCCATGTGCAGATGGAACCTACAGATGTCAGCAAAAGCCCCAGCTAAAGGGAATTGACCCCATTATTGTGCATTGGTTCCTTGGCTTCCTTTCCCCCCACCCCCAGTGTCCTAATCCTTGGGAGGCTATCTGGGGAATGCATCTAGGAGAAGGGGAAGACTTTTGCTTATATTAGGCTTTCTACGGCCATATCAGAAATGACGAAGCATGTGGACTTGGTTGCCAAATACCCAGTTAACCTTAGAGTTTTATTTACAAGTTTAATTGGAATTATAAATAAAGTTGCAGCCAGAGATTTTTTTAACCACCTTTACTTCTGCCAGAATAATTCTGGGACATTAAAGGGTAGAGCAACTCTGGCACCCAGCCACATAAGACACTCCTCTCTTCCACTATCAAACCATTTTTCTTCCCTGATAAGATTGTAGCTCAGATTTTTTGTCATTAACAATTACAAATACTTGCAGCTCTTTTTAATTAAAAGACAAATGTATAGTCAGTGCTCCAAAGTTCATTCTGGACTCCACATACACTCTTTGTTTGGCTCAGTGTTTTAGGATTCTGGATGGACAGCAAATAAAATATCATTAAAGTTTGGCAACTTATTTTCCAGTTTATTCCACATAGAACAAAGCTTTTCCTTTGTTCTTATAATAAAAAAGTCCCTACTCTCAGCAAAATACAAAGCCAGAACTGTTTGAAACAGCATGAAATAAATTTTAACTACAGGTGGAACATCCGCAACAGAACTTACATACACAGTAACAAATCCCTAAACTGCATTAAAAAACCAAGCCTGAGTTTGACTACTAAATGAAGCAATTAGTGCATTATACTATTATGATTTTGCTTTTCTAATACCGCAGTGATAAATGGCTAATTGCTAGTACAGACTGCTCCAGAGCTACATTTATGACTTAAATGCTCAACAATACATAAAATTTAATCCATCGCAGCTGCTGCTTTACATTCTCTTTGGAACAGCACACTGATAATCGATTTGTAATTATAGATTTTTTTGTTTAATGATATAACATACCCTTTTTTATTAAATACTGTTTTCACAGATTTTCAAATTAATATGTACTATCTCTGCTGTTTTCAAAAACGGGAATCAGAGTATATCATTTTTAAAATAATTTATCTATAAACAAATTTCTATATTTTATTAACAAATGTAAACAAACTCTTTGATTACAAGTGACACTAAAGTTAGTCTCAGGAGTCAATCTAACTAACGCATTTTCCAGACAGGAAAGAAAGCTTTCAATATTTATTTCAGTAACATGCAAACAACTCAGTATTTTATGACTAATATTGTATTGGATAGGCAACTGAATTTACATTTAGTGTAATATTAATATAATCTTTGGGAATCTATCAGCAGAAATCCAGGTTCAGTATAGGCCTGCCTGAGACACACTATGGAATATATCATCTTTTTAGGCTGCATTGTCTTTTTACTGAATGAGCCCAAAATTCTTTATACAGAGACAGTCCTGAAATGCAGCAACATCCGGGTAACACATGAAGCAGCTGTTCTGCTCCAGCAACACTACTCTTGTTAATATGTATATATACCTAGACCCATTCTGCCAATCAATCTATAAGCATTTCTAATGCACACAGATACCTCAGTAAGTGGCATATTTGAAACACAGAGAGAACACACTTCTCCTTTCAAATGAAGGAGGAGTAACTTAGGCACATAGAACGTAATGGCTGAAGTTATAATTTGGCCATGACACCATAGCTGAAACCCTTACCCTTGCAAAAAGCACCATAGTCTCTCCTATATTAATCAAAAGTAGAACGGACTCTTTTTTAAGATTCCTCTTGACTTCAGGGTAAGAGCTATACCTACTGAATCACCAAATGAATACCACCACTCTCTGGAGCACCAGTTTTCTTTGCAAGCTTCCCATCAAAGAATTGATATGACCCAATCCATCTTGTTTTATAAACTTTTATCAGCATAAAAATGCATCAGATTTAAAACTCTGATCATACTTCTAGGCCTTGTCTTCACTAGGAAAAAAAGGTATTTTCTTAACTGCAGTTAAGTTAAAATGCTAATGAAGCTAAGGCACTTTGTAGTTTTCACACTAATTAGCAGGTTGATTTAGAGCCAAGGTTCCCTCATAGCAGGTAGAGTTAAAAACTAATGCATGTGAACACTACAAACTACCTTGGCTTCACGTTTGTTAACTCCAGTTACCTAACGAGTTAAGAAAACACCTTTTTTCCTAGTGAAGAAACGGCCTTAATTCCACAGTGAATTAATTTGTGGATACAATGATAGGGGTGGAGAAAAATGTATATGATCTCTCTAACCCCAGGCAGATCATATGCAGAACCAACCAAAAGTGTTTGAATAGACCAACAGCTTTTTCATTTATATAACTCATCTGGGACCAAGATCTACACAATTTTAAGATTTTCTCTGCTGAATATATCCTATAATGCTTTTTCCAAACTTTTGAAAGCTGAGCTCCCCGTCAGGAAAATAAAACCAATCATACCTCCTGCCTTTAATCCTACCATCTATTATTTTCATCTTCATTTATGCATCTTCCATGCCAGGCTTTCTGACTAGTTCCCTTGTGGCCCACATTTTTGAAGACTCTGCTTTAATTAATAAGATCCAGCTTTAGAAAATATAACATATATATATATATATACACACACACACACACACATTCTTTGCAAGCCTACAATAATATTACAGAAAATTAGGTAGCAATTTATACACTTTATTGACATACAATGTTCATCAATCCCATAAAGTAAGAATATTGCAACAACCAATGGGAACAGATAGTGGCCTATCTGTAGCAGCACAAGTGAGTATGGGGGCATCCGGTAACCTTTAATTACTCGTGCCAGCTAGCATAACTACACCAGTGCTCTGTAGGAAGAATGCTACACCAGGTAAAAGCGTGGCAAGGGGTACTTCCCCGTTGGTGCAAAGGGGAAACCCAAAAAGCATCTGTAAGAATTTTCTCAATCACACTTTGCCTTCTGGTCTGCTCCAAGAGCAGCACAACAATGTACTATCCCTTGCTTTGAGTTCATGGCAAAGCCACAAATTAGCACAAGAACACAAGTAAAATGACTATGACAGAAAAAAAATGTGTAATGGATATTGACTTAAATTCCTTTCAGTATTGGGTATGAGCCATACAAGAACTGTAAGGTATGGAAGTAGATTTTCCCCTCTGTTAGGACTGCTTTGTACCTTATTGTTGGCGTACAGCAGTCCTAACACCAGCATAGCCATCCCCAAGATGATCACCCACATATAGGGGAATCTTTCAGCAGTTTTGTGCATCTTACAATATAAATTAAAAATGGTTATCAACATTTCATGAAAAAGTTGCACATTCTACTACAATACAGTGTCAAAAAATTAAGCACCATCATTGTGATGAATGTTTTCTTCCTATTGGGACCAAATTGGCGGGGGCCTGCTGGGTTTTTCCACTTCCTTGCAGCATCCTGGAGGCATAGTCAGGTTGAATAATAATTTGTGGCAGTAATTGGCAGGGATGTTAGTTCACCACAATTTGCAGCCAGTTTCCAGTGCGATTAGAAGGCTAAAAGGGATGGGTCCCAGAAGTAAAATAAAAGACCTGGGATTCTGCTGATAGGCTTTGTGCCCACAGGATAGGGGGAGACCTCATGGCGTTCATGGGCCAAAGTCCTCTCCCCCGTTTTAGTATCCTCTGTCCCCCTCAAGGGAGAGAGGAGTGTATGTGAAAGGATTCAGAAGAGTGAGCTAGCTGAGTCCTAAGGATAAGCTGAGGAGAGTCTACCCTGAGTTATGGGATAGATGGTAGGAACCCTGTAACTGCACACTGGAACCACTTAAAATGCCTGGTATGTGAAAGTACAGGTGACAGGGTGGGGAGTGCCCTTCTCTGTGTTAAGTTTAATAAAGTTGTGGCTGCTGCTTAAAATCCACCCCGTGTCTATCTTCACTCACCAATATGTCCTGATCAATCTACCTGGATCTTGAGTCTGGGTGCACAAGAGAAAGCAGGCTCCAACAGCAGCTGTTATTTATTACTTCCTCCCCATGAGCAAGTGAGCAGCCAGGGACAAGGAGTGAGGTGGGAATGAGAGGGTGGTAGAGTAAGTGCATCTGATAACAGGTCAACAGCACACTTCTCACATCATGAGCAAAACAGAATCTCCACAAGAATTCCGACTTAGTGGGGTGTTGCCCCATACACTGGGCTTAGGGTTTAGTCTCCATCTAGCCCTAAATTTACTGTAATTTTATAAGAATGAACCTAGAAGTTAGCATTTCCCTCCCACAATCTTGGAATTTTTGGTGCGTCGCTTCTGAAATGCAAGGAAAGGTCAAAATGCACAAATACTACATTCCCTAAATATACAGCAAACACATTTTTTCAAAAATAAAAAGTTGTATAATAAGTATGAAACATGCACAAATAAAATTTAATATTTTAATAATGTAACAAAAGTTGCACTCCAGTAAAGTTTGTGCATGTCCACGTAAACGTGCACATTCATATAAATTAAGGGTACAAAGTAATTTTACGTATATAAGTCTCGATCCTGCAATGAACTAAATACTCTGGCCCTGATCCAGCAAACCACATAAGCATGTGCTTAACTTTCAGTATGTAAGTAATCCCATTGACTTCAGAGTCTTAGGGATAGATTGCCACTTTCCTGATCAGGCGGCAGATAGGTGCATTTCACCAGGAATTGGTAGGAATGGGAATAGAGTAAGCAAGCGCTAAGGCTCTGCCCATTCTCTCCCTGCCTGATTGGGGTGGATGGTAGCAGACGCATAGCATTCTTACCCCCTGCACAACCAGATTCAAGGTTTGAGGTAGCTCCACAGATGCATAAGGTGTTGAGGGGGCCAAACCCCTTTATGTCCCAGGGTAGATGAGCAGCCCAGGACACAGGCTGGGGTTTTTGTCTTATGTTTTTTAAACTATCTGCCTATTTCTGTAAAAATATAGATGTAATATAATTCTACTCCTCTGTCCAGGGAACAGATTTTGCCACAAAATGATAGTGTAACAATTCTTCCCTTGCACACAGACTACTGCATACCTAGCTGATACACATACTCCATATTTTAACAGATAGTTTGATCTGGATGGCCAGAGTAATTGAGACCTCATGGTACTCAACTCCACAGGAGTCACACAGTACCTAGCATTTACATATCTTAGTAATTAGTCTTACAGCAGTGTCAGAAATTAATTTAATTTCCATAACAGAGTGAGAATGTCAGTCATTTCCAAAGGGTTAGTACCACAGCTATAATCTTGAAGGAACTGAAGACAGAGATGTGACAGGTGTCAAATCAATGTGGGCACAGTTTATGACCAAGATGCCATGTATATTACCATATAAATGTCAATGTTTTTAAAATTGTCACATGAATGTGTGCCAGAATCTAAATTTCCTTTTAAAATAAAAACACCTCTCTATCCCTTACATTTGCAAACAAAGCCTTCAAAAGAAGAACATGAATCTGCAAACAAACAATAGCTCTTAGACATGTAATCCCATTTATCTCAGCGAGATAATTACACTGAAATCTCACAGTAATTTACACATCACTAATTACTTCACTGCTGAGTATTAGTACCAGAAACACCAGGCTCACATGCTTGCTTATCACTGTGGGATGTAGTGGTTGATACTTGAGCAGGGTGCAATGGGGCAGCTATTTGCTGCCAAAGATTGCTGAGGTGCGGAATAAGGAACTGAAACCCACCTCCTACCAAATTTCAAATAACTTCTGCTTCTATCCAAAAGGATGAAGGAAAACAAAGATGAATCCCTTTTCAATAATAAAAGTCCCAAATGTTTTCTACGGACCAAATCCAAACAACTTCTGAATGACTTCGCGGATAGATAATACATTAACATATCACTCTGCCCCCAAATTTAAAAATAAATATCAGAACAAACAGCACTACTATACTTAGATCCCTACCAAATTAATGGCCATGAAAAACACGTCAAAGACTGTGAAATCAGATCTCCCCCATGAAATGGAGCTACTGCAAGGGAAAGAGAGGGGCATGGCAGGGGGCTCCTGTCATAAATATAAATGGAAGGGTAAACCCCTTTAAAATCCCTCCTGGCCAGAGGAAAAATCCTCTCACCGGTAAAGGGTTAAGAAGCTAAAGGTAACCTCGCTGGCACCTGACCAAAATGACCAATGAGGGGACAAGATACTTTCAAAAGCTGGAAGGAGGGAGAGAAACAAAGGGTCTGTGTGTCTGTCTATATGCTGCTTTGCTGGGGATAGAACAGGAATGGAGTCTTAGAACTTTTAGTAAGTAATCTAGCTAGGTATTCGTTAGATTATGATTTCTTTAAATGGCTGAGAAAAGAATTGTGCTGAATAGAATGACTATTTCTGTCTGTGTGTCTTTTTTATAACTTAAGGTTTTGCCTAGAGGGATTCTCTATGTTTTGAATCTAATTACCCTGTAAGGTATCTACCATCCTGACTTTACAGAGGTGATTTCTTTACTTCTATTTCTATTAAAAGTCTTCTTGTAAGAAAACGGAATGCTTTTTCATTGTTCTCAGATCCAAGGGTTTGGGTCTGTGGTCACCTATGCAAATTGGTGAGGATTTTTATCCAACATTTCCCAGGAAAGGGGGGGGGGTGCAAGTGTTGGGAGGATTGTTCATTGTTCTTAAGATCCAAGGGTCTGGGTCTGTAGTCACCTAGGCAAATTGGTGAGGCTTTTTACCAAACCTTGTCCAGGAAGTGGGGTGCAAGGTTTTGGGAAGTATTTGGGGGGAAAGACGTTTCCAAACAGCTCTTCCCCAGTAACCAGTATTTGTTTGGTGGTGGTAGCGGCCAATCCAAGGACAAAGGGTGGAATATTTTTGTACCTTGGGGAAGTTTTGACCTAAGCTGGTAAAGATAAGCTTAGGAGGTTTTCATGCAGGTCCCCACATCTGTACCCTAGTGTTCAGAGTGGGAGAGGAACCTTGACAGCTCCCCAGTCGGGGGCTCCTACCATTCACCAGGCTCCAGCTGCTAGTCCACTGCACTGGGGAAGGACAGGTCTTCCCCCCAAAAAAAGAGCAGCCGTGCAGAGGGAGGGGTGGTGGGGTGAGTAAGATCAGACCCACCTCCAGGTACCTTCCCTGGCTGCAGGAAGCTCCGCAGCTGCACTGCTTTCAGAGCCCCCTGTACCCTAGAAAAGCCTGGACCAGAGGACTTCTGCATCACCAGTACTGAGAGAGAATCTCTGCTGGTACCGACTCATTTTATGGAACCTACTTGCCCCCGTCTATGCCATCTTCAATGGTGTTTCATCATCCAGTACTGACATGGTTCCCATGCAGACTCTTTGAGGGTACCAAGAAAGATTTCCAGTCAGTATCGACACGACTTCCCCCATCACTACTCCACCGGTCAAACAGCAATCAAACCTCTGTACCAGTAAAAGTATGGGCACCTCCCCAGAGCTGGGGTACCATCTCTACCTCTGGTACTGGCTCAGTCAACTCACCCGATCCCTCATCTGACTCAGAGTTGTCTATACAGGGGCCCTCTGTTTTCCTGCTGCCTTCCCCTGAGGTTCAACCCAAGGAGGACACTCCAGCAGGAGACATACTCACAGACACTTGCGAGGACCAACTTAGGGCACTCCCCCTTTCTTTTCTGCCCCTTGAGCAGAGTGCACATCTTGATGTGTAGCACCCAGAGGGACATATTCAAAGAAAGAGCTACAAAGTTTTGATTGGTTTCAGAGTAGCAGCAGTGTTAGTCTGTATTCGCAAAAAGAAAAGGAGTACTTGTGGCACCCTAGAGACTAACCAATTTATTTGAGCATAAGCTTTCGTGAGCTACAGCTCACTTCATCGGATGCATAAAGTGGAAAGTACAGTGAGGAGATTTTATATACACACAGACCATGAAAAAATATACATTGTAAGGAGAGGTTTCAGAGTAACAGCCGTATTAGTCTGTATTCGCAAAAAGAAAAGGAGTACTTGTGGCACCTTAGAGACTAACCAATTTATTTGAGCTTAAGCTTTTGTGAGCTACAGCTCAAGGAGAGTGATCACTTAAGATGAGCTATTACCAGCAGGAGAGTGGGCTGGAGGGAGAGAAAACCTTTTGAAGTGATAATCAAGGTGGGCCATTTCCAGGAGTTAACAAGAACGTCGGGGGGGCGGGGGGGAAGATTAACAAGGAGAAATAGTTTCACTTAGTATAATGACTCAAACACTCCCAGTCTCTATTCAAGCCTAAGTTAATTGTATCCAATTTGCAAATTAATTCCAATTCAGCAGTCTCTCCTTGGAGTCTGTTTTCAAAATTATTGAGAATGGTAAAATGGGGATGCTTTGAAAGACAAAAGGAACTCATTTAGATTTTTCAGTCAGGGCTCTATTCTGCTTGTCCTTGATTCTTTAAGACTAGACATAGGATAGGGAGCTGCAGTGCTCCAATCTGAAGTAGATGATGGATTATTTCATTCATGCTTTGGCCTTGCCATTGGGTTGCAGAGACTGGCAATAAGACAAAGCTGTTCCTGCAACTCTTGCACTGCTCCATGTGTCCCCTTTTGCTCCAAAACTGAGATATCCTGACATTAGTCAGGAGTTTTACATATAGGATTGTGTGGGAGAACTGTAGATCGATCTGAGGCAACAGAGGACAGTTACTGACCTTGCACTTGTTCTAGCTACCACTTGCAAAGAAGTATTTTCTCCTATTGTACTTCATGTAGTGCTTCAATTTGACATGTGAACTGTATTATTTTCCATAGTGTCTGGCAGAAGTTAAATTATAAATTGACTTATCTGATGACTCTCAGCTTCCCATAAAGTTACCTATTACATCATTTACGATATCTGGGAACTGATTTGTCTGATCCCAAAGACCAAAAAACCAATATACCTGCATGAAACAGATTTTAATTCCACTTTATTTTTTTTTCTTTCCGGGGAGAAGCCCTTATACCATGCAGTTATTAGGATTCCAATACTGTCCACCCATGTTAGCATTCCTTGTGAAAGCAGGTGGAGGGTGTCAGGTAACAATTCATATTTGTTTGTTTATTTTCAAGGAAGGGGCTGAGATGATGCCTACCTGGACTTCCCTGCCTGTGATGGGCCTATATAGTGAGGTGGCCACTCGATCAGGTAAAAATCTCCTCCAGTGATACACAAAGATTCTCTGGCCACAAGGGAAAAAGCCATATCGATCTTTGGCAGTGACAACAGGTTAAATGTTGACTGGTGCACACACACAGAGATCACCTGAATTAACAACTTAACCACAGCCCACTACCTCCAGGACAATGAGTAACTAGGGGGAGAGTTTCAAGGAGCTCCCAGAGTTACCTGAACACCAATCCAGGTAAGATACCAGCACCAACTAATACCATAGCAATTCCAATGTTTTTAAAACTCATTCCATGCTACAGCCTTGTCATTCTTCTGTTCTGATGATCAGGATTTTTACTACCATGTATGTAAACTAGGTAATGAATATTAAAATATGAAAATTAGGGCATTGCATTATATGCATAAAATCTCCAGATTCCTGAACCTTCAGCCTTCACAAATATGTGCATGTGCAATAAGCATCTAAAAGCATTCTGAAAATTCGGTCTTTAACAATTATCACTGCAGAGGAATACAGGAAATAATAAATAGCCTTTGTGAGTAACAAAAAGCCAGAACAAACAATATATAACTATGCCACACATAAGAGATATAATCAACAATATCCTATAGGCCAGAATGTGACAAAACAGTAAAGGTTCTATCTCCAGAGTTTCTAGTTGTTTCTAGACAACACCCATTTAGCAGATGGAACTTGCAGCAAAACAATACTACATCATTTGCATGGGGAATGGTAAAAACATGATGCTCATAATATAGCACTTTTTGTCTTCAAAGCACTGCACAAAACCATATGATGCAGCTGAGGAAAATAAATAAATATTTTAGAGCTTTATTCATTTCATAACTAAGAAAATTTTAATAAAGCAAAGATTCAGTGTTTGCTGTAGTTTCCTGAACAAAATATGTTTATGTCTGATGTGCACTGGTAAGATTGTGTATTTAATTTGGCCAAATGAATGGTATAGAAGATTAAGTTTGTATCTAATTAATCTTTACACAATTTTCAAAATACAGGGATAAAATTACTACATCTATTTCTTTTTTATTTTATCAGTTTAATAATGCATGGCAAATGTGATTTGTAAGAAAACAAAGATACTGTGCTAACTGCTGTAATTATCTTAAACAGAAATAATGTAGCATGACAATTTAAAAAAAAAAAAACAGTACTAGTGCTATTTGTCAAGAACAATGGGATTGAGTCCCCTCATCTAACATAGCACTAGTCAGTTCAGCCTTCAGGCAGGTTAATGAGCCCAGCTGGTTTACAGCAGAATGGCCTGATTGGCTGAAAGAAGCCAAAAGGCTGAAAGAAGCCAAAAGGTCTGCATTTAAGCTAAGCAGCAGTTCCCTGGCTACTCAACATTTATGCCCACAGCTGTGATTGTGATATGCCCCTTGCTCCTGCCTTGTATTCAGCCTTCTTCCTGCCCTACTCCAATCAAGCCCTGCTCCCTTCCTCACTTCTGACCTTGACTCTGACCATTGGCTCCAGTTACTGACTTCTGACTCCAGCTCTGTCCTGTGACTCTGGCTCCCTGCTCCTGTCCCTGGCTCTAACCACTAGATAAGACTGCCCACATTCCGGTCCTGACACTGTTGATCATCAATTGTATGGGACAATAAAATATAGCCACTGCAGATAATCAAGTGCATTATTTGGTCTACATGTTTTATTGTAATGCGGCAAATAAAAGCGTAAGCCATTATATGTTGATCTGAAATGTATCTTGTCCTCAAGTTATTAGGCTTCCCTAATAATAATAATAATAGGTACAATCAAATGCAAAGTAAAAGATATGAAATATCAATCAGACAGCAAGGAGAAATTCTGAGGTACAACATATGGGTATATTTAAAAAAATTAGATTTGGTGCAAAATGAAATGGCTTAGCTGCATAGGCTCAGCTGCCTAATAGGGTTGGCAGGAGACAGCACATCACACCTGGGTGCTCGATATTGGCTTACTGTTCACTTCAGGAAGCAAATGTATAAAGCCATATGTAGTTTGGGTTCAAGCTATTTAAGAGACCATCTCCCTCCCTTCTCCCCATGCACTACTAGAACAGTTCAGGTCAGCTGATGAACTCTTGCTAATAATACTTATATTTGAATATTGAGTATTCTCAATGAATTCCTATCTAGAACTCCTTCCCACTGCTGTAACAGAGTTTGTGTTTATTAGTTCTCAAGGACTGTTGAAAATATCTATTTATTCATGTCTCTTCATAAGATTGGTTGGTAGGAATGGTTTTAAGGAAGGCTCTGATTTTTGACTGGGGATGTTGCCTCTTAGTTTATATTTTTTTAGAAGGTTATTGTAAATTTAGGTATTGCCCTTTTTACAGCCTTTTTGAGACAGTCTAATGCTTGAACTATGACTGGACTTTTAACTGGCATAAATGTACCCAGAGACTTGGGCAAAGAGCACATTTTTGTTGTTTATTTTAAATAAATATAAAGATAAAGTTTGCACAATAGGATTATTAAATATCACTTGATAAAGGAATATATGAATTTCTCCCTTTAAAAAAAAATGATAGTCTACCCTTCAAAGAAAATCCACGTTTGTAGTATTACTCAGCAATCTTCATTCGCCTTCCCTTCAGCTCCATATTTGGCACCCTTAAATCATTCTGCAGAAGGCTTATACTTCAGAAAGTGAACGTTAAAAAATAAAAAAATTACAGGAACATTTGAACAACCAATCCCACCGCCACAATTTTAATATCCACTCTAGATTGCTTTTTTCCAGGAATGTATCAATGTCAGCAACAGTATATTTCAAATGCTTACATTTTCTTCTCATCTTCTGCTTTTACTGTTCTATATTTCACCTGTATAGTATAGATCTACAAGCCAAATCAATGCCCACTCCAGTGATATTAGCTTAAAGTGACATACAGCTTCCTTTTCAAATGCTTTTCCTTCACGTGGATCTCAAAGGGGTTCAGCTCCAAATATCTTATTCAGACGTTTTGGTATAGTTGCCATCTTCATACACTATTACAGTATTTGACTTTAGAACAGTTCATCAAATTATTGTGGATAATAACAGAATGCAACACTATGATTAAATAAAAGCTCTGTGTAAACTCAAAAGCTTCCATCTCACACAAACAACAGTTGGTCCAGTGGAAGATATCACCTCACACACCTTGTCACACTATGGTTAAGTGATACACATCATATATGAAACAGCTGTAATCTCATCTTTGTACAGTGTGTTTTTCACCATGATATAAGTACATACAAGGCCACCTAAATGCAAACTTTCTTAACCCACATAATTCTTAAAGTGTAACAAAACTGGGACCCAAACAATTTGGTCTCTATCAATCTCACTAAGGCCCATTTTATTGCACTCCAATGAATTATCTCCTTTCTGCTTCCCTTCCCCCCGCCCCCACTTTTTTTCCTTCATCTTTGTTCATGTCATCCTTTTCCCTGTCAATCCTTTTCTTTCTTTTCAACTATTTTGAGCAGCTGCAGTAGAAGGAATGAAAAATTTCTTACCCAATAATTTTCTGTTAGCAGCTTCTCTTCTCATTTGTAACTGATGGGTTAATGCCCCCCACCTTTAGAATTTGGCGGCAGCTTAATATTGTTAAGAGTCTCCAGGACTAAGCCCCACCCTTATGTTCAGGCCAACAGAAGAGTTCTTCCAAAGCTGTAGAAACACTCCAGCAATAAATTATTTGCATTAGGACAACTTGATATAATGCATTAATTAACCTCAAGAGAATTATATGTTTAAGTCTTCCTTGAGAGAAAATTTTCAATTTGTATTCTGGTCATTTAGAAGACTACCAGGGTGGGCTGAATGAGGAGAGAAGCTGCTAACACAAAGAAAATTATCAGATAAGGAATTTCTCATTCTGTTTGCACAGCTTCTCTCCTCATTCATCACTAATGGGAAGGAGTGAGTAGTGAATCAAAGAAGTGTGCATGGATGTGGGGAGGATAAGCCTATGCATGACACCAGCAATTCTAGCCATTGAGATAATTGGCTGCATGACCATTGCCAGGAAATGACTGATGCAATGAAGTATTGGATCTTACAAATATTTACTCTGAGGGTAAAATTATGGCCAGGAACATGTTCGTTTTGACCCCTGCCTGAGAAATTTTTTGTGTTAGGTTCAAAAGCTCATCTTGATTTTCAAGAATTGGTGGGTATGAATCCTTTCCACCAACCATCCAGTCACAAATTGGTCTGTTTCTCTGGACAGGGCACTGATTGGGATGTTGTCTATGCATAGATATAGAAGCATAACTTGCGACCTGTGCCTTGCTGAGACTACTGCTGTGTGTTTAAGACTCTGGGTGAGGAGGGTGCATCAGGAAGAAGAGTTTTGTACAGGAATTGTGAGCTCTTGTTGATGGTTATAAATTGGCCATCAACAAAGCTCTGGAACAGCCTTCCAAGGGGAGCAGTGGGGGCAAAAAATTAAACTGGCTTCAAGACTTAGCTTGATAAATTTATGAAAGGGGTGGTATGATGGTACTGCCTACGGTGGCAGGTAACCCACAGGCAACTGCCAGTAGCAAAAGTCCCAAACGGCCGGTGATGGGACACTAGATGGGGAGGGCTCTGAGTTACTATAACAACTTAGCTGGGGAAGGCTCAGACATCTACCTCCGATTATCTCACAGTAACTCTCTCTGAACTCTCTAGATACATAATATTTCTAGCAATAGACAGATTATATCATTTCTCATGCCCAGTCTCAGCCCTATGTATTAAATCTTTACAGATATCAGACCCTGTAGGAAGCAGACATCCGTTACTGGAAATGAGGTGGTGTGATCAAGTGGACCATGGTAATAACTGATTTGCCCTGATTTATTTTTAAAACTTTAAATTATTATGTTTTAAAACTACCTGACTACTATGTAGTGCATTCCTCCTCCCCTTCCCCCCAGCCCTCCCAGCCAAAGCACCGTTCTTTCCTCTGGGATGGCCAATGAAGGGCACCCTCTAGAAAAGTGCTAATAATCATCCACTGATTAGCCAGATATATTAGCAGTCATGGTAATACAAAATCTTATCCTTCCTCCCTCTTCATTTGTGATGCAGCCTATATCTCATGGAAAAACTTTAGATATCACCAACCTGAGAACAAAGATCATGAGTGTTAAATTCGGCGGAAAACGCAGACATTTTGTAAGCTCTGTTTGTGAGCTCTCTCATGCTGCTGTTATATATCTTTTGCAACATACTTTACTACTGCAAGACACCCTTCATATCCCCTCCTAATTTACCTAACTCAGAAAATTAAATTTTCACATTCAGTTTTCTTGTAAGAAAAAAAATCTAATCAAAATACAATTGAGCAGTCCTTAATTTTACTTCCAAATATCAAGCCAATCTTCCTTAACCTCTTAAGTGACTTTTTTTCTTTAGATTATTTGTGACTATGACATTTTAATTTTCATCTTTACAAAAAGAATGGTAGCATGCACATTGTGCTGTATATCTACTGAGCAATAGGAGTGCCCCTTCATGGGACAATGTACATGCTGCACATTGTGAATCTTTTAATGTGGAATTTGTTGTGGTTCCATGCTTCACCTGAAGAATCAAGGTACTGTTTGATTTGTCGTCTTTTATTCCTGTTACTCACTGAGTTATGAACACTATCTAAGCACTATCTGAAAAGTGTTACAGTGTTTAATATAGATACACACATTTATTCTTCTGTTTTTATTGTAGGGATAATTGAAACAGGAAATTTAACAATTGACCTAAATATATCCACTGCGCCAAGCCTGCCAAACCTTTGACATCAGCCGGCCAATTTATATATAACCACTTGAAAAATGCATGTTTGTCTTTTTTACACATGCTATTTGGCAAGTTCTTGGCAGATTACCCATAACAAGCAGGTCACTTTTATCATAAAACAAAGATTATCACTGCCTTCTGAAAGCCAGAAATGAGGTGATTCAGGATAGAGATCAGAATCTTAATGCCTTGGTTTGCTACAAGTTCCCTAATGGACAAAATGCAGGCTAATTAAAGCACATGGAAAGGAAGCACATCTCTATCAGTCTAGCAATTCCAGGTATGGGATTTATTATGCAAAAGCAATCTTTCATCATTTATACTACCAGAACATGGGAGCAGAAACACACAAATCTGGTGAATACCAACCACCGGTGCCAATGGATTAATACATGCTCTTTAACCTGAATAAAACCATCATAATGTCAAAGACACACTCATTGAAAATGAGGTTTTATGCTTATACATCTGCCCAATACAAACACCTGCAATCCATATGAAGAAATGTTTTTGAAGGTCAGAAACCCTGTGGTTCATTTGAGATCAATAAGAGAACCTCCATCAATGGTACCAGCAGCAGCACATTCTGCTACGCCCTGAGATATTCAACTATAAACTGAAACCTTGTGAATTAGAGACTGACATTTTACTGAGATTATACATATCTACACTACCACTTATGTTGGCAAAATTTATGTCACTCAGAAATGTGAAAAAACGTCCCCCTGAGCAACGTAAGTTTTGCAGCGTAAGTGGTAGTGTGCACAGTGCTATGTCGGTGGGAGAAGCTCCTGCCAACATAACTACTGCCGCTCATTGAAGGTGGTTTAATTATGTCGACGGGAGAGCTCTCTCGTGTCAGCATAGAGTGGCTATTTGAGCGATCTTACAGCAGCGCAGCTGCATCGTTTGCAGCTGTGCCACTGTAAGGTCTCTAGTATAGACACAGCCTTTGAGTATAGTTACCCACTAATTCCTCACACAATCCTCAGTCTCTAGTAGCTGTTTTGGTTGCACAAGAAACTGTTCATCTAAGTTTACTGTAAACGGCAATATTTCACAATAGCAAGTTGACAATGTCTATAGGAGGCAGAATAATGAAAGTGATTGTTAATAGCAACAGAAGGGAATTAAATCATATGTCTGAACAAAAACTGGAAACAGTTCTCTTCTGAGGTATTTCAGTATCCACTCACTTCTCTTTATCTCTATCCATAACACTGTGTTCTCCTGCAGAAGACTTGCTTTTCATGGAGATTCTTCAAAATGATCAACTATTTCCTTAACTTGATAAGCTGCTTGTTTCCTGAGGAGTCCCAACACAGCCAGTCTTTTCCAGTGGACTCACAAGCCAGTCCAGGACAAATGAACACAATATTCTCTTTAGGCAATTTCTTTTTATTTTCCCTTTTAGATTCAGAAATCTCACTGTGAGAACCATTCACTAAACGGTGAATACCAATAAGCATTCAGGCTTTTGATTAATCCATTGTTGAAATAATCATAAGAAGAAGAAAACTTAACAGGTTGTTCTACCCATATTTAAAATTTTCTTCCAAAACTCAGAGCTTTCCTCAATGCCCAAATGGAAGGAAAGGTGTACTCCTTCACTTACATTTCCATCTGTACTTCAGAAGATGGAAATGATGATTTATGGGAAACTTTATGCCATAACAGTGAATCCCAGACTTCAGGGGTTCTCTTTTATAAACATTTCATGATTCACAGCAGTAGGCTCAGTGTATTTACTACTGTAATTCAGAAAAAAAGTAAAAAAAGTTGACTTTCAGCAATATTTTAAATACTAACATCTGTATTTAGTGTTTTAAATCATTGTTTTCTATTTTACTATTGCAATTGTTTTAACTATTTGCAGCATCTTCAGAGCTGTAAATGGTGGGTTTTATAAATGCCTTATTACACAATGAGAATGAACACAGCTACCACTAGCACAATTTCATTTAGTTTTGAACAGAAAATGAACATATTAGATCAGAACCTCTGGTGTGATCATAAAATCACTGAAATTCAGAGACTCCAGAGGTCATCTGGTCCAGCCCCTTGTGCCGAGACAGGACGAAGTATACCTACACCATCCCTGATGAATATTTGTGGCAAATTTACCATGCTGATTTATGCTATACATATCCTGGCCCTCAAGCAGTTTAAATGGCTTGAGTTAGTGTTAGCCCATCCTAATGTAAGTAGCAATCCCCTGGTTGCATACTCTCAACACAGGATGCTCTTGTACCACTCACCCTCCCTATTGCTGGTATAGCAGGAGGAAGGAGGTGTGTGGATGAAGAAAATGAGGTGTCGCTGGGAAGCTGCTGTATTACACCGATCAGCTACTGTATCTTTGATGTAGCCCTGGTGCTTATGAAAATGACAGCAGCCCCTCAATCTACTGCAACACAGTGGGAAAAATCAGCAAAGAGCAGCAGCAGCAGCATTAGAGAATACAACATAGAATCAGATTCACAATAAGGGCATAAGTATTTCAGATGTTACATCTAGTGGCTCAATCTAAATGTGCTGCTGAATACCTCCTGTGAGATACTGAGTCCCCACAATTCCCTTGGGAAAATGGAGCAACTGAGCCTGTTCAGCACTACTCAATATTAGCCCCTTGTTTTATATAACATTTCTTGAAAAGACAATTTATTTTTTTGGCAATTTGATTTTTCTACTCATGATACAAGTTTGTCCACAAAGAGGCTATTAATATTATGCCTATTAAAATTAACTTTTGTTAAAAAAAAAGGCTACACAGGAAAAACTTAAAGAAAAATTTCCAAACTCTGATATTGTCACAGAAATACAATAGATAACCTCAATTTTTTTTAGATACAGTAGTAATGTTACCATGGTCTGAGTTACTTAACATGACTGCATCAATCCCAAAACTTTCCATGCCACTTTCAAAGAGTATTTTAAGCAAAATCTGAATTATTCTAATGTGTCTATTATTTTATAGTTTTAACATCACAAATAAATCAGCAGTACCTTGAATGTTACAATTATTAGTTTCTCTAGTTAAGTAAAGGTTTTAATACAAATGAAATTCACGGATTGTTGTGATGTATTTGAAAATAGGGTTTGTGTGCTAACTCCTGGTGAAGCGAAGGAGTACTTCAAGGGAAGATCTTGAATCTGGACATGGAGATCTTAACATGAAGAGAAAGTACTAGATGGTGGTGTTCTATATTTTGCAGGAGAGGGTATTTTAAGCATTGAGAAATACAAAGACACTTTTGGTCCAGTTTTACATAATTTTTTTGGCTTACATCCCGCGTCTAAGAAACTACACAAAGTAATAATGGAAAAACAAAAAAACCTGCTTTGTCTCACATCCTAACAAAAAATAGCTTATAAACTTTCATAGTTCAAATGTAAGAGATACATAGACCTTTTATGAATCAATTCTTATATGCTTCATAAATCAAGGCTGTGATTCTTAAACGTCACCCGATAATTAAATTTTATGTGCAGTACCTACCTATGTCATATGCCAGAAAGTCAGCCGAAAAGCACTTTGCACCATTACTCAGAGAAGTATCATTATGGGTGTTTCCACCAAAAATCAGCAGAGCTCCACTTATTAAGACAGCTGAATGAAGATACTTTGCAAAACCACTCTCTTTCAAAATAGTCCTAGAAAATATAAGAATAAAATAATACATTATAATATATTAAAAGCCTATCGCTTTTATAATAGATAACAGTTATAGCTAGGGTTCCTACATAAAACACAAGAAAACCAGTAAAGTTAAGTAGGGTACCCAGTGAATATAATATAAAATATACTGATCATTTCTGAGATAATAAATTTGCTCATATCATAATAACTGTTTCTAATTCAATTAAAAAAATCAAAATCGTAAGATACATTTTCTTATTTTACCAACTGACTTATCTAAAAAATTAGATCAGCTATGAATTACTCAGGAAATATGCTTGCCTAAAAAAAGGTTAACTTTTAACCCAACATTTCTATTAGCATGTGCACACATAATTTTTTGGCTAGAGAAAGAACAGTTATTCTCCTTTCATTACTGTCGTTCTTTGAGATATGTTGCATATATCCATTCTGCTAGGTGTGTGCGCATTTCATGCACTGGTGCCAGGGACCTACATCTAGCGGCTCCCACAGAGGCAGCCATGCCTGCACCATGGTGTCGCTCATGGTGCAAGCAAAAGGTACAAAGGGCGAAGCTGCCATGCCTACCCTTCAATTCCTTCACACCAGACTCTTAGATGAAAGACTCCAATGTATTGGGGATGGAGGGTGGGTCATGTAATGCACATGTGTAGAGCCCCGCATGGGGGGGCGCAGCATGCTCGGGGCAGGCAGCAGGTCGGAGTCAGGGCTGTCCAGCACCCGCTCGCTGTGCTGCTGCCTGTCCAGCATCTTGGGCTCCTCGGACAGCACCAGCATCTCTACCATAGCCCGGCCCAGCAGCACTGGCTGCGCTCCCAGTCCCAGGCCTGCCCCTGCCATGGGGATTGGAGCGGCAGGGCCCTGGCACCCCACCCCTTCGCCCCACTGTGACGCAACATGCACTGCTGCTGCCGTGTGCCGTCGCTCGTGAGCCCCTGGAAGCAGCACGTGATGCAATGCCCCTTCCCCCCACCCTCTGCCATGCCACCCCTTCTCCTCTGAATCTCCCTGTGCTGCCCCTTACCCCCAGTTCCCGCCCTCGCAATGCCTCTTCCCTGCAAGTCAGCCCCGCATCCCCCGTTGCTAGCCCTTGTGAGACCGCTTGCTGCTGCAGGTGCGGATGCAGATACAGGTAAAAGACAGCTAGCAGATCGCTGGTTGGATCATGGGTTGATCTTGGCCGATGCGGATCCACATTTTTGTATCCGCACAGGGCTCTAGACGTATACAATATAGCTCAAAGAACAACAGTTACAAAAGATGAGTGACCACTCTTTCTTCTTTTAGTGATTGAATATTTCCATTAGACTAGGTGACTCCAAAGCAGTTTTCAGGAACGTGAGGCTAGGAGTCTCATTGGAAAAGGGACTGCAAAACTGTTTTCCCTACAATAGCAAAGGCATGGACTGTGAACTACATTACTAGGGCATTACCCAGAAAGGCTGTGGATGCTGAGTGAGCTCTGGCTGAATGCACAGACTTTTCCATACAGGTGTTGTAACATGACAATGCAGCTGGTGATCCACTTGGAGAGCCATTATGCTGTTGCAGTATGCCTCCTCATTAATTATGCATGGGAAACTAATAGTTGGGAAGAGAGCCAAAAGGGCTTTGGTTCTGTCTAGATAAAAAGCCAGGGCTTGGCAAACATCCAAAGGGTGGAGCTTTTGTTTGTCTTTATGGAAATGTAGCTTTGTAAAGAAAACTGGTAAATCTTCTTTGTAAAGATGACTGGTTGAGATGAAAATCAGACTCTCCCTTGGGAAAAAACGTAGGATGTGGCCTAAGCTATACCTTGTCCTGGAAGAAAACAAACAGCGTATGGAGGTTCTGTTACTAGGACATGCAGTTCTCCTACTCTCCTCGTGATGTGAAGGTTACCAAAAAGCTACCTTTGCTGAAAAGTGTAACGCCAAACAGGAAGCTAATGAACCCCATAAGTACTGACAACTAAAGGGGAACCCCATAAGTACTGACAACTAAATTCAAATCCCCATGTGCAGCAGGGTCGCTAATGGATAGAATCATCCCATCTAGGTCTTTTGAGAACCTGTAGTCATTGGTTTAGAGAAAAAACCAGTCCTCCCCATGATATGGAAGTGAAACACTGAAATTGCAGCCAGGTGCACCCTGATGGAGCTGACAGTCAAACCTGACTCTTTCAGGTGTCACAAATAGTCCAAGTTTTTTGAAGCATAGTCTGCATAGGCCACAGACAGTCCATGTTTAATTGCCCAGACAGAAAATTGCTTCCGCTTACTAAAGCGAGTAGCCATTGTGGATAGGTTCCTACTATTAAGTGGGACATTTCAGAACAACGTGCCTCCTCAGGGTCTAGCCACTGAGGAACCAGGCCATGAAGTTGATGGTTTGGGTGTAACACCCAACTGTGATCATGCGATATCAGGTTCTTGACTGGAGGCTGGGGAAGAGGTTCCTTGACTGACAGCTTGCAGAGGTCTGAATACCACAGTTGTCTTGCCCAGGGTCCCACAATGAGTATCATTTTGTCTTGGTCCTGCTTCACCTTGAGGATGGCCTTGGAAATAAGTGGTATTGGGAAAAGGGGATAGGAGTCGAGCAGGTCCTTGCCCCAAGGGAAAAGAAACACCCCTGAGATAAACCCTGGGCTGTGGCCTGCCCTCAGACAGAACTGGGAGCAGTTCTGATGGGTTGTGACTAAGTCCACAGTTAGGATTCCTCCTATTTGAACCACTGATCTTAGAATAAGTGTGTTTGGGGACCACTCATGATGCAAGGTGAAGGATCTGCTTAATCTGCCTACTATGACATTGTGAACCCCCACAGGTGTGATGCTACAAGTGACAAGGAATTTTATATGCAGAAGTTCCGCAGCCTGACTGCCTCCTGGCAGAGGCTCTTTGATGTGGCTTTCCCCCCTGCTTATTAATGCACAACACTGATGTGGTGTTATTTGCAAGTATTTGGACAGCTCTGTTGTGTAAATGGGTAGGAACTGGTGACCTTCTATGGAGTTTGCCCGTAGCTCTAGAATGTTATGTACAGTCCCATCTCTTGATTGGACCACAAGCTTTGAGCTTGCCAAACTCCCAGATGGTCTCCCCACCCCATAACTGAAGCATCTATTACTAAAGTCATGGAAAGAAAAGGCAGAGAGAAGAAGTCTCCTGCAGACGTCGTTGTGGCTCATCCACCAATCCAGTGAGGATAAGATTTTGCCAGGGATGCATACCAGTCCATCCAGGTGATGTACCTGAAGGCAGTACACCGACCTGAATCATGACTGTATCCCTCTGAGATGAAGTCTGGCATTTGGGTTCATGTAATTGCATGCCACCATACGCTCCAGGAGCTTGAGGCAATTTCTCACTGATGTCTGAGGGGCACACAGAAGTCTCGGATGGCTAGGAGTCTTACTGGCGGGGGAAAGGCCCTGCCTCGGATTGAATCCAGAACTGCACCGATAAATTCTATTCTCTGGAGGGGTTCTATGGTCAATTTCTATCTGTTAATACCAAACCTATGCATTAAGCAGCTAGAGTGTTTCATTAATGTATTTCTCCACCCCCTGAAGGGAGCAGCTCCACAGAAGCCAATCACCCTGGTACGGGTACACCTGGGCATCCAGTGGTGGAGGCATGGAGCCACCACTGCCATGCATTTCATGAAAACCCTCAATGCAGATGATAGGCCAAAGGGTAGAACTGTAAACTGGTCCCCTCTTGCTATGAACATGAGAAATTTTCTGTGACCAGGGTGAATGGCTTTATGCATGGAAATATGCGCCCTTTGAGTCTAGGGCAGCATACCAATCTCCTGGATCTAATGAAGGGGTAATAGTTGCTAGGAAAACCATGCCCAACCAAAACTTCTTGATTTATTTATTAGGTACCAAAGGTCCAGAATAAGCCTGAGATCCCCTTTTGCTCTGGGTATTAGGAAGTACTGATTCAGAGGGGTACTTCGGTGTTTCCCGAGAATGTAGATTCCACTCTTCTTGCCTCAGAACTGATTTGAGAGATGAGTCCCTGAAAAGGGACAGGGAAGGTGGGAAAGACAGGAATTGGAGGGTATATCCCAATTCCACCAAGCTTAGCACCCAATTGTTGGAGGTGATGGACTGCCACACACTTAGAAAATGTGACAGCGTGGTCTCATGGGGACTGAGGGGAAGCTTGTAAGATCTGGTATAGTTTACATACTGTCCTTGAGGAAGAAGTCAAATAGGCTGTTAAGAGGCATGCAACTGCCTGGATGAGGAAGCAGTGGATGCGGGTGGGGGGTGAAACTTTGTTCTCTTCCCAGCTGATCTAGAGAGACCCACGGATTTCAACACTGCCCTTTTAAATGTATGCAGTGCCTTATCCATTTCAAGGAAAATAAATCACAGCCCTTGAAGGGGAGATCTTCAGTGGTTTGTTAGACTTTGGCAAGAATTCACGAAGCCTGGAGCCATGTATATGGTGCCTGGTTACGGCTATTGCCATGACTCTGGCAGCTGAGTCCACTGCATCCAAAGAAGCATGTAAAGCAGACCTTGTGACTGTATAACCTTCCTCCAGGAGAGACCGACACTGAGCCTTGAAGTCCTCAGGAAGTTTTATTAAGGAATTTCAAGATGGCATCCCAATATGAATATTCACAACAGATCGACAGAGCCTGATAGCTTGCTTTGCACCATTTTAATCCCTCTGCTGAATATATTTTTCAGCCAAAGAGGTCCAACTTTTTTTTGCATCCTTATCCTTACGAGGCACTTTTGCTGTGTCTTGGAAGTTTCTTTTATTTTCTGCTGCCACCACTCGAGAGGATGGTGTGGCATGTTGATAAAACTGCTCATACACCTGAGAGGGAATCTGGGATTTGTGCTCTGTGAGCTTTTTCATTGGCATGAAAGATGTTGGAGCTTACTATAAGCTGCATAGTTGCTTCATTTATAAGAAGAGAAACTTTCTATGACATAGCAGGTGTAAAATGTCTGATCTTGTGAGGATTTTCTTCCACAAGCTGTATTTATATAGCCATCCTTCTCAGGAGTGCCTGGTAGGCCTTAAAATCGTTCAGTACCAGAGAAGATGATTTCAGTATCAGGGCCTCATCTGTTTAGGAAGATGACATATTCAAAGGGGGCAGGTACAACCCTCTTGGGGCTGGTTGAGAAATGCAGTTGCATAAGGCCTGTCTGAAGCCAACAACGGACAATCCTGAGCCTTGGCCCCTCAGTGAAGGCTGATATTGGAGTCAAGCAGCCTACCAGTACTGTAACAAGGAAACTTTGCCCGTGGGGATATATTTCAGTAGTGTAGCATTGGCTGGTACCGACATCCAATGGTCTATCAGTTTTGGGTGGCAGTATTCCCTCCTCTGGGACTAGTTTCTGTAGTGCAGTGGAGATGATCATCTAGAATCCAGAGGCATCCCTCATGGTATCCAGTAGAGACAGTGATGGGGTTGGCACGGTAACAGAGGCCAAGTGTGCTTAGACTCAGCCCTTCAGTCTCTCAATCTTCTCTTGTCAAGACAACTCCTATGAGAGCAACAATGATCCCTAGAGGATGCCCTGGATTCCTGTACTGGGAGACATAGGAGGAGAGAAGGAGTACTCCCCAGACCAGGAATGCAAGGTATCAGAGATAGCATTATTGGAGATTGGGAGTGAGAGTACCAATGATTTAGATAATAGCATAGAGAGTACACTTATAAAGTTTGTAGACAATACCAAGCTGGGGAGTGTTGCAAGTGCTTTGGAGGATAGGATTAAAATTCAAATGATCTGGACAAACTGGAGTCATGGTCTGAAGTAGATAGGATGAAATTCAATAAGGACAAATGCAAAGTACTCCACTTAGGAAAGAACAATCAGGTGCACACATACAAAATTGGAAATGACTGCCGAGGAAGGAGTACTGCAGAAAGGAATCTGGGGATCATAGTGAATCACAAGCTAAATATGAGTCAACAGTGTAATGCTATTGCAAAAAAAGCAAACATCATTCTGGGATATATTAGCAGTAGTATTCTAAGCAAGACACGAGAAGTAATTCTTCCTCTCTACTCCGTGCTGATTAGGCCTCAGCTGGGAAACTGTGTCCAGTTGTGGGTGCCACATTTCAGGAAAGATGTGAATAAATTGGAGAAAGTGCAGAGAAGAGCAACAAAAATGATTACAGGTCTAGAAAACATGACCTATGAGAGAAGATTGAAAAAATTGGGTTTGTTTAGTCTGGAGAAGAGAAGACTCAGAGGGGACATGATAACAGTTTTCAAGTACATAAAAGGTTGTTACAAGAAAGAGGGAGAAAATTTGTTCTTCTTAACCTCTGAGGACAGGACTAGAAGCAATGGGCTTAAATTGCAGCAAGGGTGGTTTAGGTTGGACATTAGGAAAAAATTCCTAACTGTCAAAGTGGTTAAGCACTGGAATAAATTGCCTTGGGAGGTTGTGGAATCTCCTTCACTGGAGATTTTTAGGAGCAGGTTGGACAAACACCTGTCAGGGATGGTCTAGATAATACTTAGTCCTTCTTTGAGTGCAGGGGACTGGACTAGATGACATCTCGAGGTCCCTTCCAGTTCTATGATTCTATGATAACAGTCACATCAAAGGCTTCCTGGCTATCAGCACCATGCACTGAGGCACAGCAGTTACCGCTGGTCTCTGAGCTGGCTTCATAATCAATGGATGCTGTACCAGACCTGAAGATGCTGGTACCATAGCAGACCCAAACACTGAAGGCAACATGTGCACTTCATGAGGCAGCTCCAGCAAGACACTATCAGTCTGAGCAGCTGGTGAGGGCAGTACCAACAGGCTCATGAGATCTTTCTCAGCTCTGTCAGCCTGTGGTCTCAAGACAGACCTTTGTTCTGCTGTGATCAAGGGTGACCGCTCTAGTGCCTTCTCTAGGAAAAGCAGCAGCCCTCCACAGTCCTGGCTTGTGAAACAGAGTCAATGGCTCTGCCCTGATCGAACAATTATGGAGTGGTATCACAGAGCAGCAAGCCAAAGGGCTGAGCTGTACCTTCGGAACTGGCATGGCTAGAATCCGAGCCAAAGAGTCCTGCACTGAGGATTCTGATGATGCAGAAACCATATCTTGCTTTAGCTTTGGAGGCCAAAAGAGCTCTGAGAATTTAGGTCTCTTTGAGGAATGCCCTGGTGCAGTGTATCTCCTCCTTTCTCTGCCTTCTGGTAGGGCTGGAGGAGCATTCCTAGACAGGTAGGAATCCCTCTAACAGATCGAGGCAGTAGCAATGCAGGGTAAAGGGTGACCTCCACAATGATGTACCTGACGTGTTCTACTCTTAGCATCTTGCCCTTTTTGTCTTGGAGCCTGAGCAAAATAGACATCTGTCCTTGAGCTGACCCACACTCAAGCAGTTCAGGCAACAAGAGTGAGGGTCACTCACAGACACCAGTTTGCAACTCCCAGAACAAGGTTTGAAGCTGGGGGAATATAGGCACAGGTTCCCCCAGTAGCTGGCACAGCCCAGAGTCCACTGATTTACTAATAAAAAGAACGAGGAGTACTTGTGGCACCTTAGAGACTAAAATTTATTTGGGCATAAGCTTTCGTGGGCTAAAACCCACTTCATCGGATGCATGCAGTGGAAAAAGCATGCATCCGATGAAGTGGGTTTTAGCCCACGAAAGCTTATGCCCAAATAAATTTTAGTCTCTAAGGTGCCACAAGTACTCCTCGTTCTTTTTGCTGATACAGACTAACATAGCTACCACTCTGAAACCTGATTTACTAATGAGAAAGAAAGGGAAAGAGAGAAAGAGAAAGGCCCATTCAAAGAACACAAACTAGCAAAAAATACTAACTGGAAGTTCAGAGGAACAACTGACAGGATGTTCTGACCACTGAGTACAAACAGTAAGAAGAAATAGAAGGGTAGGTGTGGCAGCTCCATTTTTTATACCCTCAACTCAGAACAGGAGCAGCACCAGGGTCTTTTGTGGGAGCGGATAAGACCGCCAGTAAGGAATTTCCTCTACATTGCCTCCAATCCTAGGGCCCGATCCTACAAACCCTTATCCATGTAAGCAGTCAAAGAGGTTGCTTGATCAGACCTGTACAATGAATTACATTACTATACTCTGCATAAATACAAAATGAAACTGTTTTGCCATTAACTTCACATTAACATTGCTCTGAGCTAACATTCTTTCTTTCTTTCTAATTGCATAACACAGTCTCCCTAGGGGTGCACTGATGTTTTTACCATCATTTTTACATCATTGTGAATCCCTTATGTGACAGTATGTCTCACTGCTTTGATATCATGTCAATCGACTAAAAAATTAGAGACATAATTAAAAAGAGAATAAGAATTATTGTGCGGAAAGATGCTGGGAGGTGGGTGTTGAACCTAAATACAGAATCTTGCCCTTCAAAAACCTTTTTTGTAAAAATACCATAAAAGAAGACAGTAATGACTACCTGCAGTAGCTAATTTTTTTTTGTGATGCTAATAAAAGAGAATAAGTCAGCGCATCCATAGCACAGCCATACCTTTCAAACTGCTTCCACTTTTAGCCTCCATATTTTTTAACTAAGTGTGGGTTGCATTTGTTTTGTTATTTATAATGAATAAATTTTGCAGATAGAGCACGAAACACACAAAAGTGCGTTTCGCCAACCTAAAATTAGCTTCACCTTTTAAATAATTTTTGGCCTAACAACTTAATATTTTATGGCCAACATAGTTTCAATACATTATACTTGCTTTTATAATTATTTTTCAGTGTCCAAAATGTGCTAGATGCCTCAAAGCAACAAGTATATATATGGTCCCAGCACACAAGAACATGCAATTCAACTTTAAATACTTACAAATAGGGTTATAAACATGCAAAAAAGCAGGAAAAGTAGTATAAGAACAAGGGTAACAATAATAAGATCACATGCTTACTCAGCTCAAAGAGGCACGTACACCTCTTGATGGTCATGTTCCTTTTATTTTTCCCCACTTCCTCCCCTAATTTTTCATAGGTCAGACAGCAAAAGTTAGTTTTTAGGAGGTACCTGAATAAGGTGAGAGGTGGCTAGCAGAAGAGGTTTAGGGAGGGCATGGTAAGGACGGGGTAGCATGGAAAAAGGTGCAAATACGTCAGAGAGAAGATGATAAACCAGGTATTGTGGCTGAAATCACCACTGTAGTGGAGCCAGGATGGAATGCAGAAGATGACTCTCTGCAGTATATACTCCATTTATGTGTACCACCATATTCTTCATTCTCTGCCCTATATTCTCCAGACTGAAGGCTGATATATATTATCTACAGCTACAAACAGACTATAATGGGCTTTCTAGTATCTGGGGATTAGCCAGAGAGATCCCTCAACCACATCCCTTACACCAGAAGTCAAGAGTAAGGGTGGTACCCAAGGTACTACAAGGACCTATACCACCAGAAAATTCCCGTGCGCTGGGAGGCTAGGTCAGGCTGGGTTTAAGGCTACTAGAGCAGCAGCGAAGCAGTTTTGACAGATGTATGAATCTAGTCCAATATCTTCTTTTTCATAGTTATATAACAGTATTAATTGATTTTGTGTGTGTGTGTCCACATTTAAAATCCAATAAAATATTTAAATAAAAAGCACACAGAAACCTACTATTGTTATGCCATATTTATCAACAAAATTAAATGGCCAAGATATTAAACCCTGGAAATGAGGGTACAGAATAAACTAAATTATTCTTACAGTCCATTGTTGTTTATAAACTACAGTATGGATTTGATCCTGCAAGGTGTGAGCAGCCTGTACTGGTGATTTCAGGGCAGATGAGGGCAATTCAGTACTTGCAGCACTTGCTCACTACATAGCATTGTACACATACCAGACCTCAGTCTTAAAAACACGTCTTTTGCCAACAGTTTTGTTCTGGAAGTACGCAATTTGGGGATGGAAAGATAGCAAAGTTCAGAATAAACAGTAAACTAAGATGTTTTTGGGTTTTGTGCCCAATGAAACTTATGTAAGTGTTGGCTCTTGTATTCATCCTCCACATCCTCAAATTCACTTTAAAAAATTTTTAAAAAGGATCCCTGTGTTCTCCTACATATATCAGGCAGATGTTGAGAAACTAACAAGACTTGAGCTTAACTTTTACATCAATCTCAATGCTTCTCTTTGTTCCATTTCAACCTCCTGCCTTCTTTGTATGTTATCTATTTACACTGTAAGTGCCCTGGAGCATAAATTGCTTTGTCTTCATACCTGTATGTTACCTTCTGGGCACAATGTTGGTGCTATAAAGCTAAAAACTAACAATGACACTTCAAAAGTTGCCAATAAAAAGTCAAGTTTTACCCAAAGATACCACAATGTGGTATTCTGAAATCCAGTTACTTTACACCATAAGTGTAAGAAAATTATACAATATCTCAGAGGCCACTGTGTGGTAATTGTGGGTAAGTGTTCACTTGTAATGTGGTATAACTGCTATAAATGGATAAAGAATTAAAAAGGAAAGGAAAACTTTTCAAAAATATCACAAAAGATAATGTACTATATATAAATGGATAGTCAATGTTACAATTAATTCCTGAAAACAAATGTTTACTTAACCTTTCTGTCACTGCTATTCTTTGAGATGTGTTGCATAAGTCCATTACACTGAAGATGTGTGCACACCTTGTGCAATGGTGCTGGAGAGTTTTCCCTACCAGAACATGCAGGGGCAACCCTAGCCATCTCTGAGCCCTCATGCTGCAAAGTGAGTGTATAAAGGCAGAGTAACCCCGCACCATCCTCTCAAAGAACAACAGTTATGGAAAGGTATGTAACCATTTTTTCTTCGAGTGCTTCCATATGCTTATTACACTGTAGGTGATTCTCAAGCTGTTACCCCAGGTGGTGGAGTTCAGAGTCATCAGAAGAGGTACTGTAGGACTGCCTTATCTTTATTTACATCATCTCTCAATTGTGCAGACAGTGCACGATATCTGTTGAAAGCAAGCAAAAGGAAGTTGATGTGTGGTCTCAACTACATCTTGTCACTGTACAAACCCATGTACAGTGGATCAATTACCAATGCATTCAGCTCACCTACCCCCCACAGGAGGTGATGGCCACCAGGAAGGCAACCTCCGCTGACAGGTTTAAAAATGAGAGCATGATGCCAGTGGTTCAAAGGGAGGGCCCATAAGCACAAACAACAACAACAAATTCAAATCCAGGAAGGTGTTGGGTCTTTGATGGGCTATCTATTTAGTCCCCTCGCGGATATGGTCATGATGAGGTAAGTAAAAACCATCTTACCATGTATGACTTTTTGGGGTTCACCCAGGCCAGTAATGGGTTCAGTCACTGTCTGCCTTGTAACCCTGGGAGTCTTGTGGCTGTGCAGCTTTTACCCAGAGCTGTGACCCCCAGCAGCCAGCCAACAGCCCACAAGCCTCACCCTGGCTTTGTCCAACCAGGTTACTCCTTGCAGGCTGACCTTAGTATCTCTCACTGGACCCTCACAAAGAAAGGGCTCAATCCCTCTCACTGGACCTTCACAAAGGAAGTGTTAGGTTCACTGCCTTTACAGAGACAGTATAATACGCCAACCTTTTAGCTTTCTAGAAGCACACACTTTACTGAACTTACACAGCATTGAAGATTTCTAACAAAAGCAAAACAAGTTTATTAACAAAAATGCCTGGATTAAGTGATGCCAAGGTAGAAATATTTACAAACAAATACAGTGAAAACATGTATCCTGAATTCTAAAACGTAACCTAGCAAGATACAATCTTTGTTTAAGATGATTTTTCTCACCTACAGTTCCATGACAGCAGGTCTCTGTTTACTAGTAACAGCACAGGTCCTCAAGTGGATAGTTTACAGTTTTGAATACCACGTCTGTCTCAGCCAGGCTGGGGCCATAAGGATCATCCTGTCATGATCTTTATTGAGCTTGAGGATCACCCTGAAAACCAGGGTTATTGGCAGTTATGCATATAGGAACTCTTTGTTCCACAGAAAGAGGAAGGCATCTGATTTTGATCCTGGGCTCACCCTGGAGCAAAAAACTGGAATGCTTCCTATTCGGGTGAGTCATAAACTGGTCCACAGAAAGAAACCCCCTTCGCATAACACCAAGGCTAGCAAGTTCGTGCAGAGGGACCATGTGTTATCCAGACTGAATGATCTGCTCAGACAATCTTCTACGCTGTTTTGGACCCCATGCAGGTGAGACCCTTTGAAAGTAACTGAGCTCCAAATACACAAGTTCCACAGCTTGATAACCTCTTGTGAGAGGCCAACTGATATGGCTCCTCCCTGTTCCTTCACAGAAAAGTCAGCAGTGGTGTTGTCTGAACAGTCTTACTTTGAATGTGAAGTGCTGGCATGCCCAGAATATTTACATCCAATTTGGCCTCATATGCATTCCACAATCCCTGAACTCAAAGGTCACTGAGATACGCTCCCCACCTGATGGCTGATGTGTCTGTTACTGAAGTCTTGAAAGGGAGAGAAGGAGTGAAACAGACTCCCCTGCAGAAGTCTTAGCTCATCCTCCAGATGAGAGATAACAGCACCCTCTCTGGGATTCGCACTGGCGAATCAGAAAGGTTCAGCCCAGCCTGGGGAGTGACAAATGTACGTGCTGCCATGTTCCCCAAGAAACAGACAATTCCTCTCAGTGGTCTCAGGATGGTACTTGAGGGATGCTGAGAAGTGCCATATAGTTGGGGACTTGCAAGCAACTAGAAACCCCTGGAGGAGATCGAAGCCAAAACTAAGCCAATTAATTCTATCCTCTGCAAGGGCACAGAAGTTGACTTTTCTAATTGTTTCATTTTAGGTCCAGGATGTTGAACAGACAGTTATTTTCTGGACAGCGACTTGCACATGATGCACGGACCATCCACAAAACAACCAGGCATCCAGATAAGGATACACACACATTTCTTTTGCATAAGCAAGCAGCCACTACCACCATGTATTTGGTAAGTACCCTCGGAGCGGATAATTTGTCAAAAGGCAGGACAGCGAACTGGTAATGGTCATCTCCTACAACAAACCTCAGGAATCTCCTGTGGCCAGGATAGATTTCCATATGGAAGTGGGCGTCCAGTAAGTTAACATGCCGTTCTCCTAGATCTAGGGAAAGGGTAACTGTAACCAGGGATACAATGCAGAACTTCAACTTCCTGATGTATTTGTTGAGGTTCTGAAGGCCCAGAATGGGTCTGAGACCTGCTTTGGGTATCAGAAAGTATCTGGAATAAAACCTCCTGCCCTGATGAAATGAAGGCATCTCCTCTATCACTCCCAAAGAATAAAGTCTGTACCTCTTGTGTTTGCACAGACACATAAGAGGGGCCCCTGAAGCAGGAGCAGAGGGTTGGAAGTGGGGGATAGAAAGAAACTGGAGGGTATATCCCGATTCCACCATTCTTAGCACCTACTTGTCCAAGGTGGTTGACTGACAAGCCCAGAGAAAATGTGACAACTTGTCCCAGAGAGATGGAGAAGGGTCCATAAGATACAGGTTGGATAGGATATTGTCCTCGTCATCGATAATGGCTGCTTGGAGGCTTGTGGCTGCCAAGAAAAAGAGAGCGAGGAAGTAAAGGGCATGGACATCCTCGTGTGTGACCTTTACACCTCCACATGGACTGGTCAGGCTGCCAGAAAGCATAATATTGTTGTCTGAGCTGGTAGTGCAGGCAATATTTCATCCTCTTTGTCATGGGCACATAGAGGCCTAAGGACTTGAGTACTCTCCTTGAGTCCTTTAGTGTGTGCAGAGCCTCATCTGTCTTAGAGTACTAGACAAAGCCTTCAAAAGGGAGGTACTCAGTAGCTTGTTGTACCTCCACGGAATCCCAGAGACCAGTGACCAGGATGCTCTGTGCGCAGTCACCACTATCACCTTGGCTCTGGCTGCAGAACCCACTGTACCCAAAGAATCCTGTAAAGCTGAATGAGACACAAGGCATTCCTTTGCAACAAGTGACTGGAACTGCTCCCTGGAATCCTCTAGTAGTTTACTAGCAAACTGGGATATTGCTTCCCAGTTTGAAAAGTCATACTAAGACAGCAGAGCACTATAATTGGCAATGCGGAACTGCAGAGATGTTGTAGAATATTTTTTCTACTCATAACGTCTTAGCATCTTTATTTTTAGGGTAACCTTAGCTCTGATCTGTCAGCTCCTCTCATTCCCTGCAGCCACCACTAATGACCTAGGTGTGGGGTGTAAATAAAACTGCTCAACCCCAGGAGATAGAACTTTATCTTTTTGTTCCATTCTTGTAGCAATTAGTGGAAATAGAGGAATGGGTTTGCCGGATTGTTTTGGCTGGCTGCATAATGGCCTTATCTATGGGCAAGGCAACCTTCCCTGTCCCAGTGGGATGGAGAATGTCAATGAGCTTGTGGGTATTGTCTTCCATTAGTGCTATATGAATACCCAGGGAGGCTGCCATTCTTTTGAGGAGCTCCTGATGCACCTTAAAGTCGCCTGGGACTGGGGTGGTAGCCTGTAGTACCAGCTCCTCATCAGGAGACAAGGATGCCCACAGGGGCAGCAGCCTCTGATACAAAGTCCTCAGTAGGCAATAAGGAGGATGCCTGCACAGGAGACAAGAGAGAAAATATTCTAGTTCTGACTGATGTTTCTGTTGTGACAACTGGGCCTACGAATTTACTTAAATTGTGAGCTGAACTGTGCAAAATATGCAAAAGTTCAGATGATATTACAATAACCCATAACAACAAATGATGATGGGAAAAGATATGAAAGGGAGACAAAATAACTGAATTCATCTAAACCAAAAAGGCCATGTTGACATAATTCAAAGATTGTATTAAAATTATACTGGTTAAATACCAGGAGATGTGGAGCCAGAAGTGAATGAGCGAAAACTGGTGTGTCAGATAATTAGGCCTAACTGGTAGATAAAATAATGAGGAGTTTGACTATTGTTCCCATCACTCCCTTTTTGGGTCTTTAGAAGAAAGATTTTGTGGGGAAAGGACAACAAGGAAAACAGATGGAAAGAACTGACAGAGGCTACTGGAGCAAGCTTCACTATCATGGCTGCCATCCCCAGCATTTCCTAGGACCCTGAGCCTTCATCACCCTGAGTGGGGACCTGATCAAAATAGGCCAGAGAGAGGGGGACCCAGATGACATCACATTCCCTACCAGCTCCAGCTGGATCACAACCACCACCTGGGATAACAGTTATCATCATCTTTGATTCCATCAAAGTCAAGAGAGAGTCAAACAAGGAGGCTTTACCTCCTAAGACTGAACTTCAACTATAACCGTAGCAATGACATTTAAGAGATTGTCAAACAACAGGGTGGGTTTTTTTTCCTTCTAAAAACTGTCTACAACTAAAGGAAAGGGAACAAGAGATGTTAAAATAAAAACCTTATTTAATACTCTACATTCCAAATGCTTTAATTATTTTTCCTTCTTTTCTGTATTATTAAGAAAGTGTTAAAAGGATTTTTAACAACGTTTGCCATGGTGCTAAGTAGGCTAATGTTTTTGTATACCAAGCCCCATTGCTTGTTTAACACTGTTTAATGGACAGCGACTAACTTACGTTAACACCTTTATCCCATATATTCTAAGTTAATACAATAGTCTATCAGTACTGGCAGGAGAAGGCTCCCTCCTGGAAGATCAACCTGTGTGAGGGAGTTGCATAGGTGCAGGAACTAGGCATGCTACCGTAGCCCCTGGCTTGAAGTGGTTTCCATTATATACAAGGTTTACGGTTTGGTTCAACAGTTCTCAGCACCCCCGCTATGCAAACTGTTCTAGAGCCGTTGGGGAGCGGTGAAGTAGATCTGGATGTTGGAGACACCCAACAAGGCATCCAAGAGGGCCACTGCAGGGGCTGGTACAGTACTGGGCCCCAGGCACATCTGACCCAACCATCCAGTCTCTAGCAGAAGTCCTCTTGGAACCACGCCGATAAGCGTGGGAACAGGAACAGAAAGAAGCTCTAGAATCTCAGTACCAGAATACTTGAAATTTTATCTCAATCTGACAAGGAATCAGAATATTTCAAGAGCCAGGGTAGTAGAGTACCGGGAGGGGTCATTAGAGATTGCAATCTGGACATGTACCGACATGATGCCAGAGGAAGCATAACAGGTTTCTTAGCCAGTGGTATCATTTGGGATGGAGGACCTAGTTCTGGCCCAGAAGATAAGTCAGGAGTTGGCACCGGGGCTGAGGTGTGCACTACTCTAATACAGTGCTCCAGTGCCTATTATCTTGACTGCTGCACTAAGCCTGGACAAGAGTACTCAATCTGCAGCAAGAGGGAGGGCAGTACTGTCAGGTACAGTAAATCTTTGGCCGCTGCACAAGCCTCCTGCACGATCAGCACAGACATGGGCTGTTGACTCGCAGGAATTAAGGATGACCGCTCTGTCACAGCTGACAAAATAGCTGATCTTGATAGTCCCTGAAATTGATGGCTCAGGTCTGACTGGCAGTGTTCAGAGGCATTCTAAGTGAAACTCAAAGCAAGATTATGAGAGGTTAAAAGAAATCTAAAACCACAATGAAAATAAAGATTTTTGAGTGTCAAGGGGCAGAAGAGTAAAAGGTAGGTAAGTAGCTCACAAGAAATAGTAATGCTCCAACCACAGACGGTGAAAAGGAACTGCAGGGAAACTGCCCTTTATACCCTCACTTCACAGCATGAGTCACTTCGCAATTGGCAGGGCCGCTGCCTGGGTACTACTAGGAAAAGCTGTCTGGTATCAGTGCTGATGAGGCATGCAGACACCTACGGTGTAATGGACATACACAAACACTCACAAAAAAGAACTTGTTCTTGCCTTCTGCACACACATACATACCAAAAGTGAACAACGCACATAGATAAACTTGAAAAATTAGCAGTAGCTAATTTCCCAAGATAAGCCGCGACGTGCACAATGTATCATTGACTAAGATTGGCCCTTCACACTTATTCTTTCCGTAACTGCCATCAGTAAGGCCCAGCATCTTTCAATAGTCTTATACACATTAACACAAATACACTGGAGTGAGCCACAGCACATTTTTCAATAGGTAGAATTCCGTATTTTATATACACCCACTTTTTTTTATTTATATATGTATGTATATATATGTATGTATATATATGTATGTATGTATGTATATAGTGTACATGAAATAAAGACTAAATAGGGAGATAATTTTATAGAAGTATAAGCAAAAGACAGTGCTACATTGTATTAACTAGTTAGGGTAATTCTTTGGCATTATAATGCCCCAAATTATTATAAATTTAACAAAAAATAGCTATAGAACCTTGGAAGTCTTATTAAAAAGCTCTCTCATCTGTATTAAAAAATATCACTAATGCTTGCATTGTATTACTGAATGTTCCCTCAAATAAGAGACACTATGATATTATTTTCCTTTCATAAGCCAGTGGAAAAATGATGACAATAAGATAGTATTATGAATGTGGTCGCTTAAAATAGATAAAAAGGGAGAAAAAATTCTTCTTGTAATGTTGCCAAATTGCCATAAGCTAGTGGCATTTAAAATACAGATTCTGCAGTCAAATCAAACTCACATGTTTCTTAACATTTCCAACAAGCTGACCTGAGAGCAAACCTTCTGTCCTTTAAATGAAGACAGTAATGCCCAGGGCAAATATTAAATTGGAGGAATAAAATGTTCAGATATAGAGCTTGATCTTGAAACAGCTCTGAGGTGAAAAACTCAAAGGTCAGTTTGTGCATAGAACACACAAGCAGCAGCAATAAATTACAGTAAACTTGAGGGACAGACTGACAAATAAAAGCATCAAGCTTACAAACAGAATATTAATTTAACTGAGGTACCTATTAAGCACATGCTTAAGTGTTATCCTGAATCAGGGTCACACTGTACACCACACCGATATCAAAGCACATGGTGCAGAATTTCACCCTAAACATATCTGGCACGTAATTATATCATAATACTATGTGTAATTAATTTTAAATACTGTATAAGTACACCATCAATTATATTAATATATTTTTTTAAAATCAAGTTGATATCTTCATCAGTATTGTAACTCCCTCAAACTGATCATTTTGCTGAATTCATTCATCAATCTATAAATTACAACCATGAAGATTAATAGACATTATTAAGCCATCAACTGGAGACTAAAAATCACACAGCTGCCAATAGTCTTGATGTGGCTGGTGTCCTGTTATTTTAGATCTAACACAGAGAAGAACAGTCCCAGCCTCTCTCATTGCAGCACCACAGAAGTTTCTTTTAAACAGCAACACCAGCCTCCTGCCAATGAAGGGATACACACACCAAGGTGATGGGCAGTACTTGCACACCTGTAAGACTGCTGTCTGAGTGCATTGCACATTCAGTCTTATTGCCAGGACTTATCTCATCCCCATCTACACTCCATCACAGATACAAGCAGGAATGGGAAATAATCCAGACTGTGAGAGTGGCTAGGGAGGGCAGTCAGCCAGTGAGCCCCAAGCAGTAGCAACACTTCACAACAGCCATCCCTCCTCGTCTCTCTAATACGACGAGAGGACCACAGTTTACTAGTTCTTTGCAGCTTACAAATCTGGGATTCTCAGAGAGAAGAAAAATTCTCTCTGTGGACGATCACCTTCACCTGCTTAAAGCTGCACGGGGCAGAATAACATGGTGATGGTTCAAGATATGATCAATTGTGCTTCAGATGGAGTTACAGATGCAGTCAACTGCACTGGAGCCAACACGCAGAAATGCGGTCAGCTGTTCTTTGGGGGAAAGATGGGTGTGAGAAAATGGAAAAGGAAAGAGAAAGGGGGGAAAACCCCGTGCTGCCATCACCCTCCCTGCACACCTACTCCAGAAAAGTGAAAGAGGAAGATACTGAATGTGACTGAGCTCACTGTTATCATCCTAAACAAACTATTATTAATATCTGTATTACCGTAGCACCCAAAGGCCTTAACTAGGCTTGGCAGGATTCAATTTAAATCAATATATGTTGGTAAACATCATGTCACCTGACATGCTGAACTGACGAAAAAACCATATCACTCGGTAACAGTTGGCCAGAGTGCCTCCCCCCACATCTTGTACCTGCAGGGATCGGGTGTCACCAGTTCTGCGGCAGCACAAATTGCTCTCTGCAGCCTTGCTCACTCAGTCTTGTGACAGCGGGCCTGCAAAGAGTTCCCTGAACAGCTGTAGAGCCAGTGACACCCCATCCCTGCAAGCATAAGGGGTAGGGAAGTATGTGGTCTTAGCAGGACAGAGCAGAGGAGGAGGACAAGCCCCCAGCCATGTTGTCTCAGCTGTCGCAGCCCCGCTTACTCAGTCACCAGCCAGGACGGTGGGAGCTGTCCCTGGCAGGAACTATTCAGCAGCACCTTTTCACCAGGGGCTAGTCTTCCTCCGTGCAGTCCTGGCCGGAGGTCTCTGTTCCACTGGGCCACAATCACAGCCTCCCCTGCACCGTGTGTCCTGGTCTCTTAGGCCCTTCTGCCATGCTGGGAGTCCCCTGCAGCCTTGCTGTCAGTGCTGAGATCCTACTTCAACACCACTGTCTCTGCTATCCTAACCCTCCCCATCAATTTCCAACAACTGTAAAAATAAATAGTTACAAATTGAAAGTAAAAATCTTGAAAATGAAAATGTATATCAATTGTTGACATTAGAAAAAAATAAAAATCAAATTCTGCCAAGCCCAGCCTTAATCAACACCAAGGCCCCTGCATGCTGAACACTGTAGATACATACAGGTGTGCATGTGCAGACATAGTCCCCGCCCCAAAGAGCTCACAGTCTAATTAGACAGGAGTTCTAGATCTCTGGGCCTCGATCCAACAAGGCAACTAGAAGTAGGGAGAGCCTGCTGAGGAATGAGAGTTTGGCAAGATCTCCACAGGTTCCAAAAGGAGGCTGACACAGCTTCCATAAAATTCAAACTTCTGGATTTTTTTTTTAAAATGACCAGACCTTTTAAAGCCTAAAATTAACATACTAAATATTCTAAAATTAACCTGCCAGCACACAATATGCTGTGTCTGCTAAATCTTCAGTTTTGATGGAAAATTATCCCTATATTTTCTTTTTCTGAAAATTCCAGCACTGAAAATTATGAAATCATTACAACATAAATATAAACGCAAATAAAGAAGTTAATGCATATACAATAGTGAGATATATACAATAACAATTTTATGTTATCTTGATCTTAGTTCACCATTGTTTTAATTCTACTTACCATGTCCTCGTATTAACTTCATATCTATAAAGGTCATCCACCAATCCATATTTATTGCCAGGTAATGCTTTGTATCCACCATGAACATAAATGGATTTTGTCATTGCATCATAGACACTACTATGGCCATATCCACCTTGCACAATTGCTCCTTTTGTTTCTGGCACAAGCCATGAATTTGATCCTGGAAGAGACATATGAGAAACATAAAATAATACTCTAACCTTGCAAGGACCTACTCCTGGGATAAGTCCTTACTTAGCATGAGTAGTCCCAAATAAATCAATTGTAAAGTCAGGGACTAACAGTTTACATCTTTGAAACCATGTAGATGTGTTGGATATATTATGCATGTTTTTCCAAATTTTTAAATTGGCTTGGCTCATGTTAAAAATACCCCTATGTAAACATAAAACATTTTAAATCTATAATACAAGAAAGAAATGATAGATATTTAATTTTTATGTCATAATCTGAAGGCAGGGCACACACTTTCCCAACTGAAATGAATAACTTTTGCATAAAATAAAAGTAATTTTTATTGCCCTTCACCAGTTTACAATACACACACATGCACAGAGTAATACAGTTGGCATCATGTAATGTTTTGTTTGCTTGTGTGGCTATAACTTGTAAGCAGCAGCTGCATCTAAGATTAACGGTTGCTCAGACATAAAATTTAGGCAAAGAAATTACAGCAATAATTACAGCTTTGTACTGGTGATAGAGTGAGCTTCTAAAAAGAACTGGATCACATCTCATAATAAGCATTCCTCTAACATCTAATGCCTATACATTCCGATAAATAGAACTACCAAGTCCAATTGGCAATACCACTGTCTGGTAATTCCCAACAATGCCACATATTCTACTTTCTTTCCTCAAAATTTGAAAACACTCTTACTGCCATCACCCAATTCATCCTATGAAAACCTTCAATGTTCTACAATGTTATTTTTTTGGGTAAATTTGCTTTAACACAACCAGATAAATGTACAATTTATATTTAACCATCAACCTGTATATCATACTTTTATCTACAATTTTCAATAAAAGTGAAAGAAGCTGGCAACAAAAAAGTCCCCCCAATTTGTTTACTCTGTGCATTTGACACTGTTCTGTGTAACACCATTTCCACTGCTTTGTTGATGGCCAATTGAGCTTCCTGGCTCATGTACTAACATGATGACATAATTTATTTCACCCTTCAGGGGAGGCTCAGCTGCATGCTCTTTTCCTGGCTCTCCAGATCTATGTTTACCAGTATCAACAGCAAACAAACTGAAGAGATGGTATGCTGGCATGTGCACAAAATGGAAGAACAACAAAAGACTGAAAATGTTTAGTGCTGTTGTTCTGCCATATTTTTTAATAAGACTGTTATAAATATTTTCAGGGTATCAAAACAATATTTTCAGGGTATCAAAAGAAAACATAATTCTGTGCACTTTATTTAAGCCATCAGTTCAGTCAGGCACATATGTATGTACTTAAATTAAAGAATGTGAGTAAATCCACCCCTACTCAGTAAATAATTTAGCACATAATTAACTTCAAGAATAAATCATCCTATTGACGTCAATGGGACTTCAGCACATGCTTAAACTTAAGTACATACTTTTGTGCTTGGATGAACTGATGCATAGGCAGTGTTCTATCAGAGGTATAGTTTGTTTTTTTTTAAATTAGTCAACTTCAGAACTTAAAGTTAACAGTATCCTTATAACGAAAACAAGAAGGTAACGTCTATTGCAACATTCCAACAATGTTTATTATACATACATATTCAGATCAAAAAGTAGTATCATAGGGTAGTAGTACAATAAACCCAATTAAATAAAATCTGGCAACAACCCTGATTTTTAAGTCATATGATGCAGTAACTGTAGATGGGAAAATGTACATATATTTCATATCCGTTTCAAATACATTTGTCACAATATACAGTTATTTTCAGAATAATTATAATAATTTTTCTTTTAAATTAAGCTTATTTTATCAAAATTGTCCTTTGGCTCCTTCCCTCAGTTACCAAGACCTCTTTGATAGTGTGTCTGTTACTTTGTTTTAGAAAGCAGACACTTTAAAACCTTTTTTCCTAGAAAAATATAGTTCCACACCTATGACTTGGCCAACATTATTTTTCCACTGATCACTTCAGATTACCTAACACAACTAAATTTTAACAAACATACTAAGATTTGAACACCATATTTTGCTGTACTGCACTGTGATAAAAATTATCACCAAAAAACCTATTCATCAAATCAAACAACCTTTTATATAAGAGTAATAAAATCCAACTCCTAAGTCATCAGGACTAGTTTAGTATTCAGATTGGTACAGTGAATTTAATCACTTTACCGCACGCCTTAACTCATTTTTTAAAAAAATTCAACAACTGTTGGCTTGATTATTGTTCTGAAACTTCAATCATATTTTATTATTGGATATTTTTGTTATAAGCCCACAATGCAGAAAGGACAGAACATATTTATAGGTCAGCAGACACTAACTTCTCATGAAGTGTGCTAGATACAAATGGACAATTAGGCTTCAGAAACTAATTAAGAGAGACCATTAAACTAATCCATCTGAATTTGCAACCATTGCTTGTTAGTTATTTAATTGACAATATGTCTCAACAGTTCAGCTACTGAAATTCACAAAAGGATAAGTCTGTTAATAGCAAATGTAATATAAAAGCAAGGTCACGTTCAAATCCACTTTTCACACCACATTTCAAACCAAGAACATCAGGTCAAGCCAGCCAGTTTGTAAAAGTTGTTCTAATCACAGATGATTCTCTGGGTCTTTGTCTTCAGGGAATATATTAGTACAATACTATGAAATCCTCCAGAAGAAACACATGACCACTTCATCTGATGGCTATGGAAAGTGGGAAAAGGCTACCGCATTCTGCGTGAATGCAGCAAAAGATGCAAGCCCAAGCACTACATTTGGATCCCCTGTATGTGGGAACAATGACTGGAAAATCAAGAGCAGTAGTTGAGACTCGGAAGAGAAGAAGAATGTACATTGTATACAAGAACCAAAATGGAAGGTGTTGAAATCCACAAACAACAGGGATGGTTACAAGACAATGTTCAGTAGCAAGGAGAAATGGGGTAAAAATAATCATAGCAAAAATATTAAAAGAATAAGGTAGCAAACATCCAAAGGAACAGTTACTGGCTCATGAAAGGTTTCAGAGTAACAGCCGTGTTAGTCTGTATTCGTAAAAAGAAAAAAGAAAAGGAGTACTTGTGGCACCTTAGAGACTAACCAGTTTATTTGAGCATGAGCTTTCGTGAGCTACAGCTCACTTCATCGGATGCATAGCATATCGTGGAATATGCTATGCATCCGATGAAGTGAGCTGTAGCTCACGAAAGCTCATGCTCAAATAAACTGGTTAGTCTCTAAGGTGCCACAAGTACTCCTTTTCTTGGCTCATGAAAGTTAGAATAGCACTGAGCAGAGAACATATATTTAACGTTATATGCACATACATGCCACAGGTTGGCTATACAATTGAGTAGGAGGAGCAATACAAGAAGTATCACAAGTAAAGTACTTGATTATTGGTGCAGATCTCAAATGGAGATTTGGGAGAACACAGTGAAGTTATGACGACTGTCATGGAGGATATGGAACCAGAAATGGAACCAGAAATGAAGTGGGTGAGGATATCTTTGCATTAGCTCAGAACCCACAGCCTGATTGTTGCCAATACAAACTTTGTAAAGAAGGAGAAGCACCTATTCACATATAAGGGTGGTGCCAACCGGACCCAGATCAATTACTTCTGGACAAAAAAAAGATCTAAAAAATGTAAGAGACTGTAAAGTGATCCCAGGAGAGTAGACTGCGAAGCAACACTGCTTGTAATGAACTTCCTGGGTGAAAAAGCTATTGGATGGCAAAAGGTAAGTTGTGGAACAAAGAATAAAGTGGTGGAGACTTGCAGATAGGGAAGTCAATCTGAGATTTAACGATGAGGTACTGCAGTCTTTGCACAATGACGAAACCAACTACGATGATACCAGCGAGATTTGTTGAAAAACATCCAATTTTACAGAAAGTGCACAAGAACCTCTGGCCAAACAAAAGGAGATAAAATTTCATGGCAAGAAGATATGATGGTCCAGCAATGTGCAAGAGGCAGTAAAGGAGGAAAGGTTTAAGCAATGGTGGAAAAGTTATGAGGAATACAAGCTTTAAAGAAAACAGCGAAAAGAGCAGTTGTGGGAGTAAAGAGTCTGGCATTTAAAGCTTTATATGCAGAACTAACAAAAGAAAGGGAAAAAGAAAATGTAGATTAGGTAAGATTAGGCAAAGAAGCAGAGAGGACTTGGTAGCAGTGAAGTGTGTCAAGGAGGAAAATGGAAGGCATTGAAGTCATTAGGAAGTAGCAGTGATTTTATGAGAAACTGCTTAATGAAAAGAATGCGAAGAAAAGGTTGAGGGAAGTATGCGCAAGCAATAACCACACAAGACCTATCACCATGGTGGAGACTCAGATAGCACTTAAGATGAAAGATGGGAAGGCAGAGGGATCACACTGTGTATCAAATGAGGTATTTAGAGTATTAGGCCATGAGGGTGTGGTGATGATGGTGAACTTTTTCAACTTAATTTTCTGTACTGGAAAAATACCCAACAAGTAGAGGAAGAGCACACTGAGGGACCAATTATCTTCAAGAATAAAGGAGATATGCTAGAATGTGGTAATATTCAATGAGTCACATGATGAAATGGTTGGAAAGAAAGACTTTGGATAGAGCTGGAGCATCAAGTAAACGACGACCAATTTGGGTTTATGCCAGGAAGAGCAACAATGGATGCAGTGTTTGCAGCCCAAATACTTCAGGAGATGTAGAGGGAGAAATGCAAGGAATTACATTTAGTGCTTCTGGGTTTCGAGAAGGCTTATGACAGAGTTTCTAGAGAGTTGTTACAGTGGTGCCTCCAGTCGGGCAATCTGCTGGAGACATTTGTTCAGAATATTATGTAGCACAATGGTAGTAAGATGCAACAGCTTCAGTGAGTCATTCACCGTGGGGGTAGGTCTACATCAAGGAGCACCCTTAAGCCCATTGCTATTTGGACTGTAATGGACACCTTGGCACAGGAGATTAGGGGAGAGCATGCTTTTTGCAAGTGACATTAAATTATCCCATGAAGATAAATACAAATTGGAAACTGACCTAGAACTATGGAAGGCTGCATTAGAAGAAAATGGCTTATGAATCAACTGACAGAAGATGGAATATATGCAATGCTTCACTGAAAGGAAGCATGAGAAGCCAGTAAATCTATATGGCCTACAGTTAAAGTTTGTGCAACAACTTAAATACCTCGGTTCAGTGTTGAGCCTTGATAAGAATGTGGATGTGGATGTTAGGAGCCAAATGAAGAGTGCTTGGTATAAATGGAGGGAGCTGACAGGAATTCTCGGTGATAAGAATATGCCAGGTATACTAAAGAACGAAGTGTATAAGATCATTATTACGCGAGCCATCATGTATGTATTGGAATGCTGGCCAGTGAGGGAGAGAGAACCAGCACTTCTCAGAACCACAATTAGAATGCTCAGGTGGACGCCAGGTAAGACAGGAGCTGATAGGCTACACAATGAAATGACAGGAGTCATATGCAGGTTGCCCCCAACAGAGGCGCCTGCTTTTTCCTTTCCCTGGGGATGCTCAACCCCTGCTCAGCCCCAGAACCCGCCCCCACTCCACCCCTTCCCCCAAGGCCCCCCCACCTATTTCTGCCCCCAGTCCATCCCCACCTTGCCTCTTCTGCCGTACCCAGTGCCTCCTGCATGCCACGGGACTGCCGGTGGGTGCTAAGCACCCACTAATTTTTTCATGAGGGAGTATCAACTGAGATGGATAGGTGCGAGACTGAAGTGTGGGATATGTTCGCCAGACCGTACAAAGCTTGAAGCCATAGGACAAAGAATCATGAAGACCACCTAAAAATAGGTGATTCAAGATGCTGAAGGAGGACATGCAGAAAGCTGGTGTCAGTATAGCTTCAGTGCATCAGGAGGGGGACCTTGCTCCTCTCTGCTTGTTCATGTAAAACATGCAGGACATGTTGTCCGTCATGATTCTCATCACTGGGAGGAAATGGAGCCAAGCATTCCTGACCATCCTGAGCTCCAACAGGTTGATGTGGAGACGGGTCTTATAGGTCAACCATCTGCCCTGAATCATGACGGTACCTACATGGGATGCATTAGTTAGAGTTACTGACAGTGTTAGGCGGCAGAAAGGAACACCTGCACAGATGTGCAGTCGCTCCTTCCACCAATTCAGGGAGTTCTTTACATGCAAGAGGACTGCCAAGATGTCCAAGGCATCTCTGGTAGGAGAACAAGCAATTTTCAACCAACCTTAGAAACAGCAGAGGTGTAAATTTGCATGACTGGTAACAAAGGTACATGCTGCCATGTAACCAAAGAGCTTAAAAGACAGTTCCTTCTTGATGTCTTAGGGCTTCCCTGAATCAACCTAACCAGTCCTGAAAGTTTCACAAATCCGTCTAAAGGGAGGTACATTCTGGCTGTCACCAAGTCCAAGTACACACTATGAACTGAATTCCCTGCACCGGTACTAACACAGATTTCTTTACTATTAGCTGTAGGACCAACTCTTGGAATGGAGCAAGAGCCTTCTGAATGGAAGACAATACTGCCTCAAAAGAGCATCCTTTGAGAAACCAGTCATTGAGGTACAGGAAGATGAGAATCACTTCCTGTAGAAAGCAAGTGGCCACTACTGCTAGAACCTTCGAGAACACCCTTGGAGCCAAAGAGAGACCGAAGAGAAGCACTCTGACCTGGAAATGATCTTGGCCCACAGCAAATCGTAGGTATTTCCCGTGTGATGGGTGATTGTTTGTTTTTTGACCCTTGTCCTCCAAGACGCCTACTTCAATATAGCCAATCTCCTTACTCTAGAGCAGGAATTATAGTTACGAGAGTTACCATCCTGAATTTTGGGGGCTTCACAAACTTGTTTGGCTGTCTTAGATCTAAGACTGGCCTCCAACTTCCATCCTTTTTCAGTAGAACCCTTTGCCCCTATAAAGGGAAGGAACCAGTTCTATCACTCCTAGACAGAGGAGAAAGTCCACCACTTGCCTTAGCAGAAACTCATGAGAGGGGTTCCTTAAGAGGGACAGGAAAGGAGCAGTGGGAAGGGAGGGACTTTCAGACTGGATAGTGTAACCTGAAGTTATGATCTCCAATATTCATTGGTCCCTGGTGATCCACTTCCAAGTCTGGTGGAAATGGACAATGTGGTCCCCCAAAGGAGGGAGGTGGGCTAAAGGGTGCAACTGTAAAATCAGAGGAACACGAGCATTCGAACCCTTGACCAACCCATCAAAGATGCTGTTTACATTATGCCTGTGTGGTCACAGAGGGTGGTTGGGCGACCATCCTTTTCTCAAATCTGTCTCTCTTTCTGGGAATTATGCAGGGTCTTTTGTACTCCAAGAACTGAGCAGGGCATAATTACTGGGTAGTCAGTGACCTACTGAAATGCTTCTTGCTCAAAGATGTATAAATGCCCAAGGAACACAGGATGGCCCTGGAGTCCTTAAACAAGTACAGGGAGTCATTCATAGTCTCCAAGAAGAGTTTGTGACCAAAAGGGAGGTCCTCTATTGTATTTTGGACCTCTCTCAGTTATGCCCTGAGCATAATTATCATCAGAGAGATCACAGAATCATAGAATATCAGGGTTGGAAGGGACCTCAGGAGGTTATCTAGTCCAACCCCCTGCTCAAAGCAGGACCAATCCCCAACTACATCATCCCAGCAAGGGCTTTGTCAAGCCTGACCTTAAAAACCCCAAAAGGGAGGAGATTCCACCACCTCCCTAGGTAACGCATTCCAGTGCTTCACCACCCTCCTAGTGAAAAAGTTTTTCCTAATATCCAACCTAAACCTCCCCCACTGCAACTTGAGACCATTACTCCTTGTCCTGTCCTCTTCTACCACTGAGAATAGTCTAGAACCATCTTCTCTGGAACCACCTCTCAGGTAGTTGAAAGCAGCTATCAAATCCCCCCTCATTCTTCTCTTCCGCAGACTAAACAACCCCAGTTCTCTCAGCCTCTCCTCATAAGTCATGTGTTCCAGTCCCTTAATCATTTTTGTTGCCCTCCGCTGGACGCTTTCCAATTTTTCCACATCCTTCTTGTAGTGTGGGGTCCAAAACCGGACACAGTACTCCAGATGAGGCCTCACCAATGTCGAATAGAGGGGAATGATCACGTCCCTCGATCTGCTGGCAATGCCCCTACTTATACATCCCAAAATGCCATTTGCCTTCGTGGCAACAAAGGCACATTGTTGACTCATATCCAGCTTCTCGTCCACTGTAACCTCTAGGTCCTTTTCTGCAGAACTTCTGCCTAGCCATTCGGTTCCTAGTCTGTAGATGGACCTGGCAGCAATATCTGCAGCATCTAAGGATGCATAAAGAGAGGTTCTGGCCAATAGCTGACCCTCAGCAACAATAGATTAGAATTGTTCCCTGAAGTCCTGTGGCAGATGTTCAATAAAAGCTGCCAGCCTACTGCAATTAATAAAGTTATAATTAGCCATGGCTGCCTGATAATTTGTGATCTGAAATAGCAAGGTTGCTGACAAGTAAAACTTTTGTCCAAGGAGGTCCAGTCGCTTTTGGTCCTTGTCATCGGGGGTAGCCCCTAAAAAGTGTGGTTTACCCCGCTCATTCACAGAATCCACCATGAGGGAGTTGGTGGGGATGGAAAAACAAAAAATCACAGTCTTTCTGGGACACATCACAATTTTTGTCAACCCTTCTGCACATTGGTGGAATAGTGGCTGGTGTCTGCCTTTCCAATTTAGGCAGATCCAACAGAGCCTCATTAATAGGTAGCACTACTCTGAAGGATGTTGCTGACTGCAAAATGTCAAACAGTCTCTGCTGCTGGTCTCTGACTTCCTCCATTGGGATCTGCAGAGTGTCTACTACCCTTCTAATGAGGTCATGGAATTGTAGGCAGTCAACAACAATGGACGGAGGAGTAAGCATGAGCCCCTCATCCAGCGATAACAAAATTGGAGTTTCGGGGGTGACTTCATCTGCCCTAGCTTTTGACTCCTCAAACCAGTCTTCCTGACCTGGAGGGATAGAAGGAGGATGTGGAATCCTAGTCTCACGCATAGATGGTACCAGTGATTTATTAAAACTGCTGCCAGTAGACAGCCTGGGGTTCCAAAATGGCCATTGCGGAGATCCACAAGAGAGAGTGGGTAGCATATAGGCTTGGTTCTACCATGTTTGATGTGTCATGAAGTCCTTCCTGCATGAGGGGTGATTTCCAAACTAGTATATAGGGGAAACCCTAACAGAAAGCCAGGAAAGTGACCAGGAGTGCTCTTCTTCTTCCACCTACTTCTGAAGGGGGGAGGGGAGCAGCCAATGAGGATGGAGGAGAGACTTGTGCCAGGGAGTGGTCACTCAGAGACCAGGACCCCAATACTGTGATATGCTCAATACCTACAGCGATGGGGACTCTGGTTCAATCAACACAGAGATCCCTCGAGTACTGGATCTCTTGTGTACTGGAAAGGACCCCAATAAAGACACTGCAGCTGAAGCCGTTGTGGCTGGAGCTGATGGTACCAGTAATGCTGAGCATTCCACAGGCCTTCTTGGGCACATATATTTGCTCATGGGTACGGCTTGTATATGAAATCCTAGCTGAGCTACTTGCATTGATACCAATGACTAAGTTAAAGAGCATGACTGCACCAATGGCTGAGTGGAATGCTTCAACGTCAACGACAGGGCCAAGCCAGATGGTACCTCATGCTTCCCCTTACTAGTGGAGGGTACAGATGCCCTATAGTAGCAATGTTTTCTCTCCTTGGAGCTCTGGGCTTTGCAGGCCCACTGGTACCAAACAATACCCTTGGAGACCAAGGATGCAACCTGGTCTTTTCTAGAGCTGGCTCAGTAAAGAGTCCAACCTCCTCTTTTTCAAGAGTCTTCCCGGAGTGTTCCAAATGTTTACCCTTCTTATACGAAGCATGTCCCGAGTTAGATTGAATGCTGGGTCCACCTGGGGCCAGATGTACAAAGGGGGTGGGGGGGTCTCCACATCTAGCTCAAAGGGTGGAATGTTCCATTGCCAACAATCCGAGCTTTATATCCCGTTCTTCCTAGCCCTGGTTTTAAGGGCTAAACAAAGGGAGCACTTTTGGGAGATATGGGACTCTCCCACTCAATAGACACACTTGGAGTGTCTGTTGCTTACTGGTATAGCCTCTCAGCAGGAGAGGCAACATTTGCTGCCTGGAGAACCAGGCATACCCCACCAGGAGAAGAAACCTCCAGGGAAAAAAGAGCAGGGGGAAAACAGCCCTCTCACCTAAATTAACTAACTAATTATGCTAACAACAACCTAAACTAAACTAACTTCACAGAAGGAAAGAGAAAGGCCAAGTACCCTCAAGGTGGAGATGCTAGTGTTCCTTCTCTACTGCCTTGCCCCCAGATGGAACTGAGGATAGTTGTCCACATCTTTCCTAAAGTATGGTGCCCAGAATTGGACACCTCACAAGTGCCAAGTAGACCAGGACAATTATCTCCTGTGTGTTATATACAATACTCCCATTATACACCTCAATCATATTAGCCTGTTTTACAACTGCATCACACTGATGACTCTCATTCAATTTGTGATCCACTGTAAGTCCCAGATCCTTTTCAGCAGGCTACCACCTAGCCAATTATTCTCCATTTTGTAGTTGTACATTTGATTTTTCTTCCTAAGTAAGTACTTTGCACTTGTCTTTGTTGAATTTCATCTTGTTGATTTCAGACCAATTTTCTAATTTGTCAAGGTCATTTTGAATTCTAAACCTGTCCTCCAAAGTGCTAGCAACCCCTTCCAGTTTGGTGTCATTTACAAATATTATAAGTATACTCTCCACTCAACTATTCATTAGACTCACCTTCCCAGATTGACAATGAACCATTGATAACTATTCTTTCAGCATGATCTTTCAACCAATTGTGACAAACCCTGTTGGCAATTACTTATCACTCTGTTATCCTCTAGGTACTCACAAATTGTTTAATAATTTGTTCCAGTATCTTTTTGGGTATTGTAGATCAGTCAGTCTCACTTTAGTTCTCTGCATCCTCTTCATTACCATTTTTAAAGATAGATGTTTGCCCTTCTCCAGTGCTCTGGAACCCATCCTGTAGGAGTTCTCAAAGATAATTGCTAATGGTCAAATAAATTGGTTAGTCTCTAAGGTGCCACAAGTACTCCTTTTCTTTTTGCGAATACAGACTAACACGGCTGTTACTCTGAAACCGGTTACAAGATTGCTTCAGCTAGCTCTTTGAGTGCCGTAGGATGAATTTCAGACTTGAGTACTTATAACTTATTTAACTTCTAAAGACTCCAAACTTGAGTATTTCTAACTTTTCTAAATATTCTTCAACCTGTTTTTTCCCTATTTTGGTCTGTGTTCCTTCCCCCTTGTTGTTAATATTGTGTTGGATATGTGGTCACCATTAACATTTTCAGTGAAGACTGAAGGAAAATAGGTTTCAAATACCTCAGCATCCTTTGTGTCATCAGTTATCTCTCCTTCCAAGTCAAATAGAAGACCTACACTACCTTCCTTTGCCACTCTCTTGCTCCTAATATATTTAAAGAACCTCTTCTTATTGCCTTTTATGTCCCTTGCTAGGTGTAACTCATTTTGTGCCGTAGCCTTTCTGATTTTGCCCTACATGGTTGTGCTTTTTTTGCATTCCTCTTTAGCAATTCGCCCGTTTCCACTTTTTGTAGGATTCCTTTTTGATTTTCAGGTCATTAAAGAGCTCCTGATTAAGCCATATTAGACTCTTACTATTCTTAACTTTTTTTCGCATCAGGATAGTTTGCAGTTGTGTCTTTAGTATTGTCTCCTTGACAAACTGCCAGCTCTCCTGAACTCCTTTATTAGACTAGATTTTCCTCCCAAGGGGGCCTTACCTACCAGTTCTCTGAGTTTGTTAAAGTCTTCTTTAAATCTAAAAAGCAGAAGGCAATCTGTTATCAATCCAAACAAATCTTTGTTGTTTTTAAATAACTCCAGAAGAGACTTATTCAGAAATTTCCTTAGACATAAAGAGCTTTTTAAAACTTCAGCTAAAGCAAAACACTATTATAATATTCACCTTGAGACTCACATTGAGATTCTTAGAAAGTTTATGAGGTATCACTAACCTAAAGAGAAATAAATTTCCCTGTGGACTAGCCCAGAAAAGCTTTATGGTGCAAGTTAGTAAAACAATCCACACAAAACTCCCCTCCTGTGATTTATAGGTTCCCAAAAAGCCATAACTCTAAGAATAGCAAGAAAGGGCAAAAGGAAGTTCCTTTGCTCCTGCAATGAGTCCAAAGGCAATCACATCACCTCCAGAGCAAAGACATATTGCCACACATTCACACAATGAAAAACTGTGTGCACAAAACATCATGATTTTTAAACACACAATTTATTCTATTTGAACAGAAATTACTTTTTTCTCAGGTATAGCTAATTTTCTCTATCCTAAGCAGGGGTGTGTGCAGGAACTAAAATTTGACTGCTTTTAGAAGTGCACGTTCTGTGGCCCCGGAGGTGCTCGGTCTCTCTGCCGTGGTCCCGGGGCTGGAGGAGTTTTGTGCTCCCACCAATTACTGGGACAGGGGGTGGGGGGGGTGTCATTCCCCTGCTTGCTGACCTCCTCCCTCCCCCAGTCCACACCCCTGATCCTAAGGAGGGCACTCAAGCATGGAGGATTGGTGTGTTTTTCTGAGAAAGAGTGAGAGTGCATGCACACTTCGTATCAACTGGATTTGCGATAAACAGCTGCACAATACAGTGCTCAAATAAGAAGCCAAGGGAATCCCCAGATAACACCAATTAAGAAGCACATGCTAATGTCAGTAACTAGACTTTCAAATGGTTCCTGATCCGAAGCCTACAGAAGTCAGGGCTTTAGTTCTAAAATGGATGTGTGTACCAGAATCCCATATCTGATGGCTACAATTTATAGAAAGATCCTGAGGGATAGAAATTGGATCACTAAGGGTATGTCTACACTACCCACCGGATCAGCAGGCGGGGATTGATTTATCGTGTCTAGTCTAGACACGATAAATCAACCCCCCCGAGCTCTCTCCCGTCGACTCCTGTACTTCAGTGCCGCGAGAGGAACAGGCAGAGTCGACGGCGGAGCGTCAGCAGTCGACTCACTGTGGTGAAGACACCACTGTAAGTCGATCTAAGTACGTCGACTTCAGCTACGTTATTCACGTAGCTGAAGTTGCATAACTTAGATCGATCCCCCACCCAGTGTAGACCAGGGCTAAGAGTTTAACTCAAGATGGTCTAAGTGAGGTCAATTTTATATCAGACCTGTTTATTTCAGTGTGAGTGTGCCAAGTGGTTGGAAAAGAGTTTATGTTAAAACCACCAAGAGCCAATGTCTGAAGAGAATATAGCATCCACCCATAGCTGCTGGAACTAGGGGTGCTGCCGCACTCCCTGGCTTGAAGTAGTAATAACCAAATACACGGTTTCTGCCTTCAGCACCGCCATTATACAAATTGTTTCAATACCACAGCATCTGCCCCTCACTGAAAGCAGCGCAATGTCAAATTCTAGAGTAGTCTGAATTTTGGAAATAGGCAGAGAGAGGAGAAGGTATATTATATTTTCTTTTTACAAGGTCAGAAACCTTTCTTTGTAACCAATTTCCTTTCTGAACAGGATATTAGAGGGTTCTACATAAATACATCTATCACTTGTCATGCCTTCTAACTTTGGAGCCTGCAGCTACTGAGTTCCAAAAAGCAAGTCATGCTTAGTGCAAACCACTAGCTGAAATTTCATGGTTAAAAATGATTTCAATGCTGCAAAGCTAAAGATAAATATTGGAATTGCCAAGGAACTGGGGGAAAATTGCCACAGAATTCATTGACTGTTTGTGGGGGACAAAAATAAGAGGTACTGAGGTGAAACAAAATACAAGGGTTATCTGCTGAAATTGAACAATTACAGCACACAGGGCACATCCTAAAAACCACTGCTTGTGTGAATAACCCTTCCTCAGACAAGTAGTCTCATTGATGTCAATGGGTTTTTATAATAAGACCTTATATTGCTACAATTATATATTATTTTTAATTCAATAATGGAATATATTTTTTATTAAAACACCAACTTTCCCATTAATATTTTCTATAATTGGCAGACAAGTTAATATCTCTAAAAGGAAATTTACTAAGTTGAGATTAATTCTGAACCATAACAACTGCCAGCAGTACAAAATATATTTCTCCCCCACTCAGAGTTTATAACCATGGATTGAAGTTTTGGGTTGTTTTTTTTTTAAAACTTGCTTAGTTGTAGATAGGAGTCTGTTTTACTAATCCTCTACAAATATAACCCTAACATAGTAAAGAACCTGTAAAATGGAAAGAAGTCATGAATTTTTACTCTAATGCCAGCAATAAACTATCCAATAAACACAAACTTTCATTTGCATTGCTAAGTGAGGCAAGACGTCCCCACTACTACCACTTCATAATCAAACCAAACAACACCACATCTTAGTTACTTTAATATTTTCAAAACATGAAGTTTGGTATTTCCCCTCTAACCTTAATTCTTAGAATATATATATTATATTCAAAGTACTGTTAAACATTAATGATCATGCAGAAAACTACAGTAATTGTAATGATTTATGTTTCTTATTTTACTGTGTGTTTTTCTTAAAACAGGTCTTCAATAGAAGGCATTCATTCTTGGAAGTTTTTTCAATGGATTTTGCCTTCAATAATTCAGTGTTATAGAGTAACTAGTGACTATTACTATTTTATGCAAACAAATAGTCACGATTTAGGAGTCAATTAAAATTGACTAGCCTTATCTTGTCTTGTGATGATCTAGTAAGCATCCCTGATTCATATTCAAAGAGGTGTAGAGGAATACCTAGCTTGGAAGATAGAGACTACAATTTTAGAATAGTCATAAGCAGCTGCATCAGAAATATCAACATGGATAGACTGTATTGTGGTGGTCTTCCTCACATTCTCATTCCCTTCTGGACATATTCGATATTGCTAGAAAAGATGTCAATATGGTCCTCAGAAATCATGCCAGGAATATAGTGGAAGCATTCTGTCTCTGTAATGTAGACAGGTTGAGAGACTTTGTGGATAGACACCCCAATTAAGCAAAACAATTAAGCTCATGCTTAAAACTTTAAGCATGTGAACAATCCCACTGAAGTAAAAAAGACTACTTCAATGCTTGAAGTTAAGCATGTGACACCTTAGTACTAGATAAAGCCAAAACTGAAGTCCTGCATTAACTGTACATTATTAGACTAAAACTGTGCTTCTTGTGATTAGCTGAAAACTGGTGAACTATTTCAAATTGGCCAAGCACAACAGAAGACTTATTCCCTACCCAAAACAGCTTACATAAATTTATGCAGTTATGTACTCAGTCTCTCTCTCTCTCTCTCTCTCTCCCCCACCCACACACACACACAAAATGAAACAAAATTCAAATAAATTGTCCCAATATACAAATACCACTTTGAAACTTTAAATGTCTGAAGCTGCTGGTAAAAGTTCTTAACACTCTCAATCTAGTAACCACAAACATAACTGTGACTGTCTTGTTAAAAGAATTGTTAGGGATTCAGTTGAATACCACAGAAAAGAAGGAAGAATGTGAAGCAAAAAACTCTTCACATTCCTGTGTTCATTAAATAATTAATGTGCATAATTAGCTGTATTCTTAAAGATTATCATAAGGGGCATTTTAATATGTTATTCTAACTATTAAAATAAAATGTTGTGTGAAGTCTATAAAATGAAATATTAAGTTATTAAGCATTATCTTATATTTGTTTATACTTAGACGGGAACAAGTTTATCTGTGCATAAACTATAAAATAATCCAGAAGCATAGGTAAATTTAGTGAAACCACAACAGAAGTTGTTGTGATTTACAGAAGTTGTGACTGATTTTATTTTCTATGGTAGCTGCCATTATACTCTTTACAACTGCTATTGTAAGTAATATTAATCAGAATAGTTATTAAATGTTGAAATTAAGAATGGGAAATACTACAGTAACATTAATTCTTGTAAGGGCAAAAATTTCAGGGTTGCTAAGGTGATTACTGTATACTGTGCTACTTATTAAACCTTCCTTTCAATAAACTTACGTCTGAGAAAATGATGATAACCCTTACACACCATCATAACTCAATATATGTAAAATTGCTGGTTCTTACCCTTGCCTTACTTTGAGTACCTCAACCATGACTGTGATCATGCCCAGTCTACTGCAATATTCCCAAAATAGGAACCAAACTCCACTAATTTAAAAATAACTGATTTTACATACATTAAAAGAAAGAGGAGCTACTGGGATCAAAAATTAAAGAACAGCAGAAGAGGTTTTTTGAGCTTGCCAAATATATTTTATTCTTCTAAATCTAACAAGTTCGTTATTGCTTAAAAATCAAGAAACACAGCATCAATACAGGGCAAAAAGTATTTAAAGGAACTCACTGATATAGTACTCTTGCACACTACTCGTGTAACCATATACTGCAGAGTATCCAAAAATGATGATCATGACAACATCTCTGCTGTCCAACTCTACTATATGCGCTGAGTGACCCTCCACAGCATACTGTTGGCCATGTATAAGTACTGCAGGAATTTTGGTACTCCATGTTTGACTGTTTATGCTGAATATCCACAGCTCATCAGTGACATTCCCATTATTTGTTTCAACTTTGCCTCCATACATGTAGATGTCTTCCTATTAAAATTAGAGAAAAAAGTGAAGTTAAAGATGATCACATCCAAACTGCATTATTGCTACAGTGTATATAAGAATGTAAATGAACAACCTCTTATAAATACTTAAACAAAGGCTATGTTCATCAGCTAATTATCAGCCCTGCTTCCAGACACAGCCCCTTGAGCTTAAGCAACAATGATGTTAAAAAGAATATTTCACCAGAACGAATCCTAATAGAGTGAAAAAATAAGACAAAAATCAATTTCAAATATGGATATTTAAAGGACAAATTTTAAAGTTCTAGGCACTTGTCACACTCATTAGAGCTCTCTCTTCAGAGTTCTGAAAGATTTTTAAATGATTCCTTTTTGAAATGTGTACAGAGATTCCAACTTTCTTTCCTATCCCCTGCAGCATAATCTAAGGCTTTGGCTACACTACAACCTGGGGGGTTGATTCATAGTTCCCATAGACCTACTCATGCGAATTCTCATCTGAGCGAGCATGCTAAAAATAGTAGTGTAGCTACAGAAGCACAGGCAGTGGCAGCAGAAGTACGGGTTAGCTGCCCTGAGTATATAACCCCGGGGTTTAGGCGGGACAGCTAGTCTATGCCACCACCGCCACTGCCTGCACTACTGCAACCACCCCACTATTTTTTGGCATGCTAGTCAGATGCTCACTGGAGAGTTACGTTTGAGTTGAGGTTAATGCTGGGAAGTTAATGCTGGTTTAACTGGTGATCTTTCTGACTTGAGCCACTTCGATCCTAAGTTGATGATTATTTTTGTGACATTTTTACAGATGCAAAGTAAATATCTTCATATCAGAGATACATTCTGAATATAAGTACAAATCTTTAAAAACATTTGTGTAATGAAAGTATGTATTACAGATCATTAGCTTTTATTTGCAAATACCATGTATTAACATTTCAATTTTTCACTACAAGTTGATCTATTATTTATCCAGAAACAACATACACAGGTCAACCCAACCACTGTTAGAGAGTTTGTGAACAGTCTAACCATCAGTAATAATTAAACTGAATTTAGGTTTCATCAATACACATTTATAACCCAATAAGAAAAAAAAGTTTTCTGTAACATTTGTGGTCAGGGTTTTCTATGGAGATACTACAAAATCAGGTTTTCTAAATTACATATTATTCCCATGAAGACTGATTTACAACTCAGAGTAGAACAACAAAGGAAACAAATGCTTTTAAAAAAAGTCCAGTACACAATCATCTAAGGAAATAATACTGATTATACCTGTACGGGAAGTGAGAAGAAATCCTTGCCAGTTGCCGAATTACACAGTAATTTATTTATTTATTGCACAGTATGAAGAACTATCAGATTGAAAATAGATTTTTCTATAATGGATTGCATGCAAAAGTACACTTATATAAAATCCTCACATTTTCCTGTTTGCACCACCAAGCCCCATTCCATCCTCTCTCTCATTTTTGGTAAATACTGTATTGCACAATATATTTTTTAAAAATTCTAAAAATAAATGCACAGCTTCAACAAAACAAATTTTGCATAAGCTTTCATGAGCTACAGCTTCATCCGATGAAGTGAGCTGTAGGTTACGAAAGCTTATGCTCAAATAAATTTGTTAGTCTCTAAGGTGCCACAAGTACTCCTTTTCTTTTTGCGAATACAGACTAAACCACGGCTGCTACTCTGAAACCCATCACTACGTTAGACTTGGATGTCTAGATGGAAATCAAGGGCTGGGATGCTTAAGGGAAGCTGTATTTGGCTTCTTGGTGATCAGTGTGGTATTACAAAAGCTGTTTGGTTACCGGTTTGGTGAATGTAATTGTAGAATAAAACACCAGTTTGGGGAATTATCTGACCTAATCCTTGCAGTTTGCCGTGAGCAAGCATTCTCAGTGTGGCCCCTCCAGGGACCAGGCACAACTGTATTGCATCTTCTGTAAAATGCTGTATCCTTTAAAAGCACTGAACCTGTAAATGAATGCTTGAGTCTAAGATAAGACACAAAGTCCATCAATGTGAAAACTATGTGGAGGGGCAAAATTAGTTCTATTGTGCAGTAAATGTCTTAATATTTAAAACTGTTGTATGCAGTGTTATTGTAGCTGTGTCCGTCCTGGGATATTAGAGAGACAAGGTGGGTGAGATAATCTTTTGACCTGAGGAAGAATTCTGTATAGCTCAAAAGTTTTGTTTCTCTCACCAACAGAAGTTGGTCCAAAAAAAGGTATTACCTCACCCACCTTGTCTCTCTAATATCATGGGACCAACACGGCTACAACACTGCATAGAACTAAATTATTAAAATAATGTAAAAAAGCTTAAAATTTGAAAAACTAAACATGACTAGAGATCATGCAAAAGAAATCGAAGGTGGATTGGATTGCCATCAACTGAGCTTACTCTAAATTATACTTGTTCAAACCAGCAACTATTTTATTCTGTGAGTATGTAAAGGAAGACTCAATCTTCAGTAAACAGAGAAATTCAATATTAGCATGAACTGTTGCCAGATATCAATTTGTTGGCAGAATGACAGTTCTCAGTTCTCTCTGGAGCCTGAATTTCTCCTGTCTGGCTATCTATAATGAAATGACAGTGAGAGGAGGAGCCATATTAAATAATAGCTACTGTTAGTTAAAGTCTGTGTTAAAAATTCTTCAGTACCTCCATACATCCTCCAATATGACGACTGAGAATTCTTGGAGGAAATCTCCCTGTAGAAATTGAATTATACTATACTTAAAACTCTGGGACTGATAGTACAGCAATTGAGATGGTATATATACACAGAATTTAGTATTTGTCACTTAGCTTTGGAGCAACGTGGAAATTCTTATAAAACAGACTACTGAATCTTCTCAGAGTAATAGATGTCCCTTGACTAAGAAGAAATAAGATGCTGAATCTTTTCTCAGGAGTATATGGGGAAAAAAAGGTCCAAGTAAAAATGCTAGAAGGATGGAATTAATTATTCTGTTACGGACTGATTATTTTCTTAAGAAAACATTCATGTTGGCATCCATGGAACACAAGATGATGATAATATCACTGCAGCCTATATGCTTCAAAGGTAAACAAACTCATCCAGAATACCAGTCTGAAGATCTCCAATAGACATTTACAGTCCCTCAGGCATGATGACTGCAATCTGATGTCTAATTTTAAATGCATCTATGATCGAATTATTAGGTGGCAGATCTTTTCTGTTCTTGTTGACAGTACGCAAGCCTCACATTTAAAATATTTCTCTAGAAGTAGTAGTGATTACTAACTCTTTTTCGACCTTTCACATATAAAAAGGTATAACTGATCCTGTTGTCCACAAGTCATATTATACAACCTTTACATTGGTTGTCTTCTTAGAGTAAGAGCACAATTTGTGTCTCAGATTTTATATTATACTCTCATGTATCCTATTGCGCTGTTAAGGCAATTTTCTTGCTTCATAATTTCAACCAATGGGATAAACAACAAAAAATCCATTTTGCAGACAGTACTTCATTACTGGAATGAAAGCATGCTTCCCTAACAGAAGAAATGGAATGTACATTGTAATATTGTGCTAAACTAAACCATATATTGTGAAGTAGTTATGTGGTTAAGGAAAGGTCCAATGAATTTGTTAGTAGATACATACTAGCAAATCTTTAAAAGTACACCTTCACAAGTGTCTACATATGTGTATCAAGGGTGTTTACTGAAGACAAAATTCCCAATTAAAAGCCTCTAATTAACGTGAAACCTCATTTTACAAGTGTAGCAATAAAGGAATGTACTATTGGTAATTCCGCTAGAATTGGATTAGCTTTCAAAATGTAAGACAGCTTTCAAAATCATGAACCCATGTAAATTGGCAAGACTGGCACATTTTGGCAATTGTAGCCTTCTCTGATAGAATTCACAGTTCTCTTTTCTCTCTCTACAGGTACGTCTCCCTTGGCAGCATATATTTTCCACAGGCTACCAAGCTATGAGAGAATAGTACAGCAGGGTGGGAACCATATACAGTTGGCAATGCAGACTTATGCCTGCATAAGGAATATGTAACTTTTAGAGTGGGACTTTCAAAAGCACACAATATTGGCCTAACGCTTCTCCCACTGAAGTCTATGACAGAATATCCCATTGTCCCAGACATGGCAGGGAAAAAGGCAAGACACCAGGAACTGTGGTTTAACAAAGCCATAACTTCATTAACTTAACATCTGGGAAACTCTGGCAGTAACTCCTCCACTGCAGGTCAACATTCCTTCCATAATCCATGCCGCCAGGGGGAGGGCAGCCCTGAGCCCCTCCTTCCCCCTCCAAACTTTTAACCTGGTACTGGTACAATTTCTGGCACCACACTGCCCTCTCTTTGTACAAAGGTTGAGGGTATAGGGAAATGGGGTTGTGGCCCCTCACTGTAGTACACATTAGGAGCCCTAGCTTCATATACCCCTAGCTTCTTTAAGGGATAACCTCCCCTAATCCTGATTGCAATTCTAGTTTATCAGGAATCCAGAACCCCCTATTAAGTGAGTGCCTACATTGGACACTTGCCAAGTTGGAACAACCTGAACTCACTGTGACCTTATTTACCCACTTGGTCCCTGGGCTGATAAGAGAAAGGCAAAAAAACCCACCACCACCCAGGCAATCTGGCAATGAGGGGAAAATGCCTTCCTAGCTCCCAAAAAGGCAACTAACGTGATGCCTACAGAAAGTCAAACTCAGTGCTACTCTAATTTCCAAAGTGTGTATGGATGTGTTGGGGACTGGGGTGCCCCAGACAGGGTCCATGGATTTTCTTTCTCCTAGTGGCCCAAAAAAAGTCTCTCCACCTTAGATGTAATTGAGAAAGTAGGGAGAGGGGGAGAGAAACTATTAACTTCAGTGATGCAGAGTTAGGCCGAAACAGAGCACTTCTGAAAATCCCACCCCTACTCTTTACAAATCTTCTAGTTATTAAATGTTGCATTTGTCATGATCTCTAATATCCAACAAAGAAAGGGAACGGACTTTCCTCCAAAAATCAATATATTACACAGAAATCAAAAATATTCAGAAATTCATGAAATAGAGAGCATATTTCAATACAGAAATTAACACATTTTAATACAATTCCTACAAACTAAACTGTCATATTACACACAAAATGCAAATGAAATTGACTTTTTTATTCTGAAATACCATGAGTATAGTTAAGAAAAACAGTTGAGTAATGAATAAACTAAATCTCAAGAAATATCGACTCTTAAAAAAATAAGTTGCCCATGTCATCAACATTTTAATTTGGATACAATATTAAGTACTTGAGGTATTACCTATTTAAAACAATTTAAATTCCCCCAAAAGATAGGAAAGTGACAAATAAATCAAAATTAGTTTCATGGAACAAAGAGTTACAACATTATTTTAATATTTCGGCAAAGCACAAACCAACATTTCTAAAGAAAATTCTTATTAATTTAACACTCACTTGGACAGTAGTTGTATTTTGATTCAACAGCATGGCTACTGACAGTATATGTACAATCTATATCACATAACTCTTAGAAGAGAAGTAACAAACTTTTGAATTTTCCACCATTGTATTATACCAATTTTCCCATATTCTCTAACGAGCATGAATATGATCTAAAAACTTTTAGCAGCCAAGAAAACCATAGATAGATATCTTGTTTTATATCTGCATTTAAAATTATCACTGTAGGATGTTATGAAATACACTATCACAAATCTCAGCACAAATTAATATTTCCTGACATCACATCAATTACTTTTTACTGGATGAAAAATTACTCCATCAGAAAAATGTGCACCACCATTCTGGGACACTAGCTGATGTGTACCTCAGATACCTATTAAACATATTTTGTAGATTCTAGAGATTTCAGTTATTGACATCAAATGTAAATTAATTACTTTCATTAGAGAGACAGTGATAGTTTTAATATTCTTCCTAGTCACATATGAAAGCACTTCACATTTGTTTTATTCTGTTTTTTTTTTTAATTTTCAAATTCGCGGGTGAGTAATTGACTTAATATTTTAAAAATGTGTTTTTGCTACACCTCTCCTAAGAAATAATTTTACTTCACTATGCCCTACCCTTCCTAAGCAGTAAGGAAGGATCAGGAAAAAGCAATGTGACTTTTCATTTGTCGGATATTTTCTGCATCACGACATGGAGACACTAGAGAGAGACAAATGACTATAAAGACAAAAATGACAATTATATAACTCTCCTAACCTTGTACTGCGCTCAGCAGACCTTACATTGATGAATGACAGATGACTGGAGAAACAAAGTATTTTTTAAAGTGTCAGTCACCAAGTAAAGTTGTACAGTCTGTTATTAGCTCTTGTTATTTCCTCTGCCATCACAATGAAATGGCACAAAGGTTAGTGTGCTGGGATGGCAAGTGGAAGAGGAAATAAGAAACTTTGTTCTCCTTAGAACTCCCTTCGCTAGGCAAGTTACCAAGAGGTTACAGAATTTACACTAAATGTTTTAGTTGATGTCATTCACAGAGCTCGCTTCACATTACAGAAGACCAATTATTACCTAAAAATGAGTATACCCGTCTCTCCATAATAATTAAGTATTAAGCCTCTATTCCAGTAGTTTTAAAAGCTTTTGAGGATCTCAGTAAATAAACAAAATGGTTGGGGTTTTTTTTTGGAACCTGATCTTTTAATTGAAAATAAAGTTATCATATTGAAATGCATTCAAAAATAATAAAACACTGCTTGTCTATAGTTCTGGAAGACAGAATTTTGTTTTCAGGACCAGATATGTTAAGTCTTCTGTTTTGACCAGGAGGAGATTATTTTTAGCTGTCTTTTCCTGTTGGCCTTTCTCTGTAGGCTGTATATTTATGAATAAGCAAGGCCACTCTCTACCTAACCTCTATGATTAGGCTCCCAGCCAAGAGGACTCTGATATAGAGATGAAGTCTAGAGAGTATAGTTCTCCAATCCACCTGTGACAATAAACTCAGTACAGTGACTGTGATACTAGTCAATACTCTAACCATCTCTGCCTGACCACAGAGGCCTATAAACAGTAACCAGGGGTCCACAGCCAGGTCCAGAGTCCTCTTTTTCCAGCCAGGGAGTAGCAGGCAGAGGCAACCACAGTGTTCCCCCTACTATGTCTATCCAGACAGAAATCAACAGCCAGACACTAGGGTCTCAATCATCTAGGGGCCAGAAGCCCAGCCAGAACATCTATTTCCCCAGGCTACCCCTGAAAACACATTCACAACAGTCCTGGACATACCAGGGCAGATTCTAGACTGCATCTGGAATAATGGGCTCTCACACAACTGGTTACATCTCTGTGATTCTTTGCCCCAGACCTGGTTTAAATTAAAGCTCCTGGCAGCTGGCTAGCAACCCCAAGGAACTAAATACCAACTGTGGATGGCCAGAGCACAGTAGCTCTCCAACATGCCTCATGCACAAGCAACACTGACTTTCTAACCACAGGACACTCTCCCATGCTTAGGAGCTTGCATGTGGTTTCCACTCCCTTTTGCACCACTTGGTCAGCAAAAAACAAATGGAATGGGGCAGACAATCTGTACATATTTTCCTCCAAAATGCCACTGTGGGCTTGATCCTCTCAAGCTGTTATAGTATAGCTATTCTGATTTGTTAGCTGTTCCACAGGTCTAAAATGCTGACAGCTGGAAAAAAATAACACACAAGCCAGGTGTTAACCATGTAATGTGAACAAGCAGTGAACATGTGAACTGTTTCACCTAACAATTCAATTGATTCTAAGAAGTTCACCTGATCAGTAACAGTTTCAGAGCAGTTAGATCATAGAGATGATTGAGGATGACCCACGGAAATTACTATACAGCATGCTTCTTCTGCAGATGGGTATGAGGCCTTTTCCTGGACACACCAGGAAAGACATCATGATATAGCAAGCCCACAAGACAGCATATTAAAAAAAGATTGTACATAGGTTGCACAATACCTCAAATGGAAAACACCTATGCATAAGACTAGATGTTCTTTGATGGTACTGGCATGTGCTGCAGTGTCATTTATGCCTGAGTAAACACTAGAGGGTATGTCCACACTGCAATCAGGGGGTGTGACTGCAGCTTGATAGCTCAAGTAACAATTGCAGCGAAGCTACAGCAACACAGGCAGCCGTCTAGGCTAGCCCTGCCCACCTGGGAACCCTGGTACATACTTGAGCAGCAGCTGCCCACGCTGCTGCAGCTTCACTGCTCTTACTACTCAAGGTAGCTATAATCTAGCTAGAGCAAAAACTAGCTCAGATATGTACCTGAGCTGCTATCACACCTCTAGGTTGCATGGTAGACATACCCTGAGATCTATGTCTCATTCTGGTCTCTCACTGAACCAGCTTGGTACAGATGACCAATTCATTTTGTGTCTTGCACAGATTGGCGTTTGGATGGGTGCCACCTGGATAAGATTTCTGAAAAACAGGCCTGAGTTAATACTGGTAGGTTGGGGAAAAACAACTAGTAGGACTGGCAGAGGTGATATCAGTTCCCTTAATCAAGGGAGACTGCCCATCTTTTGTAACTCAGACTCTGCACTTGGGGATCTGACCTGATCCTCAGTTGCTTCTGGATATCGAAAAAGCTGCAGTGGCCAAGGATGCCTTTTATCATTATCTACTTTTGGCTAAGATTTTTCTTCCAGATTCACACTGTTATCCATCCTTCATAACCTCTCACTGGATTACAGCAATACACTCTATATGGGGCTGCATCTTAAGGCCATTCAAACACCAGCTATTGCAGAGTGTGGCTGCCTGCTTACTGAACAATGTGTGTCATCAGTAAGGCTAAGATGTTGTCATGGATATTTTTAGTAGAAGTCATGGATAGGTCACATGCAATAAAGAAAAATTCACAGAAGCCGTGACCAGTCTGTGACTTTTACTAAAAATATCGACACAAAATGGGGATCTGTGGGTCTCCACACCACCTGCCACAGAGCAGCTTCAGGGCAACTGGGATCTCCAGGGACCCCCACCACGAGTTGGGTGTTGGAGCTCCAGGGTCCCCTGCCCCCCATAGCTGGGAGCTGCGGGAGGCCCCCTGCAGTAACTGGGAGCAGCAGGGGTATCCCTGCCGCCCACAGCAGCGGGGAGTTGTGGGGTCCCCACACCGCCCACAGCTCTGGGGATCCCCCAGCTGCCTGTGGCAGCAGGGAGCTCTGGGGTTCCCCTGCCGCCGGGAGCTGCAGGGTTCCCCCACCACCTGCAGCTCCGGTGGCTCCCGCTGCCCATGAGCAGAGGTACCCTGCAGTTCCCTACCGCTTCAGGCTGAAGTCACAGATTCCATGACTTCCATGAGCTCAGTGACTATATCGTAGCCTTAGTCATCAGACGCTCTCCACATGCTACCAGGTTGCCGCCCTACATATGTCCTGAATTGGCACCTGTGTCAGAATGGTGGCAGAGGAGGCTTGAGACCTCGTAGAGTGCACCGTCAGATTAGCCAGGGGTGGAACATTCGCAAGAGTGTAGCATGTGTTGATACACAAAGTGATCAATGAGGAGATTCGCTGTGCTGAAACAGGGAGGCCTCATCCTTTCTGCAATAGCTGGGCGGATCTGCTGAATGGTTTGGTCCTTTGTAAGCAGAACACCAGGGCACACCATACATCTAAGGAGCAAAGCCCTTGTTCCTCTCTGCTCGCATGTGGTTTAGTATAGAACACCGTCAGAAAAACTGATTGACTGCAATGGAACTGAGACACTACTTTCAGGAGGAACGAAAGGTGTGGGCATAGCTGAACTCGTTGTGAGCACCAGATAGAGAATCTCTTCCATTTAACCAGGTAAGTTGCCCTGGGAGATGGTTTTCTATTGCCCATCAGGACTTCTTGGACTTGCTCTGAACAAGATTGCTCCTCTGGATTCAACCATGGAGCTTTCAGGCTATCAGGTGCAGTGATGGGAGCATTCATCCATAATCCCTGGATATTAAGCCTGCATGCAATGGGAGCTGGAGAGCCATCTCCACCGATATGGTCAGGAGAGAGAAGAACAAGTGCTGTCTGGGCCATGCCAGAGCTATGAGGATGACTTGGGCTCGGCCCTGTTTGATCTTCATCAGCACCTTGTGAATGAGTGGGATGGGTGGGAACACACGGTGCAGATGCTGAGTCCCAAGGTAACAGGAATGAATCTCTGAGGGACCCCTGGTCATGGCCCTTGAGGGCACAGAGTGGTGACATTTCCTGTTGGATTGAGTGGTGAACAGGTCTGCCAGGGGCGTCTCCACCTTCAGAAGACATCTCTCCCAATATCTGGACGGAGAGACCACTCATGTGAGAAGAGAAAGACCTGCTGAGGCAATATTCCAGCCTATTCTGGACCCTGGGAAGATGGGAAGCTTCTAGCATGCTGTCGTGATCAACACAGAACATCCAAAGACTGTCCACTTCCTGACAGAGTGGAGAAAAACGTGCCCCCTCTCTGCTTGTTCATGTAAAACATGGCCATTATGTTGTCTAAGGACTAAGATGGATTTCCTTGCCATATGAGAGAGAAACGCACTGCCCTGAGCTCCCTGACATTGATATGCTACACTCTGATGCCCAGCAGGAGAAATTATTTCACTTTGCCTGGTAAGTCGCTCTGGAGGAGGGCTTTCTACTTTCCAAGAGAACCTGCTGTACCTGACTAGAGCAGGCCTGCTCCTCTGGGTTCAGCCACGCAACAGCCAAGCTGTGAGGTGGAGAGAGGGAAGGTTTGAGTGCAGGAGACAACCGTGATCCTGTGAGAGTAGGTCTGGGCGGCTGGGCAGTGGCCATGGAACAGCCATGGCCAGATGCTCGCGCATGCAAAACCAACACTGGTGAGGCCAAACTGGGACAATCAATGACTTGCACCTTGGCCCTCTTGATTTTTGACAGGACTCTGCTGATAAGTGGAATCAGCTGGAATGCATACATCAGGTCTCACACCCATGACAGGAGAAAGACATTGGAAAGGGCGCCCTTGCTGAGGCCTTGGAGAGAGCAGAACTGATGACACTTTATGTTCTGTCTGGTGGCAAACAGGTCCACCTGGGGAGCCCCCCACTTCTTGAAGAGTGCTTGGACGACCTCCGAGTGGAGCAACCATTTGTGGTGAGAGAAGGACCTACTGAGGCAAACCGACTCGGGGTCCTAAAAGGTAGCCAGCCGGTCAGGCAGCAGCACAGACAGCTGCAGCGGCACAGGAGCTAGCAAACAGAGCTGTAAACAGGGGAGTCTGAGTGGGAGTTTCAAAGGGGAGTTTGTGTTGCGGTGCTTGTTTAGGGTTTGTTTTTGCTGTGGGTGGTGGTGTTTTGGTGTGGTTTGTGTTTCCCAGACTAACAGAATTTAGGTGGGAAGGCTATGACAGATACAGAGGCAGCAGTGGGAGTGACTCATGTCGTGGAAGACACAATGAAGATGACTGGATGTGGAAGCTGCGGTATGTACATGATCCTGGAGGGGATACCTTGTAAGAGTTTTGTCTGCATGAAATGCCGTCTGATAGAGCTGATGGAGGAAAAGATCTGAGGTTTGGAGATGCAGGTGGAAAGTCTGGTTGAGTTTAGGAAGGGGTTTGAGCAGATTATGGAGCAAAGACATGAGGTATCTGAAGAGAAAAGCTCAGACTTGCAGATGGAAGCAGGACTGGGGAATTCTGAGGGGAGACTGGGTTAGAAAAGTGGTCAGTGGAAGCATGTGACTAAAAGAACCAGGCAGAGGAAAAGACAGGCTAGTGAAGGAGAAATAGAGCTCAAGAATAGGTCTGCAGAGTTGGAAAATGAAGAAGGGGCTCAGCAGGTAACCACTGAAGGTGGAAGGGCAAGGAAGAAGAGAAGAGCGGCTAGCCCTATAGGAAAAGGGGAAGAGTTAATGGAGACTACACCAACTATGAGCCCCAGGAGGATACAGGATGGGTTGAAGAGGATTAAAAGGGAGAACAGGAATAGAAAGAACTTGCAGCCAGAGGGAACAGGGGATAGACTGGAGAATAGCACCAGGAAAAGGTAGGTCTATGTGATAGGGGACTTTACTGAGAAGAATAGACAGGCCTGTAACGAGAGCTGATCCAGAGAATAGAAGGGTATGCTGCCTTCCAGGTGCTAAGATACGGGATGTAGACCTGAGGTTGAACAGGATCCTAAAGGGAGCAGGAAAGAATCCCTTAATTATCCTCATGTGGGAACAAATGATATGGCTAGATTCTCGCTGGAAAGTATTAAGGGAGACTATGCTAGGCTGGGGAAGACGCTTAAGGAAATCGAGGCTCAGGTAATCTTTAGTGGGATTCTGCCTGTTCCTAGAGAAAGGAAACAAAGATGTGACAAGATGATGACTATCAACAGATGGCTTCAGCAGTGGTGCTATAAGGAGGGCTTTGGGATGTATGGCCACTGGGACGCATTCATGGACACAGGACAGTTCTCTCGGGATGGACTTCACCTGAGCAGGGAAGGAAATAGACTTCTAGGATGGAGGCTGGCACAACTGATTAAGAGAGCTTTAAACTAGGAATTTGGGGGAGATGGTTGGGAGATGTCCAGGTAATCTCCACGCCGGATTTTAGCATTGAGAGGGAAGAAAACGAAGTAGGAAAGGATACAGCCGTGAGTAGGAGAATGTATATAAGGAGGAAGGGCAGTGTGGATTCCAGTCTAATAGGTTATACTGGCTGTAGAATGACTGTGCCTAATAGGGTACAGAATGTGAGTGAGGCCAAACAGCAAAAATTAAGATGTTTGTACACCAATGCGAGGAGCCTAGGTAACAAAATGGGAGGAACTAGAGCTACTGGTGCAGGAAGTGAAACCAGATATTATAGGGATAACAGAAACATGGTGGAATAGTAGTCATGACTGGACTACAGGTATTGAAGGGTATGTGCTGTTTAGGAAAGACCGAAATAAAGGTAAAGGTGGTGGAGTAGCATTGTATATCAATGATGAGGTAGAATGTAAAGAAATAAGAAGCGATGGAATGGTTAAGACAGAGTCCGTCTGGGCAAAAATTACATTAGGGAAGAAAACTATTAGAGTCTCCCCTGGGATAGTGCTTGGGGTGTGCTATAGACCGCCAGGATCTAATTTGGATATGGATAGTGCCCTTTTTAATGTTTTTAATAATGTAAATACTAATGGAAACTGTGTGATCATGGGAGACTAACTTCCCAGATATATACTGGAGGACGAGTGCTAGTAATAATAATAGGGCTCAGATTTTCCTAGATGTGATAGCTGATGGATTCCTTCATCAAGTAGTTGCTGAACCAACTAGAGGGGAAGCCATTTTAGATTTGGTTTTGGTGAGTAGTGAGGACCTCATAGAAGAAATGGTTGTAGGGGATAATCTTGGTTCAAGTGATCATGAGCTAATTCAGTTCAAACTGAACGGAAGGATTAACAAAAATAAATCTGCAACTAGGGTTTTTGATTTCAAAAGGGCTGACTTTCAAAAATTAAGGAAATTAGTTAGGGAAGTGGATTGGACTGAAGAACTTAAGGATCTAAAGGTAGAGGAGGCCTGGGATTATTTTAAATCAAAGTTGCAGAAGCTATCAAAAGCCTGCATCCCAAGAAAGGGGAAAAAATTCATAGGCAGGAGTTGTAGACCAAGCTGAATGAGCAAGCATCTCAGAGAGGTGATTAAGAAAAAGCAGAAAGCATACAGGGAGTGGAAGATGGGAGGGATCAGCAAGGAAAGCTACCTTATTGAGGTCAGAACATGTAGGGATAAAGTGAGACAGGCTAAAAGTCAAGTAGAGTTGGACCTTGCAAAGGGAATTAAAACCAACAGTACAAGGTTCTATAGCCATAGAAAGAAGAAGAAAACAAAGAAAGAAGAAGTGGGACCGCTAAACACCGAGGATGGAGTGCAGGTCATCTAGGCATGACCCAATAGCTAAACAAATACTTTGCCTCAGTCTTTAATAAGGCTAAAGAGGATCTTAGGTAATGGTAGCATGACAAATGGGAATGAGGATATGGAGGCAGACATTACCATATCTGAGGTAGAAGCGAAACTCCAACAGCTTAATGGGACTAAATCAGGGAGCCCAGATAATCTTCATCCAAGAATATTAAAGGAAGTGGCAAATGAAATTGCAAGCCCATCAGCAAGAATTTTTAATGAATCTCTAAACTCAGGGGTTGTACCGTATGATTGGAGAATTGCTAACATAGTTCCTATTTTTAAGAAAGGGAAAAAAAGGGATCCGGGTAACTACAGGCCTGTTAGCTTGACATCTGTAGTATGCAAGGTCTTGGAAAAAATTTTGAAGGAGAAGGTAGTTAAGGACATTGAGGTCAATGGTAAATGGGACAAAATACAACATGGTTTTACAAAAGGTAGATCGTGCCAAACCAACCTGATCTCCTTCTTTAAGAAAGTAACAGACTTTTTAGACAAAGGAAACACAGTGGATCTAATTTAACTCGATTTCAGTAAGGCGTTTGATACCGTGCCAGATGGGGAATTATTAGTTAAATTGGAAAAGATGGGGATCAATATGAAAATTGAAAGGAATTGGTTAAAGGGGAGACTACAATGGGTCCTACTGAAAGGAGAACTGTCAGGCTGGAAGGAGGTTACCAGTGGAGTTGCTCAAGGATCGGTTTTGGGACCAATCTTCTTTAATCTTTTTATTACTGACCTCGGCACAAAAAGTGGGAGTGTGCTAATAAAGTCTGCGGATGATACAAAGCTGGGAGGTATTGTCAATTTAGAGAAGGACAGAGATATCATACAGGAGGATCTGGATGACCTTGTAAACTGGAGTAATAGTAATAGGATGAAATTTAATAGTGAGAAGTGTAAGGTCATGCATTTAGGGATTAATAACAAGAATTTTAGTTATAAGATGGGGATGCATCAACTAGAAGTAACGGAAGAAGAGAAGGACCTTGGAGTATTGGTTGATCATAGGATGACTATGAGCCGCCAATGTGACATGGCTGTGAAAAAGGCTAATGCAGTCTTGGGATGCATCAGGAGAGGTATTTCCAGTAGAGATAAGGAGGTGTTAGTACCGTTATACAAGGTACCGGTGAGACCTCACCTGGAATACTGTGCAGTTCTGGTCTCCCATGTTTAAGAAGGATGAATTCAAACTGGAACAGGTACAGAGGAGGGCTACTAGGATGATCCGAGGAATGGAAAACTTGTCTTATGAAAGGAGACTCAAGGAGTTTGGCTTGTTTAGCCTAACTAAAAGAAGGTTGAGGCGAGATATGATTGCTCTCTATAAATATATCAGAGGGATAAATACCGGAGAGGGAGAGGAATTATTTAAGCTCAGTACCAATGTGGACACAAGAACAAATGGATATAAACTGGTCATTGGGAAGTTTAGACTTGAAATTAGACACAGGTTTCTAACCATCAGAGGAGCGAAGTTTTGGAATAGCCTTCCAAGGGAAGCAGTGGGGACAAAAGATCTATCTGGCTTTAAGATTAAGCTTGATAAGTTTATGGAGGAGATGGTATGATGGGATAACATGGTTTTGGTAATTAAATATTCATGGTAAATAGGCCCAATGGCCTGTGATGGGATATTAGATGGGGTGGGATCGGAGTTACCCAGGAAAGAATTTTCTGTAGTATCTGGCTGGTGAATCTTGCCCATATGTTCAGGGTTTAGCTGATCGCCATATTTGCAGTCAGGAAGGAATTTTCCTCCAGAGCAGATTGGAAGAGGCCCTGGAGGTTTTTTGCCTTTGTCAAGGTTCCTCCCCCACTCTGAACTCCAGGGTACAGATGTGGGGACCTGCATGAAAACCTCCTAAGCTTACTTTTACCAGCTTAGGTTAAAACTTCCCCAAGGTACAAATTAATTTTATCCTTTGTCCTTGGAATATCCACTGCCACCACCAAACTCTAACTGGGTTTACTGGGAAACGTAGTTTGGACACGTCTTTTCCCCCCAAAATCCTCCCAACCCTTGCACCCCACTTCCTGGGAAAGGTTTGGTAAAAAGCCTCACCAATTTGCATAGGTGACCACAGACCCGAACCCTTGGATCTGAGAACAATGAAAAAGCATTCAGTTTTCTTACAAGAAGACTTTCAATAGAAATAGAAGTAAATAGAAGTAAAGAAATCACCTCTGTAAAATCAGGATGGTAGATACCTTATAGGGTAATTAGATTCAAAACATAGAGAATCCCTCTAGGCAAAACCTTAAGTTATAAAAAAGACACACAGACAGAAATAGTCATTCTATTCAGCACAGTTCTTTTCTCAGCCATTTAAAGAAATCATAATCTAACACATACCTAGCTAGATTACTTACTAAAAGTTCTAAGACTCCATTCCTGGTCTATCCCCGGCAAAAGCAGCATATAGACAGACCCAGACCCTTTGTTTCTCTCCCTCCTCCCAGCTTCTGAAAGTATCTTGTCTCCTCACTGGTCATTTTGGTCAGGTGCCAGCGAGGTTACCTTTAGCTTCTTAACCCTTTACAGGTGAGAGAATTTTTCCTCTGGCCAGGAGGGATTTTAAAGGGTTTTACCCTTCCCTTTATATTTATGACAGCCTTCCTCTGTAGCATGGGGCACGGGTCACTTGCTGGAGGATTCTCTGCTCCTTGAAGTCTTTAAACTACGATTTGAGGACTTCAATAGCTCAGACATAGGTGAGAGGTTTTTTGCAGGAGTGGGTGGGTGAAATTCTGTGGCCTGCGCTGTGCAAGAGGTCAGACTAGATGATCATAATGGTCCCTTCTGACCTTAGTATCTATGACAGCATGTTTCGGACAACAGGGAGATGCAAAGCTTCCAGGTGGATCACGCGCTGGATGCAAAAGTCCCACAGGCAGAGTGCTTCCTGACAGAGAGCGGTCAAGCTCACTTCCCCTTGCCTGTTGACATACAACATCGAGGCCTGGAGGAGCTCTTGATGAGCCAGTCGTCGAGGTATGGGTAAACCTCAATATCCTGACGTCTGAGGTAAGCCGCCACCACCAACATGCATTTGGTAAACATCCTCAGCACTGTTCCTTGGCCAAAAGGGGGCACTGCAAACGGGTAGTGGGTGGTCCCCACCATGAAACGTAGAAAACATCTATGTCCATGGAATATTGATATATGAAAGTAAGTGTCCTTCAGATCAACGGCGGTGTACCAGTCTCCCGGATCCAGGGAAGAAATGATGGAGGCAAGGGAGACCATGCGAAACTTCAACTTCTTGTGATATTTGTTGAGGTTTTGCAGGTCTAGGATAGGCCGTAGACTCTCCTTGGCCTTTGGGATTAAAAAACAGTGAGAGTAAAACCCCTTGCCCCTTAAAGGCGGTGCGATTTCCTCCACAGCTCCCATCTGCAGAAGGCTTTGCACCTCCTGAGTGAGAAGACTCTTGTGAGAGGGGTCCCTGAAGAGGGACGGGGACAGGGGAATGTGAGGGGGGGACAAAAGTAAACTGCAGGGTATACCCCTCTGCCACAGTGCTGAGGTCCCATCGGTCGAACGTTATACAAGCCCATGCAGGCAGGAAGGGGGACAGGTGGTTAGAAAGTAACTGGGGAGTAGGATCAATCACACAGGCTGGAAGGTCAGCCTGGAGCACACCCTCAAAATGCCCACTTATCAACCTGTTGGCTATGGGTGGAGCTCGAATGACATAGGATGCTGGCTGGTGACCTTGCCGGCACTCAGCCATTGACCTTCTTATGGAAGGGCTCAGGCTGAGGTTGGCTTCCAAACATCTTGGTCTGTTGCAGCTTAAACCGTGCCCCCAGGATGTACAGGCCCGGTGTGCCCAGGGTTGCCTATAAGTCTTTCAGACCATGTAATTTAGTGTCTGTTTGCTCAGAGAACAGTGCCAGGCCATCAAATGGGAGGGTCCTGAATGGACTGCTGAACCTCCTTTGAAAGGCCCGATGTCAGTAACCAGGACACCCACCTCATGGAGATGGCAGAGACCAGGGTTCAGGCCGCAGAGCCCGCTGCATCTGAGGCTGCTTGGAGGGCTACCCTTTCCACTGCCTTACCCTCATCAAGGATAGCTAGGAATTCCTTCCTGGGTTCCTCTGGCAGCAAGTCAGAGAACTTGGCCATGGACTGCCAGATATTAAAATCATAGCAGCCAAGTAAGGCCTGGTGGTTGGCCACCTGGCAGCTGGAGGCTGGAAGTCGAATGAACGTTTCTTCCAAAGAGACTGAGCCTGTTTGCCTCTGTTTTGGGGCATTGCACCTGGCCCTGTCTGTCATGCTCATTGACTGTGGACACAACCAGTGAGGTTGGGGCAGGATCAGTGTACAAACATTCGTACCCCTCAGTGGGGACATAGTATTTACACTCTGCCGGCTTGGAGGGGGTGATGGGAGGAGAGAGAGGAGGGATGAAGGCATCTGCCACAGCGTTTTAGTGATTTTTGCCACTTCCTCATGTACAGTCAATGCCACTTAAAACATCAAAGAGGGAGTCTGAGGGCTCCGCCAACTCCTCTGCTTCCAGCCCCAGGTTTGAGGCGACCCTCTTTAAGACCTCTTGGTGAGCCTTGGCATCATCCTGGGGAACTGGGTGAGAGGGCTCAGTTATCGCCTTATCAGGAGAAGATGAGGAGGCGGATATCGGAGGGTCTGTCACCTCTGCCACCTCCACCATAGTGGCCTCAGTCAAGGCTGGGTGTCCCTGAGAAGCCCGATCCTAATCTGCATCCGAGTCAGGGGGCGGGCAGGAGACTGTCGCCGAATGTTTGTCAGATGCCCCCAAGGCTAACCTATACCCCCACAATGGATGGGGAAATCCCCCAGGAGTTCCAGAGTTGCTGGGGGAAGGCCACTGGCCCTGACGCCATGCAGTCCTTGGTGGTCCTGTGGGGAATGCCGGTGCCCCTGGCCCACGAGCAGGCTCTCATCCTCTTGTCAGAGCCTGAAGAGGGAGGTACATGTCTGGGGGACCAGGACGATGCCGAGGCCATCTGTCTAGCCCAATCCTGTTGATGCCGATCCAGACCTCCACTGAGGATCTGAACAAGGGTGATGACTCTCAATGCTGTGATCCCGGTGGTCAGCAGCGGTGTTTGGCAGATCGGCGGTCTACGCCTGCCGCTTAGTGAGCAGTGCCACTCTGTCAAGCAGGACCGGAAGCAAGTAGACCGCCGTGTTAGGGATCGATGACGTGTCTGTGGCGAACCGTATCGACAGTCTGGCGACCGGTGGCAGGGCTCTGGGGACCAGCAACTCGATCCGCTGGAGCAGTGCCATGCACTGGGAGAGAAGTTCAGGCACTCACAGCACTGGGGCTGCGAGGACAGGTGCCGCCCTTCTGCAGGTCTGTGCCATCCCACTGGCGATCGCCACCTCGAGCCCAAGGAGCGCTGCCTGGAGTCCAGGGATAGTCCAGGGACAGACAGACACTGGGAACTCGGGCCAATGAGCCAACCCATGTCCAGGGCCTGGTGGGTCTATTTACAGTGCACACTAGAGAGAGAACCACTAATGGAATAGATTGCCTGAGCAACCAGTGTTTCAGCAACTGTCATGGGAGGTAAGAAGGAACTGAAAGAGAGCAGGGTTGTCAGGCCCCTATACTGACACTATGAGCGCGCAACGCCAGAGGCACTAGAACTGACCCAACAGATATTGCTCAGGGAAACATTTCCGGCAATTGTACTTGGGAAACACAAATATCTACATTGGAATGGACATGTGTAGGCACTCAGAGAAGATCTAGAATTTGAATTGCACATATTTTAAATATACAGAAAGGAATAAAAAACAAAAACTAAATAAAAATGTACTAACTACATATTATCTGCTTTTAGGCCTCCTGGAAATGATTACCAAAACACTATTATGCTAACCAACTAATAAGAATATAACAATCCATTGAATTTTGAAAAATCTCAGCCTTTAATACCAAGAAACAAACTCCATCAATGATTGAGGTCTACTGAATTGAAGAAAAACTTTAAATAAATCAGTTGTGTGCCAATAAGAGATTTTTCTAACCTCTGTACAGTATGTGTGTGATGGTTCATTTTATCTAGCTCTCAATCACTTCTGAGATACTGTATAGATCAAAACGAAACCAGCTTGTGGATGTATAGTAAGTAACCAAAAGATCTACAGAATTAAACCATGCGACCTGTGGTAATATCTTGCTATCAGAGGCTAACAGAACAGTGAGAAAAGACCTTTGCAGCATTACGTAAGTGCTCTGGAGTAAATTATAATAGCCTACACAAGTGCATGCATACATCTAATGGCCACAATGAACCAGCTGATAAAATAATTTTGCCTAAGTGGTCTTAAAGCAAATACAGAAACTATTTACTCCTTTGTAATTCTAGGAACAGCTCCTGATCAAATCAGTGAAACCATATTTGAATGGCTATACAGTCTCAACATCAATACCAACAAGTTAAAACAAAGCAATCAAGAGAATTAGCTCTCTTTGATAAAACCTTAGCTGTTAAATTAATATAATCTGAAGTGGGGAGAGTAAATTTAGTGTTTCTGCAAGTATCAAATTGACTGGCTTGAATACTGAAGTTCTTTGTCTACACAAAGAGCAATACCACTATAATCATTCTTACATCACCCTACCCATGTGATTCATCCTTGTTCTGGATAGATCATTCCTTCAGAATTTAATCTTAATTCATTCTTTGGTTGTCTTGAAACTGCCAACAGTAGTGCCAATTATGATGGCAAATTTTGTAATGTGACTACCAGATCACTAGAAATCGAAGTCATATCACCAACCACATTCATTTTCTGTGAAACTGCATTTTACTGCATGCCTAGGGGTATGCAAAAAAAGATGGTATTGTCTAACTTTATCCTCTAACACCCCCCTTATTCATCATTTAGCAAAGATATGCACATTTATTTCTCTCATGTCAGAAACTATTCCGTCAAGGCCCTTAATAATTTTTCTTCTATGAATTCCTTCCAAATTTGCTGATTTCCTTCTATTATTGAGGTGTTTGGAACTATATGCAGCCTTCTTCATGGTGGTGCATCAATGTCACGCAGAGAGGGGCAAACAACTTCCTAATAGCCAGTTTGGTCATGAGAAGAGGTGTTTAAGATAATGTCATGTAATGCTTTAGATGGGTCTAAAAGCAAGAATGCTTCTATGCTTTCCTGTCTATAAATGCATTAAAATGTCTAGGGCACTTTATATAACTATACATCAGTGGGAATCTTCTGATCTTTTTACCTCCAGAATAAAAAATTTCAGTACTTCAACTTTAACTAAAGTAGCTTTCTAAGGAATGGCACAGTAAGTTATTTCATTCTCCACAGAGTCAATTATATAGCTTCAATTTACTTTGCAACACAATCCAGCTACACTGGCTCCTATGCTCTCACTTTGTTCTGGAGTGAGACTTTAAAATCTCGGGAGTTCAAGTTTAAAACTTAATCTAATTACTTCTCTTTGTGGATATTTTTGTTCTCAAATAAAAAGTGTTATACAATGACTAGTTCACAGCTCAAAGCTGCCACCTCTAGGTACTATATGATGCTCTTCTGCAATAAATTATGTTCCTGTTGTTCAATTTCTTGAAGATCTCAAAAGGTAAATCATCAAAATTTGTCCTAGAAAGATTTTTAAAAGTCTGTACATTTTGAATATAGTTCAACTAAAATTCTTTCATCTTACTCACATGTGAATACTCATTTGGCCCATACTACTTTCACAATTCATGGAACAACAATCGATTATTTAATAATCTGTTTTATACTGCTGGTCTTGTATGTTCACTAATTGCAGATTTGGTTTCACTGAATAATACTTTTCAGATGTGGGCCTACAGCTCTCATTATCATCATCATCATCATGAGCTGTATGTCCACACTAAGGTTGAAATAGATCCCTATGTTATCAACAAGTTCCTTTTATTACAATAATTACTGCTTTTTTAAAATTTTCTACATATTGCTGATAAAAACATTTAAAACAGATGCAGATTACTCTGAAATATCCCAAGAAAAGTATTTGTAGAGTGAAATTTAGAAGCTTTAAATTATTTGTTTAAGCGTTTATTAAATCACTATTACTAGAGTGGTCACTATCTAAAAAATTCACTTTGTCCAACAGCAGTGATGACAGGAGATAATGGTTCAGAAGTTTTGACTTTAATAAAAATTTAAAAAGACATTTACTGAAGTTGTCTTATGTCAACTGAACTGGAAACCCTTTTTTATATCAGGGCCTAAAGTCAAGGTTCTGTGTTTCTCCTGCAAGAGCCAATGAGATTGCTAACATTTAAAGCTACCTAAAGAATTACACTGCATTCCCTGAATGCCTTACGGTGCTTTAAAAGTTGAAGATGTCTCGAACTATAGCCCAAGAAAAACTGATTTTAAAAATTGTGTTTAATTATAAACATCAAACTCCACATCTGTATTCTGTTAATGTAAACAGGCTTTTTAATTTTAAAAAGCTTTGAATTTACCTTCAAGAAAGTAGCACAACAGCTTTTACCTCCAGGACTTATTTCAGTTTTTCCAGAGATTCTGCCACAGCAGCAAGACTGACAGTTCACTTTACCTTATAGTACATGATACAACTGTACTACAATTTTTGTTTTGTAATACAGCTATGTCCCTGCACATGCTAACAAGATGACAGTGAAATCGAAATAAGTAAATGAACAAAAAAAAGTGTACTTCTCACGTCAACAGTTCAAATTGCACAAAACCATAAGCTCCTATTCTGTACTATTTTACTCAGTCTCAGTTTTCTGAGCTCATGGTCAGCTTGAAAACTGAGTTACCATCTACATTAAGAAATGGTAAAATAATCTTTCTAGGTAAGGACTGACGAAGCTTATGGCACGAGTGTAAGAAACTAGAAATGAAATTATCCTCACAGTTTTAAATTTATGGCTCATCACATTTTCAATTTCAGACTGACATTTGCACAATATATGATCATTAACTTTGCACACAAAAGAACGAAAGAAATATTAAAAGTATCCCAACCTGATATAAAGCAAGACTGTGTCCATATCTCTGGAGAGGTCCTTTTGATACAGGTACTACATTCCATATGTTACTGTCTAAATTATAGCTAAAAGATAAACAGAAAAGTAAATATTTTATTATCTCGAACAAAATGCTGGGTTTGCACATTTCTGGACACATGTAATTTTCTTGCATTATAAGTACTAGATATAAAATGCCTATTTTTCTGAATGTTTTATCTTATTCTGGGCTTCAATATTCCAGTATGGAATTGTGAAAATCAGAAAAATGTAATTTTATAGGCATATATCACATATTACACTTAAAATTATGATTACAAGGATCCATTTGGCAAACTCTGCATTTCATGATTCATATCCAGTTTATAAATGCGTACAAATACAATAGTATGTTTACAGTGTTATTACAATAGTTAACATATGGTTTAAAACATACAGCATGTCTTTCAAAAAAGAAGGTGTGTCATAAATATAAAGGGAAGGGTAAACACCTTTAAAATCCCTCTTGGCCAGAAGAAAAACCCTTTCACCTGTAAAGGGTTAAGAAGCTAGGATAACCTCACTAGCACCTGACCAAAATGACCAATGAGGAGACAAGATACTTTCAAAAGCTGGGGGGGGGGGGGAACAAAGGCTCTCTCTGTCTGGGTGATGCTTTTGCCGGGAACAGATCAGGAATGGAGTCTTAGAACTTAGTAAGTAATCTAGCTAGATATGCGTTAGATTCTGTTTGTTTAAATGGCTGAGAAAATAAGCTGTGCTGAATGGAATGTATATTCCTGGTTTTGTGTCTTTTTGTAACTTAAGGTTTTGCCTAGAGGGATTCTCTATGTTTTGAACCTAATTACCCTGTAAGGTATTTACCATCCTGATTTTACAGAGGTGATTCTTTTACTTTTTTTCTATTAAAATTCTTCTTCTAAGAACCTGATTGCTTTTTTCATTGTTCTTGAGATCCAAGGGTTTGGGTCTGTGTTCACCTATGCAAATTGGTGAGGATTTTTATCAAGCCTTCCCCAGGAACAGGGGTGTAGGGTTTGAGGAGGATTTGGGGGGGGGGGGGGGGAGACCAAGCGGGCTCTTTCCCGGTTATATATTTGTTAGATGCTTGCTGGTGGCAGCGATAAAGTCCAAGGGCAAAAGGTAAAATAGTTTGTATCTTGGGGAAGTTTTAACCTAAGCTGGTAAAAATAAGCTTAGGGGGTTTTCATGCAGGTCCCCACATCTATACCCTAGAGTTCAGAGTGGGGAAGGAACCTGGACAATGTGCAATGAGACTTCATTCTTTGCTTCAATCCAAAAAGGAAGTTACCTGAAATCATAGTTCCTTTCCTCATTTTACCATCCATGCCTGAATTTAATGCAATCTAAAACTGATGTGCAGTGTTGATGTGCACTGTTAAATAGCTATGGTATTCTACCTTAGAGGTATTTTAGTAATGGAGTGAAGCAATTACTTTGTATATATCATGTCAGATTCTATGGTCCAGCCAATAAACCATGGGGAAGGAGGGAGACGCTTAGGACAAAAGCAGCTTTAAGCCACTTAGCTTTCCAGCTTCTCTCCTAATAGCGACGATATAAAATTGTACCAGATGCTAAAGGACCAGCCTTAGGCCTACTTTGTGCCAACAGAGCAGTAGAAAACAGTCACATCACACTGAAGTATTGGGCCTATAGTTTGTTAAATGCTTTGGGATGAACATTGCTATACGTATACTATATTTTTATTCAATTTTCCAAATTCCCTTAATATACTGATTTTGTCAAGAAAATTCCTCTATCTTGGTCAAACAACTTTCATTTATTTCAAGAAACCCTGAACCATTGTTTTAAGCATATATCTCTTGCCAAGACAGGTGAATAAAGTTATCATTTGATTCTAATTAGCACTCCCATCAGTTGCTAAGTAGTCCTTCCTTCCTGCCTGTGAAAACAGCCATGAAATCATTTCCACTATCACCTTTGGAACCAAAATCCTCTTATTATTTCAAGCAAACATCAGCATCAAAAGGAACTAGCATCAGAAAAGTGTTAAGTTTTTACACATGCAGCCTTGTGATCTTGGTAAAGTCATTCTTGGTAAAACTGAATTACATGACACAAATATTCTAATTTAAACATTTTAAGTACCAGTACTGAAAAAACAAAAGGGACAAATTCTTCTCTGAGTGACGCATGCACAAACAGAGAGTAACCTTATCGACTTTAATTATTTCCAATATATACTGAGGTACCTCACAGCAGAATTTGGCCCACAGTATTTAACTTTAGTCCTAGAAACTCACATGGTTTCCCTTAGTACTTTAATCTCTCTTTTTCATGCACTTCCTCCACCACCATCACTCTGTCTCATCGAACCTTGCACAGTATTCAAGGTAGAAGAGGTAGCGGAAGAAAGATACAGTTGAGTTGGTCCTATTAGGGATGTAGGATGGCATCGCTGAGGGCTGGTGGCTGAGGGCTCTCCTGGAGCAGTATGTCATTCATTTGCTGATCACTTGTGTCAAGGTTCCTTCCCCACTCTGAACTCTAGGGTACAGATGCGGGGACCTGCATGAAAGACCCCCCCTAAGCTTATTCTTACCAGATTAGGTTAAAAACTTCCCCAAGGTACAAACTTTGCCTTGTCCTTAAACAGTATGCTGCCACCACCAAGCGTTTTAACTAAAGAACAGGGAAAGAGACCACTTGGAGACCTCTTCCCCCAAAATATCCCTCTAAGCCCTATACCCCCTTTCCTGGGGAAGGCTTGATAAGAATCCTCACCAAATTATACAGGTGAGCCCACACCGAAGCCCTTAGATCTTAAGAACAATGAAAAATCAATCAGGTTCTTAAAAGAAGAATTTTAATTAAAGAAAAGGTAAAAGAATCACCTCTGTAAAATCAGGATGGTAAATACCTTACATGGTAATCAGATTCAAAACAGAGAATCCCTCTAGGCAAAACGTTAAGTTACAAAAAGACTCAAAAACAGGAATATACATTCCCTCCAGCACAGCTTATTTTACCAGCCATTAAACAAAAGAAAATCTAACGCATTTTCTAGCTAGATTACTTACTAACTTAACAGGAGTTGGAAGGCTGCATTCCTGATCTGTTCCCGGCAAAAGCATCACACAGACAGACAGAACCCTTTGTTCCCCCTTCCTCCAGATTTGAAAGTATCTTGTCTCCTCACTGGTCATTTTGGGTCAGGTGCCAGCGAGGTTACAGGTGAAAGGGTTTTGCCTCTAGCCAGGAGGGATTTTATAGCACTGTATACAGAAAGGTGGTTACCCTTCCCTTTATATTTATGACAACTTGCAAAGTGAATAGATCTCTGGCAGGAGTCCCCCACTGAATGAAGATGTCATGTACTACCAAATTGTGAAGTTCCCAATCCTGGTCGATCACAAAATGTCTGAGCAAGTCTGAGAATACAAGTTGCATCCCGGGAACATAGGCTGCAGACAAGAGTATCTGGTGGTTAATGTAACAATTCCAGAGATTGATCACCTCTGCACATAATGCAGATTTAACTCATCCCTCCCTGTCTGTTGATGTAAAAAATAATGGTGGTGTTGTCAAATGTAGTCAGGCATTGTGGCCTCCCTTCGAGCCAGAGGAGGAGGGAGCACTCTCTCCGCACAGTTGCGCAGAGTCCGGCCAGGCCCAGCCCTCCCACCAGAAGTTGAGAGGCGGGGTAGGAGGTACAAAAGGCGGAGCTCCTAGCCCAGTGGAGGCTGAGCCAGGGAAGAAAACAGACGCATCCGGTTTGCTGCTGCCCGCCGACCCTGCAGCCGAGCCACGTGACAGCCTGGACCTGGAGAGGCCCGAAGCTGAGGAGGAGCTGGAGCTGGTTGGACTGCCAGCGGCCTAATACCCAGATGAACTGGAGACCACAGAGCTGAATCTGGAACTCTGGTAGGAAGTAGCCCAGGGGTTTAGTTTGATGGTGCTGTGGCTTAACAGCTCGCCAGCATGTTGTGGGAGGATCCCCGCTGACCCGGTGGTGGGACACCCTGCCACTCTTAGGGCCCTGGGTTGGAATGCAGTTGAGTTGGGCGGGCCTGCGTTCCCCTACCCCTGCCACCCCTAGGGTGGCAGTGTCCCCACCATAGGCCATGTGGCCAGTGCTTGCTAGCACTCCCCTGCCTAAGGGTTAGCGCTGTAGACTGCTTGCTAATGATCCCCTGCCTAAGGGTTAGCACTATAGACTGCTTACCAGTTCTACCCTGCCTAGGGCCTCTTAACCATTTGGAATTTACCCTGTCACAAAAGGCCAGAACCCTGCACCTACTCTGCTAATTCCTCCAACAGTAGGCCACGATCCTGGTGACATACTGAGGTGGGGTAACCTCCCTCCGAGCCAGAGGGGAGGGACGGCTGTGCCCCTACTATATCAGACATCATAAGAACATGATGCAAGTGGATGAAGGGAAGAAAGGATTGGCATGCTTTTCTTACAGTTCAAAGTTCCAGGATGTTTATGTGCATCCTGGATTCGCTGGGAGTCTGTGCTCCTTGAGCCAGGTGGTTGTCGATGTGAACCCCTGTCCTCCCCCCAGCCCACCAAAGATTCATCAGCGATAATCGTCTCGTCTTGGGAGAAAGGAAGAAAAGGAACCTCTAAACATATGTGACGTGCACCTGTCTACCATTAGAGGGATGATATCACCTTGTCAGGGACTATCAGCATGGAAACCATGGAGTGGCGGTTCGGCAAGTAAACGGGCTGGAGCCATGTCTGGAAGCAGCAAAGGTGAAGTCGTGCAAAGGGCATCACGTAGGTACATGAAGCCATGTGGCTGAGGAGGGACAGGCAAGTCCTGGCTGGTACATATGGATAGTTCATGATGTGAGTTATGATGTTGCTCATCGCCTGGAACCTGTCTGCTGGTAAGTAAACTCGTGCTGTGACTGAACTTACAGTAGCTTCTATGAAGTCCAAAGACTGTGTGGGGTCTAGGATAGATTTCTAGACATTATGCTGACTCTGAGGGAAGAAAGAAGGTTGAGTAACATGGAGGTTGACACCTGGGATTCTTGTCTGGGCCTTACGAGCAGGAGCCAGTCATCAAAATATGGAAATATGAAGACACCATAACATCTGACATAGGCCACTATGACGGAAATCACTTTGATGAATACTCTGGGAGTGGTGGCTATACTGAATGAGAGCACTCGGTACTGGAAACTATGGGTACCCAAAGTGAATCTCAGGAAATGTCTGTGGGGCAGATAAATGTCATGTGAAAGTAAGTGTCCTTCATATCGAGAGCCGTATACTACATGCCCTTCTGTAGGGGTGGAATTATCACTACCCGTGTGACCCTATGAATCTTGAGCTTGTGGATGAAGCAACTGAGGTGCCAGAGATTGAGGACTGGCCCACCATTTCTTCTTACAGGAAGTAAGTTAAGTAGAATCCTGTTCCCTGATATTCTGGGGGAACATGTTCTATCGCTCCCCTTTGAAAGGAGGAGTGCACCTCTTGGGTGAGAATGCTGTTGTGCGAGTGGTCCCTGAAGGGGTCAGGGAGGGGGGCTTTGGAAGAGGTAGCATGATAAACTCGATCGTATACCAATGGTGGATGACGTTCAACACCCATCTGTCCATTGTTATTGTACTCCAAGCATGGCAAAAGAGGAGGGCTGTGAGGTGGTAGGTATAGCGGTTGGTGGCTCTCAGGCTCTAATCAGAAATATCTTGGCTGGAGGCTGCAGCTGTGACATCGAAACCTGTGAGGGGGGGCGGGCCCTGGGAGGCAAGACCTCTGTCTTTTGATGTTTCCTCAGAGGCTCATAAGGTCTCAGAGTAGAATTGAGGAGACCTATAGCACTGAGTTAGTGGTTGGCAGTGGAATTTTCACTTCAGGAGTGTAGATGATGCCCAGCAAGCGAAGGGTAGCCCTGGAATCCTTGAGTGTATGCAGCAATTCATCCATCTTCTGGTTAAAAAGATGGTATTCGCTGAAAGGGAGGTCTTCAATAGTGTTCTGTACCTCCCTAGGGAAACCAGAAGAATAGAGCCAAGACTACCTACACGACTGTGGCCGTAGACATGGCCCTGGAGGAGGGATCTGCTGCATCCACCGCCAATTGGAGAGCTGTTTTGGCCACCAGCTTCCCTTCTTCAGTATGCCCCTGGAAATGAGCCCAATGTGTTGTGGCAGGCTATCAGTAAATTCCAGGAATTTACTGTAACTGAGGAACCCATATTTGGCTAGTAAGGCCTAATAATTCACAGTCCTGAATTGCAGGCTAGAAGAAGAAAATACCTTGTCTCTCGAAAGGTCCAGATGTTTGCCCTCTTCCTCAGCTGTCGTGGATCGAGGATGTTGTTGTTTGGCCCATTCAGTCTCAGCCTGCATTACTAAGAAGTTTGGAGGAGGGTGAGAAAAAAGGAACTCAGAACTCTTGGTGGAATGTAGTAGCACTTTTCAGCCCCTTTAGGGGTAGCTGTGAATGCGGCAGGGATGTGCCACACTGTGCTAGAAGGCTCCAGAATAGCTTTGTTAATTGGTAATGAAATTCTCACCAGTCCCAATGTGTGGAGGAAATATCTAGCAGTTTGTGATGGGGAGCTCTTGAATTTCTTCCTTGGGAATTTGGAGGTCCCCTCTGACAATCCACAACAGTTGAAATTTTCTGTAGTCATCTGGTAGGGAAAGGGATGCTGTAATCACTGCCTCATCCAGAGATGAGGAGGGAAATCTTGCTAGTTGTGGCAGCACTGCTAGGACCGGAGTAAAAAGAGTTCTCCTCTACCACCGGACCCGAACACCTGCCAGAAGGATCTCTTAAGAGTGAGGCAGACAAAGTTGCCCTTGCGGCAAGTGTGGGTTTCGAGGGGAGGGTATTGTGACCAGGGTATCCAATATGGTCAATAGGCTGGATCTGAGGGAGGTTGTGGGGGCTCCCACAACATGGAGTACCAATGGCTCTGACACAGTTGAGATGGTAGATGCTGACATGGATGTGACAGTCTCCGTGAAGGCGCATAGGAATGGTATTCTTCTCACCAATTCCAATTCATCAGAAGAGGACAAGATGGACTCTGTTTCCAGTAGCAGTACTGTCGGAACTAGTGGAAAAGTATAGAGTATTGGTGCGGAAGGAGAGGAACTCGGCACCAGAGAGATATCCCGTGATGGAGATATGATCTCTCTAGAAGTTGAGAGACCTGATAGTGGGGGTGAGTCCAAGATGGCAAGGTAAATACATCCTGAGGCACAGCCATTGTTCCGAATCTCCCCAGTGTAAGAGGCACACTCTCTCTCTCCTGGGTATCGGTGCCAATGCTGTGGTCTTTCTTGGGACAGTGTGATTCCACATCTTGTGGGGTGCCGGTGATGGTAATGCCAATGGATTGGTGCTTGGAACCACTGGATCCCATTGTTTATGGGTCTTTTTCTTGTGTCTATGGAACTTAGACAGTGTTTGAACTCGTGAAAGGAGCATCCATCTTCTTTGATTTGGAGGAAGATTTAGTCCCATCCTTATGGGTGTGCTTCCTTATCACCCAAATAGTCCCTGTCATGTGATTTATAGGGGTGGTACCTCCAGCAGCAGATTTGAGCATGGTAGCAGGAGGTGCACTCCTTGCTGAGTCCGGTTGATGTACAGGGAGGGTTCCTAAGTCCGAGTGAGGTCTCATGGCAAGTGCCATAAAGTGCTTCCAGAGGCCAAGAGCCCGGCCTTCTCATGCATGGTTGGGAAAGGACTGGCAAATACTGCACCTGGACACGATGTGATCTTCCCTCAGGCACCAGAGGCAGCGTTGGTGGTCGTCGCTGACCAAGAAGAATTGTGGACAGGAGGTGCAGAGTTTGAAGCCCGGAGTCCTGGGCATAGGGGTCAGTACTTGCATGTGGGTACGGGGGGTGGGTTGAAAACCCCCCCAAAGTCCATGTAAACCAAGTACTAAAAGTAATGACTAATAAAAACTACAATAAAACTACTATAAAACTGGTAAACTATCCCTATTTAAAAATGTGTCAGAGATGACGACACAAAGTTCTGACCCAGATGATGCAGTGGTAAGAAGGAACTGAAGTCATTCCACCCTGCCCTTTGTCACCTCAGACAGAAGCATGAGGCAAGGCAGGGCATATGCATAGACCAATGGACACTTCTTTTCAATTTCTCTGACTCTGGGCGTATGGTGCGTTTGTGTAACCCGCAGTGGACTACAACAGGGATCATCCCTCGAAGAAGAATGTGCACTTTATTTTCACACAGGCTTTAAATAAACAAAGAGTTCAAAAATATGTTAATTCTTAAATCCTTTTAGTGAGTCCTCCACTTTATTCTACAACTCTGCATTACTGTATTTAACTGTCATCCAAGAAAATCTGAGGAGCTCTTTTCAACATGGTTGTTAGAATTGCCTGAGACTTGGCTCTCAGGGATTCACATGAGATTTTAAAATAAATCTTGATTTGTTTCTTCTTACAAGTTACAAAAAACTCATGTAACTTCTCAGATGGGCATCCATTGATGGACACTACTCATGGCTTAGACCTACTCATTCAACTATAACAGAGGCAGCATAGGATTTTTCCTCCATCCCTCCTCCTTCGAAGTCAGAGTCTCTGCAGAAACTTCAAGTAACGTCCAGTCCAAAAGATTCCAAAAGAAACAGGAGTTACAAGTAAGGAATCTAATTTTCATTTACATCCAAGTTTTGTTTACAAAAATATATAGCATAATCCTCATGTTAACTTCACAGCATTACCAGACTCAAGCATTCATAAATCATGAAGCAGACCACAGAAAATAATTTTAAAACTAAAAAATTAGGGTTTCCTTTTGTTTGCTTTCAGATTTTTGAGCCTGTAGGATGCAAATTTTTAAGCTTTTCTCTGCAACCAGACAGACCAGAAATGTTTTTTTTTTAATAAAAGCTGAATTTCTCATAATCACTTGACTCCAGAAGTTGGATGTTTTAAGAAAAACCATCAAATATCACAAGACTTGAAATAAAATCATGAGTTGGCAAAATTAGTCTCACTAAAATTTCTGATTGGCTAACTCCTTTTTTTCACATTAACATCCTCATGCTGTAAACCACCACCTCTTAGCCAAGTAGTATTGGTTCAATCCTGTGAAGTGCTGAGCACTTCCTGTGGGGTTGACCTTAATTCCCATTAACTTCAATGGGAGTTGAGGGCATTCAGCACTTAACATAATGAAGTCTTCTAAGAGTGGAAAGGGGATAAAGAGAACAGGAAAGAAGAGATATAACACAAGGTACTAAGGAGGAAGGCATGGACTGGAAACAGATGACAAAAGGGAGAAGAGGAGGGCAAAGAAAGCTACGGAAAAATTGGTGAAAAAAGATATTTTCATGTCATATCCATTATCCCACCCCATGTCTGATTTTTTCCCTATTTCGATAGTAAGCTCTTCAGGGCAGCAACCTATCTTTCTTAGAGAAATTTGGAAAGCTATATAAATAATAAAATATCAAATCAATACACATTAACATATAATTATAAGAAGTCTATTTTAATAGAACTAACTAACATTGCAAAAAAGCATTCTAGGTATAATATTTACAAACAATATATTCAAGTTGAGTATTTTGTCACACTGCAAGTATCTAATATTTTAGAGCACAAAAGAGTAACAGCAACTGTTATAAAAAAGTGCCAGTGTCACGAACTAATATTGTTTACATTGTTTTAATTGTCTCAGCCATTAAAAAAAATGTGACTAGAACACAGAAAATGTTAATTAATAAGATTCCTTTAAAGCAGATTGATAAAGCTTTCATGCAAATGTAGGACAGTAATTCAATGGAATGTTATTTGCCTAGCAAAGATCAATTCCACAAAGAATAACAAAGAGAGAATCACTTACTTCAATACCATTTGGAATGAACTGTAGTTAAAGGTATATCCACCAATCACCCACATAAATTTTCCATGTAGAACTGCCTTATGGGAAGCCCGACCTACAGAAGGACTGAATGGCTTTACATTTGGAAGAATCCAATAAGACTCCGTGGAAGGAACGTTCAAAGAACAATCAGGGCCTGTTTTACAAACAAAAATGTGTAAGGTGTATAGTCTGTTAAGCAAAGGTATTAAAAGCTCTACAATGCAGAAATTAGAATGGTTTAATTATAGATGTCAAGATTGCTCATTTTGACAGTATGCTGATTTTTATGTTTAACAGCTTGAGGCATAATTTAGATAACAAGGAAAGCCACTGACATTAAAAATGTTACATTTGCTCAAGTAATAAAAGATAGATTTCTGCATTCGACTCAGGAAAAAATACTGTATGAATCACAAAACGAAAGGAAGACATACCAAATTTTCAGCTGCTATTTAGTCATAAAAGGGTAGCAAAGGATATACTATACATTACCACTGGAGAAAAATCATACTGCTATTTGGTCTAACCTAGGTAATTTTATATCGACGTACATAACACTTCAGTACATTATGTTACTGTACATATTATAGTATGTTACATCTGAGGAAACAAATGTTAGGGTTTGCCAGTGCCACTGTGCACGTGTTTTTGAGAGGGAAATGCATCACAGAGTGCTTTTTTAAAAGAACAGAGTTGAATATAAAATATTTTATAGATCATTCGATAGAGCTGCCAAGAGCAACACTCAGAAGTCTATTGTTTTAGCAGGAAAAAAACAGCTTATTCTAACATTTGGTAGCTGTTTATTGCAAGAGAAATTTGTTGTTGAATGACAAGTATTTTAAAACCACCCACAGAAAACGATGTTTATAATCACAGATATGAGATTATATTTTTTTTTAAAGATTTCATGTTCTATAGGCAAGAGGAAACTTTAAAATTTTAATGTTTCAAGACTAAGTATGTTTAGGGCTTTGCTAGAAAGGTGGCACAGTTTGCACTATTCACCTTATGTCAGTTATTGTCCATACTGAATGACTGTTTTCTTTTTGTTTAGGGAACAATGAATTATTTGGTGATCCTAGATATCCTATTCTGGTTTTGGTGTTATAAGTCACGCAATACAACTTTTGTTGTAAAAACTGATGGCAGATATATATTCCAGGACAGTGAAATTATTAAACCACTTTGATGCTGAAACAGAGAAAGGTGATAAGTCTCTCCCAATTGTCCAGGTTGGAGAGAAAGCTTTATTCCAAGCCATACGAAATTACTGAACCCCTAGGGCAAAGTCTGCTAAGGGTGGTCTGGTGTACTTCTCTCACTTTCTATGGGAACAGAGTGTTAGCTCCCAAAAAATTGGTCTGCATCCAAAGTGACATAACTGGAGGTTCACCAGTGTGTTAAGACTTAAAGTTAGTTAGAGGGGGTATTTAGCTAATTGAGAGTTCTAAGAATTAGGTGTCAATTCCTTGAAAAAGACTACTTTAAAGTACAGCCTATTAAACCAAAGAAATATAATGAATGTTAACATTAGTGTTATTTCAATTAATTGTCTTCATTTGGTTATGGAACAGAGCCTCAATTACCCAGAATCTGGACAAGACCCCTGAGGATTCTTGATAAGAGGTATGGCTAGATCACTGGCTACCTTCTCCAAACCTGGCTGACTTTGCAGGAATTCAGTGCATTAGTACTATGCAGCCTGCATTCAAGTCAGCATTCAGGGACTGCCCTCCATTATAACATTTCTGTGTCCCCAACAGTTTCAGGTAACAGGGGTTCTATTGATTAAGAAATTAAGTAAAGATCACTATTGGCATTAGAGAAAAATATCTTCCAACTCCACCTGCTTTTAACATCAGAAAACAACTTTCCTTTTAAGAATGCTAACCTCAAACATTTGAATAATATTGATTCTAACAATTCTCTTTGGAATCTTCCTTTTCTTTCATTTTAAGATGTTTTGATTCTCTAATGAGCACAGTGTAGTTGTGATAAAAATCTAGAAAAAAGGATTGGTCATTCAATTCTAATTAGAGTTAGGAAACTTATCCAATTACAAATATGAACAAAAGTTCGGATAATAAAGACATTAATCCTGTCATTTTTAATTACTTATACTAAGCTCCTGTGTTCCTTAGGCATTTCAGCCACCACCTCTGCCAAGGGCCCACTAAGCTGCGGCCCCAGCTCTACCATGTACTGGTCTGCAGAGATGCTGTACCCAATGCAGGCCCTTTTGAAATTTTCTAAGGCGGCCTCGGTATCATCGCCTACCTTGTAGGTGGGGAACTTTCTGGGATGGGAAGCAGTACCTGGAGAAAGATTGCTAGGTTTGGCTGGTATAGTTTGCTGAGCCTTTGCCATCTCTAACTCCAGTTCATGCTTCCTCTCTCTTTCCCGCTCCTCCTGAGCATGCTTCTGGGCCTCCCGCTGGGCCTCCATAGCTCTCTCATGGGCAGCTTTTTCTGCCTTCATCCATCTATCATGCTCCTTTTGTCTCTCATCAGTTTCAAAACGGGCTAATTCTAATTTCTTTTGGACGTCACTGTCAGTCATCCTAGCCTTTCTGTGTTTAATCTAGCCTAACCCGAGATATGGGGGGGGAAAAAAAAAAAAAAAAAAACCACAAACACACTTGTGAATTCCCCTGCAGGAGGTTAACTACCCTGCCCTCAGGCAGAGAAAAAAAACTCCAGCTGCTCACAGCTTCCAAAAAAAAAACCCCACAAAAACAAAAACACCTCCCTGCTTTCCAAGCAGCCAAAAGGGGGGAAAAAATTGTCCTTTTAAAATCCTGCTGTGCTTTTGGTTCAAAATGATCCCACCGCGCTGCCACCATGTCAGGGTTCCCTCCACACTCTGAGCTCTAGGGTACAGATGTGGGGACCCGCATGAAAGAGCCCCTAAGCTTATTTCTACCAGCTTAGGTTAAAACTTCCCCAAGGCACAAATTCTTTGCCCTTGGAGAGTATGCTGCCACCACGAAGTGATATAACAAAGAATCAGGGAAAGGACAACTTGGAGTTCCTATTCCCGCAAAATATCCCCTCAAGGTCTTACACCCCCTTTTCCTGGGGAGGCTTGATGATAATATCCTAACCAATTGGTTACAAAGTGATCACAGACCCAAACCCCTGGGTCTCAGGGCAATAGAAAAATCACTCAGATTCTTAGAAGGATTTTATTTTAAAAAAGGTAAAAATCACCGGTGTAAAATCAAGATGGAAAATAACTTTACAGGGTAACAAAAGATTCAAAAACGCAGCAGAACTTCCTCTAGGCTTAGTTTCAAAGTTACAAAAAACAAGAAGAAACCTCCCTCCAGCAAAGGAAAAATTCACAAGCAGAACAAAAGATAATCTAACATACCTTGCCTGGCTCTTACTTACAATTTTTGTAATATGAGAGACTTTTAAGATGGTTTATAGGAGGAGTTTTCTGACCTGATACTTCTCTGCTTCCCAAGAGAACACACAAAACAAAGCCTTCCCCTCCACCCCCATAAGATTTGAAAGTATCTTCTTTCCCCATTGGTCCTTTTGGTCAGGTGCCAACCAGGTTATTTGAGCTTCTTAACCCTTTACAGGTAAGGAGGAATTCCAGGCTACCCTTAGCTGTATGGTTATAACAGGAACGGACTGCCTAGGGTGGTTGTGGAAGCTCCTTCACTAGAGGTTTTCAAAAGGAGGATGTAGCCATCTGTCTTGGATGATTTAGACACAACAAATCCTGTATCTTGGCAGGGGGTTACACTAGATAACCCTTGCAGTCCCTTCCAACCCTATGATTTCATGAAAAATAAAAAAGACTGCCCAATCCACAGACATTCCCATCCCTCTGTCTCTCATGCAGCCTTCTTACAGCCCTTCTCTTTAACACTTGCCAAAGGAGAAAGGAGGAGGAAACTGGAATTAACTCATTGTGTACTGGGAACGAGGTGATGCCTCTTCATCCCATCAATCTGAAACTTCAGCTCTGCCCAATATTAATATGAACTTTTCCCCTTAAAATAACCTCCTTAATATTTTATAAAAGGTAATTATTACAAGTAAATGATCTAAACATATTATATTATTCTCTATGGAAAAACTGAGAAAGTGTATAGGTTATTGAAAGACTCATTAGGATTAGAAACTCACACACAATTGCCAAGGCAACATCATCTGTATGTTGTCCTCAGCTGCACATAAATTGTCAACTTTACTTCCTAAATAACAAACAGATCATGTTTGCTTGTACACAAATTATACTCTAGTTCTTAAATGCTGAAACTCAATTAGTATCTTTCCTCTTATTTTGTGGCCAGAAAAGATTAATGGTATTGCCATGGGTTCTAATGAAAGTGCAAACAATTCTAATAAATTATATTTTATACATTAGTATACATAGTCTAACAGAAGTTTAGCCTCACCTGGTCTCTGTTTCAGCAAAGAACTTCAAAACATTCTTAACTTTAAGACAGAAATTAATGGGACTACTCAGGTGCTTAAAGTTAAACCAATGTTTAAGTGCTTAATTGATTAGAGAAGGCCTTCCATGATTAAAGTTCAGCATGCATTAAGTGATTTGCTGAGTCAAGGCCCAGAGTCATATAACTAAAGTACATTTCCATCTTTTATTAGTTTTACCACTGTGGCTAAGAAATATAGTGGTAAACAGTGACACCAAGTGGCAAACACTGAACAAAATACACAAACCAGTAATAGTGAAAATTAGTAGTTAACATAATTTAAGAAAAACAAATGATGCACTAGTTATTCTGAACCATACTTCAGTTTGTAAAGACAGATAAACAATTAAATTCAATTAAGGTGTTCAGTACATAAATCTCACTGTACATAACAGTAAAATGATTCTGACAAAATGGTTTTTAAAAGAATATGAAGTTCAACACCCAAAGCTTGTAAGTACATGAAACCTACAATATCATTCCCATGATCAACAATTAAAATAAAATCTCATGCATAATAACTTTCTTGCAACCATTACATTTTACTAACCTAAATCTAAAGCCATGAATACAACTTAGGTGTCAGACTGTATATGTAAGGAATTTACACATAATAAAGAGATACAATTACATGGATTTTTATTGTAACATCACTTAAAGAGCAGATGCTTTTCCATGGTAGAATATTTGTCCTATTTTCTTACCAAGACTTAGTAATATGGGTCAAAGGTAGTGCTGACAAATGCCACATATGAATCTTGTTTTCCCAAGTAAATACAAATACTATAAACTACCAACATTGTTGGAAATAAAATATATCTATGCTATGGGAACTTCAAAAAACCACACTATATGCATTTTGCCTGAAAAACACAGCATGGTAGCTGTAAAATGTTAAAAAATACCCATTTATTACTTTATATGTGAGGGGGAAAAATCTGTTTTGTTTTTAATTGGATTTTCCTCCTATCCTTCTAATGGATCACTCAGTCTGTGGGAAAGCAGGAGATTTTTACCTTCTAAGACTGAATTGGAAATCAATTACATTACACTCACTGCAGAAAAAATTCTGTACGTTTAAAATAGTAATTTACTCAAATATACAACATTAGAGAAGGAATCTAATTTCTATTTATTGAAGAGCTTCATGAACTGCCAAAGTGGCAATCTGCTTCTGTAGTTCAACTCCTCAAATCAATTTCCACCTAATGAGAAAACAGCTTCTATAGTCTTGGACCTTAATCTGTTCCTTAGGGACTACTGGGAAAACAAAAATATTGACTTATTCAGTATAGGCTTCTGAGCTCTGTTGTTGATATAAACAGTAGGAATACGTTTAGCTAATCCTAATATTTCAACAAAGGTTTTGTAGTTTTTAGCTGCTTCTTGTTTTTCATGTCATCTTACTGGAGTCAAAATACACAATTTTTATATAGCTTATTTTGACAACACTATTTATAAACTATCAATAAGGTTTTTTAAGATTCGCAAACACATCCCCAAATTATTTCATTATCAAAATGTGTACAATAAAAAATATTCTGTATCACTATGAACTTCAGACATTTTAAAATATCCTTTCAGGTACACACTAACTCTGGAGATACAGAAAGAATTTCTATCCCACAAAAGTTATAGAAATTCCTTTATATTTTCTAGTTTATTTATATAGGGTCTGGATTAGTGTCTCCAGGCCCATTAGCATGAAGGTCTATCAGGAATCTGGAAATTCTTTCATCCAAGTTGCCTTGACAGGATTCTGGTAAGGATGTTTTTTAAATTATTCTGCTTTGGGCTCCCTCAAGCCGCCTTTTACCAACCTCTCCATTATGCGTCTTAACTATTTAAAGCAGGTCATATGCATGTGGCATTATTTGAGACAGGCATAATAAACTATTTACCTGGGAACAAAGCAACCATCCTCAAACTAGCATTTTCTTCAAAAATACTTCTAATGCATACCAATTAACAAGGAATATTTGCCAATTACCAAATCTTTTGGGGGGGGGGGGGGAGAGAAGAGTGACTGAGAAATTGTTTGGTTGCTATTTAATTCCAAGTGGGCTTAAACACAAATGTTTTCCTGCATCATGACCCGAAAACCAGGAGGCCATTTACATCACAGTTGAATTGCCATTTTGGTCCTGCTGGACTTCTCAATGGTTTTGAGGTATCTCAGAGTCTTTTGGAGAACATGGGGTACCAGTACCAACAGCACTCTGATAAAATGCATCTTGCTCACCTCACAGACCATATAAATTCAGTCTCTATTTTGTAAGAATGCTTGTCAATATTGCCAGCTGTGTACACCAGAGCTACCTCATCCCCAATCACAAGAAAACAGGTTTGCTGATGTGTACACGTTGTGACAGGATGCTCTCTTTTCCTCTAGGTGAAGACCCTTGGTATAATTTCTATAGAAAGAATGTGTTAGGCATGGTATGAAAGTGTTTTTCCAGTTGTGCTATTTGTGCAGAAAGCTGCTTTACTTATCCAGTCACAACCTTTCAACAGCAACACATGCACTGGTGACCACAGAGCTCTATTACTGTAATTCTCTCGTAACAGGGCTTCCAGCAGTGCCTGTCACTTTCAGCTTGTTCAGAAGACAGCGGTGCATTTGCCCACCCTGCATTCTTTACACTGAATGTTTACAAAATGGCGGATTTACTTTAAGCAGACACTGCTGCTTTTTAAAATGGTAACAGTTAAGAGATTTCCTTCTTCATGTTAACCAATTAGTATCTGGGCAGTGATAACACCTTCTAGGTCATCACATCTTAAATCAGCAGGAAGTCAAGCTTTCGTGGTGATGAGCCCACCATGTGGGACGTGGTAAGCAACTCTCACCCACTTCTACATGATACCACAGTGTTGGAACCTTATGTATTACTCTTCATATGGCTGCCACCTCTATTTATTTTTCCTGCATATGGAAAATTCACTGGGCATTTAAAAAAATATTGTTTTTATATAAAATATAGGGCTGTCTATTAATCACAGTTAAATCACGCGATTAACTCAAAAAATTAATTGCAATTAATCACACTTACAATAGAATGCCAATTGAAATTTCTTAAATATTTTTGGATGTTTTTCTACATTTTCAATATTGATTTCAATTATAACACAGAATACAAAGTGCATGGTGCTCACTTTTTATTATTTTTTATTACAAATATTTACACTGTAAAAATGATAAAAGAAATTGTATTTTTCAATTCACCTCATACAAGTACTGAAGTGCAATCTCTATCATGAAACTGTAACTTACAAATGCAGATTTTTTTTAGTTACAGAACTGCACTCAAAAACAAAACAGTATAAAACTGTACAGCCTACAAGTCCACTCAGTCCTACTTCTTATTCTGCCAATCGCTAAGACAAACAAGTTTGTTTACATTGATGGAAGATACTGCTGCCTGGTTATTATTTACAATGTCACCTGAAAGTGAGAACAGGTGTTCGCATGGCACTTTTGTTGCCAGCGCTGCAAGGTATTTATATGCTAGATATGCTAAACATTCATATGCCCCTTCATGCTTCAGCCACCATTCCAGAGGACATGCTTCCATGCTGATGATGCTTGTTAAAAAAAATAATGTGTCAATTAAATTTGTGACTGTACTCCTTGGGGGGAGAACTGTATGTCTCCTGCTCTGTTTTACCCACATTCTGCATATATTTCATGTTATAGCAGTCTTGGATGATGACCCAGCACGTGATCGTTTTAACAACACTTTCACAGCAGATTTGACAAAACGCAAAGGTACCAATGTGAGATTTCTAAAAATAGCTACAGCACTTGACCCAAGGTTTAAGGATCTGAAGGTTTAAGGATCCAAAATCTGGGAGGGACGAGGTGTGGAGCATGCTTTTAGAAGTCTTAAAAGAGTAACACTCTGATGCGGAAACTACAGAACCCAAACCACTAACAAAGAAAATCAACCTTCTGCTGGTGGCATCTGACTCAGATGATGAAAATGAACATGTGTCAGTCTGCACTGCTTTGGATCGTTATCATCAGCATGGAAGCAATCTCCTCTGGAGTGGTAGCTGAAGCATGACGGGACAAATGCATCTTTAGTGCATATGGCACGTAAATATTTTGCAACACCAGCTACAACATTGCCATGCGAATGCCTGTTCTCACTTTCAGGTGACAGTGTAAACAAGATTGTAAACAGGTGACAGTGTAAACAAGTGGGCAGCATTATCTCCTGCAAATTGTAACCAACCTTGTTTGTCTGAGTGATTGGCAGACCAAGAAATAGGACTGAGTGGACTTGTAAGTTCTGAAGTTTTACACTTTTTATTTTTGAATGCAGTTATTTTTGTACATAATTCTACATTTGTAAGTTCAACTTTCATGATAAAGATATTGCACTACAGTACTTATATGAGATGAATTGAAAAATACAATTTTTTTTGTTTTTTACAGTGCAAATATTTGTCAAAAATATAAAGTGAGCACTGTACACTCTGAATTTCAAAAGTACGCAATAGTTTCACGTAGGACCAATCATCCTCATATTTTTTCCAAACATTTCTCTTAGTCATTTCTTCCATTAATGCAGTAGTAAAGAGCTCACTAAGCCAGTCTGCATATGAGGGAGGAATTGCAGATTTCCCTTTTCCCAAAAATAACTCTTTTGGCCACTTTGAAATCCATAAATTATTATTGTTAACTGGTAATACCATCCAGCACCTGTAAAGTACACAATCTCAGAGAAGGAAAGATAGCAACACCTAAAAGTTTTTGAGAGAGAACTGAATATGGTGTTCCAAAACAACATGCATTTAGGTATAGAGGATGTGTGAAAGGTTGGCATATGATTGATGGTATCTCCAATGTTCACTGTGTGTTGCCAATCTAGCCTTAAACAAACATTATGGAGTTAAGTAGTATCTGTTTGATATCTTGTTCTGGAAGAATCGTAAAGATAAAGAACACAAAGAATCTTTCACATTAAGCCAGATGTCCTCCCAGGATTCTGTTGTGATAGTAAGGCTAAGTCTTTTTTCCACTCTTCTTTGAGCCTGAGATTGAGAGGGTAACGCAAAGCATTAAGCCACCTGTAAGTAATTCCTACAAAGCTTCTGTATTTCTTAAAATGTTTGTCTAGAGATGAGAATGTTGAAACAGACCAATTTCCCCCTATCTTTGCATGAATCCTTGAGCATGGCCACTGGAAGAAGGAACTCTGTGACAGTGGTAGCTGATATTTGTTACACATGTAATTGTAGGAGTGCACTCTATCATACTGTATTAGATCTTTAATTTTTATTAAACCTTTTTCTATCCAAATTTTCTTAAGCATGGAGTTGGCCTTGATCCTGATGCACAGGTTATCCCATAGTGGTACAAAAAGAGAATTAGTAAGATAGGATGCTGTGATCATCTTAATGCATTGAAGGATGCCCCATGTAGATGCAAAGATTGGAGTTTTCCATAAGGGTGTGGGTAGCCTCCTAAGGTATAGAAAAGGAGAGGGAACCAAATGGCATAGATATCAATTGCAATTTAGGCCAGTGTGTATACAGAGCTACTGAGGGAAACCACCTTACAATAGGGTGCATTTAGAATATTAAATAATATAGATACAATTCTGGCAAACCCATGCCCAGGGTATATTTGAGCAAAGAGTAATAGAGAGACCTTGAAAGGCAGTAGGCTAATGATGTGTCATTCTTGGGCAGATATTCATTTTGGCTATTTCTATTCTCCCCAACAAGGACAGAGGGAAGAGATGCCACCTCTCTACATCCTTTAATATATAGTCCATATTTATAGGAACAATTTGACAAATTTTAACACCTAAACAAGTTATTTTCCTGCATATTTGAGATGGAAAATGCTAAAAATGAGAAGGATCTGGTCTTTTGGATATATCCATTGCTTGTGATTTTTTTTCCGGTTAACGCAAAAACCAAGAGAGCTTTCCACAAAAAACAACTAAATTCAATAATAATGGAATTGATGTGGATGGATTCCTCAATAGTCACTTTTTAGAGACATTGATGAGACCAAAGCAATAATATTCCAACTCTAACATTCAAAGAGTAAAAACTCTTGGGTTTGTTTCTCCTTCAAACTACCGAGGATAAATTACTGTAACAGGATAGTTCCTGGACTGGTATCAAAAACTATTTTCTCTGACTGACTTAGTACCAGTCCACAAACAATCCTTCTAGGAAAGTCCTGTACAAACTACCCTGACAAAAGAACACCTGGCTAAAGAAGGTTCATGTACATCCTGAGAAAGTGCAGGATTATTGAAGACTTTGGATTTGGCCAACTGAAGAGAATATGGTACCACATACAGAAGGACGAAACAGAGGAATGGGAAAGTGAGATAGTTATCTGAGCATATTGCTGCTCTATATCAGTGTACCTATATGAAAAACCTCATCTGCACATGTATGTATTGTGAAGATGATACTGCAATAAAATACATGTTGTGAAGTTCCCCTCCCTCCCTAGTGCTGTCAAAGGACTTGCACAAACCACCAACCAGAGTGAAGAAAACAAATTATTCAAAGTGAATACCACTGGCAGTCCAGCTATATTTACCAGGTATGTCATACACACGAGGGTGTAGGTGCACAAGAGATACGGTACTATGCCACATGTACGGAAAGTGCAGAGTCCTCGCTCCACCATGCCTGCACAAGGATGGAGTGCACTGGGTACACCTGACCTTTGCACTATCCATCATCCAGGTACTGGCTAACTCCCAAGCAAAGGTCATTAGCTGCAGGACCTGGTAGCATGGAGGGAATTGATGGCACCAGGCTGAAGCTGGATTCCAGGATACTTGCCCATCTAAACAATGGCTAATACTTCATATTTATTATTTTTAAAAGCTTAAAATTATTTGGGGAGCAGGCTTGGGACAACAGAACAATACTAGTGATGATCTTACCGTTATTTCAAGCTGTCGAGGCACTGGAAATTGTTAACTTGCTTGAGATTCCTCCATGGAAGACTGAACAATTATTCCAGGCTTCTAGAACCATGGAGCTATTTTTCTGTCTCTTGACTGATGTACAAATTAATGATTAACAGGGAATGTTGACCTACAAGGGAAGACTTGCACCATTTGCTCTGCCTAGAAATTTGATGAAAACCCCACTATATGAAAAGTTCTGCTTCATCGTTCTATAGGAAAGGTATAAAATCCAGGCAAATGTTAACAGGGTCTTTCCAATCTTTCCTTCCACAGCAGTTAGATCCCAGTCCTATATTTCAAAAGACACTTTTCAGGTGCTCTAGACTTCATACCACAGTCCATGAAGGGGACTTATTTCCTGGGGGGGTATTATTTTTAAAAATTTAGATTGGCACTAAAAATGCTAGTGCTAACGTGAGACAAAGCACACTGCTATATATGTAATCTGCAACAGTTCCTAATGATGCCTTCTCAAACACACAGCAGTGTGCGCCACAAGAAGTCAGTTTTTGCATGTCTAAAATCCTTCCCCACTTCTTACAATCCACCTTGGATGACCAGGGAAAGTAGGCTGGGGCATCATGGACCATGGGAATTTTTCATATCCTGAAATCAGCATTTCATATAGCCCACCCTCTGGATGCTAGGGCCGGGGGAAGAAAGGGTGGAATAGGGAATATTGGTTCTTCTGCCCCAACGATAAGCTACAAGCAGCATTCAACATCCGCCTTCCACCACGCAATATCCCCCACAAAAGATTGGTCCTACAGAGACCATGTTGGCCTCCTTTGTTGTCATATACCCCTTAACTATAATGACAAAATGGCAACTCTAATCTTTTCCTGGCTGAGGTACAGTCATTTTTTACTTCCCATCCTGTTCCTCAAATTTCCTCCCTGGTGAGGCTGGGATGGCTATGGCACATTGGTGAGTATCAACATTACCTCACACGAGGGTGCTGTGACCAGCATTAGCCATGCCTCTAGGTCATCCTACAGGTACTCTGCACTCATTGCCCACAAACTTCCCCATGGGCCTTTGAGATGGCTCTGTACTTTGGGCTCTCTACAGACCCCTATCAAATTAGTGGGAGTACGGAGAGGTCTCAGGACTTTTACTAGATTGTGAGCTATGTTTCTTTGCCCAGCAGTAAAGAGCTTTCACAGATATTATCTTCTCTTGGCACTGGTGGACGGTCCAATGGATCCGTTCCTCAGAAAGATTCATGAAGAGATTTTTGTAAGTCTGCTGGTTTCAGGTTCTGGATCCAAAAATAAGTCCTGATGGCATCACACCACAACTGCATGAGTACTTTGGTATCAGCCTCAGGCCAGCTAGCCACACACTAGGAGAACGGTCCGTCCTCGCCAGACACCATCTGAGTGGACAGGTGAGAGTGCAGAGCTATAAACAGATGCTACATAGGTGCTACATGGCAAAGAGTCATATGCTAAGCAGGTTCTGAACACCAAAGTTGGGTGTTTGTACTGCTGGAAATAACTTTCAGTTCTAGGGCAGGAGAAGACAACACAACAAACATCCCTGAGGAAATTTTGGGAAAGCAGCGAGGCCTTTAAGCACTCCAGTGAACCATAGCTGCATCCCCACTGCACTCACTAGCTCAAGCATCAACATTACCTGAGCTTCAACCCATAGCTCCTAACAGGTTAACCACTTAACTTGGTGTCATAAATATAAGGAGAAGGGTAAACACCTTTAAAATCCCTCCTGGCCAGAGGAAGAATCCTTTCACCTGTAAAAGGGTTAAGAAGCTAGGATAACCTCGCTGGCACCTGACCAAAATGACCAATGAGGAGACAAGATACTTTCAAAAGCTGTGGGGAGGGAGAAACAAAGCCTCTCTGTCTGCCTGTGTGATGCTTTTGCCGGGGACAGAACAGGAATGGAGTCTTAGAACGCAGTAAGTAATCTAGCTAGATATGCATTAGATTATGATTTCTTTAAACGGCTGAGGAAATAAGGAGTGCTGAATGGTATGGATATTCCTGTCTTTGTGTTTTGTAACTTAAGGTTTTGCCTAGAGGGATTCTCTATGTTTTGAATCTAATTACCCTGTAAGGTATTTACCATCCTGATTTTACAGAGGTGATTCTTTTTTACTTTTTCTTCTATTAAAATTCTTCTTGTAAGAAACTGAATGCTTCTTTGCATTGTTCTTAAGATCCAAGGGTTTGGGTCTGTGGTCACCTATGCAAATTGGTGAGGATTTTTATCAAACCTTCCCCAGGAAGGGGGGTGCAAGGTTTTGGTGAGGATTTTGGGGGGAAAGACGTTTCCAAACGGCTCTTTCCCAATAATAAAACCGGTTAGAAGTTTGGTGGTGACAGCGGAAGTCCAAGGGCAAAAGATAAAATAGTTTGTACCTTGGGGAAGTTTTAACCTAAGCTGGTAAAAGTAAGCTTAGGAGGTCTTCATGCAGGTCCCCACATCTGTACCCTAGAGTTCAGAGTGGGTAAGGAACCTTGACACTTGGGCTAGAGATTTGTGTGTGGATGGGAGTCACCTTAGGTGCAACGCTCGCGTTGTACCTCAAGCTAACTTTGCAATGAAGAAAAACGAAGAGTGTGTTTGTAACAAAAATATTCTCTTGCAAGTCGTGTTTATTTTATTTTTTTTTAGATTTACAGAAATGCTAAAAAAGGGGTCTGTAAGCCCCGTTACTGATCAGGGTCCCACTGTGCCAAGCACCGTCAAAAACAAAAAAAAAGTAATGGCCCATCCTCAGAAAAGTTTACTAGCTAAGTAAACACAGTCCCACATGACATTCTCATAAACAAACCAGAAAAATGTGGTCTAGATGAAATTACTCTAATTTGGGTACACAACTGGTCAAAAGACCATAGTCAAAGAGTAGTTATCAATGGTTCGCTGTCAAACTGGGAGGGCATATCTGGTGGGTTCCCATGGGGATCAGTCCTGGGTTCCTTTCTAGTCAATATTTCATTAATGACTTCCATAATGGAATAGAAAGTATACTTATAAAATTTGCAGATGACACCAAACTGGGAAGTGTTGCAAGCATTTTGGAGAGGAGAATCAGAATTCAAAACTACCTTGACAAAAATCAAAGAATTGGTCTGTAATCAACAAGATAAAATATAATAAAGTACTTCACTTAGGAAGGAAAAATCAAATGCTCAATTACAAAATGGGGGAAAACTGGCTACGTGGTCATACTGCTGAAAAGGACCTGGTGTTACAATGGATAAACTGAATATGAATCAACAATGTGATGCAGTTGCAAAACAGGCTAGTATTCTGGGGTGTCTTAACAGAAGTAAAACATGGGAGGTAACTGTCCCAGTCTTCTTGGCACAGTTGGAGTCCTGTGTCCAATTCTGGGAGCCACACTTTAGGAAAAATGTGGATAAATTGGAGAGAGTCTAGAGGAGAGCAACAAAAAAGAAAGAAAAAAGGTTTAGAAAACCTATGAGGAAAGATGAAAAGCACTGGGCATGCTTAGTCTTGAGAAATGAAGAGTGAGCAGGGATTCATAACATTCTTGAAATATATTAATGGCTGTTATAGAGAGGACTTGGATCAACGGTTCTTTGTGTTCACTGATAGTAGGACAAGAAAATGGGCTTTATCTGCAGCAAGGGAGATTTAGGTTAGATATTAGGGAAAACTTTCTAATTATAAGGGTAGTTAAGCTATGTAATAGGTTTCCAAGGGAGGTTATGGAATCTCAATCCTTGGAGGTTTCAAGAAGAGGTTGGACAAACACCCATCAGAGATGGTCTAGGTTTATTTGGTCCTGCCACAGCAAATGGGGCTGGACTTGAAGACTTCTCGAGGTCCCTCCAGCCCTACATTTCTATGATTCTATGAAAAACCATACATACAGAGAAGCATAAGATAACAATGACACATAAAAAGCTGTAGTCTCAGTAAACCAGCTGCCTAACCATTGTCAAGTTTTTTGTAGACAACTCAGCAGAAGAGAGTTTTAAGAAGGACAGTGAGATGAGGCTTTGTGGATGTTTATGTAGTACTCCTTCCATGCTGAAGGGAAAGCATGGAAGTAAGCAAAAAGTTCCCCCGCCTGTGGTCTTATTCTAGGTTTTTTAAAAGGCCAGAAAACGAGGACTTGGAATATTTTTTAAAAGTACAGGATGAAGTTCTACTTACCCTGTAGCCCCCAAAGAGACACCATGAACACTGCCTGCCTTCCCTGCAAGTCTCTCCCCATCCAGAAAAGGGGTAGGATTTACATAACCTCGTCACTCAGTATGCATTGCACTAGAACTATTCTTCTCAGCCTGCTGTTCTCTTCTGATTCAGACAGACAGGAAATGGTTGGAAAGACCAGATCCCTCACAACTGAGGGGAAAAGCACTATTTTGTTTAAGGTGAAACTACCACTTAATGCAGTCTTCCCTCAGTGACACTGTTTTCACTTTGCAGAGGGAAGAGACTGCTGAGCTCTGACTGGTGCAGTTGCTCTAAACAAAACACTTAAGTTGCTCATTCTCTGAAGCAGCCCACTTCCTGAAGCACATATTCAGCTACTGTAAGAAGAGAAATTTGAGAAGCAAAGAAACCAAAACTCTACACTCCATGTGGCCCCGACCTTAAATTCCAAGGATATCAATGAATCTGGTTCCTTATAATATGATGAGTGCAATTAGAGAAAGAGGGTCAACTCTCAGGAAGGACCTGGTTTGGTGTGACACCAGAGTCTCAGGAATGCAAGATGGGGTGATGCTGTTAACAGACCAACTCTACAGACATAGCATGTAAGCTGGACTCTTAGCATACTTAATGAAGATTTCTTTCCTACAGTGTTGCATCCCAGCTGCATCACTTAGTCTGATGAAATACAATGACTGATGAGACAACACACAGAGTTTCATAATGTACAGCCTTTGTTAGAGTTGTCTCCATGTCTGGGAAGACAGTGACCCCCAGAGCCACAGCCTGGTGCATTTTCTGGAACTGTTCTTGGGCTTGAAGCTGCTGCACTGACCTAAATAAAGAAGATCATAGTGAACCCCAAACAACCCGATGTGCAATAAAAATTAGATAGAATTCGTGCAACATGATGTCATAGATTTTACAATGCAGAGTTCAGTGGGACAAAGTCAACATTTGATATTTGCCAGGGTGTATGTTGCACTTATTTTACACTCAGCTACATTCTTACCATACTTAAATATACAAGGATTTTGCTCCTTTGCGAACATGATCAGAGTCAGAAACCAACCCACAACATTAACAAAACTGCACAACCAAGCTGTTATCCATAGCAGCGGTGCATGGCTTGGGTTGTACTATATATGGAAACATCCCCAAATTAGAAAAGTGATAAGCCATAGCAAGATTTGAAATTGAAGAAATCTTAGAAGTCCTTTTACATTGTGGGTTTTTGAGAGGCATAAAAATTGACAATGTAACTATCATTCTTATAAGACAGACCTTATTCCTCAAGTACACTTCATGGGCCTTGGACTTTATTTCAGTAGAACTACTTGAAGAGTAAGGTACAGCTAAAGGAGAATAAGGATATCAGAATCTAGTCCAAAGTCTTTGAAGATTGTTTTAATGGGTTTCCTTCACTCAATGTAAAGAATGTCAAATTTTCAAGCATGATTTTGCATATGAAAATTGTTAGTACATACAGTGTTCCTTTAGTAAATACACTACAGGAATTATCTACTAGGCAAAATGGAGGGGGATTTTTTAAAAGGTTCTCCAATTTTTATTTTAATCAAACTTTTTTTCCTCTCTCTCTCTCTCCCTTTAAATAAATTACAAGCGTGAGAGTACAGTCCAAAGATAAAATGTTTTGACACAGTAAAGATCCTGTTTGTTTGGCATAGAAACAATGAGAAAATCTTGAGAATCTTTTTTTTTCTTATTAGTATAACTTGACATATTTATGATCATTTTATCTGACTATTTGACCTGAAGGTTAGTATGGAATATGGTTCCAGAAAGAAAAAAATTAATTTCCATCATATGAATACAACCATATCACCATATGCTTCTACATCAGTGGTGGGCAACCTGCGGCCCATCAGGGTAATATGATTGCAGGCCGCGAGACATTTTGCTGACATTGACTGTCCATAGGCATCGCCCCCCCACAGCTCCCAGTGGCCACAGTTCTCCATTCCCGGCCAATGGGAGCTGTGGGGGAAAGTGCCTGCGGATGGTCAACGTCAAAAAAATGTCTCACGGCCCGCAATCAGATTACCCTGATGGGCCGCAATTCACCCAACACTGTTCTTAGTGGAGAAATATTACTATAGGAATCAGATAATCTTTTACTGAGAGACTGTTAGGATCTTTATTTGAAGAGGGAATATAAAAATAATTGCCATACTGAGAAAACGATTATAAAATTGTTGCAAATACTAGAAACAAAGGATAGAAATGGTAAGTTCATTTTTAATGTGTTAGTATTTTCTTACAGTTACAATGCATAAGTATGTCTGTGGCATCTGGACAACTCTAAACATAGTAATGAAAAGTAATCTGATCTGATTAGCCAATTAAATATAGTTGAAACAGTCATTAGACCATTTACCACTAGTGAGTTTCTTAATTATGTTTCTCAAATTTTATTAGGTTTTCCAATAATAAATGTATCAAGTACAATACAGTTCTTTAGCCACTGGGGATATCTTTCATAAGAGCATCTTATTAAGTTATCGTATTAAAAATCTAAACTCCTTCAAGTGGTTCCAATAATGTAATAGCCAATACTGTTGCCTCAGCCAGATTCTCTCAGTTCTTCAGTTCCTGTGCTAGGTACAGGAAAGGACAGGGAGTAGGTGATTTTAACCCAGATTTGTGCCTCCCTAATTCTGGGCCCAGTCCCCAGTGCAATGTAAGAGTAAACCCACATCTGTTCAAAATGGCTCTGACTTGTAACAGCCTTCTATGAGCTGTAGTGCCAGCACAGGCTAGCTGAAGTGAAGTGTGCTCGAGCCTAACCCCATCCTTCCCTAGGCAATTCCAATTAGGTATAATTATAGGTTAGAATTAGAATACCTACAACAAGGATCATGAAAGAAACAGCATAGACCCATTACATTTTCTCTATGACGACTATGGAACTCCATTATAACAGGTTTTCTTCCATGACCTTTTAGTCTCCCTTTACACTGGCCGCTTTAAGGGAGTATTGGGTTTTCTGTCTTTTGTATTGTTAATACAAACTGTCTACTACAGTAAAGTAAATATGTATCATCCATTAAAAATAAAGAGATGTCAAATAATTTAAATAGAGTTTTCAGACCATAAACATTTCATTCAACTGTCAGGGCACAATTCTATACTGTTATGAGCAGCAGCTGATTTTAAAAACATTTACACCATTAGTTCCTTGTTCAGCAAAATGCATGGCTTCCAATCCCACATAAAACCAAATTAAGGAAAACAGCTTTTCTGATCTATCAGACCCATGATTAGAAGAACTTTCAAAACAATTACTGTATTCTATTCCAATGAGTACTCTCTACTCTTTCCTCATAGTCCTTATCTTTACTATTATAATACCTAATATAATACCTAACTCTTACATAGCACCTTTCATCAGTAGATCTCAACATGTGTCACAATCTTTAATGTGTTTTTCCTCACAACTCTCCTATGATGTAGGGGATTGCACATGAAAGGTTCTTCAACAAGACGCTTCTTCCACAGTACCCACAAGATGTCACCATTGTTAAAAAAAAATACCATACACAGTATAATATTGCATGTTCTTTTTGTCTGAACCAGGGAAAGATTTTTGTAATACACTGACAACTTGATCCAGATAATATCGTCCAACAGAATTACTCCTATGTGCATATGGATTGAATAAACTAAACAAAACAGGATGTGCAAGCAAGAGATAACAGGAAGTTATTTCTAAGAAGGATAGAATGTATGGATTTACAATGGATAAAGCAATACCTTTACAAGTTTTCAGGAAATTACCAAATATTTAAAGTACTTGGTAAAGCAGCAGGAATGGTAAGACATCAGACAGCTTTTACAGATGCCAATTTAGTTAGAAGGTACTGAAAAAGTTTATGAATTGTAGAAAAGAGCATTTAGAAGTAAGAAATGATAAAACAAAACAGTCTTTCAAGTATCACCAGGTTGAAGAAATGCAGAAAGAACAGTAAGGCGCATTAAAGAAAACCCACTCATCATCCACATTAGTACATTGGGAACATACAGAACAAAGAAAAATTCATCAAAGACTTCAAGGACTTTGAGAAAAAATTAATCATTGGACAAATTATAGTCTGTTAGCCTACCGATTGCAAGTATGAATGGTTTAGCGAGATGACTGTTAGGCCTGGTCTACACTAGGGGGGGAACGATCTAAGTTATGCAACTTCAGCTACATGAATAACGTAGCTGAAGTTGACGTACTTAGATCTACTCACCGCGGTGTCTTCGCTGCGGTGAGTTGACTGCTGAGGCTCTCCCGTCGACTCTGCCTGCACCTCTTGCTCCAGTGGAGTATTGGAGTTGATGGGAGAGCGCTCGGCAGCCGATTTATCGCGTCTAGTCTAGACGCGATAAATCGACTCCCGCTGGATCGATCACTGGCCACCAATCCGGCAGGTAGTATAGACAAGCCCTTGGATGAAGAGAATATTCTAAGAAAAGGGAGTCAGGATTTTAGATTTATGACTTCCTTCTGCTGGAAAAGGTGCCAATCAGCATAGTCAGTCTTCTATTAAAGTGTGGATCTACCTTGAAAAGTGAATTTCCTGAACTGGCAATTTTCAGTTTCATGTTCATTGTCTGTCAGTGATTCAGTATCGCATATACTCAGTGCACAAGTAAACTAGTGATTTTCTAACTCCCAACTCTGCAGTCTCAGTTGGACTACACAAGAATGAACCTGGGTGCATCCTTTCTTGTGCATCATTACCAATAATAAAGGTTCTACAGGCCTCAGTAACATCTGTGCTGTCTTCAGAGCATGCCCTGGATGATCCCAGGGTCACTCTATTGCCTTAAATAGATTTAGAGGGCAGTACTGATTGACATTTACAAAACAGTACTGCATATTAGTCACAAAAAGAATTTAATACATCCCATTCTCTCTTGGGTGCACTGGCTAAGTGCTAACAGGAGTAAAAATTAGTAAATTATTTGTGTCACTCAAGTAACAAACAATGACCACCAATATACGCAGGACCAAATCGGTTATATGGAGTCATTTTAACCATGCCTTTTCAAGAGGAAAACAAATTTAAACAAGAAAGAAGCTAATCCTGCTAGGATTGTTTCATACATCCCATTTTCATAAGTGAATTATGCATCTGGAGTGTAAAACACGGACTTTGAATGGGAAAAGAATAATTAAGAATGGGGAAAAAACATAGGATCCATAAGGAATAAAAAATTTATGAACAGAAAGGGAAATTTGGCTAAGGAGATAGCTGTCTTTAAAGATGCTTAATATATCCAAAAAATTGGAGGGACTCATTATTATTTATACTTATATAACCTGTCTGCTCAGAGAGGCACTCTGTCCCCCCTCTGGTGGTGACTAGGGCAGCTAGACATTGATGAGCCTGCTATACTCTTGGCTAAGAGACATGTCTTTGTTTCAGCTCATGTAGTAGAGGCTTGTGCATTTGGCTCAAGAGGTCACAGGTTTGATCCCTGATGATTACATCCAAGGTGGTCTGCGTTACACTTACTAATACAAAGAGGAGACTGCTGCGTCATGCAGAAGGTTAGACTAGATGATCCAGAAGGTCTTTTCAGCCCAATCATCTTTGATTTTACAGTAGACTCACGCATAAGTCAAATACTAAACTTCAGTTAAAATTACCTGCCTTTGATTTCATTAAAATAAACCTGGTTCCCAAAGTACATTTAGATCCAGATACAATTCTTGAGCTCATTTGGAAAGTGTATTTTTTAAATTAACTGTTTACATTTACGTTATAAAGATTTAAATTTGCATAGCAGGTAAGATACATAAATGAGGGCTCTTCTTTCACATAGATTTGATTCTAAGACATATATATTAATAACTTACCTTGCCAGCTGTCATTGCACACACACAGTTTCTCGCCTGTCAAATCACAGTAGCCATGATCTGGGCTCCCACAGTTAGCTTTACAATATGGAATATCACAGGCTTCGCCTTTCCAATACTTGTCACACTCACAATACACTTGGCTTGGAATGGAAACACTAGTTGTACACTTCCCATGCCCCGAGCAATTGTTAGGACAGGAATTAATGCTGTAAAAATAAATATATAAAATAAGGCAACAAAGAAATAAGAGAGCTGGGTAGAGCTTTTCATACGACACATTACAATAATAATTTGCATTTGCTGTATACAGCTCCTTTTATTTGCAAATCTACAATCACTGATACAAATGTAGTAAGTATAATCACCATTTTACAGACAGGGGATCTGAGATGCACTAAGGTTAAAGTACTTTCTCTGCTTACACATAGTCAGTGACAGAATCAGAACTGAGGCCTCCCTATGCTGTACTATGCAGGACTGGCTCTGCACCAAGAACTGAATCTAAATTTCACAATCAAAGATCCATGAAAAAGGGAAAACACAAAGACTAACATTCTTTAGACATTGTTTAAACAGTTCTTTATATTCTAGCTAAAACTAATGTTACCTTTTAATAACCAGTGGAGGGTAACAGAAGTTGTTTTATATTATCCTTCCAATAAAAAGTTAACCCTGTTGTGTGTGGAAGCCTCCGTTTCTGTAAATTGCTGTGTGCTTTAACTCAGTTTTGGATCTTCCCTATATTTATTTCGTTAACAATATAAAGTGTTTCCATCATGTCTGCCAGGATGGCTTTTTCATATGCTTTTTTAATATAGTTGCTTATTTTTTTTTCAGAATCATAAAGCCATGATACAAAGCCCATGTTAAAAAAAATTTATAATTGAATGTGCCTGCACTGAGCAACAAATTAAAGCAAAATAGCTTTCCTCCCACCCTCCCAAAATTAAGGGGTTTAAAGTTTAATTAGTGCTAGTGAAAAGGGCCAGATTAACAGCACTGATGTGGCATTCACAGGAAGAAAAAGATCTGGAACAAAAGGCACCTTTCATCTCCTTGCTGCTGTGGTGACTCTGAAAGCAGTAAGTCATGCTCATTGTGTATTGCCAGGCCCAACAGAGTGACTAAATAACCAGGCTGCTTCCTTTATCTTCTTTAGATATTCAATACCAACAATGTTATTTTTCTATTCTCCCACTTGAGGAAGATTACTTGGAAGGCAAAGAACAAGCACCTGGTGTGGGGTAGCCTATCATCACGTCTAGAACTTCAGAGCTCATAGGAGAGTGATGACAACCAGCAAAATTAAGTTTAAAAAAAAATTTCAATGCAGAATCAGAGCAAAGGGCAGAGGAAGAATCCATCAGAAGGTGGGAGATAAGAGGACTATCTATCCAAGTCCCTGAAGAAGAGCTTATGGAGGTAGTGCAGGAGGAAAAGACAAAGCAGCAGAAGTTTAGGTAAAGCTGAGATACATATAAGACTGATGAAGTGGGTTTTAGCCCATGAACGCTTATGCCCAAATAAATTTGTTAGTCTCTAAAGTGCCACAAGTACTCCTCATTGTTTTTGCCGATACAGACTAACACAGCTACCACTCTGAAACAAGTACTGAAGGAGTCTCTCTGAGAAATAGAAAGAATAGTAAACATATCTTCTCTGTAAGCATAGCAATGAAAGCTAGCTGGTGAAAAGTTTAAGTCTGAGACTTTACTATAAAATCAGTAACAGGAGGATAGAGAAAGTAGGGATTCATTCATTAGTTTCCCTTTGCATATACACTGAAGGATAGATGGCAACTTTTCAGTTATTTATGACTCTTCCAACATAATAATTTAATAGCATGTATTTGTGATTTTGAGCTATAAAAGAATGCTGAACACGCTGTAGTTAAGAATGCTATGTCCTATTGCCGCTGACTTCCAAGATAAGCAGACAGGTTCACAAAACTTTGGGAACTACTAGGGAAAACAATTACAGCAATGATAAATTGTTTAGATGGTTATATTTTCTTGCTGTCACCTGAAAGGAGTAAGTAGATTATTCTGGGTGACAAAACTGCAATCACACACGCCAAAAAAGGAAGAATATCTTTCAAGACTTCTTTCTGTTATAGTCTAACTGCATATACAACATCACCCAGTCGAAGGATTCTCAAACACTGGATAACTCCCTCATGTAGTAAAAGCAACATAAGGAAAACTACTGTAAATTACAGCAGAATGTAAGAATGGCCATACTGAGTCAGACCAATGGTCCATCTAGCCCAGGATCCTGTCTTCCAACAGTTCTAATGCCAGGTGCTTCAGAGGGAATGAACAGAACAGGTAATCATCAAGTGATCCATCCCCTGTCACACATTCCCAGCTTCTGGCAAACAGAGGCTAGGGACACTTCAGAGCATGGTTTTGCATCACTGTCCATCCTCCATGAGAATATGAGCAATCTCCTTGTAGATAATTCAATGAAGACCTCTGCTCAATGTGTAGCTGGGATCAAAAAAGCAAACAAGATGCTAGGATGTATAAGGCACAGAATAAAGTGTAACACAGACAATATTATAGTACCATTATATAAGTTAATTGTGAGGCTTCTTCTAAAATACTGTGTGCAGCACTAATCCCACCATCTCAAGAAGCATATGGCAGAATTAGACAGGGTTCAGAGAAGGGCAACAACAATAATCAAGGGTATGGAAAAACTCTCATATGAAGAGAGTTTGAAAAGAGAGGGATTATTTACCTTATAAAGGAGATGAATAAGAGAGAACGATAAAAATATATAAAATAATGAACGCTATAGAGAAGATCGATGAGGAGCTTCTCTTCTCCCTGCCTCATAAAACAAGAATGGGACATTCAATAAAATTAAAAATTAGCTAATTAAAAACTGATGACATATTCTTTCACACAACAGATAATTACGCTGTGGAACTCATTGCCACAGAAATTGTTAAGGCAAAGAATTTAAGATTTAAAAAAAGGGATTGGACATTAGATAACCAGAATATCTAGTTATTATCATTATCATCATCATTTTGGAAGGGGTATTAAATGTTATGGTTCAATTCTTAAACTAACCTCTAACTGTTAGAGATCAGGATGAGACCTAATATGGGAGGAAGATTATCCCACAAATACCTATTGTGAGGGTCTTGCACCTGTACTGGCCACTGTCAGAGACTGGGTATTTGACTTGAAGGACCTCAGATCTGGTCCAGCAATGTTAGGGATTAGAGGACAGCGATCACTGGATGGAAAAAAACAAGGAAATATTGAGAGAGTAGAATAGTGGTACTTCCGCTGCATATGGCATCGGTGAGACTATTACTGGAACAGTGTATCCAATTCTGGTGTCCACATTTCAAAGAAGAATTGAAAAATTGTAAATATTCACGAAGAACCACAAGAATGATTCTACATCTGGAAAACATGACTTACATTAAGAGACATAAGACTCTCAACATATTTAGCTTATCCAAAAAAAGCTAAGGGCTTGTCTAGACTTACCGGAGAATTGACGCTGCGGCGATCAATGCATCGGCGGTCGATTTAGCGGGTCTAGTGAAGACACGCTAATCGACCACCGATTGCTTTCCCGTCAACTCCTGTACTCCACCTGATCGAGAAGAGTAAGGGGAGTCAACAGAAGAGCGTCTCCCGTCGACATCACATAGTGCGGACCCTGCAGTAAGTACATCTAAGCTATACTGATTTGAGTTAAGCTATTCATGTAACTCAAATTGTGTAGCTTAGATCGATTTTTCCCTTTAGCATAAACAAGGCCTGTGTGTCAAATTGTGAGCCCTTTACTTGCACAACTTGTCCCACTGACTCCAACTACTCATAATAAGGTGCTCTTCAACATGAGCAAAGGTCAGAATCTGACCTTAAGTGTCCCCACCGACAAGGATTTGGGACATGCTATGTGGAAATATGTTTCACCTTGTTTTACCATTTTTAAAAACTTCTCTCATTCACTCTCACCCCATAAAAACCTTCTGGACGTCCTGGAATGAAAGACTTATCAGTGTGAATAATTCCCTGACATCATTAATACCTTTAACCCAATCAAAAGACAAATATAGTCTACAAGTATGTAATTCTCCTGAAGAACATTATAGCCCTAATTCATAAAATAACTTAATTCTTTTAAAAAATAGATACTTACGAGTAAAATATGTTAAATCCAGTTAGGTTATAAGCAGCATCACTAAAAAAGTGTAGCAACACATAGCCGGATGTAGTAACTACTTCAGGAACAGTTTCATTTCCCCGCACCTCAGGGACTATTAGACCACTGGAAAAGAGAGATTAAATGAAGGATTCTTATGAATGGTAATAATAAAATAAATAACATGATTCAATCATTAATTATATATCCAACATAATCTGGAAATCTTACGGAGCCTATTTAAATTATATTGAATAAAACAGGGCTCAAACCCATGAACTCTATACCTTGAGAGAGACAGGGTTTCCCAATTGTTTTTGTAACAATACAAAATCCCACATACATTTGCTATCTATGCACATGCATTGCCATTAAAATGTTGGAAGCTAATTATTAAAGACCACTTTGGGAAAGATTTTTTCAGTTATACAAATGGCATTTAGATGCTCCTCTCCAACTGACTTTGACACACCTGGGCACCAAAAAGACATTTGTGCCTTTGAAAGTCTCCCCCTTTGTTACTAGAATAATTAATTCATATGCAAAAAGTATGATTTTAACTAAATTCTATGGGAAAATGTAATTTCCACAGGAAAGAAAAATAAATTAAGAATTTCAAAAAGTGATTTTTGATTAAAAACTTTAAAAAGAGAAAATGAATCAATACACAACTGCTTTGAAGCAGAGAAAAAAAACATACTGTACATAAAACAGTGGATAACCACACAGCAAATTTAAAATAAATTGTAAGCTAAGGAAAACTCAAAAGGAAATTTTAAATATATAATGTACAATATACAATACATAATATAATAATGTGTAACCAGAAAAAGTGGGAAACAAAAAACCCTAAACATTAGAAAATCCACTAGGAGCTTTTAGATATTAAAGACTACAAAGAGCAAGCAAACTTTTAAAAATATTAAATATTTTAAGTCACATACAGAAAAACTGGGGAAAGGGATATTAAAAAGGAGGAATAAACCAATAACCAAGCAACCCAAAATTGATATACACGTAAACTTTTTATTCATCTCTCTCCTTCAATACCCGAAAGGATTCCCAACTTTCCTTCCCTTTCAATGCAGACCAGAAATCATGCTCCTGAAGAACATCCAACAATTTGTGTAGAGCATAGAAACTTGGGAGACAAGAAGGAAAACTAGCAGCAAGCAGATAACGAGGAGGGAATCAGGAAAGGAGGTAGCAGGGAGCTGAGATGATTGTCAGAGTTGAGCAGGAGCCTGGGATGGTTTAATCAGGTGAACAAATAGGCAAGCTATGTTCTGCTAAGAATGAGGTCCCTTGGTGCTGTAAAAAATGTTTATTTGTTTAACACTAACATGAGCAACACTTTACAAGATGCAAAATGGAATAATGTTCCTGCTACAAGGAGACTGTGGATCTTACACCTATTCATTTTAGATATCTTAGGAGAAATTCTGGCTCCACTGAAGTCAATGCCAAAACTCCAATTGACTTCAATAGGGCCAGGATTTCACCCACTCTATGTCTATAAATGGGATATTAGACATATCTGAATATCTATCCTAGAGATCTAACAGTACAGTCAGTGGGTGGACACAGTCCTAAAATTACCAAAGAAATTCTGTGGCCCAGTCATGGAGACACAGGGCCACAAAATGTAAGTGACATGGTAATTTTTTATGGAATGTTTCCCCAAGAGTTTACGGATGTGTAGGAACTAATGAGTAAGAATTTCTATGAATATTCCCTAAAAATTAGGAAAAAAGGGAAATGTAAGAAAAATTAAGCTTAAACTTCTGCTTTCAGTGTCTCATTAATAATTAATTATTGTATTTAGAGGTTTTGGGAGGGCGACCTATTCTTTATTTCAGTTGGTAACTTCTATTGTTATTTGCAAGACAAATCATTAGACTTATAATACAGTATGAGATGATAAATTCGTTACTTGCTAGATACATGGTTATTTCAGAACGGTAATGCAAATGCAAAAAAGCTAATACAACAAGCTTAATCACTTAGAGTTATGCACCAACATTTTTCAACAGAAGAATGGGTCCTGTACAATCTTTCAGACAGGCAATTTTGTTACTGCAAAGGGCTCCTTTACACTGTAATCCTGGTCTTGATAATACTGTTAAAAATGCTGCATTTCCTGGGGTGATATTTTATTTAGACATAATTTTTTTAAAAATGCATATTTGCTTCTGTGGCACAGCAAATTGAATCGTATTGCTTTGAAATTTATAGGTGTGTTTCTTGTAGTGAAAAGGGTTTGTTTTTTTTTATATGTTTTACTAAAAGAAGACACTCTTTTATACTGAAAAGCATCTGCTTAATTCCAGGTTTGGAAAAGTCAGACATCTAATTCTACTGTGGACAATATGGTTAGCCTAATGCAAAACAAACTGGAATTCTATTTCATATCGACCATATTCCTGCTAACTAAATAAGAACTACCTATTTTTTCTACAGTATTCCAATAAGAAGTTCCATTCCTATCCTGGTACTTTCTGATCACAGTGTTTATTATAGAGACTGTGGTCAGAAAGCTATCATATATTCTGTTATAGAAAATAATGCCATGAATTTGTGAGATTATATAAAATACAGACATCAGTTCAGAACAAAAAAAAAAGTATAGTTCTTCTAATATTGAGAGAAACCTCAATATTAACGCAAAATGATATTAATGAAATTATAATTTATGACATTAAACTTGCCTGTGCCTTTACTGAAGCTTAGGATACATTTATCATTACTTTCATAAATATGGTGTCTGGAGAAAAGTGCCTCACATGCAGATATTTTTGTTTATTTAATTATTTGAAATATTCAAGTTAACCAAAGGAATTCCAGGAGGCTTCTACTTTGTTCCCAGGACAAGCAAATGTCAGGAAGATGAAAATTATTTCATTGTTGAGAAGGGGTTATTACTGCTAAGGGGGCTGTATAAACTCAGAAAAGCTGCAATTTAAAGTTCACCTTGCTTTAAAACTTTTATACTATTTCCATTTGTCATTTAATGTTTAAAAGATGTATTGGTTATTGATATTTGTGCTTTGTACACAATAGTTAATAGAAATTAAATTGCTATAACAAGCAGATTGCAACTCTAAGGACCTTGACTTTAAAAGTTATCTGTTTTCCCGGCACAAGAAGAACAAAGGAAATTAAAGAAATGTTGCACATTCATTAGTCAGACTGCATATTCTGGAGCTGAAGGCATGAAGCTAATGAAAGCACCCAACTTGGAATCTAAACAACCCTGAAGGTAGTTTTCCTATAACTTCCTAGAAATAGGAAGAAGAGTATTTTAAAAAGTCTGAAGTGAGCAACACACACACACACACACACACACACACACACGCCCACCCCTACCCTGCTTAAACAGCAAGCACTCCACAACTCATCCTGTGCATCTCTACACTAGAGTTACTATGAAACGCTAAGAAAAACAGAGAAGACTTAAAAAGAAACTAACCCAAGGAAATCTCTCTAAGACTTCAACATGGATGGGTGAGAGAAAGTTAATCAAGACACTGCCAAAGGATTAGATTTTAAAAGCCTTGCAATACTTTTTTGGGGATATGGAAAAGCTGTTGTAGCTTCAAATATTAACAGTTCTCCTGTTAATCACAAAATGGTTAGACCTGTATTCTTGGACAGGAGACCAAGGTTAAGCATTGATAAACAAAGCAAAAGTGGGTTTTAATTTGATTTAAGATTCTTAGTAAGATTCTTAATATTCTTTATATTTGTAATTGGCCTATCTTAAAATAGCTCCTGAAATGGCTTCTTCCAAGTTATTGATTAAATACTTCCTTCAATTTCATATGATTTATTTAAGATGGCTTACTTTGCCCAAATATAAACTGACTGGTTATTATTAACCACCACAGGATCCACTTTTCTTTAAACGAAATTGTTTTGCCCATTTAGATATCATTGTATATCCTTGGATAACTAAGATGACTGTCTTCTCAATTTGGGGAAATAATACCTTGGTCACAACTTAATAAGAGAAAAGTGCCCCATCAGAGGCAGGCCCACTCTCAGAGAAATACTCTCTGCTAAAAGCACTCTCCAGAGAATCATACAGAAGGGACTGTAAAGTAGTAACCAGTTTATTATTTGTGTTCTGTCACCTGCACTGTTTTGTTCAATGTTTTCTTTTACTTTCTTTAATAATAAAATAGTCATGGTTAACTATTGTGATTATTTTGCTCGGTCTCAAGCATGGTGTCTCTTAAAGTATGTAAAGGAATCCCTTTGACTAAAATAGTGGCAGTCACCTGCCTGAGTTGGCATTAAGAGAAACAATTATTAAGAGTTCAAGGACCATTTCTTTTTTCTCTGGTCTATTTTTAGTAGTTTTTAAAACACATGTACTTAGTGTCCAACAATTTAAAATCACCGCTTTCTACCCCACATCCTGCTCTAATGGTCCAGGGAAATTGATATTGCAAGACTACAAACACAGTTTAAATGTTTGCAGGATCAGGGCCATAAAGTAGAAAGACTGACTCACTAAATATATTTGTTTTATCAACAACATATATAATTCTGTACCCATAGGACCATGACTATAGACATCTAAACTTTTATGTACTTACTTTTCTTTCCACAAAAGGATTCTCTTAACATTGTTTTCTACATATTGCTACAGGACTCTGAGGAAAAAGCTTCCCAACAGTTCTGATATATGTCAGTGCCTCATAACTTTTTAGTCCTGCAAGTTGCCCACAGCAGCCTAGACAGTATGGTAAGTGGCACCCTATAAATATCTAACTCAGAGATGATCCAATTATAATTATTCATATTATCTAATGAGAACAATAGAGCAATCAAGCCCTTTTGTATTTTCGCTGTTAACAAGTCTGGGGATCCTTCTGAGCTTTGATATCTCAAAGTTCCAGGGCCGCTAAGTACTACCCAGCCATATTTTTTAATTTTAGTCACAATACTTTCCATTCTGCTGGGCAAAGAAAAGACCCTGTATAACTGGTAATTGGGACGGCCTCCACACCAATGTCCCTCAAGAGATGGCTTCAGTTGTCTATCTGTAATGGGCTTAATGGATATCCTTCATGTCTTATAAGCAGTACAATGTCTTTGTTGCGTAAGTCACAAATTCTGTGATTTCCCTTTAACTATATCAAGCAATTTCCCCCCTCCTTTGCCAGCCAGTCCCCCACTTCCATTAAAAAAAACAAAAAAACAAAAGACCCACCCTCAGTTGATATCAGGAATCTACTGGAAATTCACTCTAGCTAGGATGACACTCATATTAGCATTAACGTTCCAGTGCAATGTCAGCATTGAACATAAGCCAGGAGAGAAATTTTGTCTTACTCAAAGGCAAAAGTGCTATTATGTTGTATTCCCATTTGGCAACTTATTCGACCAACAGTGTATGTTTTCAACCAATATTAATGAGAGACAGCAAACTACCAATAGCAAATTAAAACCTCTAGTGCTACTTTTTCCTCACATTAATAATACTTTATACTAATACTACTACTAAAGAACTATTGCATAAAAATACTCACCTAAATACAGCTATTAAAGGTGCATATACTGAATCTCCATCATAAACATACATATGGTCCCAACTACATTCTGTGGCAAAATGATTAAATCTTAATCTTAATATTGCATTAGGACTGAAAGAAGAAAACAATAAGAGCACATTACAGTGATTTATTGTTTAGCAAAAGCATAGACTCATAATACAATTATATAATAAAAATTACTTGGAGTATAATAAAATTAACCATACCATCATAATATTACATTATTAAATACAAACAGTCAGTCTTTTTAAGTACTAATCATAACTCATGCAGACAAAAGTTGGTATAAAACCATATTTAAAACCAGCCAATTATTTAATTTTTTTATCTTAAACTATTTTAAAAGTCATGCTTACAATTATTAAAATCACCAATGGATATTACTATCCATAAGGTTTTTAAAAGGGCTACTGTCAATGTTTAATCCCCAAAATTTAGGCTTTGATAAAGTTTTACAAAACTTGGTACTAATAAAAAAAATTTAATGTTATATTAAAATGTCAATACTAAAGATTGTTGATTGACTAACAATACTGCGCCTTCCAACATAAAACGGAGGAATGTGTGGTGACTTCAAAGGGAATACAATGCAACATCTGGGACTTCAATAGGATTTATCATGAGACTACCTCCATCTTGGTCAATGTACCAAAAATAGAACCAGAACCTCCAGAGGTAAATGCTCACCTCACTAACCAGGTGCCTTTGATGATGCCAGAAGCAACTAAGACATCCTCTGGAGTGGGGTCGGCTGAGTGGGGGTCTCAACTAGGGTGACCAGATGTCCCGATTTTTATAGGGACAGTGCCGATATTTGGGGCTTTTTCTTATATAGGCTCCTATTACCCCCCCACCCTCTGTCCCAATTTTTCACACTTGCTGTCTGGTCACCCTAGTCTCAACCAACAGCAGCTAAGTCAATGCTAAATGTGATCACCCTGTTCCCTCTCCCATCCCGATGGCCTGCAGCATGTGTGTATGGGAGAGGGGGAAGGTGCTGCTTTCTTTTCCCCTCAGTCTATTCACCCTCTTTCCCGATGCTGCAGGCTGAGGCGGGGAGTAGGCTCTCTCACACTGCATCTGGGCACCGGAGTCTGTTTCACCCACTCCTGCTGCCATTGAACAGGGGTGTCGTGATGAACCAGCTGATTGGCTCTTGCCTGCCAGAGTAAGGGAAAGGGAGGTGAGTGGCTGAGACAAGTAGCTGTTGGGTTCTCTGTTTCAGCCCCTCTTATCCAGAATGCTCTATTTTCTATGATGCCAGGGGCTAGTCTGATCACTAATCTTTTGTTTGGAGTCTGGCACCAGAGTTTTGCCATATGGCAATACCGGCAAACTGTTGCATGGGTTATTTCACCTTCCACGTGGCATCCCAGAGTTCTCCTTTGGGAGTCTAAATTACAGTCATCACAATTTGGCAGGTTCCAGTGAAGATGGTGGGTTAATAAAGGATCTGATGTGTGGTCTACGTAACATGATAGGCAGCTAGAGCATTGGACTCAAGCATGACATTGCATGGTGAAGGGGTAGGCTTCCATGTCTCGTACAGCATGTGGTTTTCTATATTTCATATCTCGTATCTCCTGTTTGTAGGAGGGTTCAAGCTCTGGCTACTAGCCAGGGTACACGGGCAGGCCTGAGGTTTTAGAGGGTGCATTGCCCTCATAGATGCACGGGGTCAATGGTGCCTGGTTGAACTCCACATTGGCACAGCTCTGCTAGATACTTGGATGGGGATAGGGTTCCCTGTTAATAGTTTAAATAAAATTGAGGCCTATAGTGTGCATGTCTCACTGTTTCTGCATCTGCACCAAAGCAGAATTCTACAGAGCTTGAATTAAAGAGCCACTATCTAAAACTGAGAGCTGTCATAGAGCCATATCCCCTGTGGCTCAGGCACAAATGACAATACATAACACACAGTGACCAGTGGATAACATAAGAACCTTAGAGAACTAGTCTCTAAGGTGCCACAAGTACTCCTTTTCTTTTTGTGAATACAGACTAACACGGCTGTTACTCTGAAATAAGAACTAGGCACAGTCTTGTTTGTAAATCAGCCTGAGGGGTGGGGAAAATCAAATGCAGAAAGAAAAAAAGCTATCTTCGAAAACTGTTATTTCAAGACTGTCTCAAAATAATTATAACAGCATCTAAGCCTTTCACAAATGAAGTCAAAACAAAGTATTGTAAAATATACAAAACCACCACAGATCTTGCCTCATAGAAAAAGGCCTTTTTTTAAAACAAATATTTATGAAAGCACCACTTGTTACAGGATTGAAACTCTCAAATTTCTGACATGACAACTGACATTCATGCACTGGCCGATATTTGAAATCTTGCTGTGACATGGGAGACTAGGCCAATTCACTTGTGCATTGGTATAGATCATAGTGATTGTTCAATGTATGAGAGTGTATTTGGTGTTTAAACTTCATATAAACTATTGGGATGTTACATGCACTTTTTTCACTTATCTGTATCCCATTATGATGTAGTAGCAAACATTTACACTGTGTATACCCCCATCACTAAATAACCCATCAAACGAAAAAGAAGCCTTGTGGATTGCCAAGGAAGAACTTTTCTTTTAAAGGGCTCATTTCAAAGCCAGTTGTCATTGTGTGTGATGATCAGAGGTCAAAGACTCAAAATGCATTCCTCACTCTTCATCAAAGAAAAAGCCCATGTGGGTACTGACACTGTCAGCTTGTTTTCTGTGAGAAAAAGCTATAAATATCCATTCAAGGAAAGATCCTGGATCTCTCGATTGTTACAACTGTTATAGGGAAGTGTACTAAATTCAAAGATCCCCAGAGACAATCTGGGTGCCCTGAAAAGACTTTTGGGAAACTGGCAGTTTATGATGCCACTGCCTCCATTTGGAATTACAAACTGTGACTCATCTGTGGATATTTTATCTGCTTTAACTTCTCAATAACTCTCACACTTCCTTTCCTTAGCTAATAAACCTTCAGCTACTTTACTACAGAATTGGCTAGAATTTGGTGTCAGATCTAGAGTACCAATTGATCTGGGGTAAGTTACTGGTTCCTTGGGACTGGAAGCAACCCAAATTTGATGTGATTTTTCATGTAAATAACCATTTTAGCACAAAAGTCCAGTTTGTCTGGATGGCAAGATAGACTGGAGAGTCTAAGGGGACTGTTTGTGACTCCATGGTAAGACTGGTAATATTAATCCATGAATCCACATTTGTTACTGGCTTGGTGAAATCTAATTATAGAACACACCACCAGCTTGGGCAATCTGCCCTGTTTTCTGACAGTTTGCCCAGAGGTAGGTACTCACGGTCGTGAACCGCTCCACACAGCAGGACAATTGTGAGATGCAAAAAAGTTCAGACTCCATGATATAGCTAATAAAGTTTTAGTCCTGAATTTTAACACACTAATGGCATATTGCTGAGACAGTGCTAAGTCAAAACTTTCAACTGGAAGCAAGGTGTGCTATATTGTTCAGTGATTTTATTATGAGTGTAAATCTAGGTATTATGAAGATTTCAACCCAGGATTCTTAAATCAGAGGCTATGCTACTTAACCACATATGAAATGCCCTTATAAACATAACTGTAAAAGGAATTAATCCACTGTATACGACGGCTATGTTTTGTAAGAGATCCTCTAGTATTATACACGTTCAAAATATTGGGGTTTATATTACATGTATATAAAGACTCCTCAGAGGGATCCTGCTGTTTCTTTACTCTTCAAAGTAACTCATTCAGGCTATTCACCTTCAGCTCCTTCACACCTGCTGGGCATATTTCCAGTTAAATGGCATTAGTTTGGCCTTTGGATATTTTCTGTACTTTAACCTACTCCTGATGACAGGGTTCTGTGACGATATATGGGGCACACAACATGTTTAATAATTAAACAGGCAATAAAAAATTATTACAGGGTTTTCAAAAACATGCAGTGTTGGCCCAACTTTTGTCATTGACTTCATTGGGAACAAAGTTAGCCCAACTCTGACCACTTTTAAAAATCCCACCCTAGCTTTTTAACTTAAATAATTATTACTGTTAAAAAGTTGAAGAAATGTACCTGTATGCTTAGCATCTAGGTGCTTTTAAAAAGAACATATAGCTCTGTTCTGTTTAGAGATTAGCTCTCTAAAGCACTGGAGTAAACACATCATACATCAGACAGTTAGATCTATTTAAAATATATACTTACTATCCTTCAATTAACCATGTACATTTTGTTTTATATTTATAATTTATTGGTCCATCTGTTAAATATCCAGAGGGTTCTGTTAACCTAAAAGAGAAAAAACAGTAATATAATAAACCTTAGATATTTCTTGAAGCACAGTAGCATAAAAATATCAACACCCAATTACAGATTCTGTTTGAATGAGGTGACAATCAGAACCTTTATCTCGGAGGTGACATACGTTTGTTTAATAATCTCAGGCTTCATATCCTGTATCTTTTGTTTCAGTGTATTATAAAAGTAGGAACACAGTTAGTGCTACATCACCACCAGTTTGTTTCCTTTGCCCCAAATATTACTAGAAGCTACTTTAACTTGCACCTTCTTCTAGCTCTGTGGTGTGCAAACATTACACACAACTTACACTGCCCTTCACAGAGTGGGTCTAGCAGAGTGTAAAGAAAGATGACACAAATTAAACCTTACGCAATGCCTCTGAATTTAGCCCATAGCATCATTGCGGAAGATTGTCATAGTTCCACTGAAATAAACGGAGCTCTGATAAATAGAGTAAGAGCAGGCGTAAGTTATCACAGAAGAAAGAACAAAAGTTGAAATTCAGAGTGGCAGTGGGCAACTAAATACAATATAAAAACATTTTACAAGTGATGATTAATTAAGAAAATCAGAAGAACACATACATACATATTAATTGCTCTTGCTAGAACTATTATGCTTCCATTCTTATCTTACATGCCACTGAGCCAGAACAAGGTGTGACTTGCAATTCCCTTACAAAGAAGTAGTAGAGTGGATATAGGTAGATCTGAGGAAGTCTTAAGCTGGTTACAACTGGGGGGAAAACAATTAAATTTTCTCACCAGCAGTGTAAATGCACAGGGATCTCTTATGTCACCGTGACCATCATCTCTGAATTTGCCCATATATGTACATGTGCAAAAAGTAGTCTACAACTTTTACTGAAAATGAATTACATTTAAACTTGAACTGACCTCAAGAACTCAACTCCTAACTGCCCCTCTACCACCCTATCACTGAGGTCTATTATTCCAAATTTCAGACTATAAACACCTGGAAGTGCAGTTGAGATCAGAGATACAGAATCCTTGTTATGTAAAGGAGAGTGTTGCTGCTAGAGAGGTATCTGTGAGAATTTTTATCTTTGAAATTCACTCCCTCAGTCTGCCAAGTCTGAAATTTGCTAATCTTTAAGGCACACTGCAATGCCCATCTGTCCTCCCCACCTTTTAGGGGAGAATTAACAAGGTGGTTGGTGGTGATTTAGACTTTTTATTCTTTTTTGCCAGGCTATTGGTGATGAGGTGGGGTTGGGTGGAATTGATGTAACTGTAATAATTAATTAATTTTGAAAGATTTTCAAAGGCACCTAGGAGGTGCTAAAAGGTGCTTTTATCTTTTCATAAACGTAGAGAGACAGAAAACCACTGAAGCTCTGCAATATGGGCAGCAGAGTGTGGGGAAAAATAAGCATCTCAATCAGCTGCCTTTGCAGCAAGAATTCTCCCCTGCCCCAGCAGCCAATTATTGAGTCCTGTAACTGACTTCTCTGCAAGGAGTCGCTGTGAGTACTGTGGTAACCAGTTCCCTAGATTACTGGTAGCAAGCTGAGTGTACAATGTGCTTAGAGAGAAGTGCTGTGGGCACTCTGAGCTCTAGGTCCTGCAGGTTCTAACCCCTGGTGGTTTCCCATGAACACCCACAAGAGTTTGATGAATAATGAGGGACTGTTTTTCTAGAGCTGACAAACATTGTGATTACCCTAGGCATGATTGCTTTAAGTTACAAGCAAAAGATTAACCAAGAGTTCCAAATTCAACCCCTAATTCAGGGGTCAGAAGGTGGAGCTCCTCCAAGCCACATCATGCACAAGCCAGCAGAACCCCCAGATAGAGTTTAATCCTTTTGTCTGTCTTATTCAGACGGGCACACACAAACACACACTGTTTGCAGGCCACATCCAAGCATCTACCGGTCTCATCTACTACTGCCCCCTTGCCAGTAACAAGCTGTTTCCCAGCCTCTCAAGATATATCTACATTGCAATGTAAGCCCAGGTTAATGGGACTCAAGTCAGCTGAACAGTGTTAAAGAACCTGGAATAGAGCACTTACAATACTTCTTTTTAACACTATGTTAAGAACTTTCTAACCGAGGCTCGAAACTGGGGCTCTAGCATCCACACAGCAGCACACAGAGTCAAGTCAAACCAACCATATCCCAGACCCCCTGGCACACTCTCACAATGCAGCTGCTCTAGCCCTTTGTCCAGGGTGGACTGTGGGGAAAATTTTACTGTTCACCCTGCATGTTACAGGAGATTTGAACAGTCTGCCAATACAGCCGGACACACAACATGAAGACAACCCCTTTTCAAAAAGTTCTCTTGCTTGCATTTTCATGCGTGTGTCAGGAAACATGCAGAGCTTCCATGAGATGCTGGTGTACATTTCGGCAATGTTTGCTGACTCACCAAAGGCACAGACCTTCAGATGGAGCAGCAGGACGCAGCAGTGGATAAAAAGTATCCTGGCATAGCAGACTCTCACTGTCTGATACTGCTCAGTGCACTCAACATAGCTGCTGATGCCCCTTACATAGATCGGCGTTTCTGGCACAGGACCACAAACACAGACTAATGGGACCACATTATCATGCAGACCTGGGATGACCAGCAGTGGGCCCAGAACTTTTTCATGAAGAAAGCTACATTGCTGGAGCTCTGCAAGCAGCTTGTCCCCTCCAGAATAAAAACACACACATGAAGGCGCCCTTGCCGGTGCAGAAGAGGATTGCCTTCGCCATCTGGAAGTTGGCTACCCCAGACCGCTACAGGTCCATTTCCAACCAGTTTAGTGTTGGAAAGTTAACTGTGGGTAAAGTGATGGCAGAGGTATCTGAGGTAATCAGGAGTGTGGTTTATCCCAAGGTGACAGGCATAAAAGATATTCCAGAGGTAATTGCTGGCTTTGTGAAAAAGCGGTTTCCAAACTGCGCTGGGGCCACTCATATGCCCAAAGTTTACCCTCCTCACGGAGCACATGAACACAAGAACTGCAAAGGGTACTACTCCATTTTTATGCAGGCCCTCATGGTCTCAAGGTTGTTTTATGAATGCCAATGTGGGAAAATTCATGATGCCAGGGTTTTTTGCTGATTGGGAGTCTACATTCGTGGATAGGCTGGGACACTATTCCCACCAAATGACATCACCATAATCAGAGCTATTGACCCACCGTTATTCTAGGGATCCCACATAACCCCTTTTGCGTTGGCCTATGAAACTGTACCTAGATTTTCAGAGGCCCTGGCAAAATACTATTTAATTACACTCTTCACAGGTGTAGAATGGTTGTTGAATGTGCTTTGGCAGATTGAAATCCTATTGGAGAGGTCTACAGGCCCGTTTGGATACTAGTGTCATTAATGCTGTCTGCATCACTGTGGCTTCTTGGGCTCTTCACAATCTTTGTGAAGCCAGAGATAAGCCATGTCCCCCAATGGACTTATGACAGAAAGGGGCTGTTGAATCGGTATACTTAGCCAGAAAGTATACCAACCACAGCTGGAGCTGGATGCACCCAGGCAAACAGAAGTGAGGGATGTTTTGGGTTCCAACATTATGGACTTGCATGGCTCAACTGAAGAGGGTAGGACCACTATAAATGTGCTAGTGCAGGAGAAGGAGGAGGCTAATTGATTTGGGACTGGTACAGTGCTTGGAGAAGGGTAGAACTTGATTTCCATGCAATGTACTTATGAAAGACATACTTAATTATGAATTGGGGGAATGATTCACAGTATGGATTCATACAAGGAAGTGACTGAAGTGTGAACTGCTCTACCTACCTGCATCGAGGAGCAGGTTATTAATTCCAAATTGTTCCTGATCATGTGTTTAGCTCTGTTATTTCAAATCAGGATTGTATGATGAGTTGCAATGGCAGCAAACACCTTTCTTGATGACATAAAAGGCTTTATTTATAATCGTGTTAAAATAGTACAAAAGTTACCCATTGCGAGGCAGACCAGCCGCCATGACAACACCCATACACCAGTTACAAAAACATTTCCAAAATTAAAAAAAGGTGCATGAAACAGTGCGAACATGTGCCTGGCCCCTGTTCTCCTTTCCCTTCTTTTCTCGTTTGCCCTGTACTTGCCACCGGGGATGGAGGTATCCACAGTAGAGGGGGTTGTAGAGGGGGTCAAAACGGAAGCCTATATGTGGTTTAGAAATAGCCTTAAGGCAGAAAACTGGTACTAACATACAAAATGGAAACTTCTATTGCTTGATTTCAGATAAATTAAAAAATATGGCCAATTTTCTGCGAATTCTTCATTATTTTGTGGTTCAGAGTTGCGATGTGATCCTGCAGTCACACTGAACTAACAGTGAGCTTGGCCTGAGAAAGTGACTGGCAAATCCACAACAGTCTAGGTGTTCTCAAATAAAACCATAATGAAGTGTAACCTGGCATCCGTAGGAGTAGGATCAGGCTGTTTAACACAAGAAGAGATTAAACTCAGACTGCTGGTATTGAGTCTGTATACATTCTTTGGATGGAGTGCAAAGATTAATAGATTTCAGCTGAGTAGGAACTAAACTGGTGTCTTTTCATAGACAAATATTAATACAGTGGTATAATAGTCCTATAACTCTAAACTTTTGCCCCCAGATAAACAAACTGTATACCAGAAAGTGTAAGTACAGGAGAAAACTCTTGCACAATTGCTTTTGGCTATTTTACCCATAAGATACATATTTATTCAGTTGTTTGGGCAGTGGTGGAACTGAAGTGGACATTTAACTTACCATCTTGTCTCTCTAATAGAGCATAAAGGCATAAATGCTGCATTATTGATCTTGAAATTGGGTCAGCACACACAAGCAGAGCACCACTGAAATTAATTGCTCTCTGCTCAGATGGAACCTTGTGCCAGTGCAAATCCAATTACAGGATGGGGCTTACGTTTGGATGTGTGCTCTTTCACCATCTTTAAAACATTAACCCTCTGGAAATAAAAGGGAGCATGATATCAAATTCCACTCCAAGTAATGAAACGCTAGTATTACTGTTATATAATTCATTCATAGATACTAGGTTTACTTATACAACAGACTGCAACAAATTTATTTTTACTCTAAATACTGCGAAATAAAAGTGGTACTCATTTACACTCAGTGCCAGTGTATTCCTGGTAGTTTTCTAAATTTAAGGAAGGTAACATATAAGGGCTGTTTCCCTTACATCCAGCCCTCTGGCACTGATAAACTGCAAACGATTTCCCGTTCCACACAAAAGTTGATGATTTTTTGATAAACAATTTCTTGGAAAAGGGAGATAACCATTGATGAAGCCATTCCACTTCACTGTAAAAAAATAGTCTGATATTGCTTTGTAATAATGTCAGTGGAAATGATAAGATGAAGGATTTTTTTGTTTCGGGTACAACAACACTACTCTGTTTTATCATGCCTGAATACGTGTTTCCAGTGTTACACTGAACTCCCTTGCATCCTTTTCCTTCCAAAATATCATCAAATCCCATGGATGCTACTGCTGTTTAGAGCAAGCTTTCTAGAAGGTACAGTATGCATAACTTTCACAGCAAACGTTAAACTACTGTCATTTTAGATTGCAAGTCAGCATTCACAGACACAGCCTAATCATTCAATTAAATAGGAATACATTAAAACTTATAAAGCATTAAGAAATTGTCCAAGAGAAAAGCTATGTACGCCAATAAAACTTGATTAGCCAACTTCTGGAGAAAAGGCAGTGTTGTATCACTAATTAAAACCGTTCAGAAATAATCACTGATAGATCAATCAACCACAGAGCTAATCTATAATTACCTACACAGGAAGAAGATATCTAATACTAAAGGGCTCCTTAATCTAGCAGACAGCAGAAAAAGATGAAGTGGCTGGAAGCTGAAGTCAGCAAAGTTCAAACTGAAAATAAAATGCAAGCTTGTAACAGTGTGAGTAATTAACCACTGAAACAGATTACCAAGTGTTGTGGATAAATTCTCCATCACCTGACATCTTTGAATCAAGACTGGATGTCCCTCCAAAAAGTATGCTGTAGTTCAAATCACAAACTGTTCGGCTAGATGCAAGAACAAACAGGTGAAATCTATTGCCTGTATTACAAAGGAGATCAGCTAGATAATAAGTGTCTTCCAGTTTTAATATCTATAAATCTATGAAAATGGTCATATCATCCTACCTCCTGGGTTCTTCTATGGGACAGAATGATATGGTCGCGTTTTTCAGAATACTCGGTTAATTTGAAGTTGTGCTGTCCTCAAGACATGCCACTGATGGTGTGATCTCACAGGACAAGGGCATGTCTGAAAGGCCCAATAGAAGCCATAGAGAAGCCTGGACAGGAACATCGGAATTTCACTTTCCATCTACCGTTGTATGCTACCTTCCATCTTAAGTATGAAATGATATGTCCCCATACAATGTAGTTCTGCAGTAAGTATGACATTTGATATTTTATCAAATTGGTCACAAGGTTTCTAGTTCATAAAGGTGCATACAATTATCTGGAGAGACAGATGTTCTTTCAGTTTCCTCATAAATTCCTTGTTTTTATGGGTTTGACTGAAAAATTGCCTTTCTAAATGAGTTCATGTATGTTTTGGTCTCTTAATACGCTATCTTTCTACTATACACTATTTAAGTTAAATAGCCTTTTACAATGACACAAATTTTAGTAAGAATAATTGCTACTGCTCTGTGCTGAATTCATCCATAACTTTTGTATGGACTGGTCTAAATTCAACAACATACTAAAATGACATATTGCTGTGTACGATGTCTTTTTCTCTTCTATAGCTTCCTGGGGTATTATCCTTTTGCAGTCTATATTTGACTGAGAAAGCCAGTCTTTTACTTAATTAATTAGGGGACAGAACCAGCCTGACAATTTGTCTTTACTTATAGGGACTTAAAGCTCTAGCCACATAGGGGTCTACAGAAGTCATTCACCAATCTGTCACTCCACTCAAAAAGTGTCACTCTTTATACTGTAAATGAAAACCAAGAGATACCCAAATCCAATGCCGTCTGTCCCTGATGAGGGAGACAATGCCCTTTTCACTATTTCTTTAAGCAGACATGCATTTTTTTAGCCTGTAAAACAAAATACTATCATCCTTCCTGCTGTGACTGGCTGTGGGCCAGTTGCCAAAGATTGACTGCATGATATTTTCATGTACTATCAAGCCATCTCAACTCTTAGGGGAAAAAATAAAAAGCACTATGCTTACTTTGTAAGATGATGGTTGGGGCTCTGAAAAAATCATTCCATATCTCCGCAGTTCAGACATTTATTGCCATTCATGCAGGGTGGAAAAGCCTGGATTTACAAACTTTCCCATTTGTACTTCAGTTAGTTACTAAAGAAAGGTACATTATCACTGGTTGATAGAACATTAAAACACAGTGAGTTACCATTAAATACAGCCTTTACACTAGATTTCATACATCTTTTTGCTACCTAGGAGGGTATGACAACACTAAAATATACATTTATTTAAACAATTCTATATCTAAATATTTTCAGATTCTTATTAATTGTACATTTTCAGTATGTTAGAAAATGGTGAATAATATATGGCTTATTTACTAGATAATTACTTTTTGCTCATGATTTGTGTCAAGCTGCATTAGGATGGTAACTGGAATTTAATTAAAACACACAAAACAGCATAAAACAGTTATTTTTATTCAACAAAATAAATCCTTAATATACTACGTGACCGATTATGCCACATTTATGAAGCTTAGTCTCAAAAGTTAGATTTTTTCCCCCTGATTCTTCCTTTACATAGAAAAGAAGTCTAACTCAAAGTTTTCTGATAGAGGCTTGGGTATTCAGCATATTTTTTATTTAAATGTTTTAAGAGATTATAAGTAGTTTAGGCCTTAACCCGTTTTGTATTAAATTCTGATTTCATTTGAAACAGGGTTATTTAAAAAAAAAAAAAGAAAGAGAGAGAATACTATAGTTTAAATAATAAACACCCAGTTTAAATTTTAAAATATATATATATTTTTTCCAGAAAAATGAGGTTACTTACCTGTAACTGGAAGTTCTTCGAGATGCATGGTCCCTATCTGTATTCCACACGTGGGTATGCATGTGCACCATACATCTAAGCCCAGAAGTGTTTCCTAGCAGTGTCCATTGGCTTGCACGCACATCTCCACATGCTCCCAACTGAGAGAATGTAAGTGTTGGTTGACTATACTCTCTTTCCTCTCTTACCATTGCATAATGTAGTCCAAAGCAGAGGGGAAGAAGGGCAGGTAGTGGAATACAGATAGGGACCACATATCTCAAAAAACCTCCCATTACAGTTAAGTAACCACCTCTTTTTTGAGTGTTGTTCCCTGTGTGTATTTCAAATGTGGGTGACTTGTGAGCAATGAGGAGTATCGAGGTGGGTGCAAGGATGCTAATGAAATACCCATCTGCGATACAGCATGGTCATTGGTTGCATTCATTGTTGCTGTGTGTGTTTGGTGTAGTGTGCCGTAAACATGTGGCTAGAGTGCCATGTTGCAGCCCATCAGATGTCCTGCCATGGCACATCCACTAGTGAAGCCAAGGAGGTGACATGTGCTCATGTAGAATGTGCCGTCACTCGCCCGGGAGTGGGTAGGTCGGAGCATCTGTAGCATTCCAGTATGCACCCTGAGACCCATTTAGAGATCCTTTAGGATGAGATGGCCTGTGCCTTTGACCTTTCTGTGATAGTGACGAAAAGCTTCAGCAACTTCGATGCGCCTTGTGCAGGTGGAACACCAGGGTTCGTCGAATGTCGAGGGAGTGCAAGGCCCTGTTGGTGGGGGAGGCCTGTGGCTCTGGATGGAACACAGACAAGTGGATGGATTGATTGAGGTGTAATTCAGAAACCACCTTAGGAAAGAATTTGGGGTGCTGTCTTAAGGAGACCTTGTCCTTGTTAAATACCGTAGGGGGGGTTGCCATCATGACAGTAAGGTCTCTGACTTGTCTGGCCAGGGTGACGTCAACCAAGAACCCCACTTTCAGAGAGAGGTGGGTCAGAGAGCATGTTGCCATGGGTTCAAAGGGTGATCTCATGAGGGTGGAGAGAACAAGGTTAAGGTCCCATGGGGGTGTGGGCTTCACAACTGGTGTAAAGATGTTGAGCAAGCCCTTTGTGAAGTGCACAGTAACTGGGTGTGTAAAGATGGATAAGCCTTCCAATGGTGGGAGAAAAGTGCTAAGTGCCACCAGGCATAATCAGACAAAATTGAAAGCCAGGCCCGATGTTCTGAGGGTGAGGTGGTAGTCCAGAACAAATGGAATGGTCACCATGTGAGAAATGGGCCCACTCTAGGAAGCGTCTCCACTTAGCGTGATAGCAGGTTCTGGTGGACATTCTCCTGCTTTGGGTGAGGATTTGCTAAACCAGGGTGGAGCATGCATGGTCTATACTCAATGTCCATCCAAATACCACGCTGTGAGGTGAAGAGGGCCTGGGCTGGGATGTCGAAATCTGCCCCGATCTTGTGTAAGGAGATCCAGGAGCGTGCAGAGTCAGACGTATGGTGAGGCAAAGAACCTCAGGAGATTGGTGAACCAGAATTGGCACGGCCAGTAGGCCACTATCACACAGAATCTTGCGACAAACATACAGCAGAAGGGGAATGAGAGGAAAGATGTAGCAGAGGTCGCCCTTCCAAAACAGGAGGAAACCATTGCCTTGAGCATGCTTACATAGAGCCCCCCTGGAGCAACTGAGGGGGAGTTTCCAATTCACTTGAGAGACCAAGATGCCAAAGAGGAGTGTCCCATCATGTGAAGAGCTCTGATGGGGCACAACTCACCACTCTGGTGTCTCCTGCTGGCTGTCCTGGAAATTAGCTCTGGTTCACTGGTGCGCCTTCATTTAGTGGCGTCTTGCTGCCATCACTTCTGTCATCAGGACCCGTGTCGCTCTCGGGCCAGTGGTGTCTTCTTCTGGGCAAAGCCCTCTGGCTGTGCCCCCACTCAGTTCTCTCCCCCAACTACCGGAGGGCTGGCTGTCCTCTGTCCAGCCACTTGCCTCAGTGGCAGGCTGCAGTCTAGGGTCTAGCCACTCCCCTCAGCGGCAAATAGGGCCAAGGGGGGTGGGGAGAGATCCGGGACCAGCCGCTACTCTGGGTCCCAGCCCAGGGACCCTCTAGCCAGCAGCCCAGCCCTGAGTCACCTCCAACCCTCGCCGTCTGTTTCCCAGGGCCACTTCCCCATAGCCCTAGCACCTTCTCTGCCCTTGTATCAGGGTCTCAGTCTGGCAGCGGTCAACCAGGAGCTCACTCATGCTCCATTGACCCCGCCCAGCATTGCTCGGACCATGATGCTGTCTCTTCTCCCTCCTTCAGGGCAGCCAGTCCTGCCTCCTCAAACTCCAAGGAATGACTGCCTCTGCCTCTGTTCAGCAGTGCTTCTTATATGGCCCAGCCTGCTCCTTACTGGCTGTCTCTCTAAACCTTCCTAATTGGCTGTCTCCTGTGCAGCCTCCCCGGGATTGCTTTAACCCCCCTTCTGCCAGTGTGGGGCAGACGCCCCACAATAAGACCGCTGAGGGTTGTATCAGAGTTCCCATTTGTGGTCTAGATTCAGGGCTCTGCTGAGCCTGTCAGCCAGGGAATTCTGGATACCCGGCAGGTACGCAGCCTGAAGTGTCACCTGGTTCCTGATGCACCAGTTCCAGAGCTGAAAAGACTCGGCACTGAGGGAAGGAGACGTGGCTCTCCCCTGCTTGTTGATGTATACCACAACAGTAATGTTGCTGGAGAGAAGCTGAACATGACAGGACCATATGAACAGAAGTAAGGCCTTGCAGATAAGACTGACTGTCCTGAGTTCTAATATGTTGATATGTAGTCTCGCTTCCCGCAACATCCACACTGCCTACACTATGTGGTGGTCTAAGTGGGCACCTCACCCCACGAGGGAGGCGTCTGCTGTAATGGTGGCTTGTGATGGGGGAAGGTTGAAGAGGGTGCCTATTGTGATCTTGGATAGGTCGTACCACCAGATGAGGGAGGCCAAGACAGGCACCAGGACAGTGACCCCAAAAGTCGATACAGTCCCTACTGGGTTTGTAGGTGAAGAGAAGCCAAGCCTGTAGGCAGCACAGATGGAGCCACGCATCACGTGAATGCAGACCACCAAATGCTCCAGGAGGGAGAGGCATTGGTGGACTGTAGTGCAGGGCCTGCAGTGAAGGCAAGTGATGAGGGCATTCATTGTTGAGAAATAGTCTGCCGGCAGGAAAGCTCATGCTGCAATCAAGTCCAGCCTTGACCCTATGAAGTTTATTGTCTGTGTGTGGTCAAAACAGATTTGTCTCCATTCAAGCAGATACCCAGGGATGCAAGAAGGCTGTGAAGACAGTGGATCACAGACAGAGCGCCTTCTGCCAAGATCCCACCACAAGGAGCCAATTGTCCAGGTAGGGGCCTAGGTGCTGGATCTGGGCAAAGACCTTTGTGAACACCCTTTGCACTGTTGCAAGGCCAAACAGAAGGACCCAAAACTGGTAGTTTTGCTGTCCCACCCTGAAACAGAGAAGCTTTCTGTGTGGAAAGGTGGCTGTCCACGTGGAAGTAAGCATCTTTCATGTCGAGAGCCATGAATCACACACACTGGTGGAGGGAGGGGATGATCAATACCAGTGTAAACATCTGGAACTTGGACTTCCTGATAAATGTATTTAACAGCCAAAGATTGAGAATGGGGATGACGAAGGATGGTGAGTAAAAGCCTCTTCCCCAGTATCGAGGAGGAATACACTATCACACCCTTGAGGAGCAAAGCATCTGCTTCTTGTTGGAGAAGTAATTGGTGGGAGGGATCCCTTGGGGGGTGGGTGGAGGATTGAATGGGAAGGCGATAAGGTGGGAAGAGGAGGAACTCTGTGGACATCCATGGTGGATGATCTCTAGTACCCAACTGGTCTGTAGTGGCCTCACCCAAATTGTGGGTGATCAGGGCAAGATGGCCCCAAAAGGTTACGTGGGGCACGGTACATGCATCGAAGGAGGTTCGCGGTTCTTGACTTGAGCATCAAAATTCACCCTTGGCCTGTGACTGAAGGCAGTCGCAGAGGTGGTAGTGGTGGAAGCAGAGAATCAAAGTCTCTGAGAGCGTTGTCATTTTCACAGGGGTTCTTGTGGGCATTGGTAGTACTCCAGGTACGACATATGCAGCCGTGGGCAAAAGGGTTACCTCTGGTGCCTGCGTCTGGCACCTGGAGCGTAGTTGCCGAGGGAATGCAGCATGGACCTCGAATCCTTGAGATAATGGAGGGACTTGTCTGTCTTCTCTCTGAAGAGGTTAGTCTTGTTAAAGGGAGGTCCTCAATCATATATTGGACCTCCCTGGGGCAACCAGAGGATTGAAGCCATGTGTCCCTTTGCATGACTCTACTGGTGGCTAGCGACTGAAGCCGCATCCACTGTAGCCTGGAGGGCCACATGTCCTTGACCTCTGCTAGCCTGTCCTAGGTGTTAAAATCAGACTTGGCCAGCAGAGCCAGATAGTTCATAACCGAAACTCAAGACCTGCAAATGAAAAGGCCTTCCTGCCCAGCAGGTCCAGTCTCTTGGCCGCCTTATCAGGCAGAACGGACTTTTGCGGCTGCTGTCTGTTTGTGCCTTTTCAGCAGCTGCTTGAACGACCAGGGAGTTGGGAGCAGGATGGGTATGTAAAAAGCCAGCCCACTTAGCTGGCACAAAATACAATCTCTCTGCTCACTTAGGTGTGGGTCCATACAAAGCTGGTGTGTACCACATTGCACGGGCAGGTTCCAGGATGGCTTCATTGATTGGAAGCAACCTCTGGAAGGTCCTTGGGGTTGGAGGATTTCCAGCAGATGGTGTTGTGGGTCCTGGACTTCCTCCAATAGAATCTGCAGATTTGCGGCCACCCTCTACAGCAGGTCCTGATATTGCCAGTGATCATCCAGCGGAGGGAGTGGGAGGGAGATGATTCCCTCATCCAGCAATGAGGATGTGCCAGCCAGCCAACCAGCTCAATATCTTCCTCTTCACATACCGATGGTGCAGGCAGGTATACTGGGGATGTCTGGTAGGACCCTTGGGATGGCTCTCGGCACCTCTCGTACAGATCCCAGGGCCAAAGTAGGGCCAAAAGAAGGGGTCTGGTTGGAGCAGCCCCACAGAAAGCGGTACCAGGCCATCAAGAAGTTTGTAGGCCAGAGGATAGGGAAGTCTGAGTCGCAGGTCTGGGCTCCTGCGTGGCCTCGGGGATGGTACCATATGAGACAAGTCCTTGGAGTTGGAGGATAGTTCCATCATAGAATATCAGGGTTGGAAGGGACCTCAGGAGGTCATCTAGTCCAACCCCCTGCTCAAAGCAGGACCAATCCCCAATTAAATCATCCCAGCCAGGGCTTTGTCAAGCCTGACCTTAAAAACTTCTAAGGAAGGAGATTCTACCACCTCCCTAGGTAACGCATTCCAGTGTTTCACCACCCTCCTAGTGAAAAAGTTTTTCCTAATATCCAACCTAAACCTCCCCCACTGCAACTTGAGACCATTACTCCTTGTCCTGTCATCTTCTACCACTGAGAATAGTCTAGAACCATCCTCTTTGGAACCACCTCTCAGGTAGTTGAAAGCAGCTATCAAATCCCCCCTCATTCTTCTCTTCTGCAGACTAAACAATCCCAGTTCCCTCAGCCTCTCCTCATAAGTCATGTGTTCCAGACCCCTAATCATTTTTGTTGCCCTTCGCTGGACTCTCTCCAATTTATCCACATCCTTCTTGTAGTGCGGGGCCCAAAACTGGACACAGTACTCCAGATGAGGCCTCACCAATCTAGGTGAACCTAGATACCATCATCAGCGGGACCATCAGTACCAGGGTGCTGCAATGCAGTGCATGAGGAATGGGTTTCTCCTTCAGAAGGAACAGGGATTCATCTTCACGCATAAGGATGTCCCAGCTGAGTGTAGGACCTGAGAAGAGGAGACAGAGTAATCACCTCCACCATGTGAGGAACATCTGTGTGTGGCCCGAGGTCTGGGGGGCACACAGCAAGACTCTAGAGGGACCTGGTGGAATCTGCAGGGTCAGCCTGTCTGGCAGATGAGGCAATACCGTCAGAGCAGGCAGTGTCATGCACATAGGTGAGCAGTCCTAAGGCTTCAGTACCAGGGTTACCATTGTTACCAAAGGACCCACTTGCATTTGGCTTTGTCCTCCAGCCAAAGTGGATGTCATTGCCAGTACCGCGGAATCCACATGTAATGTCTCACCCAACTGGGTGCAGCTCAGGGACGGAACACTGTGCTTATGAGCAGTTCTCTGCGGGGACCTGCTCTTGTGCCCATGAGAGTGCTTCTTTCTCTCACGATGGGACTGGTTTTGGGGCTTCAGTACCATCAATTCCATACCATGAGCGGTGCTCAGAGGGGCACTTGCAGTCGGTGGTGGCTGCCCTATGCGGGGGGGGATGTCTCCCAGGCTGGGATCCAAGTGCGTTCAGAGTAGCATTGCCTCCTCCATGAGATATTTATGGAGGCAGAGTTCACAGGCTTCCCTGTCCCTGGGTGGGAAGGTATTACAGATAGTGTGCCGTGCTGAAATGTGCGCCTCGCCCAGGCACTAGAGGCAATGCTGGTGCTCGTCACTCACAGAGAAGGAGTGAAGGCAGGAGACACAGTTTTTGAATCCTGGGATCCCAGGCACAGTCCCTGGGTGGGTGCAATCCCCGGACCGGGTAAGAGATCTACTACACTAACCATTCCATACTATACAAGATTATCTAACTAATTCTAAAAACTACTAAAATTATCTACAACGTACAGTATATACAAGCAGGAATAACTCTCTCGTGAAACCTAACGGAGTTCTGACTTAGGCCATGCAGGGGTGAGAGGGAAATGGAGTGGCGTCAACCCACACTACCTCTTATACCCGCAGCTGGGAGCATGAGGAGATGCACTACACACATGTGCAAACATTTCTTGGAAACACTTCCAGACTCAGAGGCATGGGTGCACATGCGCACCCACGTGTGTAATACACATAGGGACCATCACTCAAAGAAGAGATCATGGATTTTTATCTACACTGCATTCATGAAAATTGTTTAAAAGAAGAGCACAAACTACATTCATTTGCAATTTTTCTCACTAAGAATAAAGCAGTCTTCCCTATTTCTTTCCCTGTACTGTATGCAGAAGGTCTCGAAACCTTGTCTCTCTCACCAACAGAAGTTGATCCAGTAAAAGATACTACCTCACACATCTTGTCTCTCTAAGATCTGTATTCAATCAGCTGAGATGTTTACCTAAAAATTAAATAGGAATCAGTAGGCTATTTTATATATATATAAAAACCATATTAAAGTTCTACTTTTATCACAGAGACAACGTTAAACTTATTTTGCATGGACACATTCATGAATACCACATATAAAAACTAATTCACTTCACAGAAACTATACTGCCAGCTAACTTTACACACACCTCACCCAATTTATTGATGCAGTTTCACATTAATTTAAATGTGTTCACCACAAGAAAGTTACGCTAGTAATGAACAGTTCCACAAATAAATGGTGCAGTTTTACAGTCTGCACACAGTTTTGCTGTTTAAGTAGAACATAAAAAGTAATGCTTTAATTCTTGATAAGCTTGAAAAAAAAAAGGTTTTACTTAAGATGATACACTAACTACTGTAGTTAAATAATTGGACAAGTGAAGCATTTAGCGAAACGTTTTCTGTAAAGTGGCACTATTTTTACTACCCTAATCCACTCGAGTTTTAAGTACTGTGCAGCAGAGTCCTTTTTCAGGGAACAGGATAACATTCTAAACAGGTTTTCTTTCCATTCCCATTCCAACTAAACAATAAAATGTCCAAAAGATTAAGGGTTATGGGTCCCATACAGCTCAACTGAAGACAATGGGCGTTTTGCCACACCTCCGAGGGCTGGATAAGGCCTGCAACTGTAATTTTCCTATTTTAATTCTGTATTCTTGCTTACATTTCTAAGGTATTAGGATGAAATATGACCATTTGGGTCCCCTAGTCAACTCTACTGCATCATAAATTAAGATTATGGATAGGTGTTTCAGAAAATGCCTATTAGTTCTTTTTATATATTCTTGCATTAATAATAATTCCACAATGTATTCTAGCATAAGCCCCTATTTTGGAAAGGATTTTTTTTGCTCTTATCTCAATTTCTCTTCATTGCAAATACATTACTCAATGAATCATAGCTCCAAAATTTCCCAATCACTTGGGAAAATACCACCACCTGAAGACAGACCAAAATATGAGGCATAAAGCTTAAATTCAGCAAAGCACTCAGATCTTTTTTCTTAATCAGGCCCATAATACCTACAGATGAGTCTGAACCAATATAAAACATTCAAACTGCATACCTTTTCAGAAGTTTGGTTATGAATTTATAACTCATGTCCAACTCTAAGTATAATATAGTCAACCAATTAGTGCTCTGACCTCTCTCCTTGTCCCATACATCCAAACCATGCAACTTCTTGCTTCATAATAACATTTCTAAAAATCTGAACTTTTATTGGTATTAACACTCCTACAACTAATTTAGGCCCTCACCATTTCCCATCTGATTATCATATCCTCTTCTCTTATATGTCCCCAACACCCAAAACAGCCCTCTTCCAAACTCTAGGACCATGTCTCTCACTAACTGAATCTCTCCACTGCATCAAGTTTATGGTTCTTGTCCTCACCTTCAAAAGCCCTTCTCACATCTATTAACTCACTTCCTATCCATTCAACTCTTGCAATTTTAATCCTTGGGTTTTTCGCTCTATGAACAATGTTGTGTTGGAAAGGAAACTTATTTAAAACACAATCCTTTCGGATCATGTGAGTTATCCTTCCTTTCCCCTTTCTGAAAGTTGCTTGTCTTGCTTAGATTTTAAGCTCTTTGGAACAGGAACTATGTTGTCTTGGGCAGAGAGGGCCCAGCACATTGTGGATATGTCATAAATATAAAGGGAAGGGTAAACCCCTTTGAAATCCCTCCTGGCCAGAGGAAAAACTCCTCTTACCTGTAAAGGGTTAAGAAGCTAAAGGTAACCTCGCTGGCACCTGACCAAAATGACCAATGAGGAGACAAGATACTTTCAAAAGCTGGGAGGAGGGAGAGAAACAAAGGGTCTCTGTCTGTCTATATGCTGTTTTCTGCCGGGGATAGACCAGGAATGGAGTCTTAGAACTTTTAGTAAGTAATCTAGCTAGGTATGTGTTAGATTATGATTTCTTTAAATGGCTGAGAAAAGAATTGTGCTGAACAGAATAACTATTTCTGTCTGTGTATCTTTTTCGTAACTTAAGGTTTTGCCTAGAGGGGTTCTCTATGTTTTGAATCTAATTACCCTGTAAGGTATCTACCATCCTGATTTTACAGAGGTGATTTCTTTACTTCTATTTACTTCTATTTCTATTAAAAGTCTTCTTGTAAGAAAACAATGTTTTTTCATTGTTCTCAGATCCAAGGGTTTGGGTCTGTGGTCACCTATGCAAATTGGTGAGGCTTTTTATCCAACATTTCCCAGGAAAGGGGGGTGCAAGTGTTGGGAGGATTGTTCATTGTTCTTAAGATCCAAGGGTCTGGGTCTGTAGTCACCTAGGCAAATTGGTGAGGCTTTTTACCAAACCTTGTCCAGGAAGTGGGGTGCAAGGTTTTGGGAAGTATTTTGGGGGGAAAGACATTTCCAAACAGCTCTTCCCCAGTAACCAGTATTTGTTTGGTGGTGGTAGCGGCCAATCCAAGGACAAAGGGTGGAATATTTTGTACCTTGGGGAAGTTTTGACCTAAGCTGGTAAAGATAAGCTTAGGAGGCTTTTCATGCAGGTCCCCACATCTGTACCCTAGCGTTCAGAGTGGGGAAGGAACCTTGACAGGATACTTCATCATTATCATCCAGACAAATCCCAAAGGGATATAGCCTCCCTGCAGTTTGAGCATCACTCTGGCTGGATGTTCAATCTCCATCCATCATTGGCAATTTTATGGCACCACCAAATCTTATGGCAACCACATGATCACCAACTCTGTAGCGGCATTCCTTGGTAAACATGTCATAATTCACTGGTCTTCCATCCTAATAGGTCTGTACCAAGAAAACTGCTGAAACTGAACCAGTGCTGATCGAGGCAATTGCTGATTTGACTATGTTGCTCGTCTTAACACAATTACTGTAAATTAAGTCCTCTAATAACAGTCTGTTTTATTAGTTCAACTGGCCTCCCATCTGTAGCATATCCTTTAGGCTAAAGACTCCATTTTAGTGCCGTCACAAGTTACATGTGACACTATAACGAATCTCACTGCAAGTGCAGCGTTACAACAGTCCCCTCTGAGGCTGGCAGCACTATCAGTGTATCTGAGTTTCAGATCATTGAAGATCTCCTGGTTTACCAGGGTGGTCTCTTGCCATACTAATCTTTCCTACGCAGTGGGATAGTTTGGTCTTGTACCCTTAATAATGTCTCTCTGAAAAACTGCCAACTCTCTTGAATTGTTTTTCCCCTTGATCTTACCTACCAACTCCCTGAGTTTGCTGAAGTCTGCCTTCTTGAAATCCATTATCTTTATTGTGCTGTTTTCCTTCCTACCATTCCTTAGAATCATGAACTCTACCATTTTATGATCACTTTCTCACAAGCTGCCTTCCACTTCAAATTCTCAACCAGTTCCTCCCTATCTCTCAAAATCAAATCTAAAACAGCCTCTCCCCAACTAGCTTTCTCCACCTTCTTCCCAGGTGAGTGCCCTTAACCACCAGGTTATAGGGTATGCTGGGGTAGGTCTCTCTCAATCTCTCCTGTTGAAGCTGTTCCACTTTGTATAAGTAATTAAATGTTCACAGGAACAGCAAGTGAAACCTGGGTGTCCACCCTACAGATGGATACCCTAACCACTGGACTAGAGAGTCCCTTTTCTTTCACTCTCTGGCACAATGACTATTCAAGTATTTTTACACAGATCTGAACAGCTTTAACAGTAGAGACAGACACACCCGCAGCTAAATAGCCTATAGCTTCCAGGTGGAAGGGCAGAGATTTGAGTTCGAGACTCTGCTTCAGAGCCAGGCTCTCTTTATAACCAACACCCCAGTGGTTAGGGCACTGATCAGGGATGTGGGAGCCCTGCTCCAAACCTTGTGACTCTATCCCTTAATTTCATTAGCTTTTATTAAAAAGATTAATACCACCTGAAATGAAACATTTTAGTCAATCTGAAATTACATTTTTCTGACCTTTTGGATTCAATGAAACCTCCAAAAAAAAAAACCGAAAACGGCTTCAGTTTAACTCAAACTATAAATTTTCCTCAGTTTTTTGGAACTACCAATGAACTGAAAAATCATTTATTCCCAAAGCTCCTCGCAGGAGACTTAATATTTTGAAAAACCAATTTCTTTATCATACGGAACACTTCAGACTAGTACGAGCAAATTAATTTTGAAAATCTAGTTTGTCGCTATTTGTGCTTTTTATTTTCTTGAACTAAATCTGTCTGAACCAAATGGATTCAAAGTGAAATATCAGTTCTGTATTGTACCACTTTGTTACAGATATACAGTTCAAATACATTACCGCATTTGTTTTCTCTCTGGCTCCTATGTATCCCCCAATAATAAAGTTAGAGTAAGGAAAGGAAGGAACAATATGTGCTGAGAGTTTCAATATGTTCCTGGTTTGAAGTATTTAATAAAAAGAGTAAATAATGCAGCACACTGAAAAAGCTATTCAATTGCAGCTGTGCTGATACCAGATGTTTATAAATGACAAATCCAAGTAGAGAGATTTTTAAAAGATGTAACTTGAAAAGCTCAGTTGCAGAACTGAACTAAATAGATGAACATATCACACAGCTTGGAACAAAATTTTGACTGTATCCGGAGGAACCATCACTATAAAATAAATGTCTTCGGATGCTGAGCAAAAGTTAAAGGAACTGTAATGAAATTATTCTCTTAAAAGAAAGTATATCATAAGATATATACACATTACATATAAATGTGGTAGCTGATGTGTCAAGTGCCAGCTAGGTGACAAACAATGAATGGGAAGGAAACAATTCTGGCAAGATACTACTACATTCCTTTCACCAGTCAGTAAATAGCAAGTATTCCAGTAGTCCTTATCATAGGAAAGTTTTCTAAATTCATTCCAATTATAATTATTTTTTTTCAGATAAACGTAAACTATTCTGTGCCTTGTGCAGCAAAACAATGTATCTTTTACTTGCTGTAATTGAATAAAGCTATTGATCTTCAATGTACAATGATGATAATTAAGACAATACTCATGATAAAGGAGTATACGAAGAAATAAATTGCTTTCACAAGTTATTATATACTGTGGCCAAGGAGAGGCGTTTAATAACCACTGGACTTGTTAAGGAATATACTGCATATCCATAAACCACAATATAAAAAAAAAGTACACTTTTTGCCTCATGACATTTTGAAAGTTCTGTTCTGCTGTTTCTTCCTTCTTGAACCTTTTAATTCACACCATTTTAGAGACCTGGCACAGTGAGTAGCTTTCCAAGGTTTAATAGATTATAAAGACCAGAAGGGACCACTGACCATATAGTCTGACCTCCAACAACACAGGCCATAGGACTTCCCCGAATTAATTCCTGTTTGAGCTAGACTAGAGCATATTTCAGAAAAAAAATCCCATCTTCATCTTAAAATTTCAAGTGATTGAGAATCCATCACAATATTTGGTAAAGTTCCAATAATTAGTTACTTCCACAGTTTAAAGTTTTCAACATATTTAGAGTCTGAATTTGTCTAACCTCAGTTTCGAGCCATTTATCTTATAGTTTTCTCTCCTGGATGGAAGAGCCTTCAATTATCAAAACTTCTGTTACCCATGTAGGTATTTATAGGCTGCTCAAGTTACCCTTTAACTGTCTCTGATAAGTTAAACAAACTGACCTCCTTGAGTTTCTCACTATAAGGCATGTTTTTCCAATCCTTTAATCATTCTCATGACTTTCCTCTGAACCTTCTCCAATTTACTTCCTCCATTTGACATCCTATTGAACTTGGACACCCAGAAATGGACACAGTATTCCAGTAGTAGTTGCCAAATAGAGATAATATAGCCTCTATACTCCAGTTTATGACTCCAAGGATCACATTAGCCCTTTTGGCCACCATGTCACCTTGGAACCTTATGTTCAGCAGATTATCTACCATGACCCCGGTCTTTTTCAGAGTCACTGCTTCGCAGAAAAGAATCTCCCATCCTACATATACAACCTACATTTTTTGTTTCTAGATATATGATTTCACATTTGGCTTTACTAAAAAGCATATTGTTTGTTTGCACCCAGCTTACCAAGCGATCCACATCTGTGTCAGTGACCTGTCATAGTCATTATTTACCACTCCCCCCAATCAGATATAAACTTTGTCAGTAACTATTTTATGTTTTCTGCCAAGTCATTGATAAAAATATTAAGTAGTGCAAGGCCCAGAACCATGCAAGCCCCCACTAGAACTACACCCACTCAGTGATTCCTGCTTTACAATTACATTTTGCGTTAGCCATTTTTAATCCATTTAATGCGTACTCTATTGATATACATATAGCAGTGAGACATGGCAACTTACCAAGAAAGATACGCAAAAGCTGGATGCATTTCATTACAAATGTATGAGAAGAATATTGGGAACAACATATAAAAATAGGAAGACAAATGAAGAAGTCAGAAAAATTACTGGAGAAGGCACCCTCTCACAAATAATCTACAAAAGATGACATCAGTGGCTGGGACATGTGCTGGAAATGGAAAAAGAACGCTTACCAAATACCGCCCTTGAATGGAAGCCAGAAAACACAAGAAGAGAGAGAGGAAGACCACAAATAACATGGAAAGGAACAGTTCTGAACTACATCAAGCACTTCAACATGAAATGGGAAGATTTGGAGAGAAGGGCAGTTAACAGGTAAGGATGGCAAATGTGCGTAGCCCAATGTGCAGCAAAGCATGGGATGGACTAAGACAGGGGTTCTCAAACTGGGGGTTAGCACCCCTCAGGGGGTCTTGAGGTTATTACATGCAGGGTCATGAGCTGTCAGCCTCCACCTCTAACCCCCGCTTTGCCTCCAGCATTTATAATGGTGTTAAATATATTAACATGTATTTTTAATTTATAGGGGCGGGGCGCGCATTCAGAGGGTTGCTGTGGGAAAGGAGTCACCACTACAAAAGTTTGAGAACCACTGACTAAGGCAAGGTCTATTCATATTTTATCACTAGTTGCTTAATTAAAAAGTTGTGTGGTACCAAATCAAATGCCTTACAGAAGTCTATTACACTAACACTATTACCTTTATCAAACAAACTTGCAATCTCATCAGAAAAGAGATCTAATTAGTCTGACAAGATCTGTTTTCCATAAATCCATGTTGACGGGCATTAACTACATTAATCATCATCCTTTTTTGTACACAAATCAGGTGCATAAAGCAGTAATCAAATAGTACCAAACATCCCTGTTTTGGGCTCCTTTTTCTGGGTCTTTTACATTCAGATATAATGATGCCATTATTGTGACACGTAGTGCACCTTTAGGTTGGCCTCTCTGTCTCTCACCCTGAGATTACCAAAGAAATGCTTATTTAGGTAGCCTATTATCAGGCACTCTTAAAAGATGTTCCAATATGCCCAGTACTTCCTCCATACTATTTGTGTTGTTATAGGTAGCTGTGCCCATACCAGGGCCTCTTCATTACTGATTTCAGCAGTCCATTCTACTTTGAATATTCCACTCAGACACCTGTATTGAAAACTGTTCAATTTGCATTATATTATATTATTTTTCCAGGACTGTGCTCCACACAGAAGGACACTTAGGACATTGAAAAGGAAATTTAAAAACAACACTAATAAAAATCCAGCAGCCCCTGGCATTTGTTTGCGAAGCCCTGACAGACACACAACGGGAATATCCTCAGATAGAAAATGAGCTACTGGCAGTGCTTTTCAGAATGGAATGATCCCATTAGTTCACCACTGGGCACAAGCTGGATATGCCGTCTGATCACAGATCATTAGAAAACATCATGAAAAAGCCACTGCTGAATGAACTACCAATGCATTTTACTAGGACTCCAGTGCTAGGATGTGACGATAAGGTACTGCTCCCAGGAAAGAGACGCTACTGTTGGCAGATACACTGAACAGAGCATACTTTCCAGAATAATACACAGATGGCTCTGTGCAACAGGAAATAGAGAGTCTATCAACATGCTACAATGCTTTTACATCTATGATGGGAGGCTCAAGGTAGCCAACAAAGCACTGAACAGGAGGGGGAAGATACAGAAAGTAAGACAATTCATACTCCACGGTTGGCCAGATCACAAGAAGCAGTACCAAAGAAGGTTATTGACTACTACCAGGTGAGGCATGAGCTGTGTGTGCACACAAGACAGGACTTTGTTTAAAGGGACCAAACAGTAATCCCAGCAGATTTTAGAGCTGACATTTCACAGCTGGGTACAGAGGCATGCCTAACACAAGCCAGTGTGTGTATCTTCTGGCCAGGCATGAATGCCCAGTTGAGAGTGTACATGGAACAGTGGATGGGGTACAAAGAATATAATGATCAACAACAGAAAGAGTCTACAACCTCATGAAATCCCAACCTGACCCTAGGAAAAAGGTCAGAACTGACAGGAATTACATGGTCACAATATATTATTACTCCAGATCTCCTGCCACACAAAATACCAGAATTTTAGATTAGGTACATATCTTATGGTGGGATGGGGATGTGGAACATTAGCAACTTCTACCGCACAAATGATTGGATTACATTCACTTCACAGCTTCATATGTAATCAAGGTAAATTATTTAATAGCAACTGGGCATGTGGTTTAGTGTCAGTCTTGGAAGAGGCAGACTAATTTCTGTTGATATCATCATGTAGTAAAGAGGTCTGCTGTTTAAATACACAGGGATAAGACAGCTTTGTCCTCAACGTAAGAAAAAACAATTCAAGTGCTGATTCTCTAAATTACTTGAATCTAAAGGAAGAAGTAGAGAATTCTCTGTCCTGGTATGGGTAATTGTTTATGTTCTATAAACACATGTAAATAAATTAAGTTGAAATGATGGATCCTCTCTTTTAAGAAATGTTCTCTTCTATAGGGCTGTGAGCCAAGAAATAATTAAGACAGACAGCAAAGCCTAACAAAACGTGGTCTGCCAAGACATTAATATAGTGTGAGGAAGGGAGAGTAGGCGAGTGCAGCAGACATGATAAACACAAGAAAGAAAGAAAGAGATATACTTAATTCAAATGATACCATTTCAGAGCTCTGGAATACCTCATTAAAATGTACTCCTGCCCTTCAGTGGATTGTCAGAGACACTTCATTAACAGGTGGAATTACAGTCCTTTCTTTTTCCAGCCCTGTGAGTAGGCATTGTCACTAATTGTAACAGGAAGAAGATCCCATTATAATGGTGGATGACAAATGATTCAACAAGAATACCTGTGGGAACAACAGCCACCTGTTTCTGTTCTTATTGCTCGTCTTCCTTCTATAATCAATGCATGAGAAATCCATTATCAGAGGTAGTACAAAAGATGACAATGTATACAATTTCAAGGTACTATACAAAGTGCAGCCAGAGAGCATGAATAGCAAGCTTTAACTAAGATTGAATCCACATAACAGTAATCTGTAAATATCAAACTTCACAAGCAAGACTCTGTGCTCTGTGTGTGCGGAGTACAAATACTTCAAGGGGAAGCTTGAGTACTACTCATAATGAGGTGTCAGACTAAATGAAAATTCACTCATCTCCTCCTATTTCCAGTACCTCAATCTCACCAAACCCACAAATTTAGTGGAGATACATCAGATATAGAGGCCTAAAGACTGGTTACAATTCTATAGAAAAGTCATTACTTCTATCAAATTCTGTAAGACTTTTGGATAAGGGATAGATATTTCATTTTACAGCACTGACTTATTCTTGGATTCATGGTGCTGTGTCAGATTTACTCTCCTCTTCACAAAATAAGGAAAGCAATTTTTCTGTATATTTGAAAGTCTAATCTATCCAGTGTCAATTCACTAGGAAATTAAACAAAAGGGCAGAAGGATGAGATGACTATTCTCTTATTGTTGATGCACACAACTACTATTACAGTTATTGGGAATTACACATGCATCTTTCTCAGGGGAAAACATGCCCCACATTGTTCTCTCTTTTTTGTGCGATTACATGTTATTAATTTTCACAAATAAAAACAACAATACAAAAAGGTAAATGACTTGAGTCTGTACAGGTCACCAAAATACCACATATTCACAGGATAGCCAATAAAACTATGTAATTACACAACTTGTCAAAACTGCAAGACCAGATAATACAAAATCAGACAATATTACACTGACCTAATATATTAGGGTAAGTGCAACAATAAAATTAATTTAAAAATATACACATAGGCAAAAAAGTCAGGTAGGGGACTGAGCAGTAAGAAGGAGGGGGGAAAAGCAGAGAGGTCAGGTGGAATGGAAATCTGCCATTATTTCAGCTATGTACCAAGAAACCGGGTCCAATTTTTTTTCAAATTCACATAATTGCTCTCTACATCAAGAAGTTATTCTTTCATTGCTAACTCTCCAGCTGTAAATACCACTGCTCTATTCTGGTCATAAACCTACTCCTTAATTTGTGTGTCATCATGTGCTTGGTAATCTTTGCAGCCCTCAAGAACCAAAATCCTTGTGGAAGAGTTAAATCCAGCGTAGTAGGTATATAACCTAGGATACAATTTTTCAGTTGAGGTTTGGTTACGGAAGCCAAGCACTATTTTCACTCCTGTCTACCTCTTGCCACAGTTGCCTGACTATTGGACAATCCCACAGCATATGCATCAGGGTTCATTTTTATTAATTATTAAATTATTATTTCTACAATCCCAACAAACACCATAGGACAAGGCCCCCATCTTGCAAAAGCTCTGTGACGTCCAATACATTTTGAATAAAATCTTTCGTTGGATCAGACATTGCCTGAGACCTACAGAAGCATTTTTAACATTCCATAACATGCCCTGCCATTTGGGATTCTTTACAGGGCTGTGATTAGTAAATCACAAATAGTGAACGTGGGCCTACGGAGTTTATGAAGAAGTATTTCCAAGGTTCCCAATAGCTCTTGGGTCTCTGGGAATCCTTGAGCATCAGGACCAAATTGATATATTAGCAAGTGGTTTAGCTATAACTACTTCCACTCTGCTGAGGGTTGCAGGACATATCATTGCTTGAGTATCAGAAAAGGGACAAAGCCCTCATCACTGACCAGTTGGGAAATCCATATGATATTCTTGCTGAGACAGTCCTTCCAAATTATACGTTTTTGTTCCCCAATTTGAAAATCTGGATTACCCAAAAGAAGTGGTTTTGCTTGATGGCAAGGATGAAATTGCTACCTCTTAGCTAGGATAGCCCAGACTTTCCCACAGTCTCCAGTGTAGGCACTTTATTTTTCTCCATCAAACAAAAAGAGAAAGCAAGCAGATCCAGAGGGGGAAACTGGATGCATTAATACCCATTTAATTTCCACCCGTGGGGATATAAGGATGTTATCATACTGGAACCAATTTGAGATCTGTTATACGTGACAGGTTTGAAGCATTATAATAATTTTGTACGTTTGGGAGCCCATATCCCCTTGGATATAGGGAGCTATGACTATCACTCATTTTTTAAGTGATAGTCATGGGCATTGACCAGAACGCACAGAAAGTGTCTAATAATGTGATTACATTTTCTAAATAAGATGGCCAAACATTACTCATGCAAATGCAAAACACACACTAGCTGCGCTACATTGATGACATCATCATCATCATCCGGACCCATGGAAAAGAAGCCCTAGAGGAATTCCACCATGATTTCAACAATTTCCATCCCACCATCAACCTCAGCCTGGACCAATCCACACAAGAGATCCACTTCCTGGACACTACAGTGCTAATAAGCGATGGCCACATAAACACCACCCTATACCGGAAACCTACTGACCGCTATGCCTACCTACATTCCTCCAGCTTTCACCCTGACCACACCACACGATCCATCGTCTACAGCCAAGCTCTACGATACGACCGCATTTGCTCCAACCCCTCAGACAGAGACAAACACCTTCAAGATCTCTATCAAGCATTCTAACAACTATAATACCCACCTGCTGAAGTGAAGAAACAGATTGACAGAGCCAGAAGAGTACTACAGGACAGGCCCAACAAAGGAAATAACAGAACGCCACTAGCCATCACCTTCAGCCCCCAACTAAAACCTCTCCAACACATCACCAAGGATCTACAACCTATCCTAAAGGACGACCCATCACTCTCACAGATCTTGGGAGACAGGCCAGGCCTTGCTTACAGACAGCCCCCCAACCTGAAGCAAATACTCACCAGCAACCACACACCACATAACAAAACCACTAACCCAGGAACCTATCCTTGCAACAAAGCCTGTTGCCAACTATGTCCACATATCTATTCAGGGGACACCATCATAGGGCCTAATCACATCAGCCACACTATCAGAGGCTCGTTCACCTGCACATCTATCAATGTGATATATGCCATCATGTGCCAGCAATGCCCCCTGCCATGGACACTGGCCAAACTGGACAGTCTCTATGTAAAAGAATAAATGGACACAAATCAGAAGTCAAGAATTATAACATTCAAAAACCAGTCGGAGAACACTTCAATCTCTTTGGTTACTCAATTACAGACCTAAAAGTGGCAATTCTTCAACAAAAAAACTTCAGAAACAGACTCCAACGAGAGACTGCTGAATTGAAATTAATATGCAAACTGGATACAATTCACTTAGGCTTGAATAAAGACTGGGAATAAATGGGTCATGACACAAAGTAAAACTATTTTCCCATGTTTATTCTCCCCACCCCCACTGTTCCTCAGACATTGTCAGCTGCTGGAAATGGCCCACCTTGATCATCACTACAAAAGGTTTCTTCCCTCCCCCCGCCCCGCTCTCCTGCTGGTAATAGCTCACCTTACCTGATCACTCTCGTTACAGTGTGTATGGTAACATCCATTGTTTCATGTTCTCTGTGTATATAAATCTCCCCACTGTATTTTCCACTGAATGCATCCGATGAAGTGAGCTGTAGCTCACGAAAGCTTATGCTCAAATAAATTTGTTAGTCTCTGAGGTGCCACAAGTACTCCTTTTCTTTTTACAGTGGCACTAGAGGACGCTATTGCTTTCCTGGTTTTATACTGGATATATCTAAGGTCAGACCTCAGTAAATGTTACTCTGTCTTTCTATTATTTTTGGTAATCTCACAAAGCAATATAAACCCTTATGTTACCCCTATTTCTAAAATTAATTCCACGAGTTTGAGCTCTTTAACTGGCAGAGCACTCTGTTTACTCCATTACTAGATGTTTAAGCTTTGCTCCATTTTGATAAATGTGTGTCATGTTTAAGTGCATCTTCTACTGAATTAAATCATGTTATTTTGTCCACATCTGTCATACTATCACTGCTGCCAAAATACACTGCAATCTGAAGTGAAGAACTGGAAGTTCTATGAAATGCTACTCTGTATTGAGACAAGATCAAATCAAAACAGCTATACAATCTCAGCAAGAGTAAAATGAATGGTGGATACTGTCACTTTTGGATTTACTGTAGTAACAAATATTTGAGAATGGGTCCAGAAGCTTTTATTTGAAGAGTTTAAAGAGATGCATATAGTAGAGAAACCGCCTCCCATATTTAATCTAAAATAGATTGGTATCTTAAGATGTACAACATAAAAAGCTTTGAGTGTTGCACATGCTCATATAGAGACAAAAAGTAGATGCATTATGCCAGTTTAATATAGTATATATGTATAAACCCATTTTCACTTATGACCTAGTTCAAGGTTCTGATTTGAGCCTCCTGAGGTAACAGGCTAATGCTTTAAATCCTGCGTGTCACCTAACCCCCAACATTTTCATTTTCTATTTAAGATGATGAGCTTCTAATGAATACCTGCTCCCAAGAGGACATAGGATTTATTTTTACTTCAGGCATCAGTTGGCCTGGATGGCTGATCACCAAGTTGTCTGTTTGTCTTCGACCCATGTCTGCTGGCAGGAAGCTGCATCCTGCCACAAACACTTCCAAAATCTGGGTTGCTGGTTTAAGATAATTTCAGAATTAGATTTTGGATTCTCCCAGGAAACTGAACATTCTACAAAGAAATAGCCAAGTTAGATGTTAAAATAAAACTATTTTTAAAACTTCATGAATTACATTAATGAATGTTCACTTCCTTAAATAGCAATTTCAGCACTTTTATCAATGTATGAGCCCCCATTGCACATTATTAGATGCATTAAGGTTTCCATTTTTCAAAATATGACTAGCACTTCTAGTATAAGGTATCCTGGTTCTACCTACTAGGGATCTATTGTGATCGTTTTGCCCACAGATTTACCTTAATTGTGAGCTCAACTGTGATAAGTGAGTGTGAGTTCATAAGATGTTAAAATAACCTATAATAAATGTTGGTAGGAAAAGGTACACAAGGGAGACAAAGACTGGAGTAGTCCAAAGAAAAGGCCTGCTGATAGAATACAAGGATTGTGTTAAGATCATTCTTTGTATATTTTTTCCCCTCTCCCTCATGTATTCCATTTCCTTTCCCACCTTACTTCTTCTCCTTATCCCTCTCCTTTTTCCTTTTGTCAAATAGTCTGTAGTAACCCACCGAGACTTTATATTTCATAACACTGCTGTGTGTCTGTGACCAGGAAGAGGTAACTGAAAGTAGTGCCCAAAACTGGCATAAAATTTCCAGGTTTTGGAGTGGCTGATAAAACCATGTGCTGTATCTGTTTCTCTTGAACAGTGAAGTTGCTAGCGACAGTCAACAGTAAAGACAGAAGCTAAATGTATTACTTTGCTATTCCTTTCTCTTCCCTTGTGTGTATATTTGTCTTGTTTTGTCCTCTAAGAAGAAAGATCAGACTAACAACAGCAACAACAGTTCCACCCCATCTCAACTAACTTCTCTTTTCCCAAAAAAGGATAGTTATTACCATCTTTGATATTGCCTAAAAGACTGTCAAACAAGGATGAAGGGGTCCTTCTAAAAACTCTCTCCAGCTAAATGGAAAAGGAACGTGGAACGTTAAAATGAAAGCCTTATTTAATATTTTACATTTCAAATGCTTAACTGTTTTTCCCTCTTTTCTTTATAGTTAATAAAAGGTTGAAATGATTTTTAATGGTTTATTTAGCATGGCACTAAGCAGGCTGAGGTCTCTGTTTACCAAACCTCCAACTTTGTTTAACACTGTTTAATGTCGGACAGTGACAAGGTCTTGTTAAGACCTTTGACTCTTTGGGACCATATATTCCATCTAAAATACAACAGTTCTAACAACTGGCATCTTCCACTTTTTTCTTATTAGATATCTCTAGTCTATATTACAGAACAACTACTAATCATAGTTTCTTAAATGACTAGCAACAAACAAATTAGTTACCACCTACGCAGAATTTATAATGCTGCAATGAACTCAACCCCCGCCCTTTATCAACTCTGACTGCCTCTGGCTATGAATTCAGAAGCTTCTCAGCTGACTGACAAACCTGCTCTACCTCTCTCCCCATTAGAGTACATACATTCTACCTTCCAAACCAGACATTGTTTTCTTTTTTGTGCAGCTTTTATTCCCATGCTAACTTTTCAGTGATCCTATGAATTCATAATGTTTGTTCTGCAATGTTTGTATCACTCGCTACTCCATATAATTAAGTATAGCAACATTTCTTTCCCCTCAGAGAGTCTAATAAATTTAGTCAGGATTTACCCCCCCCCCCCCCATGCCCTTTTTTCTATACGCATACATGAGGTTGCCACAGGTAAATTCTAAAATTAAAGAATTCTTTCCATTTCAGAAAAATTGGCTATAACTAAATAGAATATATTTGATTAATTCTATGGTTTCAGTTTCATCTAACTTAAATATCACTTCAGTACCTTTTAGATCAGTCAGTCATTCTCAAACTTACTTGATTGGGCCCCCCTCAGAATCATAGAATATCAGGGTTCCCCAACTAAATCATCCCAGCCAGGGCTTTGTCAAGCCTGACCTTGAAAACCTCAAAGGAAGGAGATTCCACAACCTCCCTACATAACCCATTCCAATGCTTCACCACCCTCCTAGTGAAAAAGTTTTTCCTAACATCCAACCTAAACCTCCCCCACTGCAACTTGAGACCATTACCCCTTGTTCTGTCATCTGCTACCACTGAGAATAGTCTAGATCCATCCTCTTTGGAACCCCCCTTCAGGTAGTTGAAAGCAGTTATCAAATCCCCCCTCATTCTTCTCTTCTGCAGACTAAACAATCCCAGTTCCCTCAGCCTCTCCTCATAAATCATGTGCTCCAGCCCCCTAATCATTTTTGTTGCTCTCCGCTGGACTCTTTTCAATTTTTCCCCATCCTTCTTGTAGTGTGGGGCCCAAAACTGGACACAGTACTACAGATGAGGCCTCAGCAATGTCGAGTAGAGGGGAATAATCACATCCCTCTATCTTGCTGGCAATGCCCCTTTTTTGTCTGTAGTCATTTATACCTCCCCCCTCCCCCTCAGCACATACATCACCACTCAGTTATGAAGACAGAGCGGAGAGCAGCAGCTGCCAGCAAGGCACCCAGCTCTGAGGACTGCGCCATGCTAGCAGTAGCACAGAAGTAAGGGTGGCAATGTGAAAAGAGATATCAATAATCACTTTTCACAACAGACTTACTGCTCCATTGCCACCCCAAGACTAGCAGCCAGAGCTCTTAACACCCCCCCCACACACACACACCCCTCCCTTGACACATTCCCATGCCTTCCTTGGGAGGCCCACCCCATAATCTAGAACCACTGCTTTAGAGATCCTACAGTAAGTATAAAGCAACTAGCAAAAATACCATTTGCATCAAAGGAACACATTCTAGTATGTAAAAGACAATATTGTATATGAACTGCATTTCCCCATAGCAAAATGAGTTTCCACATTTATTTTTTCTCAGTGACTTCCTGTTCGAGTGCATTTGCAGAGTTGTTGTAGCTGTGTACCCTTCCCAGACCTGAAGAAGAGTTCTGTGTACATTCAAAAGCTTGCCTCTTTCACCCACATGACTTAATTCGAGTGTGTTCACTTTACAAGATTTTTTTTTCCTCCCACCAACAGTCTGACTTGCAAATAATCCCTGACATCTAAAAGTCAGACTGGGTTCTGGCAGCTCGCCCATCACCACTACTACTAATGGTTCTTGAGATTAAACTATCCCTTCATTGAGTCTGCACAGGTAACTGATTATCCTAAAACTGGAATTGGTAAATCTGCCTCCCTTTCTCTGAAACCCACAAACAGCCTACAATCAGCACAATGTCAAAATCATCTTATCACCCTGCCAGTCTGATAATGTCATGCACCCAATACAAGCTGTGAATTCCTCCATTGGAATTCTGGGTTAAGCTCCCAGTGCATGATGGGGCAAAAACATTCTCGCGAGTGTTTCTGGATGTGTGTCATCAGTCGCTCCTCCCACCATGAAAGCTACGGCAGACAATTGTTTCGCGTCTTTTTGGTGTGCAGACGCCCTACTGCTTTCAGGAGACGGTGCACTGCTTCTCTCCTTGTACTACGAATCCATCTCACATTTCCTCTCGTCTTTCTATGTAATCTCACTAAGTATCTACTCTTTCTCTACCTCATCGACCACTTCCGCTGCCAACTCTGCTCGGCCATCGTGAACTGAGCAGCACAGCTTCCGCCACCAACTCTGCTCTCCCGCTCTTGCCACGCCACCGAGCTTCTCCATGTTGTCTGTCCTGGGCTCCCGCCTCTGTGAAAGCTACAGAAGACAAGCATTTCCTGCCTTTGTTCGGCTGTCGTAAACTGAACAGCACCTTTTCCGCTGCCACTCTGCTCTCCTATGTTTCACGCCCTTTTTTCAGGATTACCCGTGCAGGCGCCATAGCGCAGCAAGCATGGAGCCCGCTCAGATCTCCACTGCAGTTTTGACCATTGTAAATACCTCATGCATTATCCAGCAGTATGTGCAGTACCTGCAAAACTGGGAGAGAAAGTGACGACAGCGCGATTACTATACTGATGAGAACATGGACACAGACATTCCTAGAAGCACGGCATGTGGTGACTGGGAGATCATGGTGGCACTGGGCCAGGTTCATGCTGTGGAACACCGATTCTGGGCCTGGGAAACAAGCACAGACTGGTGGGACCGCATAGTGTTGCGGGTATGGGATGATTCCCAGTGGCTGCGAAACTTTCAAATGCGTAGGGCCACTTTCACGGAACTTTGTGACTTGCTGTACCCTGCCCTGAAGCACAAAATGAGAGCAGCCCTCACATTGAGAAGCGAGTGGTCATAGCCCTGTGGAAGCTTGCAATGCCCAACAGCTACCGGTCAGTCAGGAATCAGTTTGGAGTGGGCAAATCTACTGTGGGGGCTGCCGTGCTGTAAGTAGGCAACACAACCATTGACGAGCTGCTATCAAGGTAGTGACTTTGGGAAATGTGCAGGCCATTGTGGATGGCTTTAATGTGCTGCGGTTCCCTAACTGTGGCGGGGCGATAGATGGAACCCCCTATCTTAACCCCTGAACACCGGGGCCGCCAGTACGTAAACTGCAAGGGGTACTTTTCCATGATGCTGCAAGCACTGGTGGATCACAAGGGAAATTTCACCAACATCAACGTGGGATGGACGGGAAAGGTGCATGATGCTCACATCTTCAGGAACTCTGGTCTGTTTGAACAGCTGCAGGAAGGTACTTATTTCCCAGACCAGAAAATTATTGTTGGGGATGTTGAAATGCCTATAGTTATCCCCAACCTACCCCTTAATGCCATGGCTCATGAAGCCATACACAGGTACCCTGGACAGTAGTAAGGAGCAATTCAACTATAGGCTGAGCAAGTGCAGAATGGTGGTAGAATGTGCTTTTGGACGTTTACAAGAGTGCTGGTGCAGTTTACTGACTCAGATCTCAGGACAACCAATATTCCAACTGTAACTGCTGCTTGTTGTGTGCTCCACAATATCTGAGAGAGTAAGGGGGAGACATTTATGGTGGGGTGGGAGGTTCAGGCAAGTCACCTGGCGTCCAATTTCGCACAGCCAGACAACAGGGCGATTAGAAGTGCGCAGCAGGGCACGCTACGCAACAGAGAAGCTTTGAAAGCCAGTTTCATGACTGGCCAGGGTACAGTGCGACAGTTGCGTTTGTTTCTTTTGAAGTTACCCACCCTCTATATATAGGAAAGGAAATAAAGTCACAATTGTTTAAAAAACTCTCTTTATTATTTGTTGCACAACACATTGAGAGAAATCAGAAGGTAGACTGGGGGAAGCGGACGGAAGGACAAGTCCAGAAACCAAATCAAAATTTCGGATATGCCAGCTTTCTGCTGCTTGTGCAATTCTCTGGGGTTGAGTGTGTGGGTCCCCGTAGCCTCCCGCCCCCCGTGTTCTTGGGCATCTGGGTGAGGAGGCTATGCGACTTGGGGAGGCGGGAGAGCGGTTATACAGGGGCTGCAGCGGCAGTCTGAGGTCTTGCTGCCTTTCCCGCATTAGATCCACCATACAGCGGAGGATGTAAGTTTGCTCCCCCATGAGCCTGACCACAGCATCCTGCCTGCTCTCATCGTGTGCGTCCCCCCTCTCTTCATGTTCATTTAACGTTTTATGGGACTCCACAATTGTTTGCCTTCATGCATTCAGCTGGTCCCTATTAGTGCGGGAGGACTGCATGAGCTCGGCGAACATGTTGTCCCGAGTTCGTTTTTTCCGCCTTCTAATCTGAACCAGACTCTGGGACAGAGTAGATAGGGGCCGCATTGAAACATCTGCACCTGCGGGAGGAGAAAAAGGGAGGGTAATATTTTAAAAGATACATTTTAGACAACAAAGGGGACACTTTCTCAGTGAAACAGGCAATTCATAATACACAGCACATGTACTTTCTGTACAAGGTTGCATTTTGCCTCTTATACTGAAGTGCCTGCCACTTTCGTGTGAGTAAGCCATCACACGCGCCGGGCAACAGAATTCAGCTTGCAGGGAGCCAGGGTAAGTCCTAGGGGCACGCGGGGTTCTGCTTCTTCCGCATTCATTTCAGTGCTTCCAAACTGCCAGGCCCCCCTTCCCATAGCAAGCAATGCCTGGTGGATTTGCCATATAAAAGGAGGGCCTGCGGGCTCTCTGGGATGATCGCTTCACACAATACCCCCACACCCACCACGTGGCTCCGATGAGGCTCTGAGCAGGGATGAGCCCTTTAAACTAAACGCGAACAGCCCAGCACAGCTGGGTTTCCCCCCACCCCCCACTGCATGGCTCCAATCAGGCTCTCACTCACCAGAAGTGCCTTCTCCAGGTTCAAGCTCTGGGAGCCCGCACTGGAAGTGGGGGGAGGCTATTGGGTCCAGCGTTAAGAACAGTTCTTGGTTAGGGGGGAAAACGGATTCCCCGCTTGCCGCCTGTGCGCTGTTGTCCTCCAATAACTCATCCTCCTCGCTCCGTGCAACTCCTCCCTTGCAGGTGTCCATGGAAAGCGGTGGGGTAGTGGTGGCATCACCTCCCACAATTGCATGCAGCTCACAGTAGAAGCGGCATGTATGGGGCTGTGACCCACAGCGCCCGCTGGCCTCCCCGGCTTTTTGGTACGTTTGCCTGAGCTCCTTGATTTTTGTGCGACACTGCTCTGTGTCCCTGGAGTAGCCTCTTTCTGTCAGGGCCCTGGAGACTTTAGCGTACGTATCTGCATTTCTTTTTTTGGAATGTAGTTCTGCCAGAACAGATTCATCTCCCCAAGATGCAATGAGATCCAGTACCTCCCACTCGGACCATGGTAGAGCTCGTCTGCGAATCCAGGACTGCATGGTCTCTTGTGATGGTGGACTGTGCTGATGGTGACCAAACAGGAAATGAAATTCAAAAAGTTCCTGGGGCTTTTACTGCTTACCTGGCTAGTGCATCAGAGTTGAGAGTGCTGTCCAGAGTGGCCACAAGGGAGCACTCTGGGCTAGCCGCCGGAGGCCAATAACGTTCAGTTGCATCCACAGTACCTGTAACCCAGAACTGCGATCTTGATTTTAGCACTACTCCACTTGCCAAGGTGGAGTACAGAAATTGGATTAAAGAGCCCTTTAAATCGAAAAAAGCGGTTTGGTCGTGTGGACGGAATCAGTTTTATTTCGAATTAACTCGGCTAATTCCAAAATAACCGCGTACTGTACACCAGGCCTTAATACTGAACACTATCTCTAGATTATGTAACTGCTGAGATAAGATGAAATCATGCAGTGTTTCTTAAAAATTACAAGCCTACTCATCTGATCAATTCCAGAGGCTAACTGCTGACTAAGCTTGAAGTAACTACAGCACCTTTATGAGAGGGTTGATTAGTTAGGCACTCTCATGTTCTCAGACTTCTGAAGGCTGCCACTATCAGGATGTTTATGTATGCACAAGGCACTGTAGCCAGGCCAAAAGGGAAGAGGAAGAACTTTAAAAGGCTTGGCTTCCTATTGAAAAACAAAACTGATGGAATTCTAAAAGATGTTAGATATAGCCTTCATCTAATTCTGTCCAAAGTATTTCAGTTTAGAATAAAAATTGTATATCAAGAATTCCTTAACCACTTCTAAACACAAAATAAATCCTAATCCCCCATATCTTTTGGAAAACTGATGAAATAAAGGAAGAACCAATGCCTGTCTTTTCTGTCCTAAACAGCTGGAATAACTGTGTGTAACTTGCTGCAGTGAGTCAAAGCATTTCAATTTTCTGTTTGCTTTGATGTATCCTAATCACGGGGGTGGGGGAGGATACATCAGGATAGCACATATTTTCTTCCAGTTGCTGTTACTTGTGTCTTTTTTCTTTAATCTCACTTTCCCACCATATTGATAAAAAGTCAAGATGCCAAGCACAAGTCCTTCTAATGCCTCTCTTAGAGAGAAACAGAAAGACAGCAAAACACTATGAATGAACCAAAACATTCTGAGTCCTGACCAATTCATCTGCCAGTTTACTGGGAGCAGTATACATCTGTCTCAATTGCACGCATCTGTTGAGTGGAAAAGCATACAGTGATACTAAAGAAAGCTTCTTAGGCAGCAGCTTGTCCTGTATTTTATCCACAAAACAAATTACCAGTCAAATGAGTAAAAAAAGTAAAGCTATTTGCAACAACTGACAGCTAGCTGTTAATGGTTCAAGCACAAAAATCACTCTTAATTGAAATGCGACATCAAATAGAAATGGTTAGTAGTGTTACCACTCAAAAGCCAAGTATGTTGAAAAACGAGGGTTCACAATTATGCTACATTCATCAGATGCTCAATAAATGTAGCAAACTTCACAGTTGTTTAAAAAATATGATAGGATGTGGAGTTTGTTGATCCATGGTTGTTGGATTTTAATTTGCAGATAGATAATACTGCAAATCCCCACTGTTATAAAATGCATTTTTTCCTCCTGCTCATTTTAAATAAATCACATTTTTCCTATTCCCCTTTCTAAAGGGAGCACAGATGGCCAGTGGTGAAACATCAGTACATGCCTTTCTATGTGAAAAATCTAATTTCAGTAGAGGATTCGGGATGTGAGGCCCTAGGCAAGCAGAAGAAACTAAACAGTAAAAGAATTAGTTGAAATAACTGTGCAACCTATCTTCTAAAGCACAAGGGCAATGTGAAGAAGTGGCAGTCAAGGGGAAAAAAAAGTAACAATCTGGTATTTAAAGAGCTTTAAAGCATTTATGGAATATGTACATATCCATGCCTTTTAAACCCATTATTAGTGCACTTTTTTCCCTTCTCTACTATAGGAATATACCATCCTTATATATTCTACCTACTAGTGTTTAGTCTTATTTATAAAACTATATGAGAATTAATGTAGCCACTCTACTGGGGGAATTAGAAATTCTGTAAATCCATGTGTTTCCCTTTCCTTCACATTAAAACCAATCATGAGGCGCAGCCAGTGTCAGACCCTGAAGCTCCCATCTGTCACCTAAAGAGAGCACACTCTACTATCTCCAAAGCAGATTTTGGGAAACTTCCTGTACTCAAAATATATGGGTGTCAAGTTTTTCTGTATGTCTTTTCCAGTTTTTAACTAAATTCATAATATAAACCCCAGGACCAGTATATCAGATTTATACAACTGTGTAAATTCCTAGCAGGAAAAACAGGAGACATCTCAAACAAAACTACTTCAGACAATGACAAGTCTCTCTCTTTATATACATTTTTTTAATATCAAGACTTATCCAAAACAAAGCTTTACCAATAAAGCACAGAATGAAGATGATGACTCAAATACCAAGACTTACAATCTTCTCCCTTCTTTACATATTTTAAAAAGAGTGAAGGGTCATCCAAGAAAACTAACATCTTTCTAGGCTCTGCTCCTGCAAGCATACCCATGCGGGTGAACCTTTATGCCTGCATGGAGTCCTGTGGAAGTCAATCGAGCTCTGCACATCTGCATCGAGCTACACAGATCAAATTGCACGATCAGGGTCTTAAATTTGGTTTCAAGCAATACCAGAATCAAGGGATCAATTATGAAAACGAATAACTTTACTCACTTTCATAGCCCCACTAAAGTCTTTATTTATATGGGCTATATGATTCTTTTACAAAAAAAAATCTATTTAATTTATTATGAAATCAGTGGAACCATTTATTGGACATGAGTAAAGGTAAACATGTGCTTGTTTGCTGGATTGGGCTCCAACTAATGGAAGTATTTTGGGAGGAGCCCACATTCCTTCCACTCTTTAGCTGAAGATAAAGGTCATCTCATGCTCCGTTCTCTCCTCCTCGTGAAGGCTTTCCTGTAAGTGAGTGGTTTTCAAACTCTTTAGGCTGTGTACCCCTTTCCAAATAATGTAATCTACCGTGTACCCCAATCCAAGACAGGGTCATAATATACCTAGGAAAACATGGGGGAAAGGGATAATACGATGTGTTGTCCGCCATTACAGGATTTTTCTCATGTAACCCCTCATGACAGCTTGCGTACCCCTAGAGGTATGCTTACTCCAGTTTGAAAGCCACTACTTTAAATCATAGAGTGAACAACAGACATGGGATTAAATTCAGCCCTGGTATAAGCATGCACTACTCACTGAAGTCAACAAAGTTACCGTATTGCCAATTTCAATCAAGAATTAGGTTCCCCTCAGCCCCCCAAAAAATCAGATTGACTTAAAAAGTCATCAGATTTAAAAATGAGATTTATTTTTAAAAATAAGCAAGCTTGGGGTTCTTTCTATTTGCCTTCTGGTTCTGGCGCTTTTAGGGTTCATGTTTTCAAGTTTCTGTGCAACTCCAAGAGCTTGACACTTTCATAAAAAGAAAAGGAAACTTAGATTCTCACGATCATGTGATTGCAGTGCTGGATCTTTAAGAAAAACCCTAAATATCCAAGACTCATAAGAATCACAAGAACTGCCACCACTGAAGTTAGTCTCAAGGCTAACATTGGCCCAGAACATTCACTATTTACTAACATCACACCATTAATTTCTCTACCTTTATTTTATTTTTAAGGATGCATCAAACAAACATTGAAAACTGCACACATTTATAATATGTCTTAAGAACAACTTATTAACCGTTCACTTGTCCTTGGTTACATAAGATATTTAAAAGTATACACTTTTTTCAATCCACATGCACCACTTCCTTGATAACAGGAATTTTTACACAAAAATCTTGTCTACACTGCAAAAGTTACTCACTCTTTGCAATGAGTACAACTGAACGGATACAAACAATTTACCTGCAACTGGATCCACGAACAAACCAATTCAGCACCAGTTCAGAAACAAGAGGTTCTTAACTGCTCACACTAAGCTTTGCCTGAAATGTTTGCCTGAAATGCCTGCGGAACGTGGTTCATCGTCATCTATGTTCGCTCTTAACTCATGTTCAGCACCAGCATCAGTTAAGATGCACTGTTGTCAGCAATTTTTTTTTAAAGCACAGACAAGTTCTAGAGAAGAATATACCCTATTATACTATACAGACATGCGCTTCCTGACACTTACGGGTAAATTCCCCAGCATGTGCTCCACAATTGTCCTCAAGTTTTTTTTTCTTATTAGTCATCAGAAGGTGTTTTCTTCTCATTAATTTGAGCCCCCTGACCTCAAGGCATGAGGACAGTACTTTGAAAAACACTGTTAGTAAATCATTAATCAAGCACAAATTATAGTTAAGCAAAATGAAATCTAATCCCAGCCTCAGAATTTTCACTAAATGAGCTGAAATATTCTCAGCATCATAAAAAGAACTACAAAGAGCCTTAGGGTTTGTTGGGACATCTCTCAAAGTAGTTTTTATTCAAAAGTTCACTAAACACATCTCACAATGCAGCTAGATTCCTATGGTCTATTAAAAGAGGTTTAAAAAAGCATGGAGAATTTCAATTGCGAGAAAAATTGTTTTAATAAAGGTGACATTTTATTAAAGGACATTAGATATAAAATTAAGTTTCTCATATTTCATTTAATGTTATTTCAAGATCAGAAAATTTTCGAGGGGACTTTTGGAATAAAAAGCACCCACCTACTTTAATAACCAGCTAATCTAAAAAGAAAATTAAAGAAACAAGCATTAGAATCAATTTATGTAGTAATTATTTAAAATATTCCAGTGATTGTATAAGTTAAACTTTTTTAATGTCTGACCATTAATACAAGTAGATAAAGGCTAGCATAATCACATAATTGTGGGTAGAAAGTTTTTAATGTGCACTTATTTGGAATAACCTGCTTAACTGACTTCTGGTTTTGCCACTTTTGCGTAATCCAACTCATGACAATAAAACCTTTATACCACAGCACACCATCATGTTCTCCATAGTCAATGTAGAACTTATTGTTCAGAAATCAATAACTCCAAAGTCATGAAATTTCAAAGTTAGCCTTCATGCAAAACCTGCACAATAGCAGAATTTTCTATTCCCATCTTCCCTGTTAAACGTAAAATCTTAATATATTACTCTATCTTAAGTAAACTGTACCATAAAACATACATCATGAAGCACAGTTAACATTATAGTAGAACCTGGGATGAGATTCTTTGATGAACCTAACACACACACTTATGTGAGGCAATGGTGAGCATGTATTAAAAGTTCCCCCCACACACATGCTGATTCACAGAGGATAAGTCTCTGTTACAGTTTCAGCTAGAGCATCTTCGTTCTTTGGCTCAAGCTGCAGCAGCTCATGCTTTTAGTTCTAGAGGTCCCAGTTCAACCCCAGTAAGTCAGCAAAGATGGCAGCTACCACACTTTGCAGACTTCTTTTTTCTTTTTTATTAAAGTCCAAAGAGAAGAGAAGAGTAACAGTGGAGAGGACGCATTAATTTAGTTGAATCATATGCCTCCGCACATGTGCGGAGAGCATGTCAGAACAACTCACAAGGGCCAGACACATCTAGAGGAGAGAGAGATGGTAGTCACTAGACATGCTCAGTAGATGTTTCTGAAGCTATACAGAAAGTTTCCACTAAAAGAATGCAGTCACACAGCTCTCAAAAGGTGAATGTGTGAAACCTGAACCCATCAGAACCGAAGGGGGGGTGGGGAGTTATAAATATGACAGCTGGAGATAAACCTGTGGACTCAGCTGCCAATTCACACAGGGCCAAGAGACGTGTTTATTGTGAAGGCTGCATCCCAATATCTATATGATTTTGGATACATGTTACTTATTCCCTATCTTGCTAGAAACCAAAGAGACAGTCAACAAATTAGCTCAGGTACTGAAATTGCTGCAATGATCTTATGACTTATTTTCAGGGAGGTTCTGAAGTGATTGGAGGAGTACTGAGAAGCTGCCAATCTCAGGCTCTGGAGAATCCAGGTCTCTCTCTCTCTCACACTAGAGATATGGACAAATCATCTCAGTGAAAAGTTCACAGGGTAACATGTCTGTACATGCATACTGAAATATTAAAAAAAAGTGTATATGTTTTTTGAAATCTTGCACTAAATGTATGGAAGACATGAAGTGGGGAAATATGTATAAAGAACCTCAATAGACTTAAATTTTAAAGAGTTATTAAAGAGCATTCCAAATACTTTTTGCAAATGTTCAGGGATGCATAAAATGGTTTGTTCATGAAAAAATTAAATTGTAAGCTTCTCCTCCTCTCTCTGATACTAACCAGCAGCTGTTATTTACACACACAATCATAGGACTGGAAGGGATCTTGAGAGATCATCTAGTCCAGTTCTCTGCACCCAAGGAAGGACTAGGTATTATCTAAACACTTCCTGACAGATGTTTGCCTAACCTGCTCTTAAAAATCTCCAATGATGGTGATTCCACAATCTCCCTTGGCAATTTATTCCAGTACTTAACCACCCTGACCATTAGGAAGTTTTTCCTAATATCCAAACTAAACCTTCCTTGCTACAATTTAAGACTATTGCTTCTTGTCCTATCCTCAGAGGTTAAGGAGAACAATTTTTCTCTCCCCTTGTAACAGTTTTCAAGTACATAAAAGGTTATGCCCTTCCTCAGTCTTCTCTTCTTCATACTAAACAAACCCAATTTTTTCCAATCTTCCCTCATAGATCATGTTGTCTAGGCCTTTTATCATTTCTCAAATTTATCCACATCTTTCCTGAAATGTGGTGCTCAGAAATGGACACAATACTCCAGCTGAGGCCTAATCAGTGCAGAGTAGAGCAGCAGAATTACTTCGTGTCTTGCTTACAACACTCCTGCTAATAGAGGGGAGGAAGATGGGTTATAAATCACCCATAGGGAAACTCATCTTGAAGAAAAGGAGTACCTGTGGCATGTTAGAGACTAACAAATTTATTTAGGTGCCACAAGTACTCCTTTTCTTTTTGCGAATACAGACTAACACGGCTGCTACTCTGAAACCTGTCATCTTGAAGAACCACTGTTACTGCACAAGGTGAGTAACTACTACTGCTTCTTCCAGCAGTGTCCCTATGTGTGCTCCATTGTAGTGAGTCCCAAGGAGTACCCTTCCAGAGGACTTTGGACTCCTGTCATCTGTAACTGGCCTCACTGTGGAGCCCAAGATGGCATCGGAGCGGAGTTCCCAGTAATCTCATAGTATTCTGCAAAAGTATGGGCTGACGCCCATGTCACCACTCTGCAGATCTCAGATATAGGTACGGATGAGGAAATCGACCTCATGGACTATGTACAAATAGAGGCTGGAGGGATCATGTTGTGAGTTTGGTAACGCTGTCTAAAGACCCACTGGGAGAGCCTTTGGGCTGATATTGCTGAGCCCTTGGATTTTTCCACAATGCAGAGGAAAAGTCTAGGGGTTTCCTGAAGGCCTTAGTCCTATCCAGCTAGAAGGGCAGGGCTCTCTTGACATCTAGGGTATGTAACTTAGCCTCTCTGTTGTCTCGGTGAGGCTTGTGATAAAATATTGGAAGGTGAATCAACTGATTTGTGTGAAACATGGTGGTTACCTTAGGAATGAATTTTGGATGGGGTCTGAATATAACCTTGTCTGGAAAGAATGCCTCGTAGGGGGGGGATGCACCATTAGAACCACACTCTCTCCTATTTTTCTGTCTAAGCTAATCGCTATCAGGAAGACCATTTTCAAGGAGAGGTACATCAGAGAACAGGTGGCCACTGGTTCGAAGGGAGGCCTAGTCAATATTTTCAGTACCAGGTTTAGATCCCATGTGGGAGTAGGAAGTCGAGGTAGCAGGAAGAAGTTTACTATACCCTTGAGGAACCTTTTAGTTGTTGGGTGTGACAGTACTGAGTATCCCTCAACAGGTTGGTGGAAAGCTGTTCTAGCTACTAGACCCCGAGAGAATTTAGCGATCGACAAGATTTCTTTAGGGTCAATGTATAGTCTAGGATACGTGGAAGAATTGCAGATGTTGGAGACGTTTGTTGGCAAGAATACCAAACCTGAAACCTAGACCATTTTTGCAGGTATGTACATCGAGTCAAGGACTTTCTACTGTGCAACAGAACCTCTTGGACCTCTCTTGAACAGGAGTTTTCTAGGTGTTGGAACCAAGTAGGAACTATGACTTGATGCAGAGAATCCCCAAGTTGGGATGTAGGGTGTGTCCTCTGTTCTGCAAGGGGACATACAAAATGGCCAGGAGAGGAATCAGCGGGTACATCTCAAGCTGTGACAGCTAAGGGTACCAGGTCTCTCTCAGCCAATTAGTAGCAATCAGAATGATGTGGCCTTGGTCTCTTATTTTCAGCAGGACCTTTGACAGTCAGGGAAAATGGAGGAAAAGTGTAAAGAAGGTCCCTAGGAGATGAGGAAAGCATCACTCAAGGCATGCTGACCAACCCTGCTCTGAAACAGTAGCGTAGACACTTCTTGTTCAGGTGAGTGGCAAACAGGTCTCTGGACAGTGTTCTCCATCATCTCAATACATTGTGAAGTACTATCAGGTCTATCTCCCACTTGTGGTCATGTTGCAAAAAGCATTTTATCAACAAAATCTGATTTAAATCAAAAAATCCTATTTAATTTAAAAAATCATTGATTTTTATCCACCCAGGCATGGGTCAAATGTCATGCAGATCTGCAGCACTGCTCTTTTAGCATTCATTTCAAGCCAATCTAGCCCACTAAACAAAGCCTTTGCAACTTTCAACTGCTGCAGTATTGACATCAATAAATTATAATATAGTCCTGTAGTAGAACAATATAAGGAAAAGCAAACAGCTAGTGCTAGGAAAATTGAACTTTAGGGAAGCATGTGTTTTTAAGTGCTTTGTTTACATGTACATGAACTGAGAAATTATATAATCGATATCCATATGTTTTATTTATATTAATACTTTTATCTCAATTATAACAGATATACAATTTAAGTAAAAATAAAATTTTAACATTTTTAAAGAAGCAAATCCAGAATTGACGTTCCATCATCAACAATCTACAACAGGGGTCAGCAAACTTTGGCTCCCGACCCATCAGGGTAAGCCGCTGGCGGGCCAGGATTTTTTGTTAGGTAAACATCCTGGCTCGCCAGCGGCTTACCCTGATGGCCCAGGAGCCAAAGTTTGCCAACCTCTGAAATATAGGGTCAGCTTAGGAAAGGGTCATACAGTTTTTGCCATTTTTACCTACCCATACTGGGGGGTCGGCGTATAAAGGAACAGGCTAATGAACGAGTATATACGGTAGTTAATATTTGTACACTGCTTTGCAGATGTAAAGCACCAAGTGCTACTATTGTCTGATAACACATAGCATGTGCCTAATAGGAGATTACTCACTGAGGAAACAACAGCTTCCCATGTCAAGTGCTGAAGAAATATTCTAAACAATAAATCCACATATGGTACCATCTAGCTATAGGCACACACAAAGCTAGTTTAGCTCTCACTAATTTCTAGCTATGAAATCCTTAATATTCACTTGAAGACATGCTTTAGCAGACTTACATATGACACATTTTAGAAAAGGAGTAGATTCTTGTTTTCAGGGATTATGTCAAAATCATTGGCGTGCAGATTAAGCAGCACCTGAGAGGACGACCATTCATTTTATCAAAGTTTCCTGACCGTTTATCCACACATACAACACACAACAACAACACAAGACTCCACCCATGCATCTCTCCTACCCTACCATCCATCCCGACTGACTAGCAACTGGGGCAGGAAGTAGGTTTCCAAGGTATGATATACAATACCCGATACTGACTGCAATTTTTATCAGAGCCAGAACCGGTAAGGATGAAGGCAAAACTGGACACTAGAAAGAACTATCAAGAAATTGAACTAACATGACAAAAACTTTTGAGGCTGACAATTTTTTCAATATTTTAAATTAACTAAACAGGTGGTAGAAGAGCACTCAAACATGGCAAAGAACAACCAGGATGCAGAACTAGTAATGTCTTTTACAAAGACCATTATATGTGAATTTTAATTTAACACAGTATCAACTCTTAATTTTCAGATTCATGACCTACTAAATCTTTGGACTAGTTTTCATTAACATCTGTCTAGTTAAACCCAAGATTTAAAAGCAGAGATAAAATCCAACCTTTCAGAATGAGAGAGAGCAAGTGAGAGAAATTCAGGGTACGCAAGAAAAGCTGAGTGCAAAAGGTCAAAGTCAGTCAAACTACAAGACTGAAGTAAAATTCAAGCCTAGATATCCTATTACAACCTTCTTATCACTTGTACAATTATAAACATTTAATAAGTCATTTGAATGATGGAACTGTAGAAAAAGGAACAAGAAATGGCTTTTAACAAAATAAAAAGCCATTTCGTAAGAAAAAAATCACTCCTTTAAAAACCATTCCTAATTTATGAACATGAAAAGGTTTATTTTAATGATCCTGTAAATTTTTACTAACTAAAAAAAATCCTTCACAGCCTTAAACTTTGCTTCAGTGGTGAGGATCAGCCATCATTCCTCAAAGTAGGTGTTATATGAGAGAGCTAACACAATCTAATCAAGTATTGCAGACAAAATGTTATAATAATTGAAGTATCAAAATGTAGAGTTATTTAGGGTTGTTTTGGGATTTTTAAATCACTAATGAGGCTAATTTACAATATATGAAATGCCAAATTTCATTTCGAAGATAACACATTCTGGGATTGGGACAATATTCAGTACACAATATCAAGGGATTTCTCTGGCATTATGGAAGGGTTATGATGTCTATTACACTATGGGACATATTTATAGCACTCTCAGAAGTGAGAACCATAGTTGAGCTTGCAACTCAACTTCCATTACAATATAACTTTTACTCGCATATACCCTTCTTAAAAAATCAGCCTTTTGGGCTGAAGTTTCCAAGGCTTTGACACAGCCAAAGACTTTCTTTGAAAGTCTGAGCAAAATCCATTCAGACATTTTTCAGTTTGTGTTAGCAGAGCAATATACAGTGAAGCCTGTCTTAAGCTTGTAGACCAAGGAAATGGTCAGATTTGGGGGTGGTCTTTTAATAGGGCAGAGCAAAACTGCATTTAATACACTCAGCGATACCTCTGGTGCATGGCGGTCTCTAAGACAGATTGGCAAATAAAGGTGTTCTCTTGTACACGTCTCACTGTATAATCATTTTGGACTTCATGAAGACATTTAAAACTTTTTTGCACTCTGATACAGTCACACAAAAAACACTGAACTTCAATACTTCAAACACCATGTGTGGTTAGTTATAAATAGGGATTAATGGCATCATAAGGTTGAAGAAAAACAACACTATTAATTTTCACAAATAACTAAAGACCAAATTAAAAGGGAACAAAAAATCAAGGATAATGCCATCATAAAATGTATTTTCTTTGACAATTATATTTTGTGATAGTAATGGAATCTTAGACAGTGGTAAGGTTTCATATTACTAAGATGGTAAGTGGGGAGAGATCACTAGTTTGCATAGGTATTCTAGATTCTTGAAGTCCAAAAATCATGGTTTTACTTACAGGTAACCAAAAAAAAAAAAAAAGCCACACTTGTACATGGTTTAGGTTTTTAATTAAATTGCCTGAAGAGCTATGCAATTTTCCAATTCTCTATTGCAGCACAGCGCCAGAGCTAGCTATTTTTTCTTTTTTGCATATAATTTTCTTGTTCTTAAAAGGAAATATGTACAATTGGGTCTGTCTATATTTATTTAATTTCAGATTCTCTTATGCACTTATATACAAATTGGCGCTGGTTTAGCTAATTTGGTGCAACCACCTGTGTAGATATTTATTTTGGTTTAAGTGTTACTGATTTTAGCTTAGTTTAAACCTGTTACTAATAGGTTTAAGCTAAACCAAAATAAGCCTCATTTAAACTAAAATGAGCATGATACACAATTTTAAATTAAATTGGTGCAACTCTAATCTAAGCTCCTCTAGATGAAAAACCTAGCAGTGTGAACTTTCCCTTACTGTGCATGTTCATCAAATTTTAGGAAGGTGTTAAATAGCCCTGTTTAGTAATATGAAAAAAGAAAACAGAAAGGAAGGCATAAGCAGCACGGTTTGCCCAGTCACTTGGAAGGAAAAAAGTTACTGTTTGAAATGTATTTCAATAATGAATGTTTGTGTACTGAGCATTTCTAAGGCAGTGACCTTATTGATAGGATTGTTTTTAAATGAAATTATATATAGTTACATTTAAAAACCTACATTAAAAAAAATGTTAAGGTTGCAAAGTCAAGTTAAGGAAGAGTCAGAATTAGGGTTGTCTATGCAACTTCAATTCAGTCCTCTTGTGCATATATGCATTATGGCAGAATTCTTTCACTACTTTCCCCCCCCCCCCCACCCCACTCAGGACCTTTCCCTTATTCCAGGTACAGCATGGTTGATGCTCACTGAATGAAGAGTTATTCAATATTTCTTTTTATCCTCATCATTCAATATGTAGCCTTAGGCCTTATTTACCATACACCATCTAAAATCTACAATGAATACAAAACCATTAATTTCCTCATGGGCGTTTCTGTCTGGTGTTCTTGGAGGGCAGGCTACTGAGTGATGAATATAGCATGGGCATAGCAAAGGCTGCAACTTTGCTCCAGAAATATGCAGATGGAGAGACCCAAGAGTTAATATAGTACTGAAGGCAAAACAAGCTGATGCGAACAGGCGCCATCTACATTAAATGAAACTAGGTTGCAATTTACAAACTTGAGCAAGTCAGAAAATGCAAATTCTTCTGTTACCATGGAATTTGGCATTTATTGTAAAAGAACCGGAACGAATAGTGCTGTGGTGTACTATTTTTAACTATGTGAAACCAAAAACCCACTTCCCCTTCAAAAGGGGGTGGGGGGGGAGAGGGTGCCCCAAGTACATTTTTGTTTGGGTTTTCAGAATATCCCTCCTTTTATACTTCGATCGTAGGTATTAAAGCAGGGCCTGTTTTTTAGTTATGTACGTGTAATCCACTGGTGAGGGTTCAATGTGTGTTTCACCTCCCTTTTGTGCATGATCCACAAAGAACATAAATGTTACAGCAGCCAGTTACAGGGTATGACTCTCTAGCTCACGCTGTAAAGACTTGTGTTTTTAGTTCTAACGGTCCACAGTTGAATATGTCAACGAACATGGTGGCTGTCATATAAGCAGGGGTTGGAACAGACTTGCATCCCCTATAAATTTCTATAAATGGGGGAAAATGCAACACACACTCGTCAGTTGGTTATAAGTGTACAGCCCCTAGCACAAGGATACTAAGGCCTAGAGTGACATTTGGCTTTCATTTGAGACCCCATGTGGCATTCTTTGATGAACCAGAACATAAATACTGTTATCAGGAGATTCTTGTAATCCCCTTGCCAGCTGGTGTTAAATTGATTCCATGAGTAAATGGATTACTCTTACAACTGTGAGACAATACCTCAGATACGTCAATCACAGTAAGCAGAATAATCAATGTACAGATTAAGAAGATACTTACTTCAATTGAGGGCAACATCAAGGTCTTTGATGAAAGAGATAATTATTGACCAAGGCAAAGCCAAACTAGGCATGCATCTAGGTAACTTAAGAGTGCTATTCACACCTTCCACATGGTCACCACTTTGGTAAAGTCTAGAGGCATCAGCCCTGGCAAAAATGTCTGTTAATGCCTGGCACACACTTTTAGCCCTGGTGTTGCTTAGAGCTACTGCTTCTGGCCATAACGTGGCAAAAATCCATGAAAGTCAGTATGTACTGCTTTCCTCTGGGTGTCTTTTTCGTGAAAGGACCCAGAATATCCACAGCTACTTGCTGAAATGGGACCTCAATTATGGGGAGTGACTGGAGAGGGGCTCTGACCTGGTCTTGGGGTTTTCCCATTCTTTGGCACACCTCACAAGACCAGACAAAGGTAGAAACATCCTTGCCCATTGCCTCCCAGTGGAAGGGCCTCCCCAAACTGTCTTTGGTCCTGTTCACCCCAGCATGGCCACTAGGATGATCGTGGGCTAAGCTCAAGAGCTTGACCCGGTACTTAGTTGGAACTACCAACTGTCTCTGAGGATGCCAGTCTTCCTGGTGCCCACCAGAAAGAGTTTCCTTGTGTAACAGTCCTCTTTCTACAACAAATCGGGATCAATTAGAAGAGCTGAGAGGCGGTGGGTTGCTCTGTGCTGCTGTCCAAGCTTCTTGGAGGCTTTCATCTGCTTCCTGTTCGGCATGGAACTGTTCCCTTGATGCTGGAGACATCAGTTCCTCACTGGATTGTGGACTTGGGCTTGGTCCCTCTGGAAGCGATGCAGATGATGGGGCTGTTTCCGCTGACTGTGAACTGCTCTCCGCTCTGGGGTATTTCAGGCTCTGGCTGAGCCTCTTGTGGAGGGTTATCTGCTGCTGCTGCCAGTGCAGGCTCGGTGATGCCCTCTGGTGTTGGAGCTGTAGACGGGGTTGCAAGCGCTGGACTCAGTGCTGGTTGCTTCGCCAATTCCAGTTCTGGGACTGGCTTTGGTTGGGTCTCTGGTAACACAGACTGGGCCCTTGTTGAAGGCTCAGGAACAGAGCTAGCTGTGACAGCTTGCTTAGTCTGGCTGCAGGTGACCATTCCCACCCTCGTGGCTAGCATCACATGGTTGGCCAAGTCTTTACCCAGGAGCATGAGAATGGGATAATCATCATAGACTGCAAAAGTCCACATTCCTGACCAGCCCTTGTACTGGACAGGCAACTCGGCTGCAGGCAAGTCAAAAGAGTTTGACTTGAAGGGTTGAATCATCACTTGGACCTCTGGGTTGATTAAGTTGGGGTCCACTAAGGATTGCTGGATAGCCGACACTTGTGCTCCAGTGTCCCTCCACGCAATAACCTTCTTCCTGCCCACACTCAGTCTCCCTTCGCTCTGAGGGTACCTGGGAGGCATCTGGGACTGAGGATCTTTGGTGTGACTCCGGTGTAACGAACTGCAGTCTGTTGGGGTTCTTGGGTCAGTTGGCCTTCACATGCCCTGGCATGAAAGACCCCCTCAGTTTATTTCTACCAGCTTAGGTTAAAACTTCCCCAAGGCACAAATTCTTTGCCCTTAGAGGGTACGCTGCCACCACAAAGCGATTTAACAAAGAATCAGGGAAAGGACCACTTGGAGTTCCTATTCCCCCAAAATACCCCCCAAGCCTTTACATCCCCTTTCCTGGGGAGGCTTGAGCATAATATCCTAACCAAAAAAGATTCAAAAACAGAGCAGAACTTCCTCTAGGCTTAGTTTCAAAGTTACAAAAAAAAACAGGAAGAAACCTCCCTCCAGCAAAGGAAAAATTCACAAGCAGAACAAAAGATAATCTAACACGCCTTGCCTGGCGTTTACTTACAATTTTTTTTTAACATGAGAGACTTTTAGGTTGGTTTATAGGAGAAGGAGTTTTCTGACCTGATGCTTCTCTGCTTCCCAAGAGAGCACACAAAACAAAGCCTTCCCCCCCTTCACCCCCCAAGATTTGAAAGTATCTTCTTTCCCCATTGGTCCTTTTGGTCAGGTGCCAACCAGGTTATTTGAGCTTCTTAACCCCTTACAGGTAAGGAGGAATTCTAGACTACCCTTAGCTGTATGGTTATGACAGTAGTTTTATGAGGATTTATGCACACTCTATCAGCACTGAAGGGCAGATTTATGAACTGATACCAGAATGGTAATTCTCTCTTTCTGATGGTCATTGAAGGTCCACTTCCTGTACTGTGCTTTATAAATATGTCCGTTTAGCATGTTCTTAGTAATAAACTTTTTATTTTTAGGGTGACCAAATATCCTGTTTTTAAAGGGACAGTCCCATATTTAAGCCCTCGTACAGGTGTCCTGACTTTTTCTTTAGAACAGGCAAATTGTCCCGTATTTTTTGTTTCTCCCCTCATCCCATCAGTACTGACTGGATCCCTGCTTACCAGCTGCCTGCCCATCAGCAGGGGAGTGGGGGAGTCCAGTGGCTGACAATGGGTGTGGGTGTGTAAGGCTAGGGGCGGAGTGAAAATGCAGTGTGCAGGGCCAACCACTGTCCCTGCTGGTCCATCAGCACAGCCCAAGCACCGTGATGCCTTTCAGCCAGCAGGGCTCCACCCCGTCCCATTTCCGGCCAGCATCGGCTGCATGCTGTGGAGACCGGTGTGCACCAGCATGCACCAGGCAGCGGCCGGTTACGTGTCACCTCTGCTGCCCACCTATCAGCCCTTTACATGCTCCCACTCTCACTGTCCTCTCCCTGCTTTGCCCCTTCACCCCACCCAATGCTCCTCCATATCTCTCCCGGTGGGGTGCATCCCACTCCCAGCGCTGTGCAGAGAACCAGCCCCTGATCAGAGAGCTCAGCTCACCAACAGTCTTGCCAGCAGTCTTCTTCCTTCCCCCACTGCCTCTGGCTGGGGCTTTCCTAGGGCACTGGCAAGACCCTGTGGCCCAGTTCACTGGCCAGGAGGAGCTGAGCCCTGCATGTGCCAAAGCCCTGCACAGCGCTGTCATGAGGAAGCCTCTCTGCCCCTCAGCTAAGCAGGAAGGGGAGGGGGAAGCAATTTCCAGCCAGTTTGCATCCCAACCCTGTAGCCTCCACAGCAGGCCCCAGGCAGGGGCTTAGCAACCTCTTTACCTGCCGCCCCCAGGGTCTTGCCCCCAGGGAGTGCAGGGCTGATCTGTCCACTGGGCACCCTCCCCTGCAGAGCCACCTCTCTGGCTGGGTTTGCTGAAGCTCCCGCAGTCAGGTTCCCTGGGCACAATGCATCCTTAGGGCTTAACCCCTTCCTTCCCACGTTGTAGCCTGGCTCGGTTATGTCAGTGGCCAGCAACAGCCTGGAGGTATTAGCTGCCTTTTGACACTGTGCAGGCAGGAAGGGACAAACTGCTTCCAGGCTCAGGTGACAGGGGGAGAAGAGATGAGCTCTGCAAAGACACGGGCCAGGTCATCCCTCCCTCCCCTCCCCACCGCAACTGGAAGCAGTTCCCCTCCCTTCCCTCCCACACAGTGCCAAAAGGCTGCTGCTGGCCACATTCTGGTGTGAACCCTGACAGAAATCTGGGGAGAGGAGGGCATGTGCCCCTCACTTGTTGCCTTGGGAAGACGTAGCACCAGGTAACACAAGAGATGGGTCTATCCCGGGGGCCCAGCCAGGCATGGAGGGAGGAGAGTGCTGGGCCAGGAGGGTCAGGTCTGTCAGTCACCCTCCATCTGAGAGGGGTGTGTGCGCGCGCACGCGCACCCTAAAGCCTTAAAGAAGGTAAATAAAAAGAATCCAACTACGCAGTACTTCTTTTTAACAGGGGCTCAGTCAACCTGATGTTGATTTTAACATTTGTACTGCATCATTCTGATTGATTGCCACTGAACTTGTTTGAATATAAGCAATTTTACCAGGTGTCCCATATTCAGCATAGGGAAATATGGTCACCCTAGCTATTTTTATTAATGGAATGTACTCTTTTGTATACTTTTTATTTCACACACACACCATGGAAGGAACCAGTATCCATTCCAGATGCCTGTTATCTTTAATTTGCCATCCAGTTTGCCAAACCCATTAGGCAATTTTATGTGCTGTCAGTTTAAATGGAGGGAAGGGGTGAGAGAAGTCTAAAAATAAATTCAAGATCTCCTACTCTTATTAATGCTTTGAAATACTTTTGTATGAAACCTCATCCAGTTCTCTACTTTTCAGCAAGAAGTCCCAACCCACATTAGTCATTTCTCACTCCATATTAAAATATTTGCTTTCCCTTCCATGCTTTTGATAGTAAATTCAGACAACATTTCAAAATACTTCTCACCTGTAGTATACCAGGTTTATTTCTGTGTCCAGTCCCTTTAGAATCTGAATACAAATCTCTTCTCCAAGTCCACATGTAGAGTAATTTTCATTAAAAAAGAATGTAAATGATGTAATGAAGTCCTCCCCCCCCCACAAAAAATATTTTTCATCTTAAGGTAAGTATAAGTATGTATATGTTTATTTTCTTATACTTCTGATACCGGCAAGGCTAAATGACAGCCACTTCAAGACAGTTAGGAAATGCTACCTGCACATAAATTAGCATTTCTTTCATATTCACTACATGCAGCCCATGCACAACAAAGTTTAAAGGACTCTTTCAGACAACTAGCACCTAAGAAAAAATAGTTGAAACAACCTCACTCGGAAAGGCAGATTATAATACCCTGATTTACTTTTAATACCTTGCTCTCCAAATAATCCCATCCACTTAAAGAGGACTATTTATGGTAGGAGAGGACTACTCAGCATGAGTAATAATTTAACAATCTGGCCCTAAATCTATTTATATAAGTTAACTGTGTACCAAACAATTTTTTTAAAACAAACTTTTACAATTTAAGTTACTTCTTCTGGGTCACTGTTTACGAGATTTAAATACACCTGTGGGAACAACTGAGGGAACACTGACATTCAAACCAGCAAAGCATGGAGGCACCAAGTATCACTGACAGTCCAATTTTCAATGTCACAGTTTTATTTTATTTTTTAAACATATTGGTTTGTGGAAAACCATAAACATAATTGTAGCTCTGATTCAGCAAGGTATCAAGGATGTGCTTAACTTTAAGCACACAAATAGTCCTATTTGCTTCACATTTTAAGTACTTGTTGAATCAGGGCCTGTTTGCGCAGAATAAAATTGTTAGGTTAGATAGGATATTAAATCAAATACAAGACTCTTCAAATGTATATGCAGAAACTTAAGATAGAAGATTTTGTGAAGTGCTTTGAGATCTCTGGGTGTAGGACACTATAGAATAGTGAAGCCTGTTCTCTTTTGGATACAAATCTGCTCATAAAATATGCAGTAAATCTAAAAGGATCAATACTTTGGAGGTTCTTAGTATGTAGTGAATTTCCCACCCACCCCCTAATAAAAGGTAAACCACATGGCACTGAATTCTTCTGTAAAATTATTGTACAAGTTACTTTTCTATAATTGGACATTCCCATATTTCTTACACTGCCTCTCCATCCTTGATGTTCCCTTTCATTTTGTGTAATTTACCAATCTTGTAGTAATTAGTATAAGAGAAATGTGTTTTATATTTACATTTTTAAAAACCCTACAACTAGGTAACAGGGAGATGAATAATTCCTAAAATAAATCTGACATATGACTCACTCTCCCATTTCTCACACAAATAATTATAATGGATGCATATATGTTACATGTGTATGCATGCATTCTGATGAAAATGGCACCACATGTGAAGAAACCCACATGCATTACTGTCTCTTTAATATATTAATCGTCTGACTCTCCACTCTGTTGCATCAATTTCATGCCAGTGTCGCTCAATAAAAATAATGTTATACACCAACAAAAAAATGGTGTAATGGAGTGGAGACTCAGGGCCTAAAGACTCACTTTCAGGTGACATTGTAAATAAGAAGTGGGCGGCAATATCTCCCGTAAACGTAAACCAACTTGTTTGTCTTAGCGATTGGCTGAACAAGTAGGACTGCGTGGACGTGTAGGCTCTAAAGTTTTACACTATTTTGTTTTTGAGTGCAGTTATGTAAAAAAAATTCTACATTTGTAAGTTGCACTTTCATGGTAAAGAGATGGCACTACAGCAGTTGTATGAGACAAACTGAAAATACTATGTCTTTTGTTTATTTTTACAGTGCAAATATTTGTAATGAAGAATATAAAATGAGCATAGTACTTCGTAGTGTGTTATAATTGAAATCATATATTTGAAAATGTAGAAAAACATGTAAAAATATTTATAATAAATTTAAATTGGTATTCTATTATTGTTTAACAGTGCGATTAAAAGCAACTAATTTTTTTCATCTAGTTAATTTATTTTGCGTTAATCACTTGAATTAGCTGCAATTGACACCCCTAGTAGAAACCAAAAGTGCTGGCTAAATGCCCAAGTTATTAACCAATGCACAGTACCCACATTAGAGAATATTTTCAAAGGAAGTAAACAAGATTAGCTTTTATTCTCAGCTGCTGATCAGTAACTAGGACTTTCTTTGCATGATAAAGAAAAGAGGCTGCATTCCTCACAACACCCTGCCCATGGGGTCAGGTGAGGAGGCACAGGATATACAGGGGATGGACACAGTTCACTCACAACTATTTAATACATTAAATCCTCAATACCAGAATTTGCTTCAGGATGGGGTTCTGCCTGGGCCCAGGTATCTACTCACATGGTTCTCTAAAATATTATGTACGGTAAGACAAGGATACAAACTACCCTGTCAAAATGTCACCTTCAGTAAGTCAAACTTCATATGCAAAATGGGATTCTGACACTGTTTAGGAAGATCTTTCAAAGGATATGCTGCCACTACTTTTAACAAGAGGCTGCCATAAAATTTTCCCTTACCATGTGATGAACATGTTCTATTAAAACGGTGATAATCAGGTGGGACAGCTTACTGAAAATATTTTTTTTCCTGTTTAAAGAAAAAACAACATTCTCTGAAACCCATCGACAAGGACATCATGCCCATTTGGCAAATAAGCCTATGCTGAGTGTATTTGCTCAAAATATTGAAACTATGTACTGTGTATTTATCAAATTTTGAAGTATCAGAGGGCTAGCCGTGTTAGTCTGGATCTGTAAAAGCGGCAAAGAGTCCTGTGGCACCTTATAGACTATAGATCCACATGCATCTGACAAAGTGGGTATTCACCCAGGAAAGCTTATGCTCCAATATGTCTGTTAGTCTATAAAGGTGCCACAGGACTCTCTGACACTCCCAAGAATGACCCAAGAGCACGAGTACCAACCTCAGGACTCAGACTGCTAAAAAACAGGGCATAAACAAGTTGGTTGTGGGTTCTAAACTTAGATTTCACCAACCAAAAGCAAACTCCTCAGGCACTTTAACACAGAATCACGGACAGTCCCCTTGGGTTTGTCTTGCCAATCAAGTGAGTGTCTCTCTCTCTCTCTCTGATAGATGGCCTCTTACACCAAGAATCACAGCAATATTCAGGTTACTACTAATCCCAGAGGACTAGTCACTTACCCCAGGTAAATCGTGCTTTAGGTCTCACACCAAAGACAACACTTGTAGCCAATCCTATACTAAACTATATGAAGATTTATTGAACAGGAAAAGGATATTAGGCAATTATTTACAAGGTTAAAGCCTGCAAACAGACACATAAATGAGTTACATACAGTCTTAGGTTTTAAAGGGTAATATATGTTTCCATAATCAAGCTCTAATTGCCCTTTAGGGCTAACCTAGGCTAAGCAGTTGGGAATCTCTTGCTTATATCTAGAAACACCTTACCCCAAACAGAGTCCAAGCAGCACAGAATCCTTAGTTTCTTTGGTTTGGGGTTGTTAATCCCTGGATGTGCTCTGAGCTGCAAATTCAGCTAATGAATGGAGTCCACTTGCATAACTCATTTTCACAGAGGAGAAGAGAAGATCAATAGTAAGTCTTTAGTTCTTTTATTGATGGTCTCTCAATCCCGATGTAGGAAATTTCCAGTTGTAAGATCTAATCATAGCCCATCTGGTATTGCTGAGTCTCCTCTTTCAGGAAGGGTGTAACAATTTCTATAGAAGAGCAGCTCTTCACAATAATTAAAAGTTCCTCTCCTGTATGGCGATTCATACAAACACAGTGGCTCACAATACAATGCTTCAAATATCTACCTGTGGGGGAACTCCATGACCCCCGCAAACAAAAAAATTTCTCTGAAGAAAATGCAGCCAAAGAGGTGCTGCATTTAAGCCTTTCACCCACCAAGGGCTGCTGTGGCACGAGAACAGAGGGCATCCGCTCCCAGGTGGGAGCAGAACTCTGCTGAGAGGGAGGAAAAGAGGCTGCATTCCTCAAAGCACCCTGCCCATGGGGTCAGGTGAGGAGGCACAGGATATACAGGGGATGGACTCAGCAGGTCACTTTGGAATGCTGGGGGTCACAGACTTGGGTTCAGAAGGGCTAGTTGGGGAACAGACTGTGGTGGGGGCTGAATGGGAATGTGGGTGAAGGACCACATGGGAAAGGGGTGCAAGGACCCATTTGGATGAGGGGTGGCTGAGTAAGGGTGCAGGGACACATGTGAAGGGGGTGCAGATGCGCCTGACTGACAGAGAGGCTAGGGGTCAGCCAGAGAATGCTTCGCGGAGGCTCCCCAACTCCCTAATCCGTCCCCCCCCCACCAAAAAAAAAACCAACCTGTTCCATACTTCTCCCACCCACACCCAACAATCCTCCAAGTTCACTCCCAGGCTCCTGTCCAGGAATTACTTAGCTCCTCCATTACCCTTGACTTGGCCACAAGAATTTGCACTGCTTCTCAGCTGACATGGGGACGTTGGCATGAGTTGGCACCTAGCCTGCCAGCATCACACATAGTACAGTTACATATTCAGCTTGTGTAAATGGAAGCAGGGGCTTGGGACAACTTGGGTATCGGGCAGCGGTTATCAAACTGGGGGTTGTGATCCCTCAGGCGGTCACAAAGTTATTATGTGGGGGGTTGTGGGCCATCAGCCTCCACCCCCAAACCCTGTTTCACCTCCAGCATTTATAATAAATAGTGTTAATATTAAAAATGTGTGTTTAATTTATAAGGGTGCGGGAGGTCGCACTCAGAGGCTTCCTGTGTGAAAGGGGTCACCAGTACAAAAGTTTGAGAACCATTGGTGTAGCGGGATGGAGAATCCCCCCGAAATTCTTTTGAAAATATCCATTTGGTCCATTGCCATTTTTATGAGCTTCAGTGATAAATTCTCTTTAGCAGGGAAGCTTTAACAGTATCTGAGAGTCATGGTGAGGGTGACTTCATCAGAACCAGTGAAAAACATCACAAATCTCTTTTCAATTTCATTGCATAACGTTAATAAGGGACACTTGGGAGTTCAGTCCAGCACATCACTGGTTCTTTACCCAAAGTCTGTATACCTTTAAATAGCATCAGAAGCAAATGCTAACTTCTAACCTTAGATCAGTGGCTCACAGCCACAACAGTGTAATTGCAAAAACACAGAAAACAGCACTTCTTCCAGCCAACTTATTGTATTATCATATTGCCATTTGCTAAGACAAAACACATTTTACCTATAGTAGCCTCTTGATGTTGAGGCACAGGAGAGTTTACCACCATAAGTTTTTTTAAACACACTCGCTGAACTACCGGAAGACACAAATGGAACTTTTAGACTAGAAAAGGTTGATGATACAGTATAAGTTAAAAGAAAAGGAGTACTTGTGGCACCTTAGAGACTAAGCAATTTATTTGAGCATAAGCTTTCGTGAGCTACAGCTCACAAAAGCTTATGCTCAAATAAATTGGCTAGTCTCTAAGGTGCCACAAGTACTCCTTTTCTTTTTGCGAATACAGATTATCACAGCTGTTACTCTGAAACAGTATAAGTTAGAAGATTACATATTGTACTGTGAACTCCTTAATAGTTACTGAAATAAGGACTATTAAAATGGATAAGCTATCATAAGACTTAAGTGCTATTTTAAAACGACTCTAGGGCAACTAAGCAAGTCTGAACTACCTACACCTGCTTTGGTCTTCATAACCCAATTTTTTAAAAAGTCATTATTAAAATGAGTTAGGTAAGCTTAAACCAATAAGATAGCACTGTCCTGTAGAACAGGACATATATCAAGGAATTGCTTTAAACCCATTAAAACAAGGAAATCATCTTAGTATGCAAGAACTTTAAGTGTGTTTTTAATAGCAGGTAAGAGCAGGTAACGCCTTTGAGGTCCTGCCAAGTCTGACCTTAAATCTCTATCAAAGCATAGTAACCTAACAAGAAAAATGCTATCATTCAAATCCTATTTCAGCACATTGCTGCAGTCTTTACTAAACAATTCACTGTACCACAAACTCAGTGGTGAACTCTAAGGATACGTCTCAGATGTATATTTAAAAGTGTCATTAAGGCTCCTTTTTTCAGTTAAGTCCAACTGTTACTGTAAATTTCAGCCAAAATAAAATTAGTGACTTATGGGAATATCTGCACTTCTTCAAATTGCACCACACCTCAGTTTCATGTTGGAGAATAAGTATCAGATTGAATGTTACAGATGCACAGATAGTACAGTGCCAGCAGGTGTACTTTAATGGTGCAAATAAAGTTGGGAAAAAATTATTTAACCTATTTTTTCTCTGTAAATACTTTATGTGAACTGAATGTACTAAGGCACTGTCACCTTTTTCTCCACAAACATCTGTAGGATCATCAGGTATGATCAGTGTAATATCACAAAGTGGACTTAGTCCTGCTAGATCCTGAGCATTCAAAATGAGGGACTTAGCACCTAATAGGGTCATCCATGAATTCAATGTGATTATACTAGCTTTCTAAACACAAGTGATTATGTAATTTTTTGTTTGATTTAGCAGGTGCACTATATGCACCCTTATGTGCAACAAAAGCATACAACTTCAATTAAGAGTACTGAGTCAGGCCCTAAAATCTCTCAGTACAAGAATTTAGGGCTGTCAAGTGATTAAAAAAATAAATTGTGCCATTAATTGCACTGTTAAACAATAGTAGAAAACCATTTATTTAAATATTTTTGGATGTTTTCTATATTTTCAAATATATTGATTTCAATTACAACAGAATAAAAAGTGTACAGTGCTCACTTTACATTTGTTTTTATTAAAATATTTGCACTGTAAAAAATAGTATTATTCAATTCACTTACACAGTGCAATCTCTTTATCAAGAAAGTTCAACTTACAAATGTAGAATTATGTACATAAATAACTGCACTCAAAACCAAAACAATGTAAAACTTTAGAGCCTACAAGTCCACTCAGTCCTGTTTCTTGTTCAGCCAATAGCTCAGACAAACAAGCTTGTTTACATTTGCAGGAGATAATGCTGCCCGTTTCTTGTTCAATGTCACCTAATGCACTAAAGATTCATATGTCCCTTCATGCTTCGCCCACCAGTCAAGAGGACCTGCATCCATGCTGATGACGTGTTCTACTCGATAACAGTCGAAAGCAGTGCAGACAGACACATGTTCATTTTCATCATTTGAGTCAGATGCCACCAGCAGAATGTTGATTTTCTTTTTTGGTGGTTCGGGTTCTGTAGTTTCCGCATCGGAGGGCTCCTCTTTTAAAACTTCTGAAAGCAAGCACCACACCTCATCCCTCTCAGATTTTGGAAGGCACTTCAGATTCTTAAACCTTGGGTTGAATGCTATAGCTATCATTAGAAGTCTCACATTGGTACCGTCTTTGCGTTTTGTCATATCTCCAGTGAAAGTGTTCTTAAAATGAACATGTGCTGAGTCATCATTTGAGACTACTTTAACATGAAATATATGGCAAACTGTGGGTGACATACAATTCTCCCCCAAGGAATTCAGTCACAAATTTAATTAACGCTTTTTTTAAACGAGCGTTCTCTGGAATGGTGGCCGAATCATGAAGGGGCATACAAAACGTTTAGCATATATGACACAAATACCTTGCAATGCCAGCTACAGGAGTCCCATGCGGAATGCCTGTTCTCATCTTCTGAGGACACTGTAAATAAGAAGTGGGCAGCATTATCTCCCGTAAATGCAAACAAACTTGTTTGTCTTAGCGATTGGCTGAACAAGAAGTAGGACTCAGTGGCCTTGTAGGCGCTAAAATTTTACATTGCTTTGGTTTTGAGTGCAGTTATGTAACAACAAAACTCTACTTTTGTATGTTGCACTTTCACGATAAAGAGATTGCACTATAATACCTGCATGAAGTGAAATGAAAAATACTATTTATCATTTTTACAGTGGAAATATTTGTAATCAAAAATATTAAGTGAGCACTGTACACTTTGTATTCTGTCTTGTAACTGAAATCAATATATTTGAAAATGTAGAAAAAACATCTAAAAATATTTAATAAATTTCAATTGGTAATCTATTGTTTAACAGTGCAATTAAAACTGCTATTAATTGCTATTAAATTCTTTAATCGTGAGTAATTTAGTTAATCGTGTGAGTTAACTGTGATTGACAGCCCTAGAATTTAGAAATATGTTTGGTATCCACTTCCTTGAATAAGCAGCTCCATATTCTGTTTTATAGGACAGAGATAATCAAAGCAGTTCAATGGTACTTCACTTTCTAAAAATATTTTTATTATAAACCTTGGGCAAATTATCTAGCCTCAGATTCCCCACATATAAAACAAAGCTAAAAATAATTACTTACCCACTTCCCAGAGCTGTTGTGATGATGAGTAGCCAATAAATATTTGTACAAGGCTTTCAAGATGTAAAGCACTATATATAAATGGGAAGATGAGAGAGGACGGAAGCATTTCCACAAAGGTAGAACTATTTAATGCTGAGCATATAACAAAGATAATCTCTAAATTATAAAATATGACTAGTAAAATAATATCACTTGGAGTTTTAAAGAAAGATATGGACATTCCATCCTTATAGATCATGGTACTGTAAAATTAAAATGATCTGTTTCTTTCCAGAGGTTTCAGACTCAATACTCCAGTTAGTATTAGGTTTAAGGCTGCACTAGAAAACGTTGAGCATTTCCCACAATTACCTTGCATGTGTGCGCGCACAGATGTAAGCGTGCATGTTCTCAAAACCAGCTGTCTGTTCAAGTACTTCTTGTCAGACTCAAAAACATCGTCCAGCTTCAGTTGACATTTTCAGTTATTCTTCAAAAGATCCCCAGAGAAACAAAACAGGAGATCTGCTACATATATTAGAACTACAGCCAGGGACATGCAGGAATAGGACGGGTAGCAAAGGGAACTACTGAGATTGGGGGGCATGTAAGGTGGGGAGGAGAGCCCTCCAGGCTGTGAAGGCGCATCTCAATAATTCCTACTGCCATTCCTACAGCAGTCCCTCAGCATTTGGTGTCCCATGCTTCCCTCATACTTGGCAGCTGGTGCCCTGTAGGGTTGCCAACTGTCTGATTACAGAAAACTGAACACCCTCGCCCATCCTGCCCCTTCTCTGAGGCCCCGCCCCCCACTCACTCCATCTCCCCCCCCCCCGGTCACTCACTTTAACCAGGCAGGGGACTGGGGGGGGGGTGCAGGCTCTGGTGTGATGCCAGGGATAAGGGGTTTGGGTTCTGGAGGGGGCTCAGGGCTAGGGTGCAGACTCCTGGAGGGGGTTCAGGGCTGGAGCAGGGGGTTGGGTTGCAGGAGGGAGTTCGGGGTGCGGACTCTGGTTGGCGCTAACCTCAGGTGGCTCCCAGAAGAAGCCAGTATGTCCCTGTGGCTCCTAGACACGGGGGCAGCCAGGGGACTCCAAGTGGTGCCCTCGGCAGGAGGTGCTGCCACCACAGCTCCCATTGGCTGCAGTTCCCAACCAAATGGGAACTGCGGAGCCAGCGCTTGGGGTGGGAACTGTGCACGGAGCCTCCCTGGCCACCCCTGCATGTAGGGGCCGCAGGGACATGCCGGCCACTTCTGGAAGCCACTGGGAGCCTTCCTTAGCCATGCTGTGCCACTGACTGGACTTTTAATGGTCCGGTCTGCACTGCTCACCAGAGCTACCAGGGTCCCTTTTCGACCGGGCATTCCAGCTGAAAACCGGACACCTGGCAACCCTAGTGCCCTGTGCCACCAGCAGCTGATGCATGTGCTTCTGTCCCTTCCCAGGACTGGTGTCTCTGCCAAAACACAGTGGCTGGAAAGTAGGACCATATGCCAGCCGAATTTCATGTGTCACCACGACTGCCCCAGACCTTCCCCTGGATCCTGCTCTCATCTCCACCCATCCACACTCCCCCAGCACATGTACATGGGGATAGAACATACCTGGATCCCACTCTGAGTCACCTCAGCGTATTTGGGGAAGGTGGAAACAGATCCACCACTGCCCCGATATTTCCATTATGGGGGCACTAGCCCCTCCCCTCCAGTTCTGCCACCCCAACTACAGTAGAATACAGTCCCAACTCAAATAGCACCATTCTTTCCTATAAAAGACAAGCAGTTCATTCCTCTCTGCCTTCCGTAATGGTATGTTCATAGCTATCTGAAAGCATGTTTGACCCCAAACTACCCTTCAAAGAAAGGTTCATCATATACAAAAAACATTTTTCCTTTCAACGAGCACATAGATACACATAATATTGATCAAAATGAATGAACAAAAAGGTAGACTCATTCTGTGATGGGATGTTGCATTAACCTGCATGTTGACTCACAATAAAACAGATGATCTAGCACAAAGGATCACAGTCTCCTAGACGTTCACAAACGTCGCACACTAATATTTCTTCACCAAAGCACAGTGGATCAACATTTCCCAAAACTTTTAAAGATGAGTCTCATTTCAGGAGTAGGAAACCTACTGAACCTCCTTCACCCCTTAATTTAATTTATGGGGTATGCCCCAAGATTTTGATAACACTGTTGTAAATCTTTAAAAATCCAAGTATTTTAAAAATCCAGCTTCTCATTATGAGGTTTTGGAGGGTTTTGTTTGTTTGTTTTTTTATTTCCCTTCGTTTGAACTTAGTCAGTTTTTAATCCATATAATGTTTGTTAACTGATAGGGAATCATTGAGTGGGTGTATTTTTAAAAGGTCCTGCATGGATCAGTTTTTAGCCCTAACACTTATCAATGACCTGGAAGAAAACAAAATCACTGATAAAGTTTGTAGACAACACAAAAATTGGGGGGAAGAGGTAAATGATAAAGTAGTTATGTCACTAATATAGCTTTCCAAGTGATTCATATTGCTCTGAGTGCAAGCAAACAGTGTGTATTTTGATATGGCTAAATGTACATGTGTACATCGAAGAACAAAGAATGCAGGCCATACATATATTACGGGTGACTATATCCTCAGAAGCAGTGACTCTGAAGAAGAGTTGGGGATCATGGTGGATAATCAGCTGAACATGAACAACCCACATAATGCTGTGGCCTAAAGGGGAATCCTTGGATTCATAAACATAAGAATCTGGAGTAGGAGTAGAGAAGTTATTTTACATCTGTATTTGGCATTACTGGGACAGCTTTTGGAATACAGTGTCCAGTTCTGGTGCCCACAATTCATGGAAGATGTTGAAAGATTGGAGAGGGTTCAGAGAAGAGCCATGAGAATGACAGGAGGATAGCGATAGACTTAAGGAGATCAATTTATTTAGCTTTAAATAGCTAAGATTAAGCGGTGACTTGATCACAATCTAAAGTAACTCCATGAGAAGCAGATTTTTAATAATGAGCTCTTCAATCTAGCAGAGAAAAGTATAACATGATGAAATGGCTGGAAGTTGAAGCTGGACAAATTGAGACCAGAAAGAAAGCATAATTTTTTATTTTTGGAACCGTGAAGGCAATTTACCTTTGGAACAATTGATCAAGAATGGTTAGGGATTCTCTATCATTGGCAATTTTTAAATCAAGATTGGATGTTTTTCTAAAATATATGCTCTAGGAATTATTTTTCCCTCTGTTATGCAGGTGGTCAGACTACACGACCACAATGATTCCTTCTGACTTTGGACTCTATTAATCTATGTTAGTGGAAATCAATGAAGCAAGTTCCTCTTTCAGTGCTCAGTACTGCAACGTTTAGATTTCAGAACAGTGAAGGAAAATGTTTGTTTATTTTAGAAGAGGTTTTCCAAAAGGATTTTTATATTGGATGTCACACCTGGCAATCAAACCAGTGCTGAAAACACTCACAATTTTTCATAGTTGTTGTTGTATTTAAAGCCAAGCTCCTGAAGTATGTGAGAATTTCAGTTGCCATTTAAAAATAATTAAAAGGAAGAAAGTCTCTAGCCTCTCTCATGTACACATGCCCCTCCCCCCCACATACCCCCCCAATACACAGTAATCTCCCCCACCCACCCCCAAACATACATACTCCCTGTCACATACTATCCCCCCCTTCCCCTCCAGTTGAAAAGCAGCTGGCAATCTAGTAGGATGCCCATGGAATGATGGGATTGAGAAACCTGCACCATGTGATGCTGTACTTGCCCCATGAGGCATCGCAAACCCTTCCCAAAGCACTCTGTGGCCAGTTGCAGAGTGGGATAGCTATCCGCACTGCACTCAGTCTCTGTGTAGCTGCAAGAGCTGCTAGTGTGGATGCACTCTGCTGCTGCAAGGAGTATAGTGTGGACATGCAATAGCAGTTTAATTAAATTGACAGAGTTTTGTCGACAATACTCTATAGCGTAGACATAGCCTTAGTTCCCTATCTATAAAATGGGGAAAATAGTACTTCCCTGCCTCTGAAGTGCTCAGGACAAATGCATTAAAAATTATGAAGTGCTGATGTACAACAGTAATTGGAGCCAGATAAGTATGTTCTCTAGCTAGGCAAAATGTGAGTTTTGAGGGGTACCCACACGATAGATATCATTGCATAAAGTTCTGCATTTCCTAACATTTTGAACAGTTATGTAAAATGACCTTCTCCTCCCCAATGTCTCCCTGTCATTAATGTCAATGGTAGTTCTACACAACAGAAAGAACAGCTGGAAAATTGAAACTTGAGCTTTCCCTGTGTCACTGATGAAATTGCTTCCATGCTAGCTATTGTACTTCAAAAGCTAAAAGCCTTAAAGGTAGACTTCTACAAGAAAAAATGGAGGGGAAGGCAGGGGGAGATAGCACCTCACAACACAATATAATTTTGTTTATGCCATAACACTTCTATTGACAGACTTATGAGAGAGCTGTGGTTCTACCACATGAGTAATAAGAAAAGGAGTACTAGTGGCACCTTAGAGACTAACCAATTTATTTGAGCATAAGCTTTCGTGAGCTACAGCTCATTTCATCCGATGAAGTGAGCTGTAGCTCACGAAAGCTTATGCTCAAATAAATTGGTTAGTCTCTAAGGTGCCACTAGTACTCCTTTTCTTATTGCGAATACAGACTAACATGACTGCTACTCTGAAACCTGTCACATGAGTAATGTGGTTAATCTGATAAAAGCATCTTCCTATTATCTTGCATTCTCAATTTGTATGAGTGTTTAGAAGCATTACCAATCATTCACAAATCATGTCTGCCCCCGCCTGCAAAAAGGAAGCGTGTATGTGTGCATGTGTATATGTTGTGTGTTGGGGAAGTGTGTGTGTGTTGGCATGCTGTCTAAGTTCAGACAGCAGCTAGAGGTAACCAGTCCTGAGGTGGGGTGGGGTGGGGTGGACGGACACCCCACCCCTTCCATCAGCCACCATCTCTCTCCCTGGCTCTGCACAACACAGCAGTCAGCCCCACTTTTCTCTCCCGCTGCCCAGCAGCAGCCTTCCTGCCACTGTGTTCCTATTGCCTGGATAGAGCAGAATTGTGAGTTAATGATTTACTGTTTGCTGCCAGAGCAAAGTGGTCAAAACTTCTCAGAGCTTTGAAAGGGGAGGGGTGCATGCCTGGGTAGCTGTATGCAATGCAGCCAAGTTCAAAACAGTGAGCAGAGCTGTCACGGTGGGCATTGTGGGATACTGGGGGGAGGCCACTTATGACGACATAACAAACGGCAACATCTACACTGATGCTTTGTCACTAACTTTGCAGCAAAAAACTCTGTGCCTCTCATCGATGTTGTTTTATTTTGTCAGCAAAACAGGAGAGTTCTGCCGACGAATGTAGCATTGTAGTGCGTACTCCTCCACTGTTCTGTCAGCAAATGCTGCCTTTTGCCGACAAAATTGTGTAGTGTAAACAAAGCATAAGGCAGAGACAGACTATGGCCAGGTCTACACTTACCAGTAGACATTGCTGCGATCCATGCAGCAGTGTCAATTTAACAGGTCTGGTGAAGACCACTAAGTCGATAGCAGAGTGCTCTCCCATCAACTCCAGCTCCCTGAGAAGAGTAAGGTAAGTTGGCGGAGAAGCGTCTCCCATCAACCCAGCGGAATGTAAGCTGGCCTAAGCTACGTTGACTTCAGTTATGTTATTCACACAACTGAAGTCGCATAACTTAGGCTGTCTTATTGCAGTAGTGTAGACAACGCCTGTGACTTGCCTCAGGTCCAGAGGGAGCTTCTAGTAGACCAGGAATTCAACCCTAGTCTCCACACAGCAAGGGTAGCACTCAAATCAATGGATCATCCTTCCGGCTTAGCTTTCAGCCGCTCATCTTCATTTCAGTGTTATCCATTCTCAGTCTGGCAGCAGATGCCTTCCTAAATCAGGACTTAAGGTATTTAAGCTTGCACTTATGTCTCATTGACTTTAACAGCATTTAAGAATGTTTCGGAACAGCTGTTAAAATACAAGGTGTTGGGCCCAATTCTACCACCATTACTCACAACCAACAGTGTCTTATTCCATATAAATGTCAAAGTTCTATTCAAATTAAGAGTAGAAGAATTGAGCCTGTTTAATAATAATAAATAATAATAATAATAGAAACTATCAGGAAACACATGAAACAATAAGAAAAGGAGCACTTGTGGCACCTTAGACACTAACAAATGTATTAGTCTCTAAAGGTGCCACAAGTACTCCTTTTCTTTTTGCAAATACAGACTAACACGGCTGCTACTCTGAAACATGAAACAATGTATTTAATCTGCTCTGCTTGATTAAACCTCTCACAACTCCTACCACTCATAGAAAAGGAATACTTTCCTCATTATTCACCACTGTCCCTCTATCAATCTTCTCTACTCTCTGCCAACCATAGCCTGTTCGTAACAGAATCATTGACTTATTTAATCTGAATTCAACTAAGTTCCTAAGGGACAGGACATTGCCTTAATTGTCTACAATGATCCATGGTGCTATATAAATAAAGCAAATATATTCAGGGAGTATCTGAAACAACATTTTGTCAAACATCTTTCCTGCATGTTGACATAGCATTCATCTTATTTAAATGTAAATTTTAGTGAGCCTGCTAGTACTCATCAGCTCTGTAACATCTGTGAGACTGCTGTATGTGTTTTTCCATTTTCATTTACTTTCACCAGCACAGATTCCCCTGAGAAAAGGAGGACTGTTTTGAGGCAGATGCAGTATTGCTGCTACCTACTGCTGTGAACTATCTGGTCACATTCCTCCTGCCAGCAGCTCACCAAACTGCTGTGAAGTGATCCAGACACTGAATTCCATGTGCACTGGTAAACTGGAACACTGTTTCCTCCCTTGCCCCTCTGGCACATTTCCTGAACACAAATGCTCAGCATATTGCCCCATTATGGAAATGGCACCCTCAAGCCCACCTTCCTTAGGCCCCCAGAACCCCAAAGATATTACAATATCTTAAACACACCTTGTCCCAGAACTGCACCCAAAGGCTTCTGGTTCACCTCTTTAACAGGGTCATGTGGTAGGTGTCACATACAACAGACAAATTTTGCATAGAAGTTTGACACTATTTTTCTTAAGAGCACAAATACACAAATCTATATAAAAATAATAAAACCTACACACATTTTCCTGCCTCCATTTCCTCACCATTCCGTTCCTTGGGGTGGGGTCAGAGTTCTTTGGGCCCATGCAGAGTCCTTTTGCTCCAGAGCACAGCTTGTGTTCTGAAACACTGAGCCTTCTCTTCCCCCACTTCTTTGACCTTGGCCAGTCTGTGCCCTTCTGCCCAAACTTCCTGTGTAGGTCTCTTTGTGGATCTTCCCTCAAGAGTCCTTTTATAACCATTTGCTTTGGTCACCAGTCTATTCTCAAAAGCAAGAGAAATTTTCCATTCTCTCAACCTCAGTCCCCTGAAGAGTGAAAGTGGAGAGAACTAGGGCTCATTTCCTTTTTGCTCTCCCCAGTAAGACCTGGTCAGGTGCCAAAAATCCTTTAATAATCAGCTGTTGTCGCCAATCTGCACGGACATGACAACCATGCCAGCTAATGGTTGACAATGATTTCCAATGATGCTGCTAGAAAATTATTCCCTAATAACATTTGCCTGAAGTTTCAGCTACACTTCATTGTTTTTTCTCCTAACAAAATTTTAAACTAAACTAATCCTTCACTAGCTATTCAGACCTTTAACAAAAATACTAAAGTTGATGTGTGAACAACCCACCTTTTGTGACCACATCTTGACATAACTCCAGTTTAAATCAATGTCTAATACTCTGACAAAGCACATTTTTCAACACAGATTTCCAATGCACTCATTAATCCTTCCTTTACACAACATTTCTGAAATTTTATTTTCACCCCACTAGCACACACAAGTTTGTACAGTATTCCTTTCCCACCAAGCTTCACCAAACTATAGGCCAAAGTCTGTTCTTACTTCCACTGGTGTAAATATGGAGTAAGTAAATTACTCTGAATTTACAGATGTCACCAACATCGGCACCTGGCACAATGTTTATATATATATATATATATATATATATATATATATATATATATACATACACACACACACACACACATACTTGCAGTACATAACACGTGTACACTCCCATGTGTTTAAATTTACCAATTATGTTTGGATTAGTTTTCTAGAGAGAGAGACTTATTATAGGATCTGTAAAAAAAAAAAAAGGGGGGGGGAGGGGAGTATTTTGCTTATATGTAGTATAAAGATTATTTGAAAAAGAAAAGCTGTTTCTGAAGATGACCCTAAAGGTCAAGACATCATTGCTTACTAAAATAAATGAAGTGAGCTGTAGCTCACGAAAGCTCATTCTCAAATAAATTGGTTAGTCTGTAAGGTGCCACAAGTACTCCTTTTCTTTTTGTAAAATAAATGTTGTTCACTTTGGCTTGTACCAGAAACCCAAATCCCAAACTCTGCAGCTCAGTCCCATTTATATATATTCTAATATAATTGTGAAGTGTTCTAATTTACATAAACACATTTTATTTTTAATCCTACTAGATCTTGGTCTCAAGGATTACCCTGTGGAACTCTTATTAGTGTGGTTTAACAGAAATATTTCCATTCCGTTTTATTTAGTTATCTTTCAGTTTACTGAATGTTCCCTTCTTGGATTATTAGAAGGTAAATCTGGTCACCTGCTCTACCTTCTCTATACCTAAGCATTGCTGTGTGGATCTCTGTCACATCCCAATTTACTCATTTGGGGTGAAATCCTGAGTCCATTGAGGTTAATGGGGTGTTTATCTGCAACTCCAGTTGGGCCAGAATTTCATTCCTCCTCTCTAGACTTAATAGTTTCAGTCTTTTCAAATTGCTTTTCATTTGGAAGTACCTCCAAAGCTCTACTTTGGGATCATGGTATAAAAACTGAATATCTTAAACTGTGTCTATAATGGGAAAAATCCAAACACTAAAAACTAACATACTGACATATGAGCAAGTTTTACTGCTCCTAACTTGAAGACTGTTGGAATCTGGGGTTCTGGGTCCATCTCCAATACTTAGAAGAGCTCCCACAATGTGTTACTGTGTATATCAAGTGTTCTAATTTACTACTTAAACAGTTTCAAGTACCATTGTAGTTTGACATATTTGGTGTCACACAAACAATACATGAGGACATTTTTATACCACCAGAAACAGGGACTCAAGGAAGCTCTTGTGGGATGAGGGGTGTAGAGGCAACCAGTAAAGGATGTTGTGAAGTTCACACACAAATACTTACAGTGGTATATATCAAATTGCCCTATTTACCCTATTTATTTTAAATAATGACATCAACTATGGTAATTGCTTCTAAAAATATAATCATGCCAAGATTTTTTTTGCACTACGCAGGTAGTGAAAGCTAAGCTCACCAATACTTTACTGTACAGTGGGAACCACTACTGATTCCCAAATACGCACCCAGCTATTTGAGTTATAGTTACAAATGTTTCCCTATAGCCAGTGCATAAGATTTAGAAAGATGAAATTCCATGTAGTGCTGATAACAAGGTATATTTTCCAGTCCATTACTTATTCAAAGTCTCATAAAGAATCAACATCCTGCATAAACATATTAGACATATACATCACTAACATCTACAGTGAAACTTAAAAAAAAAAGTACGTCAACACAAACACCACCAGCATTAGGCTAAAATGAGAGTAGCCATTTGAAAGTGACGGATTTAAAAGGCATCCTTTGTGACCTTCACAATATTTTGGTTACCTGTTTAAAAAGTTACAATATGCAACATGCTTTCTCAAATTACATGTAATTAAATTTTTCCAAAGACAAATACAATATGAGCATTCACCAAATTAAATGAAAGCCAAATACTGAATACTGGGATAAATGATTGGCCAACTTAATAATCTTTCGAAAGTACTGTCAGTCCTATCAAGCTATAAAAAAAGTACATATCTATAGTGACCACAGCAACCAAAATTTGTTTTGATACCATATGAAAAATTAGAGTTGGCACGGGGAGGGGGGAGAGCGGATGACAAAGGGGAAAGCCAACCATTTGTTTTCTACACCTTGTTTTACAACTGAGACTGCTAAGCAACATACAATTTTATAACTTTTTGAGGGCTGTTGAAAGAAATCATGTCTTTGGAAGGTCAAAGTCCCATTTTTTTTTTTTAAAAAGCCAGTAGAAAGCTTAGGGCCCTACATGCTAATGGATGGAATGCTTAACTCCCATAACTAGTCCAACTGAAATCATTAGGACTTTTCACTGTTGAAGCCAGGTTAGCTGGCAGCTTTGTAGCCTACTGGAGACTTTTTTAGATTCTTATAGGGTTCTTATTACCATAATATCTGAGCACCAAATTTGACGGAACAAAGAAGTCTGGTGTAAGGAACTGTTTGGAAACAGTTTCCAAGTCTGGTTTTCCAATAACAGTTGCAAACATAATAGACGGTTTAAAAAAAAAAAAAAGAGAGAGAGTTGGTTGCATACATTTTGAAACAGGAAACATAAGCACTATAAGGGAAATACTGTTTTGTTACATGTTCTTTTTTTGAAAAAAGAATCTTAATGCAATGACAACAATACAATTAATATTTCAATACTGCTTAACTATTTATAAAATACTTCACAGCCCATCTCTAGTCTAGGTTTTTTTACAACCTTATACCAAGAACAATATAGCTAATTATATTGTCACAGAGAAGCAGCAACATCCCACATACTCTGATTTTTCCCTGACTATATTTAGTTACCAATAGAGTTTCAGAATCAGAACAAAACAAACCATCCATCCAGCAATGTATAAGATCATATGTTTCAGAATAGGAGCCATCATATGTTGTACTTCTAGACCACAGGTCGAAAGATTTTGATTTTTTAAATAAAATAATGGTACATTACGTATCCCAGTTAAAAGTAAAAGTAGGAAATGTGAAGCTGGAATAAAACTACAATATTACTTCAGCCACACTACGCACTTTACAATGAACAGCAATGTATTCATCTACACATTGAACCATGTAAACCGAAATAGTAAATACAGTATTACGCATGTACAACACAGCCTACTTAACGTTACTGTTGGGATCTTAAAAAAATAGTAATAATAATAAATAATAATAATAATAATAATCACAAGTTAGACTACACAAAAGTTAGTCTGCCCATTTAAAAGTTACAGAAAATAAAGAAAAGTATTCCCTTTACTGTACAAGGTTAACATTATCCCAATCGGGATATGATTGTAAATGTAGTGGGAAACGGGAGTCCCCAGCACTGCTGCTGCTACCATCTGGGATTAAAATTTGTTTATATTTATGTTTGCATTGTCTTCACATCATGAAAAGACAACTTTCTGCCAAAAAAATCATAGGCTTGAATCATACAAACACCTAGGGAGAGGAAAACTCATTGAAGATCATCTTACGGAAACTCCCTTACACTGTACTATCAGGGAAGGAGGCAGCAGTTACTCCCCTCACCCCCACAGAAAAAGGTCATTGCCTATGCACTCCAAATTTGACAGATCAGTCCCCATGGGGATCACTCCCCAGGGTTCCAGACTCATTACCAGGACTCATTATCAGGGAGACTCTCCGACCATGAAAGCTCCCAGAGATGATGTGTGGAGGGAAGGAGAGGTGCTACGTGGCACATATTTTATAGCTTAGAACTTATTCATCATTTTTGCCTAGTTTCCATGAACCTGCTTAGTCTTTCCCAGTGTCCAACTCCTTCCCCGGCATGGGCCCCGGCCATGTGGAAATCCTTCTGTAAGGTCTATTATGGAAGAAATAGAGGGTACTTCTGCTGTTGGCACACTCTCTTCCACCTGGAAGAAAGGAGATCTATGGCCAGAGATTTTCCTTCACATGGATTTAAGTGGCACACACAGTAGAATACAGCAATAATCACAAAGCCCCTAAAAATCGCAGGATTAGTGATTCTCTCCAGTACTCAAGATCTCCTGTTCCTGATGTTAAGGTAAGTTTTTCTGGAAGATCTTGGTCTCCAACAAGATAAGAACTTCTTGCTTTATGCAAACAGTTCCAGTGACAACCTAGGAGCAACGGTCTTTCTTCCTGCTCAGAAACTGCACTGCCCCTGTGCCTGTCAGATAGGACAGAGAAGTGTGCAGTAATGTCACAAAAGCAGCACTAATCATAGCCAATACTACTGAGCATGCCTAGGGCAGTTGGAAAACTCATTTCCAAAAAGCATTTTCTTGTGTTTGTTTCGAACTTTTCAGACCAACTTAGTATTTTTACATCCCCCAAACGTCTCTATAACAATACAAAGTGCTTGTCCTCAGCAAAGCCTAATCCCATGCTAATTTTTTAGTTTAAGCCTTCAGCAGTTTTTGCTGTAGTTGTATTTTAGGGTATGTCAAACACTATGGAGAGTATACTGGCTTGGCTATGCCAGCACAGCCCCTTACCGTAGATGCAGCATATACTGACAGAAGCAGGGTTTGCTGTTGAAGGAAGACCACCTTCCTGAATGACAGTAGCTATATTGACAGAAGTACTCTTCCATACACTGGGGTTACGCCAGCACACGCCTGACCAAAGTAGCTACGCTGCTATGATTTTCAACGATACATCAAACCTTAAAAATTGGGAAAGCTGCTTTTACCAGATGAAGAGTATTTTTCTTCTTCTCTCACTAAGAAACAGCTGAAAGAATTTTGTTTAAAAAACTTTCCTCACACACACAAATTCACAGGAACAGCATGCAACTGCCACAAGAACCTGACACACATAGCCAGATGTGTGCATATGCTTACAACTTGCCAAAACACTTATTTATAAAGCACCAGAACTCAATTAATACCAAATATAATAATTGTAATTGTAACTAACTTCTGGAGTCAGTGGATACTGTCCACTATCACAGCACAGTGTTTTTTTGCAACCATGACTAGAACTGTGACCAGAGCTAGGAAATAAAGTTTTGTAATTTTCTATCAGTACTTCTGAGAGTCACTCTTGTTACAATATGCTTGGAATTTGCGTGGTCAGAGAATGAGAAATGAAGGTAAAAGTGCTAAAAGTGAAGCTTCTAGTTCCTACTTCATTACACCATTGAAAAGAACCTGTAGGGGCAGGTGACAATCTCCAGACTTCAGGAACTACAAGAGGGTTCTGTATTAGACAGCTGTTGAAAGCTTTAAACCAAAAAGGTGATTACATTCAAGCTACAAGGCAGCAAATTTCTAGTACCTGATAATAAAGTGGAACCTCTTATTTACGCTCCCCACAATAGGCATTAAACCAGAAAGTCAGACTTGTCTAAAACTGATGGAAAAGACAAGATGGTAACAGAGATTCAAGAAATTAATATAACCTAGAAATTAATATAACATATGGGGGCTGTCCAGCACACAAAGTAACTTGCAAACTAATTAGCATATTAAAAAAACTTGCATGAAACCTCAGAATCCCAACTGCACAATTGGTAGACTTTAGAGAAGATAATATTTCTGTTCTGCTGGATCTGGGCATCAGCAATGAGCCCATATAACAAGACAGATCCTACTAGACTTCTGGGGAATGGGAAGGAGGAAGCAGAAGTTTTGCTGCCTTCTCCTCCACACCCCACCCACTCCCAACAACTTTTTCATCTCCACATATGGACTTCTGAAAAGTTGAATCTAATATTCACCCTTATGATAAATGAAGTGTGGGGGGGGGGGGGTAGCTCCCTCTGATGGACACCCAGCCAGCCAGTTAGCTGTAAAATCCCTCTTGGTAGCTGTTCTCAGCTTGCTTTACCTGTAAGGGGTTAAAAGTCCCCCAGGTAAAGAAAAGTTGTCACCTGACCAAAAGAGCCAATGGGAAGGTAAAACTTTTAAAAATTGGGAAAGAAACTTTCCCTTTCTCTGTTGTTCTCTCTGGGTTGCAGGGATACAGAGCAGCAACTCTGTAAGCAGCTTTAAGACAGGTATGATTATAGATTATCAATTCATACCTCAAACTTACATATCTGAGGCTTCAGATAAGTAAGTAAAATTAGGGAATGTCTTAGAAGATGTGATCAGGTTTATTTTTTAAGGCTTGCGAACTCCTCTGTGCTAATAACCCCAGATGCTTCTGTTTGCTTGTAACCTTTAAACTAACCTCCAAGAAAGCTATTTTGGATGCTTAGTTTTTGGAATTGCTCTTTTAAAATCTAGCAAAAGCCTAAGTTCCAGAGGTATTTTCTTCCTTTTTGTTTTTAATAAAATTTACCTTTTTTAAGAACAGGATTGGATTTTTGGTGTCCTAAGAGGTTTGTGCATGTTGTTTGATTAGCTGGTAGCAACGCTAGTTTTCTCTTTCAGGTCTTCCCTGGAGTGGGGGGTGAAAGGGTTTGAGGGTACCTCACAGGGAGGAATTCCCAAGTGCTCCTTCCCGAGTCCAAAGGGGTATTTGATGTTTGGGTGATAGCAGCATTTACCAAGCCAAGGTCAGAGAAAAGCTGTAACCTTGGAAGTTTACTACAAGCCTGGAGTGGCAAGTATTAATTTTTAAAATCCTTGCAGGCCCCCACCTTCTGTACTCAAAGTGACAGAGTAGGGATTCAGCCTTGACAACCCTCACTAATTCTCAGGACATGGAGGGAGTCCACTGCAACCCAATAAAAATATTCATACACATGAATTCAGTGAAACTGTGAAATATAATTTAGTAAGTGTTTGTTGAGGTGTCTTGCTGCTCAAATTAGTACCACATAGGGCTGTCAAGCAATTAAAAAAATTAATCGCGATTAACTGCACGATTAGTCACTCTGTTAAATAATTACAGAATACCATTTAAATATTTTTGGATGTTTTCTACATTTTCAAATATATTGATTTCAATTACAACAGAATACAAAGTGTACAGCGCTCACTTTATATTTTTATTACAAATATTTGCACTGTAAAAAAACAGTATTTTTCAAATCACCTAATACAAGTACGGTAGTGCAATCTCTATCATTAAAATTGAATTTACAAATGTACAATTATGTACAAAAAATAAAGCAATGTAAAATTTAGAGCCTACAAGTCCACTCAGTCCTACTTCTTTTTCAGCCAATTGCTCAAATAAGTTTATATTGGCAGGAGATAATGCTGTCCACTTCTTGTTTACAGTGTCACCTGAAAATGAGAACAGGCAGTCGCATGGCACTGTTGTAGCCAGTGTCACAAGATATTTACATGCCAGATGCAATAAAGATTCATATGTCCCTTCATGCTTCGCCCACCATTCCAGAGGACATGCTTCCATGCTGATGACGGGTTCTGCTCAAATCCAAAGCAGTGCAGATTGATGCACGTTTATTTTCATCATCATGAGTCAGATGCCACCAACAAAAGGCTGATTTTCTTTTCTGGTGGTTCGGGTTCTGTAGTTTCCGCATCAGACTGATGCTCTTTTAAGACTTCTGAAAACATACTCCACACTTTGTCCCTCTCAGATTTTGGAAAGCACTTCAGATTCTTAAACCTTGGGTCGAGTGCTTTAGGTATCTTTTGGAAACCTCACACTGGTACCTTCTTTGCATTTTGTCAGATCTACAGTGAAAGCGTTCTTAAATTGAACATGTGCTGGGTTGTCATCCGAGACTGCCATAACACAAAATATATAGCAGAATGCAGGTAAAACAGAGCAGGAGACATACAATTCTCAATACAAAGCTAGAAGCACTTGATAGTCACACAAAGATTGAAGAAAAATTTAAGAAAAGAAAAATCAATCTATTCAACTGAAGTGTTAAAATTACCAGGGCTTTGGAGCAGAGCCCGCGGAGCAGCAGGTTTTTGCCTTGAGCTGGAGAGGAGCCGGAGCACAGCTCCAAAGCCCTGAAAATTACACTTAAATAGTCTCTCAGATCTCATCTTGTAGCAGACTAGCACCCATTACACCCCTCTTTGTTAGCAAGTGTTGATCCTCCTAAGAAAGAGTTAAGTGGGTTCTGCTGACTCACTAGAGCAGGTGGTACATTACTCCTCATGGACACAGCTTTTACAAAAGGATATCCAGAGTGTGAGTAGAGGAGTCCACAGATAAAAGCTATGGGATAGCAAAGCCGGCAGAAACTGTCCGAGTTAAATGTCATATCAGTGTTAATTTCAACATTAGTAAAACAAAACCCCCTGAAAGTTGGCAAGTTTGGTCTGAACTAGCACATGGACTGTGACAGACAGTAGACAGAGAATGGCTCTGCTACTGATTTACCAGCCAAAAGTCTGCTAGGTACTTTATAGACATGGAGGTATCTCCCCCATGCTCCGTGGAATGTCTTTCCATATACTTCTATGGGCTAGGTCTATCCGATTTAAAAATCCAAACTTCGCCCTCCTCATTCCAGTTTTTGCTGTAGGTCAGTTTTGTGTTCTGGGCAGAGTTTTCTTCATTCAGGAGAAAAGTACAGTGTTGATCTATGGAGAGGAAGCCAATAATATACTTTAACAAAGCTTTAGCTACTATTTTCACCTATTCACTTTTTCCCCTATCTGTCTTTCATCCATCCCAAAGCAACATTTAGAGAGGAGTCTTATGCCGGTAACAGATTCCCTATAGGGGAAAAAACTGGGTTACCATGGAATCAGTCAATTAATTTTAACACCTGCTTACTAAGATTGATCAATCATCTTTGATGTCTCTGCTAGGTTGCTATTCCTCAATTTAGAAAAAAAAAACACTCACATGAGAATTAATGGGCCCCAAGACTCCCTAGAGTCTTTCCCTTATGTTAATGCTTTCAATGTTTGCTAATTCAAGTCACTCATTCCCAGAGCTCAACTAATTATAGATCCTTTTCCAGGAAGGAAGGCTTTATTTTAAAGAAAGATCCCAGTTCTGTGTGTATGAAGCCTCACCTTAAAATCCCAAAGAATCCCAACACACTTTTCACCTCTACCAGTCAAGTTGAAATCAGTTAATAGTGCATTTTTAATCTTGTATTCACTCACACACACACTTCAAACACAGAATTCCACATTAAAACAATATAGGTATGTTCAAAGTCACAACAGAATTCTATATTCAATTAATGTTTTATATACCTCACATTTACATCTTGTACATTAATTTTAATTGCATGTACAATAGTTCAACATGCTTATCAATAACATCTCTTCTCTTGTTGAAACATTCTCTACAATAATTTTTATTGATTGGAGCAACAAGTGTCAGTGGGGTCACAGAGAGTCATCACCTACAAGTGTCACTGTGAAAAACCTAGCCATGGGCTGCACATGACTACAGCAGACGGTTCTACTTCATAGACAAATGAGAATGGGATAGGCTAGTTCCAGTATAACAAGAAAGCCTCCCCATATTCTGCACAAGTCAGAAAGGCCTTCAAATCACATGGCTGCAAAGCAAAGTTTATGATATCACTTTCCCACTTCTGCACCAATATTCCAGCTGCTATCTATTCAAGACATTTACAATACACTAATCACCACAGCGTTAAGCACCATGCTAAATTTCATGGCTCATAAGTCATTTGTGCTACCAAATAATGGTAGACTTTATACAGCCCCCACTTAGAGTAACGGCCAAATTGGGTAAGTATTTATAGTGCTACATTACTACCACATAGGTTTTAACAGAGTACATTTTTCTTCTCAAAGTAAAGCTTTATGGTGCCCAATCTCGATAACTTTTCCAGAACAGTACATCTTTAAAAGCAGTTCTCCCAAATAAGCAAAAAGCTTGTTCTGTAACAAAATCATAATGTTGGCATCAGTGACACTCTTAATTATGCAAAAAGAAAAGGAGTACTTGTGGCACCTTAGAGACTAACAAATTTGAGCATAAGCTTTCGTGAGCTACAGCTCACTTCATCGGATGCATTCAGTCGAAAATACAGTGTGGAGATTTATATACATAGAGAACATGAAACAATGGGTGTTACCATACAGACTGTAACGAAAGTGATCACTTAAGATGAGCTATTACCAGCAGGAGAATGGGGGGACGACCTTTTGTAGTGATAATCAAGGTGGGCCATTTTTCCAGCAGTTGACAAGAACATCTGAGGAACAGTGGAGGTGGCGGGGGGGGGGGGCTGTTAGTCAGCATCCTTCCCAGGGCAGTTGCTCCAGCGGCAGCACCATCATCAGCCTGGGCTGGTGCCGGAGCCGCGCGTGGCAGGCAGATTCCTCCCGCGAGGAGCTCGCGCTACGGGCCTGGCGGCGCGAGCGGCGGCTCCGGGCAGACCAAGGGAGGAGGAAGGGGGTGGGTAGGCATCGCACCGGCCAGGCGGTGCCGAGCGGTGATTACAATGAGCCCTGGAAAATGGCTGCTGGGAAACTGTCAGCCGGGACAGCGGCCGGCTGCTCCCCCCCCGTAGGGGGAATGGTGGGCAGATAACCGCTAAGTTAATTGCTTGAATAGAGACTGGGAGTGGATGGGTCATTACACAAAGTAAAACTATTTCCCCATGTTTATTCCCCCCCACCCCCCCGTTCCTCAGACGTTCTTGTCAACTGCTGGAAATGGCCCATCTTGATTATCACTACAAAAGGTCCCCGTCCCCCCCCCCCCGCCCTCCTGCTGGTAATAGCTCATCTTAAGTGATCACTCTCGTTACAGTCTGTAAGGTAACACCCATTGTTTCATGTTCTCTATGTATATAAATCTCCCCACTGTATTTTCCACTGCATGCATCTGATGAAGTGAGCTGTAGCTCACGAAAGCTTATGCTCAAATAAATTTGTTAGTCTCTAAGGTGCCACAAGTACTCCTGTTCTTTTTGCGAATACAGACTAACACGGCTGCTACTCTGAAACTTTTAATTATATGCACCCTAGAATAGAGTGGCTAATGGACAAATGCATTCTGATTTTACCAAAACCCCTAAGGACCCAAGTCTTAAACAGTGTGCATTTAGCTAAGGAAATGTTGACCTTTTAATATGCAACTAGACCTTCCTCTAGGTGGGGATGGATTCTTAGCATTCTACTGGAATTGAGCAGAGTGCCATGAGGCAAAATGTAACCATCAGGCTTCTTCCCATTAAGTTCACCTGACAACTGCAACTGATGTAAACAAACAACAAATGGTTTAATACTAAATAATCAAGAAAATCCCTCTAAGGGCTAATGCCTAAAGGCATTCTAGTGTCATCAGCTTTAGTAACCCATCAGAGAATATATTCATTAATTACAAGCTTTGGAATTTAATCAAAAGATTAAAGTTTGACCTAGCCCTTGTACTATTAGGATATGCTGTGACTGGTATCAAGCTCAGGATATAGATAATCCCTTTGAAGCAAGGCATTCCTGGCTCTAAAAGCATGTCTACTGCTGATCATCGTACCTAAAGAAGATCCACAGAGGCTTCCCCTCCTGTCATTCACAATCATCCTGACAATTAGCCCATGGTTCCAGGGTTATTGGCCAGTTACAAAACCCCAAATCCTTCACACATGCTTAACATATCAATTTTAAGTGTAGTTAGCATGCAGATGAAACAGCTTAATATCTCCACCTTTCATATTTGTCCTCCCTTTTCCAAGTCAGTCAACAAATCACTAATGGAACAACACAAGATCATCAAGTTCTCGGGCAAATTCTGCTCTTCGCAGAACAGGTACATTACTTTAGTTCACTTAAGGAACGGTTGCAAGACATGTTGGCTAGAGTGACTTGTTTGCCTGAAAAGTATGCTCCTTTCGCTCACCTGCACCCAGAATCAAACATTTTTTTTAACATTCATAATTATTAAAGATAATATGGAAGCCATCTTGTTTAGCTTTCATTTGCCAAAAGAGAAAAACTTTTCCCAAATCTAAATAGGTTTTAAATAATTTAGTTGACAGTATTCTCTCTTTAAATTCCCCTGGAAAAGAATTTGTGATGTTGCCTCTGACAGATATCAAGCACATTGTTATTGTTAACTAGCTATCATATGGTATTTTTCAGCTGTAGATCTCAAAGTGCTTCATAAGAAAGGGTGAGTACAATTTAGCCATATCTGATATGAAAAGAAAACAGAGAGGTTAAGTGATTTGTCTAAGGTCATGCCACAGATTAGTGGCAAACTGGCAGCAGAACATCGGTCACCTCACTCCCAGTCTAGTATCTTGTCCACTGAGCTTATGCTAACTTCCTTGTAAGCAAGCTTGTGGAAAGAGCAGAGTGACAGCACTAGACACTCAGTCTTCCATTGTATCCACAGAATAGATAAATCACGGAACATATCAGTGTATCCTTCCCCACACCGTCCAGTCAGCATGTATTAGTCCACTTTCAGGAGTGAAAACATAGTTCAGTCTCTTTGACTCATTCAGCCCTTGCAGGGGGATTTCATAAATTAAGCCTCACCACCCCAACACCACCTCCTCTTCCCAAAGAGCCATAATTAACCCATGTTATATTGTTCAATAATGAACAGAAAGCATGTGTATATGATGCTAGGTGTATGTTAATTAATGCCTGTCTTGTTAGGCCACTTGAAAGAAGGTTGGTGGGAGGAGGAGTGGAATAAGAGAAAGATTTTAGTCCCCTGAAGGAAAATCATTCAAATGTATTAACATTTTTGCCTTCAGTAGGGAAACCCCTGGAGACACATGTCATTTTCATAAGGGTCCCAGAGAGGACAGCAGTATTAGACAGACTCTCTTTCCTTAACCTGTGTATCATTTTAACATTAGCCTTAATAAAAATTTTAAATCTGTATTCATCAGTTCAACATCTGATCTGTATTTGTGGGAGAGAGGGGGTGGACTTGTGTGTTGGTCCTATTCCATCTCCAACTTCTGTAACCTTCTTCAGTCTCACACCCACAAAATCATGCCAGGCACAGCGAAACACAGCAGGCACCTGCGCAGGAAGGGGGGGGGGGGGAGGAATGATCACACATTAAGCAGAGACTTACCTGAACCGGCCCTGGCAATGCTGGCACTGGTCTCCTACCCAGCCCTGGTCACAGAGGCAGGTGGAGTTGACGCACCGCCCGGAGAAGCAGGAGGTCCTCTCGCAGGGCTTGGACTGGGACACCTGGGCACAGAGCACCAGGTACAGGACGCCGTAGACGAGCAGCCAGCTGTTCATATCCAGCAGCGAGGCGGAGCCACAGGAGGACGAGGAACCAGGTCTCCAGACTCCGTGGGGCGCAGCGGAGCCTGCCACCCTCCGCCAGCCGCGCCCCAGGTCCATCTTCGCCGCCGGACGGGCGGCCCGGTACTGACCCCTCGCCCAGCGCCGCCTGCCGGGAAAGCAGCCACCCGACCCGCGCCGGACGGCGGCACGGAGGGAGGCTGCGGGCGGCCCCCACCCGCAGCCGCTGGGAGACCGTCCTGGAGAGAATTAATCCTGTCAGGAGGAGCCAACCCCCCCACCGCCGCCCCCGACCCCAGCGCCGCCGCCACCCGTGAGGTAGAGCCCGGCCCTCGCAGCCCCGCTCCCCTCCTCCACCTGGGGGGGGGGGGGCTGGCTCGTGACCGCGCGGTTCCGCCTCACTAGCTCCCCCCTCGCCGCTGATAACGGGACACCCCCATGGGCAGCAGCGGGGAGGCAGCGGCCGCCTCCTCTCCCCTCAGCTGGGGACTGAGCGCTCCCGAGCCCTCCGCAGCATCCCCGGCCCGGGGGCGGGGGGATCCAGCCGCAAGCGGAGGGGCGGGGAGCGGTTATCTGCCCCCCCCCGCACCGTTCCCCCTACACGGGGGGGAGCAGCCGGCCGCTGTCCCGGCTGACAGTTTCCCAGCAGCCATTTTCCAGGGCTCATTGTAATCGCCGCTCGGCGCCGCCTGGCCGGTGCGATGCCTACCCGCCCCCTTCCTCCTCCCTTGGTCTGCCCGGAGCCGCCGCTCGCGCCGCCAGGCCCGTAGCGCGAGCTGCTCGCGGGAGGAATCTGCCCGCCGCGCGCGGCTCCGGCACCAGCCCAGGCTGATGATGGTGCTGCCGCCGCTGGAGCAACTGCCCTGGGAAGGATGCGGACTAACAGCCCCGCCCTCCCCACACACAGCTGGAGCGTGGGGGTTATTTCACAGTAGCCCTCGGCCAGCTCCCTTGTCCCAAACACCTCTGCCCGCTCCCCCACCCCATTAAATAAATAAACCTGTGCGGGCGGCTGCTGGTCAAGAGAAACCCCTCCCCTCCATGCTAAAGCAAGGGCTGAGATTGCAATGCTTTCTCCCAGCCACCCTGCTGCTGCTCCTGCAGCAGCTGCTTCACATGCGAGACAATCCAACTACCCCACCAAGAGAGCTGAGCATGTGCAGCCGCGGAGCCCCTTAAAGGCACAGCGCGTTGGCTGGGTTTGCACGGGGGCGGGACCACGCACTGCGCGCACGGGTTTGTTGTCTTGTTAAACAAGAAGTGAAGCGGGTCTTCCAAACCTTCAGATGAGCACGGGGAGGAGGCTTTCACAAATATTTCCAACCGCTATGACACGCTGAAGGGAAAAACCACACCATGTTTTCTTGTTTCGGAGTGCCCTGCTTTATTCAGGGGCTACTTTTCCTCTTTTATCGCTGGATAGGAAGGAGGAAAGCCATTCTTGTTTCCAACACCAGGGTTTTGTTTTTTTTAAAAAAAGCTGTAACACGAAAGTAAGAGCAAAGTACAGTGACTTTCTCAGTATCAGTGTAATTTTACTGCATTCTTATTTTCCCACATTTCCTAGAATGCCTTCAAAACAAACACCCACCAACTGCAGAACTACCTCAGTTTACCATGTACCATTCACCATCTCACCCGCACTCCATCTACTATCCATCTCTCCAATAGTCCAAACTTATGAGCAGCTACAAACCGTAGCTTTTTATTGATTTCATTTAAAGCAACCCACCTTCTTTCCAGTCCTGCCCTGTATAATGTCCTACTCAAAGTTACACCATCCTGAAGCCTGGCTGAAGTGACTGGCTCACTACAAAAGCAATTTTCCCTCTCTTGGTATTGACACCTCCTCATTAATTATTGGGTGTGGACCACAGACACCCTGACTAAATTGGCCTTCAACATTGGTTCGCTACTCATAAGGTAATTCCCTTCTCTTCATGTGCCAATATATTTTTATGCCTGTATCTGTAATTTTCACTCCATGCATCTGAAGTGGTTTTTTACCCACAAAAGCTTATGCCCAAATAAATGTTAGTCTTTAAGGTGCCACCAGACTTCTTGTTGTTTTTGTGGATACAGACTAAGACGGCTACCCCTCTGATCCTGAAGCCTGGGAAAGGCCATATTAATCACTGAAGCAATGTCTGATTTAGAGTCTGATATTTCTCCACCCTGCAGAGCTGGGAATGGAGTTTTATGCCACTTCTCCTTTCTGAAGAGTTTCAGCATTCATTTCCAGCCCTGAAAAGTCTCCAGCTAGTGGACTCTAAAATCATAAAAAGAAAAGGAGTACTTGTGGCACCTTAGAGACTAACCAATTTATTTGAGCATAAGCTTTCGTGAGTTACAGCTCACTTCATCGGATGCATTTCTCTAAGGTTGCCACAAGTACTCCTTTTCTTTTTGCGGATACAGATTAACACGGCTGCTATTCTGAAACCTGTCATCTAAAATCATAATATTTTAAGTGTCTAGAAAAGGGTATTTTAAGTGTCTAGAAAAGGGTATTTTAAGTTATATCTAGAGGTTTTAACAGTGCATTGTGCATCTTTACTATAATATCGGAGAACTCAGAAGCTGAGAACTTACAAACCTCTGTAATTTGATTAGATCATGATAACCAAGGTTCCTGGTTTTATAGGCAGAGGATTAAAAAAAAGTTTTAAAACCCCCTAAATACTCTCAAAAAAAATTATGCAACATACCGTATACACTGTCAGTGGTTCTCAACCTTTTCCATACCACGTTCCTATGTTACAATTGCGTTAAAAAAAAAAAAAGTTTGGGGAGCCCCTTGCTATCTATCCAGAAAAGAGAGAGAGAGAGAGACAGACAGACAGACAATGGTCACAACCTTCTGAAACTGTGCATAACCCTGAGGTTGAGAATTTATGATGTAGAATCATAGAATTGTAGGACTGGAAGGGACTTCAAGAGGTCTTTTAGACAAATCCCCTGCACTCAAGGCAATATAAGCATGTAAACAATGTCTGATGTAACAAAAATTGTGTGAAAGGAAAACCAGTTCTCTTACTTTTAGTGTTTTGAAAGAGATGAACCTGAGTGACAAAGTTAATTTCTCAAATTAGATCCAAATCTGAACTTTCCAAAAATTCAGTGACATTCATATTTGGTTTTATGCCTTAGCCCGTGAAAGAGACAGGCCCATCTTTTCTTGACTCATATGCTGACCTGAACTTCCCCAAAATCCAGGAGACTGAAAGGATCCCGGTGCTTAGTGTAGTAGGAAGGGAGTCTGAAATATAAGGCCTTGTATCAGAAGCCTGGTTATAGGCCTGAACTAAGGTAGTGGTCAATGCTTTGCTACTATCAAGCAAAGTCAAGCTGTGAGCAAGAGGCAAGCCCTGCTCACAGAACCAGGCAAAGAACAGGGCTGGTTTTGCAAAAAAATAAAAAAACCACCACACACGTTCCTAAGAAAGGCTAGGCACAGGACACTAACGCAAACACATTCCAGAAGACAGGTACCAGAATACCCCAATACCAAGTACTGTACAAACATCTCTTCCTGCCCCCGCCCCAAAATATAACAGGAACATGCTGACCTCTCTTAAAAGATAAGGTCAGGATGACAGTATAATGCAGAGGTGGACAAACTACAGCCCGCGGGCCCATCCTGCCCGGCCCCCAAGCTCCTGGCCTGGGAGGCTAGTCCCCAGCCCCTCCCCCAGTGTTCCCCCTCCCCCGCAGCCTCAGCTCACTGCACCGCTGGCACAATGCTCTGGGCGGCGGGGCTGCAGAGCCATGGCCTGACCCGGTGCTCTGTGTTGCGCGGCGCGGCTGCCTGCCCTGCTGCAGCTGCGCCGCCAGCCACCTGTGCTCCAGGCAGCACGGTAAGGGGTCACAGGACGGGGGGGTGGATAGAGGGCAGGGGAGTTTGGGGGTGGTCAGGGGCCGGGCATGTGGATAGGGGTCGGGGCAGTCAGAGAGTGGGGAACGGGGGGGTTGAATGGGGGCAGGGGTCACGGGGGGGGCTGTCAGGAAGGAGATGGGGGGTTGGATGGGGCAGTGGGGGGCAGTCAGGGAGAATGGGTGGTTGGATGGGGCAGAGGTCCCAGGGGGGCAGTCAGGAAGGAGGGGGGGTTGGATGGGGCTCCAGGGGGCGATTAGGGGTGGGGATTCCAGGGGCACTCAAGGGACTGAGAGCAGGGGGTGTGGATGGGGCAGGGGTTCCCGGGGGGCCATCAGAGAAAAGGGGGGGTTGCATGGGGCAAGAGTCCCGAGGGGGCCGTCAGGGGGCGAGAAGTGGGGGGGGTCGGATAGGGGGTGGGGCTGGGCCACGCCTGGCTGTTTGGGGCGGCACAGCCTCCCCTAACCAGCCCTCCGTACATTTTCAGAAACCCAATGCGGCCCTCAGGCCAAAAAGTTTCCCCGCCCCTAGTATAATGGATAAAGATGTTTTGATCGAACCAACATGTACAAGGTAGTGGGTGGTAAAACCCCACGTCAGGGGGCAGTAACTAACCTGTCAAAGGGGCAATATGTAACTTGTTTGAATTGCTGTATAAAATGAAGCCTCAAAGGGAGTCTCTCTGTCTAGCCTAGGGAGGAACAGAAAGTCCCGCCATTCACTAAGCTGGCCCATTGTTACAGGCATACACGTATTAGTGGTCTGGTAGAGTCTTTGGGGTACAGGTACTCAGAGCCGTCCCTTGGGTGGGGCGAATCAGAGCGACCGCCCCAGGCCCTGCGCTTTGGGGTGACCCCGCACTTCGATAAAATCAGGACTGTGCTGATATTTAGCCCTTTGTTCTGCATCACGATTGATGTACGATCGGGACTCCATTTGTCCCGATATTCAGGTGAGGAGACGGGCAGGGAGGCGAGGCGTGAGGCGGGTGGGTAAGCAGGGTGAGGAGGCAAACGAAGAGGAGAGTGGCAGACGGGGGAGTGAGACACGCCGGACGGATGGCAAGGAGACTAGCAGGGAGGCAAGCAGCAGGCAGATGGGCGGGCAGCAAGGAGGAGAGCAGCAGGCAGGCGGCGGGGGGGCTGGGTTGAGGAGGTGAGTGGCGGCCGGGTAGGTGGGCATGCTGGTCGGACAGCAAGGAAATTAGTGGGGAGGGCCCCGCACCTCTCTAGGGACAGCCCTGCAGGTACTAGTACCATGCCACATCGACAATAAACTTGACTGGTACCTTTGTACCTTAAAGGATCTTGTGGTCACTGGGCAGTTCATTCGAGGTCTGCTGTGCCAGCTACCTGCGCAGAGCTGGAATAGCTTACAGAGGGAACACATGCAGCCAAACATCTAACCACACTTAGATGCCACAGTGATGGATATAGTACTCAATTACTATTCTTATTTGTATTATGGTAGGGGCTGGCCTTTTCTGAAAGGCTTTGTATTTTGCCAGACTGGTGAGAGACTTTGTGGGAGTTGGCACCATGGCCTGTTCTTCCCCCTTCCTTGTGTCTCCCAGCCAGAAGGAAGGGGATAGCTGGAAGCTCTCACTCCTGTCCGCCCCAGCCCCAAGCAGAGCCCGCTGTGCATAGACATTTTCTGCCCAAGACTGGGCTGGCATCGAACCAGGAGCCCCTTGGCACACAGCGTAGAATGCACTTGATGCGCCATCAGGCTCCCAGCCTAGCTGCACATCCAAACCCATTGGCAAGGGGCAGACAGGCACATGGTTGCACTGAGGGCACAGGGAAGGGCAAAGGCTTTTCTACAGCTTCACTCCCCCATGCACAGATGCCTACAGTCTATGCAGACTATGCTGGACGTTCGCAGGCTTCGCTGGTTGGGACACGTGGAGCACGTGCCTCAAGATAGTCTGCTGAAGGCTGTGCTCTATGGCCAACTTAAGAACAGCCTGCAATGCAGAGAAAGGCCAAACCTTCAATACAGCGACAAGGCCAAGCAAGGACTCAAGAAATTCAGCATTCCCACCGACAACAAGAAAAATCCTGCCCGCAATTGTTCAGGTTGGAGAAGCCGGGCTGAGACTGGTGCAGTCACCATGGAGAACTATTAGAGTGCCCAGATTGAGGCCCACAGGCAAGCCAGGAAGTAGAGTATGTTTCAACTTCCATCTGGTGAGCTGACCTCTAGCCTCTGTGAGAAGGTTTGCTGCTCACGCATTGGGCTCTTTTCCCACACCATTGCTAAGCACCACTGACGGGCAGACTTATCGCATCTTTCATCTGTCAAGATGTTGGATGGCCATATAGAGGCCCCAACCAAGATCAGGGGCCCATTGTGCTAAGCACATATACATAGTTAAAGACAGTCCCTGTCTTGAAAAGCCTATAGTGTTAATAGACAAGACAAATACAGCATGGCTGAGAGGTAAAGTGTTTTGCCCAAGGTCACACCAGCAGGGCAGAGTTATGAATAAAACCTGAGCCTCTGGGCTTAGTCCAGGGCTCTATCCCCAGGACCACACTGCCCCACTAACCAAGTCTAGATAGATAATTTTGTTTTTCTGATTCAGGCCCATTTCTTCATTATTAAACATCTTTCTTTGTATGGGTTTTGTAATGAATCAGCGAGTTCAAGCAATGTGTGAGGAAATGGAAATTATGCTGCTGCTTTATACTTTATGAAAAAAGCTCAATCCTGAATTTATGCCGAACAGTCTGTTAATTGTGCCAAATGAAATGTCATTAAGTCTACTGAACAACCGTCTACTGTTAAGGAGTGATATGAGATCAACAACTGAGTTAATTTAAGATTAAGTATCAAGATACAACTGGAGTTCAAAGATCAGTTATTCATTTCAGACCATATGAAAATTCAAAGCAGAAGGAAGAGACCTTCATAAATAATCTTCAGCCCATGTTCAGCATTCTCTCTTGATTTTTCCTACTCCCCTTATGCCAAGGAACAGAGCAGGAAAAACTGCTCCATCTTTCTCGAACATCTGATGTAGATTTTGTTTCAGATTTATGGAAGCCAGCCAAGTTTTTAAAGCAGTCAATCAAAGCAAAGGTAATTCCAAAGGCTCACTGCAGCCCTTTAACAACCAAGAGCTCTGTTCAATAGCTCAATTATCAGTATTCCAGCAGTATGTTTGTTCATTCATTAAACACCAATTTTCCCTCCCAAGTATATGCATGAAAAGTACATAGAAAGGAAAGGAAAAAAGTATATCAGGATGTTATATTTTTGATAGTCAACTAGAAGACTTATGGACAAGAATTGCAGGAGCTATGCTGGGAGACAAACTGAAAAAAATATATTGGGAGTCATAAGACTTGGGAAATTAAGAAAAAATAGAAAGATTTATTCCTATTGACCAAAACAGTCGAGTTCTGTGGCTAAAATAACTGAAGATCTCTTTAGAGGTTTCTGGGTGTAGGAGAAGAGCAAGGAGGAAACATGCATTTGCTAATTGGACAGGTCAGACAGCTGTCTCTGTAGCTGAACAGTAACTGGCCATCCATGTAAATGAAGGAATACAAACCTTTTGGGTGTTGTGTATCACATCACTTCAGTTCATTATAGTTTTCATAATCCTAGTGAATGAGAGATATGCAGACACCAGTACTGGTTCTCTGGTACTCTAATTTGATGAGGAATTTTTCTATCAGTAGGAGTTAACAAATGTATCTGCTAGGGGAAGGCAGAGCTGTCAATTCTTTCCATCATTACATGTAGGACTGTAAGATATTCCACTTTTCTTGGATGTGTAATAGTCTGAATCATTCCTTTCTCAAGTGCTTGATATGGAAATCAAAAGCAAGTAAGTATGTGACTAACTCATTCATCCGGAAAAGGTTTTAAGTTACTGAAAGAGAGAACCATTTAAGCTTAGATAAAGAAGAGACTCTAAGGCTTTGTCTACATTGGCAAGAGAAAGACAAAACTTTTGTCGTTCAGAGGTGTTACACACACACACGCACACGCACACCCCCGAAAGACAAAAGTTTTGTCCACGACAAGCACCGGTGTGAACAGTGCTTGGTCAGCAGGAGCACTCTCCTGCCGACAACACAAACTCCGCTCGTTGGGGGTGGAAGTTGTTTGTTGGCAGGAGAGCCAACAAACAGTGGCTACACTGCATGACTTTTAGCAGCACAGCTGTAGCGACACAGCCATATCGCTAAAAGCTGTGCGGTGTAATGTAGTGTCGCTCGTTGGGGGTGGAAGTTTTTTGTCAGCCTGAGAGCTCTCTTCTGCTGACAAACAGCAGAAACACTGCACGCCTTTTAGTGGCACGGCTGTAGCAGCACAGCCAAATGATGCTACAGGAGAGAGTTTGAACAAACCTCTTCAGGAGCATGCTTCCAGTGTAGCAGGATGCTCTTCTTACAATTACAGACTAAAGATTGTAATAGACACACATTATGGTTTCTAACCATCAGAGGAGTAAAGTTCTGGAACAGGCTTCCAAGGGAAGCAGTGGTGGCAAAAGACATATCTGGCTTCAAGACTAAGCTTGATAAGTTTATGGAAGGGAGGATATGTTGGGATAGCCTAATTCTGGCAATTAATTGATCTTCAGCTATCAGCGGTAGATATGCCCAATGGCCTATGATGGGATGTTAGATGGAGTGGGATCTGAGTTACTACAGAGAATTCTTTCCTGGGTGTCTGGCTGGTGAGTCTTGTCCACATGCTCAGGGTTTAGCTGATTGCCATATTTGGAGTCGGGAAGGAATTTTCCTCCAGGGCAGATTGGCAGAGGCCCTGGGGGGTTTTCACCTTCCTCTGCAGCGTGGGGCACTGGTCACTTGCTGGAGGATTCTCTGCATCTTGACATCTTTACACCAAGATTTGAGGACTTCAATAGCTCAGACATAGGTTAGAGGTTTGTTACAGGAGTGGGTGGGTGAGATTCTGCGGCCTGTGTTGTGCAGGAGGTCAGACTAGACGATCATAATGGTCCCTTCTGACCTTAAAGTCTATGATATGGGGGTAGGCAGGGTAACCCACACAAAAAGCTGAAGCACTGCAATAGAGAGAAAAAGCCAAGGCAACAAATACAAAGTCTTTTAAAGCTATTGCTATACAAAGCTAGGGCGCTAGTACAATAAGAGGAAAAAACTTACTGCGACATTTAAGGCCAAATAGCAGAACAGCTAAAAATGCTGAGTTTCTACCTACATACAGGGCTATATTGTGCACCTTAAACTATAGCCCTCATTGTGGGAGGTTGTGGAGTGGCAGCCAGGCAGTAGGAGCCCAAAGGTTCTCAGTGGTAGCTGATGACAGAACAAGGAGTAATGGTCTCAAGTTGCAGTGGGGGAGGTTTAGGTTGGATATTAGGAAAAACTTTTTCACTAGGAGGGTGGCGAAACACTGGAATGCGTTACCTAGGGAGGTGGTGGAATCTCCTTCCTTAGATATTTTTAAGGTCAGGCTTGACAAAGCCCTGGCTGGGGTGATTTAGTTGGGGACTGGTCCTGCTTTAAGCAGTGGGTTGGACTAGATGATCTCCTGAGGTCCCTTCCAACCCTGATATTCTATGATTCTATGATATAGTCCATGAGCTAGACAACTTTTGGTATCATCGGGATGAGCAAGTTCCCATCTTTTTTTTGTGAAAGATCCATGCATACACATTACAAAAATATGAGTTGGACCTTTCTGCATCACAGCTTAAAGGTGGAGTTAGGTTTGTTTCCATGGAAACCGGATATGTAAGGGTAAACACACTGGGTGAAAAATGGGTATGGGCCATCTTTTGATTAAAAAGGAATACATCTTCACCAATTTTGGGTAATTATGGTTTTCATTAAAATAATAACTATGCAAATAAGACAAATGAGCATAGCCATTGCAGGGGCAACTGCCAACAACCTAAAAGGGGAGCCATGCTTCACATGAAAAAATATTTTGATTCTACAGGCATTACCATTATTTTTCAACTTAAAATCAACTTTTTAGTTAGTTGTACACAGTAAGGTACTGTAACCTAAGATTTATGGGTTTGTCCCTTTATTTGCTTCACAACTGTGATGCAGTTGTGATTACTGAAAGAATAATGGAATCAGATTCAGTGGTTCCCAAAGAGCACCCACAAACAGAGCATAAGTCTAAAAACACATGTGATACCTGATGTGGGGGCTCCTTTCACAGATCTAACCAAACCAAGAGACCTGGAATCATGGAAGAATCTTTTAAGAGCCACAGAGATCCAAAAAGGTGCTGCCATTATGCAATATAAAAGACACCAAAGAAGTATCTAACATATTTTATCACCTAAATTGTTAAAAGATCTTCACACACAAGAAAAGTCTGCCACAGCTTGAAAAATAAACAAAACTTTCCAGCTGCAGTGAAGAAATTGGCCATGAATCACACAAATCAATAAGGGGAATGATATCATCATCCACCAGAGTATATATAAGTCTGTATGTTTTTATGATCAAGTATCGAAGTACATGAAAGGAACCAAGTCCTGAGAGCCACTGTGTCAAACAGTAGATCTCAGGTCAGATAGGACCGTATGGAAGAGAGCAAAAGAAAATATGGACAGAAAGATATTGGCTGTTGCATCAGGAGAGTGGGGAGCAGCAGAAGCACACTATCACAGATTTTATTGTAGAGCCTACAAAACAAGACCAATAGATAAGCACAAGTGTTGTCAACATGAAGATGATGATATCATGCATTCTATGAAAGAAAAAGAAGCATAGGATAGGCTATTCAATTATATCTACACTGATTTGTTTTCAAAGCCTTGTGTTGTATCAATGATGAATCTCTCTCAGAAATTGGTGGCCAGTATGAGTTCTCTTGTTATGGGGGGGGTGGGGGGGGAAAATCAAGCCACAAACAAAGAAACATGTTTGGAGAAAACTGGAAGCAGAATTCAGTAATAGCCTGTAGGTTATATCAGATAATAATGCCAAAACATGGTAATACCAGATAACCTTCCTGCGGCAATGTTAATTAAGGAGAATCTAAGAATAGACTCTGAACTGGATGCACTTTTGTCAGAAGACCATGATCAGGTCTTGAAGCAAATGTGCTGTGGTCATGTGGTTGGATCTGAAGAAATCCAACATTGATCAACCATGGCCTCCACAGCCAGAGAGTTTTGATAATGATTACACCCAGGGGTGAAAGTAAGGCAGTACGGGCCAGTACGGCATACCGGTAAAAAGTAGCAGCCTGTACCGGCCCGTACCGCTGACTTTAAAGTGTGTGAAAGCCACGGATGGGGGGGGAGGGCATAAAAAGGGTAGTGACATTAAAGCGCTGCTGCGGCAAAAGGACCCTGCTTAAAGCACTGCCACGGCAGTGCTGTAACATCCCTGTCCCTTTTGCCCCCCCGGCAGCCGATGGGGGGGGGACAAAAGGAGCAGCTACCCCAGGGCCAGCTATTTAAAAGGGCCCGGGGCTCTGGCCGCTGTGGCGGTAGCAGCAGCGGCCAGAACCCCGGGCCCTTTAAATCGCCACCGGAGTCCCCGACCCCGCCCTGCTCCGCCCCTTCTGCCTGAGGCCCCGCCCCTTCAGGAGGGGAGAACGGCCCCCCGTACCAGTAAGAGAAATTTTACTTTCACCCCTGATTACACCTCAATGCGAATATCTCTCAGACTTCCTCAAGGTGTTTACATGGGATACAAAAGAGACTACACCAACCTCACAAATTCAAAGGTTCATACAGTCCTTTTCCCAAGATTATATATATGCCATTATTGGCGGTGTGCAGAAATCTGCCAGGCACAAACCGTGGATATTGAAATCCCTCACTGGCAACATGGAGTTGATTAAGATACTCAGATGACTAAGTCGTGGGATATCTTATAGTCAGCTGGAGGAAATGGACACTGCCCTCTGTGACAATCAGGGTCCAGACACCCCCGGGGGAGGACAGAGGGTCTGAACTCCAAAGAATAAACAATTGAGTCAACTGACTTATAGTACAACAAGCTTGTATACAAAGTGTATCAAGAAAGATATTTTATGAAAGCTAGTGACACACTTGTCTTGAATAGCAACACAGGAGAAAAACTTTATCTGGGGACACACTTGAATACTTTCAAAGGTGTACTGCATTATAAAAAAGAAGAGGAAATAACCCATCCCTTAGGGGGGAAAGGAGACAGCACCCTCTCATTCTGTGAACACTGGACCCTCTTTCTTGGAGAGTTGGAGATGCTGGGAGCTTGATGTAAGCGAGAAAGCTGTTTAGGAAAGACTGTAGCTTGCTAAGTCTTTGACACTAGAAAGCGTGTCTTGTTTTGTTTGTAACCATACCTGTCTTTTTCTCTTGCTTAGTATCACCTAAATCTATGTTCCTTATTAATAAACATATTTTTAGTTTGACATAAAATAGTCAGTTAAAATGTACTCTGTGGGTTATTCTGTACAGATAACCAAGGGTAACAAGTGTGGAGGACAGAGGTATCTTTTTTTCCCCCTCAAATGTACTGAAACAACTTGAGAAATTAAATTGCAATTTAACCAATGAGACCAGGTGGTATTGCTCCAAATCACTAAACACCAAAGGAGCTGAATTACAGTACAGTTGTAATTACATTAATATGGGATTTATCATTTAGACCACTGATTATGCTGTAGAACTAAAGGGTGGCCAAAGTTGTATCAATTTTTCCAACAGGCTGAGAAGTCTTCCTTTAAGACTTTAATACCAGGAGAAGTAATTGATGCAATTCTTAAACATAGGATTATAAACCACCTCCATGTGTATGATACAACAGAGATAAAGTATGAGTCCTCGGCTAATCTCTTTGGGGGCAGCGAACTTTATAATTGCTGTGAATGTCCAGTGACAGGGACTGGAGACTGCACTGTGACATCTCTGGGGAACTCAAGAAAAGGGGTTCACTGAATGTTATCTGTAAGGCAAGGTTTAGACTGGCAGAATCTTGAGGAGTTAGTTGGTGAGGCAAACAGGGTGGTGTGCTAGGGAGATGACACAGTGCAAGCCCAGCAAAGCTCTCTCTTGCTGAGGCAGAGGGGTAACACAATGGCTTATGTTTCTAGGCTCCTTGAGAAGAGCATCATACCCTCCATCTACAGAAGCTGGCTAATGAGAATGAGTCAGGTGTGGCAATACCATCCAACATTCTGCCCTGCATGCCCACAACTATGGTGTATGACAGCATCAACAGATTTGAGGAGACACTCAGTGGTGCAGGGATATCACAGAGTAAATGGTATTGCAGTGCAGTCTCAGGACAACCCAAGAAAGCTCCACATGCAGAGAAAGTTAAAATATGCAGCATCACTCCTCCACAGTTATTGCTTCCTCCTTGTAATGCTGGTAACCAAGTTGGCCCTCCCGTGATGGAATCAGTGAAGAGGCCATTCAAAATGCTCCAGTTAAGAATCAAGTATGGTCTCTGATGAGGCAAACAGATGAAAGTAACCACATGGTCAGCTCCTGACCTGGCTTGAACATCCAGGCATGCAACAAGGTCAGCATGACTCAGGCCAATGTTGGGTATTTGCTGACCACAAATGCACCAGCAATGGAGATGTCCATGGTCTACAAAATCCTTAATTGGATTCAAAATATTGAGGGGAAAAAACTTCATTTGAAAGAGATAATATGTGTCTTTCATGAGGCACTGTATGCCAAGACTGCAAAAATGTTGAGGGAGAATGACAAAAAAAAATCCAATCCATAATTATCAGAATGGATGCAGAGGTAGCTTTATACCACCTTGATAACATCCAGATTCTGGGCAGCTGTGGAGGCTGAAATGGCCCCCAGCATTAATTGGCTGAGTCCCAGGGGCTGCTCTAACTTACCTTAGCTGGGTTGCCTATGGCCTTTTTTGCTGTCCAGAATCCCTGTATTTTTGACCCTTCCAAGCACAACCCTGATCCATGTCCTTCTGTTTCCAGACCTGCCACCTATATCAGGGCCTCTTGGGGTAGGAGAGCAACATAAGGCTACCGACACAGACCCTGTGCTGTTCTTCCACAGGATGAACCTGTGTCAGCTACACCATTCTGTATCATCATTTGTGACAAGAAATGACAGTCTCTTTCATTTGGCAGAAAGACACTTTGCTACAGTAGACACAAATTTATTTACCCCCCCATAGAAAGATTCACCATTATCCACGCTGATACATTTTGCAACTTTAGTATCATAGAAGATTAGGTTTGGAAGAGACCTCAGGAGATCAACTAGTCCAACCCCCTGCTCAAAGCAGGACCAAACACCAACTAAATCATCCCAGCCAGGGCTTTGTCAAGTCAGGCCTTAAAAAACCTCTAAGGATGGAGATTCCACCACCTCCCTAGGTAACCCATTCCAGTGCTTCACCACCCTCCTAGTGAAATAGTGTTTCCAAATATCCAGCTAGACCTCCCACACTGCAACTTGAGACCACAGTTTCTTGTTCTGTCATCCGCCACCACTGAGAACAGCTGAGCTCCATCCTCTTTGGAACCCCCCTTCAGGTAGTTGAAGGCTGCTGTCAAATCCCCCTCACTCTTCTCTTCTGCAGACTAAACAAGCCCAGTTCCCGCAGCCTCTCCTCGTAAGTCATGTGCCCCAGCTCCCTGATCATTTTTGTTGCCCTCCGCTGGACTCTCTCCAATTTGTCCACATCCCTTCTGTAGTGGGGGGACCAAAACTGGACACAATATTCCAGATGTGGCCTCAACAGTGCCAAATTGAGGGAAGTGATTATTCCCCTCTATCTGCTGGCAATGCTCCTACTAATGCAGCCCAATATGCTGTTAGCCTTCTTGGCAACAAGGACACACTGCTGACTCATATCCAGCTTCTCATCCATTGTAACACCCAGGTCCTTTTCTGCAGAACTGCTGCTTAGCCAGTCGGTCCCCAGCCTGTAGTGGTGCCTGGGATTCTTCCGTCCTAAGTGCAGGACTCTGCACTTGTCCTTGTTGAACCTCATTAGATTTCTTTTGGCCCAATCCTCCAATTTCTCTAGGTAGCTATGGATCCTACCCCTACCCTCCAGCGTACCTACCTCTCTCTGTTCACATTTGTTCCATCTAACAGGTCAAATCCTGAAAAAGGGTGATTTTGCCAGCTTACATTTGTTTTAATTGGAAGAGCCTTCCTTGCAGTATTTTGCTTTTTCCTAGAAGAATTCACTTCTTTCCATAAATAAGTCCGAACAAGTACTCTATTTTAATACATAAATGTACGAAGTGCACAAAAGGCTCTGTACCATACTGACTTATGGTATCTATAGGGTGACCCTAAAAATCTTTTGAGAAACCCAGACAAGGATTTTATATTACTGAATACACACAAACACTGTACACTGGCATTAAGACCAAGTCTGTTGTGACCAAATCCAATAACCATTGGTGTGTAAACTAAAATACAATAAAGGTCTTAAATGAGGTATGGAGTTTTGGAAATCCAGAAAGATCTTAAGCACAAAGAAGAGAAAATGAATGTTTCTGTTGTTTTACTGAAAGCCAATATTTGGAGAAAAGGAAATGGTCGGCCCTATCCTGGATTTTTGATACACGCAGAAATCCTGTTGATGTCAACAGGAATTTGGGATGTGCAAGGAATGCCGAATCAAGCCTGTATTTAAAACCAAAAGCTTCAGGGCAAACCAAGCAATCACACACAAACAGAATTTCACTGAGTTTTTTGTTAATTTGCAGAATTTGTAGCTCTGAAGGCAAAGAGCAGCGGGTTATATTTTTCCCCATTTATTAAAAAACAATTGTGGACTTTGGATCAAGAATAATGAAGCCTGTTGTAACAAAAAGAAAGAGGTCTGCACGTTATTTTGGATTCATTTATAGATTAAACAGAAACCATTCTGGCAGATGAAACCCAGGCTCCATCAATATTGATAACATGACATGCTAGTTATTAGAAACATCAGTACTGCTGTCTTGGAAAAGTCTATCTGACTAGTAAAATCACATTAAAGTTTGTATGTACTTTCTGAAGAGATTTAAAAATTATTAAATAAATACAACCCAGCTATATCCAAGTGTCCTGCTATATAATCACCAACTACTTTATTGGATGCGTCACAAAAGTAGTACGTATGGGGACAAATGTGAAAAAAAAATGAGGACAGTGTCCTTATGGATCAGTTCTGGAATAATATTCTATGTGCAGGGGTGGTACGAAGATGGTTATGGGAGAAACAGGCAAAGTAGGCATTAGTGGCCCAGCAGAAATGGCAAGGGGTTGACACAATAAAAGCAAGGGCAGATAATCAGGGAAGGGACAGAATTGTGATGGGCCTTGAAGACAAAGGCAATAAGATTAAACTCAATGAAGTGAAAATGTGGAAGGCAACGGGGAGACTTGGGGGAGTGTGTGGGGTTGACATTGTCAAAATAATGCCCAAGGAATGACCAATTTTATCCAATATTTTTCTATAACCTGCCTTATCACAGGTCACCAATGGGAACAGAGCAGAGGACCTCCACCATGAAACAGACAAGCTTTGGCCACCTCAAGTAGGTCAGCTTCTTTAGCACTGAGTAAACAGCAAGCTCTTATCCACTCTTAGAGCAGGGAGAAAAGGAGGGAAATGTGAATGTTTTTGCAACTTTTCCCCCCAAAAGGGAAACAATCACCCACTTAGCCATGTGTGCATCATGTCACCAATATATTGAAGATGCACATACTTCCCTTATCTTAGCTCCTGCTCATCCCTCTTAAACCTGTGCAGTATTGATAGAGGAGCTTATCTCCTGCATACCTCCTAAGGTCTTTTCAGGAAGAATAGAAGACCTGTCTCCTGTAAATTTTAGGAGACCTGCCAGAGATGAGCAGACCACTTTTTAAGGTAAAAGCAAAATTATGTTGTGAAGGAGACAGAGACTCTACATAGTTAAAGTAGCAGCTCGGGGTTGAATTATATGCTAATTTTGACCCACACTCCCCTGTGAATCCAAAGCAAATCCTCATGCTTTCAAATGTTTAGGGTTAAGTCTGAGAAAAATAGACTCTTTTCTTCAAGGTTAGAATAAATTATGTACTTTTTAAAATAAGCAGCTTTAATAATAGTTTCATTATGAACATTTCACGAAGTGTCTAACATTAGATCGCATCTCACTATCAGTCCAACAAAATCACCTTGGCACAACACCATACAAAACATAAGGAGATTTCTTCTGCTGACCACCCCAAAACAGCCTCATGGTTGCTTTTCAAATTCACATACAGTGCTTAGGTACAGTAACTGAGCAATAAGTTCTTAACAAATATTAATACCTGTACATTGATTCTGACATTGGCTCACGAAAAAGGCAAGTTTTGAAGAGTGGGAAAATGTTCAAGAAATTTCCATTATATGAAAGTTTAATATGATTCTCCCTCACTGACATGGAGGAGAAGCTTTTCACTTTAGGAATAATTTGCCCTTCTGGCTGCTGCCGTTCATTGAGCAGACATCTTCATTTTGGTGTCTGTATTAATACATTGGTGCTTTCCGTTAATTATTAAAAGTAATTCTGAAGACATCTATATTTACCAGTTTAAAAAAGTTCTTTCTGGTGTACATTTTTCTGCATACATCTCCACTGCATTTCATCTGCACAATTAACTCCTTTGGAGTCTCCCCACAATCCTGTTAGTCTTGACTAATATAATTAATTTTCTTCTTGTTCCCAAACTTCCACTTCACAATCACCCCTTTCTGCCATATCACTAAGTATAACAAACTACTCCAATTCCTGCAATAATCCCTAGGGTATACCATTACCTATTAGCTGCTTTCTACATTAAGAAAAGGCCATTTATTCCTTTTTTTCTCTCTCTCACTCAGTTTTTAATCTGGAAAGAACCTTTCTAGCTCATCCCATAGTTACAAGTTTCTTTACTAACTGAGGCCCCAATTCAGCAAAGCGTTGAAGCATGTGTTTAATTTTAAGGACCTGATCAAATTCCGTAGACCTTAATGGGATTTAAACATGTACTTAAGCATATGCTTAAATGCTGTATTGAATTAGGAGAGTTTTCTGAATTAGGACTATATTGAGAAGGACTTAATTACAAGCTTTGAAAATCAAAATAAATCATATCCACCGGTTTTCTTTTATCCACTATTTTATTAACTCTTTCCAAATTCAGGGAGTCCTTATTTACAATGACAAAAAGTTCATCTCTATCTTATCATACACATGGAGGTGGTTTATAATCCTATGTTTAAGAATTGCATCAAATTACTTCTCCTGGTATTAAAGGAAAACTTCTCAGCCTGTTGGAAAAATTGGTACAACTTTGGCCACCCTTTAGTTCTGCAGCATAGTCATTGGTCTAAATGATAAATCACATATTAATGTAATTACAACTGTACTGTAATTCAGTTCCTTTGGTGCTTAGTGATTTGGAGCAATACCACCTGGTCTTATTGATTAAATTGCAGTTTAATTTCTCAAGTTGTTTCAGTACATTAAAAAAAAAAAAAGAGAGAGAGACCTCTATCCTCCACACTTGTTACCCTTAGTTATTTGTACAGAAAAACCCACAGAGTACATTCTAACTGACTATTCTATGTTGCAAAGAACAAATCAAAGAAATTATTTACCTTTTCTGAGGTCTCCTTCACCTTTTTGATTACTACCTGTGGAGCCTGCTGGTCTCAAACTTCTGTGGACTTTTTATGCCATATGTATTTTTAAAAAGTCTCTTCTTATTTGTCATTGTACTTTCAGTTATTTGTTCTTCAAATTTACTCTTAATCCCCATTTTACTTGCTACAGTTTATATTCCATCCTCTTGATATCACGTGGGGTGGATTTCCTTTTTTACCCACCATCTTAAAAACTTTCCTTTTTGATCCTAAATCAACTTTGATACATTGTCATTTTGCCATACATTTTTAACTTGGGTTTGGTCATATAATAGAATCCTTTCTGGAGCTCAAATTATTGTTAAGCAGCTTCTGTGCTGATTTTAAGTAAACTACAATCCAAATGTTCTCTTATTAAATTAAAATCTCTCCTTCTCTGCCCCACCCTGGTTTTTTAAATCTCTTTTTCCGAAGCTAAGTGTCAGTACCAGAACTGAGCAGAATCCAGTTTTAGGGAACATCTGGTCTGGTTCTGGCATTCATGGTTTGGGCCCTTCTATATGATTTCCTACACATCCACTCTTGCATATGTCCCTATAAAAATGTAAAACTTAAAATTATACATATAGTATGATTTTCCTGTAACCACACTTCTTAAACCAATCTATCTATATATATGTGTATAATGTATTTTATTGAAAATAACTCAAGGGTAGCCTTTTATGGTTCAGAATGAGAAGCTCCAGGAAGCTATTATTTACAATATTGAGAATTTCTCCTAGCTATTTCTCAATCTGACATTCAACCAGATTATATTTGGTATCTGAAGAAAGAAAAATACGCCCAGGAGGAAAATGTATGCTTTTGAGATCTACTCCCAAGAGCAAATTAAGAGAGATGCTCCAGGCTTCTGTGATGCAAGTATAGCCTTTGCAATATTAGGGTATTGTGTCTAAAGCATGAAAGCTATGTTCAGGCTGTAGAGAAGTGATTCAACATATTGAAAGTCAGACTGAGATCCCATCTGTGAAGAGTTGTTGTTTTAAGACCTATGTCAATTTTTGCAATCCCTCCTCCTTTTTAATCTGCCACTGAAGTAGATGCTAAGACACTGAAACAGGTTTAAAGTTAGTAATAAAATTCCTGGGGTAATACACTGGGGTCCAGAGGACTTCAACAAAATGATAGTTCTGACATATATGCCAAGGTGTAAGCAAATATTTCAGCTCCTTAGTTTATGTGAGCTCTTTAAATACAGTGTCTGCCTGTGCATTTTATGGAACCAGGGAGACTACCAAGAAAGGCAAAGATGGGGGTGGGGGTGTTATGAGACTTATTCAAGTTAAATAGATGACAGGGATGATGCTGCAATAGCTTAATTCATTAACTGTTGTAAAGAGTGTGGAGACCCTTAGAAGGAAAAAGACAAAGTATTATTTTTGCCATCATTCTACATGGTTTTCCCCCATTGAGTGAGTTTTTCAGAGTAGTGATTCTTTTTTCTTCTCAAATCTGTTATATTGTGGTGCCCTGGAACTGTGATGCAGATGATATGGGAACATTTCCCAGGCTGGACATCTCACTAGCTGGGGCTGCACAGGATAAGACTGATATAGAGGTACTTAAAACCTATGGGAGGGATTCTGGGGAAGATGAGAATGCAATTCAATTCCCTGGGATGCTTGAGGAGTCATGACATTAGGTTTTGAAGGTGGGGCTTGCAAAGCAGAGGAACATAAGTGCATCATAAGGACTACAGCAGAAAAAATAGCATAGTGGAATAAAATACTGATCATTTTTTGCTCTTCAGCTTTCATTAAATTGAGAAATTGGGGGATTGTTTATAAATATGATTGCTAGCCTATGTAATTAATTTTCTAAGCTATGTATTTTAAAAATGAACTCAGTAAGTTAACATTTTATACTGAAAGTTATTTCTTATTAATTTCAACTAGATGCTGTATGGTAGGGACCTAAATGAGAAATTAAATAGCCATGTGTGATTATTGAAGTGATGCAAATTTTTTCTAGCTGTTCAGTAATTCAGTAGGTTATGAAGAGTCTTTCATTTCAGTAAGTAGTAATTCTCATGTATATAACATTTTGACAGCCAAAGAAGCTATCGTTTAATTGCATCTTAAGAAGTTAAACTTCAGGAAAATATAAAACAATAACTGCCGTATTTTCTACAATTATTTCAAGTTCCAATAACCAGTACTAAGAATTGTTCTGTTCCTGCAGTAATGCATTTCACACAGACAATTGTATATCATTTCAAAATATCCCAAAAAGTTATCTACCATTTCTTGATATGATAATTAAATTATTAATATAGACATTTAACACTTCTCTCCTCTAGATTGAATCAGAGTTACTTACCTGTGTGTTATAGCCCTGTACTGTTATCATTCCCCTTAAGAACAAATGGTAGAGGCCTGTGCTTGAAGCAGCAATTGCTCCTGTGAGGTCACTTCTTGTGGGAATTATGCCACACGTAGTGGTTTCTCCCAGGGGCTTGACACCTTCTGCGACCAGAAGACACACTGTGTTCAGTCCTGCAGAGGGGATTGTGCAAAGTCAACATATCGTGGAACCTCAGTTCCTCATCTTCCCTTTCCAGACATTCTGGCTTTATCTGTCTTCCATCACTACAAGTGAAGGAGAACATCTGGCCCACTGAAATTAATTTAATGTAACACACTTTACTTTTCTGTCAGACCTGCATGCCATAATACTACAAAACAACAACTATTACCGTGAGAGTCTAAATAATGCTATAAAAACTGGGAACAGATTGGTATCCTCTTCATTAACTTTCCTTGGCAACTTTCCTTTTCCTAGCTGTGTGGTAGTGTCAAAACCAAGAGACACATAATTAAAGGTAACATTTCAGATCAATTATATTACTGACTACAGATAAGGCATTTTGTTATGCCACACGGACAGATAACATAATCTACATAAAAAGGGGTTCAGAGGATTGGAAGGCTTACTAAAATGACATTGATGTACAGGTACTAGCTTTAATGGATGTTTATTCTTATTTTATTTTTGTAACAAGAGTTTCCACACACAACAATATAATTGTTAAGTTTTTTGAAATTCTGTCCACCCTATCATTTTTCCAGGGTAGGACAAACTGTTTTGTCATTTATGATAGTGTAAGAAAAAAGTCACAATTTGGGCTGAGATACCTTCTATCTGTTTAAATAACCCAAGTGCCTAATTACACTGCCAAAAATAATTTGTCATAAGCAGAGACACCATTCATTGGGACATAATGTACTGATTGAGGAGCTACCATAGTCTAAGTTAAAATGCAATGACTTAATTTTTCATCCTGACTTATCAGTTAGATTTATTTAGTGGTTTAAGTAACTTTGGTACCACCTTTCAGTTAAATATTAATGCCCATATAATGCACAATGTTAATCACTCTGTATAGCTTATATGCAAATGTTTCTGCATATTGAAGCTAGTAAATAGCCAGGCATTTTGACAAGTCTGTAGCAGTAGAAAAGTTCTCCTGCATTGTGAATAACTAGGTAAAATCATTATTTCAAAATATGTTGGTTTACTTTTATTTGAATAGCGTTTGGGGTGCACACTTATCTGAAATGACAGCATAACAAGCAGAACTTTTTACAATAAAGTGAATATTGACTTTTTAAAGTCTCTTTACAGCACCTTTATAAATAAAATATTTGATTATATTTGGGAAAAGAGTTGCTTACAGGTTTGTAAGAAGGTAAGTTTAATTGAATAATCTACTCTTCCGTAACTATTATTTTTGTATATAATTGATTTTTTTAAATAGTTATTTCCCCATCCATCTAACTTTCTCTATTTGAGTTATTTAAAAAAAACCTCAAAATTGATGTATTGTTAATAAATAAATAATTACATTCTTTATATGAATGAGTTGGTAGCACTCTTACCTCAACAAGAAAGTTATAGGATCAAGATCCCACAACAGGACTTGGGTTCATTCTTCATATTGACAGTGCTACTTAAAAAGTATTGTTAGATGCATCATCCATCAGAGGCTATGTTAATAGGATACTCCAATGGGTTTTTTATATAAAAACACTCATTGATGTCCAATGCTGTGTATGAACACTTGCCAAGTGCCTAATGGATGCCACATCTGCATAGAAATAACTATTGTAATAGCTATATATTGTAATACATCTGTGGATATATTGGGTATAAAATGGATTCCCACATCTACCTGAAGAATGTCAAAGTTGCAGCAGGAGAATGATAATAGGACGTAAATGCACTCATATAGTCATTGCTGAGACTCCATCTGGCAATGACCACCTTGAAGGAAGATAAAATTTCCAGACATCCTTAGCTAGTCAACCAATGGGAAAAAATACTTTAAAGGGCTTAGATGTTTATTTGCCTTTTAGCCAGAAAAGGTGCTACTGATACATACTCAGCAATGCATAGGAAAGAAGAAAGGTCCCTGTGGGATAGTATTGGCTGTTTACATCCATGGGTCACTAGCAAAGCAACATGAAATTCAACAATAGCTAATTCTACTACACCTATCATTGGCTGGGCCTTCAGTGTAACAAAAACAGTGGTGATCAAATGAATTTGGAAGAAAAATTGTCGGTAGCATCTAGCCATCTAGAAAGGAAAATTAAAATCAAGAAATATCCTGCCTGAATGGGGGAATGCCATGATATTCATTTTACCATGTATTCACTGAAACGGTTGACTTAGGTTGGCTTACTTCCAAGAGAAGTACTTTCACACACAAAAATGAATTTGTAAAGTCTTTCATGAAAAAATCCCAAAGCACTAAAACTTTCATATTTTCTATATGGCGCATTTAAAGAGTTGTGTCAGGAAATGCCTTGTAAAGGTACATTTAGTTCTGAGTGTGTGTTCAGAACCTGGATAAGTCAGCAACGGTGAAATCATCCCTATGCCTGAACACAGAGTAAAAGGGGTCTCTGTGGATTGACCAAAAGAATTGAGGTGAGGAGGGCAGAACTCACAGACCTTACTTTAGTCCCTGGACTAGGAAAGAGGCCGTTATCCCTGTGCACCCCACAACATGAGGTTTGGAAGCAGTAGATCCCCATAATCACTGAGGATACCCTGGCCCTCCCCCCCTCCGTGATAGTCTACAGAGGATTGACACAGAACACAGTTATACTGGGTATAGGGCCTGCTGAGTAATTCTATGTGCCTGTGATGCAGCAGATTAGGGCCATAAACCACAGCAGTACCCCTGCTTTTGGGTGGGAGGGTAGAACCTGTCATAGCCCCTATTATGATGGGTGAATTGCACATCTGCACAGAAACATAAGAAAAATTTAGATGGCTTGTCTAGGGGAACATGATTAAATTATCACTGTGGCTCAGCTGAAAGGTGAAATAACGAGTAACTTGGAACTGAATTAAAAGCTGCCTTAAACCCATTAAAACATTCAGATTTCCCAGTCTCAAATACACTGAAAACCTTTTAAATTAAGCTGTCACCCTGCTTTTATCACAAGCTGAAGTCATTGCTGGCTCAGATAGTACAAAAGAAGCCAGACTAAACTCCAGCTCATTTGAACATTGGTTTTCAAACACACCATATTTTCCCTCAATATCTAGGAGTAATTATTTTTAATGTGTAGGATATCAAAGCATCCATAGGAAAGGACACAAAATAAATCACCTACAACACTTTGGTCCCAACAACTCCTCTCCCCTGGCCCCTTTAATGATAAGGGCCCAAAGCTCCACCTCATTCTCAGCACAGCACAACACACACACACAGAGTTTATACCCAATATTCATTCACCTTCCTAAGGTTGCCTTTATTCATAGCTCACTAACGTATTCATACAATCATAGAATATCAGGGTTGGAAGGGACCTCAGGAGGTCATCTAGTCCAACCCCCTGCTCAAAGCAGGACCAATCCCCAATTTTGGGGGCAGATCCCTAAATGGCCCCCTCACTCAAGGATTGAACTCACAACCCTGGGTTTAGCAGGCCAATGCTCAAACCACTGAGTTATGCCTCCTGTTCCCCCTCTCCCCCCCCCCCCCCAGGACCTAGGCTTAAACCAGAGCCTGGGCTTTCTCACACTTCAGTCTTATTACATAGCCTCTCTTGCCTTAGATGGTATTCCTTCTGAACTGGAGTTAATGAGGCCCACCTGGTCCAGGTGCTGGAGTGAATCAGCCATATAGTTTTCTCTTTGAAAAATCCTAGACCTGATGTCCTGTCACTGTGAATTATATTTGTACACACAAGTCTGTTCCACTTTCTTATACTGAATTTATTGAGAGATAAAGTTGTTGTGTTGCTATTAAAACAAGTATGGCCCTCCATGTCTGAGGGAGCTACATTTCCGTAGGAGGGGAAATGATCCTTTACGCGCTTTTGCAGAGGTATCTGGAGACATAAACAACTATTATACCATGTACCTCACCCCACCTGCCCTCTGACAGGCACATTGAGGTGACTGGTCACTGCCCAACAATTTAAACATCAGGAAAACAGATAATAAACCAAATAATGAGGCCCATTAGTAAGAGCAGAAGATCCAAATAGAGGCCAATAGAGATTAAAACTGATAACACATCTGATAGACAGATAGACAGACAGACAGACACAACCATACATGTAACAACGAGGTGCCAATTCCCCACCATACTCATTTGTTTATATATTGGATTCACATCCCCTACCCTACCTCCAGTTATGTTTGGCTTGTAAACCCTTCAGGGCAAGGATTGCCTCTTCTGTGTGTGTACCCAGCACAGCCGGTGGGCCCCAATCCCAATTAGGCCCTTTGGATGTTACCATAGTATAAATATTTACTACTACTATTACTGAAAAATAGCATTTTCCAGGTGCTTTTGGAAAGCGTGGAGATGGATACCCCCAGAAGGAAGGGAGTTCCACAGTCACTAACCCACCCCACCGCCGCAACCACAACAAAACTGCAGTTCTCCAGAGTTCTAGGGGCAATGGCAGACTTCCTAGAGAAGTAGTGGGTGTCAGAGAGCAAAATGCAGCCAAGAAGCAGCTAAGGGAAGAGACCATCACTATGACCAGGTTTATATAAATAGCACTTGATATTAATATTTGTAAAGCACTTAGAGCCTCTGCAATGGAAAAGTGTTACTGTATGTTAACATATAGTGTATAGATATCTGTTACTGTATGTAATTACACAAACATTTCCCCACCGCTGCCAGAGGACATTTTAAATATCAGGGGAACTCCCTCAATAAGCATGTTTAAATTAAATATAAAATCTCTACATTGGTGTTTCAAATATGCCTTCTACCATCAAGATATTACTCCGATGTAGTTAAGCTTCCCATTAGCTTCAGGTCTGGCATCTACGGAGTTGAATATTCCATTTCAAATACATCTATGCTAGTTCAGTGATTTACACCTCCCCTAATTCTACTCGACATAAGTTACCAGAAACCCTTTTATGAGTACTTGGAGCGTTGTCTGTCCATTATGTTCCCCAAAAAGCTGATGCTGCACATTTTTTCAAATTCAGAAATTTAGTTGGCTGGCATCCCATGCTCAATCAAACGTTAATGTATTTTTAAAATAACCCCATTCCATGCAGTGTCTAAAGGACGCTGGAGTTAAAATATACAAGCGAGAACAAACCTGCTAGATATGTACAATGGATCCACACAGCAATTGTCTTGTAGTCAGTATGTATTGGTATTGTTTTTCTAAAATGGAAAAAATTACCTTTGCACCATTGCTTTCTACAAGCAACTGGAACCACTAACAATTCTGCATCCACAGTATTCTTGCTGAGCTCTGAAAATAAGTTAAAATGTGAACACTGTTGAGGGAGTGCCTATACAAGACCCTACACACAGTAGAGCCCCCATGGTAACTTCACACTGATGGAGATGGGGAGGGAGTAGACTGAACAGCAGCATACTAAGTAGGTGGACTCTACACCAGTTTAATACTCTGAAAGAATAACTGGACGCAGCCAAGATTGGTACAATTGAAACAACACTTCGGAGGCAGAGTACTCTAGTGCAGTGGTTCTCAAAGCCGGTCTGCCGCTTGTTCAGGGAAAGCCCCTGGTGCGCCGGACCTGTTTGTTTACCTGCCGCATCCGCAGGCTCGGCCGATCGCGGCTCCCACTGGCCGCGGTTCGCTGCTCCAGGCCAATGGGGGCTGCGGGAAGTGGCGCGGGCCAAGGGACGTGCTGTCCGCCCTTCTTGCAAAGTGGCAAAGAGTCCTGTGGCACCTTATTGACTAACAGACATATTGGAGCATAAGCTTTCATGGGTGAATACCCACTTTATCGGATGCATGTCCTAGTGGATAGGGCATCAGACTGGGATGCAAGAGCCCTGGGTTCTGTTCCTGATTCTGCTACTGATTTGCTATGTGTGACCTAGGGCTAGTCATTTCACTATCTTTACCTGTCTTACGTATTTAGATTGCAAGCCCCCCTTTAGGGCACTGAATATGCCTTATTATGGTGCATGTACACACCTAGTAAAATGAGGCCTGTAGGCACTACTGTAATGCAAACAAACAACATAAATACAAATAGCACTTACATAGTTCCCTTGGTTAGGAACCTCTGCACAGGGGCTGTGGAGAGCCTCTATGAAGAGGTGGAACAATCCGAGTTTAAGGCCAGGAGGGAACACTAGATCATTTAATCTGACCTCCTGCAGATCACAGGCCACCAATGCCACCCATCACCCATACACTTAATCCAAGAACTGAAATTAGACAAAAGTATTACACCCCACAGGAGACTAGACTATTATGTCAGGAGGCAATGAGAAGCTCTGATGCCTGAGGCCCCTGCAGTGGCAGGGGAATGATTAAGTGACGTACGCCCAGATATCCTGCAAGTGACCTGCACCCACACACTGCAGAGGAAGGCAAAACAAAAACAAAAAAACTCCAAGGTCGCTGCCTGTAAGACGTGTGGAAAAATTCCTTCCAGACCCCACATATGGTGATCCTGTAGACCCTGAGAATGTGAGCAAGTAGTCACTATGTATTGGTATTATTAGCCAACCAAGCACCTGAGTGAAAGAATGTTCAGTACCACCTCAGAAACCTGGCCCACCCCATCCAGCTGTGGCCTTCTCTGATGTTTCATATGAAAACCCCAAAAAGAAACCCACAATACACTGGGGGGAGGAGGAGGAGGAATCCTCTCCTGACCTCTGCAGGTGGCTGTCTGAAGGCCTAAAAGATGAGCTTTTAGGAACTTAAACTCATAAACTGGAAATGAGCCACACAGCTACTGAGCCCCTGCCCCCAACCAACACAATCAACCCCATCATAAAATCACACTCTCTCCAGCTCTCTCAAAAATAATTAAAGCTACCCACAACAACTATTGGGAGGCTGTTCCAGAACCTCAGTCCTCTGATGGTTAGAAGTGGGCTTCTAATCTGCAGCCTGAATTTGTTCATGGACACTTTATACCCATTTGTTCTTGTGCCAGCATTGTCCTTTAGCTTAAATGTATTTACAGAAAGAAATCATATTCCTCCTCAGACTTCTTTCTCCTAAGCTAAACAAGCCAATCTCTTCATCTCCTCTTATAAGATAGGATGATCAGGGGAACTGAAGGCCTAATAGCTCTTTTCTGCACCTGTTCCAGTTTGAATTAATCTTTCTTGAACATGGATGACCAGAATTGTACATAATATTCCAAATGGAGGTCCTATCAGTGCCTTGTACACTGGCATTAATACTTCTCTCTCTCTCCTAGAAATGCCTCACTATAGGAATAGCAATCTCATGTGCCAGTTCAGTATTCTGGGATGGAAATTATCTGGTCCCGCCTATTTGAGCGTAGTAAGCTGTTCAAGTTTTAATTCCACCTCAGGTGTTATAATTTCCATTTCTATACACTCATTTCTATCAGCTGTCCTGCCTTCATGCCCATGTTCCATATTATCATAGAATCGTGTAAATGTAGGACTGGAAGGGACCAAGTGAGGTCATCACGTCTAGTCCCATGCCCTGAAGGAGGACCAACTTAGACTGTCCCTGACAAGTGTTTGTCTAACCAATTTCACAACTTTTCTTGGAAGTCTATTTCTGAATTTAACTAACCCTTATAGTTGGAAAGTTTTTCCTAATATCTAACCTAACTCTCCTGTCAAGGTTCCTTCCCCACTCTGAACTCTAGGGTACAGATGTGGGGACCTGCATGAAAACCCCCTAAGCTTATTTTTACCGGCTTAGGTTAAAACTTCCCCAAGGTACAAACTATTTTACCTTTTGCCCTTGGACTTTATTACTGCCACCATCAAGGGTCCAACAGATATATAACAGGGAAAGAGCCCGCTTGGAAACATCTTTCCCCCCAAAATCCTCCCCAAATCCTGGGGAAGGCTTGGTAAAAATCCTCACCAATTTGTACAGGTGAACACAGACCCAAACCCTTGGATCTTAAGAACAATGAAAAAGCAATCAGGTTCTTAAAAGAAGAATTTTAATTGAAGAAAAAAAGTAAAAGAATCACCTCTGTAAAATCAAGATGGTAAATACCTTACAGGGTAATCAGATTCAAAACATAGAGAATCCCTCTAGGCAAAATCTTAAGTTACAAAAAGACACAAAACCAGGAATATACATTCCATTCAGCACAGCTATTTTATCAGCCCTTTAAACAAAACAGAATCTAATGCATATCTAGCTAGATTACTTACTAAGTTCTAAGACTCCATTCCTTTTCTGTTCCAGGCAAAAGCATCACACAGACAGAGAGAGCCTTTGTTTCTCCCCTCCCCCTCCAGCTTTGAAAGTATCTTGTCTCCTCATTGGTCATTTTGGTCAGGTGCCAGCAAGGTTATCCTAGCTTCTTAACCCTTTACAGGTGAAAGGGTTTTTCCTCTGGCCAGGAAGGATTTGAAGACTTATCAAATCCCGCCCCACCCCAGTCTTCTTTTCTCAAGACTAAACATGACCATTTTTTAAACCTTTCCTCATAGTTCAGGTTTTCTAACCCTTTTATCATTTTTGTTGTTCTCCTCTGGACTCTCTCTAATTTATCCACATCTTTCCTAAAGTATAGCGCCCAGAATTTATTTACAGTTTGCTGCTTCATTGTTGGAGAATGCTAGTCTGTCACCTTGATCTTTTATTCCTATTTCTCCTAAACAGCATGTACCCTTCAAAACCTGTATTCCAATCATGAGTACTATTCCACTGTTTCTGTATATATCCCTATATCTGGTTTGGCCTCCTGCACCAGTAGTTCCAGTTTCTCCATTTTATTACCCAGACTCCTTTTATTCATGTACAAGCGTTTCAGTTCTTGACTTCAGACCTCATTCAGTTTTCTAGCCAGTTAAGTAAAGGACTATACCTAACTGTAACACTGCTGACTACTACCCCAATCAGTATTTATACTTCCTTTCCCCTTGCTGTCCATGTGCTCAGATTTTCCCATTATCCCTTACTGTATCTTCATTTAGCTGATTTCCCTCTGCCTGAACATAATGTAACTGCAGAATTGATTACCATCTGCCTACAGATTTAGGATGGGGCCCACCTCTCTTCCTCTTCGTGCGGGGCTTTGTGCAAGTGGGCTCCAGGGAGTTCCATTTAAGAATCAATTATTTTAAAGACCAACACATCATAATAGTTTTCAGCAACCCAACTAGGGTGACCAGATGTCCCGATTTTATAGGGACTGTCCCGATTTTTGGGTCTTTTTCTTATATAGGCTCTTATTACTCCCCACCCCCTGTCCTGATTTTTCACATTTGCTGTCTGGTCACCCTAAACCCAACAAATATTAAAAGTAAGATGGCAATATATAAAAAGCTGCTGGAGGAAGCCATTTGCAGTGGATGCAAGTTTTACTGGTCCAACAAAACCCAGGAACTGTGTGATATATTTTTGAGTGCTATCTAAACTATTTACATATATGTAGCACTCATATAACATCAGGAGCAGAGCTGAAGACCTGCCCATTTTCCAGCTCTTTCCACCCACATGCATGGGTGTGTGTGCAAAAACATAACTCCATCCAAGCTGCTTTCCCCTCCATGCTGGGAATAAGGGGGTATAAATGCCCATTTACTTCCTCCCTTAGGCCCATAGGATAGGCTACAGTTTGGCCTAAATAAGAATTACTTGTTTATCCTAAATTCAGGGTCATGTCTTGAGATACCCCTGATCCTCATCTAATTCCTTTCATGTTTTAGTTTATCCTCAACCTATCAGTTCTAAAAGTCACTTTCACAAGCATTCTCCCTGAATCAAAGGAAGCTGATTCAAAAGGAAAGAAAAAAATCTTTTATTTTATTATTCCCTTTATCATTATCTTTTTATAGTCAGTCATGACAAACAGACCCATGGTAAGAGACAGCCTGTTTCAGGATTAAAATGTCCATATTTATCAAAGATTTCCATCCTCTATTCTTAAGCGCCTCCATTTTCCCCCCATAAACCCACAGTTTGCCACCAATATATCCTAGTAACAGACCAAAAATTTAACATTCATAAGCACCTCAAAAGAAAGAATTTAATTAAAGACACCAAAAACTGCTAATCTTTTCATAATTATTAATGTGCACTCACTTATCCCTTTAGCCTTGGAACTACCAGTGGTATAGAGCATTTTGTATTATGGTCCATGCATGCTTTCTATTACACTAAAGATAACAGAATTGAATGATATAATTTTTATTTTTAGACAAGTACACAAATCTTTGCTTTTGACTGGTTGAAGAGGAGAGTAGAGTGCTGAATTAGTAAATATAATAATCAACCCTGGAACCATGGTAAACACTCAAATCATATGCACAAACCAGTGCATCTGATTGGCTGTGACCATTTCAACGGAAAGAATTTTTCCATTTTTTTTCTGGATCTCTGACTTTACCACCTCTTTGAAATGTTACCTAGAAATCTCTTTATTATGGCCATGGATTTCAAAACTGTATCACTTATGGAACAATACATGTATTGACCTTTTGTTTTAGTGAACATCAAAATCTATTGTCCCTAGAAAAAAGAATTGATCTAGGTTTCTCCCAAATCAATATTTACATATGGGGTCAATACATTTTGTTAATCACCTCAACAGAAGTCAATATTAACTTATTACCCTTTTCCTCATGTTCACCCCCTTAGCCTAACAGTAGCACTAGCATCTGCGTGTTAAGTCTGGTACTGCATGCAAATTGCTTAAAAGCAATTTGCGCAACTTAATTTGTTTTATTTGCCAAATTAGGTAAATTCTAGTGCTCATTATTTTGGATTAATAGTGGCAAAGTGTGAGCAGGTAATTTATAGACGTTTTCATAGAGCTCTTCTGATCTACCTAATTTTTGACTTGCAATATCCCCTATTGTTCCAGTTCTGGTCCCTTCCTAAAAAGAATCTCTTAGCTGTGTCAAACTGTGTGTGTGTGTTTTCAATGTAAATGTACATCTCCTACAGAGAGATGTATCTGAAAGATCGACAAAGAGCAAAAGAAGGCATTCTAGAGCCCTCGAGCTACTTCAAATACAGAATGGAAAATAAGCAAGAAAAGTGCACTAAAATAAATTATTTATAAGAGCGAATGGGTCCTGGAAATTCATATACGGATTCTGTATTACACTGTTCTAAAGAGACAAAGGTCTCATTATTCTTATTTTTCACACAGGGAAATTTAAAAGCACTAAAGGACTGAGAGGAGCTCCTGCTATAGGTCACTGTTTTAAATCCAGCTCAGTTTGCTAGTCACCAAAGATTGTTCCCAACTGGTAGCTGCTGGGTAGCCCCTGTAAAATAGGTCTCAGTCTAATTCCCAGTGGACCTCAGTCCATGTGAGAAAATCATCGCTATAATTGACACCAGACAGACAGACAGACAGACAGACAATCTCAGCGGAAGGGCTAAGGATTTGATGGGTCTTGGAGACAACTATTCTTTTACTCCTACACCTGGTGAGGCACTGTGAAGATTTGTATTGCTACCGCTCATGCGGCCTACTGTGTGGCTAGATAAAAGATTGTAGTGTCTATGGCTCTCAAGCTCATATGCAACAATCTGGCTTTTTGTCTTGCTCACAATAATGTTACAATACATTTTGATTTAAATAATGGAAACATTTCCCCCTTCTCACTCAAGAATGGATTAAACTCTCCCTCCTTTAAGTCACCTTTAGACAGGAAAATAAGCCTGGAAAATTTCATCCTGAAAAGTATAGGTTTAACAAAACTGGGTTACAATGGAAAGTGTTTTTCAACCTTAACTAAAGCAGTCACTACAATATACAAGCTACAGTATAAAAAAAATACAGTAAATGATTGTGTTATTACAAGCAGAGAACACTAGAGTTTGGAACAAAACATCACTTCAGAGGCAGAATTGTAGCAAAACCTCTCCCAGCAGCCTCTATATTTTGACTGTTCTGGACTAGGGTTGACAGGCGTCCAGTTTTTGACTGGAATGCGCAGTCGAAAAGGGACCCTGGAGGCTCTGGTCAGCACTGCTGACCAGGCCATTAAAAGGCCGGTTGGCAACACAGCGTGGCTAAGGCAGGCTCCTTGCCTGCCCTGGCTCTGCGCAGCTCCCTGAAGCAGCCAGTATGTCCAGCCCCTAGGCTCAGGTGCGATCAGGGAAGCTCCACGCGCTGCCCCCACAACTAGCACCAGCTCCACAGCTCCCACTGGCTGGGAACTACAGCCAGTGGGAGCTGCAGGGGTGACACCTGCGGCAAGGGCAGCGTGCACTGCACAGAGCTGCCTGGCTGTGCCTCCGCCTAGGGTCTGGACATGCCGGCCACTTCCGGGAGCAGCGCAGAGCCAGGGTAGGCAGGGAGCCTACCTTAGCCCCGTTGTGCCACCCACCGGGAGCCACCTAGGTAAGCACCACCTGGCTAGAGCCCAAACCTCCTCCCACACCCAAACCCTCTGCCCCAGATTGGAACCCCATCCTGCACCAGCCCCCTCCCGGAGCCTGCACCCAACCTCCTACCCCAGCTCGGAGACCCCTCCTCCACCAAACTCCCCCCCCGGAGCCCACACCACCTCCCACACCCCAACCCCCTGCCCCAGCCCTGAGCCCCTTCCTGCACCCTGAACCCCTCATTTCTGGCCCCACCCCAGAGCCCGCACCCCCAGCCAGAGCCTCACATCCTCCCACACCCCAACCCCTTGCCCAGCCCAGTGAAAGTGAGTGAGGGTGAGGGAGAGCAAGTGATGGAGGGACAGGGGATGAAGTGAGTGGGGGGCAGGCCCTCAGAGGAAGGGCAGGGCAGGGGGCAGGGCAAGGGTGTTCAGTTTTTTGCGACTAGAAAGTTGGCAACCCTATTCTGGATAGCAGGTTTTTTTCAGCACTGCAGTGTCATGTCACTTTTCATCAGATTAAAACAGGTGATCCAGTCATAGAATTTTTTCTGATGGTAAAGGAGTACATGTGAAAGAAGATTAGGTTCAGAAATACTGAGATCATCCCCCCCCGCAACCCTTCCTGACTATACATGTGAGCCTGATCTAAAGCTTACTGAAATGAATGGTCCTTGGTGCTGCAGGATCAGGCCCACAGTATTCTAGATGAGAAGCCAGTGGGCTAGAATGGGAATAGTTTCTTTGAATTTGGAAGGTAAAATTGTAATACGGCTCTGTTCTTTAAGGTACTTCATGAGATGGTCCTTTTCACTGTGGCTTAAAACGAAACATTTAGCGCAGTACCTGCACAATTAGACCGCTGCTTTCTGAGCAATAAAGTGTAAATGTTCAAAATGAGCACAGGTAGCACATCTGTGGATTTATCCTTCCATGACATTCTGAGTGTGTATTTCTGAAGCTGCTGCATCAACAACTTTAAAGCCAAGAGAGTGGAACAAAACTTGGCCTGGTAAATTGGCTGCAAGTTTTGCTACCAAAAAAAAAAAAAAGTCCAGGTGGCATTATGTGATTTAGGGTCAAAGTTGGCTTGATATGATTTAGAAGATGAATGGACTTTCTTTACAACAGAACTGCAGAGTTGCTGTCCTCTCTTCAATTAATCAGGACTCTAAAGACTGGTGATAATAATATCATTTGATAATAGCCTTATTTATAGATATACCATATTCCTGGAGCCTGGTATCAGACAAACTGGCTTCCAATACAGATAGCAGTCATGCATTTTCAGACTTGGCAGTAGTGACCCAAGTGAGATCATAAACAGTGTGATCTGAGGAGTTGGTCTGCTGCCCTTGCAGAGGCTCTGAAATGGACTGTTGGCTTCAATCAGCCTTTAGAAAAAAGTTGAACATGCCACACTGGTAGCAATGGTTACCCATAGCCGAGCGGGTTCAGCCGTGCATACACTGGTACATCGGCTGGTTGTTCCGTTTGCCTTTCAGTGATGCATAATGTCAGCTTTCACTAACTGAAATTTTCAGCGAAATGGAGTTCTGTTGTGAAATTCACCAAGATCCTGGCAACGGTTTAGCTCTGCAGCCTACGAGCAACAGTTTTCACTGAAGGAAACTATGCAAAGCCTTACTTAAAGCATATTACCCGTTAGCAGAGGTTTGTGCGGCTTCATCTCTAGTCTGAACGTCAGTCTTCCCAAAATATGCTACATCTATGTGGTCACTCCACGCCGTACCTATCACCTTTTCATATAGTTGCTGCTCACCTCCAATTTGGACCATGATGGCAGCCTCTATTGCCCATTTGCTAAATTTTCAAACAAGCACTTTTGTGCGTTCACCCATGCTGCCCCACATGCTTGGGAGACACTCCCCATAAACATCCTCAAAATCCATCTTCAAATTCCTCCTCAAAACTCAAAATTCCTCCTCCTCTTTGCAAAAAGAAAAGGAGGACCTGTGGCACCTTAGAGACTAACAAATTTTTTGAGCCGATTGAATTCATCCGATGAATTCAGTGAGCTGTAGCTCACGAAAGCTTATGCTCAAATAAATTTGTTAGTCTCTAAGGTGCCACAAGTACTCCTTTTCTTTTTGCGAATACAGACTAGCACGGCTGCTACTCTGAAACCTCTTCTTTGCATGATGCGTACCAAGAACTTGGCAAGTGTTAGGCCACTGGTATGCAGAGATCACTGCTATCATGCTGAACTATATTGTCTCATTGTTTTCTTGTACTTCCACATGGAAGAGTGGACTTACCATTAGAACACCTCCTCGTGTCTAGTGTGGTGTAGCTGCTTGCTCCTGTCTAATGCCCCCCACTGGTCACTCTGGACCCACAGTGGTCCACTTCTTGTTGTGACTCAGCCCTCCAAGCAGGTCAAAAATTAAAAATTCTGTGCACAATATTTTAAAATGCTGCGAATTTTATTTGGCAAATAAACGTGGAGGCTCCAGCATGGCATTGGGGAGCACATGCCACTAGCTGCACAGAGGTGGGAGATCACAGCGCAGCTCTCCCCCAGGACATGGACTCGGGTGAGGCTGCAACCAACCCTGACACAGTGCAAGGACCGGGCCTGCCCCAGAAACACCCCAGGGCCCTGCCCCTCCATGGTGGAAGCACCAGATGTGAGCAGGCAAGCTCAGCAATGCAGGATCCAAGTGTGGAGGGGCTTGGTGTGGGTTGAGAGGGTTCTGTGTGGGCAGCTCAGTGGTGCAGGGAGGGGGGAGGAATCAGGTACTAATCAGTAGGTCAGGATGACCTGCCCTAAGAATGGACCTACCGAGTTTGGCACGGATTTCTCTTTTCTCCAAGCCCCCAGTCAGGTTTACCTTTAATTTTCCTCTTTCATCTCCTTCTTTGTTTAGGCAACTGGGAGAGGGATCATATGTGATTGTAGTGCTGCTCGTTTCTTTTCTGTACAGTCTTTCATAATACCTCCCCAGAGCAGAAAATGGGCCATTTTTCTGTTATTTCCTTATTTTAGGAGTTAACTGAATATCTGAGTGAAGCAGAGTGCCTGCAGTTCAACTGTAATTGAAAGGACAGATTAGAATCTCCTAACGAAAGGAAAAAGCCATCATTTAGTGGGATTCTTCTGTTTTCCAGCTCATGAAACTAGCAGCTCCTATTTGATGGGGTGGAAATTACGGCACCTTAATCCAGAAAGAGAGAGTGAATCTGTCTGCTACTGCCTCATATTTGACTACCATTACATCCCAGCCAGCTCAGCTGTGGTTAATTTAAGGCCTCACAGGTGCAGCAATAACCAGGCAACAGACTCTGAGAAAGTAGGGGTAATTCTGCTGCAGAAAAACCCTGCAACAGGTGCAGCAGCTGCTGCTTTCTCTTCTAGTTCATGCAGGTAGACGAATTCAAAGAGGAATCGTGGTAGAGTTAAGACTGTAGTAAAAGTATGACTCCAATCCTCCAATGAGCTGTGTCTCCACACAGAGCACTATCGACGTTAGTAGTGTTTTGCGTGAGTGCAAGGCTCAATGTAGTATTGGGGACCTTGGGCTAGATCTGTTTTGACATTCACCCATGTTTACTTTGGTTTTCCATTGTCAATAAATGGTTTAATATATCTTACCCCATCTTGCTCTGTATTAATACTTTGCAATGCTACTCCAGTTACGCACTGGGGTGACACCCATATTTGCCCATATGGGCAGCACCCTGTTTCTCATTGTGCTAATCATCCTCTGGAAATGCTGTTTACTCAGATTAATTCTCAAAATGACTTGCTAGTGCTGGGGAGGCACTGCCTGGTTTGTATCAATGTGAGAGAACTGCTGGCTGAATACAGTACTAGAAGCAGTGGTTCGTCAATGGGTGAATATAGACGTCTGGATTGTTTAACAGTAGCATTATATTAAAGTTTCGAGAAAGTGACATTTATTTGAAAAAACACCTTTTCCCTCCATGAACAAACTTTAAATATATATCAATCAATCATCTGGTTTACTGCTTCTAATCCTCAGTTTAGGCTCTTTATTCTAATCTACTGAATATTTTGGCGTCAGAATTTTGTGCTACAGAAAGGGTATTAGACTACAGGATCAATATAAACCATCCCCCCTTAAAAAAAAAATCCTTCTAAATGGAACCTGGATGCAGACTTTTCCTTCCTTGGTAATGAAAGTGCAATTGACTAGTTATGTTTATTCAGTCACCAGTCCCTCAAAGCTGACAAGACCTTGTTTGTGAAGGATTTTACAACACTTTCCAAGCAGCATATTTATTGAATGACTAAAGAAATTCTTAATGTTTATATACAAAACATTTTCATATGATAGTGATGTTAGATGACCACAGAAAATTGCTAACTAGGGAAAAAAACAAAAACAACCAACCAACCACCATTGGTCACATCCACCCCATCTTCAGACTTAAAAACACAGGTGCTCTTTCACAAAGTATGCACAACTTCTGTGTCCCAGTGTTGCACCTCTCTGGAAAATTGCCTCTGGTGATGATGTGTAATAGGTAGGAAGTGTACAGCCTGCCAAATTCACATGTGCTGAGGATCCCCATAAACAATGGACACCAAACCAAATCTGGGAAATGCTTATGCAATCTGTGTCTTGCCAGAAATAGCAGCACTTCTGATTCTCTTGCCACTTACTCTCCACGCACACACAGGTTGTGCTCATGTGATAACTCTGATGGGAATCTGAGAGCATACACAGGAAGGTGGAAGCTGTCCAGAGCAACATTAACATACCCATATCTACTATTTGTTTTGCTGTGGGAATGTATTTGTAGAATTGCTGGTCCCTATACCTTCCTTTGCCTCCATATTTGGATGCTGCAGAAAAGATAAAGCTGCATCATACTGCCTGACAGAAGGCTTTTCAGCTGCAGCGAGAATATTGCATAGACATTTTTGCCCATGCATGAAGTCTTGGTCACGTTTCATAGAAAGTCACTACAAAGTACTTCTCTCCATACCATGCCATGAAAAGGAGGAACATGCCACTTAGCTTTGAGATTGTCTAGTAAAAGTCACTAGAGCAATGCAAAAGTGTTAGTATGTGTGTATTTATCTAAGCATTGCATTTATTTGCAAATGTAACACCAGAACTCCTTCTATGTTAAAAAAAACAAACATAGAATCATAGAACCATAGAATATCAGGGTTGGAAGGGACCTCAGGAGGTCATCTAGTCCAACCCCCTGCTCAAAGCAGGACCAATCCCCAATTAAATCATCCCAGCCAGGGCTTTGTCAAGCCTGACCTTAAAAACTTCTAAGGAAGGAGATTCTACCACCTCCCTAGGTAACGCATTCCAGTGTTTCACCACCCTCCTAGTGAAAAAGTTTTTCCTAATATCCAACCTAAACCTCCCCCACTGCAACTTGAGACCATTACTCCTTGTCCTGTCCTCTTCTACCACTGAGAATAGTCTAGAACCATCTTCTCTGGAACCACCTCTCAGGTAGTTGAAAGCAGCTATCAAATCCCCCCTCATTCTTCTCTTCCGCAGACTAAACAATCCCAGTTCCCTCAGCCTCTCCTCATAAGTCATGTGTTCCAGACCCCTAATCATTTTTGTTGCCCTTCGCTGGACTCTCTCCAATTTTTCCACATCCTTCTTGTAGTGTGGGGCCCAAAACTGGACACAGTACTCCAGATGAGGCTTCACCAATGTCAAATAGAGGGGAACGATCACGTCCCTCGATCTGCTGGCTATGCCCCTACTTTTACATCCCAAAATGCCATTGGCCTTCTTGGCAACAAGGGCACACTGTTGACTCATATCCAACTTCTCGTCCACTGTCACCCCTAGGTCCTTTTCTGCAGAACTGCTGCCTAGCCATTCAGTCCCTAGTCTGTAGCGGTGCATTGGATTCTTCCGTCCTAAGTGCAGGACCCTGCACTTATCCTTGTTGAACCTATCATGACAAGATATCATGTGAGCAGCTAGTTATAGTATGCAAGAGAAAACCAATCCTAAGTGGAAAGAGTTAAATAAATCCCCCAAATATCCTCATCATCATGTCTGGAACTTGTTCAGCAGGACAGATAATGGGGTTCTCGCATGCCTGAGTTATATGAGGAATTGCCAAAGGCTGGCAAAAGAGTTCATCTGTTAGAAACTGTAAATCAGTGGTGCTTGAATTATATCCATTTATAAAAAACAGTAGAAACTGACAAAGGAAGAAGAGGAGAGCTTAGAGAAAACATTGACTTGTAAAGTAAAAGTGATACAAAATGACAAGGAGAATTCTATCCAGAACATCTGCTGGGTTAGTTAGGAAGATATACCTCAATCTACACACAAATATTCATTCCAGAAAAACTGTTTTTATTGTAGTGGTGCATTAAAAACAAGAAAGATATGCTTGTCAGACCAGCTACAACCAGCCTTGTAATATATACCATATAGGACAAAGAAGAACAAAATACAGGATGTCCTGTTAAGTATACCTGTTAGTAGTAGTGATCTTACATATTTTAGAGGAAACGGAAGATCACTTTAGGAGGGGTTCCACAATCTTAAAACATCCTCCTCCTTCCCAGCTGATTTACCGTTTTCACTCCTTTCCTTATCCCCCTCGTTTTAAAAAGAAATACTTTATTATTACCATTCACTGATTCAGCATGATGTCCAACAAATAAGCACCATGGGCAAATGTTAGCTGCATCAGTGGCATCAGGAAATAGAACCATGAAGGGTGACACATCAAAAATAGTTCCCTGTGGATGTCAATGGGCTCTCAGAAGTGGGTCTCAGAAGCTTGCATAATTGAGTCTTTACTCTATAACTCAGAACAGAGCCTGTCTTTTTGTTCTGCATTTTCACAGTGCCTAGCACAATTAGGTCCTGGTCCATTAATGGATTCGTGGGCTCTTCAAATCAATCAATAAAGCTCAGACCATTCTTATTTTAGAGGAAGGTTTTTTTTTTTTAAATCAAGAATTTTCTGCTTGATGGCTCTCTCCTTCCAACTTGTGAGTAAAGCTTCCTCCTCCTGTGGGTGAGAGACACAAACTTTCAAGCTTGCAGAGGAAGAGCTTTCATCAACAGAAGTTGGTATAATAAAAGATATTACCCACCCCCCTTGTCTCTTTAATATCCTGGCACGAGCATGGCTACAACAACACTGCATACATTGAAGCATACTGATATTTACTACTGACGGATTTTCGCATACTAACTTGGCAGCCATCTCAAATCCTTGCAGTATTTTTTTTGTTTTTGCTAGGACTGGTAGGCCGATCACTACCATGTCAGCAGCAAGCTGTACAGTATTATGGATGTGCTTACATTCTTTATTTCCTTTCTAATGCTCTAATAGTTACACAGCGTGTATTATATGATTAAATGGCTAAGCAAAGAGCTGTGTAGCTCTTTGGAGTTAATAAAAATTAGATTTTGACCACTCATCAAAAAGGAGCATAAGCATGCTGCGTTGAGTAAATCAGCAGGATATTTACGAAGTGACCAACCCGACATCACTTTGGTTACTACAGAAGGGGGAAGGTACAGGCCAGAAAGCAACACAGGTGTGGAAATTTCAGTCCACATCTTGTACAAATGACTGCACTATACACATCTGCTTCTTAGGAGTCCTAGGCTTACTGTTTGGTTTGTCCTCAACTACCCATTTTACCCCCTCACACCAAAGTCATTGTCCCAGGCCCCAAACCAGCTGCATTCCTGTCACACACCTGCCAGCATCCTCAGAGGGATAGGCTGCCATTTACTTGTGTGTGACTCTTTCCCATGTTAATATCAAATTTCTGTATTTATAAAATGCCTAAGGGCTCATGTATCATTTCTTTTCACCCCCCCTTGCGGTTTTTGTCCCTAGCCATATAGCAATAACGCTCCGCTCTCTAAAACATTAGCATAATTGAACAAAATCCGACAGCCTTTCATTTGTACTTATTATACTTTAACCTTTAAAGGACACGTTTATCCACCAATGCTCCTTTCTTACTTCCCAAATGGACACATTTGTATAAAAGTAGGAGATTTATCAGGAGAATGTGCAAGAATGAAAAATAATAATTGGGTACAAATGCTCACAAAAACATTTTAAAGATTGGAAATTTAATTTTCACTGATACAGTCTTTTAATTGTGCTTCTATAGCACCTTCTATAGGATCTCAGAAGCACTTTACACACGGCGTATTCTAGCCTCGCACCCCCTGACTGAGGTAGGTAAGTAGTAATATTTTCATTTTACAGATGATAGAAGGAAGACATGAAGCTTAAGGCCACATTGTGAACACTGGCCACCGAGGTCCCGATGTCTGGGTTTGGATGTCCTACATGAGATATTTAGGATCTGATTTTCAGAGTACCCACAACTTCATGGGAAAATTAGCAGGAGTCTGTGTCCAGAATCACTGAAAACCAAGTCAAGGTGCTACAAGGCATCTCAAAATAGAGGCACGCCAAATCAATAGCCACTTTTGAAATTTTGTTCCCAAATGACTTGCCTAAGGCCCCACAGAGCTGGGAAAAGAACCCCAGTTACCTGTCACCCAGTCCTTTGCCTTAGCCATAAGACTGGCTTGCCCCTCTCTTCATTGCAAGACATTCCTATTATTATAGATGGTGCTGATAGTATCACTTGTTATTAAGGTTGCCCAGACACTTCCCATTATAGGACTCTATACAACCTTAATTTTGCGCCTGTGTGCATGTAGGACAGTCTTTAAATTACATGATCACAAAGGATTTCTTCCCCCCTCCCCCCCCCGCAGGACTCCACCTCATTCAGTGCATAGGATGGATCTACTCTGGGGATAAATCCTGATTGTGTAGTGAAGGAGGGTGCTGTCTGTCGGACCTCCGCTTCAATTGATGCGGAAGGTGTGAGGCAGGGGATTTCAGGAAAAGAAAGGATAGTCACAAGGTTAAAAGAGTTAAATGTTGCCCTGGAGAACTGGATTCCATCCATGTCTCTGCCACAGGGTTCATATGTGATGCTAGCGTGACCAGATGGGACTGTCCCTATAAAATTGGAACAGTCCCAATATTCAGGGCTTTGTCTTATATAGGTACCAATTGCCCCCCTCCTCCTGTCCTGATTTTTTCACACTTGCTATCTGGTTACCCTGTGTGATGCTGAGCATGTCACTTAAACCAAACTTTTCACAAGTTAAGCACTTGAAACGTAAAGAACAGACAATTCGTGACCACCTAAGACCTTCGTTTCTGAGCTGCAGAAATGCTGAGCGCTCAGAGCTGCAACTGAACTCTGTGGGAACGAGGCTTCGAACGTTTAAAGTATGACAATGCTGGCTAGTCTGAAAAATCAGGTATTGGCGTCTCACATTGGGCACCCAAAATTAGTAGATATTTTTTACATTAATCTGTCTCAGCTCCCCACCTGTAAAATGGGGATAATATCGCCTCCCTCCTCTCCAGCAGAGTTATGAAGATAAATCCGTTAATGTTTGTGAAGCACTCAGATACTGTAGTGATGAGTGCCAAAGAAAAGCCCAGGAGGAAATTAGTAATTCTGTATTCAGAGAAGGGTTTTTATAGTGGCCATAAATAAGCCTTAAGGCCACCCATTGAACAAGGAGGATAAAACAAAATATTGAATAGCTGCTCATTAACTGAGCACAATCCATCCCGTACACTGAATGAGGCAGGGTGCCTGTGGGAAAAAAAGAATATGATCATGTAATTAAAGACTGTATCATAGTGCTTACATAGAAGGGGGTGCAATTAAGGTTGCATTGGCAAACAATTCTAGCATTTCCTGCCTTTTGAAGACTTACTTTGCATCCTTTTCTGCGTGTAAATTAGTATACATGCTAATTAACAACAAAATAGGGTAATACCGCTTAGGTATTTTCCTCATTTTCTATGATGGGTCAGGTCTTCAGGATGTGAAAATGGTCATAGCTCTGTTGAAGACTCTAGAAGTGATGACAATTTCCACTAACTAAGGATCTGTCCTTAAAATGTTTTACACGGGAATTCAGCCGCATTTGTTACTTATGAGTCAAAAGGCAAGGTAAATTATACACTCAGGTCTACCTTTTGCCATCAGGTCCATATCGTGTGGCTGGTTACTGTGTGTTAGATGTAAACAGGAGTGGGTCTGAAAATAGCTTCATTGCTTACTTTCCAATGGAGCAGAATTCTTCCACTATCAAAAGCGTGCAATGACAATGCCCACATGTATGGGTTGCAATCACTCAGAAGGCTGTAGTTTGTCATATGGAAGACAGAGTTATTAAAAAATGCTACCATTTTCTCCAGGTTGATTTAGACGAAATTTTAAGTGTTTAGGTTACAAAACTGACCTTTCATGGAATAATTTATTCATCTGAGTCTCGTCAGATATGTAGCTATGGTAATATGGAGCTATCTAGCTACATAAGGTTTTCAAAATGGCTTCACACTGAAGCAGATTCATATGCAAAATCTAGGATGCAAGGATATTATGTAGATTTGTGATTGTCCCTGGAAGATAGGGGTTTTTATGAGCTTATGAATGGCTTACACTTGTTGTATTTAAGGCTTTTAAAGACATGTTCTTAATCCTACTGCATATTCACAGTTTTCCCTTAGGCCCATGTAAGTACAATTATACAGTATATAAAAATTACAGAAAGGTATGGAAAATTTATTCCTTTTTGACTTTATTTAAAGATCAGTGGTTGTCGGTCTCAGTCCATCTGCTAGCAGACAAAGCCATGTCACAAAACCAGTTCAGCTATAGAACGAGGAATTCAGCTCTCCATCTAGCTTAGTATTTTATATAGGCCCCATCACCATTGTATCTAAGCGAGTATATTTTAAAATTGTTTGTAATCTCTGGCTCACAAACTGAATAAGCGCCACATTAACTAACTGACATTTTCAAGTTTTGTTTGGTTTTTCCAACGATTGACAATACAATGTAGTAGTTATAGCTGTGGAGGGTGGGAAGGGATAAGAATCAGGACTCTATTTCCTATTCTGCCACTCAGTGACTATGGGCAAACCAGAAGCTCTCTGGCCCTAGTTTGGCAAACATACTTGGGTCCATCCTTCATCAGCAAAGCACTTAAACACATGCTAAGTACTTTGCTGAATAGGGATGGACGGCTGAATTGGGGGCTCTGTGCACAGTTTATTCCTATTATATATGGGTATAATACTACTATTAGAATGATTCAATGGCTGCATAGACTTTAGTATCACTGTCGGAAGGAATATAATTCAAGATATTCTGATGCAAAAGTGCAGGCTACTAGCACTCAAGCTAAAAGGAAAAACCTCTTACTTGAGGTAGTATTAGATCTCTAGCTTAGCCACTGTCAAACATATCACAACCATTGAGCAGGTCTTATTAACCATCCTGTAGAGGGCAGTGGTGCACATATACATGACATTGCTCTACTTCATAGAGGGGCATATTGAGGCTTAATTAATGTTTGTAAAGCAGTCCCAAATCTTGAGATGTTAGTCCTATATATAACAATTTTATTACTGTTAATACTCAAAATTCTGGGCAGAGGTCTGCATTGTTGCTAGTCTGGCACCTTTCAGAACGTTGTCTTCACTTACAAAACTAGAATGGTTGCAAATGAATTAAATGTGTTAATTTTGCTTCTTGAAATGACAAAACTTTCATTTTAATACTTAACAAAAGTCACACTGCAGTTATGTGTACACAATTCCTAAATATAAATGGGCAAATAATGCTGTTTCTTTGGGCAGACTGATAACATTACTAAAAATGACAAGCCCATTAGATCAATAAGGATTGGAAATGCAATAACACTGTCATGGAGAAATAAAGCCAATAAATCTCTCTTTTACAAATTATGGTTTTATGAAGTCATAAATAATGAAATATTTAAACTTTCTAAAATCCAGATTCTTGCTTTGGTAACAAGGATATTAATTTCCATTTCTCATAAAAGGTGCATTATGATCTAGTGGTGTTGGGGAAGGATTCCTGGGCTGTAATTCTGGTTCTAATATGGACTAGCTCTGTGGTCTCAAGCAAATCATTTAACCTCTCTGTACCTCACTCGCCTGTCTGCAAAACAGAGATAATGCTCATTACTTTACAGGAATATTAGAAGGATATGTTAATGTCTGCACAGCACTTTGAAGACATGAAGCACTCTATTAATGTGAAATAATATAATTATTCAAGAGATGGAAAAGAACTTCCAGTTTTCTCTTTTTGTCACCAAATTTTACAGCGTCTAGTGGGACGGATTTTTACTTTCAGTAATTTGGTTAGTTCCCGGTCACAGGCTGGCTAACCAACTAGCTATCCCCCAGCTGAGTGTGATGAAGACTTGAGTGTGATAACTGACCCCAGTGAAAAGGGATCAGAGAAAGTACTACTTAAACTGAGCTAGGAACTCAGTCTGGGAGGGGACCCAGGAGAGAGAAGCAAGAAGAGTTCACTGTCTGGGAAGGGTGTGGGGCAATCAGGCTGGAAGAGAGGAAGCAGGTTAAGCTTCATGCAGGCAGGATCTGAGATAGGAACTGTAAGGAGCAGGGAGATCCTGCCAAGGAGGCAGGGCCAAGAAGCAGAGCATTTCAGTGTAGCCTAAGAGGGGCTGACTAATTATTAGTCTAGACATTTGTTTGGACTTACAGTTGGATATTTTGTTACTCGAGAAGGGGGTCAGACTAGCTGCGTCTCAGCCAAAGGGCTGAGGGGCATGCAAAGACAGACGGGCTGCAGGAGGCACCAGAGATGAAAATCTCCGCAACATCTCACTGACACATGGGGGTGCACTGATGGTAAGTGCGCACCATTGTACCCATTTATTCTAAGAGTTATGATTTCAGTCTCCTCCAACAGGTCTGTCACCATTAAAACAGATGTATTTGCTGTCCAGTCAGCTCTTCCTAAAAATAATGGGATATACTTGCCTTCTGGAGACACACACAGTTAAATAATCATCTGCAATCGCCTCAGTCTCTGACAACACAGGTTCTGGGCTCAAAACAAGGATTTTAAACAATGCCTGCTTGATAATTGTAGGCGGAAGATAATTTTTTTCACCCTTGGGACTTAAAACCATGGAACAGAAATTACCATAGTGATGGAGAGAGGATTTAAAAAAAAAAACCTCTAGTTTTCACAGGGTGCCTGAATAGAAACATTTTCAGTCCAGTGAATTAATAAAATGTCTGTTTTCTTTCAGAATGTCTTGGGCATTGCTTAAAACAGAGGAGTTAGCATCATTAAGTTTGCAATGGGAGTTGCACTTAGAACAGAATTGCCAAACCAACCCGATCTCCTTCTTTGAGAAAGTAACAGATTTTTTAGACAAAGGAAACGCAGTGGATCTAATTTACCTAGATTTCAGTAAGGCGTTTGATACCGTGCCACATGGGGAATTATTAGTTAAATTGGAAAAGATGGGGATCAATATGAAAATTGAAAGGTGAATAAGGAATTGGTTAAAGGGGAGACTACAACGGGTCCTACTGAAAGGTGAACTGTCAGGCTAGAGAGAGGTTACCAGTGGAGTTCCTCAAGGATCGGTTTTGGGACTAATCTTTTTATTACTAACCTCAGCACAAAAAGTGGGAGTGTGCTAATAAAGTTTGCGGATGATACAAAGCTGGGAGGTATTGCCAGTTTAGAGAAGGACAGGGATATCCTACAGGAGGATCTGGATGACCTCGTAAACTGGAGGAATAGTAATAGAATGAAATTTAATAGTGAGAAGTGTGAGGTCATGCATTCAGGGATTAATAACAAGAATTTTAGTTATAAGCTGGGGATGCATCAATTAGAAGTAACAGAGGAGGAGACGGACCTTGGAGTATTGGTTGATCATAGGATGACTATGAGCTGCCAATGTGATATGGCTGTGAAAAAAGCTAATGTGGTCTTGGGATGCATCAGGAGAGGTATTTCCAGTAGAGATAAGGAGATTTTAGTACCGTTATACAAGGCACTGGTGAGACCTCACCTGGAATACTGTGTGCAGTTCTGGTCTCCCATGTTTAAGAAGGATGAATTCAAACTGGAACAGGTACAGAGAAGGGCTACTAGGATGATCCGAGGAATGGAAAACTTGTCTTATGAAAGGAGACTCAAGGAGCTTGGCTTGTTTAGCCTAACTAAAAGAAGGTTGAGGGGAGATATGATTGATTTCTATAAATATATCAGAGGGATAAATACCGGAGAGGGAGAGGAATTATTTAAGCTCAGTACCAATGTGGACACAAGGCCAGTTTATATCCGTTTGTTCACCAGGAAGTTTAGACTTGAAATTAGACAAAGGTTTCTAACCATCAGAGGAGTGAAGTTTTGGAATAGCCTTCCAAGGGAAGCAGTGGGGGCAAAAGATCTATCTGGCTTTAAGATTAAACTCGATAAGTTTATGGAGGAGATGGTATGATGGGATAACATGGTTTTGGTAATTAAATATTCATGGTAAATAGGCCCAATGGCCTGTGATGGGATATTAGATGGGGTTGGATCTGAGTTACCCAGGAAAGAATTTTCTGTAGTATCTGGCTGGTGTATCTTGCCCAGATGCTCAGGGTTTAGCTGATCGCCATATTTGGGGTCGGGAAGGAATTTTCCTCCAGGGCAGATTGGAAGAGGCGCTGGAGGTTTTTCCCCCTTCCTCTGTAGCATGGGGCACGGGTCACTTGCTGGAGGATTCTCTGCTCCTTGAAGTCTTTAAACCATGATTTGAGGACTTCAATAGCTCAGACATAGATGAGAGGTTTTTCACAGGAGTGGTGGGTGAAATTCTGTGGCCTGCGTTGTGCAGGAGGTCAGACTAGATGATCATAACGGTCCCTTCTGACCTAAATATCTATGAAAAAAATCATACTGTTTCATTTTTTCATCTGTCTCCAAATTTAAAACACAATAACCCTTCACAAGATATCGGATTTCCATATCTATCTTTCCACTCTCAGACTTATTGCATTTAACTTTTATATAACATACATATCTATATGTATAATATAGATATAATATTTATAATAATAATTTATCAGCATTTTTCTCAAGGTACAATGCATTTGAATGTAGTGACATTTTCTGCAGCTGAAAAGTGTAAAATGCTCCAATGACATTATAGATTAATAGAGTCCAAGGCCAGAAGGAACCATTGTGATCATTCTAGCCTGACCTCCTGTATAACACAGGCCACAGAACTTCCTCAAAAGAATTCCTAGAGCGTATCTTTTAGAAAAACCATCTGATATTGATTTAAAAAAACTGTCACTGACGGAGAATCCACCATGACCCTTGTTACCCTCACTGAAAAAAAAGTATCTTATTTCCAGTCTGAATTCATCTAGCTTCAACTTCCAGCCATTGGATTATATTATATATTTCTCAGCTAGTCTGAAGAGCTCATTATCCAATATTTGTTCCCCATTTAAGTACTAATAGACTAATCAAGTCACCCCTTTACCTTCTCTTTGTTAAGCTACATAGAGTCCCTTAAGCCTGTCACTATAAGGCATGTTTTCTAATCCTTTAATCATTCTCGTGGTTCTTCTCTAAACCCTCTCCAATTTATCAACTTCCTTGAATTGCAAGCACCAGGACTGGACACATTATTCCAACAGTGGTCACACCTGTGCCAACTACAAAAAAGTAAAATAATCTTTCTACTCCTACTTGAGATTCCCCTGTTTATGCATCCAAGGATAACTTTAGTCCTTTTGGCCATACCATCACACTAGAAGCTCATGTTCAGCTGATTATCCACCATGATCCCCAAATCTTTTTCAGAGTCACTGCTTCCTGGGATACAGTCCTCATCCTGTAAGCATGGCTTACATTCTGTTTCTGCATGTATACGTTTAGCCATACGAAAACATATTTTGTTTGCTTGCACCCAGAGACCCAGATCCTCTTCATTATTTGCCACTCCCCCAATTTGTGTGTCATTTGCAAACTTTATCAGACGATTTTATGTTTTCTTCCAGGTCATTAATAAAAATGTTAAATAGAATAGGGCCAAGAATTGAACCTTGCCTAAAAAAAAAAATCACCTGTTCAATGATGATCTCCCATTTACAATTGTGCAGAAATATAAATTGAACACTTCTTCCTTTCTTGCATTATTATTGATAATTCCACCATTTCCCTCTAGTAGTGGTTATCTTAAGTTCTGAATGACATGTTCATCCAAAACTTAGAACTGATTTGAACAAGAATTTTTTGGATCTGCATGTTATGCAGAATTGGGCATCGTATTTCCAAATTTATCTCCTCAATAAAAATTAATTTTATTTTGAACAAACATTGACCACTTTTAAAGATGCTTGGAACCGCAACACTGCTCAGATTGACTGTGAAGAAGAATAACCATTGCAATCCACCTCTTGTCCAAAGAGGTCTATACGTGTTTTTACATGGTTGACTACCTCTGAATGCTATTAATGATGACTTTCAGCTGATTAGTCCAAAATCCTATGCGGGAAAGATAGCCAGTTACATTTATTTTATAGTTATTATGGAATAGACTTGGGTAGTGAGTTGTATAGGAGGCTGAAAAATAGTTTATACTCTACTTTCACTCCCCACACTCACATGCCTACACCTCATTCTCAGAGATTCATAGGTTCTGAGGCCAGAAGAAACCATTAATGATCATAGTTGTGACTCCTGTGTCCGTCTGACTTTCTGCATAACACAGGTTGTAGATTTCACCCTACAATACCTGCATCAGGCCCATACTTTCTAAAGGAGTTGCCCTAGCTCAGCCAGAAAGGCATCCAATCTTGATTTAAAGAATTCAAGTGATGGAGATTCCACCACATCCATAGGTATGTGCACCTGATTTCTAGTCTGAATTTATCTAACTTTTGTTTCCAACCATTGCATATAGTTCTGCCAGTGTCTGTTAGAATAAGGAGCCCTCTACTATCAGAAATATTTGTAACACTGCCCAACTGACTGCCAGCTCAAACCAAGACAGCAGGCTAACTCACTCGCATGCTCATAGAAACAAACAAACAAAAAACGTTTAAAAGGTCATATATGTTCAAACCAATTTATTTATTAGAATAGAGCAAAGGAGGATGTTGTCACATTACCTTTACATGGCATATGCCCCGATAAATTACATTTGCTCTAAATGCTTGAAAACAAGTGAAATGCTAACATTGTTTTCACTCAAATAAAACTTGTTGATTTATATTGTACCTAGTCACCCCTAGATCAAATGGTTGTATTAGTGTTTAAGTGCAAGTTCACTTAATATGTAAAACTTCATTAAAAAATAATGAAGGATTGTTTCTGGCTATCACATTGTGTTTATATTTACCCACTGGAGATCAGAGCCTTGGAAATGTAAATTAAAAGGTTGTTAACTTCAAAGCAAGGGCCATTAAGCAACAAAGGATTCACAGTCCCAGTCTGCACTTCCTAATCTTTCTCATGAAAGGAAGCACCTATGTGGGTCAAGACACTTGTCAGTAGATCCCGCTCACAGAAGGCACACTGATTCAAGGGAATGATCCTGAATCTTTAATCTGTTTGGATGCAACTGAAACACCCCTGGACAACAAGACAGAGGTCCCTAAAGCCATTTTGGGCAACCATGAAAGACCTATGGGAAACTAGCAGATACCACATCACTATCATCAATTGGATTTTAAAAAAACAAACAAAAAAACAACTCACCTGTAATACACTTTACCTGCTTTAACCTCTCAATGAATCACTCATTAGCTAAGAAAAAGAAATCTTTAGTTACTTTACTAGAGAAATTGTCTATAGCATTGTCTTTGGTGAGATCAAGAGTATCCATTGACCTTGGGTAAGTGACTGGCCCCTTGGGGTCAAGAGTAACCTAATGTGTGGTCAATGTTGGTTTTAATAACCTTTCATCATAAAGTCCAGTTTATCTGGATGGCAAAGAAGGGCTAGAGAACTTAAGGGGACTGTCTGTGGCTCCATGGCAAGACTATACTATAGTAATCCAGGAGTGCACGCTTGTTACTGGCTTGGTGAAATCTAATTATAGGATATAACCACCAGTTTGAGGTGTCTGCCCTGTTTTGTAACAGTCCAACCTGGGACTGGCATTCTCAGCTATAAGCCATACCAGATACCATGACAATCGTCTCTCCGTGGAGGGATTTACAGACGATGGTCAAGTCACCTCTTAATCTTCTAAGCTAGACTGAGCTTCTTAAGTCTCCGTGGCGCAGTTTTCCAGACCTGGAATCATTCTTGTTGCTCTTTTCTGAGCCCTTTCCAATTTACTCCCAACTTTCAGGGGGGAAAAATTTAGTCTCAGCTGGAAGGTGAGTTTTGCTAAGAAGTAGGTCTTCCCTACCCTGTCTCCCAGTGTATAAGATGACGATTGTAAGAAAAAACAACATGACTATATTTGAAATATCTGAAGTTTTTCACAACCACCAAAATCCTTCTTTTAGCATGTGAAGACATCTCTCCAGCAACCACAGGGAAAATATCAGAATATACAACTGATGAGCTGCCAACAACCACAACCACCATCACTCCCAAACAGCATGGGTCAGAAAAAGACTCCAACAATAATAGCAACAATAATTTGCATCTTCCATCCTGAAGCACTTTACAAACTACGGCATTGGGATCCACTCTCACAGAGCCCTGTGCCAGTGCCAATGATACCTTCCTGTGCACATAGGGTTCCACATTTAAGCCCCATCTTGCATCTGGATCCCAATCTATCCCAGGGAACTTGGGATAGTGAGCATTACGCACAATGGTAAGTATCTTCAGGATGAAGCCCTAAATCCATATGAAATGCAGTGACTTCTATAATGGATGGCAAAAGCCAACTTGAGCACAGTACATTGGGCAAGAGTATGGGGACAGACAACTTACGAAATAGTGTCTCCAGTACAGATACTTATAATTCACTATGATTAAGAAAAAATTATTGGACATGCACAATGTCAATCCACTGTTCTAAATAACTCACTCATTTCCCCTAAAATATACAAGGAGACTAGCCCACATTATAGACTAATGTAAAATTACAGTTTAAAGGTTTTGTCACGGCACAGAACAGAAAACAGCAACAATTATTTATATTTGAATTTTTAAGCAAATCAAAATTTTATATTTAAAAAGGAAAAAAAAAAATTGTTCCTCACCTGAAATAGATTTTTATGGCTGTGTCATAGATTCTGGTCTGTTGGAGTTTAAAGTCACTGTTTCTAAAAGCAGCTTGAATGGTAGCTATAAAATATGCCTCACACAATTTAAGCAAGATGTTCCGAGCAAATTTTCCCTGTGCTACGTTCTTTAGGGGGTTTTACTTTTTGCCATATTTACATATATGTAAATTAAAGCACAAAGGGATGGATTGTGCAACTCCACCTCATGTTAGTACGGATTTACTCACAAGTAGCTCCTTTGCCTTCAGTGGGACTGTTCTTGTGAATCAGGGCCTAGTAACAAGAGTGAGGATTGCACAATCTAGCCCAAAAATATTGCTTCTGGATCTGAGCTATTACGGGCTGTCTATTGTACTTCTAGGAGACAAGTAAAGAGCTCTTGGTTGAGAACACATGTCAGAAAAATGACATGTTTTCATCACTTTCAGCACTGGTTAGAAGACTGAATACATTATCTAACATTCAGGTTTTGAATCACAATGGGAATCAGCAAATGCAAGTTGCAATGTAATTTCTAACCAGGCATTAAATGCGGATTTCAACCGTTCCTCATTTAAAACACCATGGTGATTTTTCCCCTTTAAAATTAATTTTAAAAAATTAAAGAGGGCAATGTAGATAAAAAGATAGGGATTGTAGCACTAGCTGTAGCAGGAGAAATGTAGTACTGTTCACTGGATGCTCATTATTTATGTAAGGGGACTGTTGCCCCCTTACTAACATTCAGTGGGGGTGTTTTAGTTGCTAGCTCCCAGTACTAAAAAGGAGGAAGGGTCGATGGGGAATCAGGATCCTGAGACTGACAGCCCCCAGGAACAATGGGGAGAGGCCAATGCTCCAGGTCAGTCTGAATGACAGGGTGGGTAGGCTAATCAGAGAGGTCCTGTCCTCCATCTGAGCTGGAATTGCCTGGGTCAGACAGAGCGGGGCTGAGCTAAGGAGAAAGCAGGGGCCCAAGCTAAGCTGGGGAGCAGAGCTGTGCCAGATCCAGAGGGATCAGAAAAGCAGCCCAGAGAGAGCAGCCCCTGTCCTGGGAGCAGAGCTGCAGCCCCAAAGCCAGAGGCACAGACCAGAGAGAGCAGACTTGCCCTGGGAGGAGAGCTGCAGCAACCAGAGCCAGAGGGGCCAAAGGAGCAGCCCAGGGAGCTGGAGGCAGAGCAGCAGCAGTGCAGAGACAGAGTGGTGCAGCTCGGGAGACCGAAGGGGACCCTGGGCAGCAGGCCCAGCACAGGGAGATGCCTCAGCCAAGGGGCTCTGCTGGCCAGGCGTGGATCATAACCCCAACAGGGCAGGGGCGACACTGGGAAGAAGGGTCCTACCACTTAGATCCTGAGAGCATGTAGCCACCACCAGAGCAAGTGTCCAACACACAGCATCCCTACAGCACAGCCAGGGCCTGAGAAGAAGGCCTGGGACTTACAAGGAACAGACTGTGAACTGCCCTGACATTCCAGAGACACTGTTTGTGATGTTTCCTGCCACAGACCAGGTTGATGTGTTTCCTTTAACCTTTCTCATTTTCCCTTATTCTTTTTAAAATTAATTGTTGATTAAATAACTTGCATTTGCTTTAACTTGTATGTAATGGTCAGTGGGTCAGAGAAGTGCCTAGTGCAGAGAGAGTACCCCGGAGTGGGGGCACCCTAGCCCCTGTCCTAGGTGACCACAGCAGGGTTGGGGGTCAAGCCCCCCAGGAATCCTGGGCCCAGCCTTGTTGGGGTTACGAGGACTCTGCCAGACAGGAGCGTGGAAGGGGAGTCCTCAAGGGCAGGGAGGCCACTGGGTAAAGAAAGTGGGAGCGAGGACTCAGATTCTTTCGCTAGCCCACTTCATCGGGGTAGCGCAGAAGCCAGGAAAGTTCCCCACAAGAGCAGGACTATTCCCCCGCTTACATTTAGCTGTTTTGGGCCCAATGCTACATGAATTTTGGGTGGGCAGGGTAGAGCAGATTGGATCCTTAATGGCAACTGTTTTATTCATTATTAGATAGATAGTTGTCTAAACTGGAATAAATTTTCTGATCCTGTATCCAGAGAAACCAGCTTGAAAAGATTCTAGTCACCAAGCTGAGTTCCCTGAAGGGTCTGACCCAAGGTGCTAACTTGTACCAAATATAGGGCTGTTTTTAATAACTTCCAATCATGATTGGTATTTCTTCTTCCAAGCAGAATTAGTTATCCCAGGAGACCCTTCCAGAATTCATACTGTGGGGACTGAATAAAAAAGAAAAAAGAAAAAACACAGAAAACCAAACTTTATCATCTCTACATATAAATGGGCTTAGATTGTTAACCAGGATGGTTCTCACTCTCACGCAAAGGCTTGAGCTGAACACAATATTTGGAATTATGAAAGGAATTTGCCCTTCTGGCACACAGGAAATTGGGGCCCTCAATATCTTTTAAAAAAATCTTACCCTAATCTTAAACCATTATACAATCCAGATTTGTCATTTGGTTAATCTAGCCCATCAAAAGGGTTTTACTGGAAACCAGATTCCTGAAGATGTTTCTATCTCAGTATGGATTTCCACCCGGCCAACCTGCACTGACAACAACACTTATTGATTCCTATCCTCATCTCACAAATCTAGCTATTATTATGCACTTACCACTTTCAGCATGGCATATGAAAGGAAGTATAGTTTAGTGGTTTAAATACAGGATTGGAGTTGAGAACTTGTTTCTATTCTTTGGTCTGACCTGGACACGCTGACCTCAGGCAAGTCCGCTAGCCTTCCTGGGCCTCACCCCATATATAAAATGGAGATGACAATATTCCCTAAAGCCATATGGTTGTTGTGAGGCTATGTTCATTATTGTTTGCAAACTCTTAAATTTGGATTGAAAGAGGCTAAAGGATGTGCAAAGAATTAATCATCAATTGTCCCTAGCATTTCTACTTTATTTAGCTTGTTTGAAACAAATATTCCTTATCATTCCCTCCACATGATGTTCCCAAGAAAAGGAGAAAAAATTTGGCATGAAATTTGTTATGAGAAAAGCAACTTGCTATTCCAAGTTTCCTCAGCTGTCAAGGTTTGTGATGATGTTAATCATATTGCATTGTCACCAACGAAGTTTTGGCAGTGTTTTCACAGGTCGAAGAAGGATTCGGGGCTGTTTCCACAAGAAGATCTTGAAAGTCACTGGGAACCTGGTGGTGGTGATTATTATTTAATCATTTCTACAGCTTCCTTCCCCAGGAGCATATATACTTAGACAGTTTACCTGACGATGTTTTATCAGCCATCATCTTGCACCACTTTTAAGTTGCTTTTATTCCTCTGCAGGAATGTGGAGAAATTCTGTTAAAACGTGATTTGTTTTCCTTCTTCCAGGTAAAGCCTTGTTTCTTTACATCATAGCCAATAAAGTTTTTCTAGTCCCTGTAGTTATAAGACTGCACTGATACCAGTAGATTCTCTCCTGTTTTAGACATTGACAAAGTATGTGACGGACCCTTTTGATCTTGAATTGGTTGTTCTAGATAGATACATGTATGGAAAAGAAAGCATAGAGTGTCAGTCATTTCCAATGCCTCAGGATGGCAAAAAAAGATTTTTCCAAACCAAAATCTTCTTTGGGAAAGCCACTAAGCTATTACAAAAATTTATTGAAGTCAATGGAAAGATTCCCATGAGTTTCCCTTGGCTTCAATCCAGAAAGGCTGCAAGTGGTGTGAAACCTTATCTAGAGTATGAAAGTCTCTGGTAGGTCAACATATCTGCATTACTGCCAAGAAATTCTTTCATTTTACCCATAAACTCAATAGGAGCTTTAGCCATTTGTTTATATTTCACTGTCTCTTGCTCTCATTATACAATAGTAATTTTCATACCTATCTGGGCAAAATTCTGAATTTTTTTACTTGTGTTTGAGCAAATAAAAATTTGATATGTCTCATAATAAATAAATATTCAAGGCATCCTCTAAAGTAACAAAGCTTGTTTTCTAGCGGAGGCATAAGAAACTGGCAAGAAAGCTGTCCACAGCAGCCGTGTTCAATTATTACACATACATGACACAAAGATCACGCATTGAACACAAAGAGTGTGCATAAGTAAATATGGTTCTTCGCATCCTCAAACACACCGAACTTTGTTCTTCATATGAGAACCTACATAAAAAACATCTTATCTGGGAAAGCCAATATGGAGTTTTCAGAGATCTCACTGCTTATTTTATCACAGGGATTAGAAATAACCTAAAACAAATATTTTACTGAAGCTAGTGTGGGGTTTCCCCCCTTCATCTTCCACTTGCTGTTTTGAAATAAAAGTAACTGTCAGATAAACAGAAGGCCATTTTTATTGTTATTTGACCCATCTAATTGCTCTATGAGACTGTTTATTTTTTTCCCTGCATTCCAAGGAGATGTTTCTCTTGTAGTCAGCCACCTGTAGGGGACTCCCACACTGCTTCACTTCATTTGGCTTTAGATAGGGGTGGTACTGACTTTATTTACATACATACATACATGTTACACACACACACACACACACACTTCTCAGCCGTGGCTGGGAGGTCTTGGTGCTGTAGAGCACAGGTTCTCATACCAGGGGGGTGGGGCCCCCCAGGTGGAGGCATGGAATGTGTCAGCAGGGGGAAATTAGCTGATACTCACATCTTCTTGTCAATTGTTTGAAATGGGCCACCTTGATTACATTAGCCTCATTAGCACTACAAAAGTGATTTTCCCCCTTCCTTGGTATTCACCCCTTCTTGTCAACTGTTGAGAATAGCCCACTTCCACCTTAATTGAGTTGGCGCATTAGCACTGACCCCCCCCCGCCACTTCGTAAGGCAACTCCCATCTTTTCATGTGCTGTGTATTTATACCTGCCTCTGTATTTTCCACTCCATGCATCTGATGAAGTGGGTTTTAGCCCACAAAAGCTTATGCCCAAATAAATATATTAATCTCTAAGGTGCCACAAGGACTCCTTGTTGTTTTTGCTGATACAGACTAACAGGGCTACTACTCTGAAAGTGGAGAATATTTTTCCTATTTTCATTTCAAATACTGGTATATTTGGTTTCAAACCACTGTTTTACCAGACTTATCCTGTGGCATCCTACTTCCTCCTACTGCAGGATTAAAAATGAAGTCATTGTCCTCTGAGATTAAAATAGCTGCATTGTTACAGAATACAACATCTGCACTGTCTGTCTAGGAGTAGTAGACCACCACATGATTCTAGAGAAATAAATACCATATTTTTTCAAATAAAACTCACTGTTATGCCAAGAGTGTTGAAAGAAAACTATTAAATAGTATATGGACTAGTAACTTAACTTATTTCTCTTAGATGAGACAAAACTGAGGTGCTCCCCCCTGTCCAGTTGTGGGCATTTTGAATTCATATAAAACTTTTTACAAGGTAGGGATGTTAAACCCAAGGTCATTGGTATATTTGAATTGGACAACCACATACTGTCTACCTAAATTCCTCCTCTAGTTCTGAGCGTATAGTGTATGCTTCTGTTATTCCTATCCTCAACTACTGTGTCACATTCAAGTGCAATGTTAAATAATTGGCTTATTCCACACCAGCGGTGGCTGCAGTTCATTGCTAGATGAAGTATTACGCTTTAAGTCCAGTTTGTAAAGCACTTTGGAAATGTCTGGAGTGAAGAGTTATGTAAACGTAAGATGGTGCATTGTGACTTGCAACAACACGTGCATATACCCACAAAATATTAACCATAAGCTGCAAAGGAAAAAAGTGGGGTTGTTCCCCACCCCTTTTCCTCGTGAGGTGTAAAGAAAGTCTGAAGGTTTTGGTAGCGTGGGGCTGTTTAAGGGGTGTGTGGTGAGGGTTCTTCTTTAATTTTACATTAGAAATTGAGGTCCTGCCTACCCTCTCTTACCTGGAAGAGGATCTAAGCCACAGGAGAACTAGTAGCACTAGGACATCTCAAGTACCATGGAAGTGAAGATACCTAAGCAATTGAGAGGAGAGGAGATTTACAATCACAGGGCTTGTCTTCACTGCAAAGTTAAAAACACTAGTTATAACAGAGTCCTGTCCACAATAAAAAAAAACAAACAAACTATCATTTAAGCTGGCTGGCCAGAGAGAGGATATAGACAAACTCAAGTGAGCACAGCTTGTCAGCCGCTCACACAACCACTCTTTAGCCTGGATTCAAACTAGAACCACTCGAGTGCTGCTCAATACCTTCCCACTATTCCCCAGCCGTCTTCATCCCTCCATCTCGGCATGCAGCTTGCATGCTCTTCTAAACAAAGCACCCCACTGTTTTCTCAATGCCCACTACCATGTCTCATGTCGGGTATCAGCCTTTGCTTTCCAAAATGAGAGTTGCATGGGTTGCATTAATCATAGAAATGTAGGGCCGGAAGGGATCTCAAGAAGGCACTAGCCCATCCCCTGTGCCGAGGCAGGATCAAGACCATTCCTGACAGGTGTTTGTCTAACCTGTTCTTAGCAACCTCCAACGATGAGGATTCCATGACCTCCCTTGGAAGCCTACTCTCCTTATAGTCAGTAGAGATTAGGAAAAACTTAATGTAAATTGGCATTGATACCAATTAAACTGATTACTTCTTGTCCTACCTTCACTGACCAGAGAAAAATTGATCATCCTCCTCGTCAGAACCACCCTTAACGTGTTTGAAGATTGTTATCAGGTCCCTCCTCAGTCGTCTTTTCCTCAGAAAGAAGCATGCTTAAGTGTTGGGTTTCCTAAACCTTTTATCTTTTTTGTCGTTCTCCTCTGGACTCTAAGAATGATGTGGACAAATTGAAGAAAGTGTGGCACCCAGAAGTGGACACAGCATTCTGGCTGGGGCCTCACCAGTGCCAAGTACAGCAGGACAGTTACCTTCCACATCTTACATACTACACTCCTATTAATACATCCAGAATGGTATTAGCCTGTTTTGCAACTGCATCATGTTGACTCATTCAATTTGTGACCCACTATAATCCCCAGATCCTTTTCAGCTGTACAACTGCCTACCCAGTTATTCCCCATATTGTAGAAAGAAAAGGAGTACTAGTGGCACCTTAGAGACTAACCAATTTATCTGAGCATAAGCTTTCGTGAGCTACAGCTCACTTCATCAGATGCTCACGAAAGCTTATGCTCAAATAAATTGGTTAGTCTCTAAGGTGCCACTAGTACCTTTTCTTTTTGCAAATACAGACTAACATGGCTGCTATTCTGAAACTCCCCATATTGTAGTTGTACATTTGATTTTTCCTTCCTAAATGAAGTATTAAATTTCAGCTTGTTGATTTCTGACCAGTTCTCCAATTTGTCAGGATTCTTTTGAATTCTAATCCTGTCCCCCCAAGTGTGTGCAAGATCTCCCAGTGCCATCTGGAAATTTTATACGAATACTCTCCCCTCCTTTATCTAAGCTTTAAGGTGCCTTTACAACAGACCAGAACATCTCCTGAATCCACAAGAGTTGCCAGAGAAGTTTGGCACCTGTCTGCGCCGAGGCCCTTTGGTGGGAGAGACCATTGGAGGTGGGCATGACCTCACTATTTTCTTATTCCCTTCGCATGCATAAATTAGAGCAATCCTAGGGCTGCTCTGACTCACAACAGGGGCCAGGCTGGCTCTCAAAGAATCCAGAGACAGCAAAGCTGACTTAAAGCAACTCCCTCATCCCACAAATTCTGTGATCAATGGGAGAATGAGCATGACTGCAGCCATATGCGCTGACTCCATGGGTGCTCCAGTCAATGGTGGGTACTTTGCACCCACCAGCAGCCCCACCGATCACCTCCTTCCCCTCCCCCGCAGGGCTTCCCGCCTGCCAGCGGCCCTGCCAATCAGTGCCTCCCCCTCTCTCCCAGTGCCTGCCGCATGCCAGTGATCAGCTGTTCAGCAGCATACAGGAGGCGCAGGGTGTGAAGAGGCAGGGTGAGGGCAGAGCAGGAAAAGGCAGGGTGGAGGTGGGGCCTTGGGGGAAGGGATGGAGTGGGAGCAGGGCCTGTGGCACCACAGGTGTCAAGCACCCCCCAGCACATTAGAAAGTCAGCGCCTCTGGGTAGTGCACCATCACAAGAAACAAGAGCAAAGCAAGAAGGGAACAGATTTTTTATATAAGGCTGTTTAAAACTGGACTTTGGTCTGTTTTCATTAATACCTGTTGGGATCAAACGCTTAAGAAAGATTTGGGAGAAAAGCTGTTCTCAAAGATTCACTCTCCTTCATCCTTTCAACAAAGGGCTGAGAACGATTCCACTCCAGCTCCTGTGTCCTCCATGGGCAACCTGAGAAGGAAAACAGGAAAGATGATCCTTGATATTCCCAATATTTCCAAGGAAAAGATAAAGGAAATGCTGGGCGGGGGGTGCAGGGAAGAGAGCCTTCTTTATACATCCCAGAGCATCAAGGAAAAGAGGAACCAAATCCAGTATATGTTCCTTCTCTTTAAGGCCCACAGAACAGAGAGGGGTGTAGATCCTCAGATGGTGTAAATGATCGTAGAGCTCTATTGGTGAAGCATTTTTGGGAGAGTTGGAGGCGATTTTCTTCCCTTCCAAATAAATCATTCCCTGCACTTCTGTTCACCTGAATTTTTGTTTACAGCTCTAATGGAGATGGAGGAAGTTTGCAAGTTGATGATACAAATGATGTTTTTCTATAAAAATAAAAAAAAAAAAAAAAAAAAAAACGAACAGCCTAATGTGTTATTAGCATTATCTGCAATGAACGGCACTCTGTGCTCCACTGAATGGTATCTCCTCTTATCTATTACCAGCCAATTTTGCCATATTTAATTTTAAGACTCTGGGGAACTTGTATTAACCGCTCTCATTCAACTGTGAGAATTTAATATCTGAGATAGTATCTGTGTTTAGCATTTGGATCCATCCTCTTTTAGCCAGGGGATGGACCAACAGTGTAACAAGCGCTTCTCCATCTCTAAAAGTAGGATTCTATTTCTGAATTTTTGGATGAAGATTTTCTTATGATCCCTTTAGTTGTGGTCTTTATTTACTTACTTTAATTTGGTCAGAGAAACAGGGTACAGTTCAAAGTATGGGCAGTTGCACTTAATACAAACCTAATGATCTTCCACCAGGAAATCAATCTCAAATTATAGGAGACAGATAAATTAAGTTACCATTTCACTAAAATCACATGAATATGTTTATAAATTGTAAAAGGCAAACTTCAGGAAAAATAAAGGCTACATCAGAAATCTTCTGGTGTCCACAGAGATGCTAATGTTAATCCTATTTGCCTCAAACAGTACTGGCTTTAAACCCATGCATCCAATTCAGTAGCAAAGGACATTATTGTTAAAAGGGCCCTTGAGCACAGCCATACTCTTCACTGTGAAAGAAAACCCTGATCTTATTACAGAAAATAGACCTCTCAGTTGTCCCTCATTTGAGACCCAACTCTGTCTTCATACTGCATTACCATGATACTGGTTAACAGGACAGCTACTGCAGTAAATAATTAACAAGAATGCTGATTCAGGAAACAAAAATTATATAGTGCAACTTATCTGTGAATCCTGCATCATTTTAGAATTCTTGCATAGGCTTTTATGTCCCTAATTGGGTCTCTCCGTACCACCTCAGTTCCCAAGTTTCTGTTTTGGAAGATTAAGGAGGCATGACACCAATGGATTAATGTAAAGGAAAACTAGAATATTAGTTGTAATACTAGAGCTAGCTAAATAAGTAAAAGTATAGCTGGGTCTGAAATGGAACCTAAATATGGCAAACATCCACTTTTCCCCAAATTTAGGGGGTTCAGAGTCACCCTCATCTAAGCCACCCCTTTGCTTTTGGAGGTATGGATGAGATCCAGAACCACACAACTTATTTTCTGGGTATAGTTTGTAGGTGTCCAAGACAGCAGAAATGCCATGTGTCAGAAATGAGTTGTGTCAATTTCAATATTTAGGACCAAAATCTTGCAAGATCCACTTGCTGAGATTTAATACTATTTGGATGCTTCATATAGGCCTCAGAACTAGAGCTGGTCAAAAAATACCAATTGTTAAAGTTAACCACTGAAACATTCAGTGGTTTGCTGAAATGGGGCCAGAATGTTTAGCTGTGACTTCAATAGGAATGAAGGACCTTGTAGGAATCAGCTCCTTAGTTACTTTTATTGGAACTGGGAATAAAGAGAAGGTTTTAAAGAAAAATATATTCTACACCTAACTTGGAGCATTTAAATACCCAATTGTTCTCACAATAGTTGAGAGGAAACATGAAGCACTAAGCCTCATTATTATATAAAAACTCACATCAGGATTGTCATAAATCTAAAGGGAAGGGTAAACCCCTTTAAAAAAATCCCTCCTGGCCAGAGGAAAAATCCTCTCACCGGTAAAGGGTTAAGAAGCTAAAGGTAACCTCGCTGGCACCTGACCAAAATGACCAATGAGGGGACAAGATACTTTCAAAAGCTGGAAGGAGGGAGAGAAACAAAGGGTCTGTGTCTGTCTATATGCTGCTTTGCTGGGGATAGAACAGGAATGGAGTCTTAGAACTTTTAGTAAGTAATCTAGCTAGGTATTCGTTAGATTATGATTTCTTTAAATGGCTGAGAAAAGAACTGTGCTGAATGGAATGACTATTTCTGTTTGTCTTTTTTATAACTTAAGGTTTTGCCTAGAGGGATTCTCTATGTTTTGAATCTAATTACCCTGTAAGGTATCTACCATCCTGATTTTACAGAGGTGATTTCTTTACTTCTATTTCTATTAAAAGTCTTCTTGTAAGAAAACGGAATGCTTTTTCATTGTTCTCAGATCCAAGGGTTTGGGTCTGTGGTCACCTATGCAAATTGGTGAGGATTTTTAACCAAACCTTTCCCAGGAAGTGGGGTGCAAGGGTTGGGAGGATTTTGGGGGGAAAGACGTGTCCAAACTACATTTCCCAGTAAACCCAGTTAGAGTTTGGTGGTGGCGGCAGTGGATATTCCAAGGACAAAGGATAAAATTAATTTGTACCTTGGGGAAGTTTTAACCTAAGCTGGTAAAAGTAAGCTTAGGAGGTTTTCATGCAGGTCCCCCCATCTGTACCCTAGAGTTCAGAGTGGGGGAGGAACCTTGACATATGTACATTGGCTTCTCATACATTCTCAGTCCTTGTGCTTTTGGTAAGAAGGAAAAAAAAAAAAAAAAAAGCATAATCCTTGTCAAGGTTCCTCCCCCACTCTGAACTCTAGGGTACAGATTGGGGGACCTGCATGAAAACCTCCTAAGCTTACTTTTACCAGCTTAGGTTAAAACTTCCCCAAGGTACAAATTAATTTTATCCTTTGTCCTTGGAATATCCACTGCCGCCACCACCAAACTAACTGGGTTTACTGGGAAATTAGTTTGGACACGTCTTTCCCCCCCAAAATCCTCCCAACCCTTGCACCCCACTTCCTGGGAAAGGTTTGGTTAAAAATCCTCACCAATTTGCATAGGTGACCACAGACCCAAACCCTTGGATCTGAGAACAATGAAAAAGCATTCCGTTTTCTTACAAGAAGACTTTTAATAGAAATAGAAGTAAAGAAATCCCCCCTGTAAAATCAGGATGGTAGATACCTTACAGGGTAATTAGATTCAAAACATAGAGAATCCCTCTAGGCAAAACCTTAAGTTATAAAAAAGACAGACAGAAATAGTCATTCCATTCAGCACAGTTCTTTTCTCAGCCATTTAAAGAAATCATAATCTAACACATACCTAGCTAGATTACTTACTAAAGTTTTAAGACTCCATTCCTGGTCTATCCCCGGCAAAAGCAGCATATAGACAGACACAGACCCTTTGTTTCTCTCCCTCCTCCCAGCTTTTGAAAGTATCTTGTCTCCTCATTGGTCATTTTGGTCAGGTGCCAGCGAGGTTACCTTTAGCTTCTTAACCCTTTACAGGTGAGAGGATTTTTCCTCTGGCCAGGAGGGATTTTAAAGGGGGTTACCCTTCCCTTTATATTTATGACAACATATAGAACTGGAGCCGATGGATTTTCACTATCAGCCACTTTCACTGGTCTTCACAGGCACAAGGTCTTTGTATTTTTTGCTGATTATGCCAGTCTTAGAATATTAGTCAACTGTGTCCCCCTCCACCCCTTCTGCATGGTGGAAGTCCATCACTGCAAATTCTGTATTTTATTGGAAAATGGCAATTGGATCATTTCAAAACCACTTAAAAATACTATTAACAAGGTGTGCAACTGGAAAAGCACCTGGCATAATAGAAAGGACACATTTCTTTGTGGGTTTCAGTGGCAAAGATTTGCTAATTTAAAGTATTCTATTCTGGTGTAAAGCTTTCTTCCAGACACGTGCATCCACTGGCAGCAGGGCTTATATGTGCACAGATGTCTACTCGTGCAATTGGGCAGTGGAATTTTAAAAACACGTTTGCTTGTTTAGAAAGCTGCACGCTGAATATTAAATTCCTAAAAAAGGTTTTGCTGCCGCTGTCTGGCACCAGTCCTTCTACCTCGATCACGTGCAATGACTTCCTGGTGCATCTCTTAGTCATTAGCAAGGGACAGATGCAAAGGGACAAATTCTTCTCAGTTACACCAATGTAAATGCAGAAGGACTGTTGACTGTAATAGAGTTACTTTGGATTTACATCACTATAACTAAAGGGCCTGTGCCCCACACCATTCTGTGGGCCTGCTCTTAGATCAGTGAATTTGAGGGGAGCTTTGCCATTGACTTCAATGAGAGCAGAACCAAGCCCTCTGTTGAAAGGGGAGGAGTTCTGCCCAGCTGCCATTCTCCATCCTTCTCCCAAACCTTGTCAAATCCCTTCCAGGAGGCTCTAGCTCCATGCATCTGATGAACTAGGGAGGGGCCAGGCTGGTTGGGCATCTCTGCAAGCATACTTTCCTGGAGCCAGTGAGGCTGAAGATTAGAGTGGAGTCAAGGAGCACGTGTGTGGGTGTCTCTCATGGTTCCCACACCTTGCCTTTTTTTGGTTCCCTGCAGGTTACAGAAGTGAAATCCCAGTAGCTCCTTTGAATCCTTTAATCAGAGTGTAGTTTGCTCCTCAAAGGAAACTCCCTAGTTAATACTTGAAGATTAGTCCCATACTCTACAAAATGAAAGATGAAACAAAACAATTACTGGGTTTCTCTGCTACTGCTCAGAGACCAACATTTACCCAGGTTGCACAACTACTCTTCCCAGATCCCAGAGCAGTTCAGAGAACCCGTAAATGGTGCATTATTTCCTTCCTGGTGCCAAATGCTAAACACACGCACCTTTCATTTTAGCTCCCTGTAGTATTTCCACCATTTAAAATACACTAATTTCAGAAAGACGTTTCATCTTAATGCATGTGGCCTTCAGATAATTTAATACTTCCAGTATATTGTAACCTATTTCCGACTCTGCTGGTTTCCCAAAGCCTGCTTTGGCAACGTTGTTGAATGTTTGGCCGTTTCTCTTATAATAGAATAATATAATATGACTCGTTTCTGTACAATTTAAAAAAGCTATTTCTGTAGACTGAGTGCTATTGAGTATTACTTCAAACACATTTTCCAGGTGGTCTTTGATTTGTCCTTTCCCCTACATGCAGCATTACACACACTATTTATAGCCCTGTAATCATTTCACTTGACCAGTTAACAGAAATCCATTTGTGGAATAAATAAGGATTTTTTTGTTAAAGGAAGAATTTTTATTTAAATGCTCAGAATCTCTTATACAGAGATATTAAACAATCAGTCTGAAGGCTGGATCCAACCTAGACAGTGTACTTAAGCAGTCCTGTCCTATTCTGATCTGCAGACTTAACTCTTTACTTTTTTTTTTTAATTAAATTTCTAGATCTCCTTGAGAAAATGTAAGCTAACATCAACATCCATAGTGTTGTCTGCCTGAGTTTGCAGACAGCCTCATTCATTGGCTCTGGGATGTGTGAATTTACCCATCCCCCTTCAGTCTCACTGGATATTAATCCTAAAGTCTAATGGGACACTTCACATGTGTCAGCATTAATTATCTCAATGCTTTTTTCTAGCCCCTGGGGAAAGGAATTAGGAATGAAGCCTGAGAATTTGGTGGGGAGGGAGTAGAGGGATTAGGAATCACTGTAGGGTTGGGAAAGTGAAGAGGAGAAAGAATAGATGGTCTATATGGAAACACAATAATGATAGCAGTTGTAATTCTCACGTTTGATTGTTTGGGTGCAAACCTGTGTTTGGATACTCTTGCTTTGGAATAAGAGTGCCTTATTTGAGATAACTTAAAATCAATTAAAAACCAAACAAACATGTCTCCACACACAGACTTGCACTGATAACAAAAACCATGAATGACAGCCAATTAGGTTATTGTGGTACCAGTTTCTGTGCACACAGGCAGGAAGAAGGAAAAAAAACACAACAGAAGATTGGGTGTGGCCACAGCTTCACACTGCAATTGTTATTCAAGCTCGAGAGATCAAAGCTAGCTTGGCTATGTCTACACATGCTATAGTCTTATCTCTGATTGCAGTGTAGAGAATTACTATTTAAAAATCCTACCCTCGATCTTTGTGCCAAAGTGCTGCTGTAGATGGAGGAGTGAAAATCATCCTAAATTCTTACCCAGGCCCACAAATCCTAATTACAAATGGAATTTGGTTCCTCCTATAGAATCAGTGTGACCCACCTACTCTTACATCCATTATAATATGGACCAAGATGAAGCTTGCACACCCACCAATAAGTGTGTTTTCTTCTGGCTTTCTTTAAAAGAATCAGCTCAAAAGGGGAAACAGTTGAAATGGAGGTGGAAATAATTTAGTTTTTACCACATACAATCTTCTGACTACCCCTGGTTATTGGTGGGGCTTTCATCAATGGCCATAGCACAATGGGAAATCTGCCTTTATTTACTTAAAGGAAATCAATACATCTTCAGGAAGTCCAGTTTTTAAATTCTCTATTGTGTGCGGAGGGGAATATTATGGCTTTCTGTAGTATCAGCCACAGTACCAAACTTAGATTTACTTTCACTCCAGAGCATGGATATTCAATTTCCTTAGAAGTCAGTCCTCTTAATTTGAATTTTTTTGAATTCTGATTTAAAAAGGGAATTGGCCCAAACCGCTCATTAAAATGGAAAACCAGAAAACCCCATGCCCCATATTCCAGTAATTTTATCTTGACCCCCCTGTCTTGCCCTTTACAAAAGCCAGTTTAAGTTGGTTAGAATTGCATGTGATTGCTCATATTTTCTAGTCATTACTTCCTGTATAGACATAAGAGAAGAAAAAGCCTTGTGACAGAAGATCAATAAAAATATACATTAACTTCATTCAAAGCATCTGCCTGCTTGGGAAGTCATGCACTGGCACTCATATTAATTAGAGTGCAACAAAAATGTGATCTTCTTACTTGTGGGGAGAAAACTGAAAACCATGAAAGTATTTTTCCCCCACTTTTTTTTTTTTTTTAAATATGGCCTACAGCAGCTGTTCACATTACATATGAGATTCCACTGCAGAAGGAGTTAATTAATTCCCCCTCCCCCTTATCCCAAAAAGATAAATACCATAACCACCGCCAGAACAAAAAAGTAGTTCTAGGTTTGTTAGAAATGAAAATATTATATATACATACATACATACACACACACACACACACACAAAATGTCCATTGAAACTGTTGCATACCACATGGTTTCCTAAGATACCTGTTGACTGGGGGGGGCGGGGAACGGAAAGAGAGACAGATGGTACATTATGACTAACTTTTACAACGGGAATAAAAACCATGTACTACTACAACTATTAACAGAGGGTTGGGAATTTCATAAATTTGTGGAACTAAGCTAGATTGAGGTGAGTTTTAAATGGATTTCAGTTTCCCCTCACAAGGTTTGCCCCAAGTAACTAAACAGAGGTGAAAACTGAGTTTAGTTAAACCAGTACAAGTGTTGCATGTACCCCAGGCCTACGAGAATATGATTTGAAACATCACTTAACACCTAGGGTTTGTTTATACTAGATAGTGTGGTCATGATTCAGGGGTGAAAGTAAAATATTTCTCTTACCAGTATGGGGCGGGGCCCCAGGCAGAAGGGGTGGGGCCCCAGGCAGCCCGCTCACAGGGGGCATGCAGAAGGAGCAGCGATGTTAAAGTGCTGCCGTGGCAGTGCTTTAAGCAGGGTCCTTTAAAGCTCTGTCAGCGGTACGGGTGGCCACTTTTTACCGGTGGGCCGTACCAGCCCATACAGCCTTACTTTCACCCCGTCTTTATTTAATTCATTTAATTGCCAATCAATTAACTCAAGTAAACTAACAATTATAATTGCTAGTCTAGACATTCTGCAGAGGTTATTCCAGGACACAAACGTTTTGTGGTTTACCATCAGGCTCAGGCATGTGTAAACCCTAATCTAGACACAAAGGCCATGTCTACACTTACCGGGGATCGACGCTGCTGTGAGCGATGCAGCAGAGGTCAATTTAGTGAGTCTCGTGAAGACCCACTGAGTCAACCACAGAGCGCTCTCCAGTCATCCATCAGAGCAAGAAGAGTAAGGCAAGTCGACGGGAGAGTGTCTCCTGTAGACACCGCAGTAAGTCGACCTAAGCTACGTCGACTCCAGCTAAGTGAATAACTATTTGGAGTAGCGTAACATAGGTAGACTTACCCCGGTAGCATAGACAAGGCCAAATATTTGGACTAAGACACAGATGTTAGTGGCTTACCCTAGCACACAGCTCAAGATGGACTGGTTCCACTTGGAGACTGAATTGCCAATATTCAGCTCCAGCTTAGTAATAATGATTTGGTTTCTGCGATTTTGTTAGGTCAATAGATTAAAGTATTATGTGAATGTTACTTTGACCCCTTCTGAGTATTCAGCTTTGTGAATTGTTCTAGATATTGCCACATTACACATGCACTTTGCATGGTATTTTATTCTAGAAGTAAAGGTTAATGAGTTATAAAAATGTATGAATGTACACAAGTATTTCTTCTGTTGGCTAGAAGTACCTAGGAACAGTAAGAGAGAACACATTGTTGTTGCTTGTGCTAGCCTGAAGCTGTGCATATTTAATTATCCTAGGGCTGACTTTGTCTGCATCAGAGCTGTGTGGGATAGCAGGGGGCTGACTTGAGAGCACCTTTAATCCTTAAGAGTCCTTGAAAACCTTTTGTTAAGAAAAAAAAAAGTGGGCTCTTGGTGATTTTTTCAACTACACAGCATGCAAACTTAATACACCTCTGTAAATAATTAGTGTGTCATATAGAACTTGTAGCTTTAACAAACAATATGGCAAATATATCTATTAAATTCCACCTATGTAAACTAGAGGTTTCTCTTAAATATGCAAAGAAACATAAGCCCCAGTGGGCTATGAAAATAAATGGGCCACTCAAACTCACACAGTTCATTGAGGGAAAAGAAAAACTATTAAAGGTATATGTCAAAATCCCATTTAGGGCCAAATTCTGCTCATATTACTTATGTAAGTATTTGCACTGAAGCCAATAGGACTACTCACATGAGTATGACAAGCAAGACTTGGTTCATAATTTAGACTTCAAAAAAGCTGCCAAAAAAAAAAAAGTAACGTGGACTTTGGCTTTAGAACTAATTGTAGAATGTATTGATACTGTAAATCCTTGTGGAATAGTCAAGCCACTTCATCTGGATTCCTCAGTATCTTACTAAACTGAAATTTAAAAAAAAAAAAAAAACCACACAAAAACCCGCAAACTATTTACTTACAGCTGCACATCTGTGTCTTGCATCTTATATTTCAGAGGCAGGTGTGGAAAATGAACATGTAAATTAATGCATACCTAACAGATGCATTTACAAAGGACCAAATTCTGCTCTTAAGTATACCACTGTAAGTTCAGAGGACTCCATTACTTAAAGTGACACCAAAATTTCATCCTAAAGTTCCAGTAATTAAAAAAAGCACGCAAAATAATCTCTCATTTACAACAATTCCTAGACTGTAAGAGATTCACATTTGAGATGAAACCTTCAAGAAAGATGAGCCAGAAAGAGGGGAGAGCAGGCTTAAAAGAGAGAATGAGACTCTAAAGCATATCATCAGTTTGACAGTTCACCTTTTGCAGAAATATTTACGATTCCAGCTGTTGTTACCGCAAGGTTTACTTTGATAGTATAAATATTAAATGTTCTTTAAAGATAAAAAGAATACAGCTTGAATTCTTGAACAAACAAACAACTATCATGGGCTACAAAGCAATAAGTAGATCTGCAGTAATATGAATTTAGAAATGACTAGCTATGGATTCCATGAATGTAACTCCAAACTGAGTCTTTTAGAAGATTAACTGTAATCCTTTATGACTTGAAATATCACAGCTATGAGGACTCCTTAGGGCAATTCAGATATAAATCCTGTTAATATGCCAGGAAGAAGTTAACAAACAATTCGGATTAACCGGGGGACGGGACGGGACGGACGACACGACTGCCTTAACATTCATCTAGGCAACCAACCATCCACAAGAGAGCACAGGAATTGTATGTTGTCCTGAGGCAGAGTTGTTACAGTTTGAACTATGCGGGGAACCTTGACCCAAAAGGAGAGGCCCTTTGCCCAGCGGATGACCTTGGGCTCCTTGCTCCAGAAGATGGTTCTGGCTCAAGAAGCCCTGCGGGTAAGGGACTAGGACATGGTTGGGGGGGGGGGGGGGAGAGAAGAGTGGGGTTGATAGGACTAAGGTTAAGTCAGCCCCCTCCCCTTCCAGCTAGAGTGGCTGAGGGGAGGCTATTTTTAACATGTTCCACCTGTAGGTTAAATAAACTAGACCCCTGAAGGAGCACAGGTCAACATACATAAGCTTCATTGAACTTATTGAAGCCCAGTAGGGGAAATTGAAGTAGACACACAATGGTGTTGCTGTTCCAGGCACTCCAGGGTGAAGGCCCCCCATTAGAGGGCCACATTTTCAAAGGGCTGAATGAAGTTCAAGCTACATGACATTATTAGAGCAGTTAAGAAAACAGTGGGAGGGAGGGAAATCGCAATATCTGTTCTCCCCCCATGCCCGCCCATTTAAAAAAAAATTAAATTAAAAAAAATCACCTACAACACTGTCTAGCCAGCCCTAATAAGTAATACTTGGCCCATATAGGGAAACTTCTCCCTGGAGTATCTCAATGGTCTTTACAAACATAAGGAATTTAGCACCCCTGTAAAGTATGTAAATATCTCCCACCACCACATCCTGAGTTTACAAATAGAGAAGCTGGGGAAGAGAGGTTAGATGACGTGCCCAAACTCATGCAGTCTGTGGCAGAGCTAAATAGAACTGATGAGTGGTTAATATAGGTCAAAACGATCAAGGGAAGCTCCAGTCCCAGCCCACCCACGGGGCCAGGGTTCTCTTAGGCAATTCACTTGGCACTTCACGAGGCCTCAGCCTGCTTTTCCTATTGTGAGCGCTGTGTCACAGTTCAGCTCTAGCAAAGGGGAGAAGCGGGCCCTGTAGTCCATTGGGAAAGGGGGAAGCCATAACAAGGCGGCAACTGGAGCAGCTACCTCAGGAACCTTCAAATTCACCTAGTCTGCGTTCCCAACTAAATCACTTCTGTCCCCTCCATTCAGTGCACCCCCGCCCCCTTGCAGTCTTTCCCTTCCCTGCCTGGCCCAAATACCATTTTCTCACGCTGGAATCTTAAGTGTTCATCCCCGGTCACTGCACAGTAGTATGAACACAGAACACTGCAAACCCACCTGGAAATGGTAAGTCTGTCAGAAGCCCAGCTCTACATTCTTGCTTCCTGTGAGATGCTGAGCACCATTCACTAATCCTGAGGTCCCTGGCAGCTGACAGTACCTGGCTGTATTAGACTCCAGACCTGCATCAACTTCGTAGCAGAGTGGAGCATTCTCCCTAGAAAAAACCCAAGACAGGTGAGATGACGACAATGCAATTCAGACTGGTTCTGCTTTCAGAACACAGACAGACAGACATGAGCCATTCTTTTGGCTACAAATCATCATGTGAATTTAGCTCTATTCAGGAAAAGACATGTCACAGCTGCTGGATTAGAGGTCACATTCTGAACATAGCAATAGCAGGCTTATTAGTAAAACATACCAAATAAAAATAAAGGCTAGGATTTAAAAATACAATAAGGAACAGTGCTTACCGCACAGTTTTAGGTCCCAGCCCTGCAATCAGATCTACTAGCTAAGCCCCATTGATTTCAAAGTTGCCTTACAAACATTGAGAAGAATTAGAAAGCTTCAGTATCAAAATTTATACAAAAGCAAATTAACAAAAAAATTTTTTGTCAGTGATGACAAAGTTAAATTTTCCAAGCATGCAAAATGACAATTTATCACAGCCAGAGCCGCAGCTGGAGAGTTCACGGTTCCTGGAATGCAAACAATAAAACCCTTAATGAGACAAGGACAACAAATAAAGCTGCGGATTCAGAAATATCCTTAATGTCCACACTTACCCAATTAGTCATCTGGCAGGAATTTGAGCAGCTTTCTCCAGCCCACTCTGCAGAAGAAAAAGTAGCATTTAGTGCATGGAGAACAATCACTTAAAAGCCATTACACTAGGACCTAACTAAATACACGCACACACACGCAGTCTCTCTCTGCCTCTTATCAAAGATCAAGCAAATGCATTTACATCATGGCTTCCATTATTGTTATAAAAGATATCCCAATACCAGTACTTGTGTGCTATAGAGTACTGCAAATAATTAAGCCTAACTGCAACTGACAAATGAGAAAAATACATTTGATGATGAATGATCCTCAACTCCTTGGTGTTTTTATTTACTTGGGGGCAAATCAATCTTTACACCTCTGTACCTGAAGTACACTTTTCTCTCCAAAACAGTGCAGGATCTGGGAGCCTCCATATGGGTGGCCCCCAGCCCTGCAGTGAGGCAAGGAGTTATTTCATGCAGACAAAACAAGCAAGCAATTTTTCAGTGATAGTGTGCTGTGACACTTTTGTATTTTTATGTCTGATTTTATGAACAAGTAGTTTTTAAAGTGAGGTGAAACTTGGGGTACACAAGACAAATCAGACTCCTGAAAGGGTACAGTGCTCTGGAATGGTTGAGAGCTTATGGTCAAATAAATTTGTTAGTCTCTCAGGTGCCAAGAGTACTCCTGTTCTTTTTGCGGATACAGACTAACACGGCTGCTACTGTGAAACCTGCTCCAGACCACTGTAGAGGCTGCAACTGGGTTTAGGCTTTGCTCCTTGCTTCCTAATTGACAACATCCACCCTGACCACAAATTAGCAACATTCTACTGAATCTTTAGCTGCTACACACATAATTAAATGCCATGTATTTCCCAGAACTGTAGCTCACTGTCTACAGCACTGTTCCTGAGGGTGCAGCTACCATATCAGCCACAGGGCATGCGAAAGAAAAATGCTGCACCAGACCACTAGGATGAATCTGACATAGCAGTCAGAGGACTTCAAGGTGCCAGATAGGCAGCATAGAGAAATGGAATTAAGTCACAAGTCCTTTCTGAAGTTACTTTTGCAGCTGCAAGCTATATTAGATCTAAATAACCACCCACCTTCTCAACCCTCTTTCTGCCAGCCCTAGGACTCTGGATACATGCTCCTCTCCAGCAGATCTTATGACTTAAGCACGCATAAATAACAACAGATCTTCCTCCCTCCCAAAAAAACCCTTGTGGAAGTGAAATTCAGGTAGAAGCCTGTAAGAGGGGTCAAGATGGCTTAGTCCCTCCTCCCCCCACGTCCTACTGTCCTTCATTTACCCTCTCCACTCCCCCAGTGGCCACTTTTGAGGGCATTCTCTAGGGGGAATCGCTCCTGGGCAGAGAGCTGATTCTTCTTCCTCCCTTACAAAGGAGGAGAACCTGGCGGAACGAAAGCCAGCCTATCAGTCAGCACATTGGGACCATAAAGTCTTTTCTGTCTCCGAAAGCCAATTGTCCCTTCATGGGGTTTCCCTCCTACCTGTCTTCCTAGAGCATGTTGCTTGGCTGTCAGCTGGGGCAGCTCTAGAAGCAGCCTGTTCGGTGGCTGTTTTCTCTTCAACTAGCTTGCCTCTCTAACTAGCAGTCTCTACATGGAGCAGCCTTCTTCCTGGTCACTACCCACTTCCTATAGTAAGCTTCCCCATTTAGGCCCCTTCTCCTCCAGGAGAAACAAGGTGTGCAGGTGCTCCTCATTAGTTAGTGCAGCACAGGCCCAGAGGAGCTCGTTATCTTCTCTCCCACCCAGTGGAAGAGCATGTCCTTTCACAAAGCCCTATTATTCATCAATAGTTTGAGTACATATTATCTTTCAAAAATATTAGGGTTTATAAAAACTACAGCCCTCCCCCGCAAAAAATAGAAACCTTGGAAATTCAAGCTTAAGGTTGCATCTATGAAATAAAGCACCTCAACTACCTTAACTCTGTCCTCATAACAGCAACCTGAGCGCACTTAAGAAAAACACATCTGTGATCACAGCAATTAGATCACCCTCCTCTTAATCGTGTAAGGGTTGGGCTGCTTCCTGGCTTTCTTTATGAGCAGCACTTCGCAAAATATCTTTATGAAGTCTTGATTAAACAAACAGCATGCAGAAGGCAATTATTACCCACTATTCATTAAGGCTCTAATTCTGCAAAGCAGCCAGCTCTTCACAGGATCAGACCCTATATGGCAACCAAGCATCTGTCATTAGACACATTCTGTTCTATATAGGTTCTTACACCATATTCATCACTGGAGTATCTGAGCACCTTCCGGTCATGCATTAATCAATGTGACTAACATGTCAAATGTTGTTTGTTCTCTCTTCCTCTCCCCAGGGTGGAGAAGGATGTGCAGTGATGTGTCATGGTTTGGTAGGGTTTTAGGTTCCCCCCGTCCTTCCATGTAGACACCGTGGGGAGGACCCATGGGGGAAAAAATAGTGGGTGCTAGCCACAGCTGTTTGGCAGCACCCCTGCTTAACTAATCAGCAGTGCCATGGAGCTTGTGGGAGAGCAGAGAGGGGGCAGGAAGAGGTGGAGCAAGGGCAGAGCGGGTGTGGAGCACCCCTGGGGAAAAATAAAAGTCAGTGCCTATGCTCATATGTCCAAATCATGCTATTAGGGCACTCACGTGAAAACAGCAGAAGTTGGTGTGGTACAAAATCATCACACCAGGGCTATGTCCACAATAGGAAAAAAAGATATATTTTATCATGTTTTAGTTAACCTATGTTTAAATCTTAGTGTAGACAAGATCACTGTAGTTTTAATATGTTGGCTGATTGAGGTAATCCCTGGTGGATCCTATGGTTGACCTCAACCAGTTAAACATATTAAAACTACTATTTCCTTGGCTACACTAAGATTAGTTTTAGCTAATGTGTTGAAATATAAGTATTCCTCATAAAGACAAGCCTTTAGTATCACAGACATCCATGTATGCAAACAATTGTAAAACCAGTGTTTGGTGGTACATGTTTTTGCCACTTTGCATCTAAAGAAGTAGGAATTATTACAATTTATTATTTGTCTTGCAGTAGCACCTACCACAGTCATGAACCAGGAAGTATTGTGCTCGGTGCTGTACAAACATAGAACAAAAAGATGGTTCCTGCCAAATTTTATTTAGCGCCAGTAGGGTAGAATTAAAGTAATTGGAGGACCTTTTTGTGAAGTACAGCCTTAGCTCTGCATTTCCTAGATTTTTCATCTACAATATAATTTTTAACTCTCAATTTTTTTGAAAGTCAATGTGCATTCAAACCACCGACGTGTGTCTACAACCCTAACTTCAGTATTTTGTGTGGGAATGCATTATAAATAGCTTAACATCCTAGTTTCTAGCAGTGAGATAATCTTTGGTGAAGTACCTGGTGAGAACAACTGTTTATTTCTTACTATTTTTTTAAAAAAATATGTATTTACTGGACATGAAATAGGGGGTATCAATAATTATCCTGTTACAGCAATTACATGACTCAAGTATTACAACAGTGTTGGTTTGTAATTCAATTGACTACTTTCCTAAATCAAGGTTGCAGGTTTGGACCCTACCATCTGCCTGCGGACGCAATTTTATCCCCACGTTTTAGGGCTTTTCTCTTTTATTGAATACCAAACATCCATTGGTTTTGCACTGTGATGCTTTCTCAATCTATTTCTGTGCTGTTGGTGTATTTCCTGAATATCTGATATGGTATTTGATAGGAAGTGTTACTACTGTAATTTTAGAAGTCAGGTTTCCCTGGCAACAGTTGCTGACATCTCTAACTCAATCAAAATGTAAAGAATGCACCTCTCCGGAACAGTCATAAAAGACAGAGACCCACTGACATCATTGCAGTTAGGGAGCTTTTCAAACTCACCTCTAAAAATGCAGCAAGTTGAATTTTTAAGATTGATATCCTCAAGGCAGAGGGTCTTCTGGATCCCCTCCCTTGTCATGTGTGCAGAGTGATTGGGGTAAAGGAGGTAAAGGAAAGAATTTGGGGACTGACCCAGGGAAGATAAAGTGAGATTGGGCAATGTGGGGAGGGAGAAAGAGGAGAATGAAGGTTAGAGAAGAATTATGGAATAGAGAAAAAGATGGAGGAGCTCCAAGAAAAGGAAAAAGATAAGGGAAGGGATGGGAGCAGTATGAAAACTAGAGGGAAAGATGGGTCCCACTGGAAGAGGGAAAGAAATGGTAAAGAGTCAGGCAGACAAAGAAGATAGAAAATAAACAAAAAGGAAAGAAGAACAGAGAAAATGGAAAATTAGAGAGAAGGGAGTAAAGAAACATAAGGGGGATTAAAAAAAGATAGAGCACACTTTACGGTTATTAAAGATTACCTTCGCTTTAGAAAAGTTTCAGAGCAGCAGCCGTGTTGGTCTGTATCCGCAAAAAGAAAAGGAGTACTTGTGGCACCTTAGAGACTCACAAATTTATTTGAGCATAAGCTTTCATGAGCTAAAGCTCACTTCATCGGATGCATTCAGCGGGGAGATTTATATACACAGGGAACATGAAACAATGGGTGTTACCATACACACTGTAATGAGAGTGATCAGGTAAGGTGAGCTACTATCAGCAGGAAAGCGGGGCGGGGGGGAACCTTTTGTAGTGATAATCAAGGTGGGCCATTTCCAGCAGTTGACAAGAACGTCTGAGGAATGCGGGGGGGGGGGGGAATAAACATGGGGAAATAGTTTTACTTTGTGTAATGACCCATCCTCTCCCAGTCTTTATTCAAGCCTAAGTTAATTGTATCCCGTTTGCAAATTAATTCCAATTCAGCAGTCTCTCATTGGAGTCTGTTTTTGAAGTTTTTTTTGTTGAAGAATTGCCACTTTTAGGTCTGTAATTGAGTCACCAAAGAGATTGAAGTGTTCTCCGACTGGTTTTTGAATGTTATAATTCTTGATGTCTGATTTGTGTCCTGGCTGACCCCAAGCCTCTCCCATTCAGTCAGGCACATCTGCCCTGTCCCCTGTGTCCCTGCACCCCCACTCTCATTCAGCCCCTGGCTCAATGCTGTCTCCCCACTGGCTCCCATGCCCTTGCCCCAATCTGTCCCCGCATTAGCCCTTCTGAACCCATCTGTGTGACACCCCCAGCAGCTCCGTCTGTCCTCTCCATATCCCATATCTCCTTCTCCTCACCTGGTCCCATGAGCAGGGCGCTGCGAGGAAGGCAGCCTCTGCCCCCTCCCACTCTGTGGCTAGCTGTTCTGGCCCATGAGCCTGCTGCCCTCTCTTCTGGTGCCATCTGGTGGGCAAAAAGTGTAACTGCAGCTTCCCTTCGCCTCTCCATCAGAATTAATTATTCTGCGAGGGGAAAAAAATTCTGCAGGGGACATTAATTCTGCACTTTCACAGTGGCACAGACTTTCCCCAGGAGTAACTCACATGAGAGCTGCTACACAAGTACACCGCGTTATACAACAATAGCCCTTTATGTCTTAGGCACCGTTAGCAAAGACAGAGAGGCGGACTAGTTGTAGGAACACGTTAAGGAATATTTTGTTCTTTTGATAGGTGGTTTTCTTTCTGTTGAAGGGGAAAAAAACTTGACAGATTTTAAAATTTCTTCTGAAGTTGTGAGGAGAAACATTTTCATATCAGAAATGACGCTGAGCTGGAGCACTTTAACAACACCAGAGCACTGCAATTTAAGCCTTGCCATTTCTGGAAACAGACAGAGGTCGGGACTGGTTGTATTAGCATAGTGTTCACTGAAGTGCAGGAAACAATGCCAGAGACAGCTTTGCAAAAGACACTCTATATTTAAACCCTATCCTTTGATATGCTTTTAAATGTGTAAGGTTTCTTTAACAGGATTGCACATAATGTATCTCTCTGAGTTTCATTGGCAACATCCACGCCTGAGGATAGACTGATTTACTGTAGCTGTCGCCAACGACCTGCAGAGATTAGTCAGTTGCTAGAAAGATGTTCCTGGAGGCTCAGGACTTCTTTTTAGAAGTAATTCTGAAGCGACAACTAATGGGGTAGCTTTCCTACATTCTGCATCTCCAGCTAGGTGTAATGGGAGAACAGCCAGTCATAAGGGAAATTCAATTTTAGCATCATTTTTTAAACTTCATTAGTGGATGTCTTTGCAGTTCAAAATTCTCTAGGCCAAAATGCTGCTCTCAGTTACACCACTGTAAGGCTGAATGAATGTCACTGTACTCAATGGATATACTCTGAATTTACACTGATCTGAGGCCAGAATTGGCCCTTGCTCATAGTTTATCTATGTGCTGCAGATGATAAATACAAACACAAACATCACAGCTATTTTGTATTCAGTTAAATGCATTAGACAGTGTGATGCTCTGTACCTTGGTGGGACACCTTGCACCCCCATGTTCATCCTTATGATTGTGTGGTATCCAATGCAAAGTTGTCATGTCAGGTGTCTTCGGAAGGCTCATGATGCACTGAGCATTGTTGTTATAGTAATGTTATAGGTTGTAATTTCATGTATATAGTTATGAGGCTGAAAATGTGTCCTCATGGCTTAGGACAAGCCCAGGCAAAATTCTCCAGGATCAGAAGGGCAGTTCACACCTCATCAGGGCATCTATGGGACAAACGCAGCCCAGCCTCACAGGAACAAAGGACACTGGCCTAGGCAGCAACAAAGGATCTGTTGGAATCTCGAGTGAGTCACCCCCGTTCCCTTAGTCAGTTTGGAACTATGATGAGATAATGCTCACCTGACTCTGAAGGGGGGGGGGGCAAAGCCAAGAGGGAAGAAAGGACATGATAAAAGGGAGAGATGTTTACCATGTTCTCTCTCTCCCACCTCCATGTGACGGCAGCACTGATCAAAGGGGAGAGCCTGGCTGAAGGGCAACCAGCCAGCCTGTGGTGAGAAACATCTAAATGTTAAGATCAGCTTAGAATGCGTTTTGCTTTTATTTCATTTGACGAAATCTGACTTGTTGTGCTTTGACCTATAGTCACTTAAAACCTATCTTTTGTAGTTAATAAATGTGTTTGTTTATTCTATCTGAAGCAGTGTACTTGATCTGAAGCATGTCAGAAACTTCCCTTGGGATAACAAGTGTGGTACATTTATTTGTTAAATTGACAAACTCATATAAGCTTGCAGCATCCAGCGGGCATAACTGGACACTGCCAGATGGAATTTCCAAGGGTTGTGTCTGGGACCGGAGATATTGGCTAGTGTCATTCAGTTACACAATACAAGCAGCAGCTGGCCAAAAGTGCTCACTCACGTAGCTGGGAGCAGCTTACATGCTAGAGGCTGTGCGTGAACACCCCGGGAGTGGGGGTTCTCAGAGCAGAGCAGGATAAGGCTGGCTCCCAGAGTCGAGGATTGGAGTGACCTAGCAGATCACCGGTCCAGATAATACCGGTCACAGACAGCCACACACATTCCTGGAAAAAGATGGTATTTTGATCAAGCTTGTTTTTTTAATTCATACTAATAAACTAAACACTATTTAGCCCAGAGATTGTTTCACCAGTTCTGTACAAAGAGGAATAATCCCCATGCATGTTCCTACCAATAGCTGTTTATATATCCTATAATGTGCACACAGCTTCCACTTTACATTTCAGGTGACCGTTTGGTCAGATGGATGAGGCAACAGACAGAGCTCATGAAAACTCAGTTCTAATCTCTGCTCTATCCCTAACTTTCTGTGTGACATTGAAAAAGTCAATCACCTTGATGGCCCTGTTTTCCCTCCCACAATTTGTCTGTCTTACCTATTTAGATAGTAAACTCTGCGGAGTAGGGAAGGTCTTTCTCTCTATCTCTTTATACAGTGCCTAGCAGAATGAGGCTCGGACGTTGGTTGGTGCCCCTAAGCACTACTAGAACATTAATACTAGGCGAGACAAGCCAGAGAAATGAAATACTTCATTGTTGCTTTAAAAGACCAGTCATAGTGTATGACCAGTTCTTCTAAAGGCTATTTCTGGGGCTTAACATTCCTGACCCTAAAAATAATGGGAGGCAGTGTTGTCTAGTGGCTAGTACAGTGGTTTGTAACTCAGGAGACCTAGATGCTCTGCTAGGTCTGTCACTGGCCGCAGGGTAACCTTGGGTAAATCACTTCCCCTCCCCATGCCTCAGTTTCCTGATCTATAAAATGGGGATAACAAAGCATTGTAAAGCGCTTTGTGATCTACTAATGGAAAGTGTTATGTCAGAGAGATATTATAATTTACCTTTTAAAGAGAGCATTATAACTCGCTCTTCAAGGATTCTGTTTTTGCATAACTGTTTATGGAGATGTTACACACCAGAACAGATGTAGTTATGGAAGAGCATGAGTAGACCAGACCTGCATATCATGTGTGTTTCTGACAAAAAGTACTCAGCAATTCTCCGCATTGTTACATTCCATAGCTTTAGGCTCGGTCAACTACAAGGTCTTGCAACGTCACCATTTCCTTCTCCCTTCCCCACCAAACTGAATGGGGGACTGCCAGGCTGGGGCAATTTCAATCAGCAGACTAAGACTAAGTTATAGCTTAATACATTTTAAACGCATCAGAATTCCCACTCTCTTCTTCACACCTTCTTCCATGTAAAGGTTTCTGTTTGGAATGCTTTGTGTTCCAATTAACTACCCTCATTAACGTAGTATCTATAGCCAGGTTAACTCCTCTCGAGAGCAGCCACACTGCGAAATAACACTTGAGCTCCACAGAGCTGATATGTTAGCAGCTTACAAATTGTGCTAACTGGAGCTGTAGCCCAGAGCCCTGACAAGTAGCCACCTCCAGTTAGATGAACCACCACACTCAAGGTAATAGTTTTTGGTGTGTGTGGATGGAACTCGAGCTGGGGCATCTCAAAAGATAATGGCTATAAAGACAAGCCCACAGGAACACAAGAACTGGGAAACCAAATCAGACCATTGGGCTATCAAATCAAATACTGCTGCCCATTGGTATCAGAGGCTTCAGAAGATGGTCCAAGAAATGATGGAGAAGAAATTTTCCTTCAGAAAAGTTTCCTCCCAAGCAGTTAGTGTTTGTCTTATTTCCTGAAACAAAGGTTTATATTCCTTATAATTTTTTTTGTCCTGAAGTATTTATCTTCTCTCTTTCAGATCTGTCCATGAAGTTCGCTTCTTTTTTGACACCTGCCATTGTTAAATCTAAATAAAGAAACTGCACTGCTTGGTTTAAACCTTCATTGTATGAAATTAGGATCTTCAGTGCAAGTAGCATCTGTTTCAAGTGTACGCTCTGCATTTGATTTGGATTGTAAGCTCCTTGAGGCAAGGACAGCACAAAGCACATTGTAGTCACTCATAAAATAACATCCGGTCTCTCTTCATCTGTACAGCACAGGGGGATAGGGTCCGTACTATACGGTGTTTAAAATACAGTATTTTAAAAGGCATTATAACATGGAGGAATCATTAACTAGCGGCCCTTTTCCAACAGTGCAGGGAACTGATAAAAATTCATTACCAGTTGCAAAGTTGTAGCCTAAAACATTTCCAAGCTGCGCTTAGATGTGCTGTTAAACTATATACTGCCATTGCAATTCTCTGGCATCAGAAGGCACTTGGCTTTCAGCCTTCTCACCTCAACATATTCAAAGGCAAGAATTTGGTATAACTGCAACAGTTTGTGTGATATTGGTTATATATCAGGGACCACATCCAACTCCCACTGAAGTCAGTTGAAATCCTTTCCTTGTAGACTGGGATACAGGAGATAAGGCAGTGGAGCCCCTGGTTACTTGTGCAGGAATGTTGGATGGCAGTAAACTGGTCCCTATGGAAAAATTCCGAGCAAACTATGCAAGCTGGTATGTGCAGTCTGAGCTTCTTGTCCCCTGCATGGGTGATCTCAGAGAGGAAAAATGTGGCCTAAAGTTTCTTCCATTGTAGACACGTTTCAAAAATTTTGCTCACTGAAAATGAGAGATTTTGGAGCACAGGAAACTAAGCACTTTCCCTATCTACAGCAGTTCATTACTGGTCTCTGTGAATCAGAGTTTAAGTTTCCACAACTGGAAAGCAAACACTCTACTTAACCTATAGATAATATTTTCTGGGCTGTCCTTACCTCAAACTAAACATTAAGGCCATTTCAAGATTAAACATACTGACATAAAAGTCTTGAAATATTACTTTTGCAAGAGTGTTATATTTCCTGGCTAAAGTATCCTTTTCAGCGTGGGAAATTATCCTGAAGTCACAAAAACAATCAATTTTCCTTAAAAGTCAGCCTTTAAAAAAAAACAAAAAAACAACAGTATTTCAGACAACTCTTCTTGGCACATCACAAAACATTTTAATAGATTCTGCTATAACCTCCACAGAGTTGGATTTTTGTATCTGCCCACATAAAGCACGATTAAAGACAACAGGGCATTACATGGTTACAGGAGGGGGCTGTCCGCTAGGATGTTGCTGAAGGAGTGAGGACCTTAGCAAATGGCATTAAAAATGTAAGCAGAATCTTTATTTGCATACATTTGAATTTAAACTTTATTCATTTCCCACTACGTTTTATTTGGATATTGCAAACACTCAGGCTTAATCCTTAAAACAAAAATTTTAAAAGATGCTAAGCTCAGTCAGTGTAAACAGCGAGTGAAAGCTACAGAGATCCACCATTCAGTATGTATGTATACTCAGCCCTTGATTAACACTAATAAAGGTCTGATACGCTGAGGGACCTGTGACAATATAAGGTCCAAATTTTCACAAACTACTAGGACTGAAAAGAAATGCTATAAAATTTCTTCTTTCTAGCCTTGTGCCACAATGTGCCTGGACAGCTTTTTCAGACCCTATCATTTTTCTTGACTCACCAAGAGCTCCTAGTAATTTCCTTCTCCTGACAACTGGTTGCTTCAAGCCAGTCCCTTCCAGAAGCTCAGTCAACAACATTCCCAGATTGTAGCCTTGTTTCCTAGAGTTGTTAGTCACAAACTCAATGGATTGTTGCAATGACACAGATATACATCTCGTAGATTCTGGGGAGAAGGACAGCTTGAGGAAAACATCCTGCTCCAACCTAATAGAAAGCAGGGATCTCAGAAACAAGAAAATCCCCACGTTCTCAGACTTGAAGAAAACTTTCAGAAACAAGAAAATTACTACAGAGAACTGATGAAAATCCTATGCCCAGTACCCAGACAGGTGCTGGGGGAGGGTAGAAGGGAGTGGATTATTTGGCAGGAAACCACTGGAGCAGCTTCTTCCATCTATAATCATACAAAACTTTCAGAAACAAGAAAATTACTACATAGAACAAAAAAATCCTAACTAAATAAAATAATAAACAGTTTTTTGAGAAAAGTTTGCAAAATGAGTCACCAAGAACGAGAGACCAGCAGGAGCTCTGACTCAGACCATGCGGCAGTGAGAAGGACCCAGGGAAAAGTGAAAGGGTAGAGCAGTCAAAGGGGCAGGGCCATCTTGCCAGTGCTGTCAGTGATGGCCTCTCTCAGATATGCATGTTGGAGGTCAGCGGGGATGCCCAACCTATAACATGCCTCTAGGCAGTCATGGTCGTCCCTCCGCATCCACCTCTGAGGGAGGCCACGCCTCCTCGCAGTCTGGTCTGCCAGAGGATGCTCAAAACAAAGAGAGGGGGAATTAGCAGTACTCAACAAGTCCCGGCCTTCAAGCAGGGAGGGGCAGCAAACAGTCTGGGTTCTAGCCTGTGGTTATAAACCCATCCCTCACTCAGGGCAGGGCAGCAAACAGCCGGGACTCTGGCCTTCAGTCAGGCAGAGCTGTAGAAAGTATAAGCCCTGCCTCAAGCAGCATGGGGCAGTAAACAATCAGGACTCTGACCTACAATTAGGGTGGAGCACCTGCAGCTATGATCCCAAGCCCTCGGTCAGGGCAGGGCAGCAAGGCTTAGGCAGGGGTAAAGCACCCAAACACAGTGTAGCGGGCTCAGGCAGGGGTTACAGTCTAGTGTCCTAGCTCAGCAGACTGTAGGCTGATGCAGGCCTCCTGGGCTAAGGACGGGGAGTACTGCTACGCCAGGGGTGGGATGGCAGGGGGGACATAGGCCCACCCAGCTCCACCATGTCCCAGCCCAGGGCCCTAACAGTAGCGGAGCGGTCTGCCACTAGTCAGCGGGGATCTGCCGGCAACACACTGACCTTCTATCAGGCCAGCTCTTAACCAGACTGTTGCCTAGTTTCCCTGGGCTTCTTCCTACTCTCCCCATCGGGCCTACCTGCTCCCAGGAGTCATCCTGTGTCTCCCCAGGATATACCGCCAAGGGTAACAGTAACAGCTCCTCGGCAGTGGGAGTGGCAGCAGCCTCAGAAAGCTCATGCAGGCCCTCAGAGCAGCCACGGCTCTCCTCAGCATCTCACTCCAACAGCAGGGAAGACATATGTGTCTCCCTCCGCAGTTCCCTCCCAACTGAGCTGCCTGGCCGGCCTTTTATACTTCCCCTTCCTGTCCTGCCCCTCTGCTTCCGGTATGCGGGTACTCCTGGCTCCACCTACCAGGTGGCTTGTGACGTTCCCTCCGCATCCGCCTCTGAAGGAGGCCATGCCCCCTCACTACAATACCCCGCCTATATATGCTATTACTTGTTTTGGACAGTAACAGACTGTTCTGGTTATATAAGGAAATTGTTTTTTCAAAGAGTTGGTACTACAAATAGATGAATACAAAACAGACCTCTGTGAATATTCCTTCCTTCACAAATAACATAGGTGTATGTCATCAATGTCTGGTACTTGCCTCTCCCACCTTCGAAAATATTTACAAGGGGGTGCAGGGGGTTGGAGCCAGGGATCTCTAGACCTCTTAGCAGCCACTAAAATCCACAGATCCATGTGGAAAGGACAGGCAAGCTTTATCTACATGGGATATCGCTCAATAACAGAGTTTGTAATCCCAACGCCAGAAGCACATCATCAAAATAGTCAACAACCGACGTTTCTCTATTTTGCACAGTTTTTAGCGCCTCCTTCAGAAGAAATCAATGGATTTACTAGGCAAACAAATTTTTGAAACATTAATTCAATTCTGACAATATTTTTTAAAAGCAAGAGCCATTAGATTGTCATTGGGCAGAGAAAAAAATTAAATCTGATGCCAGACAATTAGTATTCATTCTACTCAGAGCATGTTTTTGTTTTCGTACCATATACACATATTGTTTCAGTCCAGCAACTCATGCCTGTGAGAAAAGAGAATCACAGATGTGGACATGAAATAATTAAGGCCCCAATTCAGCAAGCCACTGGAAGTATGTGCCTATTTTTGAGCACTCAGGTAGTCCCACTGAAGTCAATAGGATTAGTCACATACTTTAAAGTTAGGCACATGCTTACATACTTGCTGAATACAGTCTAAAATACTTACAGACCCAGAGTTAAACTAGAGTATAAAAATCAAGAAAAAAGGTATTCTTCTATTGCTGTGTACATCTAACTTTAAAATAGAAGCATGAATGTTACACTAGATACAGTATTTATATATAAAGAGTACATAGTGTTCAAATGACAGTACATCCAGTATGTGTGAATGCATATTATGAATATATAAAAGGAACTTAAATAAAGCAACTGTGTAAAGCCATAAAAATTCTAATATGAACTAAATTATCATTCTGTAGAAATACACAAAAAAACCCTATGTTGTAATTAATATTTATTTCAATTTGATGAAAAGCCATAGTGGTACATATTGCCTTTTGAAGGGCATCATACAATAGGATCTTTTAAACAGCTGAAATGGAAACCAATACTTCTTGTAGGTAAAGAATTTAATAAGAATTTTTATTATGTATTTTCATATAAAACTCCTCAAGCTTTTCATGATAACATAGTGACTGCCAGTGAAAATGAGGTAGGATCAGCGGCTAAAATAGGGAAAGAACAAGTTAAAACTTACTTAGATAAGTAAGACGGCTTCAAGTCATCTGGGCCTAATGACAGACATCCTAGAATACTCAAGGAGCTGACTGAGGAGATATCTCAGCCATTAGCGATTATCTTTGAAATGTCATGGAACACTGGGGGCGGGAGGGGGGAGGCGGGAACGATTCCAGAGCACTGGAAAATGGCAAATATAGTGCCAATCTATAAAAAGGGAACAACAAACTGGGGAATTACAGACCAGTCATCTTAACTTCAGTACCTCGAAAAATAATGGAGCAAATAATTAAGTAATTTGCAAACACCTAGAAGATAATAAGGTGCTAAGTAAGAATCAGCATGGATTTGTCAAGAACAAATCACGTCAAACCAACCTAATAGGTTTCTTTGACAGGGTAACAGGCCTTGTGGATGTGATAGATAGTAAATGTGGTAGAACTTTACTTTAGCAAGGCTTTTGATACTGTCCTACATGACCTTCTCATAAACAAACTAGGGAAATACAACCTAGATAGAGCTACTATAAGGTGGATGCATAACTGATTGGAAAACCATTCCCAGAGAGTAGTTATCAGTGGTTCACAGTCAAGCTGGAAGGATATATCCAGTGGGGTCCTGAAAGGATCAGTTCTGGGTTGGATTCTGTTCAATACCTTCATCAATGATTTAGATAATGGCAGAGGGAGTACACTTCTAAAGTTTGTGGACGATGTCAAGCTGGGAGGGGTTACAAGTGCTTTGGAAGATAGGATTAAAACTCTGTTGCAAAAAAAGAAAATATCATTCTGGGATATACTACCAGTAGTGTTGTAAGCAAGACACGAGCAGTAATTCTTCCACTCTACTTTGCGCTGATTCGGCCTCAGCTGGAGTATTGTGTCCAGTTCTGGGCACCACATTTCAGGAATGATGTGGACAAATTGGAGAAAGTCCAGAGAAGAGGAAAAAAAATGATTAGAAGTCTAGAAAACATGACCCTTGAGGGAAGTTTGAAACAATTGGGGTTGTTTAGTCTAGAAAGGAAAAGACTGACAGGGGACATAACAGTTTTCAAGTACATAGAAGGTTGTTACAAGGAGGAGGGAGGTAAATTGTTCTCCTTAACCTCTGAGGATAGGACAAGAAGCAATGGGCTTAAATTGCAGCAAGGGAGGTTTAGGTTGGACATTAGGAAAAACCGCGGGCAGAGGGTGGACCCCACCCTTTGGGGAGGCTAGCCCTGCAGCCCCACCCCCTTCTGCACAAGGCCCACTCCCCCACAGCAGGAGCGCTTAGCCCCCCTATCTCCCCCTTCCCACAGCCAGAGAAGGCCTGGGACAGCTCCAGTCGCGGGTCGACTCAAGCCACCCAGTAGCCCCAGCCCGGAGAATGGAATGGAAAACACCAGACGCCTGCCTCCTCAGCAGAAGATTGCTGATCTTTTTATATGTGCAATGGAGGTTCCGGAGCGGCTGAGGAGGTAGTATCTGCTACTCAGCTTCCCAGGTTCATTGGTAATCTCTCTGGAGCTCAGGGAGATTACTGATGAACCCAGGAAGCTGAATAGCAGATACCACTGCCCCGGAATCTGCATAGCACATAATAATAAGCAAAAAACAGCAACCCAGTGTGCCACGGCAGTGGCTCCAGCCAGGGATGACAGAACCGCCCTTGGCCTATTGTACCCACCGCCCATGGGAAAAACTTCCTGTCAGTGTAGTTAAGCACTGGAATAAATTGCCTAAGGAGGTCATGGAATCTCCATCATTGGAGATTTTTAAAAGCAGGTTAGACAAATCCAAGTCAGGGATAGTCTAGATAATATATAGTCCTACCGTGAGTGCAGAGGACTGGACTAGATGACCTCTCAAGGTCCCTTCCAGTCATACGATTCTATGATTTTATGTATTTAAGCAAATTGTTTTATGTGCCCCAGCAAAGAAAAAAAAAACAAGCCAAAACTAGTTTAAGAAGTCTTTTATTCACTGTTTTTTCTTTGTGAAATTTAAAAGAATATGTATTTTAGAATAAGTTTACTCCTCATTAGGGACAATCACATAAGAAAATATAACACAAGATCCAAAACCATATGCAGCTTTTTCAACTTACTGCATAAGATTTTTAATACTTGAAAGGGTGCCGAAAAGTTTGAGATCTCCCTAGAAAGTGATGCACCTGCTGTTTAATTAATGAATGCACACAGTTTGCAAATCTGGCCTTCATTGCCCTGATCCTGAGAGAAATATCTGATGTGGTCCCTGTCCCAGAAAAATGGAGTAAAGATTGTATGTCCTTTCCCTTTCCTTTTAATGTGAAAAGGGCTGGGAGGAAGGTGTGCACACGGTCTTATCACTTCCAGTTCTTTTCTACTTTTGCTACCAGTTCCTTCCTTTCTTTTAAAACCCACTTGATTTTTCCTCTTCACTGCATCAATGGCTGTGTTCATTTGAAGATGGAGAAGAAATTATTTACAGGATGCGGCCCTTTTATGGGAGGAGTTATATTAAATGGGGAGAGTGCTACAGCTTCGGTGAGGGAAAGGACGTATTATAGACTGTTCAAAGCCATTCCATTTCTTGCATATGTTACAGATTTAATTGCTTCATTACTTGAACTGTTCATTCTCACCGTCATCTTTTGGAGTTAAAAGCCACATATGCTCAGTCTCTTGCACATGGTCTGGATGGAAGATTGTTTTCACCACCCTTCACTCCCATTGTGGAAAGCACCACCAGGAAGCGCACAGGAGCTTCTGTAGGAATGAAGGTGGACGCTGCTGTGTTGGTTCAATTTATCTCCCTCCGACAACATCTGGGCAATAGGTTTTCTCCTTCTTTTAACTAGCGGCGAGGGGGAAACCGAGGGAAAAACAAGGCCCAACATTTCTACCTCCGCAGCAAAATCTTAGGGGTTCTTTAAAGTCTCATTCTAATGCTATAAATTCGGTGGTGAATCCTGGTCATGTGCCACCTGAGGCATATCATGCATACGCTAAGAAGAAGTGACCAGTTCTTTGGGAGAGTATTAGAGAAACTATAGTGCCCCAAAGGAATTAAGTGAAAATTTGTCCAATATTTTCTCCACCTAATTTCACCAAACCCTTTTAGGACCTGTCTTGAATGCTGAAATTGTAGCATTCCGATTATGATCTTGCTGCTCCTCCACTTCAACACAGCCATGATTTCAGCAGCTGAGCACAAACATAGCCAAACTAATGTTTCATCTCATTTCAAAGTAGAGATGCAAGCATTCAGATGATACAGTGCACGCTGGTTATTTGGGATGCACTTAACTATTAGCACTCTACTTCAGCAGGAAGTTTCCCAGAGAACCAATTTAAGCCCAGGGAAACAATGACTGCTTCTTAATGGGGACAGTAATTCAGGCTGGCTGAATTCACACACTGTCCTGCATGATTTTCCTATGGCTAGTCTATACTGGAAACGTGTGCGCATGCGCACACACAAAACTTTCTTGACCTTGGCCAGTGAAAAGGAACCGGTACTCTAGTAACCCAGTCCTGAGAATTTTGAGTAAAGTATACTGATGAGCTGTGCACTTAAACGATCATGCATTTAAAACAACAAAAAACTTAACTGTCCAGAAATGTTGTTCTCTTATTAAAATTTGGCTTTTTCTTTTTTAAACTTTCCCCTATTATAAATAGTAACAGTGTAAGTTAAGAAGAAAAAAGATAAAGGAGAAGAGCCTAAATAGTAAACTACTTATAAAAACAATTATGGAATACATGGACAGAATCCCACAGTTGATTAGGATACATAAGATGCCACTGATTACTTTAAAAAACACAAATCAAAAATACAAAGGAATACTGGAGAATTGTTGCAATAAGATGACTGGAGTTTAGGAAGAGAACCTCACATTTAAAAGATGACCTTGTAAGGAAAGTAGGATTCCAACTGTGCAAAAATATGAAACAGCGATAAATTATATAACCCTTGGCAAGGACATGGAAGCAGCTGTGGAAAAGGTGCATGTCCAATGCATGCAGAGACTGACAAGACTGGCACATTACTGTGCGCTAGAGATGATGAGACTGTGCTCAATGTGATAGTATTCAGCTTCAAAAACAAACCACACTTTTCCAATCAAGCCTTTTCCCGGTAATAAAAATTACATAGTGCATATGTATTGCATATCATCTCTACATATGTGGCATGCTGCAGACCCATACAATATATTTAGCATGCAATTCTGACCACCTCACCTGTCCTCTGATGACTAACACATCTCATCTGTGTTCTTGGGTACTTCTTATGTCAATCTTCCCAAGTCATCCCTAACCTGTGCCCTGAATAGTTGTGCTATTCAGCTCTGGAAAAGAGGCAGCTCTTCTAGACATAAAGTGAGTTTAAAGTCTGCCATCCCTGGGCCTTAAGTGTTTAAAAGAAAATTGGAATTACCATTGGGCAGAAAGATTCCAAGGTTCCCAATGGGACTGAGCACTCATTTCCAGCCCTGGAAAGTTCCAAGATATTGGACTTTAAGGTCATGAGAATTTTTATGTCTAGAAAAAGTTTTTAGATCCTTTTTACAGATCTCAGCACCTTCCTCTGGTCCCCATTCAGCAGGACTCATAGTAGCTAAGACTCTACCTGGTCTTTACAAATAGAGCAATACAAGGAGTAGTCCCAAAATATTTTTAATAACTTTCTAACGCATCCCTGAAGTAGCTATTCTGAGCTGTGACATTGACATTGTGAGCTGCACCTGTGCCAGGTGTAGCCTGCCTCCCTAAGTGTACAAGAGAAATGTGACAGCAGCAAGACACTAGGGACCAGGACTGCTGGGAGATATAAGGGTAGCCTGTGTTCAGAGAGGGGAATCTCTGCAGGGAGAGTAGACCTGGAAGGCAGTGCTCCATTAAAGAACATGAGAACAAACAGGAAAAGAGTGAAGAGACCAAGTTAAGCACACAGGAAGAGGCACAGGGAAAGAGATAGGGTAGTCTGAGTTATGGGACAGATAGCCCAACATTGAAGATCAGTTCCCTCTATGCTACCACCTTGTGAGGGGTAGTATGGACAAGTGTTTGGAATGCTGTGCATACCTCATTCATGGCTTCACTGACTGATACAGTCCTGTCAAGCTTGCTCTTTACACAAACACCTTCTAGGTGCCGCTCCCTACTGTAGATACTGGGCACCCTGCAGATATTTTAAAATAGGAACGCACTCTTTCTTCCTTCCTTCCCATTTTGAAGAGCAAACCATTAGCTTATAGCTTTTTATCTGTGGGACAGAGGGGATGAAGGAATGAGGAACTTGCTGAGGGAAAACTAAGCAGAAGTTTTTCATTTAGTTCTGCAAGTGAGAAAGTCTTTATGGTTGTTCATTCCTCTGGTGGGGGTGAGACCCAGAGTTCAGGCCTCACCCCCTGAGAAAGTTCTGACTGCTGCCCTCACAAACCTCTCCCCGTGTCTTGACCGTGTGTCACAAGGAAACAAAAGTTTTATGGGAAGTCAAATTTGTAGAGAGAAGGCATTCTCTCAGGTAGCAGGGTCACTCTTATGCAGGGCTTGAACCAAACTCTGTACTCCTTAGACAGCCCATGGCAAGATACTTTGTCTACATACCTCTTCACAAGCCCTCAAAGATGACTCAGGAAAATGCCTGATTAGACACACACACACACTCTCTCTCTCTCTGCTTTCTATGTAGATTTTGCTTAGCACTTCGAGTCTCATCCAAAGCCCACATAAGTCAGTGGGAGCCTTTCCACTGATTGTAATAGGCTTTGGAACAGGCTCTTCATTACCACAGTGATGAGTACATTGGTAATGCCTGCAGCAAATTAGACACAATCAAACTAACTCAAAGACAGAAGAAAATATGTCACTCTGCTGAACTTAAGAATATTTAGAAAGCTTAAAAAGAATACTGAGAAAAGTGGTAAACACCAAGCAAACAGATGAGACAAATGTGTGAGACAGTTATTGCACTATGTACATATGTTACCTAACAATAGAAAAGGAGATTTTCAGTTCCAGTCCTTTCCTCCAAAACAACTCCCTGCAGATATAACAACTAGACTGGCAGACTCTATTCTTGTTGGCTATTGGAAAAAAACCCAGAAAGATATCCCCAGGATATGTGAACAAAGTGAAAGCTTACCATTAAATTCTACAGGACCACTGGGATAACACTAATTAGGCTTTTACAAGAGCCTAGGAAGACTGGGATAGACAATTTAAAAAAAACAGGGCTTTAATCCAAGCCTTTGATCACTCAAGAGATGTATACTGAAAGGTGATTGTTTGCTATTTCATTTGGTTTCCTTTGGAGATAAAGAAGAAAAAATGCTAACTACCTCGCCTGTTGGGAAAATTACTGATTTTTTGGGGTCACTGGATAGTTCTAGAAAAATCTAAAAAAAAAAAAAAGATGTGGTTGGGGTGGAAGAAGGAGGAAGAGGTGGTGCCACCTCCCTTATAAACCTATGGCCCAGTGATTAGCACTCACCTGGGATGTGGGAGACCCAGGTTGTTTCCTACTCTGCTAATGTGAAGCAGGGAACCCACCCCCGCATAGGAGAATGCATGAACTGCTGGGCTGTGGGGTATTCTGTAGCAGGTCTCAATCTCTCCCATTGAAGCTGTTCCAGTTTGTAGAAATATTTCAACAGTCATTGGAGCAGGGACTTGAACTTGGTCTCTCACCTCCCAAATAGATACCCTAACCACTGGGTAGCTTGGGATGGGTGTCTTGGTCTCTCCTGGTGAAGCTCTTCTACTTGTATAAAATACTTGAATATTCACTGGTCCCGAAAGGGAGAATGACTCTATATCTGGTGGGTAGGGTGCTCATCTGTGAGACTCATCACTGGGATAATTTTCCAAGGGAAGTGGTGAATTCAATCAATCACTTGGAGTCTTTAAATCAAGGTTTAATGTGTGTAAATAAAAGATACTGGGCTTGATAGTGTTCACTTGCATAGGAAGGAAGAGTAACTTCCTGCACTTCAGGAATAGTCTGATGATACTCTATGCCCTACGTTATATGACAGAAGGGCAGACTAGAAGATCATAGTGGTACCCTTTGGCCTTAAAATGGTGGCCTTCTGTAACTGTAACAATGGCCAATCCATCCCACTTAGCTGACAGCTGCCAATCAATCATTAATCCTTCAGGCAACATGAAGTAAGAGATCTCTCAGTGATCACTTCCTTACTGAACTGCACATCCCCAGTACCCACTACAACAAGAGGACTGGTGACCCTCTGCTAACTTCTTCTAAGTAGGGTCAATAATACTCATCTTCAGGCTGTTACTGTGCTACCCCTTCTTCCAGAAGGAAAGTGTGGTGGGATAGTTCTTTCCACATGGAAAGAACTTATGATAGTAGTGCTTTCCAATGGTCTCCAACAACTTCAGGCTGTAAGTCAGTAGGGGTCTGATCTAAATACAACTCAAATCAACTGAAAGGCTCCCATTGACTTCAACAGGCTTTAGATCAGGCCCCAGCTGAGCAACTTAAATCCTTCATGGTGGGTCACTTTGTCACCAACACAGTTGCTACTGGGGGCCTCACAGGTCAAAACCCAGTACTACATTGGCCTAAAGCCTCCATCCAAGCCACTGGCGCTGATTAGGAACCTCAGGCAATACATTGGGACAAGAGGTGAATCCCTTCTGTCCCAAAAAGAGCACAACAGGTAACTATAATCTCAATATATTTGCAGACAGAAATTATGAAATTTTACCAATATGGAGATATGTGCATCTCTATGCAGAAAGAAAGAGTCTGAGATATTGTGTTCCTTACTGTTTATTTGCATAAGCAGTTCAGCTAAACTGAAATTTTCATCATGGTATTTATTATATGACAACTCATTCAAAGCAATGCTGACCAGGGCCTCAGTGAAATTCCACTGACAGACCAATCCATGTAATAAGGACTACAGTGGGATCATTTCTATTTCAAGAAATCTCTTAAGAACTCAAAGTAAAAGTGCCATTCCACATTTTTGCATCTTTCAAACTGGCATGGAATTCTGTTTCCATTTTCCAGTATGTGAATGTGAGTAACAGCTACAGAAAGAAAATGAAATATTTCCCCTTCCAGGAACATTTTGCAAAATTTAAACTTAAAATTTGTATTGCAAATGTAGTATCAAAAATGTATCTTGCAAGGTCTTTCAAGAGTACAATGAGGAGTCTACATTAGTGACAGATCCATTTACAGTGTGCAGTGCAGAATATAAGTGAGAAAATAATAAATGCTGGACACTGTGTGTGTGCATGCGCATGTATCTTAGCACAAGAAAAAGATAGAAAGGGATGATTTTCTTTGCCTTGCAATTTGTCATCCTCAATGCACAAGGTTGTAAATTTACACAGCAAGGCAAGACAATCCCATCCCACTCCAATCTTAAGATGTCTCAATCATTCAGTCTTTTTCCTTGACTTGACATCACTTATCTTCACAATTCACAGTGGATTCTTCAGAATGCTCAGTCTTTAATTTTTTAAGAGATGGCTCTACTGCAAGAAGTGACATGCAATGCTCCAAGGACTGTGCAATTTCATCAATTGTCCATTTGTCTTCATGAAGTGCATGCTCCTCTAGTGTAAATGGTCCTTGTTTGGTCCGGGTCAGCTCTTGCACATTGGCACAGGAAGAGAGTTCTACAGCATAAAAAGGAGAAAGCCGCCAGAAAAGGTGAATATTCAAGTTAAAAACTATGGATGTTGTTCAAAACCCCTACTGAACTAATTTTTTTCATTTTTTTAGTTGGAGAAAAGGGGCTCCTATTCAGATTCTCAGCTCACTTACATCAAGGTAAATCTGGAACAAGTTCAACAGGTTTACTTCAGAGTAAAGGAGATCAGAATCTGAATGAAGGTCTTCAGGAGATTTTGCATATTCATATCAAATACAAAAAAAATTAGTAATGTACATTAAAACAGATCCAGGGTAAAATTTTCAAAGGTGACTTTGGGACTTTGGAGCTTAAGTTCCACTTTTAAAAGCCTCAATCCCTTTTAAAAATAAGGCCTAGGCATTTTCTAAAATTTTACTTTATATCACTTACTAGAACAGTATAAAATGAGGAACAATCTATGATAAATATGATAAATGCAATAATTAATCACCCTGAGACCGAAGAGATTCTGAATCAGGTTCACAAGGATACAGCACAGATAGAGTTGGCCTTTGGACACAGGATAAAGAACAGTCTCTGAAATATACTCTTAATCTCCCGAGGTGTCGGAGAATTTCAAAATGATTTTGAAATGCAATCAAAAGGAGAAATTTGGGGGAGGGACCAGGTCTCTGTATTTGTCCTTTAAAGGATCAAGCACACACTGGTAATGGGAAAAATAAATAAAATCACAGGGCCTTGTATTTTTTTTTCTGCCCAACACTTTCACCTTCTCCATTTTTATTCTCTCCCTTGTGATTCCTTCACAATTATTTATGCTTCTTTCCTTTATGCGCCAGAGGCAACTACCCTAGCACACGAAAGTGAATGACAGCATGGCAGCCCAGCACATCAGGTCTGGTGACCAGAGATATGCAAAAGGAGAATATTCTTCAATTAGCAGAGCTTGTACATTCCTTACGCAGTCATGCTTTTTCCAGGCCTACCTTTTCCGATGTCACTGACCAGGCTTCTCACATAAAAGCCACCTCCACATTCAACATCTGGAATGTTAACAGTGACATAGTAAATTGCCAGCCCAGTATGAAATCTACTTTACACAGAAACCGTGCTCCCAAACAAATGTAAAAATGCACTAAGCAAACAATCAAGTGATAAAATATTTATAGGATACAGTATAAATTATTCATCCTGTAACATATGTGCGGGTGAGATTGCAAAGCCAGAAAGGAGAGAAAGAAAACATAACAGTGACTGAACAAATGCATTATAAATTAACTATTGGCCTTGGCATTTTAATAAATACTTCAGTCTCGTTCATTTGAAAGGTTTCAAAAGGTCTTAAGTTTCATCTTTCCAATGATGAAAAACAGTCATTTTAAGTGCTACTCCAAACCAACAATGAGCACTTTAAAATACTGACTGTACTTAAAGTGAACAGCTGACATGAGCTGTGACATTATAAAAACCCAGCTTTACTATTCCTGTCCTCATTAACTCCCCATCCCTGCCCTTCCCCGCCTCCCGCAGTGATCAGCTGCTAATCTCCCAACCATAAAATAACTAACTATTTAAATAACACACACCACTGAAATATAGTGGCCGTACCCACTTTTAACAACACGACATGTAGTAGACCAAAGGGCTTCCAAGGGAGCAATCAGAGTGATTCCAGAAGGCATATAACTGTTCTGCTTTCACTGTCAATATTAAAGGAGGATAAGATTTCCAAAGGTTCCTCCAATTCATTTCTGCACGTCCTAATGCGTGAACTACATTTCTTTACAGATGGAAGAAGGGAGCGTGGATCTCCTCTCCCTGAATTGGAAATGGGGTCATATCATTGTTCCTCCCTCCCCCTTTCAGGAGGAAGTGAGCCAGGGGTCAGGAATGCAATTGTGGTGGGTGTGAATAATTCCCTTCCCAGCCCGGACAAGTTCCCCACCGAATGATAATATGAAATCAGCTTACGTCAAATCGAATCGGGGCACTCTTGTTGCAAAATGAAGCGCCCACGTGCAGACGCGCACTGAAATAACTAACCATGTGAACTGAAACCCACTTAGTTATTTCATTTCCAGTTTGAGTGTAGACAAGCTGGGAGCATCAGCCTACATCAAATCTTTGTCCCTTACCCAGAGTGAACAGCGGTGGCTGGAAGTTTTGGAGAGAGAGGCTGTATACTGTAACCGGCCTAGCAGGCTTTGCTTCCACTGCTTCTCCTTTCTTCATCAGAGACGACAGCCTTTGTCCATCTCTTTTCAGAGCAGAATAGCTGGTGGGATAGACCGTACAAATGTATGTCATACAGCTGTAACACAACAAGCCTCCTGTCCTCAAAATCCTATTAATACTGCACTACAGAAGGATATATTTTAGCCTTCTAATCCTCTCCAAGTGCTCATAAAAAAAGAACTATTGAAATCATTTGTACACAGGAGCCTCTTTATATGAGAAATAGTTAAGTGCAATAAATGTTGGGAGTCACCTATTCAATACTTGCATTTTAAAACGGTTCATAACTGAATTAATTGCTTATGAAAGTGAGGAATCAACAGTGGGCATGGTAACTGACAAACACATGCCCCCACTGAAGCCTATGGGACCAACACAGATACCGAATGTTATGTTGGGCCCATGATCGGTAAGCAGTGCAGCTGATGCTATACAGACAGCTTCCCTTCACCTTGACCCTGACTCAGAGTATCTCCACTGCTTCAGTCTTGAGTCTCTCATGAGAGGCAATTACCAACTACCCAGCCTTGTTTCAGTCTGTCTAACTGACCACTATTGATTAAACTAGATTAATTTAATTGGTGACAAAGGACCTTATCCAAAGACCACTGCAGTCATCAGCTCAGGATGATGTTAAAAAAGAAAAACTACCCAAGTTTACCAGAAGTGATTTATATGTAGCTTGCAGAAAATAGACTTAAATTTTCAGGAAGCTAGTACTGAAATAATCTCAAACTTTTTTTTTTCTTTCTTAAACACAGAAGTTAAAGTACCATTCTGTTTACAGAATGAAGTGGAAGTCTCAAAATTTTCTCCACTAACTGGCAGATAATGCAGTGTCCTGACAAACTCTTGCAAAAATAATATCAGATTCCTTCTCAAAGTTAAAATTTTGCCACAAAACACAGTACCATGTGACCATTTGTATCGGATGTTCAAATCAACATAACCCTCAGCTCTGAATTTGTCAAGTTAATAAATCCTACAGCCTGTGTAACCCACATGCTTAATAGGAGGATCTCTCTTTAAGCGATCTATAGAGAAGGGTGTGTAGGAATGAGCTGTGTCTGGTTCATTGTTGTTAGGCAGATGCACAATTAACACTCCACCTCAGAAGTTTCTGGATTTGGGTGTGGTAGTTTTGGGTATGGTTGGTACCTTTCCAGTAACTGGACTCAGACTCCACGAGGGTAGCTGCTTTACAAAAGGTCATACACAAGTGTGTGGGTTGGGAGAAGCGGAGACACAAAGCAGAAAGCAGGCTGTTTCCCCCTGACTCTCAAGCCTTTTGCAGCAGGATAGTGATACTGTTAACCCTCCAACAGGGAAGCCCTGGCAGAGTTAATTACAGAAAGGAGAAATTGGAAGGGAAAACTAATTTCTTTCATTTTAATTGTATACTTGGAAGGTTGCTTGATTTTAGCCAAACTGTTTTAAATTGTCTCAACTTGTATGATTCTCCAACTTTTCTCTTATTTGAATGATGATGGGGAAAGTGTCATTTATGTTTTGCTTTTCTTAATTTTGTATTTTTCTTGTAACAGGTTTTGTTTTATTTTTTTAAGTCTATATACTTAAACTGAGCAGTTGGTTAATTAGTTAGCTGACTAGCAGAGGAGGAAGAAGAGTCTGCATAGATTCCAGCCAGAGATTTTTGCAAGCAAGTGGAGGGAAGATGTTGCGGTGCTTTTGACTCGGCAGACTGTATACATTTTGGTGATCAAAGACTGTATCTAAGACTCAGGTGAACTTAACCTAGGTTTTTGGGACCTCTGAGTTACTTCTCACCGTGTTTCGGTTGGGAATCACCTGTTTATATTTGATTTGTTTTCTTTACTTATGTTCATGTATAACTGGGAAGATAATGTATGTGGGTTATAAAGGAACATGCCATGTTATCGAAATTAAGGTGTTATTATTGTTTCTTTATCATAACATTTTATAAAGTTGGTACTTAAGAATTAAACATTCCTTTTTTTTTTTTTTTTCCTCCTTTTTGGACTTGATTGTGGGGAGGTTGACCCTGTGCAATCCTTGCTGAAAATCCTGAAGGAGTGAATTCTGAGTCTCCATGTGCTTTTCTATGGGAGTTGTTTTTAGGCACTAGGACAGGGGTTCTCAAACTTCATTGCTTCATGACCCCCTTCTGACAACAAAAATTACTATAGGACCCCAGGAGAGGGGACCAAAGCCCGAGTCCAACCGAGCCTCACTGCCCCAGGAGGGGAAGAGGCCCAAAGCCTGAGCCACACCGCTCCAGGCGGGGGGGGGCCAAAGCAGAAGCCCCAGGGCTTCAGCCCCAGGCAAGGGGGCCTGTAACATGAGCTCCGCCACCAAAGGCTGAAGCCCTTGGGCTTCCTCTTTGACCCCAGGCAGTGGGGCTTGGGTTTCAGCCCCGGGCCCCAGTAAGTCTAAGCCAGCCCTGGTGACCACATTTTAATGGGTTTGCGACCCACTTTGAGAACCACTGCACTAGGATAAAGGCAGTAAAGTAAACTCTAGCCCACTCAAAGGTTGCACCTGCCTAGCCAATATCTTCTTGTCAAAAGAGAACTCTTTATTTATGGCAAAACTGGATTCTGCTGAAAAATGCTCCAAGTGGAGTAATGCTGCTGGCAGTGCCTGAGTACTACAGAACTTACAGTGGAGGAACTTGCATTATGTCCCCCGTGAACTTTTGCAACACACGTTCAAGATCTTCTTTTGTTATCTGATCTGTCAAAAGGAAACAAGATATACGTTAGCACTGATTATTTATATAGCGCCCATGGCACTTTACAAAACGGTACAAAGAAAAGGTCCCTGCCCTTTGGATCTTATAATCTAACCTAAGAAAAGAATCTCACAGAAAATGGTGGGAGACCACAGTGGGTAGAAGAGGAGGTAAGAGTGAGAGTAAACTTAAGCTAAGGAGGGCAAACTGTCTGGGTTGATTTACATGTTTCTTGCGATTTTAAAAATTTAGTTAAATAGTCCTATTTTAGGCACCAATACAGAAAGATGCTCCAGATTGCAAATATTGTTGTTACCTCCTTTTTGTTCTGTGCTTACACAACACCTAGCACAGTGGGGTTCTGGTTCACTATTAGGGCTCTTAGATGCTACAGCAACACAAATAATAATTAAATCCCATTGAAGTCAGTGGGACTACTCATGTGCTCAAGCATCCTGTTCAACTGCAGCTTAAAAAAAAAAAGTAAGTAAATACAGTGAGCCTGATTCTCTGTTCTGATACTGTCCCTTTGCCAATGCAAAGTGTCTGCAAACCCAGCAGACCTGGCCAGCTGGGAATTTCCCTTGAACAGGATCTCTGGGTAGAGTAGACCCGCATAGCTGCTCTGTGCCATACCACTTCACAGCCTCTGGCGTAAGGGGAAAGGGAGTTGTAGTTAGGAAATCAGTTCTAAGGCCTGGTCCACACACAGTTTTTGCACCAAATTTAATTATTTCAGTTAGGGGTGAAATTTCCTACTGAAATAGTTATGCCAATACAACCCCTATTTGGATCCAGTTACATTGGTAAAGAAATGCCTTATACTGGTGTAATTTATCCCCCTACCTGTACAAGAATACTGCCATCGCTGCATCCATTACCAGTATAGTAAAAGTGATACAATTTATGCATGTAGGGAAGCCCCCAAGTGAGTTTTCTTCCTTTCCCTGGATCCTCTGCTCCCCTCTCATTTTTTCTTTCTGCATAAGTGAGTTAAACTTGGATAAGGCTTAACTTGTTCCATTTCTCTCACCCTTTCCTTTCATGTCCTCCCCCAACCCACTCTCCTTTATCTTCTTGAATTAGGCAGAGGCTCCCCATTCATCCCAGAACTTAATGGACATTGTGAAAGTTAATGCTCCCTCCCAGCAGATGAAACTGGTAGTCACTAGCAGGAACTGGGGCGGGAGGGGTTATACTCAGGAGCTGAAAAACCCCAACATATGTTATTTTATTAATACTTTCCAATTTCCACTCAGGCCTGAGTATTCATTTTTCTGGAAAACTATATTGCAAGACTATGAAAACCGTCTTAGTTTTGATTTTGGTAAAGGAGGGAACTACTTCGCTAAACTAAGCAGCTTCTCTTAACAGTTAATCCCATAGCTTTAGGGGAATGATCTTTCAGGACATTTGAGATATAAAGCACACATTTTCTTTCCAGTAAGAGAAGAGAGTGGGAACACCACATCAAATTTCCCTAACTATCAAGATTTAAATATCTAACCCATTAAAGCTCACGGAAGCATCGTTATGTTTTTTTATGCATTCTAACTATTGCCATTTTATTGCGCAAACACCCTTATTAGCTATCTCTTCTCTCTAGAGAGATTGCCCCCGGTGTACTGAGTACAGTTCTGCACTATTTTTATTAGAAGGCCGTCTCTTCAGTGACCAGTTTTGTTGGTTGCTTAAGAGGGGTTTCAATATGACAGTTGCCTCTTATTGGTTCAGAAAGCAAACCTCATACCTGTAATCCACATGCAAATCAACGAATGACTAGGAATTGGCTGGCCCCATTTCTCATAAAATAGATTTGGTTCATGTCACCCCAGTGAAGTCAAGAGAGAGTTCTGCTTAAAACAAAATAAAATGGATGGCACTCTCAGTCCCTTTATTAGGTTTTATTCTGCACTCTAAGTAGTTCTTCAAAGCAGATGGATCTCACAATATGCATAAGGGTTTAGTCCCCAAAACCAAACAGTCTCCTCTCCATTGCAGCATCGGAGGAGAGCAACTTATGCCTCACTTTTGCAACCCAAACACTGCAATTTCAATAGCAGATGCTGCCATTATGCCCAGCAGCTGTCTAAAAGAAGAGTCATTAATGGTAATGCTGCAGTGATTCATAAAGCAGTCAAGGATGTTGGGGAGACCAACACACACTAGAACAGGGGAGGGGAATGGCAGAATCTTTTATACCATAAATTCAGAGCTTCCCCTAAAGAACCTCATGTATGTTATTGTTTTGCAGTCTTGCTGTTTGCTGCAGTTTAGCACGGTGCCATAGAAGAACCCATATGCCAGTAAATACTATCCTTATGAGCCTGTCAGCTTTTCCACTGTGAACCCATTTGCTCCAGCTGAAATTTGGTATGTAAACTGAGCAGGGGTGTCATTTTGTTTTCTTTTTCAATATTCACCGTCTGGATTGAATCTGTGGTTAGGGCACTTAATGACACAGGCGGGTTCAATTCCTGCTTTGATCTCATTGTGACGGTGCACCAAAATATGTTTATGAATGTATATATGACATAACTGGAATATGTTTTATGCTACACATGCCACATAACATATCTATGTAAAGGTTATGATCTACTGAATATATTCATCCTATTTGTATGCATGTGTCGTTTTTGTATTCGAAGTTATGAATATTGGCTGTATACTTGTTTGATTTTAAATAGCCTTAGTAAGGCATTTGGTCAGCTTCTTTAGAAAGGAATTTGCAAGTTAAGTGCCCAATCAAGAAGCACTTAACGCACAATGGATCTTGGAAGGCTCCAATCCACATAAGAATTCTACATAAGGACATTCAAGGTAGCCTGTGGATCGTGGCTGCTGCCTGTAAAAACTGAGTCATGCATAGACATGTGACTTGCCCATGTGACTCCAAAACTCCATCTTGGAGCTGGACTTTGCAAAGGAGAGAGGAGGGGGTCTCCACCCACAAGAGAAAGTCTATTTAAACCCCTGGGAAATCCCTCCATTTTGTCTTCAGCTGGCTAAAGAGATAGATTCTCCACCCCCAAGGATACCTGAAAGAAACTGGAACAAAGGACAGTAACTACAGGGGGTGTGAGTGATTGCTGGACCCAGACTAGAAGGAGACTAGTCTGTAAAAGGAAGCTTACTGAAATTCCTCTGAGGGTGAGGTTTTTATCTGCATTCAGTTTTCTTACTGTATTAGATATAGACTTGCGTGTTCTATTTTATTTTTCTTGGTAATTCACTTTGTTCTGTCTGCTATTACTTGGAACCACTTAAATCCTTCTGTATTTAATAAAATCACTTTTTACTTATTAATTAACCCAGAGTAGGTATTAATACCTGGGGGGGGGGGTGCAAACAGCTGTGCATACCTCTCTATCAGTTTTATAGTGGGAGAACAATTTATGAGTTTACCCTGTATACGCTTTATACAGGGTAAAATGGATTTATTTGGAGGTTGGACCCCATTGGCAGTTGGGCATCTGAGTGTTAAAGAACACTTCTTAAGCTGCTTTCAGTTTAAGCCTACAGCTGTTAGGAGATGTGGTTCAGACCTGGATCTGGGTTTGCAGCAGACTAGCGGGTGTGGCTCAAACCAGGCAGGGCACTGAAGTCCCAAGCTGGGAGGGCAAGGAAATCAGGGGCAGAAGTAGTCTTGGCACACCAACTGGAAGCCCCCAGGGGGTTTCTGTGATCCAACCCGTCACACTCATACTCCCCAGATTGAGAGGGGAATACAAAAGAGCCCACTAAGCTCTGGAGAAAATAATTTGTGGCACAGCTAATTTAGTAATCTTTGAAAAGAAAAAGAAAAAGTGAGGCATACTGCAGTTCAGTCATTAACAAACGAAGTTGTGCAATGTCGGTTTATCAAAGTAAACATTTACAAATTAGCCTGTTAGGACCTAGAATAAATAATGTTTGTCTTCTGCAATTTCTCACGGTTTGAACAGGCTGGTATTAAAAATGACAATCCTGTCTGCTCCTCCCCCAATGCCATTACAGGCTGATATGTCCGTTTGGATTTTTTTGCTATCTTGAAGCTGTCTTTGCTTTTGTGGGTTTACATAGGATTCGTGACTCTGCTGAAACATAGTGTAAACTCTGTACTCACCCTGCTCGGATTAGAACATACACATACTATACGTAGTGCAGATTTACCCCAGTCCTGAGGTTTGGCTTTGCTGGTAATTCATCCAACAGCCACCACGCAACGCCCAGCCAAACTTTCTCCCCAAGATTGGCTTGAGGTTTTCCCTGCCAGGCCTCTCTTTTTCTAGATCTAGTTTTTACTGCTGTAGAGAAATATACTCTACCCAGTCTTACATCCTGGGGAGAGGTAAAAGCTATAATTGCTAGTAGGACTCAGAAAAAAATTACACAGTACCTTCATGCAGGCTTCAAGCTGCAGATAAAAGGATGACTTAATAGAGGAGCCCTGTATTTCTATGCAAGCTTTTAGAGTTTGCCACCTGTTGCACAATGGTTTAAAATACAGGAGTCATGTCCAGTTAGTGCTTGGAATAGGCACTGCACACAATTTGCCAACAGTTTCTACACACTATCCTAAGCACTGAAAGAAATAATGTGACCAGTGACTGCTACACAGGCCAGATTCTGATGGAATAGTCCCCAGCTGCAAGTCCATCAAGATTCCGATGTACTACTGACCCAAGAACTTCTAGTCTTATCTATACTGCTGTAAATCAAAATAACTCCTTTGTCTTCTGAGACCAGAAGTTCTCAGGTCAACAGTGCATTGGGATGCTGATAAGATTATAGAAGGAAAACAGGTCAATGATTAAGATCAAGCAAAATAATATGTGCAAAAAAAGGATACAAATTATTGTAAGAGCACTCTAGTACAAGCTAAAGAGTCACATTTGTTCAATGTTTGTTTGCATAAACTATTCATCAGATAAACATAAACAGGATATAGATCACCAAATAGTGTCAGTTTAATGGAGCTATGCCAGTATATATCAGTTTAGGATCTGGGATAAAGTCTGCTTGCAAATGATTTTCAAAGAGGAAAAAGAGGGCTGTTCTCTCTCTTTTATAATTATTCAGCCAGTTCTATTAATGACATCCCTTCACTTCACTGGCAAAGATCTGGAGCTGGTCCTTGCAAGTTCTGTTCCCAATGCCTGGATTTAGCCAATAAGAGGCTGGGGAGGGACGTGGGTATACTACTGTGGATCATTACCAAAGGAGCCACAAAATGTAAACGGCTCTCTAAGAAAAGCATCAGAGGAGCTCTAAACAAGTTCACAGCTACTTTCAAAGTCCATGTTCATTTTCCAACAGTAAGGCAATAACGTGAAACAATTTCCACTTGAGGAAGCAAGAATCAATCTCGCTGTACGAGGTGCTTTTTCCAAAAAAAAAAAAAAAAAAAAAAAAAAAAAAAAAAAAACCAAACCCAAAACTTATTAACTAAAAGATGGGGGGGGATTAAAATCCAAGCAGACCTTTTCAACACATCCTTGCAATGTGTAACTTATATTTACAATGGTTTATTTTCTAAACTTCTGTCTAGAGACTTTTCTATAAAATTTTACTGCTTGCTTCTGGTTCAGACAATGGGCAGTTTTCTGTAAGTGCTCTCCACTCTGCACTCAGTGTGATCCTTGAGGAAAAATTCTCCATGTCTCGTAGGCCGCTTTCCCTCCCCCACACTTAGGGCTCAGTCCGGGATTCCATGGGAATAGGGGGCACTTGGCATCTCACATGCTTAGGACCTAAAGGTCAAAGGGAAGTTGAAATTCAGCTCCGAACCTCAGCAGTGTATAATGTGAAAAATCAGTAACTGTGGAGGAAGCTGAAACAGCCGTTTGGGAGGTTGTTAAGAGATGGGAAGAGAAGGAAACAAATAGGGGGAAGTAAGGGTGGAGGAGATCACGTGGTTCTTCTGCTCTCCCCTTTGCAGAATTCACAATACAATCTCACTGGTCTGCACTAATGGCGGCAAGCCCCAGTAAATTTCTGAATGCAGTGAAGACAGCAAGCAAGCAAGGCTAATGGATCATGAAACATACCTGGTTCATCCATTCTGGCAATGGGAATTGAGTTTTAATTACTTGTGATAATACTTCATCATGGCCTGGTGAATGTTCTGCAGTGTATTTTGTCAGCGTAACAGAGTGTTAGCACAGAATCATGCATTCTGCCTTTCTGAGAAGCAAGTAGAGACCACTTTGATTTGTACCTATTATAAAACTGTGTGGTTTAGCAACTCAGATAGGCAACCTTACAAAAGCCTAGATAATAAGATTCTATTGTAGCCCCTGACCACTCAGTAGTGAATGGAGGCAGAGTGAGCAAGTTCTCTGAGCAGCACCAGGCAGTCAAAAAGATATTACCAGCCAGCATCGGCAATGCAGTTCAGGGTGAAACAGGAACTGGTGCTTGCTTGCACCAAGGGTAAGGAGAAAAATTACAAACAAGAGGGAAGGGAAAAAATTCAGCATACCTTCTTCATCACAAGATAATGAACGGTAATTTTATTGTATTTACCTGTTCCTAGGTATCAGAAACAGAGTGGGGCTTCTAAGAGTTGCTAGGAGACCAACTATCTAGAGCATTCTTTTTACGTTGGGAAAGAATTAATGGCAAAACACTTTCAGGTGGGTTCCCAATTAGTCCTGCATTATTTCTCAGACACACAGTGGTTTCTTTGCCCGATCTGTGAATGCACTCCAGAACGTGTGAACTGACAAAGCAGTAAATAGAATTAGTTCAAAACTGTCAAACCTATGCACCGTGGTCTTTGTGTAGGAGAGGCTCATTTATTTAGATTGCTAAGAGCCAGCCTGCAAAATAGAGACAGCATGAACAGGTGAAAAAGTGAGTCTATGCCAGCCCCATCTTAAAATAAAAAAGCCTGTACTTAAAGGGGCTTTTTGGAGGAGAGACGAAAGTACTTCTTTCCTTCTGGGTTTGAAGGGCAAAGGCATCCCTCATGGGATTGTCCACTGAAGGATGACAATTTTACTGGTGATGCCAGTACACTGAAGGCAAAACAACACAGCTATGCCTGATTCTATTTTTCACCTTACTAGTTTGAGGCTAGTTTCTTGAAAAAACTGAAATCAACCACTGTGCTGGACCCACCTGTGAGATCTTAGGCACTGAGGTTAAAGCTGAAAGAATCATGCAATTTGATTTAGAAATTACATTTAATTCTCAGCACCGTATGAGACACAAAGCTCCAAAGAGCTATATCCTCTTGTCCCCAAGAAGGTATTTTTCTTTTAATATTAACCGTTGCAGCAGGTCAGTTTTTTTTCCTTTCCCTCAAATGCAATGCTGAAAAAATTAAAGAGTGTGAAGTCCAAAATGTCTCCCTCACTTTGGTAAGATACAGGCCATTTATTGCACTTTACATTAATCTATATCTATGATTTAATTAAAGTTACCATAAGGCTTTTCTTCAGTTACTTTTCCTGTAGCATCTAATGTATCAGTAGCTTTTCCCAATTCCCCAATGGCCAGGTACTTCTGTGAAGGAAAAAGAAGAGATTAATGTCTTTAAGAGTTTTAACTGAACATCTAGTGAGAACTTCAGATGGCACTACTAAAGCTGAATCATGAATAACCAACCACACAACTCTGGGGAACCAAAGATGGAAATATTAAGATACGAAACTCACAAGAAATGAAATCCAGCATTATGTGGACATATCCTTTCATTGATTTAGGATTTTCAAAAAGATTTAGGTAATGTGGTAGCTAAGCAACATTAAAACTAAGTTGGTGTGCTGTAAGGGCTTAACAATAGAAATATTTTAGTGAAATAAAAGAATGAGCAAACTATTTGCCATAATATCATCTTACATACAGTAGGATCTTTCATCCCAAAGGACTGCACAGTGCTTTACAATCTTAATACAATATGAGACAGAGAGAAGATGAAGGACTTATGAATCACGGTAATGCGGCCATCTCTGAGGCAAAGCAGGACAACTGTTCAGCAGTGGAATGGAGTACTACACCATAGTATGGACGGGAAAGGAAGAAGAATTATCTGATTATCAATGCTATAAAATTTATTAGCACAACAAACAGAATTACACACCCTGTAGTATAGCAAAGGAGATAGCGCCAATACAGAACGCCCAGTACTCCATGCATTATTCACATCATCCCTCGTAGGGACCCTCAGTGCAGATGAGTTGGCTCACATGTAGTCATCAAGTCAGCATTTTCCAATGTCTCCCACTGCCCACAGCCTGGGTACCAACTTTTATATTGGTTTATGCTAACACCCACTAGCCTTATACATATTTAGTGATGATTTTAGCCACGGGCTTCCATACCTCAATAATATTGGGGTTCCTAACATCTATAGGTTAATTAACCATTTACCTCATAGTTATTAGCATTTAAGTCAACTAGTTGCTACAGTATACCTGCAATTAGTACATGTAAGTTTTGATTAAACTCAACATCCTCCAAACTTTCTCTAAAATCCCAAAAGCATATATCTGCGGTTCCTCACTTCACCATTTTCTGTCGTGTACCACTGTAAGACACACCTTGTGACATAAGGTCATCTATGAGTTAGTTACTTATGAAAAGCTAGGCCTTGATTAGGCTAAGCTAATTGTCACACAGGTATCAGGCCTGCAGCCACCTACACTTTATTCATATGGCCTATCAGTGTCCTTGGGTGCCAGGCTACAATAATCTCCAAACAATCCACAAAAGTTACTAGTTTACAACTCTCTCTCTCTGTAAATAAAGCAATATGGAGAACAGTCTTCAAACTACTGGGGCACAGCCAGAGAGCAAGAAAGGACTTTTGAACAATAAGATGCAAAATAAAATACTATATATTGGACAACTTTTTCAGATGTTACAATGAGTGCGTGAACAGGTCTGAATGGTTCGATTACTACTAAACCTTTAAGGTCTTTCATTAGATTTCAGGCTGAAAGAGGTTCCAATGGAATGAAAGCCCTGGCATCTTCCTGGCATGGATGATGATTTTTTAAAATCTGGTTATAAGCAACTAGCCTCAGGCTGCCCATTACAACCACATTGTTAAATTTAACATTCCAGCAGTGGAGAAAAATTCTTTATGCTGGATCTATATAAACAGAAACTCCATCACTGAATGGTGAACACATTCCACAGTCTGGGTTTCTATCTCTTCGGTTCTGCATAAGGTCATAAACCTTTCTAATTTACAAAAAGTGCATGTATCAAAGGATAATTGCAAAGAGAAAATCCCAGTCTAGTTATAGACCAACAAAGCGAGGGGTACACTAATCCACACCTGGAGAAAAATCAAGCCACAAAAGGTCAAGGAAATTGAGAGTTATATTTGATTCATTATCAATCTCAACAGCTCCATTGGGTATTTGTAATTATTTATTACAGTCCTCATAGGCCATTTACAGGGTCTGGGATCCCTTCAGTCCCTGCTGATCACAGGAGGTTGCAGAGGAGAGGCCAAGAGCTCAGACTGAGCCTAATGCTCCTCTTAGACCTCACTTGACTGTCTTAGAATTCGGAGTTGTCTTCCCTTGGAGTTAAGCTCTCCCTGCCCTCAGAAACATCTACTGAGTCTGATTCTGGTGACCTTTTCCCATCTCCACTGGCCATTTGTCTCTTCAATTTTTAAAAATACATCTACAGGCGCCAATCCAGCTCTCTCATAAGTGATAAATTACCACATCGCCATAGAGAAACAGCTGCTCCTCAGCATCTCCAGCTCAGCTCAGACCCTCCTTAACAGAAAGAGAAAGAGGGTGGGCACTGCAGCGCACTCCAAAGGGTAACAAAGATGGGCTTGTGGAGCAAGTGCCAATGCTGAAGACTTCTCACAGAGAACACCCCACCAGCAGCTCCCTCTCATCTCCACTGAGCAAGCTCTGGCCCAATCACCTCCGCTAATCTCTCCCTGGGATATACAGTTGAGAGTTGATCTCTCAGGTAACCAGGTCCCAAATCATTTAGGGATTAAAACCAGCACCTTGAATTCAAGCCAGAAGTTTATTGGGAGCCACTGCACATCATGGAGCACCAATCCAATGTAATCCTCCTTAACAAGCAAGTGGCAGCATTCTTCACTAGCTTCAACTTTCAGCCCCACCTACAGCTATCTAATCTGGAGGAGACAATGGAGGGATAATTGTGGCAAAGCCTGTATTGGACAGAAATGGTCACATGTGCCCTGCTACTATCTGGAGAGGGAGGCTCTTGCTTCTATAGCAACTGGAGCCAAAGCCAGCCTGGCAATCAGAAAGTTGTGGGAATTGACAAACCTCCCAAGTGCACTGCATTACGTGATACATACAACATTAGTGCTGCCTCCCTGTTCTCGTGTGCTGAAAACTACAGCTGTGGTTCACAGAGCAGAGACCACCCTCCTCTAGCAGCTCAGGGCTTTCTGCCCTGTCTTTCTCTCTCCTCCCTGCAAAAAGCAGAGAGGTGTCTGAGGGAGTGACCCCATGAACTAACAACTGTAGAGAGGGAGGAAGCAGGCTAAGCCACTGCATTTTTCCACGGGAGACTGAGCTGCTCCCAGACTAAACTGATTGTATTGTGGGGCAGCACCCACCACCTACTTCCTCTCTAAAATTGCCTTCCCCAAGGCACTCCACGTGAGGTTCAGGCAGAAACCCTCTCTCTAAGCCTCCCAGTGCTCAAACAAGCTGTGCAGGGATTTTCCCCCACCACTTTTCCACACTGTAAGAGACTGCAAAACAGGCTTGTTTCATCCACACAGTGAGGAAATATCCCTAAAAGCAGGTGTTAGTGTCAAAGCATGGGGCATTCTGTCAATTATGGTGGGATGTGGAACAAAAGCCAGGTGTTCCACACTTTGATCATTCGTGACACATCTGATGGCTTGGGTCACCCACTGGCAGATTTGCAGGATGAGAGGTGTGGGGCAGCTTTTTTTCCTGCAGTCATCACTGCAAGTGGGACCCTGGTAACCTGAGCCATTCCCTTTGGCTCTGCCGGGTAAGACTGGCAGGAGTCACACACAAATGGTAAACCCCCCGGGGATTACATAACAATGTTTCTTTTGGTAAAAGAATAGCCACTCTAAATAAATGCTTCCAGTTTTAGACTTCAACTGATATTTACCGGTTAAACCCTGATACCCAGGCTTAATATACAGATTTACCGGGGGGGGAGGGGGGGGGAAGGTACATGGGTTCTCTGCACCCATAGCTAGGAACTTTACATTCTTTCTAGTCAGTTTCACAATGGTAAGAGACCCTGGGCTGACAGCCAGGCATGTCCATACCACTTGTCAGTGAAAATGCCAGAGAGACCATGGGAACAGTACTTCTCAGTTTTGTTTTATTTTATATATCAAAGTTTTATTGGGAAAAGGGCCAGAGACCTGAAATCCTAAATTATAACCTGTTTTAAAAGCTTTTTTAAAAAAATGGAACAGCAACTTTTAGAAGAGAGACTCAACCTCTGGGATGCAATTGTAAAATAGGGTCATTAGTAGCTGTCTTTAAAGTTGCAAGGTGGCTCTCATTGCTGGAATTTCCTGGAAAGGAAGTACTGTAGGAAGTAGGACAAATGGTTCTTAGAGTTCATTTGAGGATAAGCTATTTTCAAATCTGAGCAGCAATTGAACATGGGACTGTAGGAGGAAAAAAAAAAAAAAAGTTAAGAACCCTATTTGATAGACTGAGAATCATCAGAGAAATCAGATTTGAGATAAATAGAAGATCAATATATGTATGTGCCTGACTAAGATGTGAGCATAGGAAGCCTACAGAGGTTGCAAGGACACTGGTAGCAATCAGCTGGAGCACAAAATGGGTAAGTGTGCATCAAAACTACCAAGCTGGTGCCTAATCATGTAATTGCATGCTTTGCGCCTACAGTTCCCATACCTGCAGATGCATCTTGGTTGCAAACGTGGGCCTCTGTATGTATGAAATTGGCCCTATATGGTTATTTATAAAAGTACATTCAATTTGTGTCCATAGATTCATAAAATTTATCACTAACTCCTGACCAAGATTAGTTATTTACGTAACTTGTCAAATTTATTTCAATAGCACCTAAAGGTTTCAGGCAAGACCAGGGTTCCATTGTGCTAAGCACTGTTCAAAACAAATAGCAAGAAACAATGCCTGGCTCTAAATAGAAAAGACAGCCCAAGGATAGGAGAAAATGGATGATTATTTTAGTCCCGATTATTTTACAAAACAAAAGAACTTCCAGCAGCCATGATCAGACATATTAAAAGCAGAAGACCCCCAAACAATTTGAAAATGTTACCAAAAGACAAAATTAAGATTACAGAGGGGACAAAAAGAATTTTATGACAAGTTCAAAATTAACAAATAGCAAACGTCCTCTTACTACAGAGAAACTACAATTTCTCTCCTCTAGCATCCATTTTTCTCCTGCGTGAAAAAGCTGACTTCGTGCTAAAGCTGTACTAAATTTTATTTACTGTTAGATGCTGTAATCGTTCTGTCATTGCTGAAAAACTATCTGATCTTTACCCTAGGACTAGCTGGATTGTCTGACCCCTTATATCACCCTCTTACTTAAAACGCTCTAAAACATGGGGTGACCTGATTTTCAAAGTGAAACACTAGCACCACCCATCAGAGGGGAGCCTGCAGCCGAAAGTTCTGCCAGAGATCAGGAAATGATTTGATAACTCGGGGGATGTAGCCAGACACTGCAGGGAATTCTAAAAGCTAGAACAAAATACTAGAGTTTTGTAAAAATATTAGGGACCTCAGATCATCCCCCAGATTTCAGTGATACATGGTCACACTGCTAAGCACAAACAAGGTCTTACAACATGCAGACCCATTCAAGAAACCAGCTGCTTGGTAGTACCAGGTCTCTTAATTCAAAGCTTCCAGACACCTTCCCCACTGGAAACTCTCTGCACTCACTAGAAAAAAAAAATCTCAACCTTGGTCTTGAATAGAGGTCATTTCCAGTTTTGTTTTGACACAAGCTCATTCCCTCCTTCCCACTGCTAAACTCTACCACCTGTTCAATGGATTACACAGGGGAAACACAACCCCCCACCCCACCCCTAACTTTTTGAGGAATCGGGTATTATGGAAATTCTGGATTTTCTTTCTCCCAGAAATAGAACAGACTCTTCACAGGAGAAAAGAGATGGTTTTAGAATGGTGCAATGGGGTATAACTAGGAATGTCAAAGTAAATTATGAAAATTAATATTTAGGTTAAATCCAAAGAAGTTTCCTCATGCTAAGATCTAGTAAACTCCAAATGGCAGCGGTACAAGAATCTTTGAGTGACTAGAAAGGGGCACCAAAAGGAACAGAACTGCTTCAGCGTGGGAATAGACAGATCTGCTAACAGGTCATCTGTTTCTGACTCCCATGATTTCATAATTAAAAAAAAAAAAAGTTGACTCTGTGTCAGCACTGTTATTCAATATTTTGTTGAAGTGGGAAGGAAGAATTGTATATGTAGCGAATACAAATATGTAATTTACAGAGGTCAGAAGGAGGGGGTGGGTGTAGGAGAGAGAGAAAACAGAAAAATTTTAACTGGAGCGGGCTCTTTAAATACTCTCCGTTTTGTGAGGCAACAGTTCCCACAGCACAGTAAGTGTAGCCTCTTCAAAATTTTCAATACTGTACTTTAAAAAAGTCTGAATATGAATAGAGCATGAAGCAGAGATATTAATAGGTTAGCCCCTGCGGTTAACATGAAAGAGAGAGACTTGAGAAATACACAGCACGCAGAGCCAGCTCACTAATGGTAGGGCAGCAGGCAAATTAATACCTGCACTACATACCTGGGGCCCTTTTATAACCTATATTTTGGGGAGAAGATGTGGGAGGAAAAAGAGGGAGGGGAAGGGAAACCAGAAGAGTGTTTGAATTCAGTAGCTCCAGTACCTATGTTTAAAAAAATATATAGGGTAATACAAATCTTCCAGTGCAGATATAAATCACTAGAGTGGACTGTCAGAGACTTTAAGGTTGCAGAAGCATTTCCATTCAAACCCCATTTTCAGACACACAGAACTTTCCAAAATTATCACATTTTGCTCTGAAATTTGCCATGTGAATTTTTTTCTTAACTTAAGCAAACACGGTTGAGTTGTTTTTAAGATATGAGGAGGGGATGACGGAGGGAAGAAGTGGGGATATGGGAAGGAGCACCTTCCCCATTATACAAAGACGATTCTATCTGACCTTCCCTCTAATAAAAGGTATCTCTAGCAAAAAGGAGTCATGGTAGAAAGATCAAATTTGCCAGAGGAGTAGCTCCTATGGGGGAGGAATGCCTTTACGTGTTCCAGTGAAAACTGATTTTGATTTGACCAAGTTACGATCTGCTGGAAAAAACTGCATAGTTGGTATACACAGTATGTTTTGCATTGAGTTCTCTCAATAAACTCATACAAGGATTAGCAGCTGTGCACCCTTTGCCCTGCAAAATGTCTCATTGGCACAAGTCATCTTATCAAAATCAGTTACTTAGTAGCCATATACAACACATTTCCTTTTCACGATATATGGCAGCCTTGCTTAGGTGCAATTCAAGGGACGAGACTGTTAGCTTCAAATATAATGTAGTTGTCAAATGAAATAGCCTATATTTGCCAGCAGCATTTCACTATTACTCTGTGTTTTCACTTAATCTATACAATACATTCTGACAGCAACATTTAATGTGTGGTTACCGTACAAATGGCTACTGCAGAATGCCTCCTAGAAAAGGCAAACAGCAGAATCCTCTATGAATAATGGGCTATGGACATCAGCATCCAGATCTAATTTACCTGTTCAATGTTCAGATACCCTGGTGATCAGTGCTATAGATAAACACTGGATTGAAACTGTATTATATTTTATTATGTAATAAATAATAATAATAAAACAGACTCCCTAGGCTTCCAGGCTGTCCTTCATCTGGTTCCTGTTCCTGCCCCAACCTTACCGGAGCCTTGTTCCAGCCTGCTCAAGCCTTGTCCATGTCCTTCTCTTTTATCCAGCCCTCCATCACCTCCTGACTCCCAAGCCCTAGGACTGACTCCAACCCTGCTTCGACCTATGGCCTGCATCTGGACTCTCACTACGATACCGATTTGGTTTGTCTATGGATCTGACCTCAGTTCTGACCCATGGCCTGTCCTTGGAACCAAGTTTTACCACTGCCCTCGGCCACGTCCTGATCCTACATCCGGCACTGACCACCACTCCAACCACCAGGTCCGACTGCCTGGAATCAGAGCCTGACAGAGTCAAGGTTGTTTGTGGAGCCTTACCTTTGGCATTTCCTGACATCTGCATGCTTCACTGTGCAGGCATAACTTTATCTGAACACACTCTTTTTGTACCGAACACCCCTTTGCATTTCCACAGTGCCTTCCATCAAAGTATCTCAAAGCACTTTTAAAACAATGAATTCAGCTTCACAATATCCCTGTTAAGTAGGTAAGTATTAGCTCTGTTATACAAGGAAGAAGGGAGGAGGCAGGAACACTAAGACCCATTTTCAAAAGTTGACACTGATGTGAGGTGACCATCTTGAGACAGTTAGCATCCACAACATATATATGAATGAAAACAATCAGGCCTTGTGTGTCACAGTGGGTACACAAAAATTGAAGCACTCAAAATCAATTTTTGAAAAATCTGGGTTCAGGTGATTTTCTCTAGGTTTACTCAGGAAGCCTATGACTAGAACCCAGTTCTCTTAATTTCAGTCTCTTGCCCTAATAAGGCTATTTTTCTGCCACTTCCATTTACAAGAACTACAGCTCCTAATCATTACAGTACAACAAATAATAATTAGCAGCAAATTCCACCACCTAATTACATATTCTTTGAAGCAGTATTTCCTCTTATTGATGATAAGTTTACCTGCTATTAATTTAATAGTGAATCCTTGTCCTCTACTGTGGAACAGTGTAAAAGAGAGGACCGATCATTTCTTACTGTACCCTCCATAATCTTAAATTGTTCAGTTAAAAAAAAAGGAAACACTTGTCAAGGTCTAAAATAAGTAGTGTGGGCATGTATCATTTTTCCAATGTGTGTGTGTTATATTCATGGAAGTAGGTAGCAAATATCTGCTCAATTCACTCTTCACAGCTACAGGAGCATCTGCTTTTTACACAGCCTCACAGCTCTTTCTGTTCATCATTTCAATGATTAGACTCTGCTCTGTTCTTCTTGTAAAATTCTTTAACAGATGAAGAGTCAGATCATCTCTCTTTCAATGGAGCAAGGAAACAGGAGAAGATACAGTGCAAATATTGGGTGTGTGAGAGGGGGAGTATTTGTTTGTTTTACTGATTCTTAAATTTAGGGAGGAGGTGGTTCTTCCCACCCAAGATTAGAAGCTTCCCAAGGAAACTGGCCCTTACTTCAGCGCGTTTCATAGTGCACAACAGTCAAGGGATTCTTTTTCACGTTTTACCTTTTTATCTCCCGAGTGCATGCTTTTAATTATTAACCCTCACTAATGATGAAAGGCCAAATACAGATACCTTTACTCATGATTTTAGTCCTATTAAAGTCAATGGGACTACTGAAGAGCATTTGTGGAGTAAGGTGCCGTTCAGTGTAAGGGCATCAAAAAATTCTAGTCCTAAAGAAAAAACTCCCCCCACACCACACCCCACCCCCAAGAGCCAGCCATATCCTCACTTGAGTAGATTTATAGGCAAAATAATGGCCATAATAGGAAAGACAAGTGACAAATTTATCTCCCCAATCAATGAAGCAGCATGTCACCGCCTTTTAGTACAACAGAAGATCTACTTTGCGGGACCATTTGAATATACTCCTGGCAACTTTCATAAATAATTTACATTTGTTTACAATAATTACTTCCATGCTGTAGGTGTTTATTTCGTTTAGGACAGTGCTATTTTGACTATGCAACAATAAAACCATTTCAGACAAATTTATAATCACAAAATCATGAAAGAGGGTGAAGTCCTGACTCCATTTGAGTTAATGGGAGTTTTACCAATGACTTCAACTGGGCCAGGATTTCACTCCGGGTATGTCTACGCTGCAATTAGATCCCCGCAGCTGGGTATCTAACTCAGGCTTGAGGGACTGTTTAAATGCAGAGTAGACATTCAGTCTTGGGCTGAAGCCCGGATTCTACAACCCTGACAGGTAAGAGGGTTCCAGAGCTTAGGCTGCAGCCCGAGACCGAACATCTACACTGCAATTAAACAGTACCGCAAGCCTGAGTCAGCTGGCACAGACCAGTTGCGGGTGTCTAATTGCAATGTAGACATCCCCTCACAATGTTTTGCTTAGTCTGTATTGCACAGTGTATTATTTTACTGGAATGGATAGCTGGCTAGATAAAATACCACAAGGCAAGCAGGTGCCCTTGATCTGCTTGTGTGGTGCTACTGTGGGGAAAAGGTGTTTTAATACTAAACAGTAAAGATGTGTGCCACATAAAGATTCCTCTGAAAAGAAAGTCAGTCATTTAGTTTCTTACACTTGAAAAAATTCACTGCATGCACTAGGATGTTTCTGCAAAAAAAAATTTAACAGAAAAAAGGAAACTTTAAAAAAAAAAAGGCATAATTACCCCACGGAACTCATTGCCACATGATGGTGGCCAAGTCAAAAAAGAATTAGATATTAATATGCATAATTATTATATCAACAATTACATTAGATAATATACAAAAACGTAGGGATCTAAATTCTCATGCTTCTGGGCATAAGACAACTCGATGTAAATTACTGATTAGGAAATAATGTTCCCTATGAGGCATTTATTTCATTATAGGCTCTTGCATCTTTCTCTACAACGTCTGGGACTAACCTCTGCAGAAATGATACTGGATTAGATGGAGCATGAATCCAATCAGCCACTTCCTAGAATGATCCTACAATAAACTTACAAGCCAGTAAGAAGTTCTCATACTACAAAGGAAGTTGGTCCAGTTTCTCCTGGAGAATCCTTAAGAAGCAAGCTCCGTATTTATGAGACAAAACATGGTGAAGCTACACTTAAAAAAGGCTGGATAATTGAAATAGTTTCCATGCCCCATTCAGGATCCTTGGGAGTTCAGTTTTCTAACTATAAAGAATCCACACTGTTCCACATCAGGCTACTAACTCAGCATCTTCATTCTCCCCTTGATCCCTATTTGCCTCTTTGAGGCGATTTGGAGTTTGGGTTTTATATTATCCAGATGACATTTTGATAGTGAGCCCCTCTGGAGAGGCTGCAACCTTTGAGATCAAATGCTCAATTCACCTACTCTCCACTCAAGCATTTGCAATCAATGCAGGGAAGTCAATTCTAATTCTCCACAAGTCACTGGAGCTCCTGGGGCTTCCGATAAAAAAAGAAGAATGACTAGAGATTCTACCCTCCAGAAAAGAAAAGCAGGTTTTCAACCTGTCAGTATTTGAGGATTCAGAGCACAAAATGCTCATGATGGCCCAACTTCTGGTCTCATTTACCTTGGTATGACCCCAGTAAAGACTCTGGGGTCACCCTGATGCATGTGACCCTGCTGAGGAGAATGTGAGTGAAGCCAGAGTTGGGCTCTTTATAAAGCAATTAACTAAATATGAGTGAACATGCTACCTGGGTGTCTGAAGTTTTGATTATCCTGTTTTATCTCACTTCAGTGAAGGCTTTCTGTGCTAGAGACATCCCTGCTGCACAATCTCCCCCTGCCCCATTGGGAATTATTAGAATAATGCAATATCTCATTACTGGCTGCTTAGGCTGTCAAGCCTCCTACCTCCCTGATGAGCCCACAACTTCTTTCTGCATAGCTACATTATTACAGCACATCTTAGCGTGGGAGAGATTTTTCCAAAGCAATGGTTTCCTTTAAACTTTTTGCTGTTAGCAAGAGCTCTCTAAATTATCTGCCCACAAACATCACCTCCACATAGTCTCAGTCTTAGGAACAGAGTTACTCTGATCAGACTACCTAACGTCTTTCAGAGGAAGAATAGCATGCTAGTCTTTGAGCCATAAGAGTAGCCCATTCACATGCCGTAATTTATTCCACAACTTTGCTGGAACATTTGAAATAAAAAAAAAAACATACAGAGACGTCTATTTCTGGAAAAATATTAAGGAACTTGATAAGAAACTTGGAGCTTTGAGAAACTTTGCTGGACGTTTCTATTTCTTTTGAGTTAGTCCTTAAGGAGGTCACATACTTGATTACAGAACTGATAAATCATGATATTCTTTACAGAGGCTGAATGAATTACAGCTCAGGGAATCATGCTGGTGGCAATCAAATCAGCTTAAATTTGATAGGACGTTTGGAAAAATTCTGACATCCATCTCTTTGGTAGAGCTGCCATACAGAGTTCACAGCAACCACGTAAGTTTTGGGGCACGAGTGTAATTATGCTGCCAGTGTTGATAGACTGGATCTGATTTCTCTTGAAGACAGCTTTAACGGAATTAAAAAGAAAATCCCCAGCAGAAACGCATATTGAATGTAGTGGAATCGAACATAAAAAGGAGAGAATTAGAGCAAAAGTAACAATTATTTCAAACACATGATGTATGATGAAGTAAGAGACATCCAATCTAGTAGACAGCACGACAGCTAAAAGGCAAAAAGTTTTTCAACAGCTTTAGAATAAAGAATAGTCATGGCTAACTACTATGAGTCCTGAGACCTCTGTAGCCACCCAGTTAAACCTACGAGTCTATCTACATAGATTTGCAGACTGGTTTAACCCTCACTTAAAAATCATTTTAACTTGTGTCAATAAATTACCAAATTAAACTAAACCAATTTGGATGAGAGTTAAATGGATTTAGGAGCATCTACATTAAGGATTTGTACTAGTTTAGCTAGAACTATTTCAAGCTGATTTAGCTAATATGACAAAGCTTTTCTGTAATGGATAAGGTATTAAAAAAGGGGATGTCAGACTATAAAAAGTTAAAGTCTCAAGTAACAGGGACTCAACCTCAGGAACTATAGTAAGTTATATGAGTACTATCATCCTAATCCAAAGCCCACCAAGGTCAACGGAAAGACTCCAATTAGAGTCAGAGGTTAAGGCCAGAAGGACTACCGTCTGACCTCCTGTATATCAAAAGCAACTAATATAACCCAGCACCTTCACACTAAACCCAACAACCAAAACTAGGACAAATTAATATAAACCACAGGAGACTAGATGGTTATGTGCCACAGTGAGACAATAAGAGGGACTGAGACCTACCAACGCCGAGGTCCCTGCAATGGCAGGGAAATCATTGAGACAAATAACTGGATGATCCTTGCAAGTGACTTGCACTCAGTCACTGCAGTGGAAGGCAAAAGCCCCCAAGGTCATGGCCAATCTGACCTAGGGGAAAACACCTGAGCTTGTGAGCAAGAACCAGCCAGCCAAGCACCTGAGAGAGAGACTGCTTGGTACTACCTCAGAGTCCTGGCTCACCCTTTCCAATATCTCATCTCCGGCTGTGGCCTTCTATGATGCATCAGAGGAAGGAGACCTAAAAATATCTAGAATACACTGGGAAGAGAGAGTAACAGAATCCATTCCTGACCCCCTCCTGGTGGCCAGGTGAAGCCCTGAAACGTGAGCTTCTAGGAACGTAAGACAAACTGGAAGTAACCCCAGCTCTGCTGTCTCCTACTAGCACAAGCAACCCCATCACACAATCACACTCATAAATTTGCCCAGCTCTAAAGAGAGAGAGGTTCTTTGCCCCCACAATTGTTATTGGGAGGTTGTTTCAGAACCTCACTCCTCTGACAATGAGAAACCTTTCAATTTCCAGCCTGGCCAGTTTGTTCTTGTGGCAACATTGTCCTTTAGCTTAAATGGCTCTTCCCCCAGTTTGGTGTTTATTCCCCCGATGTATGTAAAGAGATCAGTCATATCCTCTCCTCAGCTAAACAAACTAAGCTCTTCCCTTATCTTCTCATAAGATAGGCCCTCCTCTTCCCGATCATCCTTGTAGTTCTTCTCTACACCTGTTCCACTTTGTATTCATCTTTCTTGAACATGGGAGACCGGAACTGTGTACAGTATTCCAGATGCAGTCTTACCAGTGCTTTCTGCAATGGCATTAATACTTTTCTATCACTACTGGAAATGCCTTGCTTGATATAGCCTAGGATGACGTTTGCCTTTTTCACAGCCATATCACATTGGTGCCTCAGTCATCTTGTGATCACCCAGGTCTCTCTCTTCCCCTATCATGTCCAACTGATGAGCCCCCAGAAATTCTTATTGTTAGACCCTTAGACCTTGCACTTGGTACTGTTGAATTTCATCCCATTTCTGTCACTCCAATCTTCAAGGTCATCCAGATCATTATCACACACTTTACTTTTTGTGACAAGGTCATTAATAAAAATCATGAATAAGATTGATTCCAAGACCAATACTTAAGGAACTCCACTAGTAACCTCCTTCCAGTCCAATAGTTAACCCTTCAACAAAACCCATTGCCTTCTCCCCTTAAGGCAGTTCTTTATCCAGTTTACAATGCTTGTACTAACCCCATATCCTCTAATTTACGTAATAATTTCCCATGTAGTACTGTGTCAAATGCTTTATTAAGTCCATGCATGTTAGATCTACTGTATTTCCCTTAGTGAAAAAAATCAGTTAATTTCTCAAAGAAAGAAATCAAGACAGTCTGGCATGATCTACCTTTGGAAAATCATGTTGAATTATATCCCCTTTGCTGTTTGTCTCCATTAACTTAATTAGCCTTTCCTTCACAATCTGTTCTAAGGCAGAGATTCTCATACTTCATTGCACCATGACCCCCTTCTGACAACAAAGTTACTACATGATCCTGGGATGGGGGTGGAGCCTGAGCCCCACCAACCTGGGGAGGGGAGACAGGACCACAGCCCAAGCCCCACCACCCCTGGTGTGGTGGAGAGGGAGCCACAGCCTGACCCCCCACTACCCCAGGTGGGGCTGGAGCTAGGACTTCAGCTTCAGCCCTGGATCCCAGAAAGTCTAATGCTAGCCCTGGCAACCCCCTTAAAATCGGGTCACAACCCATTCTGGTGTCTTGACCCACATTTTGAGAACAGCTGTTCTATAGCACACTACTGAGGGCAGACTAACAGGTCTTCAATTGCCAGGATCACTTTTTTCCCTTTCTTAAAAATAGTGACAATGTTAGCTATACTCCAGCCATATGGCACTAGCCCCAGATAGATAAATTTATTAAAAATCCTTGCTCCTAGGCTACCAATCTCATGTGCCAGTTCTTTCAGTATTCTCGGATGGAAATTATCTGGTCCCCCTGATTTAACCACATTAAGATCTTCACATTTTTCTCCCACCTCAGATGTCGTAATTTCCATTTCTATACACTCATTTCCATCTGCCATCCTGCCTTCATACCCATGTTCCATATTATCATCCTTATCGAAAACCAAGGCAAAGTATTCATTTAGTTTTTGGGTCTTCCTCTTCAACCTCCTTCCCATCCACACTGCATAGCGCCCAACCTCATCCTTTCTTATTCTTTTTTTTTTTTTTTAATATAGATATAAATCCCAAGCCTCTTCCACATTTAAGTCTTTGATTGCTTCAATCGAGTTGATGTCTTCAACTAATTCCCTTAATTTCCCAAAGTCTTCCCTTTTGAAACCAAAATCCATAGCTGATTGCTTGGTTTTTGATTATCCTTCTACTTCATTTAAACTAAATAAACTCAGGATCACTTGAACCAAAGTTATTTCCTATGAGTAGCTTTTCTAGGACATCCTCATTACTTACCAAAACCAAATCTAAAACTGCATCACAATTGACTGCTAGGGACTTTAAATCAGGCCCTATTGCCACAACTGCTTTTCTGTCTTTTATCTCTTCTTAAACCTGGGTGAATATCAGTCAGGCTCTAGTTCAGATCATCATCACAGCATCTATAAATAGTTTATTGGTCATGGATCAGAGATGAAAAAAGGAAGAAAAATAGTCAGCATGAAATGCATTAGAGGAGCTGTCAATTGACTTTAAAAAGTCAATTATTTTTAAGTCATTATTGACTTTCCTAAAGTAACAAAATCTGGAGAGCACTTGACTGTTATATTGATTTCTTCATGTATTCTTGCCCATTTTTCCATTTTAAAAGTATTCTCTAAACAACAGGACTTTACATTTTCAGCTTTCAAGATGTATGCAAAACCCCTAACACCCAGGGCTGGAACCAATCCTACTGGATTAACTGGAGCAGGCCCACCTATCCACTTACCCAACATCTATTGCCTGGAAATGTAAACACACAAGTCAAGGTTTTGATGCAACTAGCCAGAAAGTACAACCAGAGGTGAGTCAAGTTCCCATCTGTTAACTATGCAGAATGATAGCTCTCCAAATCCACCTGTTGTCACTTGTGCTTTGCATACTAATGTCTCAATCCTGCAAATACTTATGCACAGAATTAATTCATGTGAATAGCCCAACTGACGATAAAGGAATTCCTCACATGACTAATGCTACTTAGGTAGGTAAATGTTTGCAAGATCAGTCCTTAAGCTGGTAATACATGATGCTTTTCTCTTTTGTATGATAGCTCCCAAAATCCCCATTCAAGACTGGAGTCCCACAAAGTCTTTGTATATATGTTCCCCTGATCAAAGAGTCCTTAAAATCAGAGTCTAGGAGCGCATAATGTCCCAAATGCACAGTGTGTTTTGAATAAGAAAACATTAATAGAAGGTTACTTATTAGCCTTGCAGGTCTGTTTGACAGCCACTCTTAGAACCATCTATGCATTATATGTCATGCTGCCTTCGATGCATGGAACTCCCCAATGGAATTAACCCAGAACACAAGTACCCGCTCCTTCTCCAATTCCTTCCTCTTGACCAACTTTTGCTGTGATACCTACAAAGAAGTCAGCCAACTAATGATCTGGTTATACATCCATGGGAAACTGCTGTTTGTTTGTTTTTTATAATCTAGGATGATTTGGAAACATCAGTAACCACATATATAAATTTGTGTGATTACATAGATTATTTTTGTCACCTTTATCCTCCCTTCCTAATTTTGCTCACACTTGCTTGTTACATTTTGTGTCAAATGTTTTGGGGCTGGGATTATGCACAATGGAGCCCCCATCCCCACTTGCATCTAGCCATTATAGCAATACTAATAATAAAGATTAAAAAAAAAATCTAAGGGTTTCGTCTTTTAAGACTGCATGGAATTTTTAAGAAATCAGATGTGAAGAACAGATGTAATTTCATAACAGCTTGTGATGGAAGAATTATAGTATTACTCTTTTATGTCTACTTGAAGGAAAGGATAGGGGGGATGGGGATTTTAAAGTTTTGATTTAAAAACAGAAGACGTTACAATATTTACAGGACATCATTCATTATTGTGTTTCTATATCTCATATTTAAAATCTACAAAGAACTGAACATTGAAAAAACCTTCCTACAAAAGACCCCAATCATCAGTAAGCTCTCTGAGACAACATCAGAGAGACAAGGGTTTCCGACAGACAGTTAAGCATGCTTGTGATAGCAACACTTTGGGTCCCTGAAGGAATGAAGCCATTCTGAGTCCTTGCTTGATGCTGGATGTTTTAGTTGCCTGTATCACGATTCACCTCGACACAGAAAAAATATTCTGATCAATAACTTAGTGTGCCATACCTTGGAGCCTGCCAAAATGTTGCTCAGCATTTTAGTTCCTTTTCCAATACCGACCACTGCAAAGACAGAAAGAGAAATATTACAGCATTCTATTCCATTAACTAGATTCACATTCTCCCTCTACTCACTATCACTCAACTCACTGCCATACATCACGTTAGTCAGAAATAACACATTTCCTGCACTGCTAGCATATAAGTGGCCTCAATTATCATGATCAGCTGAATGAGTCTTTTAAGAGGAGGATACCAAAAGATAAAGATATTGCCTAAGAGAAAATACCTCTGATGCTGTATCTACTGGGACTGAGGACAGGACAAGAAGCAGAAGACAGATAAGCTTTGCCTATTGTTAAAATGCTTTAATTCTACCCTGTGATTGGACTTGATTTATTTTGCTGTACTTTCAGTCTTCAGTAAAGAAAGACATAGCACAAACCATGGCTCTCAGTCTGGCCTGATAAAGTCTTTGGCAAGGTTCATTATTAGTGAGCTAAAGCCATTGCTGTAACTAATGGACCATTTAAAGGTTATTAGCAGCCTGTAGTAACACAGCTAAGGTATACCGTAATGAAATTAGTTTGGCAGTGATAGGACCAGGGCAAGAAAGTAAAATAATCATGAGGTCCCTGAGTCTCTTGCTAGAATCATTTATAAATCAAACAGGCAGACTCGTGTTTGTGTGGCCCACTGGCTTTTCCAATTTTAAACTACATTTTGACGTGTCAAAGCGATTAACAATCAGATTTTCAAAGTAAATGGGTAGGAAAATTGCTTTACTGTGTTAGAATTCACATTAAAACTTCCTATAGTAATGTGCTTTTCTTTACTAACTTTTTCCATTGGTTTTCTGCACAGTGTTCAGAAGTAGTAGATACAACAGAAAGAGGAAAACAAGAAAACCAGGTACATTGTAACCACACATTTGTAAAGCTGTCATCACCATACAAAGAGTATACAGTAGGATTCTCCAGTACTACCTTGTGTAGTGGATATACCTCAATATTGATGCAAAATGGTTATTAATAAAATTATGATAATTCTCTTTTATACTGTTAGAGTAGTATAATCTTGCCTTTGCCTTTACTCAGTTTTAGGAGATACAACTGTTTCCACACAGAATACTTGAAGAATATGATAGCTCATGTGCTTAAGTTTTTAGTTGCTAATTTAATGAAATCAAAGGTTAAAGCTAATTAAGGGAATCCATAGGAAATCTCTGCTTTCCATCAACCAATAACAGGCACCAAAAGTGTCAAAAAGCAGAACACCTCGTTAGCCATAAAACCAAATATATTACCTCCTAGAATGTTTATACATGCTCTGGAATGCAGCTTTACAACTTCTGTTTAGCTTTAACGGTCTATATTTTCTTTTACACACATCTTTCAAAATAGTATAAAAGTGTTCATTATTGTGATTTGTGCCTTGTATAGACTATTTGATAAAAGTTAATTACAAGCTGTAAATGTAGGAAGCATTGGGTCAAAAGAAACAAACAACAAGAGTGTCTCTTTAAAGAACAGGACACCTCCCCTTGTACAGGACACTAGTTTGGTATAGACATGATCTTTATCTCAAGAAAACAACTTCTTAAAATACTTGTGTTTTAGAAAGAGATCTGGATGTGTATTTAGGATATTCCAAAGGGGGTTGATGTTTTAGGATGCATTATCAGAGCTAGAAACTGAGTAATAAAAGAGGCCGTCTTTATCGCCCCCCTTTGAAAAGGGAAAAATCTAGAATTATCCTTATTGAAACTGATTTCTTTTATAATTGGTCTAAAGTCTTCAAATGGTAAGAAGAACATTTATGGTTGGACAATGTTTTATGGATGATGTTAGTTATGTCTAACTCTATGTTTCCTCTTGAAGATGAAAACCTTTGTTGTCCCTTAAATGCTTTGAGATGTGTATTTGCAAATGTAATAACTGCCTCAATACCACTATTATGTGAATAGTGGATGTTTTATGTAAAAAATTGAATCAAATGACCTTGCTATAACAGATTACTAATATAAGAAGCCATCTGAGTATAAAATCATTCATATTAATTGGGAAATTAGTTAGTTATCTGGCAATGTTTAACCAACTCCTTACCAAACTCAGTGAGGCAAGGAAAACCTCTCTATAGATTGGTAAGAAATAAGACACAATCTCTCCGCATAACCATTTAAGTTGAACAACTTTATTTAAGAATCATTTAAGTTTAAAATGACTTCTAAGAGCTTAAACACTTTTATATGCAAAACAGGAGTGTTTGGACTCATTTGAAATAGAATTTCAACTTCTATTAAACCTTGATGGAACTAAAGGGATATCTCAGAAAATTGACTGAATAAAGGAAAAAATTACAGCTCTAATTTAAAGATGTTCTTAGAGTTTTCTCAACACAAAGACAAAAGCAATTTAGCCAGCTGAAGAATTATTTTGCTTGTCTTTAAATCATAGTGCCTTCCCACTCCCCATGGCATGGCAAGAACCCCATGTAGCTGAAATAACGGGACTCTCATCCCTGAACTGGCATTAAGACTAGACCTACCATTTCCTGTCTCTCTGAACTATATGATTTTTAGCCATTTTTGTGGTAAAATTACTTGGTGCTCAAAACCTTAAATCACCCCTTTTTACCCACATTTGCAATAGGGCAAGCCTACAAGGCTATGTCTACAGTGTACACTAAACCCATGCTCTGACTCACGTTTGAGTCCAAACCCCGCTGCCAACCACACACAAATCAGTCTGACTCAGGTGAGCAAGCAGACAGGACCCAGGTCCTAGGAAGCTGCTAAATGGGCAGGTCCCACTGAGACTTGGGTCCAAGCCCTGTCATTTTGCAGTGTGGACGCAGGTCAAGCCATATAACCAGGATGGAAGGTCTGTGTCGTGCAGTATAGATGCACTGGCACAGCTGAGACCTGGGTCCAGCAATGGTTGACCTAGGTTTACAATGCAGTGTGAACGCTCAAGCAGGGGTTTGGAAACACTGAGTCCACAAGCCTGAGTCCCACAGACGGAGACATACGCCAGGTACGAAATAAAGAGTCATATAAAAATGCATCTTTTCAGAAAAACAGTGTCTATACATTTGCAATGCGCTCAGCTCCAGAGTATCCAAGCACCTTATTAGAACTGGATAGTAGTGGAGAACTAAATGGCTCAGTTATTCAAAGGGAGAAACCTGGAAAGCTGTATGCAGAAGGGTGCAAACACGGAGGAGAGAAATTCTTTAGAGGGGTACAAGACGGTAAAACAAGGAGTCAGATGATGAAACTAATACAGGGACATTTTAAGGTGGATGACAGGAAATACTCCCTGATGAGGAGAATGAGTCTGGGAGAGAGGTCTCTCAGGGTACGTCTACACTACAATAACAAACCCGCAGCATCGAGTCTCAGAGCCTGGGTCAGCTGATTCGGGCTTGTGGGGCTCGGGCTGCAGGACTAAAAATAGTAGTGTAGATGTTTGAGCTTGGATTGGAGTCTGAGCTGCGAGACCCACCCCCCTCACGGGGTCCCAGGGCTGGGGCTTCAGCCTGATGCCGAATGACTACCCTGCAATTGTATAGGCCCGTAGCCTGAGCCCCACAAGCCCAGGTCAGTTATGGGCATGCTGCAGGTCTTTTACTGCCAATGTAGATATACCTTCAGAGCAAGTGGAGGGGGCCACAACCACTGAGAGTATTTAGAACCAGACTTGACAAAACACTGTTAGCATGTACCATAGAGAACCATCCTGTTGCGGCTGGGAGACCGACTCAATGACTCGATAGCTCTTTTCCACGTCCATTTGTTTTAACACCATAATTCATGGGGTACAACATCATACTATGGAGACACTGATGCTGCAAAAGAGCAAACAAACCCACAGCTGTGAGTCTCAGAATCTGGGTCAACTGACTAGTTAAAAATAGTAGTGTAAATGGGCTCGGACCCACTTCCCTCTTTGGGTTTCAGAGCCCAGGCTCTAGCCTGAGCCCAAACTTCTACACTACTATTTTAGCCCCATAGTGTGAGCCCCTCACGCTGGAGTGAGTGGACGCAGGCTTTAAGACTTGGTACTACGGGTTTTTTATTGCAATGTAGACATGCCCTATGAAGTCTTTAACTTCTAGGTCACTGACTCAAATACAGCTTAGGTCAACAGTGATTGAACGTGGTCATAATCTGATAGTCAGTGATCTATACCAAATGAAATACTCGTTGCAGAACGTATGCCAGGTTCAGAAGAGAGGCTGAAGCTCACACGGACATGCAGACTGAACTGCTCTGACCCCTAAAGGGGAGTCACTACAGGTCAGGGTAGAAGAACACTGGCAGAGTAGCAGGGGGGCGGGGGAAGCTTTTAGGGCTGCTGCTCACACTTTGAACCTATTTCATGGCTAACTAGCGAACATCAGCCACTACCCAAGTGGGTGTCTCTTATCTCAGACGACTTCCATGCACCAACCATTCCTCAGCCTGTGCTCAGTTCTGAGAGGATAAATGGTGTCTTCTGCCTTGTCAAGAAGGTGATTGAAACTGATTTTCATATCAAAGTTCTTGCACAATTTTCTGCTTTCTCTTCTCACCTTCCATCATGCAACCATCACACTTCGCATAACTACAGTCTGTTCAACTCCTATTCTGGGGCAGAACTCCAGCCGCTGAGGAAGACTATCAGAAATGTTTGGTCGAAAGTTTTCCAAAGGCTTTACATTAGAGCCAGGCTGCTCCTTAAAAAAAAACCCCAAAGTGAACTGTATTAGGCCTTGCTCAAGCATTGCCTAGTGATCTCTCAAATGCTAGAACATCAGTGGAAAGAGTGCTTTCACCCAGCTGTTACAAATATGCAGAAAGGTCTGATATCAAGCAGCGAGAAAGGATCAGAACATAGATCTTGAAATTTGAAGCCACACAGGCACAGAGCAAGAGAGGAGGTTTAGTAGCCTCAAAGGCTTCTTGTGATACTGCTTTGTAGGTGGAAGAAAGCTTCCCCCACCACCACCAATACGCTGGAGACAACAGTTAACTGAACTGTTAGAAAAAATAACAGAAAGAAAAAATATTTTTATTTTATTTCTTCCCCTCCCCCAACTATTTCTTCTCACATCTTTTGAAATTTGAAAGCATTTGCTCCCACCCTCCTATGAATTTTGTCCTTTTCTATTTGGCTTGCATTGATTTTTCTCTGTCACTAGCACAAAACATCCTTTGCCCTTGTGAAGAAGCATCGATCGGAAACATATTAAGGTGATGCACTTCTCTGTCTTTACCAGAGACACACACACACACACCAAGCTTGAATACATTCTGTCATGCCACAGATGCAAGCTCTGGAGCCCACTGGCTGCCAGAAGACAGTAGAAGAAGCAATTAAAAGGCCTCAATGATTTTTTTGTTTTGTTTTCTGGATCAATGCTGATGGCTCCCCACAACAAGAAATAATGCGCTCAATAGGAACATCTGTGCAAGAGAAAGAACCTTCCGTTTCAGATCCAGAAACAATGTTCTTCAACAAATGACAACCCGGTAAACAGGAAATTGGAACAAGCAGAGCTAAAGTTTACTTCTAGTCTATGGGAGTTACATTTTACAATGCACGCAGGCCACAGAGAGACAATTACCAGCCTACTGGCAGCCATTAGCAACAGTCTGTTTCCTTGAAGCAAAGTTCTACTTTGAGAAGTGACTATGTCAAAACTCAGTGGATCTGTTCCCTATGTATATTCACAGTCACACCTGTTGAATTCAATTACAAAACAGAATTTTTACTGTTTTTATTCCTTTTAGTCCTACAGAGCAACACAGCTAAGATTATGGAAGCTGCAGATTCTGCTCTATGTTGTTCTTCAACAAAATTATTGATGATGATGTGCAAGCTGGGATTAATCCATCTTGACTCTCAGACCCAAGGCTGAGTTTACACAGCTGGCAATTATCATTCTATTACCAGTAAATGGAACACACTTGATATTGAAATCATTGCGAGATAGTAAACGTAGAAACCTCATTGATGCCTTTGTTATTAAATGAGTTATTTTTCACTTCCTATCAGGAACTACTGTGTTGCTGCACTCCATAGCTGAACTGAATCCTATGTATCTCTAGTTTCTAAAGCACTTTGGGATCTTTTGAGATAAAGACATAGAAATATAAAGCATTATTATAACAACAAACACTGCAGAATATTACAGCAGCTACAAAACACCAGCTTAGCCAAACAAAAGTATCTGTTTCTCCGGCTATTAGAAGTACAATTCATTAAATAAAAACAACAAAGGCAACTGTTGCAGATACTCATATTTTAATTACCCAGAACTCCTGCAGCTGCACTATCTAGAGTCCCACCATGTCCAATCTTCAAAATCTGTTTTTTCCTCTTTCTTGCACACTTTTGTATACCAGCTTCTGCAAAAATAAATTGACAAAACGCATTACAGAACAACCTCAGAACATGGCAAATGCAAAAAACTTATTTATGTTGCAATATATCAAAAAAGACAAAACAAATTCAATGGAAATCATTTTTCTTCATGCTCTGATTAAATCATGAATTATATACATATATACACACACATATATAATTTCCTGTCTGCGAAAGTGGCTGCTATCAGCTAATTATAAATAATCTTATGCACCATTATAAACAGAAGTGTTAAAGGAATATACAAGACACACCAGAGTGGACAGGTTACCTGATTTGTTTCATTAATGCAACATGTAACACTATTACCAGCTGAGCACACTCACAGAAAGCATCAGGTACACTGAGCATTCTTGCTTTATTTGATTGCACATAATGGGCCACATACCACTCAGCTACGTGAATGGTTTCAATAGGGATGCCTACATGCAACTGAGTGGAATTTGCTCTTTGTTGCCCATCTGCTGTGATGGCATATAACAAATAGTCTCATATGGGGAAATGTGACTGGCCTGTTGCAATCCCACCTAGGAATTCCACAGCCTTGATCACTCCCTGAAAAAGAAACATTCAGCAGATTCTCGGGGCCATTATAAACTTGAAAGGAAGTCAACTGAATATACAGTTGAAAGAGCTAAACATGCCCCCAAATCCCCTGAAGTGAAGAAACAGATTGACAGAGCCAGAAGGGTACCCAAAAGTCACCTACTACAAGACAGGCCCAACAAAGAAAGTAACAGAACGCCATTAGCCATCACCTACAGCCCCCAAATAAAACCTCTCCTGCGCATCATCAAGGATTGACAACCTATCATGAAGGATGATCCCTCCCTCTCACAGACCTTGGGAGACAGCCAGCCCCCCAACCTAAAGCAAATACTCACAGCAACTACACACCACACAACAAAAACACCTACCCAGGAACCAAACCTTGCAACAAACCCCGGTGCCAACTCTGTCCACATATCTATTAAAGGGACACCATCATTGGACCTAGCCACATCACCAGGGGCTCGTTCACCTGCACATCTACCAATGTGATATATGCCATCATGTGCCAGCAATGCCCCTCTGCTTTGTACATTGGCAAAACCAGACAGTCTCTACGCAAAAGAATAAATGGACACAAATCTGACATCAAGAATTATAACATTCAAAAACCAGTCGGAGAACACGTCAATCTCCCTGGCCACTCAATAACATACCTAAAAGTGGCAAATTCTTCAACAAAAAAACTTCAGAAACAGACTCTAACGTGAAACTGCAGAACTGGAATTAATTTGCAAACTGGACATCATCACATTAGGCCTGAATAAAGACTGGGAGTGGTTGGGTCATTACAAAACCTCAACCTAATTTCCCCCTACTGTTACTCACACCTTCTTGTCAACTGTTTGAAATGGGCCACTCTCATTACTACTACAAAAGTTATTTTTCCTCCCTTGGTATCCTACTGTTAATTGAACTGTCTCATTAGACTGACCTCACACTTGGTAAGGCAACTCCCATCTTTTCATGTGTTTATTATACCTGCTCCTGTATTTTCCACTACATGCATCTGATGAAGTGGGTGCATCTGATGAAGTGGGTTCTAGCCCATGAAAGCTTATGCCCAAATAGATTTGTTAGTCTCTAAGGTGCCACAAGGACTTGAAGGGACCTCAGGAGGTCATCTTAGTCCAACCCCCTGCTCAAATCAGGACCAATCCCCAATTTTTGCCCCAGATCCCTAAATGGCCCCCTCAAGGATTAAACTCACAACCCTGGGTTTAGCAGGCCAGTGCTCAAACCACTGAGCTATCCCTCCCCCCTGTTTTTTTTTTGCTGATACAGACTAACACGGCTCCCACTCTGAAACTCATTTCTAATTTCTGTAGCTTTATAACAACTTTCCTATTATTTCAAGTGTTTCTCTCTCTTGTGTTACAGTGAGAGACCCATACAAACAACGGGAAGAACTTAGAAACTAGCTGTCAACAAAGTGCTACCACTGTAATTATACTACACAGACAATTAATCCAGCACTGGGACTCACATGGGCAGACCCCTGTGCCTGCATGGAGCCCCACTCAACAGGTGTCTACATGGGACAGAAATACTGCAGTTTTCAATGCAGGATTGGGGCCTTATACTGCAGGAAACTCTGTAATCCCCAATCAGGATCAGGGCTCCATCATGCTACGTGCTGTATACAAGATAACATGGTCCTGGCCTCCCAAGGAGGTTACAATCTTAAACCCCAGCCCTGCAATTCACTATGGAGAGGTGGCGTAAGGAGTGGCATGGGGATTGGTTCTGTAGCCTTCCAACTGTGTTTTTCACAATCCTTAAATTCTGCTCCACTCATACAGACTCATGGGCCTCTGGGTGGGACTAAAATTATTTCCGTGGGACTTGATGGAGAAATAAGAATCCCACCACCATAGATCATACTGCAAGATCAGGACCCACCAGAGTAAACAATCTGAAAAATTAAGGAGAAAATACATTTTTCTTGCTTTCTCTTTCCATGATAGACAACAGTGATATGAACTTTGAAAAGGAAGAGGTAATATGTTCCTAGGAGTTGTGGTTTAGACCTTGCCTGTGTTTGCTGGGATACTAAATCACGCCTGTAATGGAGATTCACAAAGAGGAGGCCCATATACATACCAGAAGCTTGAAAAAGCCTAACTAGGTGAACACCGATGAAGTGAGCTGTAGCTCACGAAAGCTTATGCTCAAATAAATGTATTAGTCTCTAATGTGCCACAAGTACTCCTTTTCTTTTTGCGAATACAGACTAACACGGCTGCTACTCTGAAACAAATGGACAATGTATTTTTGAAATCAGACCTCTGACTGAAAGCGGCACCTTCAGTTTGGATTTAATTTTAGGCCAGTTTTTAGTGTCTCCCTCCTGTGACGAAGGATTATTGTCCATATGTATTTTAACAGACATTTTACAAATCTCACTTCTCTCTAACCAAAGTATTCCTCCTTTAGACTTTTCCAGCTCTGCAGCCCTGGAAAATCTGGATTTTTAAACTTGCTTTGAAACTTTCAGGGGCACATCAGGTATCAAAATGTGCATGTCAGACTCATGGTTCTCTCCATGCGCAGAAGAAGGGGTGGAGACAAATTAGGTGGGGATTCAAACTACCCTGATTAGGGAATATGAACAGGTGAAGGTGCAACCTGCACAGCAAGGAAGCTACACTCAGGCAGTAATTTGCACACACAAAACCCTTACCTGGGCCTGGGGTAACTGGAATGGGACACTTACAGGGGCAAGGGCCCCAGCCACCTGCAGAGGGGAACTGATGGTGCAGCAATTGGCTTTGCATACATACAGTTAGAGGGCAAAGTACTGGGTGCAGGCGGATACTCCCAGCACTAATGCTGTGGGACTCCTACCACCGTAGGAAGAGCATGAAGTTCCCAGCATGTGTCATCCAGACCTGCCCCCCAAGGTACCCCCCGTCCCAGCTTGACCCTCCCGCCGTGGCCTCCCCGCACCCAGCCCGAGGGTGACATCCTGCCCCTTCCCTGCAGTACCTGCCAACAGCTTCTCCTTCAGCTGGTTGAGCACGTTAGCTGAAGTGGGCCCCTTGGGTTTGTACACAGCGAACAGCCCGCTCAGAGAGAAGAGCTTAGCTGCTGCTGTGTTGGCCAGAACAAGCCCCAGCTTCCCGTGCACCTTCTCGGCCATGCTCCGGGCCCGGCTCGCCCAGGCTGAAGATGCACCGAGGAGGCCAGGGGACGGCGGCTCGGGCCCGGCTCCCTGGCTACCCACGTGGGGCCCTGCAGCAGAGCAGCGGCGAGAGGCGGCGCGGCGCGCCGGGCCGGGACGGTCGCGCGCAGGCTCGCGCGCGGGGAGATGGAGGATTCGCCGTGCCCGGCCCCGGCCGCGGCAGCTCGCGCGCACGGGCTCTAGAGCAGGCGCGCGCGGAGGCGGCTGGAGAGGCCTCACCCTGCAGCTCGGCTCGGCTGGGCCAGCCCCGCCTCTGCCTGCTGCGGGAGGGGCGGTGTCCGGGCAGCACCGGGCTGGGGCGCTGCTGGGCCCCCCCCCCCCCCCCCGAGATTCCGTTCCGCCTGCGGTGCACAGGCTGCTGCTCTGGGCATGGCGTGCACACGGTTGTGCAAAGGGTGAGCCGCTTTTCAGAGACACACCTGGTCGCGGGGGGGTCACAGGGATGGCACCGTGCAGCTTTGCTGGGGGCGCCTGGGAGGGTTTCTTTTGTGCACCGGGGGGGCGGGGGATGGGAGAGGACAGACCACTGCGCCCTCCTCCTGCCGGCTCTCGTCTCCACGAGTTGCTCTGCTCGTCCGTGTCGCACGCAGGTGGGGTTTTTTTATGGCCCGTACTCACTTTCTTTCTTCAGAGTCCCCAAATTTACAGTTACGGCTGTTGACCCAGAATGGCCCTGTGCTACCAGCGTGCCCTTCCTGTTGGGGGTGGGCCTATGCTGTGCCACACAGCTCCCCTGCCCAACACCCCCTGGATCCACTATGCCCTGCACCCCCTGAACCCACTATGGCCAGAGCCCCCCCAACTCCCCCCCCCCATTTCCACCACAAATGCACAGTGCTGTGCACACCACCACCCCTGCCCAGCGCCCCCACAGCCCCACCACAGCTGCCCAGCACCCCACACACTAGCTTCCCAATACACACAGATTTCTCCTCCCTCCCAGTGCCCTTCCCCGCAGCCCCACCACCACAACTAAACAACGCCCCACACAGGCCCCCACTGCCCTGACACACACTATCTCCCCCACTGCCTAGCACCCCAAAACTCACAAACCTCTGCCACAGCCCAGCGCCCTCCACACCCGCACAGCCCCACACACGACACTCGCTCCATCACACCCTGCCCCCTTCCCTGGCTGCACTCACCAGCCCTGCTGGGAGGCCTCTGGCTCCTAGGGTCAGAGCAGCGAGGGGGGGTCTCCAGACTGTCCACGTGCTGCGCCCGCCACAAGCGCAAGCTTCATGGCTCCAGTTGGCCGGGAAAAGCCCCAGTGGGAGCTGCTGGAGCCACAGAGTGGGGCTTGCAGGCACCGGCAGTGCGCAGAGAGCCCCCCGCCCCGCCCCAACCCTAAGAGCCAGAGGGACCTGCCGGGGGGCAAGGTGGAGGTTACCGGCAGGTCCCTCTGGCTCCTAGGGTCTGGTGGGGTGGGGGGGCGCAGGGCTCTCTGCCTGCTGCCTGTGCCTGCAAGCCCGGCCCCCGCAGCTCTGATTGGGCAGGAGGGAGATGGTGTAGCACCCGGAGACACCCCTCCGCCTCTGTGCCTAGGGGCTGCCTGCACTGTAGGCTCCTGCCGACAGGCAGGTGCCGGGAGCTGCCCCAGGAAGCGCTGCCAGCCCCGGGATTTTGGTGCACGCGGGGACTCATGGTGAGCGGTCCCTGATATCGGGACAAAGGGCGTCCTGACCGATGTGCGGTCAGGACGTGGGACAAATGCCTTAAAATCGGGACTGTCCCGATAAAATCGGGACGTCTAGTCACCCTATTTAGAGACACTACATCATTCTGCAGCAAGGTACATGGCTTTCTGATTAATTGGTTTGGAAAACAGCTCTCCCTCTTGCCCATCACACTGTTAGTCATTGTACCTTTGTTACAGGACTTTAAATAATTGTATTCCAGTGAGTACGTATTAAGGCTATTAATCTTCCTGCTTTTTTAGAGTCCTGCAAGAAAGTACTGTATTACTAGGACAGGAATTTTCTAGATTTCTAAGCCATTCAGTTTAGTCACTGTCGGAAGTGTAGCACTCAGATCTAACTCTTCAGGCCTGATTGCTGCACACTCATTACTCTGAAAAAACTCCTATGGGTTCTAATGGAATTTGTGCTCGAGCAAGGAATGCAGTATTGAGGCCCTGATTTTCTCAGAGAACATAAACCTAGCAGATAAAAACAAAGTTCCACTTTTAGCAACAAATATGTGTATGGTTAGAGGGGAATGGGTATCCCGTGTGGAGCACAGAGCTTCACAGCGGCAAACTTTTACCTGGAGCCCACCCCACTTAAGTCAGCAAGCAGGGTTCTGTTTGCATGGAGCTCAGTGCAGGATCAGGGCCTGTATCTATCTATCTACTTCTTCTGTGGCCTATGGTAGATTAACTGATTTGCTCAAGGATGGGAACTGAATACAGAGCTTCTGAATCCTACACCCATGGCCTAGCCACTTTCTTTCTCTCCCGTATTGCTATGAAGAGCCTCAGTCTACAGTTTCAGCTTCCATTGACTTCAGTACCACATAGGCCAGGCCACAGGTGAGTAATTTGTTTTAGTAAAATCCTGTGTGTTAGTTGTAGAGTAGTTTGTTTTTTTTAATGATCCTCTCCCTCTTAAAAGATAATGGGTGTACAGTGCTTTGAAAGTGCTAAGTAATCTTTTATAGACAGGTCTCAGGAAAAATAAACCATCTGGAGGTAAAGCAGGACTTAATTATATAAATTCTTTGCTTAGACCTACACTCTGAGCATAAAAATATTTGCTGCTACCCTAGGGTTAATTTCCTAAGGAGTGGTACATGTGGCCATCATTGCTGATGCATGAAAGTGAGGTGCCATGATCCTCTCCTAGAAGGTAAATGGAGAAACCTGGACTCATGGAAAAGGTAGATGGGAGTTTTGCCATTGATTTCAGTGGACACAGGTGTAGTAAGATGAGGCCTTGAAACATAAACCCTTGTATCAGAGGCCCGGTATGAGGCCTAAGGCCTGAACTTTGTTAAAATAAAGCAAAGTTAAGCTGTGAGCAAGAGGCAGGCCCTGCTCAGAGTCTGGTAAGGAGAGGGCTGATGTTGCAAAAATATATATATACACCTAAAAGGTACTGGACACTGGAGATATAAAGATGTGCCAGGATGGTACCAGAACACTCCGATACTTGCACATTCCACACAGATAACAAGGAACAGGCTGACCCATCCTAAAGACAGGGGGAAAAGGGTAATATGGTGGATAGAGTTGTTCTGTTCGAACCAAGATGTACCAGGTGAGAGGTGGCACCTTAACACATAGAGGGGTTGTACCACAATATGTCAGGAATGATGTGTAACTTGTTTGTACCTGTGTATAAAAACGCATCCCTGGGGGGTTGGCTTTGTCTGGTCTAGGGGACAGTGGTAAATCCCACCACTGACTGAGCTGTTCCATTGCCAGGGAGCATATATATATGTACTAGTAGAAGTGTAGACATCTGATCTGGGGAGCTAGAGACTGTTTCGTTTGGCAATAAACCTGGCTGGGTGCCTTCGTACCTTATTGGAGTCTGTGGTCTTTGGGCGGTTTGCTCGAGATCTGCTGGGCCAGCTATCTGCACAGAGCTGGGACAGCACACAGGGAGAGCACATATGCACGCAGCCAACTGTTATCAACATTGGATAGAGCAGAGCACCACACTGGTGACGCTTGACGACAACAGGGTTTATCCCAAAGCGTGAGACATGAAACCTCTACCTACAACAGTCCTGGCATGAGAAGTCCCTTTTGCATGTGTAGTTTAGATATGTTAACCTAACCATTTGAAAATGGGATTCTAACGTTGTCCTAGCTAAAAACAGTTTGAACTGCATTCTAAAAGTCCTGTGAAAAAAGATGCCAATCTAAGGATTGAAATGTGAGCCACTTGTGCCTAGCACTGTCATTAGTGGGCTGATGTTTAGATGGATCAGTGAAACAGACTGCACAGAAATGTGAACATCACCATCCACATAAAGGTATTCATGCAAAGAACATCTTGGCTTTTCAATATTGCACCAGCAGCTAGGGACTATGAATAACCTTCCTGTACAGATTACTTGAGAAGCTGCTTTTTAAGGGCTGGTTTAAATCAGAAAAGGGTTTTGAAATGATTTGGCTAATATAGGTAACTTTACACTATGGGTGGGCATAGTGTTTGCATCTGAATTCCAGCATTGCTCCAGCAAATAAGGAGGAACTTGTTTTGCTATTTTTTTGTTTAAGGCTAGGATTTTCAAGGAGTTCAAAGGAATTAGGCTCTCTACTCTTACTGAAAAGCAATGGGAGCTGAGCATGTATTATCTTAGGCCCCTTAATTCTACCTGAATGATTAAAAAACATGTTATGCATAAAGGACCGGACCTTTTAAAGACTATAGAAGACTTGCTTTGACTTCACTGGGGATTGGATCAGGGCCCAAAACCAGGAAATATGTAAAGTTACCAAATGCTATGTGTATTACAGATAAAGGGTGGGTAGGTGGGTAAATAGATTCAGACTTCTCCTTTCATCAGGCAACGCTATTTAGAACTCAGGGAATTGGAGCTGGGAATCAGTTACTTGAACCACTTATCTCAAGATCACAAGTTAAAATTTGTCTCATCGGTGGTATTTGAACGTCATTACCATATGCTCAGTAACCTATTTGAAATGAAGCGTTGGTCTCGATCTGGTTTCCAGCTAACTAGGATCCAGATCACAAAACAGCACTACCCAACTGTCAACTTTGTTGGCAACTTCACTAAAGAGGCCAAGGGCTGAAATGGCAGCCCTTACAAGTGGCTGAAGTCTTGTAATTGTAATAGAGCCCCGTGCAGATACAAAATTTGTATCCGCATCCGATCCTCAAACATGGTCCGCAGATATGAAGTGGATATCCACAGATTTGCAGGGCTCTAGTTATAAAGGTGGCCCAGATCCTCACATGAAGGCAGTGGAGTTACACTGACATTCATTCGCTTTGGATCTGGCTCAGTTATGTTGTACTAGTGATGGTTAATTTGGTTTCATTACTCGATTTTCTGAACTACTGAAGGAGTGCCCTTTTCAGAGAAGAAAAATTGTTATTGATTAGCTAATGTGGTGGTATTTATAACCCATGGCTTTCACCAGGATGCCCACAGAACAGAATAGAGAGTGACATTTCCTTCTGCAAGTGACGCTGGTTACTGCTCTGCTTGCTGTGGGAAAGTGGCCTTTTCTTTAAAAAAAAAAAAAAAATTAAGATAAATGACACTGGACTTCAGTGTCTTATAGAAGACACAATAATGGAAATCTGTGACCATGTATCAACTTTCTGTGACTCATTTTGTGGTTCCAACTTTGTTTTCCATGTCCACATACAATGAATAATTGCAGGGAGATAAATTATTTATGCTCTTTCTGCAAAAAATACAAGCAAGGATCCAGATGTGTGAAAATGTAGGCTCCAGTTCTGCAAATCATTCTGCATGGATGCACCCTTGTGTCTGTATCTGGGTGCAACAGCTTGCAGGATTGGGGCCTTAATCATTACCTAGAGGCACCATGCCACAGTGCGTCACAGCTGAGGATGCCAAATTCAGGACAGACTGCTGAGAAATAGGGCAGACTCACCCCAAATTGGTGGTTACTCTGTCATTAGACTATACCAAGACAATAACAAAATGAACTTCTACACCACCACACCGATTAACAAGGAGTTAACAAAAATGCAGTCTCCTTAGGCATTCCAGTCCTTAGCTCACCATCCAGACACTAGACTTTGAGTGGTAACTGAAAAATCAATTTAATCAGTTATAAGGTCCTTCCAACCCCAAGGGACAGCCACTTGGCCAGATCACTATATAACTCAGCTTTTACCCAATAATCATGCTGATGCTAATCCTTTAACTAAAAACTAAAGGTTTAATAATAAAAGAAAAGAAGAGTTATAAGTGGTTAATAGATCATATATATAACACACAAAAGTGATTGCAAAGTCCTTATATCAAGTTTGAAGCAGTGATGGAATAAACTGCTAGCTTGTAAAAGTCTCTCTGGAATTACCCAAACAGTTTGGGTCTCATCAACCCTTATTCAAAGCTTCCTTGTTAGAAATCCAGTCCAGAGAAATGAAGCAGGAAATTAAAGACAAAATAGAGATGTCTTAGGTGCCATGTGCATGGAACTTTATTGTCTCAAACGAAGCCCACAGCCCAGGTGCATGGAAAATTACTGGCCCAAGATGGAGTCCAGGGTCACATGAGCATATCACATGTCTTTACATGGCTTGATGCAACCACTGCCCATATTCTTTCTGAGGTGTCCACAGGAAGGCTTACTGGACGGGATGAATATCTTCGATGGCCCATTGTGAGTTGAGTGTCCTTAGTGGGTCATCAACACATAGCTGTCTGTAAATTCTACCTGCAGGGTGCCACACAGGAATACTTCATGTGTAAGATACAAGTGCATAGCCAATATTGGTAACTTCAGATACAAAGAGGATACATGCACCTAAACAGGATTATCATACTTAGCAAATCATAACTTTTCTGTTGACACCTTACATGACATACTTTGAACAAGATTTGTTGCAATTGTATAACAGTGGTAATATCAGTGGTCATATTCAATCAGACAGCATCACACCTAGTAAGTAAGTTCTTGAATATAGTGTGGGAGGAAGAATAACTTTTTTCATGTAATCCAAGCAGCTAAAACATCGAAAGAAGTGATAAACACTGCTGTTTGTTGGTTCATTTTGGTTCAGATTCAGCCAGGTACTTAAGCATGTGCTTAATTTTAAGCACCCGAGTAGTCCTACTGATGTCAATAGCACTACCCATTGTACGCACATGCTTAAGTACCTTGCTGCATTGGGGCATTTCTGAAAAAAATATAAATCATCATTGCAAATAAACTTTCTATTTAACTCTATTTGTACCAATATTAGGTTTTAGTACTTTTGGGTAATTATCCTCCATAGAAAAAATGATTTTTAAATCCAAAATATTTCATGAATAGATTTTTGTTTTGTTTCAGAGGAAAAGAAATGGAGATATTTAACACCAATTTAAAGTTTAGAAATTAAATCTAAAAATTGTTGTAATTTTACTTGTTTATAAAAATACTTGTTTTTTCTAATTCTAGACAAAATGTTTGTGTAACTATGAGAGACAAATTTTGCTCTGGATTACTGGCACGGATTCTGCTTTCATTAGTCTGAAATAAATAGAGGGTAGCTCCACTGACATGAACAGAATTACTTATAATTTATAGTGGTATAGCAGTTGAGAGAAGAATTTCACCCACTGGCTTCAGTGGAATTAATCTGGATCTATGCCAGTTGAAACAAGAACAGGATTTGACTCTGTAAAATTGGAGCTATGTTTTTTAATTAATTAATTATTTTCTTTTAAAGCAAATTTCTGTGTGAGTCAGCCAACGAGTGAGAGAACAGACTAGCTAGATTTCTTGGCTAATGATAAAATCACAAGGCTATAGTCTAACAGCTTTCATTAAAGGGTTTTCTAAACATATTAAATGTTAGTAAATCGGGCAAGATATATAATTAATACTGAGTGGGATGTGGTTATTAATCTGATATAATCTTGAGTCTGTAATGACAAGAGACCAGGCAGTGTCTGGAATCAGAAGAATCAGATATGCCTGGGGGGAAAAATCTAAATGAAATACATTTCTCAGCCCTTTGATTTTGTTCCTAACAAAGGTGACCGTGAGAGTCTGAGCCCTTGTTTAAATTTGCAAGGTTTATTATTACAATTGCTTTTGAAGAATTCTAACTCTTCAAGAAGCTGGATTCCACTTAGGAATGAGGAAGAGAGGAATGAGGCATTATTTTTAGCCAGTTGAGGCCCTGCCTGCCGCTCTGTGGACTTATAGATTTACAGAGTTTAAGGTCAGAAACGACCATTAGATCATATAGTCTGACATCCTGTATAAGACAGGCTATTACATTTCACCCAGTTACCCTTGTATTGAGCCCTTATTTTGACTAGAGCATAACTTATGTTTAGCTAAAGCATATTTGCAAGAAAGGCAACTAATCTTGGTGTGAAGACCTCAAGAGATACAGAATCCACCACTTAGCTTGGTAGTTCGTTCCAGTGGTTAATCACCCTCACTGTTAAATAATTTGTATGGAATTTCTAATTTGAATATACCTGGCTTCAGGTTCCAGCCATTGGTTCTTGTTAAGCTTTTCTCTGGTACATTAGAGCCCTTTAGTTCCTGGTATTTTCTCTCCATGAAGGTACTTATACACTGTCATCTGATTTGTGATGTGATTTGCAACCTGTAGTATGAGCTGTGTCTGTAGTGATAGACTCAAAGAACTCAATCTATTTAGCTTAACAAAGAGAAGGTTAAGGGTGACTTGACCACAGTCTATAAAGTACCTACACAGGGAACAAATATTTGATAATGGGCTCTTCAATCTAACAGAGAAAAGTATAACATGATCCAGCGGCTGGAAGCTGAAGCTAGACACAATTCAGACTGGATATAAGGAATAAATTTTTAACAAGGAGGATAATTAACCACTGGAACAATTCACCAAAAATTGTGGTGGATTCTCCATCACTGGCCATTTTTAAATAAAGTTTGAATGTTTTTCTAAAAGGTAAGCTCGAGGAATTATTTTGGGGGAGTTCTGTGGCCTGTATTGTACAGGAGGTCAGACTAGATGATCACAGTGGTCCCTTCTGGTCTTGGAATCTATGGAGCTATAATTTACTAGATCTGTCAAAGCTAAGGTCCTGCTTGCTCCCATGGAGTCAATAGAAAAAACCCTCTGAAATTCTTCTTTCTAAAATTTCATTCCCGAGGTGGTCAAATTTCAGTGATGAGATTCCTCTACAGAAAGAGCACCAGAGACGTGTGAAGATTCTGGATTTTGGTTTCCATGGGAATCTGTCCAATAGTTTTAGACCTTTGGGATCTATGAATGAAAAGTGCTATATAAATGATTATTAATAATTATAGAAATTTAAAAGAAATGCCCACAGGCGATAGTCCTTTTCTGCACTATTATGGAGAAGATTAATTGCAAGAGATCACATTAGGATTAGAGTCTGAGGAAGAAGATAGTATATTAACAGAAGTATTTTAAATCTGCCCGTCAATACCGATATCTGTCTCACAAAATCACAATGACCCTGTGTATGATTGGGCCTAATGTACCTGGCCTGTAGGCCCCAGCCTGTCTATGAACTGCTATGATACCTGTTGTGACATTGGATTTTCATAGGCGGCACTAATTTGCAAACAGTTCTCCAAACATTTAGTGCAAAGCAGTGATGTTCCATGCTACCTCACTCAATTCTTTAGCTGCAAGGAGTTGTGTGGGGTTTTTTTTTTTAAGAGGTTTAAAAAAAAATAAATCCCCTGAACACTGACTTGCAGAGACATAATTCTGGGGAGAAATCTCCACAAGGATCCCGTTGCAGAGATCCCTTTGCATCATCCAGGTACAGTTCAACCCCTGGAGGAAATGGCTGTAGGGCCCATCCCCTGACCTGGTGTGTCCACTGCGGCATGTGTGGAACTGGAGAAAGAAGATACCAGGAACTTACAGGCTTCAGCATGTAACTCAGTCCTCTAATCATGCTCAGTAAAGATCTTTCCTACAACTCTGTCTGCCTTGCACATAGCTTGTTGCTAATGAAACTGTCCTCTGCCTCAGACTAACACTTTTCTCACACGTCCTTCCCGATTGCCTCACAGCACAGCTCTCTTGCACTCATTCTGCCAGGAACTCCCCCAGGCTGTGCCTTCCTCCAAACCCAAGCTGTATTATTTTTCTGGGGATTGTCTTTGGGGCTGGAATTATGTGCACCCTCCTCCCCTTGCTCAATCACGCTTCTTCCCAGCCTGTCCAGTCTCCACCACATCCCAGATCTGCATGGCGTCCGAAGTTGGGGAGGTTGAAAGCCTCCCACCTTCTGTGCAGCGAGGAGACGGCCCAGAGTAGAGGGTCTCCTTCATGTATGGATCTTGGAGGTACAATCTGGACCATCATGATTTATTACAGGCTAGATTCGGGCCCTCCCATGCAAGACGCTTGACCTTCTCTTGCAATGTTGAGCAAGGGCTGGCTAGAATTTCTAAAAGCAGCAAAAAGTCTATCTGCTGCAGTTTCCAGGTGCCGAAAAGAAAGTGAAGTCAAAGCCATGGACCTGCCATTTCCCTCGTGCCCACGGCGAGCCTAGTATTGAGGGGGAGTATGCGGCACCCTCTTGAAGGATGGACATACCAGTGTGTTCTGGCTGGGAGAAAAGCCTAGCTGTCAGAATTAAATCCTTGGGACTCCAATTGCTGTGCAGCTACTGCACCTCTGAATGTGCCCATGGCAGAATCTAGCCCTAAATAACCACAAGTAACCCTGGATTAGCACCAGTTAATTCAGAAGTGCAAACAGACACACACCCCCGTCCCCCCAAAAAAGTAGCTACTGCACACAGGCTGCAACAGCCAGTTGTATCATTAATGAATGAGACGCCTAAATTCAATAAGTGAGGAGCTCCAGGCAAAGGTAGTGTCCTTCCAACGCACACTGTATTATAGTGGACAGAAATAGTTCACTTTAACCATAAATTATTCAATTTTGTAATTGTTTAGGCTTTGGAGTGTGTAGAGATGCTAATTACTACCTGTAACAATAAGCCAATAACGTCTCTTTGTAATAATAAAAGACAGAGGGGAAAGTTTGGTTCTGTTGCCGAGTTGTGAAAACAAGAAAGGACTCCCCGGGATGATCTGGATACAGCCTTGTAATGGTTAACTTTTAATGTCTGATTTTACTCTGAAATGTGACACTGTAAATAAAGGGTTTCATGTTTATAGTCACTCAGATAATACACATTAACTCGGTTTCAGTATTCTAAATGGCTCCCAAGATACAGGGACAAGGACTGCATTGGCATAGCCCTGTAGTGTAGATGCAGCCTACACCAACAGAAGGGATTTACTGTCAGTATAGGAACACTACCTCCCCACACGAAGTTAGCTATGTTGACAGAAGCCCTCTGTCAACATAACCCCCAGTGTAGATGCATCTATTTCTGCATAGCTAAATCAGTTCGGGTTATGGGTTTTGTCATACTCCTGACCATCTCAGCTATGCCAATATAACTTTTTGGTGTAGACATTTACACACACACGCTCTCTCATTTACACACATTGCCAATGTATGTTAAACACCTTCCAGGTGGGACAAGTACTCTTGTCATCCATTAAATCAAAGACCTTCTCCTTCCACATGATGTGACCCAAATATGAACCTACTGTTGATCAGTTCTGCTGTTTCTTGGCTACAAGCAGATAAGTTCATGGAGGATAGGTCCATCAATAGCTATTAGCCAGGATGGGCAAGGATGGTGTCCCTAGCCTCTGTTTGCCAGAAGCTGGGAATGGGCGACGGGATGGATCACTTGATGATTACCTGTTCTGTTCATTCCCTCTGGGTCACTTGCCATTGGCCACTGTCGGAAGACAGGATACTGGGCTAGATGGACCTTTGGTCTGACCCAGTATGGCCGTTATATTCTGATTAACCTTTCCTTCCAGATTCTTATATATTTCTGTGTATCTTTTTTTCAGTTGTATTACTCAGCTGTAAGATACGATGTTTTCTTTACTTTTCTCCCTTCAGAATTTTAGATGCTTTGTATGGGGAAAAGATAATACAAAAATAAGTTTGTTCAAAAAACATTTTTTTCTGACTGACAGCACTATGATATCCAACTGGAATCTGAAAGCCAGTCTGAGTTCTTCCTTTCTTAAAACTGATTCATTTCAGTTTTAAGACCACATTTGCCTCTGTTAGGGGACAAAGAGCTACTTTCAATGACATCATGATTCATGTGATCCATCAAAGAAAGGGGCATGACAACCTGCTATTTTCAATATAAAAAAAAAGTTCATTTTTAAAATAAAATGTTGATACGGGGCTTACCATAAAGCAGTAGCAAAGTTCTGATGCCTTGCTCAAGGCACCCAGAACTGTGAGCCACTGTGTTACCCCCGTCCCTCAGCAAGGGAGAGCTTTGCTGCTGGTAAGCTTTCGCTCAGCTCCCTGACGCACCAACCTGTCTGTCTTGCCAGCAAACTCTTCAAGACTCTGCCAGTCTAAACCTTGCCGTGCAGGAAACAATCAGTGAGCTCCCATTCTCAAATTCCCCAGAGATGTCTCCTTGCCGTGTCCAGTCCCTCTCGCTGGATACTCACAGAAAGTATTAGGTTCGTTGTCTCCACAGAAACAGAGCATACACCAGGCTGTTAGATTAGCTGAAGACTCATATCTTGCTTTAATACACAGCCCTGGGATAGTTTTGTAATAGAACAAGGATAAGTTTATTCACAAAGAACAAATTTCAGTGATGCTAAGGATGAGAAAAGAAAAGAGGCAGATATAGTTAGAAACAAACACCACATGCTTTCTAGTGACAAACTTAATTTTAGCAAGTTACAATCTTTGTCTAAATAGTTTTCTTACTCACATCGAGTTACCAGCATCTCCAGGCTGGGGGACTCAAGGTTCACAGAATCAGAGGACGCTATCCCCTTTGTTCCCTGTGTGATGGATAACTAAAATGCCTTTTTGCTCCCCTTACAGTACCTAAAGTCCATTGTCTCTGCCTCAGGAGTCAGGAAAGATTCCTGAGGTGCAGACTCTGTCTTACAGTGGGCTCACTAAGCTGCTTCTTGGCACCTTGATAGTTTTGTTTACCATATATGTAAATGTACTTTCACTCTCTTCTGCCAGTAATCAAGCTGTCCAGACAGGTAAATACACATTCCTTTGCCTGGGGCAGGCTGGGTGTAGGCACTGCCTTCCAAACAGATTTTAAGACGGTATTTCCAGGACACATACATCTCTCTTTATACACAACCCAGACATAAATCATGCAATGATTTTCAGGACCAGCGGGTCACCACTTTACATATGATACCTTTCACGACACCTTTTAAATACATATGACAACAGTGCATGTTGGGGATAATGAGTGTATCAGGTCTGACTATGAATTACAGTATGGTGTTGTGGGGCTCCCTGACTCACAAAAGGCAAAAGCTTTTTTTTAAATCTCTGAATACTACTTCAAGGTGAACTGCATATTATGCAACTTCAGGGCTTGATCCCGTCAAGTACTGTGTGCTGAAGTCAATGGGGGATAGAGGGTGCTCATTAGTTGGCAATATCGGGACCTAATTGCTGACAATGATTAAAGATGCATTTTGTTCCCTACTAAAAAAGAATAGAACTATAATATTCTACAGCAGTCATCCCAAATACTGTAGTAATATCATGATAAGCTGCAATGCTTTGGACTGCTACTGTCAGGGTTCCCTCCCCACTCTGAACTCTAGGGTACAGATGTGGGGACCCGCATGAAAGACCCCCTAAGCTTATTTCTGCCATCTTAGGTTAAAAACTTCCCCAAGGCCCAAATCCTTCCTTGTCCTTGGATGGGTACTGCTGCCACCACCAACTGAATTAGACAAAGATTCAGGAAAAGGACCACTTGGAGTTCCTGTTCTCTAAAATATCCCCCCAAGCCCCTTCACCCCTTTTCCTGGGGAGGCTTGAGAATAATATACCAACCAAATAGGTAAACCAGATTCTCTAAACAGAACTTTATTATAGAGAAAAAAAAGTATAAGAAGCACCTCTGTAAAATCAGGATGGAAGGTAACTACAGGGTAGTCAGATTCAAAACACAGAGGATTCCCCTCTAGGCAAAACTTTAAAGTTACAAAAAACAGGGATAAACCTCCCTCTTAGCACAGGGAAAATTCACAAGCTAAAACCAAAAGATAATCTAATGCACCTTGCCTTATTTACTTACTCTTTTTGCAATATTGAGATTCATTTTAGGAGGAGTTTTCTCACCTGATGCTTCTCTGCTTCCCCAGAGAACACACAAAACAAAGAGCACAAAGCCAACTTCCCCCCAGATTTGAAAGTATCTTCTTTCCCCAGTGGTCCTTTTGGTCACGTGCCAACTAGGTTATTTGAGCTTCTTAATCCCTTACAGGTAAGGAGGAATTCTAGACTACCCTTAGCTGTATGGTTATGACAGCTACTGAATAACAGTGTCAAAATTTACTCTAAGGCATTGAATGGAACATACTGGGAAACTGATATTTTGGTGAATGAGAAACTACATAAGGTGACTAGAGATGTGCAAAAGGAGATCTGCATGTGTTACCGAGCACGGCCGATGGCTTTGCTGATACCCTTCTGCTTCTAATCCTTGTGTTCAGAGGAAGGTCATTAAGTTCCACTGCTTTTGAAGTACATTTATTACTGCTAAATCTAGTGCAGTCTATTTAGTCTTGATGCTCCTTAGTGAAACATTAATGAGACACTCATGCAGAGCCATAGAATTTGTCTGATTACCCCATTCATTTTTAATAAGCTTGCTACATTTCTGAGCAACAACAGAAATTGGATAATGCTACACTTTGCTGCTGGAGTGCCCCTAATTCAGCTCTAAATTATTAACTACAATGGCTGAAGGCAAGAGAGCTGTCTTAGCCCTAAATTTATCTAAATCTTATACTGTATAATTGGTGTCCAGTTGTTGCTATTCCCCACCCTATTTCAAAAACAAAAACACTCATTTTCAGTTGAGGCTGAAAACTTCCAGCTTTAATCTATTGCAGAAACAAACAAAAACAAAATGTAACTTAACTGAACTTCAGAGACATACAAAATTTGAGCCTAACATCCCGGCAGAACTACTTTGCAGAAAATAATCATTGTGTTTTCTGGTTAAGGGTCCACTTCTTATAGCTATCAGTTAAACAAGAATAATTGATAACATTAAGCAGGTGTGCCCTCATATGCCTAGATCTTTGTTTTCCTACTGTACTTTGAATGTCCCTTTTTGTATGGGTTTCATCCAGAAACTCCATTCATGTAACATTTTTGAACATGCTTAAAGTAGATAGAGGCCTGAAGCAGAATCCAAAATCCCATATCTTAAATTTCCAAATCCAATCTCATCAAAACCAGAAGGAGCCTGCCATATCTTCAGATCCACGACCGGAAGAGGCCTATCAAATCTGCATATCTAAACCCAAAGAGGGACCTTTTTTCAGGATCCAGGTGAGATTTTACCAAGAAGGCAGAAATCTCATGAGAACAGCCGATTTAAATCGGAGTTCCATCAGCTGTATCTTATTGAGATTTCCATCTTTAGAGGCAGAAGTCTCATAAAAACAGATGGGGAGATTTTGATGCTGATGAGCTCAAACCTTAGCTGCATCTCATAACTAAACTCTACTTTAAATCTAATTCACTCTATTATCAAACACTCACTCTGAGGTCCATTTCTAATCTAAATGTTATGCTAGATTGATTTGAAGTCTGACAGATAAACGAGAAAACTTAATGAGAAGCGCTATGTAACCTTGAATAAAATGTTACCTCCTTTCAAAGGGAAAAGAGACATGAAAGATAAAGTAGATTGTGTTAACTGCACATTACCAACAGGAAGGCATCCACCTATGCTTTACTTCCACCACAGGCACTCGGTGGTGGAATGGCCAGGTTTCTTACCCTGAAATGAGATTTCTTGACCCAGAAAAAGTGACAAAACACAAGCTATACTTGCCTCCTTGAACAGCAAAAGAGAAAGGCTTGACCAAACAATCCAGGCTGGTGTAACGGGCCAAATGGAGAAAATGATAAAATGCTTGGAAGATGTCCCAAGAATCTTCATTAAATATTTGGAAACATTTTGTGATCGTTGGCTCCCAGGTGTTTTGCACAGGGATTAATTATTACAATGATTGTTTATTAATAAACAAAGCAGTGTTTGAAAAAGTCTGAAGCATTTTATCATTTCCCAAGTGCTCCATCACTGGAACCCTCACAAAGACAACCTGGATACTCTGAAAACAACCTAGATAATGAAACACTTTGGGAGGGCAACAAAATCTGAATTTCCTAGACTTGAGCCAACTAGCAGATGGCAGGAACTAAATGTCCTGGGAAAAAAAAATCCATCATGGATATGGCTGCCATGGCATCAGTCTGACACCCTGCCAAACTTAGAGTCCAGATGAATGAGTTACAAAAAGCTTATAGTCATTCTGGTTCATGGAATCGGGGAAAAAAAATGGGGATAATTCATATTACTGCAAATGACAATGACTCTGACAACTAAAGTGGGAACCCCAAGTTGCCTGCACACCACACACAACAGTAACAAGGGATTGGGGGGGTGATGGGGGGGGAGGGAAATCAATGATTTGATCGTAAAATTTTATTGGTTATTTCATCCCTCTGCTTTGGGGTGAATTTCATCCACTGTGACTACTAATACGATACAGACACTTACTGGGATTTAGCCTCTATGTCAAGTTTTTGCTGCTGTTCACACATTAAACTTGCATGCTGTAAGTGTTATCAGAGGGAGGAAAGATCTTGTGCTTAAGGTTTGGGATTAGGACCCAGGAGAACTGGGGCACACTTCTTGACTCTGTTACAAATTTCCTACCTGACCTCCCTCAGACAAGTCATTTCCTCTCTCTCTCTCTCTGCCCCAGTACACCACCTGTGAATACTTCTCTCCTCCTACCCTTTGTCTGTCTTGTCTATTTATAGCGTAAGCTCTTTGAAGGTAATGATGTCATCTTACTATGTGTTTGTTCAGTGCCTAGGACAACGTCTCCATTTCAGCTGGAGCCTCTTGGCACTATTGTAATACAAATATGTATTAATATAATTTTAAAAATTTCTGTCTGAGACAGTCCATAAAATGGTGCCTTAGGTGTCCCATGATTTTTTAAAGGCTATATTTGCCACTTAAACAAGTAATTTAAGCCTCCCCCCTCCATTTGTTTTCATACAATTTAACAGCTCAGACAACTGTGTCTTTATTTTTCAGAAGTATTGGGTGCATTTAGTTAATTCAGGGTCAAATAAAAAATTTAATTTTTTGTACTGAAGAACTTTGCTTTTGAATGAAGTTTAAAAGATTCCTGGTTGAATTCCTCACTGAAAACTATATGACAAAGTATAATACCAAGCATTTTCCCCTATTAACTTTTGCACCATGCAGCCAGCACAAAGAAAGAATCACTCCGCTGCCTGAGGCTGCTTGAGTATCTTAGAACCAAAGTAATGGCTCCTGGGCCATCGGCTCTTTGTGGCTGGAACAGAGGGTATGGCTGGGTTGCCAAGGCCCGGGCCCTTTCGGACAGTTGGCGGACAGTGTAATTTAGAGCAGTATTCAGGCATTTGGAGCCCGCACGTCACACGTTAGCAGCAATCCTGTAAGGTTGGCCCTGTCCCCAGAACTCTTGCTGTTTAAGGGATGGGCAGAGAGGAGTTGGCCTCTCCATCCCCTCAAAGCCCTGACGGGATGAAGAGCTGGCAGGAAATCCCATCTCAGCTTCCTGCTGCCAGCTCTTTTCCCACTGAAGCATGAAGATGGCATTTGAGAAGAGACTGTGCGTGCAGTCAGAGCTGGGAGGCAGGCCCACGGACTAGCCTGGATAAATGACCATTAGCAACTTGCACCGCAAAGTGAAGGAAGTGCCCTGATCCGTGACACTGAGGCTGGATGGGCAGTTGGAACTGTTTGTTTGCTGGTGGGGTAGGAGTCCTGTTGTGAGACACTGAGTTTTTTATAGTGGCATTAACTATTCCTTGCATCGACACAGTGATTCTGTGGATAAAGGTGTTGGGATAGAGCTGTGTGTTGGAGTGATTTCTAGATTAATTCCTACCTCCCCCAAGGCCACAAAGCAAGGAGTGGGAGTTTGGAACAAAATCCCAGAGAGGGAAGCCTCTATCCCAGACTTTTTTAATGGATGCTGGGGACTGGCCTATTGCATAGTTTGTCCAGGCTCGGGGTGGAGAGAGGAGACATAAAGCCGCCTTCCCAGAGTTGTGCTGTGTGCTCCTCAGCTGAGGATCTGAGCCTCACCCTGTACTCTTTACCCTGCCCAGAAGTGCATTGAGTGGTAAATGAAAGACACTAATTCGGATGTTGACTCTTGGGAGCAAGCGCATACAGTAAATAATAGTCAGCAGTTAAATCAGCCAAGTATTATGTGTGTTCTTAATGGATGGCCGAAAAAATTATGCCATAATGCTGAATAATAACCTTTGTTCCCTCCCCACCCCCACTCTGTCCTTTTAAAATTAAATCTTATGGGAGATCTCTATTTTTCTGCTTTCAGATACAGCTTCCCTCAATATCTCTGAAGCAGAGCTGAAATCCGCCTGCAGAGAACATCAGGTGGAAGATGCCTGGAGGTATATACAGCACAAAGACACAGGAACTTTATCTTCTTTTCTAGCTGCTCTGAACTGATTGCTGGGATTTATGCTCTCTCTCTTTAAAGGACTCCTTGGAGCTACCTAGTTGCAGATCAGATAAAATATATACCATTCCCTGACCAGGGGCCTGCCAATTTAGACTTATCCTTTAATCTGGGCACATCTAGTCTTACACAGGTCTGATTTAAAGGAGAATTTTTGTAAGACAGATCATTATTCATCAGTTTTCCAAAGCCTGTGTGATTCTAATTCTGCAACTCCTGCTAGTCTGGAAGTTTTTTGGAGGGGAGGGGAGAGGAGAAATAACATGTTCTCAGGGCCAGCATAATGGCTATGCAGCACGTAAGACCTACTTACGTCCACCAAATGCTACACAGACATTGAGCTGGTTTTCTGAACAGGGGCAAGTTTCACCGTTATAACAAAAACAAGATGGGCCATGCTCTTCCTCCATTGGCAATGAAGTCAGGATTGAAGTCAGTGGAATCACACCAGGGATAAATGTGATCAAACCAGATTGACTCCCCAGCAATGAAGTCAGTGGGAATTTTCTTCGTGTAAGCACTGCTCTTCATCTGTATTTCCACTTATGTAGACCCAAAGTGAGATTTTTCCCTTTGAAAAAAATCATCCCTATATAAAATACAAAGGAATTCACACTTGTTCAGTGCAAGTCTGTCTTATACGTTGCAGCACAAGAGAAAAAAGGGTATTTTTTAAAAAAAAATTCAACAGTTTAGAAGAAAATATACTGGAGATGCAATAGTTTGGGAAGTATCTACATTGACGTCAATAAGAAATTTTCTTCAGTAAACTCTGCAGGATTGGGTAGGTAAAGAGAGAGAGAGAGAGGTTTTTCCCTTCAAATAAATTGCTTGATTTCTGCAGTATAGTTCCTGGGACAGGATAGGGCGTTTACCACAAATATCTTATCATTGTGGGATTTTATAAGTAAAGTGATAAATCAATTCCCTACATCGGAGTCTGACATTCAGCCATCTAACAGACAAGCCTTCATTTACTACAGTCGATATGTGTATTAATTTTTTACCACCCACTGAAATATTGCTTACCTCCAAAGATAGATAAAAGTCCATTCAACTTGAGCACCAGATTTCTCCAGACAGCTGAAGTTTGACCATATTTGAACTCTGGGTTTCTGTTTCTGTCACCCTCTTCTTGGCCCATCCAGCCAACAGGTCTGTATCTTAGCTGGTGGGCTTCATGCAGGCCTTCCATGAAGCTAGGAGTTCAGACCATGAGTCAAGAAGATAGGGTGTTTTAAGACTGTAAGAATGCAGAGAAACTGACGTTCTTTGGCCACCTAAAAGAGTAGAAATATTTGTCCTAAACATGGGCCTGGGCCATAAAGTCCAGGATATAAACTTCCTCCAAGTTCAGGCCTTCCCCAAGTTTTTTGTGTTCTGCTATCGTATGTGGCGCTTCAGCTTTATTGCAATTTTAATTAAATATTCCAGTCAATCTAATTGCATTTAATGAAATATATATAAAACAGATGAGTACCTGCAATAATAGACTCTGACCAAAAAAACCCCAAAACAAACAATTTTTGCTATCTTCTCCCCAGACACACCAATACAGAATCTAACACTCACAAAGGAGTTTAGAGCTATGCTTGATGATAAATCTTGAATATATATGTACACAGGTGGACTGCCCCAGAAAGGAAGAAAGAGGAATTCCTCTAACAGCCCTTTATGGTATCTTCTATTACACACTGCTTGGTTGACTTTGTAATGTCCTCTTTAGAGACATTATTCTCTATAATCAGAGGAAGAATGTAGCAAGGGGCAACACAGGCTAATGATCTTTCTCTGGTACTCAGTGGTTATATAAGGTTGCTCAGGCAGGACACTCAATATCAGTCTCAGTTTGGAGACACCGGTCAACTAATGGCACCAAGATCTTTTGGTGAAGGGCAGCAACTTGCTTGGGTCAGAGAGTGTGGACTGGGAATTTTGCTGTCCTGGTATGATGGACAATATATTTTTTAATAGGCCTTTCATCAGTAACCTCTCAGAATCTCACTAACCTTGCTGAATTTATCACCACAAGGCCCCCCGCTCTGGTGTCCTCATTTAATGAATGGACTGAGGCACAGAGAGATTAACTGACTTGATCGAGGCCACACGGGAAGCCTGTCGCAAAGCCAGCAATTGAAACCAGATCTCCTAGATCCCAGTCCAGTTCCTTTACCACAAGGCTGTCCTCCAACTTGTATCTTGGGCAACTCAATTTTAAATGTCTAGACAATGAGCCAGATTCTCATATATGTGATGGTCCCTTTACACTTCTCTGGCAGCACAAAGAGGTCTTGAAGTAAGTGTAAATGCAATGTTCACTCGCTGTATGGCCCCTTTACACTATTAGAGTGGTATAAAGAACTCTTTGTGTAAATGAGAATCTGGCCTACTATATCTTTAACAGAATATATGGGGTACGTCGAGGGCCAGCTCTGGGATTTTTGCCACCTCACTTTTGGCAAAAAAATTTTGGCCGCCCTCGCTTTTTTTTCGTGCCCCCCCTACCCCCGACTCTGCCCCAACTCCGCCCCTTCCCAACCCCTTCCCCAAATCCCCGGCACCACCTCCTCCCCGGGCGTGCTGCATCCCCCCGCCATTGCTTCCTGCGGCTCCCCCCGCCCACAACCCCTGCCTCCCCTGAGCGTGCCGCCACTCGGCTTCTCCTCCCTCCCTCGCTGGCTGGCCCTGCCAAGCGGCTGTTTGGTGCGCGGGGGGGGGGGGGGGGAGCCGCGGTGGCGCACGCTCAGGGGAGCAGGCGGAGGCGAGCTGGGACGGCGGGGGCACATTTCTAGGGGCAGCGTGGCCGGCGCCGGAATGCCGCCCCAAGCACCTGCTTGTTTTGCTGGTGCCTCGAGCTGGCCCTGGGAACGTGGACAGTGGAATAAAACAACTGCAGCTGGCTTGTGTCCGCTGACTTGGGGGCTTGGGCTGCCGAGCTACAACATCACAGTGTAAATGTTCAGGCTCAGGTGGGAGCCTAGGCTCCAGGACCTCCCATCCCAGCCTGAATGGCTATACTGCAATTTTGCAGCCCCACGAGCCTGACACAGGCTAGCCACAAGTGCTTTATTGCCGGGCCGGCATGCCCGTAGTTCCATACAGATTAATGGTCTGCTTTTCAAGCAACGAGCATGGACTATACAGATTGCAGTAGTACACCAACCTTTGTAAAATATAATATTCTACAATATTACCACCACGTCACTGAGCTTTACAAGCCTACCTAATGGACTTAGACACCCATTTCCTTTTAAATTAATGGGAATTTAGTTATGCAAGTCTCCTTGGCAGCTTTGAAAAATCTCAGACTGGTTTGCTAACCTGGAGTAAGTCGTGCTCTTCGGATTGTTAGTGCAGAATGCTGTAGTCCATTTTTATGGGTATTTCTGGCTCTATAAATGCTAGTTGCTGTGAAACTTTTTAAATGAGGTAGTTGGTTAGAAAACTGTATCACAGCCTGGGGCAACTGCAGATGTCTTTCCTCTCAGTGGTCCAGCAAGGGCACTCACTTCCAGGCTTCCCAAATTTGCCTTTTTGGGTGGAGACCCACATTCTTTCCCCTTCTGACAGGGGTATCTCCAGGCTGCACAGGTCCCTAACTACACTGTTATCCTCAGCACAGATGGGCTGCCCAAACAGAACTTACTTCATTTCTCTTCAGAGATGATTAACAGGAGTAATTGCTACAGTTATAAGTAGGTTCCCTACCAAATTCACAGCCATGAAAAACATGTCAGGGACCATGAAATCTGATCTTTTGTGTGATTTTACCCTCTACTATACAGATTTCACGGGGTAGACCAGCATGTCTCAAATTGGGGACCCTGAGTTGCAAAAGGGAGTTGCAGGGGGCCACAGGGTTATTTTAAGGAGGGGGTTTATGGTATTGCCACCCTTACTTCTGTGCATGTGCCTGGAGAGCTGGGTCGTGTGTCAGCAGCCGCTGCTCTCCATCCACCCAGCTCTGAAGGCAGTGCAGAAGTAAGGCTGGCATGGTATGGTATTGCCACCCTTACTTCTGCACTGCTGCTGGCAGGGGGCTGCCTTCAGAGCTGGGTGCCTGGCCAACAGCCACTGCTCTGCGGCCACCCAGCTCTGAAAGCAGCTCCCTGCCAGCAGCAGCACAGAAGTAAGGGTAGCAGTGCCACAACCCCCCGCTACAATAACCTTGTGACCACCCCCCCCCACCTCCTTTTTGGGTCAGGACCCTCAATTACAACACTGAGAAATTTCAGATTTAAATAGCTGAAATCATGAAATTTATGATTTTTTAAATCCTATGACTGTGAAATTAACCAAAAGGGACCGTGAATTTGATAGGGCTCTAATTATTAGCCTGGCATTTTTCTGTTTCTTGGATCACTAATCAGAATTCTCAAGCGTTGTGTAGGAGACCTGAAAGCCATGTTTAATACCTTTATCTTTGCTACCCTGTATAAACATGACCGAGCCAGAAATCATGTTAGGGCTGCTTCTGGCACCATTTCCTTCAGGGACAAAATGTTCCACACAGCTGATGCTGCTCTTTCATTAATGAACCTGTTCAGAGCCACAGAAAGTGATTCTGACAGTGAAGCTGGTGGTTCCCCCAGGGTACAAGCTTGACAGGAGACCAATTTTAAGCAAAATGAGTGTACAGTATACAATTTATTTAAAGAAACTGTTTCAGATACAGACTCTGAATGTGTATATATAGATAATCCCAAGTCGCTGTGCCTTAGGAAAGAAAAAACAAAATTGTATCTTGTGACCAAACTATTAGCTTTATTGCAGAAAGTAAGTGAGTTTCCTACAAAACTGAGAATATTTATTGCACCTTGGTTATCTCAGATACTTGTTTTCCTGGAATGCATACTGCACTTTGTTTAAAATCATTTAAAAAGTTTCTTTAAGAGGGGGAAAAGGGGCATTAAGGAATGAAAGAAGAATCTGAGTGGATGATCTGCTTGCAAAGGTGGACCGATAGGAAGAATGATTGTGATTAAATCAGAGTTGTCTTGAAATCAAAAGAATCTGGGTTCACACTTGCTGTGTGACCCTTGCCTCTATTTCCCCATCTGTAAAATAGGGGTAATATGATTTACTTCATCTACTTCACAGGGGTGTAGTTTTAGTCTTAATGTATTAATGTTTGTAGAATGCTTTGCATTTCCTCAGATAGAAGAGGGGGTACAAACACAGTGTTCTCAGTCTCTCGTTATAAGTGCCACTGCACAGGTAATTACAGACTTTCCAAATGACATCACCTGTAAGTCCAACGGCATGCATATGCATGAGATTTAGCAAAGTACTCCTTTGCAAGAGCTTCAGAGATCAAAGGCAATCTAGAGTTGACTGGAAACCAATTAGCTACTGCTGTGTGGACCTTTGAAAACAAACAGGATTTTTATTTTATCCTTTGATTATTTTTTTCTGCTCCAAAATGAAGGTAGAGATCAGGAAGAACAGAACAAAAGGAGAGAGAAAGAGAGAGAGAGCACGTGTCCACAAGTTACTTGGATAGATTAAAAAAAAAAAATCAAGTTATAGACATGTTTCTTTTAGTTCAACAATTCTGTAACTCAGCAAATTACTTAAGCACAAGATTCCAATATGGATTAACTGCCAGTGTCCAAAATAAGGCCAGTTTTTTTCACCATGTTCAAATCTGCATTTATTATTTAAGAACCCATCCCTATGGTGTCTGGCTTGTGTGTTAGTCTCTTTCTGATCCATATTCTGTACATTGCTTTAGATTCTCCCTCTTCCCCAGTCTTATGTTCCAATAAGAATTCCAGCGGGGTCAGAAGTGGCATGTATTTTAGAGGTCAGGTGCTAATTTATAGTTCCCACTGTTGTCTGAAGGCTGTGGGGCAGAATCATTGCTGAGGTAAGCAGCTCCAGCTCCATTACCATCTCTACTGTTTCACCCACTTTGTGGTCCCGCCGCTTTAATTTGAGTTTTGCTCTTCAGGGTCAAATTTTGTACCATGGCAATTAACACCAAGCTTCTGAAACCTGATAGGGATTTACAGCTTGGAGTGAGCAGCTGCCATCTGGTAAGAAGTGGGGGCAGAGAAAAAGAATGAGCTCGACCTTTCCCTTCCCCCTCTCCCCCATGTGGATCAATGACGGAAATGGATGAGGGCGCTGCTGAAATGTCACAACTGTGTAACAATGTAACTGCTATTAATGGATATTGCTACAGCTGAAAATTATAGTGGAAGGAAAGTAAGAAATAGGAAAAGCCTTTTTTTTTTTATTAAAGGCTACAGATTGATGATTCATGGTTGACAGTTTTGATGTTGCTTTCTTACCGAGTACCACTGGCTTTTATGCATGCTTCCATAGGTTCAGTATGGTAGCTTATTTTAATGAGGCAACAAGAGATGCACCTGAGGTGTCCGATGACAATTTGTCCTGAAGTCAGTGCATACAAAGAATGAAGAAAACCAGTGCTAACCAAAATGAGCCTTGTGTGCATGTGTATATCTGCAATACACAGGCCTTGTAGGAGTGGGGGCCTGGAATAGAATACTGGTACTGAGATTCTCCTTTCACTCAAGAAGAGGAGCTATCCAGCTGTTAGGATAGATTCCGAAAGGAAAAATACCCGCAACCTGCCAGAGCCCAAATTTAGAGTCAACATAGTGCAAGGTATTTGTTTTTATTTTTATTTTGGTTTTGAATTAAAAGTGTTTAAAGCTCAAGTCCTGGTAGCACTAAAGTCAATGGCAAAGCTCTGTCTTCGGTGCAGTCAGGTTTTGGGCCTAGTTAAATAAAATAACCAAAAAAAAACCCCACCCCTTTTCTTGGAAATTTTGTTTATGGTCATGTTTCCTGTATTATCAGTTCAACTACTGAGGGACTCAGCCCTCCGGCACTGACTGGTAGGTACATGGATCTTATGATCTTCACTGGCATTTTCCATGCCTAACTTTGATGGTCTTTTGTCCTCTCTTCCTACCTTATTTTAAGCAAGGGAGGGCTCATTTTAGCCTCCAAACCCCATCTTACTTCACTGAAAATATCCACTTTCTTTGAAATCTCATCTTCTGCCTCACTACCCAGCAGCTGCAAACACCTGCCTGTGTCCTTAGCCTCTGCCAGAGTGGGAGGGGACAAATCCCAAGGTCAGTTCTGAATTCTGGTGACTTTGGAAATCTTAGTATGCTACCAACTGAGCCACCAAAGGGAAGTGTTGGAAAAAGTCAAAGTATTCAGTAAAATGAGGCAAAGGAGCATTGTGTTCTATGATATATTAAGAGAAAAAAGAAGTGAATGTACACGTTCCCAAAGGAAGATGCTGTAACACCCCATTTCCATGATGGGAAGAAATAATTGCTCCCATTCATACCTTTCATTGTTAACCTACTTTCTGCTTCTTGCACCGAGTCCTGCGCTTTTGTTCTGTTGCTGCAGTACGATTTGATTCTGCTGCGGTTGCCAACAGAGCGACTGCCTGCTGTCCTCATTGAAAGCAGGCAAGAGGAGAGAGAATCTCATGTAGCTTTTGTGAAAATGACCAACCAGAGAATTTGACATCAGGGACTGCTTTTTTTTTTTTAAAAAAAGTCTCCTATCTAAAAATAAACAGGGCTAAAGCCTGCTGCAGTTACAGTGGAACCCAACCCCATGCTTGTTCTATTGCCCAGAACAATGGGGTGCAGCTGCAAGTCTCTGGGTCTCCTAGCTGGCTGGCTGTACAATTACGCTCTTTCCCCCTCCCACTTAAGATTGCTTAGGGGGCAGTAAAAATACTGTCCCCTAATGTAGCCTTTTTACTTTGTTTTGTGCCATTGAATTATGGACATTGTCTGGCAGGGACCAAGAAGGTAGACCACAGGGCTAAGTGATTCTGAATGCTCAGGCATCAATATTTTAGAGTAATGTGTCAGTGCAAAAGGCTGAGCCGCTGTTAGTTATCCTTGGAGGTCAGATTGCAAGAGCCTCTTATTCACTCCCACAGTGCCTGCCTCCCTGGCCATGAGGCATGGACAGATCAGAGTGAGTAATACATTTCAGCGGGGAAAGCAAGTATTTACATTGCACTAGCAAAGCCCTGCTTGTAATTCTGCCATGTCACATCCTAATAAAAGCAAATGCCGCTAGTTGTCAGTCAAGGGCTACAAAACCTCTCTATCACCAAACTGGTTTTCAGCTATAAAATTAGGCCCAGTGTGCACCTTGTTGTTTCATTACAAATAAACTGTTTTCAGCAAGCAGTATTATGCATGGATATGTGGAAGTTAGCTGACAAGGTGTTTTATAACAGTAAATGGCACATTAGCACTTATACCCTGCTATGACAGACTGACGGGATCCTGCAATATCCTGAATGAACGCTATTGAATTAAGTTTAACATTTTTGGTGGCCACTGTATTAAAAATGCAATTGTGTGTGTGTGTTGTTGTGGAATTGTATGTACTTTATGTACCTTCTCTGGGAGACCAATGCAATACCTGGAAGGTATTAGGAACTTCAAAGGACTTTTTGGAACAATAACTGTGAAGTGGATTTCCTAGTAAGTGCCTGAGAAATACAAATGACCCACTTGAAATCCTCATTTTTCAAGCTACCCCCTGAGAGGACAAACCATTGTCTACCAATTACCTGCTTCTGGAAACTCCAGAGCAAAGACCCCTGAACCGTATAAAGAGCAGACTTCATGAGTTATGTTACAAGTGTGCTTGTTCTCAGCTGAATGTGTGATCGACTTGTAACCATAAGGAATCCCCCTTCAATGGGGGTTTGAGGGACTGCTCCTGACAGAATCTGTTAGGGTTGGGGTGAACTCTGGTAAACTCATTGCATGAATGTAGCTTCTTTTATTGTTTTTCATGTTTTCTCTGTAATGCTTTTTAATTTAAGAATAAAGGTAAAAGCTTGCATGGGAAGTGCTGTGTGGGTAACTTATAACTAGAGTCCCATCAAATTCATGGTCCATTTCAGGGTCATAGGATTTTAAAAACCTTAAATAGCTCAAATCATGACATTTATATCTGAAATGTCACGGTGTTGTAATTGTAGGGGTCCTGACCCAAAAAGGAGTTGTGTGTGTGGGGGGGTCACACGGTTATTTTAGGGGGGGATGTGGTACTGCTACCTGTACTTCTGCGCTAGTGCAGGCGGCGGTGCTGCCTTCAGAGCTAGACAGCTGGAGCATGGTGGCTGCTGGCTGGGGGACCAGCTCTGAAGGCAGAGCCGTCGCCAGCAGCAGCGCAGAAGTAAGGAGGGCAGGGTACGGTGTTGCCACCCTTACTGCTGCCTGCAGAGCTGGGCCCGGCCCACAGCTGCCGCTCTCTGGCTGCCCAGCTCTGAAGGCAGCAGTGCAGAAGTAAGGGTGGCAATACCGTTAACCCCAGCCCCCCCCCCGCCCCAACTTCCTTTTGGGTCAGGGCCCCCAATTTGAGAAATGCTGGTCTCATCTGTATAGTATAGGGTAAAAGCACACAAAAGATCAGATTTCACAGGCAGAGACTAGATTTCATGGTCTGTGACATGTGTCTCATGGCTGTGAATTTGGTTGGGCCCTACTAATCCTGGTTACCAGTAGAGAGACAAGGAAGGTGAGGGAATATCTTTTATTGGACCAACTTCTGTTGGTGGAAGGGACAAGCCTTTGAGCTCTTCTTCAGCTTCCCAGGAACAGGCTCTTTGTTTCCCACCTTCTCGCTAGCTCCTTAGGAATGACTATTGTTCTTGGCGTGTTGGTCACCGGAACAGTGACCCCTTGTAGCTTGGTGGAGGGATCCCAAAACAAAGAAGAGGATAGTCTGGTAAAATCAAAACTTATAGGGGAAGTTAACAGCTATTGGGTGGCGAGTGGAGCATGTAATGGTGAGGATCTGAGTGAAATGTGTGTTTAAAATGTTTGGAATCTAGTCACGTGGGGGTCACACCCTAAGGTCCTTACTGAGCTGAAGTCACATCAAGGCAAGGGAGGCTGCTTGAGTAAGGACCGCAGGATACGACCCTGTGCTATTTTTGTAGGTCGTAAGCTCTTTGGAGCAGGGATGGTCACTTTCAAGGTTTGTACACTACCTAGCACAATGGGGCCCAATCTGGTCGAAGCCTTTAGAGGGTGCTGCAATATAAGTGTTAAAGAATGATAGTCCCTACCTTCCCCCTACACATCCCCGTGCCTGGTTCCAGTGGTGTTTGCTTTTGGACCAGATTCTGCAGTCCTTGCACAGGAATAGCTTAAGGGGCATCTTCTAGCCCCATGCCAAGGCTATTAGCCAAGATGGCCATGAACACAACCCCATGCTCTGGGTTTTCCTAAACCTCTGACTGCCAGAAGCTGGTAGTGGATAAGAGGGGATGGATCATTCAATAAACTGCCCTGTTCATTCCCTCTGAAGCCTCTAGCACTGGCCCCTGTCAGAAGACAGGACATGGGGCTAGATGAACCATTGATCTAACCCATTATGGCCATTCTTAGACAGAGCATATCTAGGGATCTGAGGGTAGTTTACTGTCCAAGACCATTCAGTCCTGCCATGGAGCCTAATGAGAGCTCTGTGAAGTCCCTGATAATGTCCCATGAACACAGATGTTCAGTTCATCAGTATGAAAAGCTTCTGTAGAAAACAGTCATGAGCTGGAAGTCAAGATGCCTCTGAAGCAATCAGATATAGGCAGGTGTATGAAAAGTTAAGTGGACAGATTAAAAAGTCATCTATTGCTTTTCCCATGGTTCACATTGACAAAGGGCGGTACTCATTTAGGTAACATGTTAGAGACCAGGACATCACCATCGTCTGACTGTAGAGATTCCTTTAAGAGTAGGGTTATTGCTACTTTGTCACTGGAAACTAATTACAGGATCTTCTGTACGGCACCTGACCATTACTAGTACATCAGCAGCTGCTAGCCCTAGGTTCATAACACAAATAAATCCTTATAAAACCATTGGTCTGCTGTCATATGTGGCAGCAGGCAGCACTGGATGCTGCAGGTACCCAAGGAAGGTGAAAAATCCATAATGCACATACCTAATGGTAAATAATTCCTTTCTGAACCCCCATCATCTCACACCCTGAAGTATGAGAGCTGATCACTAGATGTTGCTACATCACTTGCTACAGATGGTATAAATTGTCGAAGTTGTCCAGCCCTAAAACCAAGAGTTAAACACTTAAGTTACTCAAGAACACAAGCCCAAGAAGTCAGCATTCTTGACACAAAACAGAAGGGCTCTGTTGGGACCCAGACATACTATATCACTGTCATGCAAGGACAATAATAAAGGTGATTAAAAAGGAGTTAAATGGAGAACAGAACAAGACACAGTGACCAATCAGCAAGAATCTAATAATGGAAAGGCATATGGGCACTGAGTAAACTTATGAAAGGTTTTAATGGTGTCAATTACTAAGGACTCTGACTAGAATTAGTATCATATTAGTTACAATTCCCACATTCTTTGCTTCCCCTGAAATGAAATTAAGATAAACAAATAGTGATTTACTGGATAAATATCAGATTTATGTTATAGCTGTTCAGATCTCAGTGAATCAATGTCAATTATACTGTAGTCTAAAGCGACCTCTGATGATCAATTTTTGCTTTCTGTCTCCACCAGCACAGAAATGCATTATATAAATACTGATGTTACAACTTATCCTTCTTAAAGAACCAGCCAGAATTCTGCTTGTCAAACTTCACTTCAGGAATTTAATAATTTTCAGCAAGTGGTTTTGAAACTAAGGTACTTTCTGACGAGGTGACCAGATCACATTTAATCTTGTAAGGGTTTGTATTGTTTTTATTAAAGGAATACTTAAAATATATTATTTGAGTTGGTTGATGCATTAAAAAACAAGAACACAGCCTCTTTTAGAAGATTAATAAGAGGGTGAGCAGACCAAATTGGTATCATGAGTTAAAAAATGAACTGCAAAAGGAAAAGAACATTCGGTTTGTGCCCCTTTTTAATTTGTTAGGATGTAAAAATAAGGTCTGGAACATTTTGTTGTACTATGTTTATTACCTTAGAAATACCAAGTCTTATTATTATTTATTTTTTGTTATTAAAGTAACCCCAACTGAGATCAGGACCCCCCCCCCTGCAATCAGCACTGTACATACACAGTGAGAGACAGTCCTTACCCCAAAGGGCTAAAGATTTAAACAGATGAATTACAGAGTATCACTATTATTATTTTTCCTGATTTTGATTGAGGGCCACAGCAGTGAAATGGGAGCTCTCTCTGTCCTTGTTGTAAGGCCTTGTTTACCCAAGACAGTTTTACCAGCTATACCGGTATAGTTATACAGGTATAATCACATATGCAGACATGGTTATTTCAGTATATGAGTGTCCAGAGGGGGGTTATACCTGTGTCACAGGTCGCTCTACTCACCACTGGGACAGTGCTGCCTCCTGACGGTTCTGGGGATTAGTTGGGTCAGGCCTATGCCTCTTGCGGCAGTTATATCCCAACAGTTTCTCCTCTGCAGCCCTGCTCTCACTCTCAGGAGCTGCAGCTGTTCTCTTCACACACAGCCTTCTCTCTATGCTGTTTAGCGTTTCCTCCCTTCTGGGGTTCAGTCCTTCAATTCTCTGACTCCCTTAGTAACCCAGGAGGTCTTCCTGTTCACTGCTTCACCTGTTTATGCCATGCCCTCGTGCTGGTAAGGGAATCTGGGCCCGCCTTCTACTCCAGGTTCCAATCCAGGGACCCTCAACCCAGCAGTACTGGTCCTCACTGCTCCTTCCCTGGACTGCTTCCTACTCGTCTGGTTCCTCCCCTTTCTCTGGGTATATCAGAGAACTCCCTCTTCCCAGAGAGGAGCTGCAACCTTTCCTAGCAGTCTCTTCTATTGTAAACGTCCTGGTTTATATAGGCCCCCCCTGTTCCTGCAGAGGTGAGCTTCCCTCTAATTAGCTGCCTCCTAAAGCTCCCTTGTTTGCAGCCTAATTAGCTGATTGGGCCCACCTGGCCCAATTCAGCTCTTGCAGGGCCAGTGTGGGGAGCACCCCCCATCACAACCTGTATTACTATCAGTTTAACTTCACAACTTAGTTTATATTGAAAAAATGTCCCTACGTGGACAAGACCTAAAAGGGGGTGCAGGTGACTGAATCTTTAACAATGTTTGTCCGGTGTTTGAGTTAAATAGGTGTTACTTAAAAAACAAACAAACAAAGCAAACCTACCAAAAAACCCTCCAAACCCATAAAGTTTTGAACAGTCTGACTAAAAATCCTCTCTCTTCTCAGTTATTCAGATTTCACTTCTGTGCCCGCTGTGATGTCATAATGCTACTAGTTCAGTCAGCCCGTCGCACTGTGTTCCAGGAAAAACAAGACCTCTATTCCAAGTGTAAAACAAGCAGACTAAAAAACTTCCATGAAAAACAAAACCAAACCCCAAACCTAGACAATAGCAACCTTTTCCCCGCCATCATAAAGAATTTAAAAAAAAAAAAAAAAAAAAGATTAAAGCCTCCCAGGCCAATTTTCTGTTCACAGATGGTTTTAAGGTCATGGGTGGCGCTTTTCTGCCACCTCATTTATTTCCTCCTACATCATTTCTGCAGTTGTTCCTTGTCAGAAAGTTGAAACGCTACCTAAAGCTAAGAAATGAGTTGGAAACGCCCATTGACTTCATTATAGCCAGGATTTCACCCCAGAATCCAAGCCAGCTTCACTTCTGTGGATAGGACTTTAGGCCTGCAATTGGATCTCTGTGGGCAGAGCCTAAGACTCTGTATGCAGGCCCCAAGGTCCACAGGCATGGATCAGATTACAGCATCAGGCCCTTTTTTGGTATATATTGTCCATCAGCTCACTGCTTTACTAAGTTGAACTCACAGCTGATTGTGGTAGTCGAAAAGGAGAAAAGATGTTCTGAGAAATTTGAAGCAGGGTTGTCACCTGGCTGATTTTTACCAGGCCTGGCTGGTTTTTGTACTGCCTTGCCAGTGAAAAGATTTAATATGCTGGGTTTTTTTCACTTCGGACCAACATTCCTCATAAACTGCGTGCACACGCAGCCACACAGTGATCTTGTAATTACTGCGTGGCTCCTGCCAGCACTGGGTAGCAGGACAGACCTAAGGCTTATCAGAAGGGAGGGGGCAATAGAAAAAACCCTTACCTCAGCCCTCAAGGGATCCCCTCCTGAGTCTTGGAGGTGCCAACCCTATTAAAAAGGCAAGGGAACAGGAAGGGTGTCTCAGAAGACAGGAAGATGAAAGTTAGAAAAGTTTCTCATACTTTTACAGGAAGGTTAGAGGAAAACTGAAGCTATGGACCGTATTGATGGACATTCTGCTAACAGTGAAAATGGCAGTCTTTGAAAACCCCAGGAAGTAAAAATTCATGACCTAGAAAATAAACTCAAATTAAGAAATACAAACGTGAGAGGGGCTTCCTGTGGATACAGGGATGTAGCAATGGGTTTTCTCAAGAAAAGGATAATGAAGTTTCAGGAGTTGGGTTATTTGTTTCTCTCCTGTAATGCATTGCAGCATGAAGGACTCCTTGGCAAGGCTAATCAGGCAATAACCCACCCCGCTATCTGTGGAGGGTGCAACTTTTGGAATGAGGTTATTACTCACATGGCTCTCATCTACGGGACTAGAATTTACTTTACTCAGATTACAGAGAACTGTTTGGTTTACAAGAGATTTTTCAAGCAGAAGAATCCAGCCCCCGCATTCTGGCAGAACCAATTTAAGTTATTCGGGAACCCATAATTAGCTTGGAATCTTGAGATGTAAGACTGGTTTAGTTCATTTCCCTGCCAATGCAGGCTGGATTTCTGTTGTACATTTAATAGCACTTTGTCCAGTCTGATTTTAAAATGTGTCAAGTGATGGGATTTCTACCACTCTACTTGGGAAGACTGTTCCACAGGCTAACAGATCTCACTGTTAGGAAGTTTTACTGATATTGAGTCTCAATTTTCATTAATGTCATGCTGTTACTCCTCGTTAAACTCCTTTAAATTATGGAGACAATTCTATTCTTGGTGTTTAACCCTTCACCTATTTGAAGATTTATATGCACCGTGCGCTGTAGTCATCATTTAGCCAGGCTAAATATATTTAACGCATCCTCTCCAATCAATCAATCCAGCCTCCTGTTTTTTATTGCTCTTCTCAGCCCTGTTCTATTTTGGCATAGACATTTATGAATTACCATGTATAAGGAAGACCTGAATTTTGTGCTGTTTCATTCTGGTGAACTGGGGATTGAGATACTGTAGACTGCTGGCATCCCCACCCACTTGAAACACACTCCATCTCTTCCCCACACCCCAGAGACATTCCTGGAGTTTGCCTTTAATTATTAATGTAACAAATTTTCTAGGACAGAATTGTACTTACAAATATAAGCCTTAACTCCAAAGTGGGCTGATTTGGGGCACTCTGAAGGACCTTCTTCCCTTTCTTCTAGCTCTTCTATTGCTCAGAGCTGTTTGATGGTAATGAGATCTATCTCATCTGGCTACCAGGGTGAGTCAGCAGACTAGCTCTGTATTTTTCTACAGGGTCCTACAACCTGACACACTGTTACACAGTACTTTGGTAGGGGCCACATCTTGTTGTTTCCAGGAGTTTTAATGTTTTTCACTTTGAAAGTGTATTACATCAGGGGAAAAAAAAACATATTTAATTATGATGCCATAGAGCAGAAAGGCAGAAGCAGCAAGATGAGACCACATGTTATGAAAGTTATGAGCCATTAAAAATACCCAATGTCATAATTGTTATTATATAGTAGTATATTGAATTTTATACAGTCAGCAGCATTTTTTGTAAATAATGAGCAACAATTCCATGAAACACAGTTTAAAAAAAACACATCAGCCACATAACACAAAAACCATCCTGCCAAGGACAGTGGGAATGGACCATGCCACTTGGATAGATGGCAAGCTGTAAGATTTCAGTTAGCTGCACCTTACAGATCTCTGACTCTGAAGGCAGGGCCAGGGATCTGTCCAAACTTGTAACAGTCAGCTTTTCAGTTTCCTTCCTTTTGAGACTCCCCAGATGCTTAGGACACCTGAAGGTTCTAATCCACCATATGCTTCACTTGATTTCTGAATTGCACTTCAGCTTTCCTGTTCCAAGTAGTCACCCTTCACACAAAAAGCTTCAGCAGGAAAAAGATGCATCAGCAGCACATGGTTCTAGGCCCAAAGGACACATTCAAATTGTGTCAGACTCAATGAAGATTAATCTACCTTCACCCACTTGCTTCACATTTCAAATCAGCCAAACTCCTTGAGGCTTTGACACCACTAGCACTGAATGTGTTAAAAGGTTAACAAATCCAATAGGTCCTGCATTAACTATACCCGCACTGAGTTTTAATCAGATTCCATGAAACAGGTTAATATCATTATAATAGAGGCCGCACTTGGGTGGGCTACTGTGACTTTAAAAAAGAGTATGTAAAGCCTCAAAGTCTTGAAGCAGAAGACTAGTTCATAGTTCATCAAAACTAGGAAGCCTCAATACATCAGTCTGACATTGAGATGCAGGATTGCAATGGAATGTTTTGAGGACGTCAAAGCAACAACAATGCGACTAAAACAGAAGGAGTTTTCAAGGGAAAGCATCTGACAAAGAAAATAAAGCAAAGCAAGCGCCTCTTTCAAACACGGAATGCCACATACATTAGCGTGGAGATGTGTACCACAAACCAACTCGGTTATGATTTTGTTAGATCTGAGAAGCTAAACGTGGCCAGACAAGCTTAACAGCACAGTGTTCAAGGCTAGAAGGGACCATCACATTATCGAGTCTGGCCTCCTGTATATCACAGCCATTCAACTCCACCCAGTTACCCCTGTATTGAGTCAGCAAACTGCATTATATTGAAGTATTACAGCCCTCCGGAGATCAAACTCTTGTGTGTCACAGGCCGAGAAAAGAAGGGACTGAGGTGAACTGATGCTGGAGGATGTTGCAATGGCAGAGAATTTATTTGGTGAGATATACACAGATGATCCTAGTAGGTGCCACATGCCCCATACTGCAGAGGAAAGAAAAAAAAAAACCAAGGTCTCTGCCAAGATGTCCTACGGAAAAATTCCTTCTTGACCCCAAAAACACTGATCATTTTTACCCTGAGCAAGACCCACCAGCCAGGCATCTGAGAAAGATTACTATTCTCTGTACCACTTCAGAATATAGGCCCACCCCATTTGGTGCCCCTTTTCCAGCCATGGCCTTCACTGAAACTTCAGAGGAAGGAGAAAACAAACACATCTCAGTATACATCAGGGGAAGCCTGGAATCATAAGATTCAAGAAGCAATGGCAGTGATTCAGGTAGGTGACATTTGTGTTTCAGAATCAATAAACCCACGTTGTACTCTTGGGGTGGCATGAGACCAGAGTAGGGGGCACTAGCCTGTGTTCTGAGTGATTACATTTTGTCTTCTTATTTTACCTCCAGTTTGAGTGGGAGTGAGTATACTTCTTCATTTTGTATCCTAAACAGTAGTGTACTCTCTTAAACATCCAACACGTTCTACCCCAGATGTGGCCACCATGATTATATAAAGTTTGTAGCATGCTTGAAAATCCTTCAGGATGAAAGACAAGCAAGATCATCATCATCACTTCAATGATTTTGTACCATTTTCTTCCTCTAAACATACAAAACTTATTTAGAATTCTGAAAAAATAAGTCACTTCATTGAAATTAATTTATTTTTAGAATATCCCTTTTAATCCTGCATGCATTTTTTGCACAAAAATTGAATTTGATCAGCGCCTCCTTTGTAAAAGTTAGTACTTTAATTATAGAAATGTGGCTGTTTCAACAGTTCCTTTGTTGCATATCCCATGTCTGCTAAACCTTGGCAACACTGTCAGTCAGTGACCGACATAAAGTTCAATAAAAAAGTTTACTGAATATCCTCTGTTTAATGTAAACAAGGCAGGAGGCAAAACAAAAAAAGTGTATATAGAGAGAGTAATTATTTTACAGGGCACAGAAAATATTGTCATCATGGTTGGAAAGCCCTGTATGATATTATATATATGTTTGGATTTATCATACAACCTGAAATACCATGCAATCTGTAGATTTTACATAGTACTTCATTGTAACATTTCTCTAAAGACAAATAATGATGTACTTCATAATTGAATAGTAACTGTGTATTCATACAGCAATGCATGGTAAGAAATTACCATGTATTTACAAAGCAATTCCATGATTACTTGTGCCCTGTAAAATCACGTGTAACAATCTTTACACTAGCAATAGTGTAAGCAAGCTCAGGATTTCAGTCCTTATAGCTACATAGGTGATGTACAACCAGACTGAAGCTGTGTATCAAATCACAGCTCCCATATTGCACGAATGAATACATTATACGAACATTACACAGACAAGATTTGAATACTAGGAAGATTACAATCATAATGGAAATAAACTAAGGACAAACTTCTGTTCTAGCAGATGTAGCATGTTGCTTATTACAAAAGTTTCTACATCAGAGTCTAAATCAATACATACAATAAATGGCAGAAAAATAAAAATGTGTCCTTATTTACAAAAACTGTGTATCAGGGTAAAAATGCAGTTCAAATTTACTTACTTAACTAAAATTATCCCCGTATTTTCCCCTCAAATATTTCAAAATAATACTCTTAGCCATATTTTTCAAAGGTGATCAACACCTGCAGTTCCCATTGACACTGGAAAGATTTGCGGGTGCTCTGAACTTCTGAGTATCAGGCCATGTTTCTCAGGTGTCCACTTGTGGGTAATAAATAACCACACACACACACACACACACACAGAGACACACGTCAACTCAATGACATGCATAGATTCAATGAGTAAAAATATGGAGCTGAACTAATTTTTACTTTTAAAAATAAAAGTGCATGAAAACCAAGAAACAAAATTAAACTATTTCCATCTCTTAAGAAAGAGTCCATCGCTTTTACAAAAATAAAAGTCACTGTCACAATTTATGGTTATAATTGTAAGCAGCACCAATACAAACCAGAAGGGCTCAAGCTTTTCCGAGCACTGCTTCACTTACTATCAAGACGGATCAACTTTTTATAATTTGTGGCCTGAATAATATTTGGTTTGTGAAATATCATTATGGCTACTAAACGCACTGAAGACTGAATGCTAGACAATTACATCCTGAATTTAAGAATATTTATAGTGATATCTTATTGTTCAACTCAAGCATTAAATAATTGGGTTTCTAGCTAGGTAAATCCTTTTGCATTTAAAAACTACAGACTCTGCAGGTATCCTTGCATGAACGAACTGATGCAATCCCTTACTGTGTAATTAGCGCCGATAGCAGCAACTGACTTAAAAAAATTAAATGACGTTCATGTCTCCATCTGAGATCCTGTACCTCTTACATGGATTTATAACGATCATATTGTTTGGAATGCTCTAATGTGGATTTTGTTTTTTCTCACTCTCATTTTTCATAGCATTATGTCTGCTACAGTTTACATTGCGAATGGGACTTTAGGAGTATTCTAAATATCAGAGGTTTTTTTTCCTTTAATAAATAATGAAAACAGGATTAAATTTTGCAGCAAGTGTAATTAAATTCAAGCTAAAACCTAAAACAACAAAGGCCTGATGAAGCAAAGCATTTAAGACCATGCATAACTCCACTGCTGTTCAGCACAACACTTAAACACTAGCTTAACTTCAAGTGTTTTCCTAACTCATACTCATTTTAAATGGATCTTAAGTAGATACTTAACTTTATGCTCATGCTTCAGCGCTTTGCAGAACCGGGGCCTAAATTATCAAAAATGTATGCATTAAACATAAATCTACACACATACATACTTTTTTATACTGTATGTACAGGCAGGTACATTATATTAATGAAGCTTCTCAAAATGGATCAGTTGTAGTACACATTGCACTGAAAACAAAATCACTTGCTACTTTCCAAATACCCATGTAAAGAATGGGAATGAAGAGAAAGTACCCTTTCTTAAACTCTATTTTACTAAGCTATTTTGTTATGAAAACATTATTGGGGCACATTCAGCAAAGCTAGTGCATATGGCTGCTAAGTCCCAGGTTCCTACTGCTACCCACTCTTGAGAGTATCTTTCATTCTAGCTGACGTGCCAGAGCTCTGTTGATGGGAGGACCCGTAGGGAGCTAGTGAATCATCTTACTCCCTGGCCACAGCCACTTTTGGGCAATGCTTTTCCTTTTTTGGAGTGGTACTCCACACTTCTATCTGCCTGTGGCCCTGTAATTTTCACCAGCAGGACCCTCCACTGGCGTTTATGCTGTGAATAAGTGGTGAATTTAGCCCATTAACTGTGAGCATGTTCAATTTTGTTGGACAAGGCACCTGGTAACTTCAGTTGTTCAAAATCCAGATTCCATAAATGTAAAAAAACAGACAGACATCAAAATCATGGAGGGCCAGATTCTGATCCCAGTTATGCTCATGGAAATCAGGAGGGATGCTACTGAGATTAAATTAGTCCAGATTTACACTGAAATGAGATCAGAAACTGACACTCACTGTCCGACAGGATATTAAAAAAGACAAAGAAATGGAATATGAATATTAAGGGCTCAATCCTGCTTGGTCTGTCTGTGCTACTGTGTCAATATGAAGGCATTCTCCTGTGTAAACAGGCAGGCAGTTCTCTCTACAGAGATCTCCAAGAGTGATAGGAAGGTTAAGGAGCACATCCAGCCCTTCCAGCCTGCTAGTGCTTATGCTGCTGTCAGCAGCAAGTGCTAGCTGCAGTCATTCAGGAGGAACAGTAGCACAGTACGCTAGCGTACATGCCCCTTGGCCTGCAATGGAAATTCCTGCTCTTGCTGGTAGAATTCATGTTGCAAAGAATGAACTGGGGAACATCTTTGCATCCCAGTGTTGTGAAAACCAGTGGAGAATTTTGGTCCTAAGTATTGGATCATCCCTTATACTGCTGCCCAAAACAGTATCAGTCACTCTTCGTCTGGACACTATGGTTACATTCAGACAAGCAGTAAAACATTTGAAAAACAACAGAACATTTTCACTGCCAATTTTCAAGGCACAAAATATTCTTAAACCAATGTTAAATAGCATTTAAAAAAATACTGGTTTTAGCAACTACTATTAATGACCTGTATAATAGCATCCTTGTAAAGATGACATGGATCAAACAAACTGGAGCTCCCATACAAAAATCTAAGGCAAGTCTAGTTACACAGCTGAACTTAGCAGAAACCATTTAGAAAAACAAAGAGCACAGCACTAGAAACATGCATACTTAGGATTTGATCGTTGTCTACATACAGGTCCTGATTCACCAACATATGGCAATATAATTTCATTAATATAAGGAGTTACACCAGTCTAAAACTGGAATAACACAGTGATGAATCAGAATTCACCAGCCCAGAATTCACTACAATATAAGAAGATTCACAAAAGTAGAATTCATCCCACATGGATCATATCATACTACATATGTATTAGCAGGTCTTTTAATCCTCTCTCCAATGTTTTAGATGGTATCACTTGTAACTACACATGCTGCTTTACTCTTTTCCTTTCATATTTTCAACTGAAGAGAAAAAACTTATGACATGAAAACATTAGAGAAATAGCTTGATATTTTAAAAAGCAATAACGATCACAAAAGACAATTGAAGTATATGAGCCCCAGAGCATATCAAAAATCCTTACCACCTAAAATGTTGTTAAAACAATGGCCTGGTAACCAAAGTTCTGAAGTTTGTGGTCTTCAGACATTTTTTTCAGCTCTTCAAACAGTGACTGGAAATGTTATGTTTTGTCTGCCCTGAAGTCCCTTTGATTGCATCCTGGGTTCAATGTCCATTTGATTACATCTCCATCGGAGTGCAGCGAGTGCCAAGAAATCATGAACAGTGACCAAGAACTCACCCTCCACTGCCATCCATAACAACTGTCAAATTATATCAACACTTTGTTAGGAGGCTCTCTCCCTTCTTGTCTGGTGGAGTCAATAGTCTTCTTTGACTGAAACACTCGATTTTGTAGCCCAGTCACTTCAAGCGGCTGCTTAGGGTGTAGATGAGGCATGGTATTTCACAAATGCAATCGCTGCTAGCTCTTTACAGAACTCTTCCAGTACAATCACACCCTCCAGTAACGTCATGTGGTCAATACTGGGAAAGGAAAAAACAACAGGAGCTAAGAAGAAGCCTCACACGAAAACAGTTTGTGTGGAGGATTTGCAACTTATTTACTTACATGGGCCCTTCAGGCTCCAATCCAAGCAGACGCTTTCTGACCAGCAGAAGTTTGGGAGTGAAATCCGGTATGCGCTGGATTCTCACCATAAGATCTCCAACAACCTGTAAATCACACAGAGGCAAAGTAGTAGCATATGAAGTGAGAGCCAAATAAAGAGACAGCCAATGAGAGTTCAAATAATGATCAACTTACAAGATCGTTAATTCATCTTCACAATTGCCCAACATGGGTGAGGGATATTCAGAATCTTTCTGCCACTGAATCCTCAGACTCAGCTTGATCTAGTTTGCCAGACATCTACAGCATTCCCTCTGCTAATTATTGCAGAGACCATGTTATTTTGGAGTGTCATGGCAACAGGGCAGCCTGCCCCGGGCTGGAGAGCCTGGGGCTAAGCCAGGGCTGATTACAAGATTAGCCTCAGGTGAGAGAAATCAAATGATTCCAATAAAAAAGGCAGCAGGAAGCTGCAGGTGGTTGTACAGTTGAGACTTCCCAAGGCAGGAAGCTTGGTTAGTAACCCGAGAAAGCTCAGGTAAGAGGAGACTGTGTGGACCTGGGACTGGTGGGGAGGAGCAGCTACAAGGAGCAAGTTTGGCTCCTTCAGAGCCCTAGCTAGATGAAGCCTGTGAGTGACAGCAAAGACAGCTCAAAGGAAGAGCGGAGCTAGAAGGGGACTGCAGAGTGAACCTGCAGGGAGAGAGGGTCTCCTGAAGTGGTCCCTGAGGAAGGGACAGTCCTTCCGGGAGGAAGGGCTAAGCCCAGTTTAAGGGTGGGTGGAGATTTCTTATGTGTTTTTGGCAACTTTGTTAACTTAATTAAAAACCCAGACCCCAAGAAGGGCTCTCTCTTTGTTTAGAGAGCCCTGAATAAGGGGAAAGAGGGGCAGGGCACTGCAGAGGCCATGAGGGAGCACCTGGATACAGTACAGTCATCTTCACATAACACAATGCCCCTGCTGGTTGGAGGAACTGAACTTGGGGAATCTCTGAATCTAAAATCATGTGCCTTTGGGTTGTACAGACTCATAAACCAATTTGTAACCTCGTCACTAGACAGTGTTAGTGCATAAGAACTAAAAACATAAGTAGGACTTAGAGATATGCGAACAATTGATGAACAGAGACTTGAAGTCCCAATAACTGTAGGCCCAGGTAACTGTAGGTCCGATTCACTGCTCTGTGAATGGGTGGAACTCTGTTGACTCCACAGTTATACTAGTGGTGAATTTGGCTCCCTAAATATTGGTATAGGAAACTACCCAATAGCTTATTGGCTTTCGGGACTGCAGAAGGGGTGACTTCCAGTTCGAGCTGCTTACATTGGTGTTTGACCCACACAATAATGGCTTAAATCAAATCAAATAGAACAAGCCAGAGGCCGTAAAGGTAACCTAAACAAGTCAAAAAGCCCTTGGCTCTCAGGGCTTCTATCTCCATCTACCTTCCTTGTGCTTCCAGGGGGTTCTAAATCTCTCAGCAGTAGCCTGGTGCTAGCTCCTCTAGCAGACAGTCATTGCTCCCTGGACGTTTCAAGCTCTTCTGCCCAGCTCCTTTTCATCCTGTTCCTCTTTCTTTATATGTGGGCTTGCAGTGATTAGCTACAGCCACTGGGGACTAGGTCTCTTCATAATTGACATTTGTCAGGGGATCCCCAGTGGAGCTGGTTTTGCGATCTGCAGGCAGGAAGGGTTCTTAACATGTTCCTGCCTGTATTTTGTGTGTGGTTTGCAGACCTCATCATACCCGGTATTAGAGGGAGAGATGAGATCAGAGGGAGAGATGGGAGACTTGAGGTACGTACAGTAATTTTATAGTGGACACGGATCTGCAGTAGGGTTACAGGTAGGACAGGACGAATGAATCAGGCTTGAAGGGCAGATGACTATATGCTATCGCATTCCATCCAAAAGCACAGCATGTTCAGGAGAGTAATTGACTTGTGCCTCAATAAAAGCAGCTCTTTTACAATCCAGTTCTAGTGCAGACATATGCCTGTACTTATGGCATTACAGGACACTGCCATGTCAATGATTCCAACAGGACCCATTCAGAATTAAAACAACTTCCTTGCAGGATGAAGGGCAAAACCTTGAAAGAAATCATTTTACATCCATATCTTTGAAACTCAGCAAACATGGCAAGTAAAACAATTTCAGAGACACCAATGGAGAGTAAATGGATTTACTGAAAAGTGTATTCTCCAGTGTTATTTGGTATGAAAATCCATATTCAGTGCTTTAAAAAAAAAAAAAAAAGTATTTTCCTTTCAACAGACCAGACAGTTGCCATACTAAAGCCAAAATTACCCTCCTTTAGCATTCATTACACAGCTATTAAGTTTATCACCACTGTAGCCACATATAAATGTTAGTTGGTCGTATACTCACCCTGACAATAACGGAGAATAGAGATCGACAGCCTGAAGCCAGATTTACATAGGGATCCAAAAGGTATTCATGGATGTGTGGATGGGGAAACAGGGAGAGTTTGGACAACACTGATGTAACTTGTAAATTTACATCGTATGGCTGAGAACAGACAAGAGGACACTGTTATTTTCATTATGACTCCCTCTTTGTCTACCCCATGCTTATGCAGCTACTTTCCTCTAAATCCTGGGTATCAAGTCAGACCGAAATCTCCCATCCCCACAACTGCCTCACAACACAACTGAGGTGTATCAGCCCTGGACTTTCCTGCTCTTGCAAGCTGCATCATGACCTAATGTATTAGATGCAGGAGATGAGGCTAGCTACAGAAGTGTAATGGACTGAAAGTAGCTACGCCCTAGCTGCAGTATATACATGCTCTCAAGATCTGATCACTAATAAAGTGTCATAACACAAGAAACTGAGCAACAGATTACATGGTAATGGAAGCCATATAAAGACCTAAGACAGGTAGATAAATAACTATACTAAAATTTTCCTCACAATAATAAACAAAATGATCAGTGTCAAAAAGATTTCTAAATAAAAAAACCCAGCAGGGTAGGAATGTGACCAGGCAGCAGTGGCTACTGCTTAGGCTCTTTGCTATTAAACGGAAAGTCTATAATTGCCAACATTTACATGTGTTTTCATTGCATGACTTCACACTTGAAAATCCTTTTTTCATTGTTTTTATTTGCTATGGGGATCTGTATAGCTCTGCCAAGGCCTTTGCTGATATTTACATTTCATATTTGGACAATGCTCACGACATTCACCAAGGTAGTATCATGCTGCAGTGGGGAAAAAACCCAGAATGAATGGCTGTGGAGTTATCACTTACAGAAGTACTGTTGGCATTAACGGTGTATCAGACCGTCAACGTGGCCAAGAAACCCACCAGAAAACCTCTGATCACAGCCAGAATGATACGGAGTGCGAGTGTTGGCCTGCTGCCCCCCAGTTAGTGAGAATTCTCAGGAAAGTCAGGAGACAATAATAAGCATATGCTGAGGTAGCAATTACAGAGGCTGTTTATAGTAGCTGTTGCTGTCACAACTAGAGTGGGTATTGTGATGTACCCTAATTGTACAAATGTACCCTAATTGTGAGCTCAACTGTACAAAGTGAGTGAAAGTTCATAAAATGTCACAATAATCTATAATAACAAATACTGACGGGAAAAGGTACAAAAACAAGATAGATTCAATTAGACCAAACACAAAGGCTTCCTGATATAACTGAAGAACTGTAATAAGATAATACTTGGTAAAAAAAACCAGTGACAGATCAGAAATCAATGAACCGAAATTGTTGTGGCAGGAATCAGGTCAGGACAAAAGAATAAGGGGATGGGCTATTCTACTCATCACTCCCCTTCGCTGCTGTTCAAGAGAGAGACTTCGGGGATAAAAACTAGCTACTGGAGCAAGCTTTACCATCATGGCTGCCATCCCCACCATCTCCTGGGAGCCTGGATCTTCATCCTAATCCTGACCAAACTCAGCCAGAGAGGGAGCCAGATGACATCGCTGCCTGCTCCAGCTCAATCCCGAATACGACCTGGGGCATGAGACCTTGTCACGCCCCACCCTCCCCAGTGTTTTCTTTTCCTTCCCCACACTTCTCCTTTTGCCTTCTGTCTAACAAGACTCTGGCTCAGCCAGCCAAGACTGCATATTTTGCAACAATGTTGTACGCCCATGATCAGAAAGAGGCAGCTAAAAGCAATGCCCTAAACAGATCTATGCTGATACAATACAAGTTTGCCAGGTCTCCCAGTGACTGACAAGACCATGTGCTAGACCTGTGTTTGTCCAGCAGTGAGACTGCAAGTGAGAGCCAACAGCAGAGACAAAAAACTGCATTTTCTCTCTTTGCTGCACCATTAATAAAAGGTTAAAAGAATGTTTAATGGAGTGTTTGCCATGATACTAAGCAGGCTGAGATATCTGTATACCAAATCTTGTTTAACACTGTTTAATGTTGGACAGTTTCAGGTCAGGTATCTCTCTGGACCCATTTATTCCATCAAAATGAATACAACTGTATGAAAACCAGGAAGAAGGAACCTACAGGTGCAAAAAGGCGTTTTGCTACAGCAAAATTAATGCTGGTGTGTGGCTGTAGCTTAATACAAGGCAGGACTGTTTAGTGGTGAATTAGAAGGCTTTTCCTAGCTCACAGTTTTGGGAGCCAACCTTGTGGAAGTATTGAGCACCCTCAGCTTCTACTGAAGCCAATGGCAGGTATGGACACTTTGTACCTTGCAGAATTGATGCCTAATACTTTGGGTTAATTTACATCTTTAGTAACAGATTTAGATTCTGTTTCAGAGTGTGTGTGTGTGCGCCTACATATATAATTTAAATATCTGGATACCATTCAATGTTCATGGATTTAAATACTCTTCTCTGGAAGGAGGTGTTTTTGGGTTTTTTTTTTTTTTTTAAAAACCACACACATACGGTCTGAAGTCTCAGAATTCTCTCTGAAACTTGTTTAACACATAGATGTGCATCTTGGACAGCTCCTGCAAGAAATACATGCCATTATCCGCATTTTGGATTCTTGTGGGCATCTTTCAGCCTGAATTTTAGATAGAGATGACGGTGATTTTAAAGTATTTGTTTTCAGGCAGCACTCAAACTACTTGTTTTGTTCTAATTTGAAATCACAAGTCAGCTATCATACCTATAGCCCCGTTCCTAATTTAAGGGAGAGATGATTTTATATGCAATACATATGATGATTATTAATAATAATATAATAATAAGTGTGCAATAGGAATTATTTTTCTACCTCAGCCTCCATCTGTAAAACGCTGACAATGATACTTGCCCTACTTTGTACACAGCTGCAAGATCTCATGGTGAAAAGTGCTATAAAAGAGCTAGGTCTTATGATTAATATTATTTGGAGGGTTGCTGCACCTGCATGGAGCACCGTTGATTTCAATGCCGGATCAGTGCCCAAAATCTTTGTAGTTTGAGCTCAGCCTTGGATTAAGTTAGGTTGAGAATTTCAGGATCCCTGGGTGAGAACACAGTTTATGCCCCATTCTTTGGGAATAGCTGTTAAAGAAGTATCTATATAAAGAAATAGAATCTCTCTAGAATAAGATTAAAGTGCTGTTCACTTTTCCTCAATGTTACTAAACTACACTGACACACACATTAGAAAGACAGGGACGGGAAAATGTGAAATACAAAACCATGTTTACGGCTTGTACTGTATTTATCTTCCCTCACTTTTATTCTGTACTAGGAAAAACACCCACAGGTAGCCAGGCCATCTAGTGACAGCACCAAGTACTGCAAGGTGGAGAAGAAGGTTTGGATGTGGGTCTAGGAAACCTGCAGGACCAGTCCCTCGTGAAGGAAATATTTTGTGCTGCTTTCTAGTGACCTTTTTACCCAAACAAACCCTAACCAAATGCAAAAGGCAGCGCTGTCAAGTACTAAGGGAAGCTCCAGCCTTCCTTGGTAAGAAAGATTTTCAGGGAAAAGGATGTAATCAATGGGTAGCTTTAAGAGGATCCCCTCAGCCCAGAAAGCAAATCCATTTCCATGAAGCTTGTATCTTCACCACAGCTTTTATTTGTTCCTGGTGCTTATTCGTCAGCTAGTGATCATCTCCACACAGGAATCCCATTGGGAGAGAGGTGATATTCTAACTCAGCACAAAATCTCAAAACAGTTGGATGATCTTTCTAAAATGATTGGCAGGGGAATACTTAATGCTGACATTTTAAATGTCATCACTATACTTCAGAGATAATACCCCACTGAAGTGTGAGGGAGCAGTTAACACCTCTCCTATGTTTTTATCACATGCCATTCAAAGGGGAGTTCAAGTACCTTACAGGTTAGTTGAAGAACTTCTTTATTCTCTCTCCAACCCTAGCCAGTGGGAATTATGTTTGTCTATCAGCCTCCATCTGTAAGATGAGAACTGGTACTTGCCTTCCTTTGTAAACAGCTTTAGGAGACGCTGTGTAAGAGCGAGGTATTAGGATGATTATAATCTGGAGGCAAGTCCTAGTGTGATTTACATGTCATTCTGAAGGCACAAATGTTCATGCTCTATGTTCACCCTCATTTCTTGAAGAAGCAAATTCCAGTGTGAGCCCAGCTTACTGTCAAAGCTCACAAGTTTCCAGTGCCTGCATGCCCCTCTTGAGGTTGACTGCTGCAGAGGAATGGAGATGCTGTGGAAAGTCCTTGGTCATCTGAGCCAGTGAATCTCATGCAGGACTCTGAAGAGAAGAGGACTGAAACCTTGAATATGACTCAGTATTCAATGAGGAGACAGTGAAGCACAAGGGTGATGTGCTCTCAGCAGGCTGGGCGGCTCAGACAGAGAGAGACTGCTGAGTTTTGAACTAGCTGGAATTCCAAGGGCCATAGTTTCTTCTCACAGAGCTATTGTTTCTGTCTCCTTGTCAGCAGACCGAGTAAGACAGCTGCATGAAGTAAGAGCCAGAAAGATTCTTTCACAACCACAAGAGCTACAAGTGTAATATTTTAAATAAAATTTTAAATGTGTCAGGAACAAATGGGACTACCAGAGAACTGCTTCTGTGATATACCTGCCAGAAGCAGCTCAATCCAACCCATTTCCACAGCAAAGAAAGCTTTCTAACTGCAGGAAGCAAAGAAAACACAGGCCCAGATAAGCTTTTAAGAAACAAAGAGGCTTGCTTCATGCAAGCATACTGTATATTACTAACAAGGGGCTGCAGAGTGGTCCACTGGACTGGGACTTAGGAAATCTGGATTCTGTTTTACTACTGGCTCTGCCACTGGCCTGCTTGGAGAACCTTGGGCAAGTCACTTCCTTATCCATTAATGAAGATAATGACACTTGTGACATATTGAAATGCCATGCAGTACCTTTGGGGACCACTGTATTAAATTTATAGATGGTTTATATATGATTGCGTTCTACTCCTTGGGGAAGAGTTACCATAGTTCTTCCAGGAACTAAAAGCAGTAAGGGGTAATTACCCTTGGGATGACTGACAACTCCAAAAAAGCAGCACCCCTTGAGGTGGTTTGCATATACTGGTTCGGGCTTGGTTTTCCAGAGTACGTCTACACTGCATCTGTGAGTCAACACCCCAGGCGCATAGACAAACTTGTGCAAACAGAGCTTGAGCTAGTGTGCTAAAAATAGCAGTGTGGACATGGCAGTCTGAGCTGGAGCTCGGACTCTCAAGTCTAGGGGGTCAGGTGGGCTTGAGAGCCTGAGCTGCTACCCAAGATGCCATGTCCACATTGCTATTTTTAGTGTGCAACCTCAAGCCCTGCTAGTGCGAGTCTGTCTACCTGGGCTGGGAGGCTCGCTCCCAGCTGCAGCTTGAAAATACCCTAAGAGACTAGGAAACAATGAAAGGGCTTTTAATATAAAACGATGATCTTTAACTGACTTGCGGTCTTCCTTTTGATTCAACAAACTCACAGGACCTTGGGGGATCCCAGCCTTTGCTGAAGGGTTGGAGAGACCGACACTTCCCAGAGCCCATTGTTGGAGTTGGGGGTGACCACTGATAAGCTTTTAGTAAGCATGTAGGGAGTTTTATTGCTTTTTATCTTAAATAAATGCACTCTGCTGAGAAAGAGCTGCGTGGTACACTGTTCATAGCCCTTGGAGAGAGAGCACTGCACAGGTGCTGGCCACTGGGCAGAACCACTTGCTGGGGATATCAGAGTATAAGCTACGGACTGTACAGCATGAAAAACCAGGGTGAGAAGGGAATGGGACCATATCCCTTCCCAGAGACAGGTGATGGCTGGAGTTCTGAGACGTGCCATGATGCTACTGGAATGGACCATGGAGAGGGTATTCAGGTGCAGTTACCCCTGGAACAATATTTACCTCCTTTGTAAAGCAATTTGATATTGATTTATGAAAAGTGCTATATAAAAGCTATGGATTAATTACTTTATTATGATAACAAAGCCTAAAGGAAGGCTAACACAATCTGTAAGCAGAACTGAATGTTTTGCTAAACTTGTCATTTGATGTGGACCTTTAAATAACCATACACCACATCAGATTTGTCACTTTCATCTGACTTGATAGAACCAACATTTCATTTTTCTGGGTTACATTAGCACTTCACTAGAATTATCCCCCGGACAAGTTTCAATTTAGCTTTAAAGTGTGGGCTTTTTGGTAGGAAATAGCTTGAGCAATTTCACTCTTGCTGGCTGACTGAGGCAGTTTGTTTTAATTCTTTTGGAGTCAAGTATTGTTTTTAACACCACAGACCGTGACATCTTGCCTGACTAACTCAGAAATTGTGCCATGCTGACAGGTACTATATCAAATTGACATTGTGCTTCAATAACAGATGCTATTTTTGTTTCAGTAGTAGGTATTTGTTCCTCTGATATCCCTTAGGGATATATTCTGATCCCTTTATTTGCTACAATTTATGTCTCAGCACTGAGACAAGATTATCATATGTATAGGTTTCAGAGTAGCAGCCGTGTCAGTCTGTATTCACAAAAAGAAAAGGAGTACTAGTGGCACCTTAGAGACTAACCCATTTATTTGAACATAAGCTTTCGTGAGCTACAGCTTACGTCATCGGATGCATTCAGTGGAAAATTCAGTGAGGAGATTTATATACACACACACACAACATGAAAAAATGGGTGTTATCATACACACTGTAAGGAGAGTGATCACTTAAGATGAGCTATTACCGGGGGGGGGGAACCTTTTGTAGTGATAATCAAGGTGGGCCATTTCCAACAGTTAACAGGAACGTTTGAGGAACAGTGGGGGGGGGAATAAACATGGGGAAATAGTTTTACTTTGTGTAATGACCCATCCTCTCCCAGTCTCTATTCAAGCCTAAGTTAATTGTATCCAGTTTGCAAATTAATTCCAATTCAGCAGTCTCTCGTTGAAGTCTGTTTTTGAAGTCTTTTTGTTGTAATATTGCAACCTTTAGGTCTGTAATCGAGTGGCCAGAGAGACTGAAGTGTTCTCCGACTGGTTTATGAATGTTATAATTCTTGACATCTGATTTGTGTCCATTTATTCTTTTATGTAGAGACTGTCCAGTTTGACCAATATACATGGCAGAGGGGCATTGCTGGTAACAACTGATAACACCCATTTTTTCATGTTCTGTGTGTATATAAATCTCCTCCTCCTGTATTTTCCACTGAATGCATCCGATGAAGAGAGCTGTAGCTCACGAAAGCTTATGGTCAAATAAATTGGTTAGTCTCTAAGGTGCCACTAGTACTCCTTTTCTTTTTATCATATGTATAAGATTAGCTTTTCCAAAAAGCAGATGACACTCAGATCTGTTACTTAAGACCAGTATTGCTTTAGTTAATAATGCACAGAATACATATTTACTGGAAGCAAGACACTGGGAGTGCACACAATGTTCTTTAACTTAATCCAGATAAAAGAGGTTGGACAGATACAAAATCCACATGCTAGAAGAACATTTCCCTGTTTCCTTCAAAATGTAAAATTTCTCATAGCCCCCAAATTGCAGTGAGCTAGGTCAAAGGACTGGAATATTAAAGTTCAACAGCTCATGGTATATACGTACACAGAGGTTTCCTTGCTTTGAGATTCAACCCTATTTAACACGGAAAACATTCAGTATTAAGTAATGCATTAAGTATCTAACCTGATCTATAAAATAATTTAAAAAAAAAACAAGGAAAACCAATGTGAAGGCTGAAAACATATCCTTGGCATACTCAACCTGGACAGAGTAGACAGAACTGAAAACGACAAAAACCCCTAGATAGAGTGGTGTAGCAATGAAAGTGTTTCAGCGTTCTTTTTCAGTCTCCTGGGTTTTACAAATTATCATCACACCCCATTTTTCTCAAAGCACTCCCATGGCAGATCTGCTGTGCACTGTTGCCCTTCTGCCATGATCCCTGATCTGCTCTACTTCTGCCCCTGACCAAAAGTGGTACACTATCACAGGAAATCGGGTACCAGCAGCATCTAGTTTTACACTTGGAGCTAACTGCAGAGGGAACTGACTAGTATCACACGCTTAGAACACTATCTGTGATATTACTTCACCCACCTGGCCTCTCTAATATCATATGCTTCTCCTGTAAATAGTTTCATTGCATCTACAGCAACACCACCTACGAAGCATTCCACATAGCACTACCGAGGGAATACTTTAGATTTCAGGCCTTGTCTTAACTAGGGGGGAAAGGTGTGTTCCTAACTTGAGGCAGCTAACTGGAGTTAACTAACTCGTGTTCAAATCCTAGTGAAGACAAGGTTTATAGTTTTCACATAAATCGACCCGCTAACTTGTGTGCAAACTATAAACGGCCTAGTTTTGACTAGGATTTTACCTCAAATTAGTTATTGCCAGTGATATGCTACTGCATATCAAGTTATCAACATAACTTGTTTTTTCTCATGAAGATGCAGCCACAAAGAAGGGGGAAAAAGGCAGAAAGGAGAAGAGATAAATAGAAAAGGGGGGTGGGGGAGCGATTGGTAGTGGACCAAGGGTGTTAAGATAGAAAAAGTGAAATAGGGTTAACCAAAAAGGATTTCTTTTCTACCCAGAATTATATTCTGTAAATTCCACTATACTAGTCTGGACCTCATGTATTAGACTCATGTTTTTTCAGCAAGATGAGCCCGTTAAATTCACAGCCAATTTGTTCACCCCTGATAACTACACTTTTAACATTGGTACATAGCGAAATGGTGGAGAGACCTATTTTTAAAGTGATCTTGGAAAAAGTACCCTCTCGAAATTTCCTTGCACCATTGGTGAGAGGAGAATATTTATTCCAACCCTGAGAGAGCCTGGGATGATATAGTAATACAGTTTGGCTTTTAATTTGCTGCACAGTGCTTTGAGAACAATATTATATAGTAAAGATCTAGACTGTAAAATACTCTAGATACTGAAGAATTTACATGGCTACCTGTATAGCCATGTATAAATGCTGGAAAAATCAAAATAGAACAAATGAGACTGATACAAAGACCATGTAGTTATAAAACAAAAAGGAATATTAGAGGTAGTTAAAAAGTTCTTCTCCTATCCTTTATTCCTTCATAACACCCCACCTCCTCCTGGAAGGACAAACATGCAAGAAGGACTTGTGCTTTTGTTAATTTGACAACAGGAGATCCTATGTATCATGTTGCCCTCCATATACTGTAGTGACATTTCTACTCTACGAATCATCTGTAGCTTTAAATGACATTCAGTGGAGGGCATCATTCATGAAACCATTTAGAACACAAAGCAGGTAGTTAACACAGATAATTATAGGTTTCAGAGTAGCAGCCCTGTTAGTCTGTATTCGCAAAAAGGAGTACTTGTGGCACCAGTCTGTAAGGTGCCACAAGTACTCCTTTTCTTTTTACAGATAATTATGGTGTTCAGTGTAAGTGAGAATGTTGTCATCTACCCTTGCTATTGATAAAGTGCCAATCACTTCAGTATTTAGTAATCTAGAGAGCCCTAAAGCAAGGATAAGATAGATAATGCTCCCTCAGCATGTTGACAAGATTGCCAATATTAGTAAAAACCAACAACTTAACAGCTACTAGTTAGTGCAGTCAAGCTACACAGAATTTGTTGCACAATAATGCACTACTATGTTAAACATCTACAGTGGGTATTGATGTGACCAGGTGGAGATTAGTCATTTATCAGGGATAAAAGCATCAGAAAAGAGTCATAACAATGTGTTTTGTTACCTGATCGAGAATCCTGCCCATTCTGTCAAACAGAATTTTCAAGAAATGTCCTTCAAAAAACGATGCTTCTAAATTGCACTTTTCCAAAGATTTGGGAGACCCCGGCCATTCCCATCGTAAACAGATTGCACAATAATCCCGGAACTGGGAAGAAAGAGTCAACAATACATACTCAAACAATTGAAGAGGGAAAAAAAGCAAGAAGCTACAAACCTCTGTGGAAACCATTTCCTTTTAATAACCTACACCACTTGAGAGTGTCAATGGCAGCTATCTGAGAACTCCTATTCTTAGAATATTCCCATTTTGAAAACATCCAGGACAAAAATTATCAGCCTTCATTCAGTCACTTTATTTTCCTCTTGATGTGTGCAACATTATGGGGGACTTATACAGGCACCCAGAGGGGAAAATGGAGACCTAAACTAGCCACTTGCTTGGGACACAAATTGGACAGGCACAGTAACTTACACACACTGGGTGTGATTTGCCTAAACCATCAGTAACTCCACTGAAGTCAATGGAGTTAAACTGGTGCCAGAGAGGGAAGAATCAGATCTAGGAATTCCTCTTCAGTGCACACAGCATAGGTACTTGTGTATCTTCCACTGGGCTTCCAAGCACAGATGCAAAGAGGCAGAGCAGCTGTTTGTGTGTAACTGCACCGATGTGGAGGGTTATGTTTTTGTGGGTGGAATAATTTGAGACCATGCATATCATTGAGAATAAGAGGCAGAAACCAATCCTACTTTCAAACTGCTCCCAGAATCCTCCTTTTCCCAAGGCAAGAAAGAAATAAGAGAAGACAGTGTGCCCTTTCCTGCATCCAAAATTAGAACATTATGAGAATTTTACTGTTCCTGCTATTTTTGCCTTCACATTTTCCTCTCTTTTCAGGAAATCATAGAATCATAGAATATCAGGGTTGGAAGGGACCTCAGGAGGTCACCTAGTCCAACCCCCTGCTCAAAGAAGGACCAATCCCCAACTAAATCATCCCAGCCAGGGCTTTGTCAAGCCTGACCTTAAAAACCCCAAAGGAAGGAGATTCCACCACCTCCCTAGGTAACGCATTCCAGTGTTTCACCACCATCCTAGTGAAAAAGTTTTTTCTAATATCCAACCTAAACCTCCCCCACTGCAACTTGAGACCATTACTCCTTGTTCTGTCATCAGCTACCACTGAGAACAGTCTGGATCCATCCTCTTTGGAACCCCCTTTCAGGTAGTTGAAAGCAGCTGTCTTCTCTTCCGCAGACTATACAATCCCAGTTCCCTCAGCCTCTCCTCATAAGTCATGTGTTCCAGTTCCCTAATCATTTTTGTTGCCCTCCGCTGCACTCCTTCCAATTTTTCCACATCCTTCTTGTGGTGTGGGGCCCAAAACTGGACACAGTACTCCAGATGAGGCCTCACCAATGTCGAATAGAAGGGAACGATCACGTCCCTCGATCTGCTGGCAATGCCCCTACTTATACATCCCAAAATGCCACTGGCCTTCTTGGCAACAAGGGCACACTGTTGACTCATATCCAGCTTCTCGTTCACTGTAACCCCTAGGTCCTTTTCTGCAGAACTGCTGCCGAGCCATTCGGTCCCTAGTCTGTAGCGGTGCATGGGATTCTTCCGTCCTAAGTGCAGGACTCTGCACTTGTCCTTGTTGAACCTCATCAGATTTCTTTTGCCCCAATCCTCTAATTTGTCTAGGGCCCTCTGTATCCTATCCCTTCCCTCCAGCATATCTACCTCTCCTCCCAGTTTAGTGTCATCTGTAAACTTGCTGAGGGTGCAATCCACACCATCCTCCAGATCATTTATGAAGATATTGAACAAAACCGGCCCGAGGACTGACCCTTGTTGTTGTTAAAACCATAAAGGAAGCACAGAAAGCAAAGCTTTCTATTTGAATGTGCGCTTATCAAAATTCAGAGAGTAGGAAATCCTTAGAGTACCACTGCATGTATTTTTGTTCTCGTTACTCTACCCCCACCCGCCATGCACCCTATATGCCCAATTCTGTTCCATTACAGGAGAGTCACAGGACTTCATGAGAAAGGCAGCAAACGAATGCTGATTGTCCTCTGACCAAGGAGACTTTAGATCATGTTTTTAGAAATAAAATCTATGTTTGTTATTTCAAAATATGCAAAATTAAAGCTTTCCCTTCCCACCAATTTCTTAACATCAAACCTGCATGCCTTAGGCTGCACATTAGTCTCACTGAACCATTATTTTAAAGCACTAGGATGTTAACTCTTCTGCAGAATTTTAACATCCACTAAGTTCTATCAAAGATCTTGCCAGGCAGTCCTCTACTGGAGAGGAATGCAGATAAATGCAAAGGCAATTTATGAACCAATCTGTGGTGCAGGTTTGTTACAGGAATATTAATGCATTTAAAATCATCTATAATTCCCATTAGAGCTGCGTAAGGGGGATTCAGAACTCAATTAAAAATCTCTAAAGGTAAATTCCTGATTAGTCCAAGGCAATTGAATTTTCACCTTTCCCATTACTAGCTTATCTTCAGATATTTTTAGTAGAACGGTACGTGTCCCCAAATCCTTTGTAAATTCTCACAAGCAATTCAAAACCCAGAGCATTGGCTAATGAAGAGGAAAAAAGAAGAAACGAAAACGAAAAAGAAAAAGACTATAGTTGTGTGACATACTTGTCTGTGGGCGTCTCTGAGATAGGTATCATAACCTGTGCCCTCTACATGGTATGATGATTTGGCTTCTTCAGGTACTAGACAGAGAAAGCTAAAAAGGAACAAAAATACATTAATAAATAAATCTAGTCCCACAATGGCAGGACACTATTTTTTCATTATCAATACATGAGTGGTAGATAAAATAATGACCCATCTCTTCCAGTTGACAGAGGGGGTTACCCAATAACATTGTGTGAGGAAGAAGGGCTATGAAACGTACTGAAACATGTCTATCTATTTAACTACTGCCTGTGCTAATGAATTGTGGGCATAAGAGTTTGAATATCTAGCACTGAGTGTGAAGAAGCCAGTAGAGGGCTAGTGACTTCTGAAAGCAGGGAGGCAAAAGTGAAGTGGAGAATCATAACCAATTCCAAGGATTTGCTAAAGATCAGACTACATCCAGCTCAAAGCAGAGTTAGATGGAAAGTCTACTGGCAAATAAATCAAATAAAAGAAGGGATTTCATGTGAAAAGTTATTACTAATTGTTTTTAGTTAATAAATCATTAGTTTGTCAGTTTTCTGTGATGAAAGAACAGTTAAGAATTTACATGATTTGCAATAACATGTTCCTGTTACAAATATTGCTGACATTTATTGTGATACAAAAACTACCACCTTGGCAGTCACAGAATTATCATGAATATAGCACAAACAGGAAATGGTGGCTCTCACTACCCAGTTTCTGGACAGTTAGAGAAAATGTGGCTTAAAGATCTTGTATCCAATGTTCAGCTTTCCCTACAATCATGGAACTATCACTGACACCAATGGGAGTTCTGTGTACGGAGGGAGAGAGGAATACAGGAGTCTGAAATCTGCCATGTGGATCTTATTATGTAGGAAAAAAAGTTCATTCTTCCATCAAAGCACTGCAAATACCTGGAAAATTTCCATTCCGCTGATGAAAATATAAATGGGCAGTTTAGCAGATTGCTTTTTGTCTGTGCTCCAAACCATGTCCACCATAAACTGGATGCAACAGTATATGGGGGGAAAAACTATGTATTCAATTCCATATCCATTGGTCTCAGTCTGTTTCTTGCCTCTCACACGACTGATTATTTTTGGGTACGTAGGTAGGTCAGCACTAAAATACCAGTGCTCCCTCGCTAATATGTATTAACTGACCAAATACCATCTAACCTCAATTTTCATGTTAATGACTGGAAGAATTACAATCACTAAATAGTTTAGATCAGAGAGTCTGTCCTCTTGGACATGTTGCTGTCCAGTGTGCACAGCCAAATGTTATAGGGGCCAGAGGTGTGACATGGTCCCCAGTAAGCAATCGGTTACCTATAACTCAGCTTCTCCCTCCCCTTCCCTCAGGGGAAGGACTATGGTCAAGCCCTGTAAGAGAGGCTGCTTGAGAGATGAAGCCAAACAGAATGAATATCAATGAGAAGGGATAGCTTTACACTCAGATTCATAGATTCCAAGGCCAGAAGGGACCACTGTGATAATCTAGTCTGGCCTCCTGTATAACACAGGCCATATAACTTCCCCAAAGTAACTTCTTTTGAACTACTGCATATCTTTTTAAAAACGCATTTTGATTTAAAAATTGGCAGTCACGGAGAATCCACCACAACCCTTGGTAAATTACTGCAATGGTTAATAATCTTTATTGTAATACATTTACATCTTATTTCCAATCTGAATTTGTTTAGCTTCAACTTCCAGCCATTGGATCTTGTTATCCCTTTGTTTATTAGACTGAAGAGCCAATTATTAAATGTTTGTTTCCCATATAGGTACTTAAGATTTGATCAAGTCACATCTTAACCTTTTCTTTGTTAAGCGACATAGATAGAGCTCCTTAAACTTATCACTATAAGGCATGTTTCAGAGTAACAGCCATGTTAGTCTGTATTCGCAAAAAGAAAAGGAGTACTTGTGGCACCTTAGAGACTAACCAATTTATCTGAGCATGAGCTTTCGTGAGCTACAGCTCACTTCATCGGATGCATACTGTGGAAGCTGCAGAAGACATTATATACACACAGAGACCATGAAGGAGGTATTGTTTCATGGTCTCTGTGTGTATATAATGTCTTCTGCAGCTTCCACAGTATGCATCCGATGAAGTGAGCTGTAGCTCACGAAAGCTCATGCTCAAATAAATTGGTTAGTCTCTAAGGTGCCACAAGTACTCCTTTTCTTTTTACTATAAGGCATGTTTTCTAATCCTTTTATCATTCTTGCAGCTCTTCTCTGAACCCTCTCCAGAGACCAAAGACCTAGGATGGACCTCAGGCTGGAAAGGTTTTCTGTTCTCTTTTGGTTTATGTTGAACTATTTTATTTTCTTTCTATAAAACACTAACCGTTATGGAATAGCCTACTGAATGAAACAGTTTATTTCCGGTGCATCATTCCTCCAAGTTACACAGAACATCAGCACTATGCTAACTACATCCCTGATTTAAATTACACACACAAAACAGCTTTTTAAAATTATTTTTTCAACTCACCTATTTACAATTTTATGAACTTCAGTCTTCCCATCGTTTTTTGGATGTTCTGGGCTGATGGGAGGAGAAGCACTTAGCCACTCTTGATTCGACAATGTGTTATCCGGAGAAAGATCAGTAAATAACGGATCTTCTTCCAGGTCTCTGTAAGTTTACATTAGACAGAGACACCAGATAATTCATGGAATTTTAGGGAAGGCAGGAAGCCTTCTGAATCAAAGGCACATTCTCTATTTTTCTTCTCTGACCAGCCAGCACACATTCTAGACTATCACAATTTCAATACCACTTCACTGAATTATTATTATGCAGTATCAACATTTATAAATTGATGACTAACTTAAAAAAAGAGAGAGAGGCATAGTCTAGTGGTCTGAGCTGGAGCCAGGAACTTCCGGTTCTGGCTCTGATGCCGAATACCTCTGCATATCAAATCACTTAGGCCCAGATCCTCAAAGGTATTTAGTTCTAATTTCCATTGGTTTCAATGAAAGTTAGGAGCCTAAACACCTTTCAGGATCTGGGCCTTAATCTCTTTGACCCGATTTCCCGCCCTCTCATCCCACCTGTAAAAAGGGGATAATGCTTATATACCAAGCACAAAAGGGTGTTTGTAAGCTTCATGAAAAACTATGAAGCTTAAAGATACTGTGGCCCTGATTCAGCAAGATACTTAAGCATATGACTAACCTTAAGTATGTTAGCAACCCCACTGAAGTCAATGGAATTGCTTGTGTGCTTCAAGTTAAGCCTATGCAAATTGCTAAACCAGAACCTGTGTGTATTAGTATGTAAGAAAGACAAGTTTGCTAATTTACAATCATCTATCACTGTTCTAATCACATACATGAGCTGCTCATGGAGTAAACTGTGCAACAACTAATCTACATTGACTATGGTTAAATCTTTACAATGCTGTTAACACAAATGGCAAATGATGACAACTAAATGTCATCCACGTTCAATTTTATTTCAACTAGATAAAGGAAGAAAAACTGTCTTAAAGCTTTTTTTTTTAAAAAAATAAAAAGTGAAAGGTGTACTCAGCCATCGTGAAGTCCCTCACCGATACAACAGAAACACTTACACTGCTCCTGCTATCTGTCCATTCTCCACCACATCTTTATCTTCCTGACAGGGTGGTTTATATTCTGTGTAGTTTCTTTCTTCTAAATTTCTTAGAACCAAGTTGTAAAGAATGTGCTCATTAGGTTTTTGTAAAAGGTGCTCAAACATTCTTAAAGTCATTATGCTGATCTGCAACATAAAAAAAAATAAAGGATTAAAATAAATGCAAGCAGTGTTTCCTTAAACCACTGTTCTTAGCTTACTAAGAGTAGCTGTGTTTATGCATGATGGGAGATTGTTCTTTAATATTAGTCTTTCATATTACAGCCAAACTCAAATATCCTAGTCAGGAACTCAAATATCCTAGTCAGGACTGGATGATCATCATACTGGGTGATCTATTAATGTAGATGAAGAGACCACACAAAGGTCAGAAAGAATATACACATATACACATGACAACCTTTAACTTTTCTAAAGCATCAGATAGACAGAGTCCTGTAAAAGAGGAGAACTGTGCCAAATTAACAGTAACCCTGCCCAAAGAACTTACAATCGAACGCTTTAATTCTACAACCAGACCAACATGGGCAGGCCCCTGCACTTGTGTAGACCCAGATATAGGATCAAGGCCTAAAAACACTAGTGGATACAATACAGAATTGACACAGAGTGCCATGGGGATTTTATGGCTGGAATTATAGGCCGAAAATGTCAAACCAGGATGCCTAAAGTTAGACACCTAAAATAAAAGTGGCCTGATTTTCAACAATACTGAGCACCCGCATCTCCCACTGACTTCAGTAGGATCTGAGTGGTGTTCAGTATGTCTGATATTCAGTTCATTCATTTAGATGCCTAAATACAAATTTAAGTGCCTAATTTTTGGTGCCCTGGTTTGTAAGCTTTGGCTGCTGCATTTAAGTAGGTAGGTGAAATAGACATATAAAGACACAGATTCTTAGCTCAGGCAGGTTTGGGAGGTCTTTCTGAAGCAGAGGGCAGGGGCTTGGAGTATTTAAATTGAGAGGCTGCTCTAAGCATAAGGGGTGGTGTAAAACAGAAAGCACAAAGCCAGGACTGAAAAGGCTGACTCATCAAGCTGTTCCAAGTGGGAGCCTCACTGCAGTCAAAAGAAAAGGAGTACTTGTGGCACCTTAGAGACTAACCAATTTATTGGAGCATAAGCTTTCGTGAGCTACAGCTCACTTCATCGGATGCATAAAAGTGGAAAATGCAGTGAGGATGTTTTTATACACACAGACCATGAAAAAATGGGTGTTTATCACTTCAAAAGGTTTTCTCTCCCCACCCCACTCTCCTGCTGGTAATAGTTTATCTAAAGTGATCATTCTCCTTACAACGTGTATGATAATCAAGGTGGGCCATTGTGGGGTGGGGGGGAGAAAACCTTTTGAAGTGATAAACACCCATTTTTTCATGGTCTGTGTGTATAAAAACATCCTCACTGCATTTTCCACTTTTATGCATCCGATGAAGTGAGCTGTAGCTCACGAAAGCTTATGCTCCAATAAATTGGTTAGTCTCTAAGGTGCCACAAGTACTCCTTTTCTTTTTGCGAATACAGACTAACACGCTGCTACTCTGAAAACTGCAGTCAAGTGATTTCAAAATGGCTCTGCATAGAACAGCTTAAGGATCAGGGCATAAAAGGAATGACAGCACCTTCTTAGTCAGCACATTTGCACAGTGTATAGTCTCTGTCCTATCTGCTGACTTTAGTGACAAGAATACATTTTTACTACTTTTTATCTGTCCGCATTCCAGAACCTGCACAACTAAGGGAGAGAGGGGATGATGCATCATCAATACAACTACAAATTCAACTCCCCATGTAGGGGCCAGAATCTATCCTCAGTAACACGTGTACAAGCAACCCCAAACGGACATACATAGCTGCAAATAATGTTAAAATACAGCACAGAGAATCTGATGCTCTAGTCAGAGTCAACACCGAGTTTCACCTCCCAAGGGAAGTTCTGTAGGGCTGGCAGTTAGAACCCTCCCACCCGCCATCTTTTTACCTGTAAAACTCAGCTAGAAGTGACTGACACACAATAAACATGGGACCTCAAAATGCCATTTTTGCAGTCACTTTTCACAGCAGAGCAGCATTTTAGACACATTGACATGACGATTTCTCACCTCATCAGAAATATGGTCACAGTGCTCGATTAACCTGTGTCGCAATGGATGTCTGTTGATGTCTGTCAGGGTTTCTGGCTCCCTGTGTCCTCCAAGTATAAAGCCAACCATTTCTTGCAGCAACACATCTGAAGTGACTTGACGGACAATACGATGCAACAGTGCTGTTGATGTAAGGATCCCAATCTCTGAACTGAATAAGAAGTTTAATGTTAGCTACTGGATTCCAACTGAAAATATCAACTTAACTTGTTTTCTATCCAGCTGTTCCACATGCGAAGAGACTACTCACGTTTGCATCAGCTGGGGTTCCATGACACCAACAAAAAATCGTTCCCGTACAGATCTTGCCATAGCAACAGCAGTAGTCTAAAACACAGGCCACAAAATGTTATCCTTTCAAACTCCAGAGATGTGGAACAATATTATTTGCCAAACTAGTTTTGGATTACCCATATTTATTCCAGAAAACATTTCAAACCTTTTGTGCTTCTTTAATAAGTTGATCACAGTAGTCAAACCAGGAGAGAAATGAAATCAAGGCTCTTTTCCCTGGAAAAGCAGATGCATCTTCTTTGTGGCTATATGAATCCAAACTGGAGGACACAAGAGCAAATATATATATTTAGTTTAGATACCTTTAAAGAACACTGGGCCCAATATTACTCCCACTGAATTCAATGGCAACATTCTCCATCTGCTTTAATGGGAGCAGGAGTGCAATTAGAGAGAAAAGAGGGAATATTAACAGTTTTCCTGCTGGTCTTCCACAAATCCTGCAGTGCTATCATTACCAGTCCATTGATTTCAACGGCATGCTAAAGTATACTTGGTATGGCCAGCAGAAGAATTCTACATGGATGGACCTAGAATGTTTTAACAGGTTTTTAAGTCAGAAGGGTCACCTAATCTCACCTCCCAAGTAACAGAGGCCATAGAAATTGACCTAGTCATTCCTGAGGTAGTGGGATTATTCTTCCCTAATACATAAGTGAACACTGCCAAGCCCACTCCATAGTTTGGGGCTGAACTAGAGCATATTTTTTTCAAAAACAGTCAATCTCAATCTGAAGTCTCCAAGTGATGATGGATTCACCACATCTCTTGGTAAGTTGTTCTAACAGTGGATTACCCTATTAAAAATTGCATCTTATTTTCAATTTGATTTTTAGTTACTTCTATTTCCAGCCACTGGATCTTATATCACCTTTAGCTGCTAAAGAACTTTTTAAAATCAGATATATCATTCCTGTGTAGAAACTTAAGACCACGATCAAGTACTGGGACCAAGACAGTATGCTGGGGCAGGGTACGGGGAAGTAAATTCCAAAGTAAAAAGTATTTTTAGAGTCTAACGTACAAGTAGTTAGAACAACAGGCTTACTATCGTTTGCCCCATGTTGATGAGTTATATAATAATTGTATTTGCCCTCTTGACTTTTACTACCAAAATGTTAAAACCGTCCTTCATCAGATACTTCCTGTTTCTCTTGGATCCGTGTGCTCACTGAACGCACCAAAAAGTTTGTCTACTAATTTCCTATGTCCTTGACATTCAAAAAGGAAAATAATCCAAGGCCTGATTCTGCAGTTATACCACAGACAGATCTCTAATCTAATTCAATGGGAGAGCTGCTCTCAAATGACTGACTGTGCATGGACTGGCAGCCGAATCTGCCCATAACTCAATAATCACTGCAATGTATGTCTCAAGTCTTAAGAGTACTACTATATTGTATCTGGATTCTGTTAATGAAACTGCTTGCATGGTGCCTTATCTGTACTAGAGGTCTTAGCTAATGGCAGAAATTTAGTTTCAGTATGTGGTACAAAGTTATCTGAAATATTAAAAACAGAAACAATATTCTTACCCCCAGTTAATTGCCTCAACCGATTCAATATCTAATGGATCCACGGACAGAGGCAGGGCTTTGTAGAGTGTGGTGAGCCTGTCCGTCAGCAATTCACATAAGCAAGTGCTCTGAGTCAAGCACTTGGCTGCTGCTGGCTCTGGCAAACTCACTAAGAGCATGAGGCCTTCACATGCCTTTACTGCTACTCGACCATCCTGTCAAACAGACATGGAAGAGTTAAATAAATCAGGAACGATATTTATTTGAAATCAAACACCAGAAACCAAAGGATCTTTGAAACAGAATCAAAAAGGGACTGAGTGGATTCTTGATGTTCCGTGTTCAGAAATTAGAACAGATATTTCTACTAAATTTCTTTTAGAATCTTTCTTTTGAAGAGGGTTATTGACATGGTAAGCATAACATTCAAGTTTATACAACCAGTGCTAAAGAGTATACACTGGCTTGGGCCTAATCTAATGTAAAACATCACTTTACAACTATGGGGTATGTAAAGTTTTCTGCTCTTGATACCATTACAGTAAACAGGGCCTTACTTATTCAGTTCCCCTTGAAGTTAATTCTAAATGATCCCTTTGAATTCAGCAGGACTTGAATCAGACCCATAGTGGTTGTTTTGACAAGAAATCAAGTTCACAGACAGAATCAGGTCTACTGAAGCTTTTACAAAAAGTGTGTTTGGTTTATTATTTTGGTTTAATTGACGCTATATAAAGTAGCCCTTTCTTCCATTTTCCATATTCTTTTGTGATATAATTAAACCACTCAACTTGCTTTGGAAGCATACAACATCCTTAAACTAGTTGATCCCAATGAATATCAGAGATTGCAGTCAATTCATTTTCTAGAATTTTTTGTTTTGTTTTCACCTGGAAATTTGCAAAAGAAATGGTCTACCAAAAAAAGCTATCTGATTTCTTAAGCATTAAATGATATATATACACACACACATATCTATTGTAAATGACTCCCTTCCAGCAACATCCAAAACACTTTACTCATTTTACCACACTGAGTAGAATCGAAAATGACTCACTGGGCTTTTTGTGAGATTTAGCAAAGAATTCACTAAATTATAGTCTTGGTTTAGACGAATAGCTGAGGCCTCAGGTGATGAAGTGACATTTAGTTCATCCAGACTTGTGGATAGATCATCTTCCTTCTCTATTTGCTCCGCTCCAGCAGCATTAGATATTTCTTCAGGTTGAACGGACTGCCCAATGTCTGTCATCAACGAATCCTGGCCTTTTAGCATGTCTTCTGTAATTACACTTGCTGATCCTTTGGAAGCCAATGCTTTTAACTTGTTCTGAAAAGCATTACATTAGGACAGGAGATTATACTGATCAAAATGCTGTTTGCCCTAAAGCGGAAATTTACGAAAATAAAGGTTTATGTAACACATACATCAAGTACAGCAGAACCTCAGAGTTACGAGCACCTCGGGAATGGAGGCTGTTCATAATTCCGAAATGTTCATAACTCTGAACAAAACATTATGATTGTTCTTTCAAAAATTTACAGCTTTGAAACTTTACTATTCAGAAGAAAATGCTGCTTTGAACCATCTTAATTTAAATGAAACAAAGCACAGAGACAGTTTCCTTACCTTGTCAAATCTTTTTTTTTTTTTAAACTTTCCCTTTATTGTTTTAGTACTTTACATTTAACATAGTGCTGTACTGTATTTCAGTTTTTTTCTTTTTGTCTCTGCTGCTGCCCAATTGCATACTTCCACTTCCAAATGAACTGTGTGGTTGAATGATCAGCTTGTAACTGTGGGGATCGTAACTCTGAGGTTCTACTGTAGCTCTTTACAAGGTTGGATGTATTAGTTGTGTAGTATATTATGGGTGCAGAAGCATCTGAATATTTAAATTTAACACATTTTGTACTTTATCAAAATTTCTCCCAAACTCTATACCAAACCATTTTAAGGCTGCTTCTGTGTTAGTTTGTCCAAGACAAATGAAAAGAGATGGTCTTGTTCTTTATATCAAACAACTGAAATGGATACTATTTGATTTGTCCAATCTCCAATATGAATTTCGCATTTACTTTATGCAGGCAACTTTTGACACTAGCACATGGTTTTCAGGTCAAGACCTCAATCCATTTTATCTCTGTGACTATGGAAACACCATTTCCGATTCCAATCAGAAAATGAAATTGATTCTTCACTTGTAGAGAGATTTTGCCTTCAAAGTAAAAAAAAAAGCCTCTCTAAGACTTGTGAGCTACTCTCAAGTGATATTTTTTTTCTGTTTGTATTTTTTAAAGATATCTAGTAGATTTCATAGAGGGGAAGGAGTGGGTGCCAAGTTATCACTGGACACCTAGTACTCATACAACACTTTCTTGAGAGTTGTAGGACATTTGCTTTGTTACCTTGAAAGAATGTGACCCAGCCTTCTTTCTATAAATCTGTTTTGTACAAATAAAAGATATATTTACATTAGTGTTCTACAAGACCGAGTGAGAGATTGGTTGTGGGGTAAGGATTCTCTGTTTTTCTGGCACAGACCTAGATGAGTAAATACTGTATTAGACTCATACACTGGACTTCATCTTAAGACCAATTTTTCAAGTGATCACAGTAATAAGATTATAGATCCTATGACATTTATGATAAGGCCACAGTTATTTCAAATATTGCACAAGCATTAAACATTTAAAAGAGTCACCAGTTGGGTTACCAGCTTTTAGTACACACAAACCAGGAGGAAATAAATACACAACAGTCAGACAGCAAACTACAAAAATTCTCTGAACACTTGCCTAGATGATGTGCATTCTTTGTGGAGACACTGTTCTGCATTGCTACTGTGCACGAATATACTGAAGTCCATGGGGAGGTAACCCAGGGATCACAATTTATAGTCTACTCCATGGTCCAACAGAAGTATGATTTGGGGGTATGTTGGAAAGATTATGGTTTCAGAGAACATAAAATTGTCTTTTCTACAAGTAGGTCTTTTTTCTACACTGCGAAAGGCCTAAGGATGCAAAGCAATCAGTATGTTAATATACATTATCCTTAAAACTGAAATTACTGAACCTCCTAGGGTCTATTTCTTGTTGTCTATAAATGGGAAGTGCCTGTATCAAGAACAATAACTCCTGTATGAGAAAGCTTGAATTCCACAAGTGAACCCTTTGAGTGATGTGCTATGTTCAAACTCAGTTATTTCTGATAGGTGCAGGTAATGTCAGCCTCTGTACATCAGAACACATGCATTCAGAGTTTCTGTGTATATTTAAGTTTGCATGTGTCTAGTCATGCAGTTCTGCAGTCTAGCTGCTCACCTGCCTCCTGCAGGAGTAGAGGACAAGATCCTGAATCACCTAATAAAAAAGGTTACATAAAATACATATTCAATGCTTTCTACAAAGCTCTCCTCTGAGTGACCTGATCAGAAAACCCAGTAGAGAGTAGGCAATATAAAAATACATTTGTACATTTTCATGACGTAGATAAACACTGGGGGGTCAAATTCTGCTGAGAGTGGTGCAACTTCACTTTATCATTAAGTGACTTCACAGCTTGTTAGCTTGCAGTAACCAAAGGGGTAGGGAATACTGAAAATATAATGTAATGTCATACACTGATGGTAGAGCCTCACTTTGAATATTGTATTCAATTTTGGTCACTCCACCACCACCCAAACAGATACAGCAGAAATAGAAAAGTTCCAGAGAAGGGAAGTGGAAATGATCAACAGTATGGAAAACCTTCCATATCAGGAGAGATTACAAAGGTAAGGACTATTTAGAAAGGAAATGATTAAGAGGGGACATGACAGAGGTTTATAAAATAATGAATGAGACAGAAAAGGTAAATTAGCCATTTCTATGTATCCTCTCAATACAGAAACAAGGGGACACTCAATAAATTAAGTGGTAACGAATTTAAAGCTGACGAAAAGAAACTCTTTTACACCACACACATATAGCATGAGGAACTCACTGCCACAAGATCTAAGTAGGATTCAAAAATGGCTTACAGAAGGTTACTTCAACTGCCATTCACCTAGCAAATTTCTTTTCCCAAGAGATGTAGCTATGCAATTAGTCCCTGATCCTAATGCTTGTTAAGCAACACAGCTGAAAACTTCTGTAATAGAATGACTAATTCGCTAGAGAACAACTGAAAAAAAGCCGATAGTTTAAACAGAGAATCAAGTAGGTGCCTGCTGGGTTTTTTTTCAACTTTAGAAGTAAACGAGATACAGCACAGCTCCACAAACAAACTTCCAGCAAGATGCTATATTTAGATATACCTGCAGGTACAGTTTTGGAGTGATGCACCAGAGTTTCAGCTATAAATTATGTCTGTGTTAATGGAATTTGCAAGATAAGTATCAGATGGCATACTGGGAATTTACCCTCTTAGGTCTTCCAAGGTCTGAGACAGATATCAAGTTACAAATTAGAGCCTCTGAAAGGCTAGGGGCATGGACTGGCAGAATCAACAAACTCTGTATTCCAGCTAAATGAATCTAAAATGTCCTGTGTGAAAATAATTCTCCTCTAGAAGTTGTGAAGAGGACTGCCATGGGCTACTATGATTAGAAACACTGGAGCTTCCAATAATCTCTTAAGGCTTGGCCTGAGCTCTAAGACAAAACTCAGTGATTCTAGAACTCTCTTTTAAATTCAGTAGTATCCTGAAGTTTCCAAATCTTCCTGCTGTTAAACTTTCTAATTCTGATGTCAGTCAACACTGTGGCTATTCAGGCTAGCATTCCAGACCACATGCATCACTACCAACTAAGGGCCCAATCCCCCAAGGCCCTCAGCATTTTGCAAGGTGCATTCAAAGCCTCATGGGATAGTCACTTATTCTCCCATGACCTGAGGCAAAGAACAAAGCAAGAAGTCCAATTTTACTCCTGAATGCAGGACTCCCATGTTACATTCACGACATTGTTACTTCCCCACTGACTGACTAAGGCCTGGTCTACACTAGGGGAGGAAATCGATCTAAGTTACGCAACTTCAGCTACGTGAACTTCAGCAGTCGACGTACTTAGATCTACTCACCGCAGTGTCTTCACTGCAGCGAGTCGACAGCTGACACTCCCCCATCGACTCTGCCTGCGCCTCTCGCTCCGGTGGAGTACTGGAGTCGACGGGAGAGCGCTCGGTGGTTGATTTATCGTGTCTACACTAGATGCGATAAATCGACCCCTGCTCGGCAATCCTGCGGGTAATGTAGACAAGTCCTAAGATGCTGGTTTTCTAATTTGGAAAGTGCCCTCTAATGGTTGCATTAGGCATAGTTTCAAGCAGAAAAATATGTCAGCTCTGAATGAAGATGCGGAACAAAAGAATGAGACTGTTTCTCTAATAGAAAATAAAAATAAAAGAAAATCCCTTGAATACTTTAAAGAAAATGACACTCAGTTAATTGAAAGCAGCCAGTGCAGCACCAATCTGCTTCTCAGGAATTTTTTGGCTGTAATATACCAGTTTTGAAATATACTTGTAAACATACCTCAAGAAAGAAGTTGACCAGGTATGGATCCTGTTTCAGCTTTGCACATACTATGCAGAGAAACTGAATTTCTTCATTTTCTGTTGGTGCTGTTAGAACTTCACCGCAAAGTCTGATTAATTTCTGTGGGTGGGGTGAAAAAAAGTAGACAATTAAAAGTGGAAGAAACCCAGTAGCCTATTGGTAGGCACTCTAGGCTGAATTCTCTTCTCAAAGCGGTTCTCTGATGACATTAAGGTACATTGACTTCAACAGAGTTACTCCAGATTTACACCGGTATACATGAGATATTATTATTTACTGCTTGCACTGCAGTAACACTCAGAGGTCCCAATCAGTAATTTGTTATTGCACTGGGGGATTAAAAACAAAACAAAAAACCCCAGACAGAAACCCCACGCAAGAGAGAAACCATTACATTTGACATCCAAAAAGCTTGTCATATACAAATAAATGTTTGTTTGAAACTTGAACCGTACCTGCACTGGTTTATATACATTTATATGTGGGAGAAGAGGTTGTCGAATTCTTCCTAGAAGTTTGGTATAGAAAGACAAAACTTGCTGTTTCATTCCGGGAGGACACTAGACCACAACAGAAATAGAACAACAATGAAATAAACAACATACAAGCTGATCATCCAAAACAGCTGAGATTAAATTGAAATAAGATTAACATCCTTTTGAACAGCTTTATCATAAATAAACAGATCAATTTAAATAGTTGATCCAAAACAACTGAAAATATTAGGTCTTGCTAACTATACATGCTTTATTTTATTAAAAAAACCACGCCCTTTACATTAATTGAATGCATGCTTTTAAAATATATTTATTTTCACAAAACTTGATATTTTTAACATCTAAGAGCCTATGCCTAGCCAACTCAGTTGTATAACAGAACACAGAGAGTGGGTTGTGGGAAAGTTTATGCCACTACAGAAGCCCAACATCATATATCAACAACTTAGGTACAGCTCTACTGCAAGTAAAATCATCACACTTAACACACCACTTAGGGTTTGTCTACATGAGAGGATTTTTTTAAAATTTGAGTTAACTGACTGCTAGTTAGATTGAATTACCTAGCACTCTTGTACATGCTAATCTGGACACTCCACAAATGTTTGTTCCAGGACAAAAATGCCTGTAATCTACCCAAGGGCTCAGCCTAAAGTAAATCCCTAATATTTGTGGTGTATTCATAGTAGCTTGTCCAAGCATGTTAACTTTAGTTAGTTAACAGACAATCAATTAACCTGAGTTAAAAAAGTCTAGTGGAGCCATACCGTGATGGTAGAATAATGTAATAAGCCTAAGGGTATGTCTACATAGCAGCTGAGAGGTGTGATTTGCAGCTTGGATTTAGACATACATGCACTAGCTCTGCTCAAGCTAGTGCCTAAAAACAGCAGTGTGGCCATGGAGCTTAGATTAGCCACCTCAGTATGTACACAGGAGGTCAGGCAGGATTGTATTCAGATGGCTACTATGAGCTGCTGTGGCTACACTGCTATTTGTGGGTGCTAGCTCAAACAGAGCTAGCATGTGTATGTCTACCCAAGATGGGAATTACTCCTCCCAGCTGCTGTGTAGACATACCATAGGTCAGAACAAAGTGAGAATATTTCCTAACTGGAGTTAACTGCAACACCCTGCACACATTGAACGACGTATTTATTTCAGGTGTACTGAATCACAGAACTGTAGGGGCTGAAAGGGACCTCAAAAGGTCAACTAGTCCACACATGGTAAAGTATGAATGGTAATTCACAAATGGTAAAGTATAAATGACATGCTGTCCAAGAATCACTTGTGCAGACATATTTTTGTAAATGTAATGACTTCTCTTGACTCTTAAAAGCACTTTGCCAGTTTTGCATTTCACACAGCTCAACTGCATCATGTTTTCCTCACGGAGTTTGTAGTTGTATCAAACCAACTATATTTCTAATAAATACATTGCTAATTAAATACCCCAGCCATGTTATGTATTATGGCACCTCATTAACCAGGCTGCAAGACAGATGCCACGTTGATAGGAATATTGGGAGAAAGGTGCTCCCAGAAGGAAGAGATTGCTGTCCCACAGGCTCAGAGAAACTGAAAACTATCTTTACACATAAGAACCAACCAGACAAGACAAGAAACATCAAGTGAATGTGTGAAAGATGCAAGACTGACAACCCTGGAGAATGAAGTACTCTGTTTATCCTCAGAACAGGCAGCAGGAGTGAAAGCTCTTACACTGCCCAACTGATGGACTTCCACCATGACATGAAGGTACTACCATGAGGGATGAAAGAGTAATTGAGTCTCCATGATCCAGTCAATCCTTGGCCTTTCAGTGGATAAGGCTGCCAAGAATGGCACCAACAGTGGCGGTGGCAGTTTTGAGGACATTTCCTGTTCCTGGGAAATGGACTGAGGTCCCAAAACAAACTTCACACAGGCCACAGAATAGCCATGAAAACTTAACACCAAGTGGTCACTACTGACCTGGGCTAGATTTGTACCAGTGACATAGATGTGAAAGGCTCTAAGGTGACTAGAGTATGTAAAAGATGAAACTGTACAAACATTAATTAAAGTACTAATTATGTGCTATCACCATCTAACTGATAGTCCTGAGCCATCCAGTTCTCTACAGTTAAAACAAAACATTGGTCCCATGCAATTCAGAACTTTACGAAGTTGAAAAGGCTTTTTAATATATAGGGCCAAGCTGCCAATTGCAGTATAGCACGACTCAGAATGGGGCATAGAGCACAGGTGGCTTTACTCACCTTTCGGTCCCCCACACCCTACCAGTTGTGGGGGCTGTAAGCCATCAAACTAGACTGGCACAAATTAGAGTAGACTCAGGGCTGGTTTATCTCATGCTACATCCCCAAAGGGGCTGTTCCACCAGCCAGGACTGTGAGAGCTCCTTGTGCTCTGGTTGCACACCCTGTGCTGGGGAGGGGACCACAGAGGTGGGAATAGTTTGGGAAAACCTGAGGTGGTGCGTTAAGGCAGCTTTAAATCCCCTTTGCACCACCGGAGCAGAGCAAAGAGGACTTGAGATGCCATATGGAATCTCACCCATACCTCTCTCTGCTTTATTAAGTTATCTAAAGAGCACAGTGCCCAAGAGACTGTTTTATGGAGGGTAATTTGAATGTCTTTTGCAGCTCAGAGCACTAAATCAGGGACAGCATGCTTCTGTAATCTACACAACTGTTTTCAGAAAAACAAACAACAAAACTTAATAAAGCATTTGTCACCCAAGCAAAATGCTGTACAAAGGAGAGTGAGTATTATTATCCCCATATACAGGTGGGAAAACTCAGGCAGAAAGCCAAAGTGACTTCTTGCTCAAGGTCACATAGTCAAGGTTTCCCATCTCCCAGGTCCTGTGCTCTAACCAATGGACCATACTACTTCACTTTGGCCGACTTGAATGACCACTCATTTGCTCATGTTACTTTGGAACTCCAGCAACATTCTTAGGTAATGTGAAACAAACGATCATCAGCAAGATTTCATAGAGTTTACGGGTCTTATCCTGCCAGGTGTCGACCATCCTCAACTGACATAATTCTAATGGGACTGAAGGTCCTAAGTACCTCAAAGGATGAGGCTCTTGCCCACCGCCTGAGATGTACTTACATCAGCTTTCCCTAGTGTGTACAATGTCTCCAAGATCTTGTGATGTAGCAAATATTCCATACAAGGCCCTGTCTCTCCCGATTCCCTCTCATTTTCTTCTTGAACTAGAATATCCAACATCTGCTCCAGGTGAGAAGGAATGTTGGTATCAGTCACAGGAGCTTTGTCATCTAAATAAAAAATATTCAATTAAAATGATAAAAATAAAAACCAAATTTTCCTTTTCCTTTGAGTTCAATTATAAACCTTTGGTTTAAAACATGGCCATTTTTCAAAATAACTATTAAAAGAGCCCTCTGAAAAAATTGTTACAACATAGCCAGTGAGCGGTAAAGAGAGTATTAACTGGATAATTCACATCTACATAAATATGCTGGCCCATATTTTCAGAAGGGAAACAGAGATTTTGAATGCCTAACCTGAGACACCTTAAAGGGGCCTGATTTTGCCAGAGGGTTGAGCATATGCCTCTGAAAATCAGGTCTCTTTAACGTATCTCAACATAGATACAAAGCATTACTGGTCACTTTTGAAAATGTGGACTACTAGATACTAGAGAAGTTTAACCTTAATGTGAAAAAAAAAAAAGTGTGGAATACTAAATTTCTGAGACTGTACTTGTCAGATGGTCCCAAAACAATCCAAGACTGGAATCTGTGGACAGCATCCAGAATCTACTTCACTTCCACTTGAACAATTCCTTCAAGAGTGAGAGACAGAGAGAAGCCTATTTTTTTTAATCTCACAAATAATGTATATCCAAACTTCAGGCTCAGTTCAATTTTTTAAAAAAATTCTTAAGTATGACTATTAAATCGTCTTTGTTAAGACTGTGTATTGTTTTATTCAAATTTCAGAGTACAGTTCAGCTCATAGATCGCTATAAAGGAAAAGAGCCAGATTTTGATCTCAAAAAGAAAAGGAGTATTTGTGGCACCTTAGAGACTAACCAATTTATTTGAGCATAAGCTTTCATGAGCTACAGAGAGAGAGAACTACAAAGTCTCTAAGGTGCCACAAGTACTCCTTTTCTTTTTGCAAATACAGACTAACACGGCTGTTACTCTGAATTTTGATCTCAGTTACACTGAAGGCCATGGAGTTACTTTGAATTTGCACCAGTGTAACTGAGAACAGGCATTAACCCAAGGTGTTGTATGGCACTGGTGTGTTTCTAGGAATTTAGAAACAAATTTTTATTTTGCCATATTTTAATTGAACAACTAACGCAATGTGGAATTAGTCATTTCTTCTTATGCAATAACTTTAAAATACTGTAACGGTCATTTGAATGCAAAAGGAAACAAGGTCACAGAAGAGAATTGCCGTATCAGGGCAATTTCAGTTTTCTCTCTGTCACCAGTTAGCTTAGACTGACTTGTTGAAGTAAGGCTTCTAAGACCTAATCCTGCTCCCACTGAAGTAAAGGTAAAATTTCCATTGATTTCAAAGGTAGCATATCCAAACACACAGTTTTCAAGATCTTTTTGCAGATTTTCATTTGGGGGAAGGTGGTCGTGAGGGAGAGGTAGCAGCAAGAATGGAAGCTTGGGTTTTTGCAAATAAATATTTAGTACAGAAGCCAAAGCTGAATTTATTTTTATTTTGCACCACACATGCTTATATGTCAGTTTGAGTACATATTGATTTAAACAAGAAATCAGAAGTCCTGAGGTTGTGAACACAACATTCAATAGCCACTCTAATAGGCATGCAGAGATAAGAGTACATAGGGCATGGTGATATTTGTCTTTAAAGACAACAGACTAGAACAAGTGATTAGGAGGACAATTATTTATGTATTTGTTGGAATGGTGGAAATGTGATTTACATTAAGCAAATACGGCCATAATTCAACTGAAGAGCCAGCTTTTAATTAAATGAAGAAGAGCAGAAGGCAGACACTAGAGTTTTAATTAACTTTGGTTTGATTCTGTCAAACATGGATGAAATCTGTAAGAACTTTCACAGTTGCAGTCTCAAAATACCTTAAGGAGAGACACAATCTGAGAAAAAAATTTAAAAAGATAAAATACAGAAAGATGCCCAGTACTGAGCATTGTATGAAAGTCTGACTGGCTTCAGAAATGATTGTTCAAGTGTACATGACTGCAAAGTGATTTTGTGAAGACGTGGTAAAACCTTGGAAAGAAAAGGAAAAGAGGCAATGCAACAGAAATGAGAAGGGTTATCAGAAGGATTACATTTCTGCAGATGTGTGTTTAGAGTGAACTGAACAGGTGAAGCCAGAAATTAGGTCTGACCTTAAAAGGTACAATTCTCAACAAGGTGCACAGGGAATGAGGCATTACATCCGCTGTTGTTCACCCTCTATCAAGGTGCTTTGTCAAAGGTAAATCAAAGATAAAGGATATTTTAAAACAAATGTTTTTTGTTACTTTGGAAAAAGAAAGAGGAACTTACTTAATGAAAACAGTTTGGCTATTTCCCAATCTTCGCTTTTAAACAGCACCGAGGTAGTTCCAGTTTGCCTCTTTCCATAGTGAAGATGCAAAAAAAAAAAAAAAAAAAAAAAAGTTCTCTTACCTGAGGTCTCTATATAATAATGGGTAATTGCTTTCCAGTGGTAAACAAAATCTTCTTGTAACGGAAGGGATGGCGCAAGCTATGGAAACAAAACAAAACAAAAAACCTAAGTGGTAAGAAATGATCAAAATATATTTCCTGCAGGACTGAAGGAGACTCTATCCTTAATCCCTAAGCAGTGGCTCTAAAATTGTTCATACATGGACCACATCTTATTAGTGAGATTGTCTCATAAACACCTGTACACCCATTTGTGATTATACAACATACTTCGGCAACTAAAGGAATTGCTCACATAGGAAAGTACTTCCCAACAATTTTATATATAAGTGTTTCGTCCTTTAAGAAGAAAGTTAATCACACTCCTTTGCTTCTGCTCTTCATATCATCTCCCCTTCCCACTCTCTCCCTCTGCTCCCCTGCTTACACTGGCCAGCTGCTTCCCTCATTTCTCCCCAGGACATTCCTCTCTCATTCAGCTCCAGCCCCTGAAAGAGGTCCCCCTTTCATTTACAGGATGACGACTCCTTCTGGTTTCCAGCTGTTTTTATAGCCTTCCTGGCTCTTCTTTGGAATTCAGAGACTGGACAGTTCAAAAGAGCAGCTGAAGACAAGGGAAGCCAGTATCATGGCCACCCAGCTCTCTATGGATTGCCAATAATTGCTCAGTGGAGCACAGCCGGTGGGCCCAAACATAAGACATGGCATTCACAGCTATTCACAACTGGAATAGAACCTCCTATAACAAAAATCTCAAGACCTTCAATGTATCAAACTTGGGCTCTATTTAATTATATTTTATTTCATTACACAGAATTCTTCTTAGGAAGGAGCGCCAGAACAATTCACCCACACACTGCTGAAATGAAATGCAGCCACTCCAGAGGCCAGGATGCAGCAGCCAGCTGGATAATCACTGGGTAGAATGCTGCACAATAATAGGAGGAAAGGTCATCCTTACTGGAAAGGACCAAACTCCATGGAGCTCAGTATATTCCTCTTAGAAGACTCAAGGGCTGTCACTCCAGTGGGATTTGGAATCTGTGATTCTTCATGTCTAGATATTTCAAATTTGAGCCTTCAAACCATAAATCATTGCTTCCAATTTCCCCCTTTAGGGGCTTGAGTCGCCTCAAATCCCAATAAGCCAATGGGAATGGAGGGCTCTCAAACCTTTGCATACCCTTGAAAATTTTATACATCCAACATTTTTCTCTAGTTAATGAAGTTTACATTTATCTTGGCTAAAAACACAAAATCCAATATATGAACAGCACATCATGTGCCGAAGGAAAGAGGAGTTCTTAATATTACTGACCTTTTGTACACAAGGCTTTGAAATGAAAGACATTCAGAAGTAACTGTGCATGGTGGCTAACAGGATCAGCGTTAGGACACTCACTCCCAAATGTCAACTAAGCAATCGAATATACACACCATTTATCCATTCCCTGCTATCTGACTGCTCTTCTGTTCCCCCAAGGCTATTCTGGGCACTGACATTACATTTTACCTCATAACATTTTAGTGCACCAAATGTCATGAGGCAAAAAAAAAAGGCATCTGAAAGTCTTTCATTGAGCAGAATATTTATTTTACTATACATCTTGTTTGGTTACTGCAAAACAGAGAAGTAGCTGAAGATACTGGACAGATCTTTACATATCAGGCTTTGTTTTCCTTGCTGGCCAGGGATGGGTGGCTGAAGCCATTATTGCCATCAATTTGTACTGGTTTCTATAATAATATATAATCAGAACTAAATTTTGCTTCATAAATGGCTGCAGAGAGCATTTCTTAGGGATAAAGGGCTTTTCCTCATGGCTTTTCAGCACACATTATTTTCAAAAGTAACGCTAAAATAGACTATATTAAAAATTCACCCTTGACTGATGTGATTTTGCTCTCCACTTCTATTTTAGCCTCATCTGTTTCTAGGTGAATTCAGTGTTTCCGAAAGCCAGTGCCAGACTGAGGATTTCAATTTCCAGCACTGACAATAATTTATCCACAGAGAGAGCAGCAGCAGTCACAAGCTTCCCAGACATTGTCTCTCCCCCAACAAATTGCCTCAATACAGCCCTCAAGGGACTGCTCTTAGAGGTGAAAAGGTAATTCAGGGTTAGATCCTGCTGTTCTTACTCAATTAAAATTCTTATTGGCCTCACTGAGTTTTGCTGATTGAGGACTGCAGGATTGCTTCCTCAGCCTACATCAAATGTGGGCAAACTACGGCCCGTGGGACCCTCCTGCCCAGCCCCTGAGCTCCCATCCCGGGAGGCTAGCCCCCGGCCCCTCCCCCGCAGCCTCAGCTCACTGCGCTGCTGGCACAATGCTCTGGGAGGCGGGGTGAGCTCCTGGGGCAGCGCAGCTGCAGAGCCCAGCCTGACCCGGTGCTCTGTGGTGCGCGTTGTGTGGCTGGCTCCAGCCGGGAGGCGCGGCTGTAACGCCGCCAGCCACCAGTGCTCCAGGCAGCACGGTAAGGGGGCAGGGAGCAGGGGGGTTGGATAGAGGGCAGGGGAGTTTGGGGTGGTGGTCAGGGGGCGGGGGTGTGGACAGGGGTCAGGGTGGGCAGAGGGCGGGGAACAGGGGGGTTGAATGGGGGCAGGGGTCCCAGGAGGGCAGTCAGGAAGGAGGGGGGGGGTTGGATGGGGCAGTGGGGGACAGTCAGGGGCAGGGGTTCCAGGGGCAGTCGGGGACAGGGAGCAGGGGTGGTTGGATGGGGCAGGAGTCCTGGGGCGGCAGACAGGAATGAGAGGAGGGATTGGATGGGGTAGCGGGGACCAGTCAGGGGCAGGGGTTCCAGTGGCGCTGAGGTTCCAGGGGGGTTGGATGGGGCAGGAGTCCCGGGGGGGGGCCGTCAGGGAGTGAGAAGCAGGGGGGCAGGGGCCAGGCCACGCCTGGCTGTTTGGGGAGGCACAGCCCCCCCTAACCGGCCATCCATACAATTTCCAAAACCTGATGCGGCCCTCAGGCCAAAAAGTTTGCCCGCCCTGGCCTACATGCTCCTGAAATCCCTGAAAAATGGTTTAATCTTATAAAATATAAGAGACTGAGAGGAAGAAAAACAACAGGCTGAGTAGGAAAGGAGGGTAGTTGATGGAGTGAAACTCCTCTACTAACTAATTACTTCTTCAGAGGAAGACAGCAAACTGAAGGAAAGTACTTTTTAAAGTTTTAGATTTTTCTTCTCTTAGGCTAGAGAGGATTTAGTGCTGGTGAAAAGTGCCTCAAGGACAGCCCTAGACCAAGGGCTCGTCTACATAATTTTTTTTTTACCCCTGGTATAACCTAGGGCAGAGGTGCGCAAACTACGGCCCGCGGGCCACATCCAGCCCACGGGACCCTCCTGCCCAGGCCCTGAGCTCCTGGCCCTCCCCCGCAGCCTCAGCTCACTGCGCCGCCAGTGCAATGCTCCGGGCAGCGGGGCTGCGAACTCTTGCCGGGCAGCGCAGCTGCAGAGCCGCGGCCTAACCCAGTGCTCTGTGCTGCGCGGTGGCGTGGCTGGCTCCCGCTGGGCGGCACGGCTGCCTGTCCTGGTGCTCTGGGTGGCGCAGCTGTAGCGGTAGCGCAGTAAGGGGGCAGGGAGTGGGGGGGGTTGGATAGAGGGCAGGGGAGTTTGGGGTGGTGGTCAGGGGGTGAGTGTGTGGACAGGGGTCGGGGTGGTCAGAGGGCGGTAAACAGGGAGGTTAAATGGGGGCAGGGGTCTTGGGGCGGGCAATCCGGAAGGGGGGGGGTTGGATGGGGCAGCAGGGGACAGTCAGGGGCAGGGGTTCCAGGGGCAGTCAGGGAGAAGGGGTAGTTGGATGGGGCAGGCGTCCCGGGGGGCAGTCAGGAACGAGAGGAGGGGTTCAATGGGGCGGCGGGGAGCGGTCAGGGGACAGGGAGGGGTGGATGGGGCAGGAGTTCCAGGGGGGCCGTCAGGGGACAGGGAACAGGGGGGCTGGATGGGGCAGGAGTCCCAGGGGGGCCATCAGGGGGCAAGAAGCGGTGGGGGGGCATGCCTGGCTGTTTGGGGAGGCACAGCCTCCCCTAACTGGCCCTCCATACAATTTCGGAAACCCAATGTTGCCCTCAGGCCAAAAAGTTTGCCCAACCCTGACCTAGGGCCTGGTATGCACATAGATTTTGTATTGATATATTTATTTTATTTAAAACACACACACACACACACACACACACACACACACACACACAACTGAAATAGTTATACTGGTAGAAATTGTGTTCATCTACAGAACAAGTACAGAACTAGCAGAAGTGCAAGATTCCTGAGAACATGCTTTAACCCTGATAAGGAGGGATCACCCATAAGGGTGAAAAGGTAGTTCAATCTCCACAGCCAATTATCATCTACCCACTGAAACTAACAGGGCATTACTATTGCCAATTTGAATAATGATTTTTTTTCTAAAAGCATTGATACTTGTCTTCTAGGATCTGGACCAAGACCAAACACAATTCAAAGTTTACTAATGAGCTACCACATATGAAGGAGCCACCTTAAAGTTATAGGCAAAAAAGGGAAATATGTATTTACTCATCTCAGTTATATTTAACCCATGGAAATAATTATAAGTTTATTATATTCAACCATTTTAATTAAAAGTTTAATTAAGTTTCCATGGGTCATGACCAATTCTCAGTCCTCAATTACACAAAGAAAAGCTTTCGGCCTTCAGGAATAAATTTTAAATCCCAATTATAAAAAAAATGATGTGTGTGTTCCTAGCTCAGATGGCTGGAACACAAACAGAACTGCAAAAGCCGCCCACTATAGTCGGCAGTGACTGGCAATGGCCTCTGGTCACCCGCTCCAGTAGCCAACAATTCGCTGACGAGCCTGTGCTCTAGTTTGCTCCATGAGCTTTGAAACACACCACTGACCAGCTTCTTTCTGGATACTTTACTCACGAACAAGGTCAGCTCCCAGACTGCTGCACGGGGCAGCACAGCAAGGGGAGGAGGTGAGCAGCCCTCTGTGGAGAGAGAAGTGGTTCGGGACTATTTAGAAAAGATGGACGAGCACAAGTCCATGGGGCCGGATGCGCTGCATCCGAGAGTGCTAAAGGAGTTGGCGGATGTGATCGCAGAGCCATTGGCCATTATCTTTAAAAACTGATGGCGGTCGGGGGAGGTACCGGACAACTGGAAAAAGGCTAATGTAGTGCCCATCTTTAAAAAAGGGAAGGAGGAGGATCCTGGGAACTACAGGGCAGTCAGCCTCACCTCAGTCCCTGGAAAAATCATGGAGCAGGTCCTCAAGGAATCAATTCTGAAGCACTTAGAGGAGAAGAAAGTGATCACAAACAGTCAGCATGGATTCACCAAGGGCAAGTCATGCCTGACTAATCTAATTGCCTTCTATGATGAGATAACTGGCTCTGTGGATGAGGGCAAAGCAGTGGACGTGTTATTCCTTGACTTTAGCAAAGCTTTTGACACGGTCTCCCGCAGTATTCTTGCCAGTAAGTTAAAGAAGTATGGGCTGGATGAATGGACTATAAGGTGGATAGAAAGCTGGCTAGATCATCAGGCTCAACGGGTAGTGATCAATGGCTCCATGTCTAGTTGGCAGCCGGTATCAAGTGGAGTGCCCCAAGGGTCGGTCCTTGGGCTGGTTTTGTTCAATATCTTCCTTAATGATCTGGAGGATGGTGTGGAGTAGGGGCATTGCCAGCAGATCGAGGGACGTGATCGTTCCTTTCTATTCGACATTGGTGAGGCCTCATCTGGAGTACTGTGTCCAGTTTTGGGCCCCACACTACAAGAAGGATGTGGAAAAATTGGAAAGAGTCCAGCGGAGGGCAACAAAAATGATTAGGGGACTGGAACACATGACTTATGAGGGGAGGCTGAGGGAACTGGGATTGTTTAGTCTGCGGAAGAGAAGAATGAGGGGGGCTTTGATAGCTGCTTTCAACTACCTGAAAGGGGATTCCAAAGAGAACGGATCTAGACTGTTCTCAGTGGTAGCTGATGACAGAATGAGGAGTAATGGTCTCAAGTTGCAGTGGGGGAGGTTTAGGTTGGATGTTAGGAAAAACTTTTTCACTAGGAGGGTGGTGAAACACTGGAATGCGTTACCTAGGGAGGTGGTGGAATCTCCTTCCTTAGAAGTTTTTAAGGGTCAGGCTTGACAAAGCCCTGGCTGGGATGATTTAATTGGGGATTGGTCCTGCTTTGAGCAGGGGGTTGGACTAGATGACCTCCTGAGGTCCCTTCCAATCCTGATATTCTATGATTCTATGACCCAGTCCCACCCAAATATCCCTCCAAAATTAGTACTTTCAATCTAATGGGAATTACAGATCCTTGGGGCGACTGCTAACTATAAAATCTGCCCAACATACAACTCTCAAAAAATAAAAAATTATGAGTTGTTGGAAAAAAAAAAACATGTAAAGTCTCAGGAAACCAGACAACATTCAGACGGATTTTCTTCACAGATTTTATAAATATTTGCTGTAACATTTTTCATACACTCAGGACCTTGGAAGGCTACCTCCCAGCTCTCTTACAACCTGACCAGGGGTAGGCCACAAAGACTGAGGTCAGGGTTTTCCCTTCAGTGCCACTCGGCCAGGCCAATGTACACGGTAGAAGTGAACCTTCTGAACAGATTCTGGGAGGTCACATGGGTGCTTAGCACAGAGTGAAAAGGAAGGGGAAGTTACAGCAAAGGGGCCTTAATGGGATGCAAAGGGTGGGTCCTCTTCCCTCCCAGATGGCTGAAACAGGGAAAGTCTCTGGGGATTATTGCCCAGTATTTTTCATTTGATTTGCTTTTGATCTGTGACTGCTTGGTGGATAATAAAACTTGCATTGAGGAACGGGCCTTAAAAAGTGTGTGTAGCTTTATTTCCCTTCTCTGGTTAGTGAAACCACCCACTAGTTTATACAGGAGGCCATTGACTTCAGGTGTAAAGTTCAGCACGTGTGTAAATATTTACAGGATCAGAAGTTTAGCTGTTACCATTAGAAATAGTAATAAGCTTTTCTACTTTCTTATTTTATTCATAGATTATAAGACTGAAAGGGACTATTGTAATCATATAGATTCTAGCCTGACCTAAATAACACAGGCCATAGGACTTCTCTGCTTGTTTCCTGTGTACCTTTAAAAAAATCCAAACTTGATTTAAAAATTATCAGCGAGAGAGACTCCACCACAGTCCTTGATAAATTATTAGGAAATTATAATGGGAGGGTTTATTCTGATCTGCTCTCAGAAACACATGAGTTATTATATTATATCTAATCAAGTAGACAACACCTCACTCTGAGTACTTATACAGATGAAGGTAAGGATTCAGGGCAGTATAAGCAAGGTTAAGTGATTCTTTAAAAGAAAAGCCTAGTCATTCGTTAAAGTTAGTTTGGGCTAGAAGGAACCTGTCATGACAATAACAGAAAGGAAACTGGAGTTAAAACAAATTAGGTATCTTTGTAATAAGGTACAATTGAGAGATAAGCATCTAGAGAGATTTAGTAAGAATTTACAGACCCTAGGAGCAGCTAACACCTATTGTTATTGCCAATCAGCTATATAATGATACAGAACTATCCTGCTTTGAAGTGAAATTGAGAGCTATTCCAAATGCTCAAAGTTTATGATTTTCTACATGTAAATATATCTCTTAAAAGCCCCAAAGTTTAGTATTTAAAAAGATTGAGGCCTGGTCTAAATGAGGAAATTAGTGTCGCTCAGGGGTCTGAAAAAATCAACCTAACCCTCGGTGTAGACAGCACTGGAGAATTCTCCCATCAACCTAGCTACTAGCTCTCAGTGAGGTGGTTTACCAGCGCTGACAGAGAGCCCCTCATGTTGGCACAGATAGCGTCGTCACTGAAGCGCTACAGTGGTGTAGCTGCAGAGGTACAGCTGCAGCATTTTAAGTGTAGACAAGCCCTTAGCAATTTGCAGAATCAATCTTGACATAACCTGGACCAAACAAACAATGGAGCACATACTTGCTCAAGATTCAGTTTCTTTCTATGAAAACAGAAGTGAGGAGTATAGGGGAAAAAAAGAGAGCTAAAAACCAACAACTTGAAACCCCATTTGCTGTGCATTGTCATTCACTTCTTGGCAGCCCTGAAGATTCAACACTGTTTGAATTAGTCAGACACAAATACACTGGTAGGGAGCACATCTGTCTAACGGCAGGGTAAAAACATCTGTTTGTAACAAACCTGTGACAGACTCTCTGGAACATACCAATCAACCCTATCAAATACCTGTAGTCCCACTAAGAATTTGGACCTAAAACAACACAGAACAACAGGAAAACTCACACACAAAATCAAATTCAAGGATGCCTCTGTCTTAAGATGGCACTACTGTACTTGGCTATTATAGTTATGATCATTCTATCAGCATAATACATCACACAGTGGTGGATCCTCATCTGGATTACTGTCTTCATCTTTGCAGGGACTGAGAAGGACAGCAAAGATAGCTGAGACGGGGGAGGATTTACAGGTGATAAGAGACTGCAAAAAACTAGGATTTTTTAAAGACTGTATTATAAAGAGCTTCAGCAGATATAGAAGAGATGTGTTTAGAAAGCATCCACAAACTAGGATTATTTAAAGGAGTACTTGTGGCACCTTAGAGACTAACCAATTTATCTGAGCATGAGCTTTCGTGAGCTACAGCTCACTTCATCATGAAGTGAGCTGTAGCTCACGAAAGCTCATGCTCAGATAAATTGGTTAGTCTCTAAGGTGCCACAAGTACTCCTTTTCTTTTTGCGAATACAGACTAACACGGCTGTTACTCTGAAACCTAGGATTATTTAGGCAGCAAAGGAAAAAGACTAGAGGATATTTTGATTAAGATATTCAAAATTAAGAAAGCAAAATGAAAAATGATTGGCCCCTTACTTTTTCCCCATCACAATGTTGGAACAAGAGGATAATCAATTATTTAAAGGGCAGTACAGTTGGAACAAATGATTACACACTGTGTACAGTCAACCTTTGAAATTCCTTGCCATAGGTCACAGAGTCAGTCACTGTGGCTCGATTATTATTTCATATGTGAAAGCTAAGATAATAAAGGTAATCAACTGTTACCTTGCAAGCTGGAAACTCGGACTATAGGAATATGTGGCCTGGTCTACACGGCGGGGAGGGGAATATCGACCTAAGATACACAACTTCAGCAATGAGAATAGTGTAGCTGAAGTCCCGTGCTGTGAAGACACGAGGTGTCGACTGCCGCCACTCCCCCATCAACTCCGCTTCCGCCTCTCGCCACGGTGGAGTACAAGAGTCAACGGCAGAGCGATCGGGGATTGATTTATCGTGTCTACACTGGACGCGATAAATCGATCCCTGATAAATCGACCGCTACCTGCCAATCTGGCGGGTAGTGTAGATGTACCCTCAGTTTCTAAAGTTAATTGTTCCTGTACTTAGAGGGCAGGACAGGAGCATTACGAAAGCGAATAAAACTGCATGCCTGAAGGAATCAGGAAAGCACTCGCTCTCTCCACCGTACTGTAGAATGTACCTATGAACTTTACTGGTAAAGTAGAGAACATTTGCCTCTGTAGCATCAGGCATGGATCACTTCCACAGGCAGGATAAGGCACGAGTGCTCCAACGTGTTCTGAAAATCCTGTTTCTATAGACCAGTGGTTCCCAAACTTTAACAGCCTGCAAACCCCTTTCACTAAATTGTGAAATCTCATGAACCCCCTCCTAAATCCCTGTAAATATTCATTTTTAAGTTTAAATTTCCTCCGCACTCCGTGGGGCTCCTGCTGCCGGACCCTGTTGACCACTCCGGCCAACTGAGCTCCACTGAGCTTGGGCTGCAGGTCCCGTTGACTGCCAGGGCTCGGACTGCCAGCCCCAACTGCCCGGCCCCGCTCTCCTTGGGGCACAGGCTGTCCCACCTGCTGCCTCCAATGCCCGGGGTCCTCTGGCCGTCATTAGTGAAATTTTTCTGGCAAACCCCCTGTAACTAACATTCTGTGAACCCCAGTTTGGGAACCACTGCTATAGACCTTACAAAACCTGGATTTGTGCTGGAAATGGCCCTCCCTGATGATCACTTTAGATAAGCTGTTACCAGCAGGACAGTGGGGTGGGAGGAAGTTTTGCTTCATGGTCTCTGTGTGTATATAATGTCTTCTGCAGTTTCCACGATATGCTATGCATCCGATGAAGTGAGCTGTAGCTCACGAAAGCTCATGCTCAAATAAACTGGTTAGTCTCTAAGGTGCCACAAGTACTCCTTTTCTTTTTTCTTTTTACAAATAGAAGGTGATTCTAAACTGCTCTGGAGCCAGCTAACCTTCCTTCCCACCTGCTTGATCTGACTTAGTCCAGGGTTTATTGACTTCCAGGACACATTGCACTAAGACCACAAAGGACTAACAACTGGGATTAGAAATCAGAAGTTTCTGGGTCTCAGTACTATGGTTAGAATACTGTACCACACACCTCTCAAAGAGAAAGTTGTAGCCATGCTCAATATCCTCTCACTTTTGTGAGTTCATGTTTCACTCTTACCATTATAATTCTTACTATTTATATCCTAATCATGCAAATACTACTGAACATAATGCTTACTACTGTGAGTAGCCCCACAATACTTGTTGAGCTTACTCATAAGACTAAGAGACACAGGATGAGGACTTCAACTTGTAAACAGGATGCCAAGAGGTGAGCGTTTTGGTTTATAGCAGTCACAAAATTACATGCTTCCCATTTTTTAAAAATTTAATTTATTTTTATTGTTTTACCCTCTAATTGCTTATAATAGCTTTTAATATCTTTACTGATAGGCATATAGATTTTTCTTAGTATTTCTTGTGGCCCTAAAATAAACATGGGCACTTTTGATTATATTGGCACACAAATAAGTAAACAATCATATAAGCCCAGTTCTGGGAATTAATATTTATTAGTTAACTTTCATTGCAGAGCCAGCAAGAATAAAAGTCTTTCACCCAATCCTGCCACCCTTACTCACTTAAGTAGTTCCACTGAAGACAATGAAACTGCTCACATGAATACCGTTTCCAGGCTCACGCATCCAATATTTGTTGGTCCTACATAAATCTTCTATTTATTATGGTATTTGTACAGGTCACCAACACAGTGTTTTCATTGAAATCACCATCTTTTTAAAAAACTTCACTCATTGGTGGTTTTATAGTTTTAAAAACAATAACCTCAGGAAGAAGATGATCTTGAAAACAAATATGAGCCTAATTTTACACATGACCAGTCCTATTGAAATCAATGTGAGTACTCACATGCATAAAGCTAAGCATGTGTGTAAAATTTTGAAGGATCACATCTGAACGTGCATCTCCCATCAGGTATTAACAACTTTAAGGCAGACCAGTTTTCCTCTCTAAGAACATTTTAAGGGTTACTTTAATAAATTTTATGATTATTCCTACCAATTCACTGCCCATCTTTAACATCTAAACTAAGCCTGTAGTGTTTCAAGCTCCAATCTTGCAAACACTTATGCCCACTGAAGTCATGGGGCTACTCAGGTACTTAAATCTGAGTATCTGTATAAGTGTTTGCAGGACCAGGGCCTTACAGGTTTCAGAGAGTTGTCAATATAGTAATAGTAAGTCACTTATCTCAAAACACTTTTCACAGATAAATAAAAAATAACAGTAAAGAAAGACAAATCAAGACTTACAGGTCAGTGAGAAAAGCTATGCAAATTCGTAAACTAATTTAAAAATCTGGATCTTGTGAAAAGCAAATACAACATGCAAATAGCGAAGACAAAATAAAGCCATCTTGACAAAAAATCATAGCTACATAGTCTGCAAAAGCAGCAAGTTGAAAAATGGGCCCTGCTACTTAACTTCCCAAAATGTAACCTTTTTGGAGGCTACGCAACTGACTTAGCCTGGTAGAAATCCAGTTTGATTTTTCAGTCAATACATTTAAAACAAAAAAGTTTATGTATTAAAAAAGCAGAATTTCTGGAGGCTGTTAACTGTGCAGGAAACCAAAGAGAGACCCTGACACTGCTACACCACCACACTGACCAAGAAAATCCGGGGCAGCTCCCCTAACCCAGCTGTAGCTTTACTTGGGTCTGCAAAGCACCCAGCATGTTTTTAGGCACTCAGAAACAATAACTAACAACCCCCCTCCTCAAGGCATCCTCACCTCTGCCTTGGGGCAAAGAAAGGGGAGCTATTAATGTGAATACTGGTCAGTGACTGCTCCACACTGGCTCTAAAATGCCGTAGGGGGGGGAAGATGCACCTCTACTTCTCTGCCTGGGCTAATGGGGGGGGTTATTATCGACGACGCTACCGGTGGCTGGGCCTCTGGGGAATTTCTCAGCCCGTCTCCAAGGCCCGAGAGAGAGATCTTCGCCTCTCCCCGCTGGCTGCCGGGGACAAGGGGGCTATGCCAGTGACCCTGGGGGCACTGCTCTCAACGGGCCTAGCGTGTCCTAGCTGCCCTCAGCTGCCCCCTTCTCGCCCCCCGCGGTGGGGAGGGTAAATTCACCCCTTCCTTGGGAAAGGGACCAGTGCAGATAACATCGGTCCCCATTCAACCGCCCGGGGCCCCTACAGGCAGCTACCCCATCCTTCGCCGCTCTGCCCTGGGGGCAGGCCAAAGGGGGACCGCTCCCCGGGCGGGGAGGGGCCGTAACAGCCGCCCCCGGCAGGCACAGGAAGGGGGACAATGGGGATCGCGCCCTCACCTCTGTCACCTCCCTCCCCGGCAGCGGGATCCCGGGTGGGGCGAGGGGACACGGAGCGGGAGCAACGTGGAAGGGGAGCAACGGGGCAATCAGCGGGCGCGTTCCCCCAGGCGGCCCCGCTCCTCGACTAGGCCGCAGCTGGATCCCCGGTGTGGCGCGGCCGGGCCGGCCGGCGGCCTTACCGCCTCCACGGCGTGCTGCAGGATGGAGGTGAGCTTTGAGAACATCCTGTCCCTGGACTGGAGCAGCCGCTGCCGGGAGGATCGCGAGAGCTCCTCGATCCGCCGCCTCCGCTCCAGGGTGAGGGCTGCATGCGGGGGGCCTGGCCGCGGGGATCGGGCTAGGGGCGCAGCCAGGCAGCCTCCTGCTCTCCCTCCCCGACAGACACCGTGGCACTGACACCCGCCCGCGCGGCGGCGCCGGCTGCTGAGGAGACGCCTTTCCCCGCTCGGCCGGCAGGGGCCGCTGCCCCCACAGCACAGAGCGGGTCTGTGCGGGGGAGTCCCCGCCGCTGGGCCTGGGAGCCCAGTCGTGGAGCCCCAGGGAGACCAGCCCCTTTGTTTAGCCCCACAGGAACCCCCTCCTCTTGCCCCAGTGGGACCAGCCCCTTTGTTTAGCCCCACAGGAACCCCCTCCTCTAGCCCCACTGGGACCAGCCCCTTTGTTTAGCCCCACAGGAACCCCCTCCTCTAGCCCCAGTGGGACCAGCCCCTTTGTTTAGCCCCACAGGAACCCCCTCCTCTAGCCCCACTGGGACCAGCCCCTTTGTTTAGCCCCACAGGAACCCCCTCCTCTAGCCCCAGTGGAACCAGCCCCTTTGTTTAGCCCCACAGGAACCCCCTCCTCTAGCCCCAGTGGGACCAGCGCCTTTGTTTAGCCCCTTCATGGAACCCCCTCCTCTAGCCCCAGTGGGACCAGCGCCTTTGTTTAGCCCCTTCATGGAACCCCCTCCTCTAGCCCCAATGGGACCAGCGCCTTTGTTTAGCCCCTTCATGGAACCCCCTGCTCTAGCCCCAGTGGGACCAGCCCCTTTGTTTAGCCCCATAGGAATCTCCTTGTCCACCCCCATATTTTGGGGGGAAATCCCATTTATTCAGCCTATAGAGACAAGGGATCCTATATTGGGAGGGGCAGGGGTATCTCCTCTAACCAGTTCTCCAGGGACTAAGGATTCCATTGTTTTTTCTGAGGTGGGTGCGCCTGCGGTGGGGAGGAATCTTCTCACCCAGCCGCTTAGACACCAAGGATCCCATACTAGAAAAAAGGGTGGTGGAGTCCCTTTCATCGTGCCTATAGAGATCAGGGATTCCCATATGATGGAGAACTGGGTAAAAGGAAACATGTTAAGTAAAAGCATTAGCAAAGTGTAGAAATGATGGTGATTCCAGGTCTCTGTCAGAAAATGGGAGCCTAGGTCTGTCACTCCGATCTTACAAACTGTTTTGTTTGGACATACCCACAGGGCGCTCCAGTCACTTCCTAGGGCATCTCACAGATGGAGTAGCTTGCAGAATCAGGGCCGCTGCAAGCTCTTATGCACATGCTTAACTGCACACACCTGAGTAGTCCTGGTGTAAGGCTCTGATCTTGACGATATTTACCCATTTGCTTAACTTTACTGCTGTGAGGTTTGAAGGACTGGGGTCTAAGTGCATGTGTGATTGGAGCCTACGTTTAACGTGACATGACAAGTAAGAGTTAAAACCAAACAAAACCGGTTTTTGCAAGTGAATAATTGTACATAGGTACTTGAGGAACAGTGACTGATGCAGAGCATAGCTGAGACGTTTCTTTTTCATAATCAACAACAAAAGAAAGCATTAATAAAATGTTTTTTATTAAGGCTTTTATTTTCAGATTACTAAATTTATCTTTTCTAGGTGGCCCAAATAGCCATATTTTACAGTGTGTTCTCAGTAGATGTAGGTTTTGTATACGAGCAATAGTATAAAGAAGTTGAGGGTATCTCTGCATTTCTGTATTGAGGTCATTAATCCATTTGATCATATGTCTGGAAAGTGTCCATAATGTGAGATTATGATAAAAAGTTTTAATAGGCATTTTTCAGTATGTTTGGACTTGTTTTAACAGAAAGCTTTCTGGGGAAAGGGCTATAATTTTATTATGTGCTTGTACAGAGCCTACCATGATGGGGTCCTGGTCCAGACGGGGGCTCCTATTGCTTTCAAAAAGACAAATAATAATAATATAATATTTAATATAGTATTCAAGCCAGGGGTGTCAAATATACAGCCTATGATCTACAGGACATAGTCTCAGCTTTCATTTAAAAAAAGAAGTAAATTTCTAGTAAATTTCAAACTTTCCAAATTGAATGGAATGTAACCGATGCCCTGATGTCTGCCTGCATCTTCAGAAAGCTTCAGACAATAACTCTGAAGTGTTAATTCCCTAAAGCCCAATGATGATACTTCTGTGTCAACATCAGCTATTTAAGTTGGGAGGTGGGAAATGGGAGTAGCTGCAGGGAAGAGGAAATGCAAAGGGAAGAACAAAGGAGACAGGGAAAATGGAGAAAAACATAGGCAGCAGAGCAGGAAGGAAGAGAAATAAAGGGCAGATATGGTGGTAGTCCTACAGAAGAATAGATTTTCGCATTGAACAATGCTGAATGTGTAAGGTTCTGAACAAACACCACCTAAAAGTTTAGTTATTAAAAGGTCAGGTTCTCTGCTAACCTCCCAATGGCATCAGTGGGAGATTGCTGTAGATTGCGGGAAGTATGGAATCCTAAATTTATACCCTGCCCACAGATCATAATTGAATATGGGATTTGGCCCCTGCGCAGAATGACACCTCTCTGATCTAGAGACACAAGGTGAGTGAGGTAATATCTTTCATTGGACCATCTTCTGATGGTGAAAGAGACATGCTTTCAAGCTACACAGGGCTCTTCTTCAGGTCACCAACAGAAGGTGGTCCAATAAAAGATATTACCTCACCCACCTTGTCTCTCTGGTATCCTGGGACCAACACAGCTACAATACTGCAAACCCCTGATCTACGACACATGATTTCTTCAGTGTGAATTTTTGGGGACTTTCTTTGAGTTCCTATATTTTTACTGGGGTGTCTAGAAGAGTGTGGGAGTTTTAAATGATATTTACAAGTGCAAAAATATTTTTTTTCTGCATGAGGCTTATCCATCAATATGGGTAGCAGAACAAACAAAGAAACAGTTAATCATTTTAGGCACCTTGAAGATATACAAGGAGACAGTTTTATTAACAGTGAAAGTATTTCTAAGCATACTTCATAATTTATGAAGTCATAAATCACTTAAACACAGATGGTAAAGCAGAACAGAGCTTTTCCAAGTGCTTGAGGACCTCTTATTATTCTAAGAGTGCCTTTGTACATAAAAACAGTTTTTAAAACATCTAGAACATTTAGATGTGCTTAGAATTAGTTTTATGGTCATAAAAATGAGTCCCTGCAAGGACTGCTCAACTCTGAATTTCTGACTTTAAGAAAAGAGAATCTTACCATTTTATGATTACTCCTAAGCACTCCCTTAAGCCTATTATACATAACAAATTGAGTTAGCGAGAATAATACTGAATATAATCTCCAATACATAGGGCTTCAATCTGTAGCCACTCTGTGCAGAACTGCAATTGATGCTATAGAATCTGGTTCATAGTGCATATATTATATATTGTAGCTGTGCATTTTTGTAAGCTCCTGAAATAGTTCAAATGATCAGACCAAAATATGTTGTTATCTCAGGCCTTGCACTACTGTTTTTTTTTCCCCCCCAACCAGTGCAGGTTTTTGCTACACCAGTGCAAAGCACTATCGTAGAAATAATGCAAAAAGTGACTTACCTATGACAGTGCAGAAAAACTCAGTATAGATGTGCTTAAGATATACCCTTGGGCTCCTGGGGATGATTCAGTTATGGACATAGAACCAGCGTCACACCATATAATAATCGAATTTTCATCTGCTGATTTAGGACTAATTCTGTTTCCACTGAAATCAATGGAAACTTTTCCATCAATTTTAAAAGGAGTAGGAACAGAGTTTTGCTGTGTTGTGTTTTGCAGGACATGCAATTATTTTGCAGGGTGGGACATGCTTCATTGCTGTAGTGAAGTACTGAGGTCTGTAATAGTAAATGCTGTGCATTAGAGTTTAGTCTCCTGCTTGAAGATGGATTAAGAAGTAGCTGAGAGTCAAACATTTGAATTGAGAATGAGATTGTTTTTGGAACAATAGCTGTTTTTTATCTCCTAAATGTTCAGGAAATTGTTCAGATTAAATTAATTTAAATGGAATAGACAGTGATGTAATGCACTAGCCTTTTATATCTGAAGATGTAGCTTCATATCCTATAAAACTTGATGGCACCACTCCAGTCTGTATTGGATATATTTGTCAGCATCACAGAAGAACATCCCTCAATTTGATTTTTTGTTCAGGAGAAGCTCAAGATTTGTTTGGCAAAATTTTGTAAGCCAGAATGAAAGAACATTAGTATACCTGTGAACTTTCTACACTCTGAATCATAATTTCTTATGTACATGATAACCAAATTCACACCCAGACTTTCAATGACTGATTAGAGGGATATTTTGAAGAGAAAATTAAGAGTGGGATTGTGTGTTGTACCTTTTAGAGATTTAGCACAAAATTCACTGTGTGGGGGAGGGCTAAAGTGACCTTAAGCCACCTTTGTGCCCTCCTTATTCCAAGCTGCTCTAGGCATTGAAATGGCCCCATGGGGATTTCTTAATTTACAGCAGCCTGCCCTCTGCTGTGTATTGGGTGGCAATGATGTCCAGAATCCTAGAGCTACACACTGTGGCCCACGCTCTTTCTCCCATGAAACATCCCCTCCTGCCCCACTCCAGCATGTCCCCCATGCCAGTGCTTGCAGTGTGGATGGACCTTGAGTACACCTGTGGTGGGAATTCTCCATTGTTCATCTCAGGGGCTACAGCAGGAGGGAAAATCCTTCCCAATATTTTTTTTTTTAAATTCTTACCTCCGTCACCTAATATCTCAGATTATTAAACCTGCAGTAATTTAAAAATCAAATTGATTTTTCACTGTGTATGCTGTTTGTTTAGTTTCTGTACTTTGGTCAAATTTCTTGTCAGTTTCACTTTTAGTTTATTTCACTTTCTGGGTCTTATGCATTACCATGGTGCTGTTGTGTTTGGGAAATGTTTACATCCCCCATAATCAAACAAACCTGTTTTCATTGCTATTTTTGAAAAATCCTAAAAGCATTTCTGTTCTTAATAAATTTGGTAACATATCGATGAGAACCCAGATTTGGGGACCAAACTGCATGTCCATGTCTCTTTAATCCTACTGGTTTGGAAGATCAGTGTATGTGTTTTCTTTCTCTGAAACTCTTACTTGAACAGGTAAGATTGAAAACAAACAAGGGCAACGTCTTTGTATCTTCAGCATGGAGTATTTTGTGGATGTTTTTCTTGGGCGGTGGGTGGGTGTGGATTTGATGGGAAGGGCAGAGAATTTTGCATAAAATTAATAATTTTAAGAAATAGTCACAGTTGAACAAATAAGTGTCATTAACAGTAACAGAGCCCATGACTGATCAAGGTTTTGTTTGGAAGTGGGGCGGGCAGAATAAGCTAGATCCCTAAAATAGCTTTAATTGAAAATACTAGAATCTGTGTGTCGCAGGGTGTGGATTTGCCAGTTTACAAAGGGTTAACTTCAGCATCCATCCATTTGCTGTCTTCTTCACAGGTATTCAGTGGAAGAAGTTCACAAAGGGCTCCTGGAAAGGTGAAATGCCTCTGGGAAGATAGGGTTCCCTACTCATGCCCTTATGGCTGAATTGATCATAGAATCACCCAGATTGAAGGAATTTTTAGTTTAGGGGTATCACGTTTAGACTTATTAAAATCAAGATCTTTCCTGACGAGCAGATCTTACGGTCTGCTGTTTTGTTTTGTTTCTGCTTAGTCATCCAACTAGTTTAGACCTTGATTAAAGCTAGAGTTTGTGATAACCGGGTAAAGGATTCTTATCACATGAAGCCATTACCCTATGATCCCACTGAGAGTTACCAAAAGCAACTACAGCATTTGCTCAAGAAACTTCCTGAAAAAGCACAAGATCAAATCCGCACAGACACACCCCTGGAACCCTGACCTGGGATATTCTATCTACTACCCAAGATCCATAAACCTGGAAATCCTGGGCACCCCATCATCTCAGGCATTGGCACCCTGACAGCAGGATTGTCTGGCTATGTAGACTCCCTCCTCAGGCCCTACGCTACCAGCACTCCCAGCTACCGTCAAGATACCACTGACTTCCTGAGGAAACTACAATCCATCGGTGATCTTCCTGATAACACCATCCTGGCCACAATGGATGTAGAAGCCCTCTACACCAACATTCCACACAAAGATGGACTACAAGCCGTCAAGAACACTATCCCCGAAAATGTCACGGCTAACCTGGTGGCTGAACTTTGTGACTTTGTCCTTACCCATAACTGTTTTACATTTGGGGACAATGTATAACTTCAGCTCAGCGGCACTGCTATGGGTACCCGCACGGCCCCACAGTATGCCAACATTTTTATGGCTGATTTAGAACAACGCTTCCTCAGCTCTCGTCCCCTAACGCCCCTACTCTGCTTGCGCTATATTGATGACATCTTCATCATCTGGACCCATGGAAAAGAAGCCCTTGAGGAATTCCACCATGATTTCAACAATTTCCATCCCACCATCAACCTCAGCCTGGTCCAGTCCACACAAGAGATCCACTTCCTGGACACTACAGTGCTAATAAACAATGGTCACATAAACACCACCCTATATCAGAAACCTACTGACCACTATTCCTACCTACATGCCTCCAGCTTTCACCCTGACCACACCACACGATCCATCGTCTACAGCCAAGCTCTGCGATACAACCGCATTTGCTCCAATCCCTCAGACAGAGACAAACGCCTACAAGATCTCTATCAAGCATTCTTACAACTACAATACCCACCTGCGGAAGTGAAGAAACAGATTGATAGAGCCAGAAGAGTTCCCAGAAGTCACCTACTACAGGACAGGCTTAACAAAGAAAATAACAGAACGCCACTAGCCGTCACCTTCAGCCCCCAACTAAAACCCCTCCAACGCATTATTAAGGATCTACAACCTATCCTGAAGGATGACCCAACACTCTCACAAATCTTGGGAGACAGGCCAGTCCTTGCCTACAGACAACCCCCCAACCTGAAGCAAATACTCACCAACAACCACATACCACACAACAGAACCACTAACCCAGGAACCTATCCTTGCAACAAAGCCCGTTGCCAACTGTGCCCACATATCTATTCAGGGGACACCATCACAGGGCCTAATAACATCAGCCACACTATCAGAGGCTCGTTCACCTGCACATCCACCAATGTGATATATGCCATCATGTGCCAGCAATGCCCCTCTGCCTTGTACATTGGTCAAATTGGACAGTCTCTACGTAAAAGAATAAATGGACACAAATCAGATGTCAAGAATTATAACATTCATAAACCAGTCGGAGAACACTTCAATCTCTCTGGTCACGCAATCAGAGACATGAAGGTCGCTATCTTACAACAAAAAAACTTCAAATCCAGAGTCCAGCGAGAAACTGCTGAATTGGAATTCATTTGCAAATTGGATACTATTAATTTAGGCTTAAATAGAGACTGGGAGTGGCTAAGTCATTATGCAAGGTAGCCTATTTCCCCTTGTTTCCCCCCCCCCCCAGACGTTCTGGTTAAACTTGGATTTATGCTGGAAGTGGCCCACCTTGATTGTCATGCACAGTGTGGGGAGAGTGGTCAGTTTGGATGAGCTATTGCCAGCAGGAGAGTGAGTTTGGGGGGGGGGGGTGAGAAAACCTAGATTTGTGCTGGAAATGGCCCACCTTGATTATCATGCACATTGTAGGGGGAGTGGTCACTTCGGATGAGCTATTACCAGCAGGAGAGTGAGTTTGTGTGTGTATGGGGGTGGAGGAGTGAGAAAACCTGGATTTGTGCTGGAAATGGCCCACTTTGATTTTCATGCAGGTTGTAAGGAGAGTGGTCACTTTGGATAGGCTATTACCAGCAGGAGAGTGAGTTTGTGTGTGTGGTTTTTGGAGGGGGGTGAGGGGGTGAGAGAACCTGGATTTCTGCAGGAAATGGCCCACCTTGATTATCATACACATTGTGAAGACAGTGGTCACTTTTGATGGGCTATTACCAGCAAGAGAGTGAGTTTGTCTGTGGGGGGGCGGAGGGTGAGAAAACCTGGATTTGTGCTGGAAATGGCCCAACTTGATGATCACTTTAGATAAGCTATTACCAGCAGGAGAGTGGGGTGGGAGGAGGTATTGTTTCACGGTGTCTGTGTATATAATGTCTTCTGCAATTTCCACAGTATGCATCCGATGAAGTGAGCTGTAGCTCACGAAAGCTCATGCTCAAATAAATTGGTTAGTCTCTAAGGTGCCACAAGTCCTCCTTTTCTTATCACATGAAGGGGATAACAGGCTAGTTAAATTGGCCTGACACCAAGATTCCAATCTTATTAAAGTTCCTTTCAGTGAAACAATATCAGTGTAGCTTTGCAGAGTCTATGGGGAATCAACAGATTAAAGAAAAAGCAAAACACAATTGAATCAATGAGAAGGAAAGGTTACACAGCAACACAGAGACTGAGTCAAGACTAGACCCAAGCTTTTGAGTTGCTGTGTAAATTTGAGCAAATCATTTGGAGTTCTAATTCCAGCACTGGCATTGACTGTCTTTGTGGACTTTGTCACGTTAATCCAAATTTTCAAGAGATGCCTCTGATCTTGGGACTCCAACTAAGACCTTTTGTAAATAAAACCTGATATTCAGAGAGACAATTTCCTACAGATATTTGCTGCTCAAAAGCCTGTTACATGTAGAATTAAATGTAGAATGTGTGCCATTGAAGCAAGCACATTTTTATTCCATTAGAAATCTCCTAATCCTGTATCTGTTAGCATACAAGAAATGACTTAAATCAGTAAAATATTTAAAAGTTTGGTCAGTTGCAGTTTTATGTTTGTATAGATGGTCAAATGAACACACAGACAAGAAGTAAACAAACACATGTATGTCTTTTTTCTTCATTGCCTTTTTGGCTCTGGTTACAGATTCAGTTGTGTATGCAATATTCTCATCTGTTTGTAATAGACAGATACTCTTCTCTGTTATCTGCATGCTCCCACTGCCACAAATTATATCTGACCTTATTTTTCTATTGCATTAATTGATTTTGTATGCATTTGGGTTCGCTCAAGAGGGCATGATTTTGAATAGATTAATTTGGTGATCAGAAATAATGTTGAGCACAGTTTTGCCCCACCAGTTGTGTGCAGGTGTAGTTGATTTTATTTAGGTGTCTAACTACCTGATGAAGCCCACATTAGTTAGATATGTAAATGACTTCACTTGAATCTGCACATAATTGTGGGTGCAAAAAGGAGGCCAAGTTTTAAAAATATGATCTAATGTTGAAGTAAATCTTCTGTTGGTGGTTTTCAGTCTGCTATTACTGAGGGTAGGTCTACACTACCGCTTAAGTTGATCTAACTTATGTCACACAGGGGCAGGGTGGATAAAAATCAGATAAAATGCTTTTTGAGGAAAAAACCTATCTAGAGATAGTTTTAATTAAGATACATTATAGCTCAAAGATATCTCATCATCGAATAGGGATTATAAATTCTAATTCTATAGTATGAGACAATATATTCATGTAATGTTTAAGAAAAGTTTTGTAAATAAGTTCCAATAGTTCATGGATTAGGGACCCAATCTTATGGGGTGAGAAATAACAGACCTCAACCCTATTGTTCCTCTGCAAATTTGTGTACACAGAGTCAATCCCTTACCTCTCTCTAAAAGTGCAACGTTTCAACAAGTTCAATGAATAGAAGATTGTTGGGGGTGGAATAGATCTGGACAAGGAGAAGAAGTCTGGAGATAAATGTGAGAAGGGAGGGACAGGCAGCAGAAACAAAAGTGAAATTGTTTGAGCAGCATATTCCAGAAGGCTTAAGGTCTTTGAGTGTAGCCTTCATTGATTTGAGATCTACCATACCATTCTCTCACTAGAAGGGAAAACCTATAATGGCAGCAGGCCGTAAGAGAGACCCAGTTTGGGAATAAGAACCATTCAAGAAATATTTGTTTGCTGATGATGTTTTAAAGAAAGTCGCACCAGTAAACTGGTGGAAGTCACTTAAGCACTTGGATTCAGAGATTTTGAAGTGATAATCTCACTTTTAACAGCAGTAGCTTCTTCTGCTGGTGTAGAAAGAATATTTTCTTCCTTTGGACTAATTCATTCCAAATTGAGAAATCATTTGGGACCTGAAGCAGAAAAGCTTGTTTTTCTTTTCCAGATTATGAACAAACAGGAAAATGAAGGTGAAGTGGACTGAGTTAGCTGCAGAAGCCAATATTTTAAGTTTCTCATGTTGATCTGGCTGACAGTCATTTTTTTAAAAATATTTCATTTAACTATTTTAGTTAAAAACAATTTTAACAAAAACAAACCTGATTTTAAAAAACTTGAATGTTTAACTAAATTCAAAAATTCATATGCTTGTTTTGTTAAAATATTATATGTTTGCTGTTGAAGAAAAAAATCCAGAATACATAATGTTGTTGTGTTAGTTACATAAAACAATTTAAATGTCTGTCTGGTGATGTTCTCCTCCTAATTTAGCATGGCAAGAAAATCCTCCAAATATTAATGATTAACCTGTTGAATTGGAGATAGTTTACCTCCCAATGACTTCATAAATATCTGCTTTAATTACCTTTGGTAAACGAAATAACCAAACAATCATTCATTTTTTGATATAGCTGTGAAAGTAATCTGAAAAGTTTTCAAAATAAATCACTTTAAAAATGTATAGTGTGCACCTTCTAAAAATGAAACCTACATCTATTTCTGAGTTGTGAAGTATATGTAGTAAGGTTATAACAACCAACAAGAATGCACTTTTATGTAGAAATCCATGATTAAATTGAGTCTCTGACTAGTGATTTAAATCATGATTTAAATCAAATCCACACTGCTCAGGGGTGTGAAAAAGACACCCCACGAGATATGCAAGTTACAGCGATCTAAGCACTATCCACACTGGTGCTATGACAGCAGGAGAGCATCTCACGGAGGTGGAGTAATTATGCCAGCAGGAGAGTGCTCTCCTGTTGACATAGAGTGTCTTTACCAGATGTACTACAGCGGTGCAGGTGCACCAGTGCAGCTGTGCCCATGTAGCGCTTCTAGTGTAGACCTTCCCTGAGCGTATAACTCATATGTTGGAAGGCTCAGATGGAGTTACAATGAACACATGAATGTAGATTGTTAATGTCAACCTAGAGAAATTGAAGAACTCCGTATTTTTCATGTATTGTTTAATGTAATGGCAAAATATCCTCTTGCCTCCCCTACAGAAATTTAGCAGCTGTTATCCATATCAAGAGTTTGAATGGCGTGTTTCCATAATTTTTATTGGATTAGTTGTACTTGGTTGATGATTTTTTCCTAACATTTTCTGTCAAATGTTGCATAATAGTGCATTCCTCTTCAAGAAGCCCTACTGAAATCAGTGGAACTACTCGAGGAGCAAGGTAAATATCAATGGGATTAGGGATATTGCATTTAGCTTTTAACAGTTTTATCCATCTAAGACTTTGCTACATAATGGATGTTTCTTAAGTCTACATTTTGATACTCTTACTTCTGGTAGGCATGCTCCCCAGCCTGGGGAAAACAATCAGCACACTTAACTCAGTTCCTAGCTCTTACCCCAGGGTTCTGTTTGTTGTCCAAACACAAAATAGGAAGACCTTGAGTGACAAGATAAAGCAATTGACCTGCTCCCTAATATAGGCTGTGGGCTTCTAGCCTTTGGCAGTCTAGTAATCAGGATTTTCTTTCAACCTAGGGACAGTCACAAGGTTTCCCAATCCTGTGTAGTCCCACAGTGCAGTCACAGAGGAGTGTTCACCCAACCCTCTCGTAGTCATTGGGGCCCTCACCAATAATCCCCTAGATGGCAATAATCAGACCCAGTCACCTAATACTGCTCAGCCGGGTCTGGTGATGCCTCGCACCTATCTATCTGCCTGCCTGGCTCCTCCCCTGACCGGGCTGGCTGTTCTCTGGCCTGCCTGGCTTTTATAGGAGCAAACCATCCTGTTATTCAATGGGTACTGCAAAAGGAGTATAAGATACTACTCAGCTCGAATCAGGGTAACGGAATGCCCTGAGCTCTTGTTTGGAGTCAATTGGTCTCATGATGATTTGGATTCCCACTGAGAGACTTTGGGTACTGTGCTGCACCTATGACAGAGTGCAAAATTCCAGGATGCATTGTCAGACTCTTCCCCCTCCCACCCCTAGAAATACCCCATGTATAGTTCTCATTGTCTCTCATTTCAAAGGAAGTCAGTCAGTTTAGTCCCAAAGTTAACTACATTCTACTCACTTTGGTGTCCCCCCATTTTTATTGTTGAATATTATTTTCATCAGAAAGAAAGACTCATTGAATAGCGGTATTGAAAGAGTTATTTACTAAATGACTGGATCCCTCAGAAATTAAAGTTCCCGCATGAAGTTTGTTTTTTTTTTGGGGGGGGGGGTGTCTGGGATTTTGGATTTTCTCACATAATGTGTTGCAATCTGAAACTTGTCAGCCTGAGAAGGATGACACCACTTCAAATTCAACTTGAAGCAGCAGTACTACAAACATGCTGTAAACTGTCACCAATTGTCCCAGTTTTCCAAGATATCTTCCACCTGCCAGCAAAACATTTGCAATCTCATTATGTGCTCCGGGATCAAGAGTTCCAGACTTAGGTCACACTGAACTTTGTCCACCCCAGACCTAGACCTTATTGTTACTTGTGACTATGTAAATAGTGATAGTGAATAAATGGATTTGGGTTTGCTGTGGTGAACAGACAGTGTTATGGATGGCAGAGGATTGCCAGATCGGTGGTGACATCACCTGCCTCTATAATGCAATACCTGAAAGCTGCTTTATGGCTGCAAAATTTTATGATGAGCTAATCTCCTACGGGTGGCATAAGATAAATTACAAATTATTAAAGTTGCAAACATTTTTCTTTATATTGCAATTAGCCGTAACAATAATGACTTTAACCCTCATTTTGGTTCTAAGCTTCCAGAATGATCTGAGACTCTAAACTTTCTGAATTAATTCCTCATCATTCCCCCCCCCCCCCCGCATTAAACACAGTATTCAGAGGATGGCAAGTAGCCAGTAAAGCACTCAGTGAATTCTTGCTTTCACTGGGTCATAGTCTGCAAAGTGTATGAGCATAATTATGGTGTCAAAGCAGTTTTATGTGCTGCTTAGACTTTCCTAATATATATGTCTTAAAGTAAGAAAAAATATACAGTTTTATTCATGGTTGATTGATTTCTGTGCTCCCCTTGTCTTCTACACAGTGTGGTGCGGGAATTGGAGCAAATTGTATCTGTTTTGCATGTGTAACAAAAGAATGATAAGAAAAACACTAGGACCTATCAAGCTTGGTTTCATTAGCAGTTATGGAAACTACTGGCACATTTCTTAGTACCCATATTAACATTAGCATTTTAGCTGCTAGTGCAAATCCTTCTTCTTACCAGGAACAATCAGTTGAAGAATCTCTTGCTCCTGCTGATTTTGCAGATCTTTCAAACAAACATTACGGGGGAAAACTGCACCTGAAAAAACCATCTCTAACAGAACAACTGAAAAGGAGACAGGGAAATAAGAAAGATTTTAAAAAGTTCCTGGTTCAGGTCCTCAGAAGAAGGAAATTGGAGTACAGCTGTTGAAATCAATTCAATTACACTGATTTATACCAGCTGAAGATCTGACACTACAACTTCATATACAGGTTTTACTGCTCACCCTCAAGTAGGAGTTCCAAGGTGACTAAAATCCCTCTCTCCCTTTCATAGTTTCATTTAAGGCCAGAAGGTTAATTAGATCAGGTAATTTTACCTGTAAATCACGCAACATTAAATTTCACCCAATTATGCCTATGTTGAGCCCAGTCGCTTGAGTTAGACTAAAGCATTTCAGTCCTCAGACCACTGAACTGTTGTATTCCACAAGCAGAGAACAGGCAAGAGTAGACTGAGGTGCCACCGATGCCTGAAGCTCCTGCAATGGCAGGGAATTGATCAGGTGAGACATGCCCAGGTGATCCATGCTGCAGAGGAAGGTGGAAAAAGTCCGCGGTCCCCGCCAATGTGACCTGGGGGGGAAATTCGTTCCCAGCCCACCTCTGGCAGTCAGTTGAATCCTAAGCATGTGAGCAAGACACATCAGCCAGGCATCTCAGGCTCCATGTACCTATGAGCTAGGGTTGTGATTCCCAGCTTGCGTAGACATATTCGTGCTAGCTCTCATTTGAGCTAACATGCTAAACTTAGTGGTGTAGCTGTGGTAGCACGGGCAGCAGTGGCATAGGCTAGCCGTGCCAATTACAAACCCACCTGAACCCTGTGGGTACATACTTGGGACAGCTACCATGGCTACACTGCTATTTTTGCATGCTAGCTCAGACAAGATGTATGTGTGTGAGAGCTGAGAATCACATCCTAACTTGTTGGGTAGTCGTAGCCTAAGCATGAGGATTCCCTTTAACCCTTAGAGCACTACTCTGCCCCCTCCAGCATCCTGTCTCCACCTGTGGGTTATCCCTTCTGGAGGAAGGTGAAAAAAACCCAGAATACAGCTGGCCCAATTGCACACTGGGGAAAAATACTACTGGTGACCAGCCAAAAGACACCAAGTTCTAAATTTATCCCAAGAAAAAGAAAAAGAAAAAAAAAACAACCTGCTGACTGTAGTTGTCTTCTGAAAAGGTGGCTAAAAAAATGACACAGTGGAGCTCTTAAGAGATGTTTTTTTTAACCGCAAGCCCTGTAAACTGATTCTGGGATCTGAAAGTGAAACTGCTCTCTGGCTTTTGATTTATCACCAGTAATCAGACTTAGATAATACCTGTGCTGATGTTTCACAAGCCAGAAGAGAATCCATTTACTTTCCAGAGCTGTGTTTGTTCTGCAGAGCTATGGGGAGTCAACAGTGGTAATAAAACCTTTTGGACAGCATAGTAAGCAAATATTCTGTATAGCACTCGTAGGGAGCAGATCTGTTGAGTAAGATTCTGACCATAGAAACTTTAAAATTGAGTTTTAAGGAAAGAATGTCATAGACTAGCACAGTACTCTGTGATTGGGGTTCTTCAATACAAATAATAATATTTTGAGAAAAATTCTGCTCCTAGAGCTTCAGGGTGCAACTTTACTCCAATATTCTGCCCTTCCAAATAAAAATACTTGGCAGTTTTCATTAAAGCACTGTACAGATGTTAATCTATTAGTTCTTCCAATACTCCTTTGAGTTAGTTTGGTAAATTGAGGAAACTGAGGCAGGGAGGTTAAGGATTAAGTTCTGTACGTTCAGTGGGTTGCATTCGGTTTAAGTAAGGATGAAGTTGTGGTTTGCCCCAAATTCACAAAAGGAGTCACTGTCAGCTTCGTTTGAAACTCAGGAGTACTTTAGTCAGACCCCTAGATCAGTGACACTCAACCTTTCCAGACTACTGTCAGGGGTCTGATTTGTTTTGTGTACCCCCAAGTTTCACCTCACTTAAAAACTGCTTGCTTACAAAATCAGTCATAAAAATACAAAAGTGTCACAGCACACTATTACTGAAAAATTGCTTACTTTCTCATTTTTACCATATAATTATTAACTAAATAAATTGGAGTATAAATATTGTACTTACATTTCAGTGTATAATATACAGAGCAGTATAAACAAGTTAGTGTCAGTATGAAATTTTAGTTTGTACTGACTTTGCTAGTGCTTTTTCTGTAGCCTGTTGTAAAACTAGACAAACATCTAGACGAGTTGATGTACCTCCTGGAAGACCTCTGCATACCCCCAGGGGTACATGTACCCCTGGGAGGGCTGGCTCTAGGTTTTTTTCCGCCCCAAGCAAAGAATTTGCCACCCCAAGCTCAGGTGGGGCTGGGGCTCGCTGGCGGCACTGGAGGAAGTGATGTCACCTTCTCCGAGCGCCTGCAGGGGCTTTACCCCCTCCCCCACCCGGCCATGCAGAGAAGCCCCGATATAAGGGTGGCACAAGGCAGTGCAGCCCCGGCTCCCCAGCAGGACTCGCCCTCTCCTCCCTGGCAGCCTGGGCCCTGGCAGCTCAGCATCCCGGGGCTGGGGCTTCCCCTTCCCGCTGCGGCTGGGGGCGTGGCGCCCTAGCCCCATCTAAGTGGTGCAGCTCCGAGAGCGCAACTGCCCTGAAAAAAAAGGATGGCTGGAATGCCTCCCCTGGAAATGTACCACCCCTGGAAATGTGCAGCCGCAAACACGTGCTCGCTTTGCTGGTGCTTAGCTGGTCCTGACTCCTGGTTGAGAATCACTGCCCTAGACCACACTCCTTTTGTACCCACAGGGACAGCAGGACAGTATATCAAATGAATATGAGAGGAGAGGAGAATTTTGGCCTAAGTCTTGACCTTGCAAAGAGATACCTGAGCGCTGAAAAAATTTCAAGCGCCGTTCTGGCTGTGTGGATTTTCTTTTGTAATGCGTAGTAGGGTTTCATCATTATTTATATTTTTGGATTAAGGGCTGTAATCTGTCAATCCCTAAAACAGCATCAGATAATCTGTTTAATCATGAGCAAGCTTTGATCCTGACAGAGTCTATCTAATTTGACTCATGCAGAATAGTTTATGCTGATCCAGGACGTCCAAGTGCAGAAATGGGACAGTGAACATTTTCAACAAATATGTGCCTTTTATATTTTTTCAGAATTGAGAGGAAATTTTTGTCCTACTTTCAATGCAATACATTTGTTCTGATGCATAGCAGTGGGGTTTTTTTTTCACATAGTTTGCTAAAATTCTGGCATCATCAAAATATCTTAATACTGAACCAGCTGTCTAAAATATGTACAATGGAGACACTTGGTAGTGGTTCTATAGTTAAGGATGGTAAAATTATCTAGCAAACCCCAGATCTTCGCAGACTTAAAAAAACCTGTTAATTATTCATAACGTTACATGATGTAAGTGTTGGGTGATGCTGTTTCATACATAGCTTTACCACTAGGAATCAATGCCTGCAAGATCTTCCAGAAGGAGTATAGACCTTAGGCCAGATCCTTGGACTCTAGTGCAGCAATGCAAAGGGATCTTAAACCAGCTTTAAATTGGCAGCTGAGGATTCCCCCAACATGGGGGAATTCTTGACTGGTGTAAACCCAGTGGATCCAGTTTTGTCTTTCCTACTCCTTCACTCGGCAAAGTGGACAGACAAAGGACTTCTTGGGGGCAGGCTAGATCACAACATACACTGGTGATCCTGGATTGGTAGAATGGTCACTAGCGGACTGCTCCAGCCCATGTATGAGCCGTGCTGCAGCTACTCTAACTTGTGCTGGGTTCTGGTTCTGCCACTGGCCAGCCCCAGGATTTTTGGCTGCCCTCTGCTTCCATCAGCTGTGTCCAGTTTGTTCACCAGAATTATCCGTGGTTCTTCTACCATCCACTTTGCTGTCAAGTTTAATGTGCATGATTGTATGTTTATGATAAATAGTTGGGTAACTTCCAATACTTTAGAGGCACAAGCAGTCTGAGAATAGTAAGTAGCATGAGTTGGCAATTTGGCTTAGTTATTTCCTGGCATGTTAACAAAAGCCATTTTCACCAGCAGAGGGCATAGAGATCCATGTTTCATGGATAGCTGCATGCTTCCCTTGACTGTTTGGTCAGAAGTAGGGAGGTTCACCAAGAAATCTCTCCCCTCTTTTAAAATGTTGTATGATATAAGCTGGTGTTTTAAGTCTAGGTCTTAACAAGCAGGATTCTGATCTTCATAAAGTGAAGGTGCAGGTGCTATTGTTGTGAGTGCATTTAACCAAATGTGTATGGGCAAGTCAAAGACATGCATTTATGTATTGCAACATGGTGCCTATCTGCAACAGAAGATTGCGCTCCATTAAATACAGACCTGGCCACAGGAAGCTGTGCATTTATGACCCCTGGGTGTGCTTGATTATTGTAATTTATTTGCTTGAAGAAAGCTTCAGTAGCTACAAAATTCGGCAGCCTGTCTGTATAACAATATATTGTCCCAGTGCTCCATTGTCTGTGCTGGCTCCTAAATACCGAGTCCAGTTCAGTTTGTTATTTCAGAGACCTCCATGCGATTGGCCCTAACTCCCTGCAAGCTCCTCTCACCTCTGTGACCATGGCATCCCGCAAGAGCTTTGTACCTCTGGAAAAATTAAATTCTTGATAACATGGGGGAGTTTGAGAGACAGACCTTTCACAAGAACTGGAACTAAACTAAAGAACTCATTCCCACAGGAGATAAGAATGACCAGGGGTCTCACCATCAAGCTATTTTACCTACAAGTGGTGAAGCTAGAGGGATTCTTAGTGTTATTCCTATTTTTAATTTCATGGGAAGGACTCAGATATTGCTGTGGTGGGGGCCATGTAAGTACCTACTTAGTCCTGTTTTTTCTATTTTTTTCACTTCTATTTTATTAATTTTTGCTCTTTTTAGTATTCCCTCTTCCAATTCCCTCAACCTCCAAAAGACTGCATCATGCTTAGTGTGTGGTCTGTCTATTGGTTATTCTGTGGGGCTGAGACATATGGTATCACAAAAAACTGTGTTTCCAGAGCAGACACACAACATGTGGTCCTGTGAGTTGGTTCCTGAGTCTCTAGTCCTGTATGCACAAGCTGATCCTTAAGGGCCCAACTCAATTCCTATATATATTGGATCAGGCCCCAAGACAGGTGAATTAGGGGCCATGACAGCAGACATAGGTATAACAAGATCCAATGTCTGGAAATAGAAGCTAGACAAATTCAGACCAGAAAAAAAGGAGCACATTTTAAACCTTGAGGGTAAATAACAATTGGATCAATTTATCATAGAATCATAGAATATCAGGATTCGAAGGGACCTCAGGAGGTCATCTAGTCCAACCCCCTGCTCAAAGAAGGACCAGTCCCCAACTAAAGCATCCCAGCCAGGGCTTTGTCAAGCCTGACCTTAAAAACCCCAAAGGAAGGAGATTCCACCACCTCCCTAGGTAATGCATTCCAGTGCTTCACCACCGTCCTAGTGAAAAAGTTTTTCCTAATATGCAACCTAAACCGCCCCCACTGAAACTTGAGACCATTACTCCTTGTTCTGTCATCTGCTACCACTGGGAACAGTCTAGATCCATCCTCTTTGGAACCCCCTTTCAGGTAGTTGAAAGCAGCTATCAAAGCCCCCCTCATTCTTCTCTTCTGCAGACTAAACAATCCCAGTTCCCTCAGCCTCTCCTCATAAGTCATGTGTTCCAGTCCCCTAATCATTTTTGTTGTCCTCCACTGGATGCTTTCCAATTTTTCCACATCCTTCTTGTAGTGTGGGGCCCAAAACTGGACACAGTACTCCAGATGAGGCCTCACCAATGTCGAATAGAGGGGAACGATCACGTCCCTCAATCTGCTAGCAATGCCCCTACTTATACAGCCCAAAATGCCGTTAGCCTTCTTGGCAACAAGGGCACACTGTTGACTCATATCCAGCTTCTCGTCCACTGTAACTTCTAGGTCCTTTTTTGCAGAACTGCTGCCTAGCCATTCGGTCCCTAGTCTGTAGCGGTGCATGGGATTCTTCCGTCCTAAGTGCAGGACTCTGCACTTGTCCTTGTTGAACCTCATCAGATTTCTTTTGTCCCAATCCTCTAATTTGTCTAGGGCCCTCTGTATCCTATCCCTACCCTCCAGCGTATCTACCACTCCACCCAGTTTCGTGTCATCTGCAAACTTGCTGAGGGTGCAATCCACGCCATCCTCCAGATCGTTAATGAAGATATCGAACAAAACCGGCCCCAGGACTGACCCTTGGGGCACTCCGCTTGATATGGGCTGCCAACTAGACATGGAGCCATTGGTCACTACCCGTTGAGCCTGATGATCTAGCCAGCTTTCTATCTACCTTATAGTCCATTCATCCAGCCCATACTTCTTTAACTTGCTGGCAAGAATACTGTGGGAGACTGCGTCAAAAGCTTTGCTAGAGTCAAGGAATAACCCATTCACTGCTTTCCCCTCATTCACAGAGCCAGTTATCTTGTCATAGAAGGCAATTAGATTAGTCAGGCATGACTTGCCCTTGGTGAATCCATGATGACTCTTCCTGATCACTTTCCCCACCTCTAAGTGCTTCAGAATTGATTCCTTGAGGACCTGCTCCATGATTTTTCCAGGGACTGAGGTGAGGCTGACTGCCCTGTAGTTCCCTGGATCCTCCTTCTTCCCTTTTTAAAAGATGGGCACTACATTAGCCTTTTTCCAATCATTCGGGACCTTCCCCGACCGCCATGAGTTTTCAAAGATAATGGCCAATGGCTCTGCAATCACATCCGCCAACTCCTTTAGCACTCTCGGATGCAGCGCATCAGGCCCCATGGACTTGTGCTCGTCCAGCTTTTCTAAATAGTCCCGAACCACTTCTCTCTCCACAGAGGGCTGGTCACCTCCTCCCCATGCTGTGCTGCCCAGTGCAGTAGTCTGGGAGCTGACCTTGTTTGTGAAGACAGAGGCAAAAAAAGCATTGAGTACATTAGCTTTTTCCACATTCTGTCACTAGGTTGCCTCCTGCATACAGTAAGGGGCCCACACTTTCCTTTATTTTCTTCTTGTTGCTAACAAACCTGAAGAAACCCTTCTTGTTACTCTTAACATCTCTTGCTAGCTGCAACTCCAAGTGTGATTTGGCCTTCCTGATTTCACTCCTGCATGCCTGAGTAATATTTTTATACTCCTCCTTGGTCATTTGTCCAATCTTCCACTTTTTGTAAGATTCTTTTTTGTGTTTAAGATCAGCAAGGATTTCACTGTTAAGCCAAGCTGGTCACCTGCCATATTCACTATTCTTTCTACCATCGGGATGGTTTGTTCCTGTAACCTCAATAAGGATTCTTTAAAATACAGCCCGCTCTCCTGGATTCTTTTCCCCCTCATGTTATTCTCCCAGGGGATCCTGCCCATCAGTTCCCTGAGGGAGTCAAAGTCGGCTTTTCTGAAGTCCAGGGTACGTATTCTGCTGCTCTCCTTCCTTCCTTCCTTCCTTCCTTGTGTCAGGATCCTGAACTCGACCATCTCATGGTCACTGCCTCCCAGGTTCCCATCCACTTTTGCTTCCCCTACCAATTCTTCCCGGTTTGTGAGCAGCGGGTCAAGAAGAGCTCTGCCCCTAGTTGGTTCCTCCAGCGCTTGCACCAGGAAATTGTCCCCTTCATTTTCCAAAAACCGCTTGGATTGTCTGTGCACCGCTGTATTGCTCTCCCAGCAGATATCAGGGTGAATGAAGTCTCCCATGAGAACCAGGGCCTGCGATCTAGTAACTTCCGTTAGTTGCCGGAAGAAAGCCTCGTCCACCTCATCCCCCAGGTCTGATGGTCTATAGCAGACTCCCACCACGACATCATCCTTGTTGCTCACACTTCTAAACTTAATCCAGAGACTCTCAGGTTTTTCTGCAGTTTCATACTGGAGCTCTGAGAAGTCATACTGCTCTCTTACATACAGTGCAACTCCCCCACCTTTTCTGCCCTGCCTGTCCTTCCTGAACAGTTTATAACCATCCATGACAGTACTCCAGTCATGTGAGTTATCCCGCCAAGTCTCTGTTATTCCAATCACATCATAATTCCTTGACTGTGCCAGGACTTCCAGTTCTCCCTGCTTGTTTCCCAGGCTTCTTCCATTTGTGTATAGGCACTTAAGATAACTCGCTGATCAACCCGCTTTCTCAGTATGAGGCAGGAGCCCTCCCCCTTGCGCTCTCCTGCTCATGCTTCCTCCCAGTATCCCACTTCCCCACTTACCTCAGGGCTTTGGTCTCCTTCCCCTGGTGAACCTAGTTTAAAGCCCTCCTCACTAGGTTAGCCAGCCTGCTTGTGAAGATGCTCTTCCCTCTCTTCGTTAGGTGGAGTCTGTCTCTGCCTAGCACTCCTCCTTCTTGGAACACCATCCCATGATCAAAGACTCCAAATCCTTCTCTCCGACACCACCTGTGTAGCCATTCATTGACTTCCATGATTCGACGGTCTCTACCCAGGCCTTTTCCTACCACAGGGAGGATGGACGAGAACACCACTTGCACCTTAAACTCCTTTATCCTTCTTCCCAGAGCCACATAGTCTGCAGTGAGCTGCTCAAGGTCATTCTTGGCAGTATCATTGGTGCCCACATGGAGAAACAGGAAGGGGTAGCGATCCGAGGGCTTGATGAGTCTTGGCAGTCTCTCCGTCACATCGTGAATCCTAGCTCCTGGCAAGGTTGTGATGGATTTTTTGTCACTATCAATTTTTAAATCAGGATTGGATATTTTTATATGCTTTAATTCAAACAGGAATTAATTCAAAGAAGCTGTTTGTCCCATGTTATACAGGAGGTCAAGGTAGGTGATCACAGTGATTCCTTCATAAACAAGATGGAGAAAAGGGCTGGACAAGAGGCAATGGGTTCAAACTACAGCCTAGCAGATTTAGATTAAACCTCAGGAAAAACTTCCTAACTGTAAAAATAGTAGGACAATGGAACAGACTTCATAGGGAGGTTGTGGAATGTCGTTCACTGGAGGTTTTCAAAAGGAGGCTGGATAGCCATCTGTCTTGGATGGTTCAGACACAACAAATTCTGCATCTTGGCAGGGGGTTAGACTAGATGACCTTTGTGTTCCCTTTTAACCCTATGGTTCTATGATTCTGTGACTCTAACCGATCCCAAATGGTAAAAATTATCAGAAGACCAGATATTGTGTTTATTTGGTCCCATAAATGGTTCAGTAAGGCAAAATATAGCCCATGATAAACTATAAATACCATGATATTCGAGTTTATTTGGGCTCCCGCAGATCCAGAATATTTATCCCTACTTCAAGACTTCATATTTTGGCTTCCTTTATAGAAATCAAGGTGGCCTTTTTTCTAGCTCCTCAACACCAATAACCATGAAACTAAAAACTCGTTTATCATGCTAAAAAGTACATTTTGTTGGCACCAGCTGATGTACAATCTAATAGAACACAGATAAATTCTGTGTTTCGAAACAGTGCATTAGTGTGTAAAGCAACCAGCATGGTTTGCCAAAAGAGCAAATAACCATTATGTGTGAGAACATATCCTGCAGAGGGCAGCATGAGGAAGCATTTTATTTTAGCAGCACCATAAACAAGAGAATTCAGTAATCCACTGGCATCTGTATTTCTGTACTGTGACTTTCCAGAATAAATAACAGAAGACATTGTGGGGAATTAGCGTAGAATCTGTGTGAGCTCAGGATTGGTGCTAGGCAAAGGAAAATATCCTCTGGGATAAATCTTGTTGCGATACATTGGCCATCTTTCAAAGCAGGTGAGATTACATGGAAAATTCAGATGGGTCCAACACCTTAAATACATAGCATATCCACCTCCTCGTAGATTTTTACAGCAGAAAGGGGGAAGAAAATGTAACAAAAATATTTAGAATAAACATTTAAATCTCTGCTAATAAAAAGATCATAAGAAAGTGGCTTTGCTGAATGTATATCATACAAAAGTATTGACCTGGATAATATGGTGGCCCTTGTTCTTTCTCTAAGACTTACAGATTCACTCTTTTATCTAACTAACTTTGGGTGATATATTGTTGATGGGTATGTCAGTGATAGTGCATTTCTGAAAGAAAAGAGCCAACCCCTCTTACTGATTTCTCCACCTTGGGCACTTGTGAAATGTCCATTACCACAATATCAAGGATCCTTCTGCTGGCCGTGTATCTAGGTGCAAACATGTGGGCTTAGCTATAAAACTGGGCATTGCTATGTAGGAGACCTAGATTTGTTTTCTTCTCCTAGTTTGATAACAGAGACACAACATTCAGTCCCAGAAGGAGAGGCAGTACTTTGTGTCTCTCAGATCCAAACTGCAGTCCATCCAGCAGATTAAGAAGTGAGCTTGATGTGCTCTGAAAGGAGTCCTGTCCTCTTCAGCCAGAAGACGAATGGCCCAGCAGCATGGAGTCTTCATGTTGGAAAGTGTAAAGAAAAGATGAAAAAAGAGCATGTGAGGAATTAGGGCAATACCAGGAAGAGCTAAACCCCAGTAGTATGGGAAGAAGCCCCTGTACCTCTTATAATAGGAGGTTAGAGCTAATGAAAATGCTCATTCCCTCCATCTAGGTTTAAGCAATCTTAAATAGAGATGGGCCCAAGCTGTGTAGTTCAGACATGGATAAGACTATTGCCAAGTCAAGATGTGCTAAGATCCAGGGCTTTGGTTTGGTCTCACATATAGAGAATGGCCAGATGTAAAATTTAGATTCAGATCCCAAACCTTTACAAAGTTCAGCGGTGTTTTCATCAGGGGTTTTGGTTCGGGCCTATCCATGATATTCTACCATCTTTATAGTATGAAATCAGTGCTAGGAAACATCTGTTACATTTTATGTTGATAGTATGAGCTTGTTAGCACATTTAACCAACTGTGACTGTTTAACCAACTAAATGCTGTATAGCCATAGCACGGCAAATGCTTTCACTGTTGGAGCAAGTACAAAGTATATTTAGTGCAGAAGATGGTGTTAGTCCTCTAGGATCAGGCATACTTAAAAGCTACTATTTTAAAATCACCATCAGCAATCTTCAGTGTTAATTTTGTATTTCCTTTATTCTAGAAGAGAAAATGACTAGGAATCAAGATTCTTGAGTCTTATTCTTGGCACAAACTTCCTGTGTGACCTTAGGCAAATTACATAGGGCTTGATCCCCAACCGCGTTGATCTTGATGCATTTTGGATTAGGACCTCTTCAGGAGTCCGTAAGTAGGGAGTGGAAAATTGTGAGGCAGCCATGCTTTAGTTTTCTCCCAATTCTTAGGCAAAAATTCAAAAAGACGGCTTCAAGTAGCTGGTTTGTCTGTTAACTGCCATCTTTCCAGGCTTTCTGCTAATGACCCAATCCCGCATTCCTTGTGCACCCAAAATTCCCATTGACAGCAAAGAGATTTGGACTCACAAGAAATGCAGGATGGAACCTAGAGTGGTTTTTTTTAGCATTTGTGTCATAGTGTGACTTAATATCTGCTTAGCACAGTATAATTCAGCTAACATTCCCACTCACAAAGGCTGTGTAGTTGAAAAGTGTCCTGGGTCTCATGTGTCTCACACATATTAAAGAGTTTTATCATGGTTACATAATTGCCTGATGGCAGCAAACAAAAAGAGATGGAATTTTTCCCCTTTCAAAGATGCCATTGTTTAGTGTTTCATCCTTTATGCCTTTATAACGCATTGAATCTACTGGTCACCATTATCATTTTATGTTTCTCCCATTTGTGGCTTTAATGAATAAACTTTAATGTAAGACTAACAGTATAATTAGTACTGAGCAAAAAAAAAAGTAAATGGGTATCAAAATTAGCGAGATATGATACTTATACTAACAAATTAATCCCCACCATACACTTATGAAGATGGAAAGGAAGTGTTATTATCCCCATTTAACCAAATGGAAACAGAGAAGATAAGTGACTTGTCCAATACCACAGAGAGATTCAGTGGCAGAACAAGACTTAGTACTCAAGATATCCGGGCTTCCAGAAATATTCTGATATTACCTGCAGGCTAAGTGTGGGTGATCAAGTCTTCCTCTAGTCGCTGACCCAGGTGAGAAGACCCCACTGTGTCCTCTCAGCTAATGGAATTACTCCTTTAGCTCAGGTGACAGGGGCATTTGCTTTTTGGTGCTGATGGTTCTACTGCTATCACTGCGGATAATCATAGTATCATGAGAAGGCGGTAAAGAAATAGATGAGTTCTTCTAACAGTGAACAAGGAACTCTTTTACAATGTGGGAAAACAGTATACAGCCACCCTGCCTCTCTTTCAGTGTTTCACTGTAGGTCTTCTTCCTAGGTGCTTCCCCAGGCTTCTCCTACCTGGCTTCCTGCTACTGTTTTAAAGAAGAAGTACACATATCCTCATACATGATGCTTCTGTATACAGTCCTGGATTCTTGAGTCCATTAGCCCACTCTACCTCATGACAATGGAGGTACAATAAAATACAGCTTTATTTTGTATCATTCTTTCTCCATAAAACTATATATCCCAAGGATTATTTACAGTGTTAAATAATACTCTAAAGATATATGAGAATGTTTCTGAAAAAATTGAAAAGAATTGATAAAACTTCGTTTGAGCTAGAAATCATGAAAAGATTACCAATATTAGAAATTTGACTTTTGTCTAAGTTTTCTTTGTTGCACAATCAAGAAAGCCTTATTATTTTACTTTTTAAATTTCCTTGAAAACGCATATACTGGTTATATTTGAAGAAAATAGGTTGTAATTAAGCAAATTGATGAACTATTGTTGCTGTAAATAATTTTGGGCTCCAGTTTGCTCTCATTGATATAAATGGAGATTTTTTTCCCCATTGACTTCAGTGGGAGCAGGGTCTGATCCAAAGCCCATTGAAGTCAATGGAAGTCTATGTACTTATGTGAACATGCTGCCCTGTATTGGCTGGTTGCAGAAGAAACACAAGGATCTTATAGCTGATAGCTTGGAGAGCTCTCTTCTTATTGTTCAAATGATAGAGGCATGTTTATTGCAGATGTGGAACCAAGATCCTTTCCCAGATCTGCAGATATGTATCCTGCTATGGAAAAGTTAAGGTGACCTGCAAAAAAACCCAAATTGGACTTGTGCCCTTCTTTGCTTTGTTATAATGTTTAAAGTCCTGAAAGCATTTTGTAAAAAGAACATAAAACAAAAAACTTGGTTGTTTTAGGCATTGCCAGTCCTACTTTTTATTTGAGAATGAAGCAGGGATTCTCATGTAATCTTTTGATTTCTGCAGCTGGGACTTTAAGAAAAACACTTAGTATTGCAAGATTCACTATTATGAGAGTTGGCAACATGTGTTTTTCTGCTTAGATTGTACATTAATATTTCAGGTCTGACTCCTCTGGAACACTCTAGTGACGAGAGAGCTAATGAAATTATGACATCATAACAGACTGAAAAATTGTGTGAAGTTTCTAACGTTTCTTAGTGCCCCTGTATCAGCCCAGTGAAATCACTGCATAAAATTCAAAACATAATAAGACATTTCAGACTGCCCCAGTCAACCTCACAGTTGCATTTTAATGCATGCACAATGATCAGGTACAGTATCACACTGATAAGCTCATTATAAATGCAGATAAATAGGTGTCACTTTGACATTGGTTCATGCAACAAAACGTTTTCAAGGGCAGGAAATGTTTAAGGAATTACCGTTATCTGAAAATGGGGCGCTGTGCGTGGAACTGACAGGCCGGGATCTCAGCGCCAGGCAGCGGGGCTCCTAGCAGTGAGCTCCATGTACAGCCCACAGCCTGGGCTCTCAGCTCCAGGCAGCGAGGCTCCAGCTATGAGCTGCGTGCAGAGCCCACAGCCTGGGCTTTCAGCGCTGGGTAGTGAGGCTCCAGCTGTCAGCACTGCGGGGCTAACAGCTGGAACACTCCCCACTGCCTTGGGGGTTCTGTTTCAAAACGGGGACACTACTAGCCATGAAATTGACATTCTTGTCAGTGTCAGGGCTCCAGCTGTCAGGGTGGCTGACAGCCAACAGGTAGTGCAAGTAACGCAGTGTCTATACACATATTCCGTTGCCCAAAATATGTCAACCTAAGCCTTTTACGCCTCTCGCTGAGGTGGATTTATTAGGACATGCATAGCAGAAGAGTTACAGTGGCGGGAGAAACACCGTAGTGTGTACATTTAAATAGTTAGGTTGATGTAAGCTGTCTTATGTCAACCTAATTCTGTAGTATAGACCAAGCCTTAGAAAACCGTATGTTCATTTACCTACATAAAATAAAAAAATGAAAGTCATAAATAAATAAATAACTACCAACAACCCTTGGAAATTCCAAAAATAAAAAATGGTTTAAAAAAACAGTTAAGGTTGCTAAGTGCCAACAATATACATTGAGGAGAAGAAGGATGATCCAGTTGTTAGGGCTCTGTACTGGAGACACCCAGGTGCAGTTCCCTGCCCTGACAGAGACTTCCTGTATGACCTAAGACAAATCACTTATGGACTTATTTTCAGTGTCTAGGTGCATAAATCTCATCTTCAATGAGATTTAGGTGCCTAATCTGTTTAGGCACTTTTGAAAATCCCAACAGACACCTAAGTGCATCTTTAGGGGCCTCAATAAATTTGAAAATCTGGCCTTTAGTCTCTCTGTGCCTAAATTTCTCATTTGTAAAATAGGAATAACAGTACTTTTTCAGCTCACGGGGGTTTTGAGGAGAAATACAGCAAAGATTGTGAGTTTGCTCACAAAAAAAGCCAAATGCTGAAAAGCAAGGGAATGAATAGTTAAGATGATAAATCGTACACTGCCCATATAGTAAATATAAACACATTGGGCCTCAGCTCTGTAAGTCGGTGTTGCTCCATTGATTTCAGTGCTATGTTAATTTACACCAGCTGGGGATCTGACCCGTTCTTATTAAATACAAACAGCAACTTTCAGTCAAAATAAGTACTGTTCTTTTATTTCCAATCTCAAACATAAACAAAACACTATTTTGAACACTGAAACATAATGAAAAAGAAATAAAAATGATGTACGGGCACATTAATGACATACTGACCAGCTTCAAATACAAGTCCGTACAATACAGAATTTTACCATGGATCAACAATGGTAAGCCCTTTTCCTGTTATGCCACATACCCAGCATTATTCTCAAGAAACAACAATTATAAGTACATCACCCCCACCACCATCAGTTCATAAATATATATAAAAAATAACCTGAGCTGGTACAATGTGTTTGCACAGAATTCTAACGTGTTTTTCTGTCAGTCTCCGTGTTGCACCTGCTTACCTTAGATAGAAAGTTTACATAAAATTAATGTGGAATTAACTGTGTGTGTACCATTCTAACAAATCTTTTAAGTTACAAATGCTTCGCCCCTCTGTACCTCCCTCTCCCCCCGTCAATTACAAGGCAGCAGAAAGACAGGAAATTCTACATAAAAAACTAAGGTCTGCCTTTTGCTAATACTGCTCTCTAATGCTACCTTTTTAGCATCACATGGGGGAACCCGTGATAACATTGGTTAGAAACCCATCCCGGGAAGTGCACAGGAAATGTCTTGAATATTAAAAATGCAAAATTATGTCATCACATCACACTGGTTTAGGAAAATCTTGTCTGTTGCAGTGCAAGAAGGGAAAGTAGAGTTGCTTGCAAATGGGAATGTTTAATGATTGCACACACAAAAGCGGGGATGGGGAACTGGTTTTGAAGTAGACGTTAATGCGTGATCACACACCACTGTGCTTTAATGTAGCAATAGATCAGCATCCAGGGCTGGTGCCTTGGGGATGAGGATGGAGGAATGCAAACCGGCTATTTATTCCACTCTTGCTACAGGATTCAGTGGCATTTGCAGTTGCAGGAAACAGGATGACAGAGTGAATACAACTGAACTGAATTGTACAACACATTGGGGGTGACGGATGGAGGACAGAGTTGGACATTTCTAAAAGCCACTGTTGCACAAATGTCAGCATGCACACATCAGCTGTTGGAGTACTATACAGGCACACACACTGCTTCTGTTGTGCACGCACATAACATGCTTTTTGATGTACACATGTACACACGCACATATCCTTTCTGAGGACCATGCATGCACATATGTACATCCCTTCAGCATAACAAACTACTAGCATAAATGTATTGCTAAAGAGTAAAAGAGATAGTACTCTCAATTGTGTTGGAGGCGGGTAAGATCTGCCTTGGAAGAATGGGACTTCACACTGTGTTTGGGGTTTAGTCCCTGTGTCCATTTCTGATCCGAAGGTTGATACATACCATGATGTAGTCTCTGCCATCTCTCTCCTTTCTCTCAGATTTCACTGAGATTTTCCTCTTTGCTTTTTGATGAAAAGTCTTTTATGATCCCTGGTAGTTTGAGGATGTATCTTTCTCACCTTCTCTTGTAATTTGGATATTGGAGCAGAATGTGTGTCTCTCTCAATCTCTCCTATCACATTGATCACATGTTGGCTCCTTGCTGCATTTGGATTGTGCTTTGTGTCTCCGGGTTTCCATCTCTAGTTTATTGTCACTCATTGTGTATATGGTAAGAGTCTGCCGGAACTGTTTTCATTTCACGGCACAGAGGTAGCCTACTAGTGTGATAATTCGGAGCAAGGATCTGTACCATCTAGACTGTTGTTTTTGATTTGTTGTCACAGACTGATATGTAGGTGATTTGGCACTGGTTTTTTGGTTTGGGGAGGGGCTAGCTGGCTCCATTGGATGGAAGGTTAGAATTGTTGAGGTTAGTAGTGATGATATCTAAAATTGGATTTCTTTTCTGTTGGATTTAAGTTGTGATACCCTAGTGCTTTGCAGTGGAAGGAGAGTTTGCTGCTTTGGTTGAGATGACACCAGAAGTCCAGTGTTCTTCATGTATGTTAATTTGGGAGGGAAATTGATCCAGTTCTGCGTTGCAGCCAACGTTGCTATATTTCCTGTGTCCATGTAGTATATGTGCAGCTGTATCGTTACTATGGGGTTTTTCAATAGGCCTACTGCGCTGTTGAGGCGGTGCCCCAGGCTTCACTCCCATATAGACGAATGAGCTGAATTATATTGTTCAGTAGTTTTACTGAAGGGTTACATCTGTCCAGTGGTTTCTTTATGGCACAGAAGGCCCACAGTGCTGCTTCTTTTATAGTCAATTGGAAGCTCTCTGAGATGTTTATTATGAGACTTAGATACGTATAACGTAGGGTGTGCTTAATTTCCATGTCTCTCTGTTAACATTTTAGATTGTTTGGGGGCTTTCTAATATATCATGTTTTTTTTGTTTTGTTTGTTTTTTCTAGGCTCACCTGCAGGGGATTTATATTGAGCAATGTTTATGTTGCACATGCCTCTTGTTGTGTGCACACCCTCTGCTGTTGTGACTTCTGACATACGCCCTGATCCCATCGACTGCCTGCATACACAGAAATCCCTTTTCACAGATACATGCTTCTGCTGCACAGGTGTGTGCACACACACTTCTGCAGATTCCTTCTGCTGCACGAGCAGAAACAGACGCAGATCTCTTCTCTTGCACACACTGAAACACACAAAAACTCGCACACAGAGATCCCGTTACTGCCTGGGCACACAGAGACGTGCAGTGCCCTTCTCTTGCCGGCACTACACACACTCGTGCAGATCCCTTCTGCTGCAGGGGCACACACACACGTATCCCCCTCCCTTCTCTTGCACACCCAGAGCGCACACACACACACGTGCTCTGTTCTGCAATCAGAGCCCCTCACTGCCTCCCCCAGCTCGGCGCTCGGCCCAGGCAGCCGGTGCATTGCGGGGAGCGGCTTCCCGGAGATCCCTTGGCGGGTGGATGTATTGATCTGCTGCCGGGCGTCGCGGCCCGGCCTGCAGCGCTGGGTGGGGGGAAGGGAAGGAGGGAGGGAGGCAGCCTGGACCCGCCCAGCCCCGGCCGCTCGCTGTCTGCATTGGCTGCGGCTGCTGGTGTTATTGTCCATGGAGCGCCCTGCTCCGCTCTGCTGCTCCGGGACACGCGGCAGACAGGTACCACCCTGCGCATCTCCATCCCCGGCACATGGGTGGCCGTCCCGCAGGACCACGGCAGCTGCTCATCTCCCGTCGCCCCCACCCCTCCCTTAACCACCGAGACTCGCTGCCTTCCCCCGCCGGCTCACACTGCCTGAGCCATGTCTGCGAGAGGTGAGTCTCCGCCAGGCTGCATATCGCCCCCCCCCCAGCCGGGGCTCGGGCGAGGGAAATGGACGGAGCTGTGTTTGGGGTGCGGAGCGGTGGTTGGCGTTTTCTTTGCCCCCCCTCCACCCCCCGAGGAAATGCAAGCCCGAGCCCGTTGCCATGTACCGTGCAGCAGCCCCCTGCCAGAAACTTGGCTGCAGATTTGCTCTGTGAGATGCTGCTGATTGTATAGGGCTTTGCTTGACCTTGGTGGTTTGTGTTTCTTTGCTCTGCTGCTGTACACGAGTGCCCTGCTCACCCCATTCAGCAGTGTGGGATGGGACGGGGGGTCCTCGTCGCAGGCTGTTGAACTGTCTCTAGAGACTGTTAAAGGTGAGGTGAGGAGAAATTTTTTTTGTCTTCTCCCTGCCTGGTACCATTTTGCAGCTCTGTGATGGAAATATTCCAGAGCTCGATGCAGCAAGATTTAAAGCTGCAGAGCAGCCTTTAAAAAGAGACAGAGATACACACCTGTAGGACTGTATTCCTGAGACCTTGTTAGCCCTGATTTGTATTTTTTTTTAACAATTTAAAAGCTAGAAGCATAAAATAATAGGACTAGAAGGAAAGTGTGGAGGGAGGAGCAATTGTTAAATGTTTCTTTTTTAAAGATGAATATATTTTTCGGGAGAAGAGGAAGATGATGCTGAGTGTGGTTTTATAGTCAATCAGAACTCAGTGGTTACTATTATTAATGACATATTAACAGCTCAGCCATTGCCTGGTTACTGAACAGTGATACTGAGCATGGGTTGCTCTGTGCAATTTTTAATGACAATAACGCTTTCTATAGAAATGTGCACGAGCTCTAAAAGGAGCATTTTAAAGTTTTAGACCAAATTTGCATGATTTCTAATGGCAGAAGGCTTAAATTTGAGGCTCTTCCTTGTCTGTGTGTAAAGTCTGACTCCACATTTCTTTTGCAATGAGCAACTCTGCCCTGATTAAATGCAGAACGTTGTTGCTTCGATTTGAAAGTTGATGCAGGCATGGCTATCTGGAGTTTGGTGCTTTGATTTTGTTTGGTTAAAATTAGTGCCCACTGAAGAATGGGGGGAATGAAAGCAGAAAGTTAAGGATCTGAATCACATCACAAGAAACAAAAGATATTAATGATCTTCTCTTTCGCCTGGGGAAAAAAAGAAAATCTTAATAATAGATAAGTAAAATGTTAGTTTAAAAATGCATCCCAAATAGCTCATTACATTAAAAAAAACAATTTGCGAAACCATGAAGATGTGGTTAACAAACCAAGAAACTTCATGATTATTGTGATGCATCTCATGTGCCTGTCCCCAGCTTTCTCCTAGATCTTTGTTTTTTGTCATCTTTCATGGTGTTATGTACACAGGAGCCTCTAATCTGAAGCTACTTTGCAAGGAGTGTATTGACTTTAATGAATCTCTGTGCAGTTGTAAGGACCCACATGAAACAGCTTAGAAGATCGGGGCCAGAGGTTGTAAACTCTTTGTGGCAGGGACCATGTCTCTTATATGGCTGTAAAGAGAAGGGCACAGCATGCCATCTTTGATATAAATATAAATGGTACTGGCTAAAAATAATCACCGTGTATGGTGAAACCCTTAGTTCAGGAAGTATGAAAACATGTAGCCCCTTGAAGTGCCCATTTTTAATGGTCTCTAATTCTAATGGATTCCAGTTTCTGTGGTGAAGTTATGTTGGGAGTTTGAAAAAATATTCTCATTGGGGAAAATTTGGGTCTCAAAGTCCTGAAAACAAGGATGCAGGCGGGAGGGGCAGTAGGATTTCAGAATTGCGTGAAGGAAGTTTGCAACACCAGCTCTGTGGTGGCTCCATGAGCACTAGCATGTGGAGGATTGGGGGAGATGGATTACAACTGAGTAGATCCACTGGCTATTTCCCCCTCTGCCATCCTGCATACCCTGTGGAAAGAGGCATAACATATGTGGACACTACAGTAGCCTTGGTGCTGCCTAAGACTGCTGGTAAGGAAAGACTTTGACACCCCGGAAGGGGGAGATACGCCTAGTGACTTGGCTGGGGGGCTAGCTGATAAAGAGGGAGCACACTGAGTTCAGAGAGAGAGAGAGTGGCAACAGAGCATGCAGCAAGTAGCTGAAGTAAGCCTCAGACCTGGAAAGAGCTGATTTCCCAGAGCCGCAAGGAGAAGGTGCCACCTGTGGTGAGTGGACCCCGTGATATGCAGCATGATATAAGGAGGCAATGTAATGCTGGTGGTGCTGGCTTTCAGAGGAGAAGCTAAACTGTGGTGGTGACCACATGAGGCCATTGAAGATCCTGCAGCACTCTCTGTAATCTGTTAATGGTACTATTTTGGCCAAATGCCACATTGGGTGTTGTATTAATGTAGATAGACTATATGGACTAAAGGTGTTAACAAGACCCAGTCACTGTCCAACTTTGAACAAGGTTTGGGGTTTGGCATACAGAGACCTCAGCCTGCTTAGTACCCTGGCAAACACACCATTAAAAATCACTCTAACCTTTTATTAAAGATACAGAAAAGAAGGAAAAACAGGTAAAGCATTTGAAATGTAAAATAAGGCTTTTATTTTAACACTATCCCTAGTTTCCTTTCCCTTTCACTGGAGAGAGTTTTTAGAAGGAAAAACCCCCTTGTTTGATAGTCTCTTTGATGGTATCAAAGATGTAATAAGTGTCCTCTTTTGGAAAAGAGAAGAAGTTAGTAGAGATGGGCTGGAGCTGTTGTTGTTAAAGTCTGATCCCGTTTCATCCCATGTAGTGTTTGGGATTCAGCTGGAGCCAGCAGAGATGGCAGTGTCATCCGGGTCCCTCTCTCTGGCCCTTGTCTGGTCAGGACATCTCTCAGGATCAGCATGTGAGGTGTGAGGTCCCAGGAGATGCTGGGGATGGCAGCCATGCTGGTGCAGCTTGCCTCAATAGCCAGTTTTTCTCCTCAAAGTCTCTTCCTTTCCCAAAGGGAATTGTGGGTGAAATAGCCCATCCCCTCATTATTTTGCCCACCAGGGCTAGTTTCCAACATACCAACATTTGTTTTACTGATTTCTGGTTCCACACTTTGCTGGTTTACTCAGCATGATCTTACCACAGTCCTAGAATTATATCAATAATCCTTTTTGTTTGCACTAATTCAGTCTTTCTGTCTCCCTTTTATTCCTTTTCCCATCAGGTTATAGGTTATTGTGACATCGTATGAACTTTCCGGTTCGATTTACAATTGAGCTCACAATTAGTGTAAATTTGTAGGCCCAGTTATTTCAACAGTAACTAGGGCGAAAATTTCCAAAAATTTGGGCACGCACAAATAGCCATTTCAGAAGCCACCAAGTGGCCCAAGTGGGAGCTGAACACATTGGGGATTTTCTGATCTACTGTTCAGTTGCGCCCACGTGGACTGAGAGCTCTGTAGCTGGAATAGCATGATGGCGTGGGATTTGCAGGTGTGCTATGGGTATGTAAACAGTATTTTCAGAAGAGCCATGGGGCCATCAAGGGTCCTGATGCAATACCCACTGGCATCAATGGGAGCTCTTCCATTGACTTCAGTGGCCATTGGTTCAGGCCACTAAAGGTGCTCAAAAGTTGGTATTGTCAGAGGTACTGATGAAAGTGATCACGCATCAGCCTCTAATTGGTAGCTCTGCCATTTTGTGTATTCTGATAACAGGCAATACACAGAGTAAACTCCCCCCTCTCTCCCTCCCTCTCTCCAACACACGAGCAAGACAGGATTCACTGTAGGTTTTTAGAAGAGCCAAGATGGAGGAATTGGATAGGATTGAGCCCAGAGAGGTAGAAAATGTAGTTATTCCATGAATAGTATAGCTATATGTGACTAAAGCGGGAGTTCATGGCTGCAGTGGCTGGATACCCAGCATAAATCCACGACTCCTGCATCTTATCATCTTCCACAGCAGTTACCTCATATTCAGCCTGAGTTCTCAGTCTCTTTGTTATGTTGGCAGAGAGGGTTTGTGAGCACTTGCCCAGCAGCTCGTTCTTGAGGAAGATAATTGCAGATTCTGGGGCTATGTAAATGAGCTTCCCCTTGCTCCTCTCCTCTGTTCTGACATATCCCCCGTCACCCACACCTACCCCTGTCCCTTCCCCAAATCCTCTGCAGAGCATCCAAAGGAGGCCCTTTGAAAATTCCTCTGCACATTTCTAGCTACCTAAAATTACCTCTGCAGTTTCAGGACCTGTTCCAAAGCCCATTGGAGTCAATGGAAGGACTCCCACTGCTTTCAATGAGTATTGAATCAGGCTGTCAGTTGGAAAAGATATTAACTTCTTATCCTAAACTCTTATGTAGTGTTGCTGTGCACGGTTCAATAGCTGCTGTGTTTGGCCCCATACGTGATTGCCTTTCAGCTGTGAAATTATCCCTGTATACTCTTTTCCTATCTCACAAGTGCACTGCGGGGGTTAATTGTTGGCAAAGAGCTTGAACATCACTGGATGAAAGACTTTATATTACTGCAAAGTATCATCTTATGCCCTACTTGTGCATATTATCTCAAATTGCTTGAAGCATGTCAAAAACACTTCTTCTTCTGGAGGTCTGAATCCATGGGAAGTTTAAGTTTTACAAATAGACTGGGTTTTTTGGTGGTGGATTTAGTTATGCTAGAGGAAAAAGGTGTGACAGATGTACAGGTCTATCTGTTTGCTTTCCCATGGTCAAATAATGCAGATATTTTACCAATCTTTCAAAAAAGATTCCAAGAGGGTCAGCGTGAACCATTTTCAGCCCCAAAGGTAGCTTGTTCAGAAAGAGGAATACACCTAAAACCACACTTTGATCATTAGCTATGTCTCCTTAACGAGCGTAGCATCACAACAAAAGTAACTAGTTGTTGATAGAACCTGAGAAGTGGTATAGAAGCATTTTCTACATATAATATCAACTGGTTGTACTATATCATGAGAGTGGGTGTTACACAGAATACAATTATGATGGCTAGCTTGGTATTCCATAATCCATGAGTGAAGTAATGGAATTGCTTAGTTTGAAATAACAAGCAATGGACCGTAATATAAAGTGTATTTACATATTTGATTTAATGACATGCCGATACAGCACTTTCCCCTTGTATTATTTTTAACTTGGGTCTCAGAGCTAGAGAATTCCTAGCTTCTAGTCCTGTGCTGAGACCACTAGTCTACACTCTTATAAGCTGATAATTGAATTTCCCCCTTAGGATGAAGTAAGGCATAACTTACTCTGCTGTTTCACACACACTTCTGCTGACATCACTTTGATTGATGTACATGTTGACCCGCACAAACCTAGTTGCTGGGCTTTCCCCATACTCTTTTCTTCTCAGTTTGTCATTGTCTCAACAGAATTGCGTATGCCTAGTGTTGAATCAGCCGTCCAGCAGGCGGTAATGTGGTCTTCCACACCCAAGACTTCCAATCTAGACTGCAATGTCTTTCTATCTGTCAGAGGAATTTTTCTCTTCAGCCTAATCACAGCCATCTCTGATAGACATTGCTCTTGAAGTAATGCATGACTTAACCATTGATTGACTGTCCTTTACATGGAATCCAGAGGCTGGGAAACTGTGTGTGTGGTGGTGGGAAAAGTATACAATTCAAGAATGATGGAATGTATGAAATATACTCCCAAATCCAGTGCTTAAAGTGGAGGGTGAAAAAAATTGGAGGGTTTGTTCTAAGCTGGGAGCAGCATCTTTGTAAGACATTGTTTAAAGTGCATCCCTCAGTGACCCAGCTTGTTTTTTAAATTTTATTTTTGCTGAGTCTGTGATCTCTTGCAGCCCCCTACCTTGCACCACACATTCTTTAAGCACTTCCCAAATTAAAATAATTTCTAATAAATGATCTGCTCTCTATAAGAGGAATGGCAATCAAATTCTGAAGCTGGGGGTTGCTGATGTTACCCACATTGTGCTACGAAGCTGATAGAGAAACAAAGCGGAATTGTTCAAGACCTGTTGAGAGATAGGGTTGAGTGTCTCATTTCAAATTCCCTCCATTTTCCCACCCCTGCTCCCCAGTTTACAGCCTCCCATTCTCAAGGTATCCCTCATACCCACCATCCTCTGGTGAAGAGGAATAGTCTGGACTTGTCAGAGCCCCACTTCTGTTAATCAGTTGAGGCCGTTGGAGGGGTTGCTGTTGAGTCATACAATGCACTCCTTCCTCTCTGGCTTCCAATATCTGATAATATAATCTCCATAGCACTCTCAGCCTCTGCAAGCCGAGGCAGTGAGAGCATCCACCTAAAACCTGCACCTGAGTCTCCCAGAGTGCTAATGCTAAGCCATCTGTTTAAATAAATAATAATAGTTTATGCCTTCCCCTTGTGTAGGACAGATGGGAGCATGGAAGGTGCAAGCTACTTTCCTTCAGTCCCCTCCCTTGTTCTCCCAAGGCAGGGGTGGCCATCCATGGTTGCAGTTCCTGCCCTTCCTTGCTAGCCCCTGGGTGTTGCCCATGCCTCTCAGACTTCCCACGTAAGGCAGGAGGAGATGGGGTCCTCTTCCTTTCTTCCTCTCCATGGAGCAAGCTGCACCCTCCTTAGGGGTGGTGTGGCAGTTGCACTGCCCCTGTGCTCTGGAAGCTCTGGGACATACGTCCTAGGGCCTCTCCTGGGACCACGCCGCTGTGCTGTGCCCTGACACAGACTTGTGCCTTACTGGCCCAGTCTGACCTTGAGCATTGTAAGAGCACTTTATATCTTCAGAGTGCTTCACAAACAGCAGCTTTATAATGAGCTCCTGTGATGGATTATTTTATTTAATTAATAAAAGCTAGTTAGAATTTTGAGGAGCTGATAGCAATTTTGAAGGCAAAGGTGAGACACCCAGGTCCTCCAAGCTGAATTAAATTTGCATGTTCTTTTGAGTAAGCACGCTGCTGAAAAGGTTTTAGGGGGACTTGATGTCTCAGGGGATATGGATCCCTTGAAGTTCATTGTTCCAGTTCACATTCAGCTGAGGTTGGCTGTGTTGGCCTATATGGAACATCAGTCTTTGTCCAATTCCTAGTAGACCAGGGTCCATGTTAGTGAACAAAAGGACTTTAGTTTCCTGTGGTGTCAGTCTGGCACTTCCCATGAGCTGGATGGCCCTAGGTAGACCTTGGGGTGATTCCAGCCTCAAAGTGTCTCAATGTTTTATGTTCATTAACCTGACAGATACATACACAAATGGTTTAAGCTGCATTTTTACAGCATATCTTGTGCCCTGTCTTGCTCTAGAAGTGTAAGTATAGAATCACAGAAATCATAAATAGAAAAGACCTGGTAGGTTATTTGGTCCATCTCCCTACCTCTTCAGGAGAGTTCCTTAATGTATATTTTAGGGCAGTCTTTCTCAAACCGGGGTCCGCAAAGGTACTCCAGGGGGTCCGCGGGCTGCGCTGATCAACTCTTCCCCCTCCCTCCCAGTGCCTCCTGCACGCTGGGGAACAGCTGTTCAGTGGAGTACAGGAGGTGCTGGGAGGGAGGAGAGGAGCAGGGATGGGGTGGAAAGACGAGGGGTGGGGGCCAGGCCTTGGGGGAAGGGGTGAAGTGGGAGTGGGGTCTGGGGCTGAGCAGATGGCTTGGTGGGGTGAGGGGGTGGTGCAAAAATGTTTAAAATCAAAATGGTGGTCCTCGGGTTGCTAAAGTTTGAGAACCGCTGTTTTAAGGCATTTGTCTAGTCTAGATTCAAATGCCCCAAGTGATGGGTTTCCACCACTTTCCTTGGGAAAATGTTCCGCAGCCTAATAGAGCTCACTGTAAGGGTTTTTTTGTTTTGTTTTTTCAAACAATCATACTAAATATTTCCATATTAATTTCATACTGTAATCCCCAGGTTAGCTAATTCCTTCCTATCCTTTGTGTTTACTCTGTCCAAAAACTTGTAGTCAGTTATCCTTTTCCCCTCTCTGATCCTGAACTCATTGAAGCACTTCATCTTGAACTCATTGAAGTCAATAGATTCAGGATCAGGTCCTGTGTTGTCACTTATGCAAATTATGCACTCTGGGAACTGATCCTTCCAGCCCTTTAACATTCAAATCTGGTGGAACATTTGTTTTGATGGGGAAGAAGAATGAATTACTGATCTATTAGACTTTAAAATTAATATTTCTCTTGGGTTGCTCTTTTGTTTAACCTCCTGCCCCTTCAGATTGATTGCATGTTCTTTTAAGGTTAATGAAAATTAGTCCCAAATGAATGGAAAAAGTGGTATAGAAGCAAATGGCAACAATAAGAGGAAACTGGGACAATGAAGTAAAATCTATTTTAGATGCACAACTTTGAATAGATTTGCACACAAGGAAAATAAGAATCAGCTTAGGGATGGAAAGGCAGGCAAAATTGCTTTTAGAAGTTGAGTGAAAAATACCAAAAGCTAGCATGTGGCTCAAAATCTCTCAAATCAATCTTCCTGGGATTTGTCTTCTCAATTGTTTTGCTTGTAATGGATTTGAAATGAATCAACACTTCATTTTGAATCATATCTGTAAATAATTGAAAATGGAAACCAGTTCTCCTCAATTCTCATAATTTCTTAATTGCCCCTTAATTATGCAGTTTGAAGGCAGAAGCTCATAATGGAAGGCAGAGTTGTGTTTGTAAAATCCTGGGACCAGTCCTTGGTGCTTAATATTTTATCATTTTGTGTGTTTTAGCTGGGATGTCTTTCCAGGCAGCTGAACATCATAGTTAAACACCAAACCAAACCACCCAGTCTGTACCAAATACTGTATTAATATTACAGGCAGTTATAAAGTATTTAACCATTATTGTTGCATGCCTTAAAGAAGGAATTTGCTCATCCTTAGATGATTTAGTGCAATTAAAAGTCCCAGTTCTGCAAACTCTGCTGAACATTGTGTTTACTATGGTGAACAGTCCCATATGCTTGAATAAGGTACTAAGTATTTTGCAGGATTAGGTGTAAAGATTGGACCAAATGGATGAAATACAGTAATGCGTTCCTACCACTACAAGCTGGGAACCCTGTTTTATCCCTTGACCCTTCAGAAGCTAGATATTGCAGATTTCTAGAGTTATGCCATTGGATCAGTTTGTGTTCAATATTAATCACATGACCTTAGAGTCCTGTAGATTCACTACAACTACAAGAGATCATACGCATTCTGCCTTTGCTGGAAATTACATACCTTTTTTTTTTTTTTTTTTGAGGTCTCCATTTTAGTAGAGGATCTGTTGACGTGAATGTAAAAAAGACTGAAGTGCTAAGGTACCTTAGCCTTTTGTGAGACTGCTATGCTTCTACCATCAGAAGGAGAGGTGGTGGGATCTTCCTTCTGTATTTGTATTGTTGCTCTAGGAGATGGGCTGTAGGGATATCTGTACCGTACAACTGTGATTCACTGAGGAGGTATTGCTGTAGGAAGTAAAGAAAATAGCATTTCAGCAGATGATAAAGGCACAGGGAAACTAGACAAACTTTTTCAGTTCCCATTTCAAGGAAGGTAGTGTGACAAAGTTCCTCCTCTACCTTGGTGGGTCTTGCGCTTATTGGTGGATTTGCTCGCCTTGGAGCTTCACAGCAGCTCTCAGTTTGGCCATTTTCATGAACCCACAGTCCAGGACAACTCCTCCTGTGTCTGACCTGGAGTTGGGAGGTTTGGGGGGAACCTGGGCCCGCCCGCCCGCCGTCTACTGCGGGTTCCAGCCCAGGGCCCTGTGGTATGCAGCTGTCTAGAGTGCCTCCTAGAACAGCTGTGCAAGAGCTACAACTCCCTGGGCTACTTCCCCATGGTCTCCTCCCAACACCTTCTTTATCCTCACCATAGGACCTTCCTCCTGGTGTCTGATGATGCTTGTACTCCTCAGTCCTCCAACGGTATGCGTTCTCATTCTCAGCTCCTAGTGCTCTTGTTCCCAGCTCCTCACACCCACACCACAAACTGAAGTGAGCTCCTTTTTAAACTCAGGTGCCCTGATTAGCCTGCCTTAATTGATTCTAGCAGCTTCTTGATTGGCTGCAGGTGTTCTAATCAGCCTGTCTTAATTGTCTCCAGAAGGTTCCTGATTGTTCTGGAACCTTCCTTCCTGTTACCTTACCCAGGGAAAAGGGACCTATTTAAGCTGGGGCTAATATGTGCCTTCTATTACTCTCCTATAGCCACCTGGCCTGACCCTGTCACAATAGAGAGAAACAAACTAGTAAACTGTGAGGTATTGATTCCTCAAAGAGCTTGAACATGTGCTTAACTCTCATTTGAGTCAATCAGATTTAAGCACATTCTTAAAACATTCTGCCAAATCAGGGCCTGAGTGAATAATGTTAATCTGTAGTGAGAACATTCTTTATAAAACTAAACAGTATATTGGAGTGCATGCCACTTTTCACATGCCAACTCATATAGAGTTTCTTTTGTTTCATACTTTTGAACTTTCCCCTGGTATCGCACTGGCATACCATTTAAAAGTGACCCTTCTTTAAAGTATGTCAAAGGACATGAGTAGTTTTAATCACAATATGCACAACAGTCAGTAGCAAAACTTGCTCTCTGGTTATAAGATAAGGAGTTTAATTTTGCTGCTTTCTTACAGATGAAGAAAGAGAACCCGCTTGCAAAAAATCACAGGCACATGACACTATATAGCCATAAAACTGGATACTTTTTAATTCAAGGTGGCGAACTAATGTCAATTTCTCCAATATATTGGTGGTGTTTATGATTTACTTTTGTATATTCGGGATCCTACTTTAATCATTTTAGGTATGTCATCACTTTGATTTCTTCCAGTGGGAGTTCTGTATGAATAAAGATTGTGGGATTTGGCTCAATAAAAGGACTCTGCTATAATTACTCTTACCGTGAAGCCGATTTTTGTTGCCATCGTATCAGGCTGTTACATAGCTCCAGTGATCAAGACAGAAGTCAGCAAAACCACTGTTCAAATGGTGGTTTTCCTTTAACTAGTGAGGAAAGGTTCCACTCTATTTTTGGCATTGAAAAGTCCAGGAGCAGTCTCCAGCCAAGTTAGAAAAAGAGCTGAATCCTGATTAACTGTCAAAGGCTTCAGTGGAGGAGAAATCTAAGCTAGTGCTGTGAAAAACGCTTACAGGAACTCTTATTCTTCCCAGGTCTCCTTGCACTGAAGATGTAAAAGAGCATATGCCAAAATATTTACTTCAACACTGTTAGTTTTGCACTTTGGTTGGTTAGCTTCAGAGGAATTTCTGATGCGTGTAAGGTCTCTGCAGTGTGAGTAAGATTCATAGAACTGGGGCGCAAAGAAAGAAGAGACCACTTTAGGGTCTGCCACTTCTCCACTGAAGGTAATGATACATGATCCCGTTGAGTTCAGTAGGAGCATGATTGGATCCATGTTCAATAAGATAATATATAAAATGAAGGTTACTTAACACTAAACACATAGCAGGGTTGAGAGGAATGAAAGCCAGAGGGAGAAAAACCCTTCCTGCCTTGGTTATGTGGGAGGAAAACTGTGAAGTTTGCTTCCCTGATTGGTCCACCGGAACTCCAGATGCATTGTACGAACCTTCATAGTCAGTTGTTGATGACTGATCCAGAGGATGCTCGTCTATTACAGCCCATTCAGAATCTGTCTCCTCCTTTGCTCAAGCTGTAGAGACTCATATTTATAGCTTTGGAGATACCTGGCTTGATTCCTGGTGTGTCAACCAAAATGGTGGCTATCACAGATGTCTCTTGGAAATCTAAATAATTAAAGCCAGCAATCTCCTTAAAGTTAGATTGAGTGTGGATGGGAATCCAGCCAAACAAACCTCAAATCATAATGTTTTCATGCCTGTTAAAGAAATCTGATGTACTGTTGAAGTGTACCAATTTCACGGCTACAGGGCTTCCTTGACTCCTTTATTCCAGTTCTTCAGCCATGTGCATGTGTGAAAGTGCAATGTTACCATGTGTGTCTGTGTTCAGACACTTGTTCTCTCCTGGGAGGAACATTGGCAAAATATTTAGGTCCAAGTCTTGTATTCAGAATGTAATTTTACACTGTCTGTAGGAAAGCAACACTTGCATTTGGACATTAATATACATGGAGGTCTGGCAAAAGAAGAGAGAGGATTGAAGAATGTAAGTGGAAGGTGAACTGGATCTTACCAATATGTGAAATCAAATGGGTTCTGTTTTCTTTAATTTAAACTAATCCAACCAGTGGAATTACTATCCCCCTAAAAGAAATCTATAAATGTCTCTGCTGGTTTTTAACGATGAATAGAAGCATAACAGTGATTGGACCTCATTGAAATTGTGCTCAGTTTGACCACTTGTCATATTGTTACCTGTTAATATTCCTTTCATGAGTAAAAATACAGTTCAGATTAGAGGGGGGTGTGTGTGAGAGAGAGAGACAGGGAACAGAGCGAGGTGGGGAGGGAAGAGTTCTGCTACAGAATAGTTCTTTTTTATTGAAATTGGAATTTTAACAATTTAAACAAGACAAGCTATTTTTAAAAAAAAGGTTACATGTAAAAATGTATTCTGAGAAGACAATAAGAATAATAAGTAATGTGGTTATTCAAAGCTGAATATTTATAGTGGTTCGGACATCTGAGACAATCCAGAACTGCTGGGGCTTTGATCTCTGAAGAAGAGTTATAAAACTTCAGTCATAGTTGAATTGACATTGATGCTAAGAACAAAAAACGTGCCCTATTTTGTTCCTAAAATACTGGATAAAGCTAGAATTGAGAAAACAATTTGATTAGGATTTAGGGACTGCTGTAACATGAACTGAAGTAACCTCAGTCCAAAAAATGTTGAAACTTTTCTTTTTTCTATTACCAGCTGTTTTGATATTTGAGCTAAACAAGAGAGGATGTATTATGTATGTACAAATGATACACGTTAGGAGTTTCACGTCTTAGACCCATAACCTTTCTGGATAAATAGATGATATATTTCTGCAAAAAATAAGCTTTTTAAACAAAGTTAAGCCTATCTGCCATGATAGCCTGTCTGTCTGATAATGGCATATTAAAATAAGTAATTAATATCAGTTCATTTACTTTAGCTGCCATAATAGCATTATAATATTTCTTTACATCGATACAGTGTAGTTATGAGACTTTTGATGATGAGGTCACTTATTGTAGAGTAGCTGTGACATTTTTGTCTTCCCTCAAACAAAACAGTTTTGATCACACCTTTCTTTTTAAAATTATTATTATTTCTGGAGAGGAAGAACAGGAGACCAATAACTCAAAACATTATAAACTGGTTTAATTTTTAAAATAATCTTGCACAGTCAAGAATCTTATCTGATATTTCTGGGCCAATTCTGTTCTGAGTTCCACCAGGGTTAATCTAGAGTAATTTTGCTGGCTTTGATGGAGTTACTCTAAATCATCACTGATTTAAGTCAAAATAGACTTTGGCCTTACCTCTGTAAGATAGATGCACAAAGTTAATATTGATCTAACTTTCACAGTAGCAACTGTAGAGTCATGATTTATTTGCACAGTTTCTATTTTTAAAACTAGAGCTGGATGAAATTTTTCAGTGGAAAAAATATATGAATTCATATTGGTTTAGCTAAATTGTTCATCTTGAAAAAACAAAAATTCCATAAAAGTTACAACATTTTCAAAGCGAAACACTTCAGTGTTCTGAGTTGAAATGTTTTTGTTTTGGAATTTTCCTTCAATTTTATTTTTAAAAATGCAAAAACATTAAACAAAAATATTCACAGAATCTAAACAAAACATTTTTTTACCCTAAACAAATTATTTTTCAACTTATTAATTCATTGAAAAGTCTGAATTTTTTTTGTTTTTGGGTCAACCCGAACCTACTTGTTTCTTCACAAATGCCAGCAAACCCAAAAAAGAAAACCAAAAAACCCCCAACCCTCCCAAAACTAAAAAAACCCCCAAACTGTTGTTCACAGAGCTGTTTTAAAACTCAAAGAAGCACATAAGTAAAAAGCCATTTGGCCTCTTTCTGGTGATAGGTTGGGATTTTCAAAAAATGCCAGAGGGACTTCAAGAGCACAAGTCCCGCTAACTTTCAATGGCCGCTTTGGTCCTTTTGAAGTTCCCACTGTTAAAACAGTTAAAACAGCCAAAACGTTGGCGTCACATGGTGGTCAGTGTTAGATTTCACTGTGGAGAACTGGAAAAGTGGAGTGGAAAGAGAAGGATCTCCTGTGTGTTTTCCTTATGTTATGCTCACAAAGTAACTCATCCTTACCTACTTTCTCAGCACCTAGATAGTGCGATGATGAATGTTCAGAAATATCCAGGTAGATCTACCTGGAGGGAAGGTTGTGAGGGTAAATTAACGTTTCTGCAGATCTCTGCAGTGTAAAGAACTATAAAATGGTGTGTGTTATTCTGTCCTTTTTCCTTATCTAGTACTATAAAGTACGCAGAGAGAGCTGAAATTTCCTTTGATAAGACCAGGTCTGTGTTTTGGATGATCAGTCTCATTGAATTTGTCATGTTGAAGGTCTAGGTTTGGGAGGCTGTGAGACTTGTTGGAAAAGCAACCCCCTGGAGACAGCTTTTGCAGATGCTGGAAATTCACATTTTTCCTTTCTGCAAGACAAAAAAAGACCAAACAAACCAGGGCAGAAAGATGCATTTTATGGTCAGTGCATTAGCTCCACTCCATAGTTATCAGAAGCAAAAAGACTTTGTCCCCTAAGGGGGTTTATGAATTCCATCCATCTTGCTATTTATGATGCTCTGGAAGTATTTTTAGAAAACATTAGCACTGGTGCTGAAGGGGACTCTTTATATGGACTAATTCACTAGGCAGCAGGCTGAAACTAAGAAGCAGGAATCACAGTGAAGTAGTAACAAAAATTCCAAACCCTTTGTTGATTATATATAACAATTGGAATCTATAGAAAATGATTGAAGAATGATAAACATGGGGAAGGAGATGTGTGTTGACTGCAAACATTTGAAAGATGGGTGAAGAAATCCTGAACTTATTCTCTGAACTTCTGAGAATGGGAGGTGTCTGTGTACACATGAGAGAATAGCGGTAGAGAATTCATGGAGTGGAGTCCAGAAGAGAAACCTGTGTGTATATCTGAAACTTTCCACCAGATGTACAGGGCTTTGCATACTTTGACTAGATGTCCCTATTTTATAGGTACAGTCCCAATTTTGGGGGCTTTTTCTTATATAGGCACCTATTACCTGCCACCCACTGTCCCAATATTTTACACTTGTTCTCTGGTCACCCTAACTTTGACAATAGTGAGTCTGATTCTGATCTCCCTTACACTGCTTTAAATTGGAAGTAACGTGTGTGTATCTGGATATCTGAGAGCAGTGAGAGAGTGAGCCAGTAAGAGAAGGCTCTGAAGCAAAGTGAGGAGGGAAGGCATGTGAGAGTCCTTTTGGAAGCAGACACACAACCAAAATTGGTGTTGAATACAGAGTAGCTGCCCCGGACTAAGAGAGACAGGACTGGAGAGTATTTTGATAAGGACCAATATATCTAGCAAAAGGTGCTGTAAATCTCTAATTTTAAAAAAAAAGTTAAAGTGTGTGTGGGTTGTTTTTGTTTTTTGTGTGTTGGCTTTTTTTTTTTGGATGACTTGAGATGTGTAATGATCTGTTCTGTTGCATTCTGGAGTAACTTCCCTTAGGAATCCCTGTAATGGCTTTAGGAAAAGAAATCTATTAATTTGTAAGTTTTGGGGGGAAATGATTAAATCAGAATAAGATCGAGTGGCTCCAGTACTCATGGGTGTACTTCAATGCTAAGCAACACAATCTGTCCCTGTAATAGAGCTGGACTCACCCAGTGGCGCTTCCTGCTGGTTGTCTTTGGGAATTAGCTCATCAGCCTCTGGAGTGCCCTCTGCTGCCTGGTGATCTGCCTTACTGCTGGCCCCAGTCCCTCCCAGGAGCCGGTGCCTTCTCCCGCTTGGGTACTGCCCCCCTGGCAGTCAACCCCAACAAGCCCTGAGGGTCTCCCCTCCCCAGGGAACCCCCACCCCCACCCACTACCCCCACCTCACCTCAGTCCTGGCTATTGCCAGTCATCGCTTAGCCCCGCTCCCCAGGGCAGATTGCAGTGTATCAGCCACTAATCACAGGCAAGGGGGTTTGGACCTTCTGTCTCTGTCTACCCATGGGCTGCCCCCTTGCAAACCCAGTACCTAATAGGCCCAAATCTAGGCCTCACAGCCTGGGGGTTTCCAGGCCCAAGCTCCCCTGGCCTTTCCTCCTCAGCCCTGCCCCAATCTAGGTATTCCCTCTGATCCCTGCAGCCAGACCCTTCTCTCTCTGAACACAGAGAGAAACTCTGGCTAAGCTTCAGCCTAGCAGCCCCTTCATAGGCCCAGCTGCGGCCTGATTGGGGCATGGCCCAGCTGTGGCCATTTCCCCAATCAGCCTAGCTTTTTTTGCCCTTAGCCCTGGCTCTCTCCCAGGGCTGGCTTTCAAGCCCCACAGGGCAGGAGTGGGTAACCACCCTGCTATAGTACCACTGCAGAAAAACTGAATGAAAATGTCACTGCTGAATGCACGGTGAATTCCTCTCTAATAATGCTTTCATTGCACCTCGAATCGAGTGCCAAAAAGGAATATTAAGAGTTTTGTAATGAGATCTATTAGGTTTACTAAGGGGAACAGAACAAGCCCTGTCACTTGGGACACTTTAAAGCTAGTCACCCGGAAGAAAATAGAAATCATACTGCTGATGGTTTAGTTGGCTTTTCTTTTTCTTTAGTTACCTTATTTTGGACTTGGAGCCATGGTAGAGACACAGTGGTAGGAAGGGACCCAGGGAGGGTACCTCCGAGAGCACTTCAGAGTGCCGGGCACTTTTGAATCTCATAGAGCCTGGGGTCAGAGCCTGCTGGGGCTGGAAGGCCTGGGCTCCCATACCAACTGCTCCTGCTTCCGGTGAGGCATATGCCACATTCCAGTCTCACCCCCCTTCTGAGAAGAAGAGGGCAAGGACATTGCAACCTGAGGGGAAGCTAAAGCCATCCTCCAGTGAGGAGCTGGACAGAAAGGCCTTCCTGCTGGGAGGTGATATACCTGGCCCTCTGAGGGCTTTATTGCACTTCCTTTAGGAAACAGAAGCTAAAAGCCTTCCTAAATAGAATATTTTCCTTTGTCAAATCTGCTTCGCGCTACAATCAATAGCTGTATGGTGGAGACACCAGAGCATAGTAGTCTAGAATACCAGAGGTCAGACAGACCCAGCAATTTGGTCTTTCCTGCTCTAAGCACTTGAGAAAATAATTAGCAGGCCTTTTATTTTTTATAGAAAATCTAACTTATTTCTTGACTGAAGAATGACCAGTTGGAAGTGACAGTAATGGGCAGAGAATACACTGAGGACAAATGGGGTCTTTCTGCAAATACCAGAGCTCTCTGAAAATGAGCTACGCCAGAATGGCTGAATTCTGCTATATTGGTGTAAATGTAGAGTAACTCCACTCAGGCCAAATCCAGAGAGCTGAAGTTGGACCTGTTCGTGTTAGGGTAGTGATTTGGAGTACTGTGGGAGCTGGAATGGTGTGATAATTTCTCATGTGCTGTGCAGTTAGAGATAGGGGTTCAACTAGTTTGGCTACTCAGTTTTAACTTTTATTTTGCAGACTTTCCTTCAAATCTGTTAGTTTGCTGTATATGTATTCATTGGCACCGTGAGGGCCCCACCTAATTTGTGTGTGATTTTTATATAGCATTTTAAGGAGCAATAAATGTATATGGTTATTAGTTGCATTCGTAGATTCACAAAGCACACAGATCAAATATGCTTTAAGGGATGCAGGAAAACCAATGTTACCCACAGGAGAAAAGTACTGTGTATCCAGGTCCTTCGCAGAGAGAGTTAAGAATTCCCCATTTACAAATAAGGAAGCAGTGTCACAGCAGAATTCAGTGCCTGATTTATGGTTACAGCTCAACTTAGTGCCCTAGATAAGAGTAGAACCCAGCTGTACTGATGCCCACTCACATACCTCATCCAGCAGACCGTGCAACATCTTCTCAGATGGTCATACACATTCTGGAACGTAGGTTTCAATCTCTTCGCTATTTCTAGACCAAAGTGACCGTTGTATGTAAGTTCTCACATACGATTTACACAGGAGGGTGAGACAGAACTGGGGATTGAACCCACATGTTATGAATTCCAGTTCAGTGTCTTAACCAAAAGACCAGCCTTCCTCCCTCTATATAACATGGGACAGATTCTGCTCTAAATGTCACTCCGGAGTAGCTCTATTGGCTGCATTGAAGTCTGCTCCTTCTGCAGCACTGAGGGCCCTGTTGTCAATTTGCCAGTAACCTGAGGATTCCTACTAATTTGTCCAGATATTTATGTAGGGATTTTAATCAGCTACTGTATGATGAGGTTGGCTGCAGTTGATCACAGTTTCTGGAATCTCACTGCTATAACTGAGAGCAAGATTTGGCCCTGTATCTCCAAGTTTTATGCAGATGAAAAATCCATAAATCAGCCAGTAACACCACAACCTTCTGCCTTTCAGTGATTTTTTGGAAAATAACCTCTGTTTTAAAAGTGCTTCTGAAGGCTGAAGAGAGCCATAAAGTTATTCAGTCACTTTATTCCCTATTTTCATTGTATTTGAGCCAATTGGAGTGAGTTCCAAAAGAGCAATCCAGCTTGTAGCATTGCTCTGTTGTATTGCACTGAATTCAGGTTACCCCCTAGCTTCTTTTTTCTTTTCTTTTTTAAGCAGAGATTTGGCAATCGCTGAATTCAAATTTCTCTGACATTTGGCCATCTGGAGCTGAGCAGGGCTTTAGTCACATGCCTTAATTGTGTGTGTAAAATGGAGCAACATGGGAACGAGGGGCAAAATTAATCTCTGATGTAAATCTAGTGAAATCAGCAGAGTTACACTGGGGTAGAATTGAGGTTTTCAAGTATCAATTTGCTGTGCAGATTATTGGAGAAATCCTGTCTTGCTTTCTCAGCTATAAGGTAGCCTTGTGGTATAACGATGGGGCATTCTGTGTAATTTACCAGTAAAGTTAATGCAAATAGAAGTTTGGAAAGACTGCATGGTGTTTTGGATTGATCTGGTACTTGTCTGAAACTGGCTAAGTCATTGCCAGTACTACATTGTCTGAAAGCTGAGCCATCTGCAGTTAGAAGGAGTAAATTGCAATCACTCACACCCCTGCAGAAAAACCCACAGGGGGAGGGCTGTGCAGAACTCAGGGGATCTGCTAGAGGTACAGAGTAGGGTTAGCACCGTTTCAAAATGCAAAAACAGGACACATTCAGGAGCCCCGCCCTCTCCATGGCACAGAGTGGCACCACAGGGAATCTGGGACAAATGCTATGCTGGAGTCATTCAGCCTGGAGCAGGACTTGACATGTACATTTTGGGACTGTCCTGCCCAATTAGGGATGGGTGGTCACCCTAGTACAGAGTCATTACCTGGAGGCCCTGTGCCTCTGTATTGCCTTGGGCCTCTCTGATGCCCCGATGCATGACTCCATTGGAGCCATACTGTCACAGCTTTCCCACCAGGGAGTCCATATTGGAAATGACTCCCCAACATGGCAGAAATACTGTACAGAAGCAAATGCAGCCTTGTTAATTCTGGGCAGAGTTACGGATAGTTGCGGGTGCAGAGGAATGGTGTGTGTTGATCCTTGGACTCTCAGAGGCTACAGAGGGTGGTGTTGTGGAAGCAGCTGACAAACTCCCATGAGACATGGGCATTCTGCTTGCTCAGTGGAATCTGGGCTGACAGCATCTTCCAGGATCCAGGCCTAAATGCAGAGCACACATTAGCCCTTGTGAGGCTCCCTGCCCATTCCCGCAGCTGTGTAACCTGGTTCCCTTCTGTGGCTTCCTTAGCAGTCCACAACAAGTCTCTGCTACAAGACATCCACAACAAAGTCAGCACTGGGTGTAAATCTAAGGCATCATCTACATGATGCTCTTATCTGCACCAGAGGAGTGTAAATTTTAGTCTACACTAGCATGTTGCATGCTAACTGGCCTGTATGGACCCTCCTGGTGTGCTAAAAGTTCCCTAGTACGTGCTAACGTAGTATGGTTTGAAACAGGACAACATTAATGTGCACTACGGAACTTTTAGTTTATGCCAGCAGGGTGCACACGGGCAGTTAGTATACATCACACTAGCGTAGACCAAAATTTGCACTCCTCTCGTGTGAAATAAAGCACTGCGTAGACGAGCCCTCAGTCTGTAATTTCACTGATTTGAAAGAGGTTGTATTCCTCCCTCTTTAAACTACTTTCACATAGGATCCTGTGGCCTCGGCGCCAAACTTTGTGGATCAGGCCATCACAATCTGCTACAATGTGTTGCTTTTGTGACTCTTCCCCTCATCTAACAACTGGTCTCAGGTAGGGAAGAGAGAGAGCCTGGCATATATACACTGCAAAGTTAAGACGAAATAACTAAAGGTGTGAAGTTAAAGCACATAAATTAAGGTGCTTTAAACCACTGTGTGGACACTCTTATTCAGAAGTAAAGTGTATTTAGTACACTGTAACTTAGTTCCCTTAACTTGCAGTTTAAACAGGGGTTTAATGTGCTTTAATTTCACACCCTCAGTTACTTTGTCTTAACTTTCCTGAGGCCTACTCTACATCTAACAATTAGATTGACTTAGCTCAGGGGCAGGCAAACTTTTTGGCCTGAGGGCCGCATCGGGTTTCTGAAATAGTATGGAGGGCTGGTTAGGGGAGGCTGTGCCTACCCAAACAGCCAGGCATGGCCCGTCCCCAGCCCCCTATCCGACCCCCCTGCTCCTCGCCCCCTGACGGCCCCGCCGGGACTCCTGCCCCATCCACCCCCCCCCCGCTCTCAATTCCCTGACTGCCCCTGGACCCCCCACCCCTAACTGCCCCCCACCGCCCCATCCAACCCCCCCCTTCCTGACACCCCCCCTGGGACCTCTGCCCCATCCAACCACCCCTTCTCCCTGACGGCCCCCGGACCCCTCGCCCCTAACTGCACCCCCAACAGCCCCCCACCCCATTCAACCCCCCCATCCTTCCTGACTTCCACTCCGGGACCCCTGCCCCATCCACCCCCCCTGCTCCCTGTCCCCTGACCATCCCGACCCCTATCCATGCCCCTGACCACCCCCTGAACTCCCCTGCCCTCTATCCAACACCTCCCTGCTCCCAGCCCCCTTACTGTGCTGCCTGGAGCACCGGTGGCTGGCAGCGCAGCTGCACCAGGACAGGCAGCCGTGCCGCACAGCACAGAGCACCGGGTCAGGCTGGGCTCTGCAGCCCCGCTGCCCAGAGCGTTGTGCCGCACGGTGGCATGGCTGTGGGGGAGGGGGGACAGCCTCCTGGGCCAGGAGCTCAGGGGCCGGGTAGGACGGTCCCGCGGGCCGGATGTAGCCCGCGGGCCGTTGTTTGCCCACCTCTGACCTAGCTGCATCGCTCAGGTCTGGGCTGGTACAATATAAGTAAGGGGAAGCTTCGAAGACAATGGGGTAAATTAGGCCAGTGTTTAGCCAGCAAAGTTGTTATTACTGGAGGTGATGGGCGAGCCAGGAGGAGCACAGCTTGAGTCTCCAATCCAAGGTGGCATTTGAAGGGATGGTAGTTCGAAAACTCTCTTGTTACTTGTAACAGACCCAGTTCCATCTGCAAATTGATAGATAAGTGTGGAACCCAGCATCTTTATGAAGCAAACTGCTCTCTTGCCAAGAACTAGAAAATACAGTGAGCACATAGAGAAAAGGGGGTGCTTTACTTCGGACGCATTTATTTAGAAGGCAAAGACAAGTTTTCTGCTTTTTGTCTGAAAAAATAAGCGGGCAATTTTACAGAGCTGCTTTTCAGAGTAGAGTGGCACTTTAAGAGCAGAGCATTGTCTCCTTATTTGAGTTTTGAGGCAATAGCTGATATACCACAAAACCCAAAGCATAGGCTGAAGGGACAAACCATCGGTGGTGTATTTTTGAGGTTATGCTGTACTTTGTGGAAGGGTTGCCATGTCCTCCTTTATTAAAGGGTTAACCCAGGGGTTCTCAAACTGGGGGTCGGGACCCCTCAGGGGGTTGTGAGGTTATTATGTGGGGGGTCGCGAGCTGTCAGCCTCCCCCCCCAACCCCGCTTTACCTCCAGCATTTATAATGGTGTTAAATATATTTAAAAGTGTTTTTAATTTATAAGGGGGGGGTCACACTCAGAGGCTTCCTATGTGAAAGGGGTCACCAGTACAAAAGTTTGAGAATCACTGGCTTAACCCCGCTTTATTTACTTTTCTATCACTTCCCCTGAGGTCAGGGCACTTCCAGGTTACAGTTCTAATGAGGCAGCATAGTTTTCTCTCCTCTAAAACCAATGTAAATAAAGAACATCCAGGAACCTTCATTGCTAAGTGTTGCTAGTGCAATGATCTATTGGCAGCTAACATTTGAAACTTGAAGCTAAAAACAATTCAGCAGATGGGGTTTGAAGGTCATCCAAACACGACTTCAAACCTGCTCGATTCTGCTCTCTGGTGTATCATTGGTATATAGCTTACAACTGGCTAGGCTTTTATCATCTACCATTTCTCCCCCTCAGTTGATTGCCTTGTGCTCTGATTTCTGATGGAAGATGAGGGAAAGAAATGTACAGTGTTTCTCTTGCCCACTTATTTTTTTAGACAAAAAGCTGGAAACTTGTCTTTGCCTTCTAAATAAATGGGTCCAAAGTAAAGCACTCCCTTTTCTCTATGTGATCACTGTATTTTCTAGTTCTTAGCTAGAGAGAGGCTTGCTTCATAAAGATGCTGTGGCAGATTGTCTTTCCATCTTTTCAGGAAGCAGGGACACTGAGCTGTGCTGTCTGGGTTTATGGCAGTTTTCAAGGAAGCAAAAGCCTGGGTTTATAATGCAGAACAGTTCATTAGTACCTGTGTACCTCAGTGCAAAAAGTCTGTCAATATGTTTGCATTAAGGGTGTAATTCACCCCTTTGCACAGGGTTAGCCCAAGGGCTATGTATCACTTAAATCTTATTCTGAGCACTGCTAAACACACTGATAAATATGACCTGCTGTATATGGCCCCATTTTTAAAAATTATAAAGTTTTTCAATGACATGAAATGCAATCACTTTAGCCCGTTGTGCCCTGACATTGCATACAGTTTTAGCCTCTACACTCATTGAAGTTTGGAATGTCATTAGGAGAGGATTGTTTCAGAAATAAAATCCCAAAGGTTTATGGGATCATTCTGTACATAGAACCTTTGCAGTTTTTTTCCGAACAATTGGTCATTACACAGCTGTGTAAGAACCCAAGAAAAATAGAATAATTCCTACTGTAAATAAATAAATCGTTTAGTCTGGATGGGTCATTTTTGGGCCAAACTCTAATGCTGTTGTCAGAATGAGTAGCATTTCACTGTCTGATTTCAGTGGAATCTAGTATTTAAGATACTAGTCAACATGACTAATAGTGTCAGAATCTGTCCCTTTATGCATGAAGAGCCAGACGTGGACATATCATCTTGTGCGGAGCATTTTGAAGTGGATAATCTGCATGCTAATCTGTCACTGTAATCTGAGGTTTCTGAAATGGCAGCTGACTTGTTCCTTTGTGAATTCCGATGTAACGTATTTTGTTTCTAGGCAACTTCAGAGAGTCCAATTTTGCAGTATCACGATGTCACATTTTTATTTTTATTTTTCTTCACTGAAACAATATATAACTGTTTCACTTCAGAGGCTTAATGCCTGAAAAATTTAAATGACAGATGTTAGTCAAATTGCTTAATGTGTTATTTGAGGGCACTTACATACTATGGTGAAGAGTGCGGTATAAGAACCTGTGTAGAACAGAAAAGAGAACTTGTTTTCGTAAAGAAGATTTAGTTTAATGAGGTTCTCCCTCACCTCATTTCTTCCCTCTTACCTCTTCCAGTCAGTGAAGCGGCCCTCTGATTTCTATTCTGTTTCAAAGTGTATCTGTTTCTCCTCTGAATGGACTTTAAAGATGCCCAGAAAATAACAAGGTGACTCCATTGAAACAGCAGTACTTGCCAAATGCCCTTGCTCACCAGGTTAAGATTGGCATTAAGCATATTAAATTGCTGAAAAGGTACCATTTTAGTTTATTGTATTTTTAGGTCTCCTGAAGTTGCAGCTGTCCTTTTCTTTCTTCAGGTAATGCAATAACAATGCACCATGCTGTGAAGTAATAGCTTCCATGGAGCTCTGTTGGAGTATGAAGAAGGCTGGGGGTCATGTAAATTACTTTTCGGGGGGAAAATAATGTTGCCATTTGAATTATTGTCGTACCGAGGAACCACTGTCATGGATCCTGATCCCATTGTACTAGGTGCTGTACAAACATAAACAAAAGGTGGAGTGAGAGCCTTGCTTGCCTCAAGGAATTTACAATCTAAGTACAAGTCAAGAGACAACAGATGGATACTGACAAAGTGGGGGAGTGCAAGGAAACGAGACAACATCAGTCATTATGTTAGGAAGCTGTCTGCGCAAACCAGCAGTGTAACTGCTGCCAAATTTTTTTATAGGCATCATGCCAAAGGAGAGTTTTGAGCAGGACTTTAAAGGGGCATAATGAGGTAGCTTTGTGGATGTTTACTGGGAGTGCCTCCCAAGCATGAGGAGCACCAAGGGAGAGAGCACAAAAGTACTTGTTTGAAAACATCACAAGTGGGAGATGGAGACTGGCACTGGGCTGATCGGAGGCAAGCATGATTTTTCAAAGCTTTTAATAATGAAAATTACTCTTGGAAATTGAGCAATCTGCTGAAATACACCTGACCATGCCCAGGCTGATGGCTGCACTGATTTTGCAGCATGATGCATGTTAGGCCATCAGGTAGAGTGGGAGCCAGATGACTTTGTGTTTGGGAGACTTAAAAAAGTCTTGATTTGTGATGAGTGGAAATTTTGTGGTCGACTTTCAGTCTTGGAGACCTGGGGGTTCAAAATCTAAAACAGGAGGGTGACACACAGAGGACACAGAGTCACTGGGGATGCATCACAGGCTGTCAAAGCTGTGGGAGAGAAGTCTCTAGGGGAGTAATTAGGTGCTGAGTTCCTAGATCATAGGATGTGAATGAGGGATGTATAGAGCAGTTAGAGATAAGACCTAGGAAGGATCAGAGCTGTGCAGGGCCTTGGAGGAATTTGAAGTGGAAGGAAACTGGAATTCAGAAAAGGGATCCCAGGTCAGATCGACACGGCCAGTGAGTGAGGAAAATAATTTTATAGCAGCAGGAAGAATAGATTTGTGGGAAGTGATGGAGTCAAGGAGGTGGATTCAGTAGTTGAGGTGATTGGGGCCAGGGTTTTAGTTGAGGGATGGAGCAGAAGGGATGAATTTTGAGAGAATGCAAAGGCAGAACTGGTAGGATTTGGTAACAGCATGGCTTTTGGGGAGACAAGGTGAATGAGTGTTGATGTGCATGGGTAAAACTCTATGGGTACACAGTAAACATGGCTTTATAGCCAGTACTACAGCCACTTGCAAGAACTACAGATCTGAAAGAGAGGTGTGGGGAGGGCACTTCACTTTTTAGGTTTCAGCTGTGGAATTTTCGCCTATGAGTTTGTTGCTTAAATGAAGGAAATGGGGGAAGGCTCTACATTGAACCCAGCCACAATGAAACACAGCTGTAAGAAAAATGCAGTTTTATTTCCAAGGGTTCTGTCTTCTGAGGTATTTTATGAGCCCAGCAAAGTACCTGGAGCTTTGGCTGCCTCTCCACACGTTTTAGTCAGGAGTCAGAAGATAAGGAGCCACAAGTACTCCTTTTCTTTTTTTGAAGATAAGGAGTGCTCAAACAGCTCAGAGAACCAACAAGCAGATTCTGAAGTGGTGTTGAAAGTTGCAGAGGATTTAATAGTTAACACCCATACTATTCATCCCTGATTCCCACTGGAAGGTCTTCTGTGTTAATTATGAGTCTCAAGGACGCTATCTTGGCAAACATAGCTGCAGTACTACTGTCACTTCAGTGTAATTAATCATCCAGGCTGAATCAGAGGAGAAGGTTCCTTTCTTTGCCCTCATTACAAATAGCTGTAGAAAAATGAAAATGCCTTGTGGCCAAAAAAAGCCCCTTTCTGAGCCACATCAGTATTTGCAATCCTAATATTAATGTGCACAGTTTTGTATTTGTTCATATTTTGTGAGAGGTGTGTGTGCTTCCCCCCCGCCCCAAAAGAATTATAAAATACCCCAAACTCTGCAAAAGTGGCATGTTTTCATACTGACATTTATCATATAACAGGTGCAGGGGCTAGACCACATTAGGGGTAAAATGAAAATGTCTGCTGTGGCTTTTCCAGCAAACTGCATTGTGCGTCTTTCAGGGATGGCTTTGGGGGCAGCTTGCATGCTCTCTGATATCACTTTCCATATAGCTTTCCTTGCCTTTCCCAGTACTGCTCACGGATCAACTTGAACCAGTGCAAGACGTTTCTTAAATATAAGGCTGGTAACACTTCTGGGCCAGAGCTGCAGCTGGTGTAAATTGGTTTAGCTCCAATGATTTCAAAGGAGTGACGCCAGTTTACACCAGCTGATGACCTGGGCCTCTGTTGATCAGTAGAAATATGTACATAATTTGTCTTCTGAAGAACAATCTGCAATGGCTTTTGGGCCCCAGTTCAGGAAAATCTGAGGTTTAAAGCCAATGGGACTACTCATGTGCTTAAATTTAGGCACAGGTTTAAATGCTTTGCTGAATTGGGGCCAGCGTTTGTCTCTGGATTTGATGCTGAACCTGAAAGGGAGCAGTAGTATTCCTTTTCCACAGTGATGATGTGTGTGTGTGCGGACAGAGTAAAACGTGAAATGCCCATATCTAATCTATTTCACACATCCCTTATGCCAGCATGTTTAGGGCAAATGGAATTTTTCTCCAGCCTGATGCAGGTAAGGAGGGGTTAATTTGGAGCTACAGAATTAATCTAATTGCATTAAAAACATCCACATGGCGTTTATGCAATGTGTGAATGCCGCGAATATAAATTCATAATAATAAGGTTATGATCCTGAAAACCTTAAAGATGTTGCTCTTAATTCCATTATTTCCGTGGGACTCCTCGGTAAGTTAGGACTGCTTGTGTCAGTACAGCTTTACAAGTTCAGGCCCTTCCTGTGCAGTGGGTATGCCTCTAAGGCTATGTCTACACTAAGAGCTAGGGGTGTGATTTCCTCTGTTCACATACTTGCACTAGCTCAATGACAGGTAGAGCAAGCATATATAGTAGTAGTGTAGCTGTGGTAGCAAGGGCAGCAGCCGCACGGTTTAGCCATGCCGAGGATAAATCTACCTGAACCCTGTGGGTACCCACTGGGCATGACTAGCTTGCCGCTGGTGCTGCTGTCAATGGTAGTGACTATACTGCTGTCTATACTCATGCTGGCTCTCTTTGAGATACCCCGAGTATGCGAACACCAGCTGGGAATCACGCCCCCTAGCGCATAGGGTAGACATAGCCTCAAGTCCTGTGACTAACATCAGTGTTTTAAGAGGACTCCATCAAGGTGGTTATCTTTTAAAAAAAAATAAAATTGCCCATGCTTGATAGCGGTTTAATTTAGAAGGTTTATAACTAACTGCGCATTTGGAGGTGGATCATTCTGCTTTTGCATTTTGCAACCAGTCTTGCTACTTTCAATAATTAAACTTTTCCCTGGACTGGTAAAAAAAAACCCAGAAACCTGTATACTAAGGGACCTACTCCTTCAACCCCTACAGTAGAGGTTCCTGTATTTAGATTCAAAGGTCTTGAATTCACTCCCCACAGATGACCTAACTGGAGGCATCACTACACTTAGGGAATGTTCTTATTTGGTTACAGTATCAAGACAAACTTTTTGCACTTCTTGTTTTGTGTGTTTTTTTCCCTACAATTTCCTATATTTTTCTAACTAATTTTCATACTCGCACCTTGAAGTCCAGAAGGCAAGACCTCCAGAAGAGACCACTGGCAAGGTGAAGCTTTGCTCTAATAGCACTGTCTGTGTAATTTTAAAACATTGAATATATAGAGAACTGTGAGCGCATCAGATGCTGAAAAAATTGGTGATTTTCCTTGAAATGCAATTTGATGCACCCATATGTACTAAGTCTGGTTAAAGGAGACATGGTATTTTTCAGGGAGTACTATCACATCAGAGGCACTCACTGGGATTAATTGTATTCAGAAGAAGGATTGTGAAAAAGATCCTTGGTATCCTTTTTAGATATTTGTAAGTTTGTCCACTGCAGCCCAATACATAGAAAATCAATTTTGAAAATCCTGTTTTTAATGAGTTTCTTTACTAACTTTATCCAGATTTGAGACCTGAAGTGATGCTTTACCTTTAAGTGTGCTAAACTGTAATGTCTTCACTATGATTTATAAAAGAAATTAGAATTAAGAGATTTATAACTCCAGTGTTACAGATTTTTTCCATAAAAACTCAAAGCTGAAATTGATGCTTTAAAGTCACAGGCTGTTTAAAGTCCATGGATGGTACCATAGCCACAAATCAAGATAATTCCTTAGCATAACTATTGAGGCAGGTAGGGTTTTAAATTTATTTAGCCTCTAGCACAATCAGGAAGCTGATCTTATATTAATTGAAAGCAAGTTGGTGTGCACTGCACTAAGCCACAAGTCCTTCAAATTCGAATCGTGGATGGTTACATGGGAAGGATTTAGACAGAGGTAAATGAACCTGAGTTTAAAATACTCACAGAGATTTCTTTCTACTTGACTGTAAACTTCAAACTTTTTACACCACCACCACCACCAAAACAGCTTCTTGGCATTCTGGGAAATTGGATGACCCTTAGCCTGCTAAGGTTTTGACAATACCATTTTGGACACAGAAACAGCTGCTGGACCCTACAGGTATCACTAGGAATCTTTACACAATGGGAGTTGGATGATTTGTCTCAATTAACTCTGTTTTCACCTACAGCTGGGCAAAATCTTTTGGACAAATTATTCGCTGAAAAATGCAATTTTGGTTGACCTGAAGCTTTGCAAATTTCACACAAATTCACTGAATAGTTTCAGCCAGAAACGTTTTTTGGGGTAAAGGCTGTTAGTTTCACAGAGCGGAAGGAGGGAGTCCCACCAACCTTATAGTTTTTAGCCCAGTGGTTAGGGCATTCGCCTGGGATGTGGAATCAGGGATTTGAACCCAAGTTTCTCCCCCACTACCCCAGTTTGTGCCCTAATCATCAGGTTATTGGCTATTCTGGGCTGGGTGTCTCTCAATCTGTCTTGCTGAGGCTATTCCACTTTGTATAAGTAATTAAATAGTCATTGGAGCAGCAGGGACTTGAAGATAGGTCTCCCACATCCCAGGTGAAACATGTCTTGTTCAACCGGAAAACAAACTTCTTCAATTTGCCAAATTTTTTCTGCATTTTCAGATTTGTTTCCACCTGAACAGGTTTTTCCAATTTTTGGAACTGCCACTGAACCAAAAAATCAGTTATTTGCCCAGCTCTGTTTCCTCCCTTTCAGAAAAAAACAAAACAACAACAAAAATCCTGCTTCCTTGTGTTTTAACTTAAAAAATGACCATGAATGATGATAATAAATATTGTGGGTCAGATCCTTGACTTTGAGTTTTCTTTGTGGTGATCCAGTGGTGTAAAGTAGTCTAAGGCTGTTCTAAATTGCCATCTGAGTATTTCCCCTAGTGTATGAGGAGTGAAAAAGAGCTGGAGTAGCTAGTTCTATGCGCCTATTACCCCCTCTCACAGACCTGAAATAGAAGGCATGTCTGAGATGCGGCCAGGGGGTGTGGCTGGAGAGCTGCTGAACTCTGGTGATCCCTTGCTGCTAGAACAGCTCCTTGGGGCCAGTTGCAGCTAGATATAAAATAGAGCAGCCCTGAGGCTGCTCTAAATTGCACTGGGGGCTGAACTTCCCCCTGGCCAGACCTGGGACAAGGAGTGTATAGAAATGTGACTTACAGCTTGTCTACACTTGCAGCGGTGTGTATGGTACGTGTAGCTACATGTCGCAGTGAAAAGCAGGCTCCATCTACATGGTGGTGTGGAGCTACACAGGACAATGAAAGGCTTTGATGGGGGAGGCAGCAGGGAAATGTTCCAGCAGCTCCCCACTGTCAGAGCCTTTCCCTGCTGCTGGAGTCTTTCAGTGCAGTGGGGAGGCAGCCTGGCACTACACTGCTAAACATAGCAGTGTAGATGGGGGAGGCACTGCTGGGGCTTGTAGAGTGCTGTTTAGGGTTATACCCTAAGGTTCTGGAGTGTCTTCACTCACCTAAGCAGTGTCCCACCGTCTACAATGCTATTTATACCCATGCTAGGGGTGTGTGCAATGTATGTACTTCACACACTGCCATAAGTGTAGACATAGCTTTAGAGCCATGTTTGCCTCGCCTTGAGCCTTTAGCTCATTGGTACTCAACTGGACCTGAGGATCTAGTGCTTAGATATTTATTTATATCTTCAAAGCACTGCATAGGCATTAACCCTCACAGCACTCATCTATAAAATGGGTTTGAGACAGAGAGGTGAAATGACATGCCTAAGGCCACACAGTGAGACATTGGCATGAATGAACTCAGGCATTCAGGGGCTGGCTCCTGATCCCTTCTCCGTCATAGACCATGCTGCCTCTTTAACAATGACCAGCCTGTTGTTTCAAACTAGAATATCTTCATATTATGTGCGTCAGAAAGGCCTGAGATCATCTTCCCTTGCAGGGCCCAGTGCTGTAGGTTAAAGTTGCCTGATATCATCTAAATCTTCAGTTATTTGGGAGGAGAATGTGGAACCTCCATGCATGTGGTATAATAACCTGATGTGATAAACTGTTTATCGTACAGTAAACAGTTTACTGTATAACACATTGTATGTATGGTAGCTTTGTTATAGTCTATGGAACATAAAATCAATATTAGGAGTTAGTTTGTTATATAATTACTGAAATGTAATCCGATAAATAGCCATTGGTTAGTCAGAAGCCAGCATATTGTGCTGTAATTTGAATCGTTTCTGGCAATCACCTTGGTTATCTCTCTCTCTCTCTCTCTCTCTCTCTTTCCCTAGTGCAAAAAGTACCATATCTCCCATCCCAGTTAATTGACAGAACATTCTGCTGACCAGTATGTACTGATTGCCACTGTGATTTGGCAGTGTGATTTATGTGGGCAGGCAGAGTTCCTTGCTTTTGCTGTATGTAACCATTACAGAAACAAAGAACAGTGCTAACCTCCAGGAATTCACATAGTCACAAACAGTGCAAGTGGCCTGGGGGAGAAAGAGTCAGCAGTAATTCCTTGAAAGTCTTTTTCTGTGGCACTGAAAAGTCACAACAGAGAATGTGTAGTGCCTGTACAGAGGAGCGAATGACTGATTTAGAATGATTTAATTTACACATTACACCATGTGAGGAAAGAATATGGTTCTGTGAAAATATAGAAGGGAAGGGAGGGGAGGGACTCAAGATATTTGCTTTTCTGGTGGTGAATTATTTTCTTCCTTCACATCTGTTGTGTTTTTTTAGAGGAACATAACCAGGCAGCTGATCTCCAAATGGAAGACAGAAAAACTCTGAGCATTTAGATTTAAAAATTTAAACAAAGAAATCCAGGATTTATATCGATCCAGCCTCTGCTGCCCAGGAAGCAGCAAATGTGAGGGAGATTATTGTTGCTGATGATGATGCATTTCTGTATATATATTACTATGAGCATGGAGGGAGCTGTTCTCTCCCCTCCCCCATGCTCCTACATATCTTGATAAGGAGAAAGGAAGAACCATCTCTGTGTCCCTAATATTGGCCAAACAGTCTAGTCCTGCTCAGTCTCCCTTCTTTCTGTGTCTCACATGTGTAACGCTGACTTGCTTCTTTCAGTCCTCTTGGCATTACAGCCTAGAAATCTCCAGCTGACTTGTCCTATTTTCCTGCCAACATGTAATTTCAGTGGCAATGACAGAAATATAAGAGTATCTCTCTTTATATGGGGGAAGGAAACTTGAGCTGGAAGGCAGTTTTACAACAGTACATTGCATAATGCTGCACAAAACAAAATGCAGTTAATGTGGGGGATGAAGAGAAACCCTTATTATGCAGTGTGAAGCTATCTTGGCTTTCCAACAAAGATAGTTACCTCCTACCTCTTCAGTTCAATGAAACACACTGTAAATATATCCCAGAGATACAAGAACATAATTGGGAAATAGTCTTTAATCAGTGCTTTCTTTAGCAGAAGTCAGGTAATACAGGAGACAGGCTGGGACTGGGTTATTCCATCTTCCCCGCTGCCTAGACTAAAACACCCAAAATGATGGTAGTATTCTGCACTGATGATCAAAACACTTTTGGTCAGTTTCTCATCTCAAGTTATACTGGTGCAGAGCCAGAGTAACTCCATTAATGCCAATGGATTTGCACCCATGCTGCTGAAATCATAACCTGTGGGAAGGAAGAGTGAGGAATCAGTTTAGATCCAGTTACTATTGTGTTGGGATCTATTACTGCAAAATACAGGTTGATGAAAATCTCCCAATTGCTTTCCCTACCCAAGGTTATACCAAGTAATGATGGGACTGCCTGCTTTTCCCTGTACTGCCTTTTTATAAGTGATACTTTGGAAGATTTCATTTTCACACCAGCCACCAGTCTCTCGTATGATCAACAAGAAAAGAGTCTGGTTAAGCCTCTGCAATGATGCCTGTCTAGCTTTGTGCATTTGATGATGCATAATTATAGATTAAAATTATACTGAGCTTGGTTACAACCTACAAATACTACATAAAGCTGTTAGCAGCAGTTATCAGAGATTGATTACTATTGGGTAGGAAGTACATTAGAAGCAGAAAATACTTTTAAGATTTGATTCCATAGTGACTCAAATCCTCTGTGTTCAAGTTAAGATCTTTCAGGTGTATTTTTAGGAGACTACTCTTTTTAGGTTGCCTATATGGGCTGACTGTGTAATTGTGCCCCCAAAGACTCTGACTGGGCAGTTATGCAAGGCTCAAGTACACTTTAATAGCTTAAGGAGATGGTCTACTATAGTGATTCTCATTTGCAATGTACTTCATGATGCTGTTGCTGCCATGTAAGTAAAATGGCAAGTTGTCTTCAAGCTCATCCCTTTGTTCCCTTTGGGTTTTGTTCATGGCTGAATCATAGATTTCATATGTGATCTTGAGAAGCTCCTTAAACCTCCCTGTTTCTTATGATGGGATCTAACCAGCATGGTTTCTGAAGAAGAAAATGGTGTCTTACTATCTCTCAGCATTCTTTGAATGTGTCAGTAAAGGAGAATGGGTTTGTTTTGGAGGGGGTGGGGGGGAGAGAAAACCTGGATTTGTGCTGGAAATGGCCCACCTTGATTATCATACACATTGTAAGGAGAGTGATCACTTTAGATAAGCTATTACCAGCAGGAGAGTAGGGTGGGGGAGAGAAAACCTTTTGTAGTGATAAACACCCATTTTTTCATGGTTTGTGTGTATAAAAACATCTTCTGTATTTTCCACAGTATGCATCCGATGAAGTGAGCTGTAGCTCACGAAAGCTTATGCTCAAATAAATTGGTTAGTCTCTAAGGTGTCACAAGTACTCCTTTTCTTTTTTCAGTAAAGTAGTGGATAAAGGAGAACCTGTGGATATAATTTAGACTTCAGAAAGGTCCCACACAAGAGCCTGCTAAAGAAGTTAACTGGTCCGGGGGTGAGATGCAAAGTATTGTCACAGATCAAAAACTGGCTAGGAGACAAAGGAAAGAGTAAGATTAGATGGCTAATTTTATCATGGCTAAAGCTTAACAGCAGGAGTCTCAAGGATCCATGCTAGGTAGGTCTTTTGGTGTTTAATAAATGTACTAATGCTCTGGAAAGAGGAGGGAGCAGCAATGTAGTAAAACCTACAGAGTTATGTAGGTTAGTCAGGACCAGAGAAGACTGATAATTTCAGAAGGACCAAAACAATGCAGGTGAATTGGTAGCTTGAGGGCAAATGAAGTTAAAATCGATAAATGCAAAGTAATGCACATTGGAGGGAAGAACTTGAACTGCTCATACATCTTATAGGGTTCTAAATTAACCGTATCAACTGAGGCAAAGGAGTTGTGTGTCATTATAGACAGCTCAATGTACAGCTTCAGTCAGTTTTGGATGGTGTTAGGATGCATAAAGAATGTGATGGTGAATAATACAGAAAATACTATAATGCCTTTATATAAATCAATGGTTTGGCCTCATCTAGAATATTGTGTGCAGGTCTGGTTACCCCATCTCAAAAAGGGTAATGCAGATCTAGAGGGGTTCAGAGAAGGGTGATGAGAATGATCAAGGGCCAGGAAAAACTGTCCTGTGAGGAGAGATGAAAGTGACTGGGATTGTTTATCTTAGCATGGAGATGAATGAGAGGGAACATGATAAAAATATATAAAATAATGAATGGTAGAGAAGGTAGATGGGAGCTTCTGACTCCCTGCCTCATAAGACAAGAACACAGGGACATTCAATGTTTGAAAGGTGGGAAATTCAAAACTGATAAAAGGAAATACTTTTTTAGACAATATGTAGTTGGCTCTAGAACTCATTGCCAGAGAAAGTCACTGAGGCCAAGGAGTTAGCAAGATTCAGAAAGGGATTGGACATTTATATGGATATCATAATATCCAGAGTTATAATTAACGATAACATTTTTGGAGGGGTATATTAAACCTTGTGCTTCAGGGCTAAAGCCAATCTCTAAACTATCAGACTGAGGCCTATTGTGGAGAGTAGCTTATCCTACATACGCGTTCTGTGGGCTTATCCTACATATGCCTTTCTTTGAAGCATCTGGCACTGACCGCTGTCAGAGACAGATACTGGACGAGATGGATCTTAGGTCTGATCCAGTGTGGCAGTTCCTATATTCCTTAGTGTCCCATTTGTAAAATGGGGGATGATAACGCTTACCTACCTCACAGGGGGCATCAGGAGGCTGAATTAATTATTAAACTCTTTGAGATCTTCAGAAGGAAGGTGTATCTAAGGGCAAAATATTTATTACACTTAGGGCAAGGGCTGTAATAAATAATAGGGCATAAGCTGTTTTAGAGACCTGTAGAATAATTAACATAGTGCCATGATATTTATACCTTTCACACTGTGCAAACCTGAGATGTATTTTCCTTAGGTAAATCCACAAACAGGATTTTGAGCCTGTCCAGGCCAATGTTTTTTTTGGGAGATTAGCCTGTCATTATTTCCCCTCCCACTCATCTTTCTCATGTTAGTGTTTTCCACAAGAGACTCAAAAGATTAAGGAACTGTCTGTGAATCACAAAAGGAGCAATCCTGGAAAGATATTTTGTTGCAGAAGCGCTTTTTGTGTCATGTTGAATGTACAAGACTTGTCACTAGAGCAGGCCTTAGAAGAATAGCCTTCCGTATAAAATTTTTAATTTGATTAAAGAGCTCTTAATGTTGTATGCTCAGTACCTTAAAGGGAAAAGCATTTGCTTTTTATTTTAAGAACATCATTTAAAATCCACGAGACCTTTAAATATTTATATATATTTAAAAATACTTTCTTTTCCTTTTTCCTACCAGGTACTTGGAGTTATTGCTTATTTTTTAAAATGTCACTCTTCCTGTATATTATTTTGGACCTATGTGGTGTCCTGTGGATCACTGTATATGTGTTCTGAATTTTTTAATCCAGTGTACAAGCAAGCTTCCAGTAATCCGTTCAACGGTCAGTCCTCTCTGATGAGAGCATGACAAACAGCTTTCATACTAAAGTCACTGAAATAATGCAGTAGTATACTTCAGAGCGGTTGTTTTCAACTTTATTTCATTGGTGGACCCTTAAAAAATTTCGAATGGAGGTGCAGACCCCTTTGGAAATCTTAGACATAGTCTGAGGATCACCAGGGATTTGTGGACCACAGGTTGAAAACCACTGATCTAGAGTGTGATGAGGAATCTTGATGGAGAATTCTCATTGAGGATTTGTGTGAAATTTGCACGTAGTGCAAAATATAATGCAGCAAGCATGGTAATCACCATAATACAAATATTCCCCAAATAGGGGTGTTTTGAGAGATTATGAAGAACAAAACTAAAAGAAAAACCCTGTGGATGACTCCCATTCTGTGTATTTTGGTGCAGGAATGCAGTAAAGTCATGGCACATGCCTCCAACCCCCAAATAAGTCTAATCTTTTAAGATTTTTCTATAATACTTATCACCATAGAATGAAACTAATGTTGTCCCACTGTAGTGCGTAAATTATTTGTCTTTCTACTGCTTCTGATGATGTTAGATCCTGTGTACCATAACAGAAAGAGAGAGCTCTACCAACTGTACCTCTCTTTTTGCATCAGTTCTTTGCAGGTTGGATTATACCAGAATATTATAACCAGTTTCAAACTTGTCTTCTGACAAGATAATGTATGCCAATGGTTCTCAAAACCGGTCTGCCGCTTGTTCAGGGAAAGCCCCTGGCGGGCCGGACTGGTTTGTTTACCTGCCGTGTCCGCAGGTTCTGCCGATCGTGGCTCCCACTGGCCGCGGTTCACTGCTCCAGGCCAATGGGGGCTGCGGGAAGCGGCGCGGGTGAAGGGACGTGCTGGCTGCCCTTCCCGCAGCCCCCATTGGCCTGAAGCGGCGAACCATGGCCAGTGAGAGCCGCGATCTGCCGAACCTGCGGACGCAGCAGGAAAACAAACCGGTCCGGCCCTCCAGGGGCTTTCCCTGAACAAGTGGTGGACCGGCTTTGAGAACCACTGATATATGCAGTTCTCAGTATTTGCAAGATAGAAGGGAAATCAGTTGCAGTAGTTCATTGGGCTGTCTATGTGCCATTGTCAAATAACCTCACAGGTTGCAAAAACCAGCTCATGAAACAGACAAGTGCAAAGGTGCTTGGTTTTTTTGTTTTTCTCCATTTGTCCTTTGAAGCTAGATTTCAACTGAGATGTATAACTGAAGTCTTGTTTACTTATGGCTATTACATTTCCTGTGATACTTTTTTGAAGAATAGAGCTGTTAGCCCTTATATTTTCTTGAAATTCTAATTTATTGTTCTGCCTACCAAAATTATTTGGGTAGTTTCTTTGGGATACAATAATCTTTGCTTCTGTAGTGTTGCCACATGCTGTTACATAGCTGCTGTGTTCCATCTCAGGGATAGCCTCATTTCAGTGTTTTGTAAAATTCCTACATATAGGTCCCATCTTGCATTCTTTTCTTAGGAAGAACACCCATTGAAGTCAAAGTGCTTTGAGGATGAATGTAAAATTGCCGTCAAACATGCAAATATAAGAACATGATGATTTTGTCTGCCCTTTGGGATTATCTTCCTTTGCCTTAAGGAACATTGTAGAATTCTTAAGAGAAAGGAAAATATACATGTGGCCTCCAAAGGAAAACTTCACCCAAGCCTAATGAAGTAATATCCAGGCTGAACTTCTTTATTTTCAGCCTTAACAGCCCTAAATCTCTTTTACACCACATTAGAATGTTTAATATATGGCTACCCACATTTGGTTCCCCCAAAACATTGACACATTAGGAATGTGTCCTTGATTATCAGAATATAATATCTAAAATATTAGAGCTAGCAGCCCAGCCTTAAAACCAGAGATGGGCCTGGAGCTGCAAAGTTTAGATCTAGGCCTTAATTTTGCCTTGTTTGGGGTTGTTCAGATGTAGGTTCAAGGTTCGGGCCCATCTCTAAAAAGGAAATAACCCCATGGTATGACATTCTAACAAATACAAACCTTCTCTGTTATAGTCCTCAGCAGTACAGTAACAAATCACTCAAGGCCATTTAGTTTTATTCCAGCTGCCAGCCACTTCAGATGACTTGCTTCCTGCTATTCATGATACCAATGCAAGGTTAAGGGATCTGTTCCCAATACTGTAAAATCATCTCGCATAGCTACTTTTTCACGAGAAGAGGGTCAGATGTAAATGGGACCAGTGATGGGAAAGTGTGAACTCTCATCCATCATTTGAGTGCTTCAGAGAAGAGTGAGAAAATGACTAGAGGGCTGGCAGAGACTGATTTCCCAGGAAAGATTTATAAGAGCTAAATATAATTTTGCCAACTGATGATTTAGTTGGGGAAATCAGTCTACAAATGCTAGTTGGTATAAACCAATTTTGTATAGCTAGATTAGGTTCGAAATAATGGGGTGGAATTAATAAAGGGAAAAATCGAGGCTGAATATCTGAATTATTATAGCGTGAAATAGCCTTTCATGGTAGGTGGTGGAAGCCCTCATGCTTGGGACTCTTAACAATGAGATTGCATAATGACCAGTGTCTCACAATGCCAGCATTCTCACTGGCTCAAAGGACTTTGGATCAAGTCCTTTAACAGTAAATATTTGGTTCCAGTTGGGGAGGACCAAGTCAGTTCCTCCTTTGCCCATCCATGATATCCACCAGCTCTTAAAGTCTTAGCCCCCTTTCTGTCCTTTCCCTTTGACTGAGCATAGCTGGAGAATTTTCACTTGAGCTCCCAGTTCTTTCTTTCCTGCCCTTGACCCAATAAGCTATCTCTGCTTTTCGTAGTCCTCCCTTTTATACCTTCTTCTAGCTTATGATGGATTTGGGCTTCAAAGTGTTTTGTCACCATTTGTATGAAGAATGCTGTATAGCAAATAAACTATCAGATTCTGTATGGTACAGACAGAAGGTATGTCACTATAAATCAGTATATTGCATTGATCGAATCCCATTTTCTTGTCCCGTCAATACATCATCTTCTTTGGCGATGCCTGAATTCTATTAATGATACTGAGTAATTCTCTAAAACAGGATTCTAAACTTCAAGGTTCAATCAATTTAAAGGTAGAAACATCTTAGAAAAATAAAAAATGCATAAGCAAATTTCAGTTTATATGAATTTCAGAAAATAAATCCTGTTGGAATTGTGTCATGTGATATTTGTCCTCCTTTGCCTTTGGTTGCTGATCAGTTCATGTGTCAACACAGGCTTTATTGCATATTGATTGTATAATGTTGTTCACACTAAAGATGGACTAACTGAATTGGAAATGTAGACTTACCTCTGATCATGGGTGTGCTTTCCTTTGCAGGTAAGGGGCTATGGAAATTATGCATTACAGAGGATTTAGGTTATCTTCTCTCCAACTTTCACCAATTAGGTAAAAAGAAGGGGGAGGAGAAGGACACGTTTATATACCTACTTCTGAAGTTACTTCCACTTTCATTCATCCTACATAAACCCCTCCTCTGTTTCAAGTGGATAGTGTTCTTTGCTTCCTGTCTTAAAGTGTTGGATAAAATTGATGTGTTCTATTGAACAGCTACAACATTCCATGGGAGGGGTGATTGAATTTTTGTGGGGTGAAGTCTCTTTCTGTTTATATAAGGACAGATGGGAGTGCCTCTCCGAGTGACTGTAAAATTAGGGTGATTGTTTAAATAATTAGTTACATTTGCACAGCACTTTGGGATCCACTTGGATGAATGGTGCTTTGAAGATTACATCATGCTTTTATATCTGACTTCCTGTCATTGCATTTTGTTTCTAACTTAGCAACAGAGGAACAACTCCTCAGGACAGTTGGGACTGAAAGAGTTAACTCATTGTAAGTGTATATAAAATGTCTGAACTGGATACTCTTTGGCATGGCTAATTGTAACTAGCACCAGAATTGTCTTTATTCCATCAAAATCTAGAACACATTAATGAGCTTTGCGGGTATGGGAAGTTCTGCCTTCTTTCTTTTTTGCATTACATGCAAAATTAATCCTTAATTCCTCACTACTTTGCAAAATGCACCCGTAGATAAATAAGGGGCTTGGGGACAGAGATAGAGAAGTGGACTGTCGTCAAAGATTCATTAGTTGCCTGCTTAGCTGGGAGTTCAATCTAGTGCATTAGAGAAAAATACTGTACTCGGTGTTCATTACTCATCACTCTGTGTCAGTGTAATGGTCCATTGTTCCAGTTTAGGCTCCATTGCCATAAATGAAAGGGGTGACAACTGTCCAGGTGTCATTTAGAAAGGAGCTTTGTAGCACAGGCTGTATAACTGTGCAGAACATTCAGAAGTTTCCACTGAAGAGGTTTAATGCAAATAGCATTTTCCTGCAACTTTCTCAGAGTAACCCCTCCCAAAGTCTTATTTAACTATAACTGCAGTAGTGCTTCCTTTGTGTAAACTCAAAAGCCTGCTGACTTACGTTAAAGCTGTGTATGTCAAAGATTACCTGTGAACTATCTACCACTTCTGCAAGCTATTTTATTTGTCACTGATGTGTTCAGATGTGCAAGTACCAATGAATATTTTAATACGGAGTTAAGTTTTAAAAGATCACAAACCAAACCAATGTAAAACCATGTTACGAGTCCTAAAGGAAAAAAGTCCACTAAATGAATGAATAGGTTGGTTCAGTTAGGGAATTAAAGCACAGGAAGGCTGAGGATGATTCTCCGGACTCTGGGCTGTCGGGTTAAATTAAGCCGATATTGCTTATGGGCCTTTGTGCCTTTAGTAACTAAAGTCATCTATCACGTCTAAAAAAATATATCATCTGAATGAGGATGTACAGTTGTAATGTTCATATTTTTAAGGTCTTCTTTTCTGGTGTTAGAATGCACTTCATTGAAGCCCCACAGAATCCCCCTCCTAAACATTCTGGGATATTAAACAGTACTTTTGTCAGCTTGGCATTCTTTCATTCCAGAAAGCTTGTAGTGGATTTGCCACTTACACTGCCTTTTTTTTTTTTTTTTTAAATAATTGGTGGCTCCGAATTAAAACAACTGTGACCCCTGCCCCAGTGCTTTTCTTGTAAAGCATATAGTGACTATCGTATCTAATACTATTATATATTTGTTCAAATCTGCAGTCCATCCATCTGTCCCTCAACCGGACATTACGAGAATTCTTTTGCATTTTTATCATGTCCCTTTGGAGATCTCAAAGTATTTTCCAAACATTAAGTCTCTCAACACTCGTTTGAGCAAGCTCAAATGCTCTGGAGCTATAGATAGTATTGTAAGTGGCACAATACAAAATCATAAAGTGACTAGATAGGAAAGTAGCTGTATCCCTATTTTAGAAATGGCAAAACTGAAGCACAGGAGAGGTTAAAGGGACACTTGAAAGTTGCATTTCCATCAGAAAATTTGTTACCAAATTTTATGACTTGTAAAATTGTTATAACTGATAGGGAATGTAGCAAAACTACGCTTTTCCTCCTTTTTTCCAGTTTGTTTACTTTTGTGCATTTGAAAGCCGTTTGGCCCACATTCTGAAAAGTGCCAACTAATTTTGAGTGCCTCAGGTTTTGGGTGTCCAGCTTGAGACACCTAGGGCCTGATTTTCAGAGGTGACGCAGAATGTCTTAAATCATGTAAACCAAGAATTCTCCATATATAGAATGTGGCTTGAATGTCTGTGTTTCCAGTTCCACTGACCACCTGCCACTGCATTCCTGCACTATATTGTACTACTTGCCTTGTGCTGTACCAGTCTGAGTACCTGAAGTGTGAGCCCTTGGAGGCAGGGAACTTGTCGTATTTGGCATAGCTGTCCAGTTGTGCTATACCTATAGTGCTATACACATAATAACACATAGTGAAAAGCGCAATTAATAAAATTATGGCCTACATATCTGAATTTCCTAGTCTTTCTCTAAATACTTCCTGTATAGGTGAAGCTTGCTTGCAGTGGGCATGCAAAGTGCTGATCCCTTACTGAATAAGAGACTGGTTCTGGGTAGTGAGAGAACAGCAACACATCCTTGGAGCCAGTGTTCTGCTTTCCTTATCCAAGGGAGAGTTAGTGGCTATGGTGCAGTTTCATTTTTGTCCGTGTGGTGAAATGAATGAATGACTTTGCGGCATGCTACAGTCCTTCTGCTCATAAGTGAGTTTGAAGCTAATAACGTCAGAAACATTTTTGGTGCGCTCCCATGTTTGGAAAAGCTTTTAAACTGATAGTCATTCCAGTGGAGAACAACTGAATGGGGAAAATAATAGTATTTTTTTCTCTTATGGCTGCATCATGTCCGAATCCTAATTTAAGAATTGCAAATGTGTCTGTTTAATTTTCAAAGGATCTTTGCTATCACAGAGTGCATGCACAGGTCAGTGCGGTGCTTCAGTAACCCTGATTTGTCTGAGATTAAGGCAAAGTTGGGTTTGGCTTGTTCTTGAATTGAAATCTAGGGACTGTAGGAAAAGGGATTGTTGCCTGCAGTTCAGCAGGTGGCACTTTTTCCTTGGACTCAGGACTGAGCCAATGCCCGAGTACAGGGGTCGGCAACCTTTCAGAAGTGGTGTGCCGAGTCTTCATTTATTCACTCTAATTTAAGGTTTTGCGTGCCAGTAATACATTTTAATGTTTTTAGAAGGTGTCTTTCTATAAGTCTATAATATATAACTAAACTATTGTTGTATGTAAAGTAAATAAGGTTTTAAAAATGTTTAAGAAGCTTCGTTTAAAATTAAATTAAAATGCAGATCTTATCAGTTTAGTGTGATCCTTGCCCTTGCTTTTCCTTGCTGAGTTTTCTAATGTCTGGCATGTATTTGGATACTTTAAGCTGCACACAGGCTTCTGAGTGATCAGTCGTTAACCGGCTCCCAGAGGGATAGAGGACAGATTTCATGTGTGAAAATACCTGTTCACACAGGTATGTGGCTCCAAATGCTGAAAGCATTGCAAATGCAATTTTCTTCAAACAGTTAAATTTCACTGGCAGGGACGTCCATCAGGTCAGAATAGAGGCTCCATGATCTCACTCGGTAGCTTCACATGTATTCCGCAGATCTCCAAACTTTGATGCCCACAATTCTGAGCTTTTTAACTGAATGAGCTGCATTTCGAAATCTTCAACACCCATCCACTGAAATACAGACAAATCCAAGTCGCTTTTTCAGGTTTAATTAGAAAAGAAAGCATTGGGCCAAATCGCTGGAAATCTTGAAATCTGTCAGAAAATTCTGATTCCAGTTCTTGCATGTACATTCTAATCTCAAGGTCAGATGCAGTGCGCTGTTCCACGTGGTGTGATAGTGATGTAAGCAGCAAATCAGGACTTAAAAATATCCCAGTACAGTGGTGCTGGAACAATTTTTAAGGTGGGGTTGCTGAGTTGTGCCCCCCCTTGCCCCTTGTCTGCACCCCTCACTGCCCCTGGCTAGGGCCAGTGGGCCATAGCTGGGGGCGGCTGCAGAGCCCTGGGCCGGTGGCTGAGACCCCAGGCCAGCAGTGGGCTGAGTGGGGCCGGTGGCCGGAACCCCGGCTGGCAGGGAGCCAGCGGAGCCCCCGGGACTGATGGCTGGGACCTGGGGCCAGCAGCAGGCTGAGTGGGGCCGGCGGACGGTACCCCAGGCTAGCAGCGGAGCTCCCGGGACTGGTGGCCAGGACCCGGGCAATGTAAGTGCCACTGAAAATCAGCTCGCATGCCGCCTTTGGTATGTATGATGTTAGTGAGCACTTTGATGGTGGTGCCAATTTTTGGGAGGGATGAAACATAAAACCACGGTCCTGGCTACATATGGTCATTAAAATCCTAAAATAGCTTTCACGAGAGAAAATAAATTAATCCCAGAATTTTGACCAAATTCTAATTTGGGTAATTATATTGTGTCTACGTAAATTAAATTCCCCCTGTGGTTTACTTGGTGGTATTTTTCATTTCTTATTTCAGACTGTTAAGTAGTTGCTGTGTTCCACTCCAGAGGTGGCTGCCTTTAGGTGTGGGTGAAGTTTTATATATTAGAATTTGCTGTCTCTTGGTGGCATGTCCCGGTTTTTGTCCTGTCATTTTGCTCTCATTAGATGAAATCAATTCTCTAGGAATCATCCCTAACAGGAACTGTCCTGACTAAGTACATCTCCATTAGGAGGTGTATATTGTGTGAACGTATGTACGTAGCACCTATGTGTGTGCACTAGCTGTGCAAGTCATGTACGCTATTCACCAAGGCAACTGATCTTTATCCTCATCTTTCCATCTGCATATACTCTCTGCTTTCTTATGTTCTTCTCTTAAAAGAGACTGAAATTCCTGTATATCCCCAGTGGCAATATGTTATCATCTTTTCATTAATGGAAACAAATCCATAATGAAACAAAGACAGTTTCAGAGTTCAATAGCAGAGGCAAAAATTGTCCCTGAGTAAAAAGAGTTCCTTCCATTGTGATGTGAAGTTCTCAGTTTGTGGCGTTGGACAGCCTACCACACTTTCAGGATATAGATTTAACCTTGGACAGCATTTCTCTGCTATTGTCTTTGGCACCAGTTTGAAGCCCTCTGAATGTGAAATGCCCACTGCTGACTTCAGTCCCGGTCCCAAGCAGGAGACCATCCCTGGTCAGTTGTAAAGTTTCAATAAAGGTTGCAAAGTGCTTTGAATCTCTTGAGACAAATGGTGCTATAGGTGTGGAAGAGACACAGCATAGTTCATACCAAAAGGTGAATAGTTGAAATATCTCTCTAGCTGTGGAGAGAGAAGGACCTAACTGCCTGGGAATAGGTAACCTGGAGCAGAGTAGTGGCTGGGGAAGGGCCAGAGGAGCTCCAGCCTGGTAAACCTGCAGGCCTTGTTTAAGGCCAAGAGGTACTGGGGCTGCAGAGGAGCAGCCCGGGGATAAATAGAGGCAGCTGGTTCAATCTCCTTGCCAATGATGAGTGGTCATTACAGACTGCAGTTTGCCCCAGTGACTGGGGGCTAGATGACAACTGTCAGTAGCCACTGAGGCAAGGTGGGGTGAGAAGGGAGGGGAGACCCAGAGTCAGGGGGTACTGCTTGGGACAGAACCCCGAGGTAAAGGGGAACTGGGGTCTGGGAGGGACACGGGGCCTGAGGCAGGCGCTTACTTATGGGAGCTCTGCACTGGAGGGGGGCAGTCTGTGGGGTGGGAATGAGTCAGAGTGGAAGGGGGGAGGCAGAGACAGGGTCGGGACAGGGACGGGGAGCCGAAGGGGTGTTAGACATAGTGGGAGGCAAGAGTGGAGTGGGAGAGGTAGAGAGTGTTGAATGGATGCAGAAGGGGAAGTTATGAGTGGGGGAGGAGACAGGCAGAAGGTGGGGGTAACAGGTGGGGAGGAGGCAGGGCAGAAGGTAGGGGGTAATGAGGAGGGGGCAGTTAGAGGTAGGAGAGGAGGTGGGGGTAGGGGGGATAGAGGGGAGAAGACAATCTTGCTGCAGCTGGGCTCGGCTTGGCAGCGCAAAGGAGCCAGCCAAGGAATACCCTGGCTCCTCACTCTGTGCTGCCTTCAGGACCGTCCACATTCACTAAGGACCCCCATACTTTTTTCCCATAAGTTGCTCGCTGGTGCAATCTCACTCCTTTCAGTGGGATCTCACCACTGTAACTGACAGCACAACCGGGTCCCCGGAGTCTTAAACTCTTCTGGGTTGCAAGTGCACTGAGAAACCTGCAATTAACACAGAAATGCAGTGCAGACCTTTTGCTTGGCAGGTAAATATCAGATCAGTCACTTGACCAGTGGCCTTTAATATGGAGCATTGCTGCACTGCTTCATTGGTTACAAATGTACCAGATTCATAGGGTACAATGCACATTTACTATCTTCCAGTGCACTTGGTACTTATATCCTTGGATTAAAGGTACTTAAAAGAAAGGTACTCTACAAGCCTTTAAGTATATAAGATTGCTGGACTAATATTAATCTTTTCATAAGACTAGTCAGAGGGCAGTGTATTTTTTAAATTGTAATCTAATGGCAGTTTGTTGGCATTAATGCCAAGGAATTATTGGTGCATGTATTTTACAATTTTCTGCGGAAAATCTTAGGAAGAGGTTTAGCAAAAGGAGTGGGGGGTTTCTTCTCTGTTTGGTTTGCCTCCGGTGTGACTGACTTTGTTCCCCCTCGACAAATGTAACTTCCTTGCTTTGTGTTGCCTGGAGAAAGGGTGTTGTTTGAAGGAAGCAGGTTATTAAAAACTGTATTCAGGGTTTAGGGGGAAAAAAGAGGGCTGGAGTAAGCTGTCAAAACTGGTTATTCCAGTTCCCGAACCAGGCAGGCCTAGTTACCAAGGAAAATAGCAACCCTCAGTGACTGGTGCCTGATCGCTGTTCCTATCTCCAGCTCTGGAGGCTTCGGTAAAATTTAGGCTTTTTTGAATCATTTGCCAGTAGCCTGTTCCGTAATCATCCCATCTCGCCTGCCCATGAGAAGCAGAGGGCTGTCAAGTCCAGCTCAAATCTCAATTTGAGTCATCTACAGTGTTCAGTTTCGATGGCCCTCGGATTGAGGCCTGACAGCTGCTTCCGTTGCTGTTGCTGCCTCTCTTTCTTATGCAGAGTCCTGGAACCAGCTCACTTCTGGCACCATGATCACCCCTCACCAACTCACAGCCATGTTCAGCCGTAGCTTCTTGGGGGACTGCTGCTAGCTGTATAGCTGGGACTGCCATTCCAGAGTGCTGCAAAGTTTTCACTGCCTGGGATTCATGGGAAGCACCATGAGCAACCCCGCTCCTCTATAATACTGTACTGCAAAAGACATCTGGATTGCGACTCCACCAAACAGCCAACAGTAATGTAGATAAGCTTTTTATCTTGAGTAAAGACAATGGCTGCTCTAACAGTGTGCTTGGGAGCAATGGGTGTTAGCTGTTCTTATGGTTGCAGGAGGAAGACAGAGGTGATGTAGGATGATAGTGAGTCTAGAAATGGCAGCTGTGAGTCCCAAGGACCGCTTGGTGCCAGCTGACAGAGGGCACAGGGGTGTGTGTGTGTGGGCGGGGGGGTAGGGTCAGAGGGATCCCTTGGGTCTGATCTCAGCATAATACTTTATTAGATGGTGTCATGTAAGGTCTCTACTGAAAGGTTGTGTCATACTGATATTATAATCATTTGTGACGATATGTAAAGTTATGCATATATACTGAAAAATATGCTTTTAAGACCTGTGAGTTGGGACTGGTCACCAGACAGTGATAAACAAGCTTCTTTGAGTCAGGCCATTCTTATTGCATGTCTGGCTATATGTAAATTGAGTATTGTATACTTCACAATAAAGGCCTACTTACAGTCTGAGCAAAGAGTTAAGCTAGTGATTGCAAAGTCTCCAGGGGAGATACTCTACAGGAAAAAACAAGCAACAGGGGATGCCCTCTTTACAAATAAAGACAATGGATGGTTGGAGTTCTATCTCAGGGGACAGAGGTACACCCTGGTATCCTTCACCTAGAGAACAACCTGCCAGCTAGCTTGTCTTATCAATAGAGGATCACAGCCAGTCTGGCTATTGAACGCTGGGAGGAAACTTTGGGTGAGCTATCCTTTGAGACAGGAAAATGTCTTGTTAGTGAAGATCAGACTCTAGAAAGTATGTTATGATTTTATTTTCTATGTAGCAATTTGTGTCTATTCTTCTACTTGCTTTTTCTGGAGTCTGTGTTCTTTGTGAAATACACTTTTCATAGTGAAAACAAGTAACCCATCTAAGTACTGTGAGTTGAGCGGTGATCCTGAGCTGTACTGTTTCTTTGGGAATAGCAGATCTGTTAGTGTCTGGTAGGAGGGATAGCTCAGTGGTTTGAGTATTGGCCTGCTAAACCCAGGGTTGTGAGTTCAATCCTTGAGGGAGCCATTTATGGATCTGGGGCAAAAATTGGGGATTGGTCCTGATTTGAGCAGGGGGTTGGACTAGGTGACCTCCTGAGGTCCCTTCCAACCGTGATATTCTCTGATTCATAGAATTCTATGAACAGGGACTGGACACTCTAGGGGGATAGAAGCATAGTTTTTTTTGTTTTGTTTTGTTTTTTTTAAGGTCAGAAGGGACCATTATGATCGTCTAGGCTGACCTCCTGCACAACGCAGGCCACAGAATCTCACCCACCCACTCCTGTAACAAACCCCTAACCTATGTCTGAGCTATTGAAGTCCTCAAATCGTGGTTTAAAGACTTCAAGGTGCAGAGAATCCTCCAGCAAGTGACCCATGCCCCACGCTGCACAGGAAGGCGAAAAACCCCCACGGCCTCTGCCAATCTGCCCTGGAGGAAAATTCCTTCCCGACCCCACATATGGCAATCAGCTAAACCCTGAGCATGTGGGCAAGACTCACCAGCCAGATACCCAGGAAAGAATTCTCTGTAGTAACTCAGATCCCATCACAGGCCATTGGGCATATTTCATAGAATCATAGAATATCAGGGTTGGAAGGGACCTCAGGAGGTCATCTAGTCCAACCCCCTGCTCAAAGCAGGACCAATCCTCAATTAAATCATCCCAGCTAGGGCTTTGTCAAGCCTGACCTTAAAAACTTCTAACGAAGGAGATTCTACCACCTCCCTAGGTAACGCATTCCAGTGTTTCACCACCCTCCTAGTGAAAAAGTTTTTCCTAATATCCAACCTAAACCTCCCCCACTGCAACTTGAGACGATTACTCCTTGTTCTGTCCTCTTCTACCACTGAGAATAGTCTAGAACCATCCTCTCTGGAACCACCTCTCAGGTAGTTGAAAGCAGCTATCAAATCCCCCCTCATTCTTCTCTTCTGCAGACTAAACAATCCCAGTTCCCTCAGCCTCTCCTCATAAGTCATGTGTTCCAGACCCCTAATCATTTTTGTTGCCCTTCGCTGGACTCTCTCCAATTTATCCACATCCTTCTTGTAGTGTGGGGCCCAAAACTGGACACAGTACTCCAGATGAGGCCTCACCAATGTCGAATAGAGGGGGACGATCACGTCCCTCGATCTGTTCGCTATGCCCCTACTTATACATCCCAAAATGCCATTGGCCTTCTTGGCAACAAGGGCACACTGCTGACTCATATGTAGCTTCTCGTCTACTGTCACCCCTAGGTCCTTTTCCGCAGAACTGCTGCCTAGCCATTCGGTCCCTAGTCTAGTTTACTGCTAATAGTCAAAGATCAAGTGCTTGGGGGTTGGAGTTTGCCTATTGCTTACTTGTAGAGGGACAGCGGAGCCAGTGCAGGCTGAGAGGGGAGTGCTTGTGTAGCCTGAGTCTTGTGAAGTCAGAGAGCTGATCCCTGGCACGCACAGATAAGGCTTCCTCATGCTAAGGGCAGGTGGTAGCACAGTGCAAACCAGGGTGCTCCCAGGAAGCATCACAGCAGCCTACATCTGTTCGCTTCTTCTCTGTTGAGCCTGGTGCCTCCCTGAGCCCCACATACTCTGGGAGCTCTAAGAGTTTTCCGAGATTGTGCGTAGACTTGATAGCCCTGTGGGTACCTGTATTGTACATGAATGGGGCAGGGAAGGTGTTGTGTCCACGGGACCCAGTAAATGCAGACTCTGCAAACCAACAATGTGTTGTCTTTGGAGGATCACCAAGGAGCTCTGCTCCACACCTACAAGGTGAGTGTTATGGTGATGACTGCCTAGGAATTGGGAGCACGAATACAACAGTCTTATACAAGAGGTTTGCCATGTTACGCAAGGCTTTATACTGAGGGCTCATGGAGTAAAAAGAGGAAGACCAAGCAGGAATATTTCCTTATTTCTTCCCACCCTCGATGTTATAGTTAGTGTTTCTGTGTTTGGAGAACTCTGAGCAAACAAAACTCCCTGCTGGAGACTCCTCACTTCTGCAGCTGGTAATTGCTGTCATGAGATAGACATTGTGATGTCACAGTAGGGCTACAGAGAGCCCACCATTGTCGGGTGCACTACAGTGCTGCTTCCCAAATGCCCAAGTGTCTTCTACAGAAACATTGCCTTGGGGCTGCAGCAGACACCGGAGAGTCTCTGGCTTAGTCTGGATAAACTCTGCCTCCCTCCTACTCCTAGCACTCTTAATTACCTCTGTGCTTCTCCACCCTCACTGATGGCTGCTGGTGTGTGGCATGTTTGCATGCAGCTGGGCAAGCAGGTCTTGCAAAGCCCTTTTTGGAAGGGATGCCAGAATTATTCCCTGGATCAGCTGTTTGGTGAGACAAGCACAAGGGCCCCCAAGGAACAAACGTACCCCCTCCCTGATGAGCGCTGACTCCTCTGACCTCACACCTCAAAGGCTGACTCTGTTTCCAGATCATACCGGTTGGATCCAGTGTGTAATTTTTTACTGTTCTTATTAGTGACAGCCTGGATTGTTTTTAAAGAGCTGCCTAAGCCTTAAAGAAATCTCTGTACATTCAGAAATCTTGTGGAAAAGAAGGAAGGGATGGGCGGGTCGGAACCGCACTGGGCTGTTCATAATATTCCTCCTCTGCATTTCAACTGGGAAATCACTCTTGTGTGGTGCCTCTGTTCTTTTGCCACCTAGAAAGGTGGCAAACAATGCGGGATTTCAACTGTCCTCATATTGACTGAGTATATGTCACCTCTGGATAGGATGCAGAGATAAAATTTCTAGAACCATTAATAACTGCTTCTTGGTGCAGCTAGTCCTGGAACCCACAAGGGGAGAGGCAATTCTTGATTTAGTCCTAAGTAGCACACACGATCTGGTCCAAGAGGTGACTATATAGCTGAACCGTTCGGTAATAGCGACCATAATGTAATTAAATTTAACATCTTTATGTGGGGGGCGTCATAAATATAAAGGGAAGGGTAACCACTTTTCTGTATACAGTGCTATAAAATTCCTCCTGGCCAGAGGCAAAACCCTTTCACCTGTAAAGGGTTAAGAAGCTAAGGTAATCTCGCTGGCACCTGACCCAAAATGACCAATTAGGGGACAAGATACTTTCAAATCTGGGGTGGGGGGAAACAAAGGGTTTGTCTGTCTGTGTGATGCTTTTGCCGGGAACAGATCAGGAATGCAGCCTTCCAACTCCTGTTAAGTTAGTAAGTAATCTAGCTAGAAATGCATTAGATTTCCTTTTGTTTAATGGCTGGTAAAATAAGCTGTGCTGGAGGGAATGTATATTCCTGTTTTTGTGTCTTTTTGTAACTTAAGGTTTTGCCTAGAGGGATTCTCTATGTTTTGAATCCGATTACCCTGTAAGGTATTTACCATCCTGATTTTACAGAGGTGATTCTTTTACCTTTTCTTTAATTAAAATTCTTCTTTTAAGAACCTGATTGATTTTTCATTGTTCTTAAGATCCAAGGGTTTGGGTCTGTGTTCACCTGTACAAATTGGTGAGGATTCTTATCAAGCCTTCCCCAGGAAACGGGGTTTAGGGCTTGGGGGGAGGGGGGATATTTTGGGGGAAGACGTCTCCAAGTGGGCTCTTTCCCTGTTCTTTAGTTAAAACGCTTGGTGGTGGCAGCATACGGTTCAAGGACAAGGCAAAGTTTGTACCTTGGGGAAGTCCTTAACCTAAGCTGGTAAGCATAAGCTTAGGGGGGTCTTTCATGCAGGTCCCCACATCTGTACCCTAGAGTTCAGAGTGGGGAAGGAACCTTGACAGGGGGAAATGCTAAAGGAACCCCCATAGTGGCATTTAACTTCAAAAAGGGGAACTACACAAAAATGATGAAGCTAGTTAAATAGAAATTAAAAGGAACAGTGTCAAGGGTGAAATGCCTGCAAACTGCATGGAGATTATTTAAAAACACCTTAATGAAGGTTCACCTAAATTATAATAATAAAAAAAGTAGTAAGAGGACCCGCCCCCCCCCCCCAAAATGCCACCATGGCTAAACAGTGGAGTAAAAGAAGTGGTTAGAGATAAAAAGGCATCCTTTAAAAATCAGAAGTCAAATCCTAGTGAGGAAAATAGAAAGAGGCATAAACTCTGGCAAGTCAAGTGTAAAAGTATAATAAGGCAAGCCAAGAAAGAACTTGAAGAGCAACTAACTAAGGATACAAACTAACAGCAAAATATATTATAAGTGTGTCAGAAGCAGGAAACCTGCCAGCCAGTAGGGCCACTAGGTGATTGAGGTGCAAAGGAGCACTCAAAGAAGGCAAGGCCATTGCAGAGAAGTTAAATGAATTCTTTGCATTGGGCTTCACTGCAGAGGATATGGGGGAAATTCCCCCACCTGAGCCATTCCTTTTAGGTGACAAATCTAAGAAACTGTCTCAGATTGAGTTGTCAGTTTGGAAAAAACTGATAAACAGTAATGCATCACCAGGACCAGATGGTATTCACCCAAGAGTTCTGGAGGAACTCAAATGTGAAATAGCTAAACTACTAACTGTGGAATGTAACCTATTGCTTAAATCAGCTGCTGTTCCAGATGACTGGAGGGTAGCTAATGTAATACCTATTTTTAAAAAAAGGCTCCAGAGGTGATCCTGGCAATTGCAGGCTGGTAAGCCTAACTTCAGTATTAGGTAAATTGCTGGAAACTGTAGTAAAGAACAAAATTATCAGTCACATAGATAAACCCAATATGCTGGGGAAGTGCCAACATGGCTTTTGTAAAGGAAAATCATGCCTCTCCAATGTATTAGAATTCTATAGGAGAGCCAACAAGCATGTGGACAAGGGTGATATCCTTTGACTAAGTCTCTCACCGAAGACTGGGACTGGTCAGCTTAGAAAAGAGACGACTAAGGGGGAATATGAGAGGTCTATAAAATCGTGAATTGTGTGGAGAAAGTGAATAAGGAAATGTTACTTACTCCTTCACGTAACACAAAAACTAGGGGTCACCTGATGAAAGTAACAGGCAGCAGATTTAAAACAAACATAAAGAAGTACTATTTCACACAACACACAGACGACCTGTAGACTTCATTGCCAGGGGATGTTGTGAAGGCAAAAGTATAACTGGGTTCAAAAAAGATAAGTTCATGGAGGATAGTTCCATCAATGACTATTAGCCAAGATGGTCAGGGATGCATCCTTATGCTCTAGGTCAGTGGTTCTCCACCAGGGGTCCGGGGCCTCCTGGGGGGGCGGGGGCATGAGCAGGTTTCAGGGCAGCTGCCAAAATAAACCATAGAGCAGGGCCAGCATTAGACTCACTGGGGCCCATGGCAGAAAGCTGAAGCCCAAGCCTGAGCCCCACCACCCAAGGCCAAAGCCAAAGACTGAGCAGCTTACCTTTGCGGGGGCCCCCCCGTGGCATGGGGCCTGCGCAGTTGTCCTGCTTGCTACCTGCTAATGCCAGCCCTGGCTTTTCATCTACTGGATATACAGAAAACCAGTTGCTGTGGCACACAGGTGAGCCGTGGAGTTTTTATATCATGTTGGTGACAAGGGAGGGGGCTCAGGGAGGAAAAAAAGTGTCCCTAAATCTCCAACTGCAAGAAGCATCTGGCACTGGTCACTGACAGAGACAGGATACTGGGCTATATGGACCATTGGTCTGACCCAGTATGGCCATTCAGGGCCCCATTGTGCTAGGCACTGTTCCCGGCCAATGGGAGTTGTGGGGGGCGGTGCCTGCAGGTGAGGGCAGCGCACGGAGCCCTCTGCTCCCTCCTTCCCTAGGGGCTGCAGGGACGTGGTGCTGGCCGCTTCTGGAAGCGGCGCGAGGCCAGGGAGCCTGCCTTAGCCCTGCGCCATGGGGCTGGAAATCCTGGATTGAAAGCCCTGACAGGCTGGATCTGGCCCGCAGGGCGTAATTTGCCCTCCCCTGTCTTAAAAGATGTGTCTAGAAGTTGTTGTGTCTACTGGCACTGAAGGGGACACGTTTTATGGTGTGTCAGCTTTCAGTGCAGAGTGGCTCAATCTAGATGAGCCATAACTTTTCACCTAGATTGGAATGGAATGATCTGCTACCAATATTTGAAAAAGGGCCTCCCATAAAGATGCCCTCACCCCCGTGATAAATCCCTATCGGCTTGATTCTGCTCTTGTGGTGGTTTTACACAGATATAAATCCATTGACATGAGTGGAGTTGCTCCTGATTTACACTGGTGTAAGGGAGATCTGAATCAGTCCATAGGTTCCATTATCCAACCTCTCCCAAAGTCATCCAGTCCCTAAGGCCTGGTACCTACACTTCAAACTTAGGTTAACATAAGCAGCGTTAAGTCAATCTAATAATGTATGTGTCTATGCTACCGAGTCCCTTCCGCCAACCTAAGTAGCCTTTAAAGTCGACTTCTGTACTCCACCCCCGCGAGAGGCATAGCGCTTGATTCAACATCCACAGGTCGACATGGGGACAGTGTAGACACTGTGTTGTGTAATTCAAATGAATTGGCTTCCAGAAGGTGTCCCACAGTGCTCCACTGTGACCACTCTGGAGAACACTTTCAACTCCACTGCATGTCAGCCAGGTACACAGGAAACAGCAACTCCTCTGTTAAAGCCCTGGGAACTTTTGAATTTTCATTTTCTGTCTGATCAGCGTGGAGAGGTCGCCAGCACAGCTGATCATGGAGATTCAAGGCTGCAAACGCACTCCAACATGGCGTGCACAGGAGGTGGTGGATCTGATTGCTGTGTAGGGAGAAGAGTCTGTGCAGGCAGAGCTCCGATCTAAAGGAAACACTGACATCTATGCCAAAATCGCGTGGGGCATGGGGGAGAATGGCTACACCAGGGACACGCAGCAGTGCAGTATTAAAATAAAGGAGCTTCAGCAAGCGTGCCAGAAGACAAGGGAGACGAACAGTCGTTCTGGTTCTGCCCCACAGACATGCCACTTTTATGAGGTGCTGCATGCGATTCTCGGCGGTGACCCCACCACTGCCCCAAAACGCACCGTGGATACCTCTCGGGAGCCCCGTGTGATCTTGAGCAACAACGAGGAGGACATCGTTGAGGAGGAGGAGAATGTAAGGCAGGCAAGCGGAGGATCCATTCTCCCTGACAGCCAAGAACTGTTTTTGACCCTGGAGTGCATCCCTTCACAGGACCTGTTGGTGGTGGAGCGTGATGCCGGGAAAGGCACCTCTGGTGAGTACCCATTTCCAATCAAACTGTAGGGGTTACATGCTATTATTTTTTTTGTTTAATTTGAACAAAAAAGTATGTGTAGTGGGAACCGGTGGCCACTCCAGCTACGCAAAGGGTGCTCTCCGAAAAAGACTGTTTATGTGTCCGGGGATAGCCCGGGAATCCTCCATGGAGATCTCTAGGAAGCTTTCATGGAGGTACTCTGCAATCCTTTGCAGAAAGTTTCTGGGAAGGGCTGCTTTATTTCGTCCACCACGGTAGGACACTTTCCCGCGCCACTCCAGTATTAACTCTGCTGGCACTCGGCATTGCAGCATAACGACCGGGTCTGTACCCAGACGCTTGCAGCATCTGCTCCCTTGCTGCCTCAGTCACCCTCAGGAGAGTGATATCGCATAGGGTCACCTAGGGGAAATGGGAGAAGTTTTCAGTGCTAGCCCTTAAACCACAAACAATTCAACAAGTCATCCGCCCCCCCATTTGGTGAAATCTGGGGGTCACACAACCATACTTTCCCAAATATGCCATGGTTGTAGTTGGAAGGGATCACCGTGTAGTGTAAGCAGCAAAGAGAAGAAAAAAAAAAGTGGGGGTGGCTTCCTGTTTGTCTCCCACCCACCCCACCCCCCAAACCCAGTGCTGCCTCTGTAAAAAACCAAACTATTTGTGGGGCTTTTACACTCGTGCCTGTCCTCAAGCACCATCCAGGTTGCTACGAGATAGGGGGCTTTTCTCAATTTCCAACCTGTGATCCCAAGGATGTCTTCACAAAAGCAGCAGCACAAGACCTCTTGCCCATGCCCCGTGGCCTTTCTCACCATGGCTGGAGCAGCAAACACTCTTGCAATAGCCAGTGGCTATGATTATGTTGTGACTTGCAGTGAAGTGTATTGAGGGGTGTTTTTGTTTAAAAAAAAAATAACAACTTTGGTACCCTTGTGCTTTGCATTCCTTGCTGCTGAAAACTTGTCTGACGCATCCTCCACACCGGGACAGAGACTTTCCCAGATTAGAAGGCGGAAGAAGAAGACTTGGGAGGACATGTTTCATGAGTTAATGCGTGCCTCCGAGAGTGACAAGATGGAGCTCAGAGCATGGAGGATTACACTGTCCGAGAACCTGCACATGGACAGGAGAGCAGGCAGGGAATAAGAGCATGCCATGCAGGAAGAGATGCTGCAGATTATGAAGGAGCAACCAGACATGTTGAGGCATCTGGTTGAGGTTCAAGAAAGGCAGCTGGATGCTAAACTTCCTCTGCAGCCTATGCTGAACCTGCTGCCGTCATCACCCAGTTCTACAACCTTCTCCCCAAAACGTCTTATGGGGCGGGTGGGTGGGGGGGAGGGGGAGTGAGTTTGGTATTCCTTGCACTCAACACCAGGGGAGGGTACAAAGACCAGAAGGCGCCCATTCCCATACCTTTGATGGTTATTGCAGTGCATCTGTAAGCCAGCTTTCCTTGTTTCTCCCCCTCCATAGTGTTATTAGCCCTCTTGCCCCAGGTGTGTGTGTATGTGTGAGATAAAACTTCATGGACTGAGGAGAAAAGGCTTTTTATTCATTCAACACATGGTGGTTGTTGGGGGGTGGAGGTCACAGGGGAGAAAATGCAACGGAGGGGACAGTTTTGTAAGGAACACCACAGATAAGTGTCACACTACTCTGGCTCATTGCTGAAACTGGTTTTCAAAGCCTCACGGAGATATAGAGCTCTGCAATGTGTTCTTATTGCCCTGGTGTCGGGCTGCTCAAAATTGGCTTCCAGGCAATCTGCCTCAACCCCCCCTGCCCCACCCCGGTGGAAACTTTTCTCCTTTTGGTTCACAGATATTATGGAGCAGGCAGCAATAACAATGGGGATATTGCTTTTACTGAGGGCTAACCTAGTAAGCAGATAATGCCAGTGACCTTTTAAATGTCCAAAGTCACATTCCACCACCATTCTGCACTTGCTCATGCCTATGTATGGTTGAACTGGTCCTTACTGCTGTCCAGGCTGCCGGTGTATGGCTTCATGAGCCATGGAAGCAAGGGGTAGACTGGGTCTCCCAGCATCACAATTGGCATTTCAACATCACCAATGGTTATTTTGCAGTCTGGAAAGAAAGTCCCTGCCTGCAGTTTTCTGAACAGACTTGTATTCCTAAAGATGCACGCATCCCACGCTGATGTCGGTGAAATGGCCCCTGTGATCCACCAGTGCTTGCAACACCATTGAGAAGTACCCCTTTCCGGTTATGTACTCTTTAGCAAGGTGGTCTGGTGTCAAGATAGGGATATGTATTCTGTCTATCGCCCCACCGCAGTTAAGGAACCCTGTCGCGGCAAAGCCATCCACTGTGTCCTGGACATTGCCCAGAGTCACTACCCTCTTCATGGCCCTGCAAACTTGATCACAACAGATCCCCCACAGTAGATTTACCCACTCCAAATTGATGCCCCACTGACCAGTAGCAGTCTGGGGTTGTAAGCTTCCACAGAGTTATCGCCACTCGCTTCTCCACTGTCCGAGCAGCTCTCATTTTAGTATTGCTGTGCTTTGGGGTTGGGGAAAGCTCTTCGCACAGTTCCTGGAAAGTGGCCTCATGTATTCGAAAGTCCTGCAGCCACTGCTCGTCATCCCCTAGCTGCATAATGATGCAGTCCCACCAGTCAGTGCTTGTTTCCTGAGCCCACTGTGTTGAGGTGATGCGTGACTGTCTCCAGCAACTGCGAATTGCTCTGCTCTACGTCTTCCAGCAGGGCTGCTTGCATGGCATCACATTATTCTGCTCAGTGGCTCCTGTATTGGCTGTGTAAATACTGTAGAATAAGGCGTGAGGTGTTTGTAGTGCTCACAACGATGGTGTACAGCTGAGCGGGGTCCATGCTTATTGTGCTATCGCGTCAGTGCAGATAACCCAGGCTTATGAAAAAGGCACAAAAAAGGCTTGGTTTGTTTGTCGTTGATTTCAGGGAGGGAGGTAAGTGCATCATGGGAGACGAATGCCATGTTCCCATAACCACCTGCGTCAATGTTTTGGTCCCATAAGGCATTGGAAGCCCAACCCAAAATTCCACTTGGCTACATGCACTATGGTAGAGCTACCCACAGTGCAGTGCTCCGTGTGTTGATGCAAGCCCTCCTAGTGAGGATGCACTCTGCTGACACAATGAGTGTAGTGTGGACAGGCAAGATCGGCTTGCTTAAAGCGGAGGCTCAATGTCAACTTACATAAAGTCGACAACTTTGTAGTGTAGACATGGCTTAAGATTAGAGTTTTAAAGAACAGTGAGTGTTTTTCTGAGCAGGACAGCTTGTTCAACTAGTTGAGAACAAATTGGATTTTAAGGCCTTTGAAGCGGGGACTGCCTTTTACTCTTCATTTGTACATCTGGGACAATGGGGACCCTAATTCTGACTGGGGCTTCTAGAAACTGCTAGAATGTAAATAAGTTAATAATAGAAGTGGGACAAAAGTTTGAACTTGATGTGCTGGTTAACTGGAGCCAGTGCAGGAATTGAAAGGAGGGTGGCATGGTCAGATCATTAGGATGTGAACTGGGGTAGTTGGATGAGTGATCCTGGTGCCTCTTGGGCCATGGTTTGCATGGACTGGAGGGAGGACAGAAAGGAAGAGATTTCAGTGATAAGGAAAATCAGAACTCATGGTTTCTGGCACAAATTGATCTCTCATAAATTGGGGGGTCTAGGAGTGGGCACGGGACTAAGGAGGCTCTAAATTGGTGGGTAACACTTGGGATGAAGATATTTCTGGATTCTTGGGAATGGAATGATCCAATCACTGTAAATGGAATGAATGTTGTAAATTTAGTCTGAAGGGATCAGTAGGAGAATGTTCCTGGCACCGAGAAGCTGCGAGAACAATCTGAAGTTAACCTTTAAGTATATGATGAATTTAAACCTAGGAATAAGTCAGGTTTAAGCTGGAATTAATTCCGAGTTGAAAAAAGTGGTGACTCTACAGCAAAGGTAGCTGGAAACTCAGATTCCTAGAATCTGTGATCTGTTTAAAGCTGTTTGTAGGGAATAAACAAATACTCAGGCAGACTGGAAAGGAGGATTTAAATTTCCAGCGTAGGTGCATGTACCGTAGGTGGTCTCCTGCCTTCCAGGCCTCTGAGAGCAAACTCCATTTGGAGGTTGCATCTCCGTATTGGGCTGTGCTCTTGAGCAACACAGCTGACCTTGAGTTAGTTGGCTGGTTGCCCTTCCTGGCATTTACTGACTGCACATTAACTGCCCCATTTGTCAGATAGTAAAACTATCTCCATTGTTTGTCGTGGAATAAATACGGAGCGCACAATAAAAATTAGTAGAATCAGTGTGTGGGTGTCTTCATCCTTTGTGTATAAATGGCTTGCTACACATGAAGTCAAGTGCCAGCCAAAACTCATTGGGTGAGTATTGATTTCTGCTCCCAAAACTGCACTACAAATTTTGCTCAGTGGTGGCAAAAGGCCAGTGTTCAGAATTGTTCTCTGATCTGTTTGGGTTAGATGAGTCACCAAAAATGTTTGTTCCTTGTGTAGAGAACACAGACTGCGTCCTGACTATTGCCAGTGCTTTGCAGGAGACAAACTGCATTGATTGGGGGGGGGAGAGAAGTGCTGAGATGCCCATATGATGGGTTTAGGATTGAAGAAAAACCAGAGAGAAATGAAAGTCATTGGTAGCAGTTTGGGGAAGACGGAATCCAGTGACAGTCATAGCAACCTGAGCTTTGATTGTTTCAATTTAGGACACATGTAAACCTCTTGGATTACTGAAATAATGTGTCCACCCGTACAGAATTCTGCATTCTGTGGCACAGACATGCTGAGAGGTATCGGATCCTCATCCTCCAACCCATTCTGTCTGTAGAGTAGGATTGCAGCAAAGGCCACACTTCTCTAAGAGTGAGATTCCTCCACCCTCCCTTATGCTATAAGGCAGCGGTTCTCAACCATTTTCTTTCTGAGGCCCCCCAAACATGCTATAAAAACTCCACGGCCCACCTGTGCCACAATAACTGATTTTCTGCATATAAAAGCCGGGGCCCGGGTTAAGGGGTAGCAAGAAGGGCAATTGCCCAGGACCCCAGGCCACAGGGGGGCACTATGAAGCTAAGTTGCTCAGGGTCCTGGGTTTCAGCCCCACACAGTGGAACTTTAGCTTTCTGCCCTGGGCCGCAGCAAGTCTAGCACTGGTCCTGCTTGGTGACCCCCTGAAACCTGCTCACGGCCCTGGGCCCCTGGGTGAGAACCACTGCTATAAGGCTCACTGAGTAGTTCCCATTGAAGTCAGTGGAGCTACTCATACAGCAAAGTGCTAAATGTCAGACAAGGTGGTATGACAGAATCTGGCCTGAGAAGAGCAGTTAGGTTCATTCCAGTAGGGGTCATATTCTCCACTCTGTCAGTTGTTCCGCTCCCCAAGCATTCATTGCTCTTGTCTCTGAAGGCTCCTGCTGTGAGACAGCAGCTTCCATTTACTTTTTCCATCAGACCCTGGCATTCTCATCTGATGGCCAAATCTGGCTGGGAAATCAGTGATACTAGACCTATGGCGCTCTAAACCATGTGCTCCTGAGGGACACATGTAGTATCCTGACCAGTGCTCCTCTCCCTCCACCTGCAAATTTGGCAGAAATCGGGAAGCACTTAATCACAGGTGAGCATCTATTCTCCCCGATTTATACTAGGTCGTGCGTCAGTACTGAGCCATTGGAACAGCCGTGTGAGAGCCACTGGATGCCGCTTCCATTTTGCCTCCTCCCCAGTGCAGGTAAAAAAGAAAGGACAGCAGATTCTGCAAGACCTCTCTCCAAGCAGCCAGTTTTAATATAAACACACATGAACGTGGATCAAGGAGGGAGTAAACCATAAGGTCGTCATTCCTCTCTCTCTTCCGGTGGGGAAGAGTCTTTAATTCTGGTACTGTACATTTCTGATTATTAAAATCAACTGTCTACATCACTTATGTGTCAGAGAGACTAAGTATGGACATCTCTGAGGCCTGCAAGGCCTTCATATTCAACTGCCCTGTTTAGTTGAAAGAAAGCATATAATTTTGTCAGGTTCCTCAGCAGTTAATGACCTGAGCCTTTCAGTGAGGCGGCATCCGAGGCAGCTGTTGAAGCCACAATAGTACACAAACATCATGCATTTTTATAGGTCTCTGTGCTACGTTACTTTATCTAATCACTGCAATACGAACTCTTCATCGTCCGGGATTGCATCCTGTACATGATGCTTTCAGTAATACAATTTTAATGAAATAACTTTCAATAGGATCTAGCTGGAGGCCAGGATAAATAAGATGGCCTCACGGCGCAGAAATAACTATATGGCATTATAAGAATCTTTTTAGATTAACCTCATCAAGAGCACTCTTGCTGTGCTTCTGGCACACAAGCACTAAGCTTTCTTAACAGTTTCAGGCTTGCCCCTTCCATCAGATTGCAGAGCCACTGAGGTCTTCTAGTGCCCTTCCAATTTGTCTAACTAGCAATGTTTGCTGTGAGATTGTGTTAGCCGATGGCCAGGGATGTTTGGTGAGGTGCCAGCTATGCCCGTTTTATACCATCCGTGACTTTAACCGCTAGGACGCACTGTCCCTTCGCGGCGGGCAGCCCGGGCTAGGCTGATGGATGCCCCAAGGTCCTAACCACCCGTGACTTTAACTGCTAGAGCTCAGAGCTCCTTCGCAGCGGGCAGTCAGCACTGACTGACAGGTGCCCCAATGGCAGTACTAAGAGCCTCTCCACACCCGTGACTTTAACTGCTAGAGCTCAGAGCTCCTTCGCAGCGGGCAGTCAGGATTGACTGACAGGTGCCCCAAGAGTTTGCCCCGTGGAGGCGGCACAACTCAACGCTAGGCTCTTAGTACTCTCACCTAATGGCCAGGCTTTATAGCCAAAACGGCTGAGGTTCTTTAATTGTGTTGGCTGCTTTACAGTAAACCAGAGAAACAAGTCAGGCTTATGCATAAATGGTTACCAAAATTTATTAAACTAGATTCTAATCATGTGGTTACAAAATTGCTAGTGCCTACTTATTTAAATGTAGAGATGTTACACACACAAACAAGTTACAAAACTGAAGCTACAATCCCAAAGAAAGAAAACAAAGTATAGAGCTCTATTTCAAAATATGTGTACACTAAAGATAGGAGATCAGGTGTGGGTGCTTCTTACCCTCCTTGCATCTCTCGATTCCAGCGGTGCCAAGCCAGGATCGGTCACTCAATTCTGCGGAAAGACGAATAAGGGACAAGGCTTAGGGACCCTCTTAGCTGCAGAAGCCTTGGGAGGCTGTCACTTATCTGACCAGCAGATAGATAGTGAAAAGCACTCCAAAAATCATGGTGCTGTAGGTCCCCTACTTATACCTCTATACTCCTTTATTCTCTTTCTCCTTTCTATGCCAAATTGGGGCTGGTCTATCTGGGTGACGCCAGCTCTCGCAAGAGTAGTTTACACTTGCAAGGGAGAGAAACAATAAGTGTCAACTACTGGACATTCCTTTTATTAGGGTAAATATTTTCCCACCTAGGATGTTGGTGTGTGTGCATCATGCTATTTAGTAGGGGCTAAGAGCCATGTCTGTCACAGCGCCTCTGCCTGCTGTGAGCCCAATTGTTGTATATGTTCCCAGTGGCACATTGTAGCAGCACACCTGTGCTTCTCTCAGCTTCAAAGGCTGTGCTGGAATTCATGTTAAGTGCCCTGTGGTTTTTGGCTCCCGTGTGTTTCCAGCAATGCTGGTCTGAGAGGGCGGGGCTGGCTGTCTGGCTACAGATTGTAAGCGCAAGGGAGATAGAAATATTGTAAGAATAATCATTTTGTCCCTCCCCCCCATTTTTCACTGTTTATGACAGCCCCGTAAGATATGTCTGCACTTAAAAATCTGCCATGTTTGGTCCTAGTCACTGGGTTGGGACTCAGGAGATCTGAGTTCTAATTCCTGGCTCTGTCGTTCACCTGGTGGGTGACCTGGGGCAAGTCACTTTGCCTTTCAGTGTCTGCTTTCCCTGCCATCCTTTGTCTGTCTTGTCTATTTAGATGTAAACTCTTTGGGGTGGGGACTGTCTCTTCCTGGGTTTGTACAGCCCCAAGCACAGTGAGGCCTTGACCTCAAAATACCAGTAAAAATGGCTGTGCCTCTTGTCTCTCTTTCTCCTCATCCAATGCCACAAACAGTTACTCTGTGTGGAGAGGGTCAGCCAAGGTCCACACTCATTGTAACAAATTCCTAATAATGCCAGGGATCAGCCATTGTTTTCTATAAATGGTGCCAAATGCTGTGACATTGTCTGCCCACGTAGGACAGCTGTAGGCAACCGTGACTGGGGGGGGGGGGGGAACAGTCATATTTGACATGTCAGTGTCAGACAAGGCAGATTAAGCACGGACCCAGGTTTAAATAAAAGCTAGAATGGAACATTGCTTGTTATTTTTGCCCTTTCCTGTACTGCAGACAGAGATTTCACCCTTCCTTACCGTACCCTCACTTCTTATAAAAGTGATGGTAGTAACAGGAGTTTCACAATCTTTTCATGTGTTTAAATGTCACAACCTCCCTGTGAGATAGGGAAATATTATCCCCACTGTGCTCAAGGTCATACAGGAAGTCTGAAGCAGAGCAGGGAATTGAACCCATGCATCAAGTACCCCAACCACTGAAGTATCTTTGCTCTCACGTCTTGTGAAGTCATCACAGCTCTGGGTATCTTGTTTCAGAGTTGATTGGTTAGACATCCTATATTAAAGTAAATGTCCTTCCCTGTGTTACCAGATGTATTAACACTGAAGGAGAGGACTTTCCATATCTACTTACCTTTCACCATTGCTGCTGTGGGCTGATCATCTTTTTACATTTTCACCCAGTTTTTAAAGTGGAAATAGGCTTATGTTTCCAATCGATCTTTCTCCCTTGCCCGTGCACTGACATAATCCTGCATTGTTCCAATCTGAGTTTCAGTCTAAGCAAAAAAACACAACAACCCTGTTTTCATCAACATTACAGAAAAAATGGAAACTCTTTCTGAATATTAAGCTTTTTTGAAACACGTGTTCTCATTTGCAGTGGTTTAAAGTGCCTCACTTGAATTACTGTTACATTTAAGGGCCCAATCTGGAAAACACATGTATGTAAGCATGTACATTTATTCTGATGTTTCCATTGATTTTACATATGTAAGTAATTGCTAGATTGGGTCCTATTTTAGGGTAATTGAGAGCATAATATCTTTTACTCTTTAACCAGTACCTATCTTCTGGTCCTAAAGTACCTGCCACTATGCATCCTTTTCAAGGTTTTCTCTGTTGGTAACGCTGACTGATTCTGCAGCAACAGCCTGATCATTGTTTAATGGGGTTTAGATCAGGCTCCAAATAAGCTTACATTGTAGAGTAATTCATGAACAAATCATGGATTTTTTTTTTTTGTTCTTTCTCACTTCAGAAATAGTTAATACTTTTTTTCGAGAATTGTTATTTAGAATTTGGATGACCACCTCAGCCAGGTTATAACAGTGTTAAGATAGGTAACATTTTGGGCCTTTTAAAAGTAATCTTTGAGATTAATTTTTTTCAAAAGGTAAAAGTTTAACGACCAGGGGTTTAGCACTGGCTGCAATACAGCTTTTGATTAGCTCTCCAACACCAATAAGACTGTGGCTAATTTTTTTTTTTAGCCTTAGAACCGATCTCTTTGATATCACAAATTCCCTGCTCTACAAACATTCACACTAATGGAGAAGGGAAAAAATTAGGAGCCAGAACCTCAGCTGGTATCAATCGGAAGAGCTCCACTGATGTCATCTTATTGGAAGGAAACTGCAATGGAGATACACTGATTTACACCAGCTGAGGATCTGGCCCCTAGCTATTATTTCCAAAGCTTGTTAAATACAGTTGTCTGGATCAATTTTACTCCTTGAACCAACACACTTTCCTTCCCCAAAGCAATAGGCATTTGCTTAATCGACAAGATGCCAGTAGAAGAAGAGAATTACAGAACAGTTAACTAAGGAGAGAATTTTAATAAGTGCTATTTTGTTTCCTCGCAACAGAAAACATATGAGAGAAGAGTGGCTGCCAAAGTCTTATCTATGTGTTATCCACTTGTGATCCTTCGTTTGGCGCCTGAGTTCAGAGCCAACACAGGGGAAAGCAATCTGTATCAGTGAGTTCCCAGGCAGCATTGAGGTGTGGAAAAGCAGAGGGGGATGTTGCCAATTTTTGTAGCAGTATTTTTTTTAAAAAAACAACAGAACAATAAACTAAATCCCTGTATTCAGTGTAACAGAAGATGAGCATTTTAGTCTTGGGGATGGTTTAGAGTTCTAAGTGTCAGGAGTGAAATACATGGATTTCCTGGAATCACAGGTTCAAATCCCAGAAGAGCTGACTCAGCCCTTCAGCCTTCTTAGGTAGATAAATTGAATAGTCTGCAGTTTACTCCTTGCTTGACTGATTATTCCCTAATGGTAAGGACCAGGATGCCTGGGTTCTTTCATCAGGTCTTCCACTAACACACTGTGTGATCTTGGGAAAGTCACTTGGCTTCTTTGGACAACATTTTCAAATCTCGGTACCTATAGTTGGGCATATAAATAGAAGTGGCCTGAATTTTTGCAAAGGTGCCAAGCACTTGCATCTTCCATCGATTTGTGGGTGGTCTGCAATTCAAAAAAATCAGGAGCCTAAATACAGATTTAGAAGCCTAACTTTAGGCAGCCCAACTTGAAAATTGTGGCCTCTGTGCCTCAGTTTACCTATCTGTAAAATGGAGACAGTAATGCTGACCTACCTCATTGGAATGTTGCAAGGCTTAATTATTGTTTTTAAAACACTTGGAGATCCGTGGATGGAACATTTTCTCTAAGAATAGACATTTTCTAATGTGTCCTTGGCCAAAATTCTTGTTTAGTGAGCTGTTTTTGAGCAGGCATCTGCAATACACCCTGGCCGTGACTGAATATCAGTGATGCTATATTAAAATAGGTGTCCTTCATATCCCAGCTATAGTTTAAGTGCCCTGAAATCCATTAGGTTGAAAGATTCTATATTAAAGTAAAATATTATCATTAGGATGCAGGTAGTAAAGCACAGGAAATGAGTACTGTATCTGTCTGACATTTTTTAATCTATCTAAATTGTCTAAACAGTTTTATTATTCCAAAGCACTAAAATATGTGGTCACCACGGTTCTAAGCACTCACATTTGAAAATGTTTGCTGCAGGAAAAAAATCGAATGCAACTGCTATAAATGTTATCTCCTAACGTACATCTGAGAGATGCACAGTCAGTGAGGCAGTGATGTTACAGAAGTCAGAGAATGTTCTAGAAAAGCAGCACCTGAAGAGAACTATTGACAGCCAGTCTGCAGCCATGCTTGTGAGGGGAAGGAGGCTGTTGGCAGAAGCACTAAGAAAGGGTCTGCTTCTAATTAACATCCTGTCATTTGCTAGTCTTGCTGCTCTCACTAATGAGGGAGGGTCTAGCATACCCTGCTGCTGTTTGCCATCCACAAGATCCAATAAATGCCTGCTGCTGTTTCCTTGTTAGGGTCTCCATGGCCACAAAATCCCATTGCACAAGAGACATGAGGTGAAAAGAGAGACGGAGAAAAGTGTGAGGAAGCTCTCTTATGAGAAGTGCTGTTGTCTCTCTCTTTTAAAGTCGTACTCTTTGATAGCCTCTCTTAAGCAGAAGGCCAAAGGTGTAGGAAGGATGGTCTAGTGCAGTGATTCTCAAACTTTTGTAGTGGTGACCCCTTTCACACAGCAAACCTCTGAGTGCGACCCCCACCCTTATAAATTAAAAACACTTTTTTTATATTTAACACTATTATAAATTCTGGAGGTGAAGCGGGGTTTGAGGTGGAGGCTGACAGCACGCGAGCCCCCAGGTAATAACTTGACGATCCCTTAAGGAGTCTCAACCCCCAGTTTGAGAATCCCTGGTCTAGTGCATTAAGTACTGGACTAGGACTCAGGAGATCTGGGTTCTGTTTCTGGCTCAGCAACAGACTTCTTGTGTGTCCTCGGGCAAGTCATCTAATCCACCTTGTGCTTTGGTTACTTGTCTGTAATATAGAGATGATACCTCCCTACCTCACAGGGGTGTTTTGAGAACAGAATCCTTTCTAGATTGTTAGGCACTCAGATGCTATGGTGATTAGGGCCACATAAACCTAATCTACCTCTACATCTAGGTAGAAAGCCTGGAAGGATATGGGCTAAGCCCTCGAGTAAAGCAGTTTAGGGGTTCTACTGCCCAGCTGGAATGACAACTGGAAGTTGAGGGAGCATGGAAGTAATTTCTCTCGGACCACCACTAAAAGTAATGGAAAGTACCTGCACATTGGAGCCAAGACAGACCAGAACGGTGAACAGTGTCACTATTGGCCTAACCACTCTGTGTCTTCTGGCATCTAGGAATTTGTTTGTGAGTCTGCCTGCTCCCACTGGGACTATATTATATCCAAAAAACTGATATTAAATTAACATTAAGGTTGCAGAGGTAAGCACCCCAAAGATTTGCTTGTGCAGCCTTAATTCAGCCCCACTATGCATATGATAGTATTTAATTTCAGTTCCACTGTCTCCCTCTGCTTCTCCATGTTCCCCATTCCTTATCAGGCCTCTGTCTTCTAAGATCCGGCTGTTCCCTTCTCTTCCTTGCTTAACAGAGGTGCCAGCAGCAGAAGCATTAAGAGCACGAGAGACAGAGAGTGAGAGAGAGAGATTCTCCCTACTTGCAGTTCTAGCACCTGGCACCACCGTGTCCCTGAGTGGCAATTGTAGAGAAAGTCCTGTAATCAGCCCATGCAGCCCTGGGATGGAGCATGCTCATTCACTCTGTGGGAATGATGCATGTGCAGTCTGGACACACGGAGTGTTGTGGGCCTGGAGCATGCTTATTACAGACAGAATCTTTGGCGCTAGTTCTCCCTACTCTAACAAGTCTCTACTGAGCATGTGCGAACCATAACTTTTTCAAAGGATTGTAATTTGGCCAAATTTGAATGATTTCATGGGAACAGTAGATAGCACATCCCTGACATCAGGGTGACGTTCCTGCCAAATTTCAAGCCCCTGTGCCAAAACATTGAGCTAGGGCTGCTCAAATAAATTCTGACAACTAATTTGTTAATATGGACAAAACAATGTATTTGTCCCTCATCTGTTTCTTGGCTAAACAGCTAATCTATTTTTGCTGAAAAATTCCCTAAAGATCAGCCTGAAACAGATACTCAGCATGGAAAACTTCAGCCCGAATTATTAAAGTTGACAGAGTTATAGGCAGCTATAAATTTGCTAACTTGCATGACAGTCCATTATATACATCTGTTTCCCTCTGAGATGAGCATTTCAGGGGGGCAGTTACAGGGATTTTAGTGGAATGGTTCTTGGGCATGGTACTACCTCTTAAGCGTAAGAAATTATTGTCTACTGGGCCAGTAGGTACTGTCCCCTCTTACATGCGGTATACAGTACTGTAGCGGGTGCATTAATATGTCCTATAATAATATGATAGAATCATTGCTAGTGCCGTTTTGTGAGCAGTTTCAGATGTGTAATATATAGATTATATCAAATCATTTTGGGGACAGAGGGACCAAAGCTAAAAAGAGAAGAGTATGGCAAAGTGGACAGATCACAGGACTAGGCACCAGGAATTCAGTAATCTGAATAGTGACCCTCATGCACACGGAAGAATGTTCCTCTAGCCTTCCTCACTGTAGTAACCGAGAGCCTGATCCTAAAAGCTGCTAAAACATAAAGTGTGGCAAGTGCCCAGCACCTCCTGGGATTGGAAATTCCCAGTCTCTTTAAATGGGGGTAATTATACTTGGCTACCTCACAAGGGTGGTGGTGAGGATTAATTAGTTCATGTGTGTGAAGTGCTTTGATGATTAAAAAGGGTAGTGGGAGAGAGAGAGAGAACTATCACTCCTCCCTCTCTTCCCCACCCCCTCAAACATTTCTGCTGGGATAATCATTTTTAGATAAACACATAAAAGCCTGAAGTGAGTGAACGCCCTGTCCTGCGTTGTACTAACTTTCACATGGTGTCAGAGGGGAAGAATGGCAGATTAAGAGTAAAAGGCACAGAGACCAAATTGTGTGTGTGAAAGTGTATGTGTAAAAGAAAGCGAGAGAGCCTGTCTATGTATTTGACAGTATAGCTGAGAAGATGATAGTTCAGTGAGGACAAATGAAGTTGAGAGTTCAGGAAATTAAATATCTGATCTAGTGTTAGAAGCAGAGAATTAAGCATCATTGGCCAAAATCTGGATTTATCTGCTCCTACTCAGAGTATGTTTGTGTACTTTTTGGGCATCTTTTCAAAACATGTTTAGAGAAGTGGCAGCAGAGTACCCACCCACTGTGTTTTGGTGGTAGGGTGGGGTAGGGTGGGAGGCTATAAGATGTATGCAGGTAATTTGGCTTGTACGCTAGGTTAGAATGGGTTTGACTGGGGACAGAATTTCCCATGATCCCCTCTTTCTACCCCTTGCCTAAGGGATGATGTGGTGGAGATGGGGTCCAGACAACTCTGCAGACTCTGCTGTTTATAATCAGCTTTTAAGGTGATTTAGGATCTTTTTGGATGCAAGCTGCTATATAAATGGAAGCTGTTACCACTGTTACACTAGTTAGCTATTGCTTCCAGATGAGCAGTAAGGTGGAAAATGTAATGCATTTGAAAGGTGAACTGTACCAGCATCCAGAATGACTAACTGGATTTAAAGAGGAAAATTCTCACTCTTCCTTTAAATTGTTTGGGAGCCCAGGCACTCCCTGTTTGACAGGGCCACTCCCTTCAGTCCACAAAATATTAGGAGTAAAGCCAGCGAGAGAGCCATCTCTCTGAAGGATCCCAGTATTTACTCCAGTTTGCTACCTTCCTCTACTCAGTCAGAGAAGCTGTAGCTTCTGAACTGTGGAAACGTTACAGCTTGAGAGCACAAATGGAACTACAAGTACCAGTACATCACAGCTCTGGAAATTGCAAAGGTTTGTCCCAAGGTAGCTCTGCTGTGGAAACATCTCATGATAAATTGCATAGTTTAAATTGTACAAGGGACATTGCTCTTAATTTTTAAAGACAGGAAACAGACCGAGGAAGTTCTGTTGAACAGAGCTAGGGTTATACATTAATTAAGCTATTTTTTTTAGTGTGTCTTGCTGGAATCTTTAAACCACTGATCCTTTTCCTAGCCCTGCTGTTTTTTTTTTTTATCACAGCTGTTATATGGCTGGACTCTGAGTTGTATGTTTGAGTTTTCTCCCTTAAACCAGCTCTTTAACAGGATATTGAGCAGCTGTCACTGATAGCAACACTTTCCCCTCGTGCATAGGTGTTGGAATATTTTTACTATAGATAGGGTGCAGAATGCTGGCATGTACCTGCTTGTTAAGAGTTACTGGAAGATGAGTCTCCCTGGACTCTGTTTAAGAATAACAAATGAAAGTTGGCTTAGCAACAGTTCTTGCTGATAAGGTGTAACATACAGATATCGGCTTCCTTTTTGCTATGCACAAAGAGACTAGCTACTCCGAAGAGGCCCACGAACAGTAACCTATAGTCAATTGCCTTCTCCAGCCCCGAACCCAATTAAAGGGCAGGGTGTGTGTGGATTTTAAAAATATATACTAAGCATTCTTAATTAACACTACTTCTGGGTGGCCTCTTGGTAACTGTTCAGCTGTGTTTGTGCAAGCTGGTCTGCCTGGGCAGTGACATGGAGCCCTGCTGACTTGAGGAATAAGAGCTGGCAGGGTTGGGGCCTTGGACTGTAAACTTTTCTGGGCATGGACTGCCTTTATTTGTATCTGGCGGCAACACCAAACCAATGGTGCTTAACAACTAATAAATCACTGGTGTGCTCATTTCACAGATGTTGTTTGTGGGACTGAGGCCCTAAAGAGCATGTGTGTATGTACGTATATCATATATTAAAATAGTATGCCTTTGTGTGCCTGTGTATATATACTGCTCTCCTCCCTGAGCAGGTGTGTTGGGAATAGGTGGAGCCTTGGATCCATCTCTCTGTGGTTGTACTGGCCTATGGGGATAGTAATCTACTCCTAATCAGGGACAACAGTAGATTAAAACCTCTGTTCTCCCATTGCTCCAGTCAGAAGAGAATCATGATTTCCTTCCCTGCACTGCTGCTGGGTCAGGATTAGTCAGGAGGACTAGAAGGAAATTGATGAGTAAAAAACCTAATTTATATGGTCACTGTTTATTGTCTTTGGTTCTCATCACTTCACTTAGCTGGGGAGTAAAAACAAATTAGTCTGTTTTATTTCTGTCATGTTTTACTCACTGGTTCTCATGCACTAGCAAAATAGTTCAGAGTTTGTTTTACAAAACTTATATTTTGAATCTGAGTTGCCTGACCTTGTTTTGCTTTAGTGACAATCCAGTAAGCAGCTAAGGAAAATTTGAAGACTTTTGCAAGTCCCATAGAATCAGTTGACTGGTTTTGGGAAAAAGTTCTGTAAGGCTTTGCCATCCACAGAAAGCATAGTTGCAAAATTATAATAGGTTGATTTTGTAGCTCATTCACAGTTAAAGGGAAAAAACTGGAAGCTGCCAAGCTAATTCCAGATTGAAAATATGCATGACATATGTTTATAACATAAGGGTTTCCACTGATAAGCCCTATGCTGCTCAGCACCTCTTTTAACTGATTCATCTGAAAATATTTCTCAGTAATGCTAGAAGAAGCTCATGAATCAGTTTTCATTAGCAGAATTTTGCAGTCTTTTTTAAATGAGCTTTTTATTTGCTTAATTATGGACCCGATCCTACATCATATTAGGAAAATATGCCATTGAAATGGAATAATATGTTACAAGCATGTGACATACCAAAACAGATGATGAATGGAGAGGGTTTTGACACTGACCATTTCTATGGCTCCCTGTAAATCTATCAGATATACAGTGAAGAGTACAGTATAAGTGGAAGAAAATTAGCTTTTGCCTTTGGGATTGAGGGGGCTTCTTTGTGTTTTGCTTCCTAATTATAAATCTATTGTTTTCATCACACTCATCTGTTTAAATAAACCGGAAAAGTTGAAAATGTCCATTGTGGAAATAGGTGCCTAGATACCAAAGAAGAAAAGCATTTTTCCACTTGGGCTCATCAATGCAATTTGTCTTCAGACTCCATTGGAATCCCTAATTATCTTTGAGTATCTACTTAACCTTAAGTCTTCAGGTCTTGTGTTCAGTTCCCTGTGGATGCTTTTAGTAGCAATCAGCACTTTCCATCTTCCAATGGATAACTGTATGATCTTCACTCACATTGTCACAGCTAGATTTTTGAATGACATTCTCAGATCCTTTCCACTAGTGTAAAGTTCACACCTCAGTGCGGCCTCAATTTTGTTTTATCGTCTCTCAGTAAGACTCCCTTTGAGCTGCTGGCCACATGCTCTATGGTGGCCTTTCTGGCAGCTATCACGTTGGCCAGAAGAGTCAGTGAACTGGAAGTGCTTATGGCAGGCCCACCATATACTACCTTCATCCTATATGTCATAAAGAAAAGGTCTCGCTACGCTCCCACCCCAGATTCATACCCAAGGTAGTTTCTGAGTTTCATCGGTCAGGTCTTCTACTTACCTATATTTTCCTAAAACACATGCCTCAGAAAAGAAGAGCATGTCTGGAGGGCTTTAGCCTTTTATCTATAAAGAACAAAGGATATTAGAAAGACACCTAAGCTATTTGTTTCCATAGCAGAGTGATCAGGGGGTTAACCTATACTGGCACAGAGACCTTCAAAATGGATCTGGGGTTGTATTACTCTTTGTTACCAGTTAGATGGCATTCCCCCGAATGGGTAAAGGCTCATTCCACTAGGGGCTAAGCCACTTCAGCCACATCTCTGAGAGACATACCTATGCTAGAGATACATAGGGCAGCTACTTGGAGCTCTTTGCAGACCTTCACGAGACATTATGCCCTGCACAGTCATCAACTGGGATACAGCTGTGGAGATAGCAGTACTACAGTCAACTGTCACTTCTGTGTCTCCTCACCCACCACATTGTTTACTACTTGTTAATCTCCCCTGTGTGAAATACACGTAGGGACCATCACTCAAAGAAGAAATGGAGGTTACTTACCTGTAGCCAGAGGTTCCTCAAGATGTGTGGTCCCTATCTGTATTCCACTACCCGCCTTTTATCCCCTCTGCTGCGGATTATTTGCACTGCGGTAAGAATGCAAAACTGGAGAGGCGTCACTCACACTGCCCTTTACATCCTTGGTTATGAGCGTGAGAAGGGCAACAGTGCACGTGTGGGCCAACAGATACTGCTTGCAAGAAATTCCAGACTCAAGTACATGATGTGCATGCATATTTCACGTGTGGAATACAGATTGGGAGCACACATCTCAAAGAATCTCTAGTGACAGGTAAGTAACCTCCATTTTTTCAGGCAAGCAGACTACACCATGGTGTTAGAAATTTTATTTCTATCCCAGTCCACTCAAGCTTGACTCTTCTGGTTTATGATGCCAATAGAGAATCTCTGGTGGCATTGTAGTTGTAAGACCTCATTGCCTCTAATTTATTCTTACTATTATGGCAACTTTGCAAGCTCCTGAGTGCCCTTAATTCTAATTTAAGTCAATGCGAGGTGAGGGAGTTCAGGATCAGGCCCTTTAATTTAACAACACGTTAGGCTAATGCTCATAGTATTTTTCTCTCCAGTTACACTTACATTTTCCAAAGGGTATAACCTATTTCCAAAAGTAGTAACCCAGACGTATATCTTAATAAGTTAGAGGCCATCATGTGTTGGGTATAACTAGTCGATCATGAGCCAACTGTGGTTATCCTGCATACGAAGGGCATGTTTCTCCATTTCAGGGTCCTTTCAACTCCTGATTGCGTATGGTTGTGGTTGTTCCTTTCCACCCCTGTGTTATACTGTACTTCTCTGTTCATATTAACTGTCAGGAAAAAACAAATTCTACTATCATATGTTTCTGCAAAGCAAGACAATTAACACTAAAAGACAATAAGCACCATTTACCCCTTTGTATGACTGTGCTAACAAACAATGCACTAGAGACTTGTGTGAAGGAAACTAAGGTCCAGATCCTCAAACTTATTTAAATGTGTAAGGATCTGGGCCCAAATGCCCTACTGGTAAGAAATTAGCATCAGAAATCTGTGGTTGGGTCCCTTGTAGGTCAGCTGACGGATCTGGAAACCCAGAGATTTTATAGCATGTACAAATCATGAGCCTGGTTCTCTCCCCCGCCCCCTTCCCCCACGCCTCCAGTTGTGACTCATTGGCTTCAGTAGATTTTCTCATGATTTCAAAAGGGCAATTAAACTGGTGTCAGTTTTGACTAGCCGATGGCATGTGAAGATCATTTCAATCGGAAAAAAGTAGACAACTATATCAAACCAATAAGAATGATGATGAAGGGTCCTGAAGACAAGATAAGATGGTTTTTCAGGTTGCCACCATTTTAGATGCTGCTTGATACGCTGCCACCAGCCTATGTCATCCTGTTCCATAAATCTAATTAACTGAATTCACTTGGAAATCTTGCCCCTGCTATGTCAACGTGCCTTCAAGGGTCCTGGCTTATGTTGCCCTGTATGGAACATGGCTCCTCTACAAAGAAAGGAGCCAATAACATGGACACGATCTTGCTCAGCTATCACTCTTCTGATTTTTTAAGGTAATGGATCACCACTGTGTGTGAATTGGTGATGTGTTAATTATAAAATAGCATTGCTGACCATGAAAGGAAGGGCTCAGCAGTACAGTAGGATTCATTTAATTACGGGACAGATCTGATGTCATTTTTGGCAGCCTGGAGCAGGGCCCTGACTTGCACCACGTAGAAAGGTAACCTTCTATTCTTAGTTTTGTTTTTGACAAACATTGACAAAAAGATTGTTTCAGGCCTCTGTTGGACACTTAAATTAGTGCTTGGAGCACTGAGGAGGTTGTGTGTCCTACCTGTTGCTAACTGCATTTGTGTCTTGTTGTGAGGATATGTATATTAGTCCTTTACCTCTGTATCAGGAAGCCTGTCATGGGGAATGGATGGAGAAGATTCTAGGCAGAAATTGTACAATGAAGCAGAGAGAGTGGCTTTGGGGACAAAACTGTTACCTTATTCTAATAAAATTCCTTGTTCAGTGTTCTTTATCACTTGTCACGTGACACAATCAGGAGTGAGAGTACAATAGCATGTAGCTTGCTTTAATGTATGGTAATGGGAAGGGTGGAGCTTCCTTCATTATGTGCACTTTGAAAGCTCTTGAATAGAACAGCACGTATTTTTATAAAAAAACAAATAAATGAATCCAGGGGTTGAGAGGACACTCAGGCTTCAACTCTGCTGATCCTTTCTTCTCGCGAATTATTTCTGTCCCAGAACTGCTGTGAAATCTTCCTTTTCTTGTGTAAAAAACCTTTTTACAAAGAGTCTCTACTCTTAACTGAAGGTCAAATCCAAGAGGGGGAAAGTAAAGAAAAATATCCAATTAAAGGAATTAATTCTATCCTGTTGATCTCTATTCTTTGTATCATTTGATGTACCCTTTTTGATTGTATGAAAAAAGATCAGTGTACAATATGATAGCTTAATAGGGTGATATCTTGTTGAGCAGTTCCTAAAATTAAGGGCCAATCAGGAACAAAATACCACTCAATATGATCTAGGTTTGTTTTTCTGTTTTGTTTTCATTGTTGTTCATTCAGGGGTTTCTTTATTGACTTGAACTTGCTTCCTCTGGATGTTTTTGGGGAGGGGAAAAAGCAGGTATCATATCACAGAGTGAAGAACTGTTGGCTTTTGCTGTGTCCCATCCTTTCTACCTATGCCCTAATCTTGCAGACATTTAGGCACATGTTTAGTTTAAAACAAGTGAATAATCCCATCAAAGACAATGGGAATATTCATGTACTTCAAGTGAAATGCATTGCAGAATCATAGTCTAGATTTCAAGTTCTTTGAGGAAGAGCAGTCTTTATATTGATATTTTTCACAGCACTGATTACATCACTGGCACTCAAATAATATTGCAAAGTCCATCTTCCAGTGATGAAAGTGCACTGACCTTCTGTAATTTTACAATAGTTTCTTTTCCACTCATTAGGGGTTTTTTGTGTGTGTGTGTGTTCGCTATCAAAATTTATTGTGCAGTATTCTTGGCATTTCAGATCAATACATTTAGTCTTTAACCACATTTCCTGGAAGCAAAGTGCTGAGTCATCTAATCTTGTTATTGTAACAACCCAATAGACTCATCCATTAGTGCACACTCTGTCATTTGTGTCCAAAAATAGTTTGAAGTAGAGACTTTTTTTTTCCAAGGCAGACTAGACTAAAATACACATTTGAAATGATAAAAAGCAAGGTAAACAGGATTCCATTTAATCAGCATCTATTATCATAATCTGACTATCTCTGCTTTCTTCTTAGTACCAGCAAAATGCTCTTCAGGGGCAGAATAATTTAACCACGATAAAAATAGAATTCCCAGATCATAGCAACTGTACAGAATGAGTTATCTCTGCCTCATCATGTAACTTGGTCCTTGGAAGCAAAAGAGCAATTTTAATGTTAAGTAACAGCCAGAATCAGAAAATCATTCAAAGGAAATCTAATAACGAAATACTAGAAAGTAATTAAAAGCAAGGAAGGAAGGTCAGCAGTGTGCTACGCTGTCCTTTTACTTCTAATTGAGATGTTGCTTTCTGGTGCTCTTCATAGATGAATAAGGTACTTATATGGCCTCCATTATTGTAATGTCTAACTCACCATTTTTGATGTGCTTATCTGCACAACACTCCTGTGACATAGGGAAGTGTCATTATCTCTATTTTCCAGATGGAGAACTGAGGCACAAAGAGATTAGGTGATTTGCTCATGTTGCACTGGAAGTCTGTGGCAGAGCAGAGAACTGAATCCAAGTCTCTCAAGTCAGCACCCAAACTACTGGGCCATCCTTCCTCTTACGAGCTATGGGTAATAATTTGGGAAGGTGAAAACAGGAGGAGTTCTGTGAGGCCCTCAAACCCTGAAAACTGATCCAACTTCAGTCGCTAGGGCGCAGATCCTCAAAGATATTTAGGTGCCTAAGTCCCATTGATTTTAACAGGGTTTAGGCAGCTAAATACCTGTGAAGATCTGGGTCTGGGAATCTTGCCATTGACTTAATGAGTGGGATTGCTGCCCCCCCCCCCCGCTGCCGCCCTCCCAATGAGCTGTTCTGGTTGCAGCAGTAATTCTCCTAGTGGATATTAGCAAAGTTCCTCACCAGTAATATTTCATATTGGTGGGTAGGGCTTTTGATCCCAAAAAAGTCCTTCAAAAACTACACATACAGAAATGGAACCACTTCTGTGGCAGCAGCCAACCAGTGAACTGTACAGGAAGTAGAAATCTTGGTCAAGAACACCCACACACAGAGGCCTGTTCTTACCCAAAGTGCTGTGAACTCTTTCAAGTCTATGCAGGGTAAACAGTATCTCTGTTTTATTGTCTGTCTAAGGAGGGGAGTACTCAGAGACCATTGTAGTTGAGCAGAGAAGTCCAGTATAACTAGGCTGGGATTTCCCACGGAGCCTAAATTTTGAGCACATGTAAACAGAACTTCAGATGATTTTCCATCTTCTAAGGCATAAACCATCCATTGTCCACCTTGTAATACTGACTGAGAACTAAGTGCACTTCAGTTGTCCAGCTTGGCTTAGAAAATGGATTTCCATGTCCAAATCTGGATTTTAAATCTGGGAGGACTCACAACCTTGCAGCGTGAACCCATTTAACACTTAGCCCAGTTATGTTGCCTTATTGAGTTTAGGGAAATTCATTTATAGGGTTTTTTGTTTGTTAGTTCTTTCAATATTTCAGTTGTCGGGTGTGTGAATTGGAGGGGAAATGTGTCCCAAATCTTTAATTTAGATTTAATAAGTAGTTTGTTGTATATGAGTGAAATGTACATTGTATGCAATACATTGTGATCTAGGAATGTATTCACAAATAGACTTAATATTTGTCCTCAGGAATATGAAGATTTAATAAGAATCTTTGCAATTGCTAAAGATGAATAATTGTGGAACAGAAGTTTATAACTGGTATTAAGCTAAACTAAAATAACTATTTTTATTAAAACAATTATGGATATTTAAGTTGCTAATAAGAATTTACTATGAAAGTACATACTTTGAGTTATAGTGACACAGTAATTGCCATATTGGATTAGACCATTCATCTCTGTTTCAGTATTTTGTCTCTGACAGTGACAATTACCATGTACTTTCAAGGAAGGCTTCAAAACCCATAAGGTAATGGACAATTATTGAATAATATCCCTGCTTGGGAAGTTACTTCTTAGAACTAGGCAGATGTTTGGGTTATGTCCTGAGGCATGAGGATTGACATTCTGTATAAAATTTTATCCTAGTTAGTATACGCACAGATGATGGTAGTAACTACTGCTGATTTGAACAAAAATAAGAGACAGTGATTGGCTGAAATCTCAAGTGTATGGTTTTAATATTTTTAAAATGTTGGCTCTTAATATCTGCTGCAGTTATCTCTACTGAAGAATAAACTAGTTTGGATGCTGGGTTTTAGGGGAGTGAATCAGGCTTAATTTATAAAGCCATGGACAGAGTGAAAGCATGTCACCAGTAGCTCGTTATGCTGTACCATCCAGTTTTACAAAGCACTACAAAGCTGATCCTTTGTTATCAAAGGCTCATCTGCTGTGGAAGTTATTTTACATAGAGGATAACAGGAAGCTGAGCACGGTGCTTTAATTCAGCTGAAAGGTTCTGCAAATGTCATCATTTAGAGGAGAGTTTGTCACTTTGTGTTCTTCAGATAATTCCTGAGATGGAAAAGCAATAATAATTCTGTTACCATTTTTCTTGGTCACAAATTGTATAGAAGCAAAAGGATTCCCTGTGTTTTTTATGGATGTTTTGGAATGAATGAAAAAAAAATTGAGTAAAATAACATAGAGTTACAGAAAGAGATGTTGTCCTTAGGGACATTCTTAAAGAGGATCAGCTAATTGCTCTCCTCCTACCTGACATTATCAAAACTTCATGGGCTAACTCCCTTGTAGTGTGTCTAATGTCATCCCAGGCTTCAGAAATTTCTGATATATGAATTAAAAGTCTGAATCAAATACATATTTCTAACATATTTGACTTTCTGACGTTTTTCAGTGATACCTTTATGGGTAAAAGAAATGTCTTGGCCTCTTCTAATAAATGTTCTTGTCTTTCTGTTAATAAAAAGTACACTTTGTGTGTTTTTGCTTTTTTTGGCCCAACTATTGAATTACTTTGTATTTTTTTTTAATCACAGGCACGGACTTTTTTATTTTTTGTCAGTAGGTGCTCCACCCCCGCTCTGCCCCGAGATCCCGCTCCCACTCGGCCTGTTCCCTCGAGGCCCTGCCACCATTCCATCTCTTTCCGCTTCTGTTCCGCCCCCTTCCTGAGTGCCTCCCTCTCCCGAGGTCCCCTTCCTCGCCCGCTGCTTGCTCCTCTCCGCCTCTTCCCCCGAGGCCCCTCTGCCCGCCTGCCACTCGCTCCTTTCTGCTCCCTCCTGCCTTAAGGGGGGAGGAGTAGAGAAGAACGAGCAGCAGGGACTGCAGGGGAAGAGGTGGAGTGGGGGGCGGGGCCACAGGTGGAGTGGGGGGCTTCTCCTCCAACTTGAGAAGAAATGGGCAACCAAATCTGTTCAAACTCATCATAGCCAAACCACTGCTGAATTGGGATTATGTATTCCTGCTCTATGTGAAGCAAAGTGGTTAATTATATTTCAGACTAGTATGTGTAGGTACTCTCTGAGATTTCAAAAACAAAAAATTTCCCAGTAATTTCTTTTGCTCTAGAATGTCACTTTCCTTTTTCCTGCTAAATTGATGTGTAACATTTAGTAACTACCTGGCCTGCTTTTCCCAGGATCAGAAATCATAGCCCTCTCTAAGCTGACATGACGTAGTGAGGACTCCAGTGCTGACCACTTCACATGCATGGTCAATAGCAGCCACCGAACTAGAGAGCTCTTAAAATGAGGTGAGAGCATCATCTGCCCTATATGTCCAACCAACGAACGTGTTTTTTCAGAAAGCCCAAACAGTGAGGCCATTCATAAACTACCTGTATGTTTATCATGAGTTAGAATAGTCACACTCAGCTTCAGGGTATGTACATTACTGTATGTCCTGTTGGCAAGTCACTTAATCTGTCTGTGCTGTACTTTCACCTATGTTTGAACACTAGGAACACAAGCCCTGGGGTTGAGCCTGTTTGCTATGTGGAACTACAAGGTGGAATGGGAAGCTCCTTGCACATCCAACACTCCCCTTGTTGGACCGAGATTATGCCCAGTTCTGCCTATCTTTGGCTACAAAAAGCCTGATGCAAAACCCACTGCCCTAAATGAATTCTGGATCAGGCCCTAAGAGAGGGAGACCTCAGTAGCTCTGTAAGTGCAAAATGATATAAATTTGGCCTTCTATCCCATCCAGACTTACTGAGTTTCACTTCTGTATTTGAAACAGGCATTTTAGACAAATAATGGTTTACATTTTCACAGCACCATACAAGGGTTTAGCCACTTTTCGTTCCTAAAGATGAGCAACATTCCAGTCCAAAGCTTTGCGAACAGGCCCAGATGAGACAGTGTCTTCCTCTAAGAATTGTACTCGTAGTAGCATGCCCACTTGGATGACTTTTCTTTAGAGAATGTTTTCGCTCAGGAAGTTAGTACATGCTACACGGCATCCTGCATGGATGATAGATTGGAAGCCCTTTGGGGCATGGACTGCCTTTTTGTTCTGGGTTTGTATAGTGCCTAGCACAATAGGGTCCTAGTCTCTATCTTTCTATCTATCTGAGGAAGAACTGGTACTTACTCTTGGCAAGACAACCCATTCACAAGCTAAACTCAAATTGGAAGGCATTGCCATCCTCATGCAACACAAATCCCACTGAAGCCAATGAGTTACAGAGAATTATTGGAGCCTCGAGTTTGAATGCTGTTGACATGTGTACTGTCCAATGACACATGCATTAAAGTTAAACACTTCCCTCCCTTGTCAAGCTCAAGCTCTCAAAAGCATAGTGACAGAATGTCACCCAACCTGGCATGGCCTGGATCTGTTAGGTTACTTTGACTTGTTTCTACAAACAAATGGATGTACTGCCTCATTTTTCAGTATGTTATGAGAAACCCTCTCACTGCAAGGGCTTTTTGTAGCACTGCATTTCTTTGGTTCCTTTTAAGACTTCTCTTTAATCTGGCTTTGAAATTAGAGAGGGCAAATACAAGATACAGTAAAACTTGTCATAAGTAACTAGCCAAGAAAGCAGTTGATTAGTGGAGAGTGGTCTTTAATCCCAAGGTTTCCAGTACTTTTTTATTTAACTTTCAGTTAATCTAGTGTAGTTGCTAAAGCTGGAGTTCCCCATTGCAACTGGCTCTTATGAAGATAGGCCTGACCAGCAAAGCCAGCAAAAAGAAAGAAATGAGCATTGTCTTCTGAGACACTTTTACTTTGAGCTTGTAGCACCTACATATTGAGAGAGTTCAGAAAGCAGTGATATTGACATCCATTGTATGTATGCTATACAATATAGATGTTTTTAGAGCAGGATTTTGGGCAAGATGTGGGGCATCCCAAATGAGCACCATGCATTCTTTTGTTTCTTTGTTCCCTTTCCCCCCTCAGATATTCTATATGTTTCCCTTGAGTGCATATAATTTAACTCTATAATCTACCTAAGTGCAAAACAATTGCAAAATCTTGTTCTGGCCCCATTCAGCTACATGCATTGCCACTCCAGCTAATTGCATATCAGTGGACTACATAATTCAGTTTGCTGGCTGTATTCTGCATATTGATATACAATGTGTCCTCTTATCAGTAATGTATCTCTGGATAACTGAAGAGCTAGGTAACTGGCAAAATGTTCATTTAATCAAGTGTTTCAGAATTGGCTTCACAGCTTTTAGTATGCAAGGCAAAACTTAAGACAATATGTAAAAGAAAAAGTGGTGGTGTTATGAAAACCTTCACGGCAGTGGCAAGAAGAATGTGCAGAGTGTTAACTGTTGGCAAGTGTGTTCCACTCTTTAGTACTCTAAATGGTTAACTTTGATAACTGCTTATTCTTGATATAGCCCCATGGTGATACTCAAAAGCCGAAAACAATACACGTCTATATGTATTCTCCAGAGCCCTCTGGCACAATAAAAGATAGCAATGCCCCTGAATGTTTTTTTGCTTAATACATTTTGTGCTTTCACAAAAGAAGTACACTGTTGCAGTTAGACTAAATATGAATCATTAGAATTTTAAATTGGTTGTAAGTAATATCCCTGCCTAGATATCTAATATAGATTTTAAGTCAGTTGTGAATAATAAGCCTGTATCTATCCCTAATATAGATTCAAGCACTTATAATGTGTCCTGTATTGACCATTTTTTCATGAAATGTCTGAGTGGGTATAGGAGGAGGGAGCACTGAGAGAATGGAGAGGCAGCACTAGTAGGGTGTGCAGGGAGTATATTCAGTTTGGGGAGCTCTTGATTTGTAGTAATACGTGTTCTTCTTCTATAACCATTGTTTAACATCCAAGAGGCCATGGCCAAAGCCTTTTTGCAGTTGTTCAGCTAGGGGGGTATCATTGCTTGTGTGATTTGTAGTATACTTACGTATCTTTTGAGTATCCTCTTTCTCCTCTAATTAGTCTGACAGTGCTATGCCCTTGGCTGTGAAAAGCAAAGCTGAAACAAGTGCACACTGACTACCCAGGCTGTCTTCACACCAGTTAGCTGAGGGATGAAGAATGCCGACTCAGTTCTTTTTCTGTCCTCAACTTTTGGCCAGTCATCTTATTCCCAAGGTCAGGCTATGTTTCCCCGTTCTCGTCAACAGGGACTGGGTAGAAGATCCTGACGCACTCTATTACTGCAGTGTATGGCCATTTCAGTTTTGTCACTGCTTGTTAATACTTATGCAAGCTAAGATAATGATCTGGTTAGTCAATCCTCATGCTTCAGGAAGTGAGCTGATAAGATGACTTCTTCATGTTGCCCAATTGCCTTGGTGCTTTATTTCCTCTGAAACTTCACATGCTGGACAGTGTCAGAAACTAAATGGGTGCTAGTATGTTGGCTCTTGTCATGAGTAATGCTCAAGCAACATAAAGTATGTGTGTGTGAGTATAATATATGTAATATGATAGTAAATATTAGGAGGGACAGGAAACATTGCATGGTATTGCACACATCTGCTTGATGGAGTATGCTGTAATACCCTTGTTACATAGTTTCTGTCATGATCATCATTCTGCTATTGGTTTTCAGCTGGGTGGCTATGTCCAATATCTCACATAGCTGAACATAATCCTCAATATATTTCCCATTTTGCAGCAGGAGCATACATCTTGTTACAGTTTGGAAATAATGCCCATAAAATATTGGAGTCCTGTGTGGTAATCTGTGATTTTTTTTTTTTAAAGACAAAAGCATAATTACTTCAGAAGCCATAAAGTGGTTTTGTGCTACCGGTTCTAAGAGCTCATCAGATTTTATGTAGTGCCTGAATGATTAATGGAGATAATCTGGAAGAGAAACCTCTGCAGTCTTACATTCTCTCTCAAGCAAGCAGTAGTTGGTCAACTGTGCAGAGAAAGGCAGTTCTCTTTGAAGCAATGGGTGAACAGGTTCTTACTGGGGAGTCCTACTCTGAGAGTGGCTTGTGTCCATATGCACAGAAAATCACTGCTTGCTTCGGAGGGATGGGTAAGGGAATTTAAAGATGAGCGCGTCAGTGGTATGAAATGAAAGGATGCCTACAAATTGCTACTGTCCTGGATATTCTGAAGTGGAGTCTATAATACTTTGCTGAATGGTTATTGTGTGAGTAAATTGTAGATGGCAGAGGGCTGAAACCAGAGCTCCATGATTAAACCCGTAAAAATGTGACATTTTACTATAATTGGAGAATTTGAGTCCTTTGGTATATGAAAGTGCATTTCAGAACAGTCCTGCTGCCAATTACACTCCTGTCTTTGCTGTTCCCTTACTATTACTTAGCCAGTGATATTTCTTTGTGTAAATGGTTTAATCATTGCTTCATTTCCATCTGTATGAAGGCAGCTTCTTTTTATTCTCAGTTAGTATACAGAGACAGTTACCTGGCAGAAGTATATAATCCCATCATTTTGGATAGATCCATCAGATATTTTTTGGGACTATCTAGCTGTGCAGTAAAATTTACAAATTGTTTCCAAGTTGTTGGTTGTTTTTATTCTCAGTTGGTTTCCACTGAACTGGCTTGAAAAACTCAGGATTACTTCTGAATCTTGTTTTCTGTGCAGCAATAAATAATAATAAAATTACATGGAAATGCATCAGTAGGAATCTGGTTCTGATGACAGAAGGAATAAAGGCATCATTCCCAGTGCAATATACATGGCTGCCTTGTATTGAGATAAAGGGCCAAATTTATCCCTAGTATAACTCCACTGACTTCAATGAAGTTTTCACCTGCAATGACCTTAGCCCTGATCTAAGGTCTGATTTGCTGTTCAGTGAGTGTATTGTTTTATTGTAGTTTTTTTTTCTTCTTAGCACAATCAAGTTTGTGGTTACTTATATGTTCTTAGCAGCGTTAGTGCAGAAAGAATATTTATCTTAGGTTGCATTTGAAACGTGTGTGTATATAAAGAAAATATGTATTTCCTGGGCATTCTGTTAGTTTTGTAACTATTATAGCCCCAGTTAGTTAATCCGCTTCGTTTCCATCTCATACCGCGCATTAAGAGCCAAACCAAAACCCTGGTCTTGAATACACCATTTATCAAAATCCAAACCTGGCTATGAACCCCCTGTATTCTGTAAAGACTAGAATCATAGTACCAGTGGAAATGGATCTGAACCTCATGGCCTGGATCCATAGATACATATTTAGTTACCTGGCTAATACTGCGGCTGCTGCCTTGACGCTATTTCTGGGCTGAGAGGACGGGGTTCCTCGGGGTGTACTACAGGACAGTTTTCAGGGATTACTCTGAGTGGTGAAATCAACCCTTTCAGAAAATTAAAACTACTTTTGCTTTTTGTGTTTGCTGCTCCTTTCATCCCTGTTCTGCTTATGTGTTCGGAATCTATCCTTTTTACCCGGTGGGGTACTTTTTCTTGAGGATTATGACGTTTGCTTTGTCTTTTTGGTTCTGCTTGGCTGGGTATTAGGGCTGGATCACAATGTTTGGTACCAGTTTGTTGTACAATGCTCCAGATGCCTACTAAATAGTTACCTTTTAAAATGTACAAATCTGCATCACATGCTCACCCCCATTGACTCACTAAACCAAGATTCCATTAACTGACTCCTAAATGGATTTGGAAAAGGTGTCCTTCCACACAAGAGTTGAGGCGCGGGGATGGGGCATTGTAGAGGAGCTTGTCTGCCCACATGGAGTACCTGTGCTATAACTCAGGAGGCTGTAATTGCAGGGCTTTTCCTGCAGAAATCTAACTCTAGTCTGTGTATGGTTCAAGCCATCACTGGCCTTTTCCATCTGTATGTGTTAGCTTAGGCTTTTTCCTTAGAGCCAGTTTTTGCAGATGACTCTCGGTCTGACTCAGGGAGCCCCTTTGGTTACTCCAGATTCCTTAGTCTTGTTTTCACTTCTAGTACTTGTCCTCTTGGATTATATAGGCAGGATGCAGACTCTTTAAGACATACCCTCCGGTTAAAAAACAATAATGCAAAATCCCACCGCTTTGTAGCAGGAGTGGCATTACAATTAATAATTACAACACCAAGGCCAGATAGTAGCTGTCGGACAGTGGCTGCAGCATGTGATGATGGAAAGGGGCATCATTGCAGCAGGAGCTCCCAGAGTAAATAAGAATGCAAGACACATGTTTAACATCATGAATTGGTCGTGCAAAAGCCAAACGTGCGCTGGTGTCGCTAGTGGCTACTTCTGAGTCAACAGCAACACTCTTATAGTTCTTGGAGGGGAGGGTTTTTTCGAGCAACCGAGTGGGTTTTTTCGAGTTTATCATGAAACACTAATAAGTGTCATTAACGTTCACTCTGTACAAAAGAGCAGTTTTGATAGGCTCATCATGCATTTGATTTTTCTCCTCACTCCAGATTCTTTTCTTCCTAGTGAATGCTTATTCCACTGAACTGTTTTTCCTTGGAGAAGCGAGAGCAAATTGTGGTTTCTATAGCAATACTTCCTGAATGAAGATGAACAAATTCTTTTTTAAATTAAAAAAAGAAACCCTTTATATTTTGATTGAGATGAAAAGTCAGGACATTGTGGGTGCCCCGAAGGAAGTTTCTTGGACACAGGGCAATTACATTAAAGGAACTATCCACAGTCACTTTATCCCAGAGACTTTGTGCCAAACTTAGGCACAGTCCCTCATGGAATGGGGAGAGAGTGGCCTAGTCTGTACCCTTTGAAATGGGGTGGCCTGTGTTTCTCTCCTCCAGTACCCTGCTGCCAGCTCTGTGTTGCTGGACCTGGTGGAGGAATAGTGAGAAAGATGGCTCTGAGCTCAATCCTGTCTGCTCCCTTTGAAGAATCTAGTGCCACTGGCTGCCCTGTCCTGGAGCGGTCATGCTCAGAGAGTGTAGGGACTGGACTTTTGATGAGATGAATACAAGGGATGCAGATTTGTGTGCCTTTCCCTGTTTCCTCACTGCACTTGTGCACCCTCGTTGAAAATACTGCTACTTTACTGATGAGCTGCTCAAGGGAGTTATCAACAATTACTCCTCACTGCCTTTATAATGAATGATTACAGGGAAAGACTGTGGCTTCTTCTGCCTCTGATCATTGTGACACAATAGATCATAATGGCTTAATGCTCTTTTGTGCATTGTCCAATGTAGCTGCCCAACAAGTGGACCTAGTTGGAAGATGGAATGAGTGCAGTCAGTGCTTAGAGCAGGAGACTGGGCATCGCTCTCCTGATATCTATTTCAGCTCTTCCACTGGTGAAATGGGTACAGCAGTAAAGTGGTACAATATGACTGTTCTGAGCTGATGGTGTGTGTGAGCTTGGGCACCTCTTTCAGCATGTCATTGGCCCTAGACTTCAAACACAGATTGGAGAGCCTCCTTTAACTCAACTGGTAGAAGCTTTTGCCTTTTGGAGGAGGAAGATCTTTGTTCTCCACGGCCTCCATCAAATTCCAGATGGCCATTGTGTGCTACAGAGTGACCCTTCTGAAGTCCCAGCGTGGCTGATCCTTGTCTATCTTCAATAGAATGCTGTGAGAGTTAATTCATAAATGTTTGCAGAGAGCTCTGTGTGACTCTGATGGAAGTGCTATGGAAGGGCCTATGATTCTTGAGCCAGACCCTCAGCTGGTGTAAGCTGGTATAGTGTCATTGAAATCAGTGCAGCTATGCAGATTTATAATAGCTGAGGATGTGGCCCATTGCTTATGGCTGCGATGCAAAATCCCAAGAGCAGGGTGGTTTAATGGAAATCTTGACTCAGGCTTAACCTCAGCGTCACTAATAGTACCACGTAACACTATTTAAAATAAATAACACTTCACAGGGTTTTTTTTTAAAGGCCTATAAAATAGACAATAAAGATTGGTGAGACAAGACATCGTTTTAAAAATAGTAAATAAAACAGTCTCCTCTTTTAAATGTGCCCCCTAAAACAGATAGTATTTTAACTTTGTGTGTGGGTGTTTGAGGGAGAGTTGACTGAGGATATCTTTAGCAGTTTCTCACTGTTTCACAAGCTGATTATTTTGGTGTCTTAGTACCCCCTAATTTGGTAGAAACCTCCCACAGGTGCAAAAACAGTTACGTGCACCATCATTGTGCAGCTTGGGGTGGGTGTGGGTGTGTGTGTGTGTGTGTGTGTGTGTGTGTGTGTGTGTGAGAGAGAGACTTTCAAAGGCACAAAAGGGGGAGGTGGGCACCTAACCGTCTTTTCTGTCTTTGAAAATCTCTCCCTCACATGTGATATCTGTGGGGAAATTTGGAAATCTTACAAAAAAAAAAATCTGGAGCCAAATGCTGAGCATCTTTCTTGCTTTTTCTTTGTGGGAGTTTGGCTCAATGAGGATTTAAGATCTGCCGACTCCTCCCCCAACCCCCCCCCCCAAAAAAACGGTATACTTGGGATACTACCTTCACTTTCTCCACACAAGTATAATTTTGTTCCTTTTTATCTCTTGTGTTGGACTCTTCTGTGACTTTTGAATGCTATGTTTTTGATTAACAGCCTCTCCTTAAGAAAAAAAAAATCCATGAGATGGTTAGATTAGCAGGTCACTGGATCTGGATTTAATGTACATTCTTGTTGTAAATTAGGCAGGGTGAGCCAGCCTTCTGGGATCTTCATGAAGCATCTCCAGTTAATAAGACTGGAGGGAGGAAAGGAAGGAAACAGCAGGACTGCGGGAACAATCCTGGCTGGGGGATACTTCTGGTTGGTTGTTTATAAAATGGTGGAGGCTGCAGGAAGGATTTCTCTCAAGGAAATCAATTTATGGAGAGAGCGTTGGCCTGACTTTGTAAAGCCTACGAAAAAAGGAGAGGCGGGTCCTACCTTTGCTATAACACATATGAAGCTCCGCATGGGAAAGGGGCTTGGCAGATTAAAATGCACAGATGTATGTGTGGGGCTTATGATGGTTCTCCCATTATAAGATTTTTAACACACTAAGATCTTTTTGCAACCTAATCCTCTTATGTACCTCAGATACATTCTTTCTCTTGCCCTGGATATCAATCTGATTTTCAAATACTCTGTATGCTTTTGCTGAAGGTTTAAACATATCCCAGTGATGAGTTGCTGATTGCAACTGTTTTAGATGGCAATCACCTGACCAAGTGTATTGTCATAATCTCTTAAAGATAATCACTAAAAATACATCTTCCTTAATCTCCTTTGCTGAACAAGGAAAAAAGATAAGGATCTGTGAGGACAGTGCATCAGGGAGTACAGGACCGACCACACAGACTCTTGGTTTTACCTCCTGAGCTGTTTGCTGTAGAGACATGCCATCTTTCCCCATCTTAAACAGCTTTGGAAAGCTCTGTGGATCAGGTAAAAGTAAAGAATTGGTATCGGAGCAAGTGAAGTTCAGGAACTCTGTCAAAAGGATGTCAATTATTGAGGATGGGGACATCGCAGAGGTTCTTTATCTCATTCCCAAGCAGTCTATTCTGAAGCAGCTGCCCTATTTGAATCCGGATGATTATTATTTGTGCGAACGATTATTTGACAATCCTGAGGAATTTGGTAAGTGAGAGAACCAGGATCGGATCTTGGTTTGCGCTGAGCATGTGGGTTGAACTGTCTCGTCACCACAGTACAGTTAAGCTTAGCTTCTAGCAACCATGCAGTGAGGCACGTTCTGAAAACAGACTGTGCAGTATTGGAGCAATTCTTGCACTGCCTAGCCAAGAGGCTAGAAAAGGAATTGGTAAATCAATAGTGTCCAAATGATTGCTGCTGGTTCCTGGATTTGGGTACCTCAGTTTATGAGTGGCCACGTTGACACCCCTTGGGGCTGATTTTTTCAGAAGTGTTGAGTACCCAGAACTCCAGCTGAAGTCAATGAGGGGCTCTCAGGTGTCTCAAGCCAGGGACCCAAAACCAGTGGTAGCGTGTGTAGGCCAGCCCGAGAGTTGGACTCTGGGACTTGTCGGTGCTCAGAAGTTCTCTGCTGTTCTCAGCTGCCTTACCCCGGTAATGGCCATAATAATATCCCTTTTTATGTTTTAAAAAAGAACTATGATCAAATAACGTGCTTTTAGATCTTGCTGCTTTTCAGATGCTGATAAAGGGAGAAATACCCATTGTCTGTGTAGTGGGAGCTGCATATAGTGAGCTCTGAGACAGTAAAGTGGGATAAAAGTTCCAGATCGTTTTGATCTGTTGCAATGTGCAGATTGCAATTCCAAAACCTCCTGTTTAGAGGGAGCTTGTTCCGACTTGTTCACTGAAGGAATGTACCGCTGCACTACATTATGATTTGTAATTCCATTTCAATAGTGGTGCTGATATGATTATTCAAGAGGTGATGCCTCTCTTGGACATGTCTACGCTGCAGCTGAGCGAGCGAGCCCCCTCAGCCCAGTAGACAGATGTGTGCTAGTGGGGCTCAAGCTAGCACGCTAAAAATAGCAGTGTGATCCTTGAGTCAGCATTGCAGCTCAGGAGTCAGCTCGGGCTGCCAAGCTTACGGGGGTCGGGCTGGCTTGAGAGCCCAAGACGCGGTGTCCACACTGCTATTTTTAGCATGCATTTTGAGCCCCACATGCATAAGTGTGTCTACCCAGGCTGGGAGGCTCGCACCTAGCTGCAGTGTAGACATACCCACGGTGAGCAGAGTGCTGAGCTGGGATTCCAGAGACCTACATTCAGTTACTGCTCTGCCACAGGCTTTCTTAAACAAGTCATTTGTTCTCTCAGTTTCAATTTCCCATCTGTAAAATGAGGATAATTGCACTTTCACTACCTCACAGGGGTGATGTTTAGATAAACCCATTAATAATTTCTGCGGTGGTTAGATTGTGCATTGATGGGGGTACCTAGATTAACACAAATGTCAATATGATAAATAATCAAACTTTGTAGTGAGATCTTCCAGCCAAGGATACTTTAAAAGTGTGCCTGTTGTCATGACCCCCATTTTACAGGTGGCGAAACTGAGCCACCAAGTGAGTGACTTGCCTGAGGCCACACAGGGAGTTTGTGGCGAATGTAACCCAGATCTCCTGACTCAGAGTTCCCTGCTCCAACCTCTGGACACCATTGCCTCCCTGACAACTCTCCTGCTCTTATTTAATATTGATTTCAAAACAATTGCTGTGTGAGTTTCTTCTGCAAGTGTGACCTCATGCAGTGTTAACTACTATGGGCTTATCCTAGAAAAGCACCAGCCAAAGGGATCAGTGATTCAGTTCCTTTGCTATTAAATTGATAGTTTTAATAAATTAGGTTGTTAATACTTACTGCAGCCTTAACAGCCCTTTGGAGTTGATGTACAAATGTAGATGTGCCAGATGTGTGCCCTCTATGTGTGCAAAGCCTGTTTCAGATCAAGGTTGCTTGTTGGCAATGGGTAGCTGACTCATTCAGTTAATGATGGGCCAGCGTTTGGGACGCAGTGAGCATTTGTGGGAAAAAATTATGGAAGAAATTGGATCTAATTTAAAGTGCAAAGCTGGTGGTTTTGGATTATGCATGGGCAGATACCACATAAGCATTACTTCTGTTCCCATCAGTGGAGAAAGCATCATGAATTCACTCTTAATTCCACACTGGAGAGAGTTTTAGTGCTGATTAGTTGTATTTTCAAAGGACTATGGGCAATCAGATAATGGTGGGAAAGGCTGACTCACATATTGGTTACACAGTAACTTGAAGGACATGGAGTGGCTGCAGTATTACCAGTGATGGGCAGAACAAGTGAAAGGGCATATCCGCCTATTGGTGTATCTTTGGATGTTAGAGTGAAGTCTACTAGTATGTACTTGCAAATTCTATGCAAATTTCGAGCATCTAAACCAGATCAAGATTTTGCCCTATTCCCCTGCTCTGAGAATTACAATAAAAGCTATGATTTCCCCATTCTGTGGTCAGGGTGACAATAATTCCCTTCCTACCCCCAAATGCCATACACAAGAAAAATATCTGAATGGAATTTTTATCATCAGTTGACTTTTCAAATATTTCCTCAGTAATAATAGTTCTGGCTTTCAATAGGAAGATGCTCAGCTAATTTGTTACCATCTGTCACAAGGTAGCTGGTCCTGTGAATAGACTAAGCCCAGTGCCCCTGGACCAGAACAGGTGAGCGCAATCCAGCTAATTAAAGAGGGCTGGCCTACACCTGGGCCTGTAAAGGGCTGCTAGTAGGCAGCTGGGGAATGGAGGACTGAGACAGGCTGAGCCCAAGGGAGGGAAAGCCATGCTGGAGTAGAACAAACTGTAGTAGGTCCCTGGAGCAAGGGGCACAGGGAAGCAGCCTTGTGGCTGCTGCTCCAGGAAGGGAACAGAGCTGAGTGGGGCGGGGAAGCTGCCAGGAGCTGGAGTGCTAGAAACCCCTGAGAGGGGTGGTCCTGAAGCTAAGGCTAAGGCAGTGGTCCCCAACCTTTTCCTCTTGTGTCCCCACCCCCTTACTAGTAATAGAATGTGTCCTTGCCCACCTAGGCTGGGAGCGGAGTCATGGCCAGGAGCGGGGGCCAGCGGCCAGAGCAGAACTGCAGCTTCAGGTGGGGATGGGGCAGAGTGGAGTTTGGTGCAGAATGGGGTTGGGTGACGCTCCCTCCTCACACACACACACAGACTCACTCTCACACTCACACACCACCACCATAGGGACTGGCCCGAGCCCTACTGCATCCTCTACCCCTGAAGTTCCTCTGTACCGTCCTAGGGGGCGTGCCACACAGCTTGGGGATCACTGTGCTAAGAACTGAGTTAAGACTGTTTTTCTGTTTGTTTGATAACCTCTGTTAAAGAAATAAACCTCTGTGCAAAAGACTGGGTGTGGCAGTGCATGTTTGGAGCTGGGGAGGGGTTTGACCCTGGTGACCCCAACCATGAAACTTTAGAAAAGAAGTTTGTTGGGAATCCCAAGCCTGTTGAATTCCCTAACCTTAACCTGCAACAAGCTAAAAAACTTGGGGCAAAACTCTTCTCTGTGATTAGCAGGGGGGGTCTTGTATCTGATATTCTGCTTTTCCCAACATATATTTGGATCAGAGAGAATTGTGCCCATCCTTATTGGATCAGGAAGTTTGTTGTGTGCTGGTCATTCTCTTGTGATGTTGGGAAATGTATATGCTAAGTGGCTGTTTGTGGTGGCAAGGCTTTTAACTTTGCAAGGCAGGGAAAGAGCTTACTTTAAAATGTATTTCATCTGTGCTGAGTAATACTCTGTTCTGCAAAGGTGCATAGTTTTATGCCATTTAACTGTGCCTCTAATTAACCTTCCATGGAAAAGTAAGGTTGGCAGAAACCTACGTGTCCTTCTCGATAGTCATTGCGTTCTGCGTAACTGCTGTTTTTTAATACTTACTTTTGAATGAAGACATATGTCTTAGCTAAAGAACGAGGCAAAATGTGTGAGCTGGATAAGAGCTGTAAAGAGTAGTTAGCCTCTGCCCTGCCAGTAGTGCATGGTGGTTATTTCTGGAGGCTGCTTTTTGAAGCAATCAAGTTTCTTTTTAAGTCAGAATTTATAATAGGAAGTTAATCAAATAAACGTTTTAATGGATTACGTGATGGATCTTTGTAGAAACTGCAAGGATAGCGCTTTGCCAAATTACTCCATTGTCTTGGAAAGCGCAGACAAGCAAGTAAGCACGTAGCAGACAAGCAACTAAGCATGTATAGGTAATCGAGCAGGCCCTGTCTCACTGGGGATTTGCCCAAGTTTCAGCTATTAGTGTCCAGCAACAGAGTAGCTAGACCGGTGTGGACCCCTAACCTAGACAGGAAAAGCTGCTGTCAGTCGCCTTTGCACCACTGCAGTTTATTTCAGTTTCACTTGTGGCTTGTAGCACTACATGTGGAGTTAGCGTTGGTGCAGTTATTCCAGGGGACTGGCCACTGATGGCTGAAATCCCCAATGTTAGGAAGCCCAAGAACAATGGGCCAGATGCTGAGATCTATTACACAGAGTAGATCCTGCATAAATCCATTTGTTCTGATCCTCTGCTGCTTTATACCTTGCACAGTCATTTACACCATTGCAAAGTGAGTGCAAACTGCAACCATTTTGCTGTGGTACCATTTCACACCCACTTTGCACTAGTGTAAGTGACCATGTGAGATGCAGTGCGGTAAAGGATCAGGTTCCTTGAGGTTAGTTAAGTTACAGTGGTGTAATTGAGATCAGCAACTTGGCCAGTTAGAACAGAGATGATGAAATGGATATTAGAAACTGTGCAATACTTTCTGTCATGACTCTTAAAGCTGCAAGTGACTTAAAAGGCAGAAAGGGCATGAGGCCTGTTCTTAGCCCATGTGCCTGCTTCGGGATTACAATGCCTCCAGTTCAGTGCTACAAGATTTAACAGTTTAACTGTTTTGGCTGGGAGTCACTTTGTGTCTATGCTACTGCTTGACTTTACAACTTGGATTAGAAATTGCCCTGTCCAAGATATTTTGATTTATGTGAAATATTGCACAGGCCATTCACACCAATGGAATAAAATTAATCAGGAAAGGGTCTGTTTCTCAGACATTTAGAAGGACAAAGGCAGAAATGTTTGTTCAGGAAAAGGTGCTCAAGTCTCATACAAGTTGCAAGTTAACTTTTGACATGCTTTCACTCTCCTCCTGATGAAGTCTTGAGTTAACCTAGGGAGATAATTAGAAAACACACTTTTGATGGAATAGATTAGATAACAGGACAATACCATGTAGGCTCCTATTTGCATATTGTGGATTAGATGGCAAACTGGATTGGTTATGATAATTGAGCATATACATTTACTCTAATAGTGAGTTCCATTGGAAAAGTATGTGACAATTCATAAGATATCACAATCTATAATAATCAATAATCTATAATATAATCAAATGTGGGTGGGAAAAGGTATGAAATGGAGAGAAAGAAAGACTTAACCCAAACAAAGAGGCCGACTGATTATAACTCAAGGCCTGCGTTACAATCATGCCTGGTAAACAAGGAAACACGTGGAAACAGAAATCAGTGAACCAGAACTAGTGTCAGAAACTAGGCCTAAATGGTGGACAAAATAACGAAGGGGTGGGCTATTCCGCCCACCAGTTTTTCCTTCTAAAAACTCTCTCCAGTTAAAGGAAAAGAGAACAGGGGATGTTGTTGAAATGCAAGCCTTATTTAATACTTTAACTGTTTTTTCCTTTTCTTTGTATTTTATGAAAGGTTGAAATGATTTTAATGGGGTGTTTGCCGTGGTACTAAGCAGGCTGAGGTCTCTTGTATCCGGACCTTGTTTTAGCACTGTTTAGTATTGGACAGTGACCGGATTTGTTAATGCCTTTGGCTCATTTATTCCACCAAAATTAATACAACAGGTTTCCTGCTTCGTGACTTGGTCATTCCCATTCTGTTGGTGTTTTGGTGGGATGTGGTCACCTGGTATGGGGAGGACTGGATGGATCAGGAGATCAGTAATAGAATTTGGTGCTTTTCTCCTCTAAATGACCAGCCGAAATCAAGCCCATGTTGGTAGTGACCAAAAGCTGTTTCTGCCTGTTGGCTATCAAATGGCCTGTGTGTGAAATGAGGTGCAAGGTCTTGGGCTATTTCCTAGTGGAAGTGTCTGTTTTGGTTGACTGCCTCTGAATCATAGATATTGTTCTTGACATTCTAAGGTCTTGGAGACTCAACTACTTTCTCTTCACCTGAAGGGTTTAGGAAATCTGGGTGGAGCAATGTGAAATGTGCTCTTGTTCTGTAGTTGCAAAAAGAAAGTGTATCCGATGAAGTGGGCTGTAGCCCACGAAAGCTTATGCTCAAATAAATTTGTTAGTCTCTAAGGTGCCACAAATACTGCTTTTCTTTTTGTGAATACAGACTAAAACGGCTGTTACTCTGTTCTGTAGTTGTATCGTACTGGGACAGGCCTGGAGACTTCAGTCCTCTGTCAATCAGGAAATGCTTTTCATTTTGCTTTATTAAAATCCGCAAATATGGACTTAATTTTCCTATAGAACCTGTTTGGGTAGTGAGAGCCTGGGATACAGTACAGGCACTGCAGCCTTAGTACCAAATACAGTCAGTCATTGTACTGTCTTCTAAGTTTCACAGTCTCTTATGTTACTAGCAGTTCATTAAAGCTTCACATGAATGTTGCAAAAGTCTACTTTTTTTCCCCTATCACTTTCATAGCACTGTTCCTCTCTTCTGTTAGGCTAATGGCACCTTGGCTCATGGCTTGTCCAGTCCCACCATAATTTCCTTGTTGTAACTCCTCCTCATTTAACACAGTCCGCATGGTTAGCTTCCCAAGAATGATGCTGTTGTAGAGGATGGAGCCTTTACTGAAAACAAGCAGTTATTTTCCTGCTGACCTCACCAGTTCAAGCTCAGTTGGCTTTTCAAGGCTTTGCTCTGGTATCAGGTGTAATGTGGCGAAACACACAGAGTTGTGAGGTATGGGGAGATAAGCATGTGGCAAGTGTGAGAAAATCTGTGGCAGATTCTGGAATCTAAAGAGAGAGAGTGAGGATCTGGAAAGCCAGGATCTAACTGGTGTGATCCTGGGGAGCTTGTGAAATAAGGGCAAGATGTAAAAGAACGTGAGAAAGGAATCTGTGTGGCAATGTGGTTCAGGGCCAGCAGGAGCCCCGAGGGGGTGGCAACAAGGCAGCAGAAGCCTAAAGTTGAAAGGGGCCTGGGACTATTGTGGGACTCCATCAGATCAGACTCTGAGACATGCACAATCACTTGTATGTGCTCTGCTGTGCTCGCTGTCACTTGTACACAGCTGTGATCACACTTTCTTGGTCAAGCGTCTTTTGTGCATGCAGGTTGAGTGCAGCTCAGGTGCAAAGGGGTCATGGACATGCAGATTCTATCCTCACACAGGTGACAGCCCTGGGAAGAAACTGGAAGTGAGTTGAGGCTGCTTGGACAATTTGGCCCAGGCAGTCTTAGGGACTTGCTATACTCATGCAGAATAGTTTTAGTTTGAAAATGTGCATGCTAGTGTCAGTGCCTGGTTTGGATGAGGTGGACAGACTGGGAGACAGAAGGAAGCTACAAGAGGATCAGAAGTGAGGAATCCCAAGAGGCTGAAAATAGCATAGTAGGGAGCTACTGAGAGGATTGGAGTGGTGAGGAGGAGCTTACGAAGGACAGGAACAGCAAGTGGGTCAATGAGGCAAATGACAATCGTGGGGTTGGGGGAGAAGAGTAGCAGTGAGTAGGGATTGGAGGGATCCAAGAGAGGATTAGACTAAAATGAAGGGATCAGTGAGGATCTGTTCCATGGGGGGCTGAGGGGATCAGAAAGGGTAATCATGGTGCGAGGTTGGGTGGAGTATAAGGGACTATCCTCGAGAAGAACTGGCCTCCCTTAGTCAGAACAGAAAATCCAATTTTTAGACCACTAGCTGATTTGAATCTGTGCCTACCTTTATTTGTTTTCCCCGCAAATAGATTTTCTTGCTGTGCCATAGCAAGCAAACTGAAGGGTATGGTCTCCTTGTTATTAGTCCCTGGCAGAGACTTGGCAGACAGATGATGGCATTGTTTTTGTGTCCCTTTACTCCCAGGCTTGTGTCTGAGAGAAGCTCAAAAATCCCCTGGAAGACCGTAGCCTCTGATAGCAGCTGCTGCAGTGATCAGAAAGGAGGAAGGAAGGCACAGAAGAAATGCTGAAGAGCCTCCATTGGAGTGTTTTGTTCTGGCTGCTCAGCCTTGGTCTAGAGGTGTATAGGCTATTGGAGCTTCTCATCAGATAGGTGCATGTTCTTGTCAGGTCTCAGAAAGCTAAGCAGGGCTGAGCCTGGTCTGTTCCTGTCTTCTATCCCAGCAAAGCAAGGTTTCAGAGTAGCAGCCGTGTTAGTCTGTATCCGCAAAAAGAACAGGGGTACTTGTGGCACCTTAGAGACTAACCAATTTATTTAAGCATAAGCTTTCTTGGGCTACAGCTCACTTCATCAGATGCATAGAATGGAACATATAATAAGAATATATATAACCCTTCTGCCCGTCAGAGTTGGCAGCAACAAGGGCCGGGTTCAGAATCTAGGGGTTCCATTCCAATAACACAATGCAAAACTGGCTCGAGCCCCCACCCAGGGACCTGGGACAAATATACCACCCCCCACCCCCCGGGCACCTCTAAGAGCTAATACTTCCCCTCTCGCAAGCACAGAGTCTGAGTGTAGCAAAAGCCTTTTAATAACAGAGAAACAATGTGGCATTATGTTGGGGAAACACCACCAACAGGATTCATAACACAACCCATGAGCAAAAACCCACCCCAAGCAAATTGGGCCATGTCCTTTCCCTTTGGTTCTTGAGTCCAGCAACGCAAAAGTCACCCAAAGTCCCAAAAGCCCAACAACCCAAAAGTCTCTGTCCCTGGTCAGTGCAGCCCCAGAGTTCAAAAGTTTATCTGCAGAGTTTTACCTCCAGGCTGGGTGGAAATGGGGGAGTTAAGGGGCACCTTACTTGGTCTGAAGCCGACTGCCCCCCCTCTCCGTGGGGCTCCACTCCGCTCCACCAGCCATCCTACATATCGCTCTGCTCTGCCAGCCACGCTGCTCCGCTCCACCAGCCGTCCCGTGAGCCGCTCCAGCTGTCCTGCAAACTGCTCCACCATATATCTTCAGGGCCCCCCCCCACTACTTAACACAGCGCTCAGTGATTTCAGCTTCTCAGTAATTTTAGTTCTTTAGTGATTTCAGCTTATAGTAGGGGAGCCTCAGTGCTGGTGCACCATTGCCCAAAGTGAATTCAGCTCAGCAGCCTGTAACTAGACTCCTAATGGAATCAAAACTAGCTCTGATATTCCACAGTGGAGAGAGGAGAAGGTGCAATTGGCATGTAGGGCCCTCACCAGGGGCCCATACCACCAGTTATTAATACCTGTCCCCAGCCTCTCTCAATTCACTGGGTTTTGGAACCTTAGTGAGTGCTGCTTAGTTGATGGCGAGTCCCTCCATCATAACAAAAGGCCAAGTACAGTTCCACTGTCCTTGATTCACATAATCAGGATAATAACAGTTTATTCTTCCTGCCCCAATAACAGAGAAACTGGGGTTCCTACAGCAGCCAAAGTGACCATCTAGGCGGGGTGGGTGTGCCTATGCAAATGAGATCAGCCCCTGAAGTTCTTTTCCACAACCCACGACTACTTGCCACCAGATGTCAGGGTAGAGCTCATCCTGACTCTGCTTACATACATATACAGAAAACATGAAAAGGTGGAGTAAGAGGCTAATTAATTAAGATGAGCTATTATCAGCAGGAGAAAAAAACTTTTGTAGTGATAATCAAGATGGCCCATTAAGACAGTTGACAAGAAGGTGTGAGGATACTTAACATGGGGAAACAGATTCAATATGTGTAATGACCCAGCCACTCCCAGTCTCTATTCAAACCCAAGGTAATGGTATCTAGTTTGTAGAAGTAAGGTTTTGTTCATTCAGTAAGTGGCGCCTTCCCTCTGTGCCTGCATTGAAGAAGTGATGCTATGGGGTGCAGTGCTGCTGGAGACTTTTAGATCAGAGGTAAAACTGAGGACCTGCTTGCTTGTAGCTATTTCAGATCCTGTAGCTCTTTTAGCAAGAGTTGTGCGGGGTTAGGCCTGGTGACCTAACCCAATTCCAGTTTAGGGAGTTGTATTCTTTCACCCTACAATTCCTCTCTAATGTTTAAGTGGATACAATACCCTTCCCTATTTTTCCTAGATTGATATGCAGTATTTTTGTGAAGACTCCCAAGACTCTTGTACCTGGTGCAGACCTAGGCTGAGCATGCCACAGAGGTTACTCTCACTCCCTGGAAAGAAGATGTACAACGCACCCCAACTTTTCTCTTTCTTGGTCTCCTCCCCCTACCTCTCGGCATCTCTGGAAACTGATTGCTCGGTCCCTTACAGTGCTGTTGCATGCTCGGAATAGTGCTTCAGAATGAAGGGCCATGCATGGTGAAGCCCTATACTAACACTTAGGATTCTGCATCTTCTAATTAAAACAGCCCCCTACCCCTAACCAGAATGCCGCAATATTGCCCTCAGCTTTTAGGAAGCCAGGACTTGCACACAAGCAATACTTATTGGTAGAAAGTGCTCTCCCTTTCTAATAAAGAAACTGTTTTGTCTACAAACTGTCCTTTAGCTTCACAATAGTTGAAAGTTTAACACTGTTGCTGTTTAGATTTCAAAGGTGACTGTGATTCAAAAATGTATTTATTTCATCATTTTTCCTGAGAGGGTTTTTTAAACTGCAGCCCTGATTAATTTTTTTAAAAGAACACTTTTGTTGAGTCACAGCAGGACTGAATCAGAGGGCAGAGGTCTTCTTTGGTGTTACTCAGTTGACTTCAGCAGTATTACGCTGGGGAAAAATCTGGCCCGGGCCTCGTGAGAACACACTCAGTTTCAAAACAGGCTTGCATGTTGTCTGAATGCAAAGTGAGGATCTGACTCCAAGGGTATGTTAGTGTAATCCTGGATCTAAAAACCTCTTCAGTGAGACTTTTTTAAAGGTGCACTGATGTATTAGGAATAAATTGGTTGTGTAACAAATCTTTAGAACTCCTGTGGTTGTTACCTGGAACCAATTCTTCATTTTCTATTAGGTGCAGTATATTTTGATACAGTTTCAACACTGGTTACATTGCATTTTTGTATCCAAACCTTTCACCTCTCTTTAACCCTCCTGGCTTCCTGCATTTGCATTGGTTGTCACTTATGTAAGGGTTCAATTCAGACTAATTTGTTTAGTAACACTTCGATGATTTAACTTTAATCCACATTAGCACTGCATGGTTTCTAGCAACTGGTTTCACCGCTGTGGGGTTCCCCTCCACGTCGCCACCTAAATTCTTTGTTGGCTGTTTTATCCAACAACCGAGAGCAACAGCATGGCTGTTCCTTCTATTACTAGATGCTGATGAGCAAGATTAGCCAAATCGGCTTTGACTAGAGAGAAATAATTCAAGTTGTATTTTTACCTCCTTTGCAGCTATAAATATGTGGGTGGCATGAATATTATTGTGGTGGATGTAAGTGAAGATCCTGCTTGTGCTTTAACTCCATAATGCTGATGAATGCAGGCAGCACAGGCTGGAAAGAATCTAAAGTGCAACCCCCTACCATTTTCAGGGACATGTGCTTTTGTTTTGCTTCTGAATGCAACTTCCCCTCCCCTGTCCCTCACTTCCCCCATCAGACCGTCCTGGGCATGGGTTAAAATAAGAGGGAGCAGAGTTAGGTGTAGCTTCCCCCTTCTCTGCTAAAAGCAAAGGGAGAGCTCCATCCCCGTGACCTCCCTGGCTTGGATGTGCTCAACCGCCCCCCCCAGAGCTCTACCTCCTTGCTGGCGGGGGAAGTGAAGCTCACTAAGCAGGAGAATCTGATGTAGAATCAGGGAGAAACTGGTGCCTGGCTGAAGAGTTCCTGGTGGTCAGCCTTATCTTTTAGTAGATGAAGTATCAACAGTCCTGGATGAGAGAAGTACAGGATGGGAGTTGCCTGTCTGTCCTTTGGCCAGCTACAGTGTAGAGTCAGGGGAAGAAGGGACCTGGAGAAAGCAGCCTCCTACTGCTTTCTGTCCTTAGAGACAGGGAAGAGGGGAGCAAGGACCATCTTTTCCCCACCGGCCTTGCTGCCTCCTGATCCTTGGGAGTGGAGGGAGAGGGGATCAGGGGTCAGACTTTCTGTTTCCAGGCATTAATACTACACCCTACTCTGCTCTGCATTCTCCTACTATATTGCACCTTCTCATGTGTTCATTCTGAGCTTCTGTGAGCAGGGTCTTTGTTCAGCTTATCCATTGTATGGCACCATGTACATCTACAGTGTTGTATAAATAACAATTGCTGCCTCTGATCTTTCTGTGTCAATCCTCAAATCTTGCCTAGGATGATCTGTTGGTCAGGCCACTGGACAGGGACTCAAGACTTGGATTCAGTTCCAGCTCTGCTACAGGCTTCTGCGATGACGTTGGCTAAGTCACTCCATCTACACTGTATTTCCATTCCCCATTTGTGAAATGGGGTTAATACTCTCCTACCTCACGGGTAGTGTTATGAAAATAAAATCCACAGATTGTCAGGTACCCAGATATTTTGGTGAAGTGAGCCATATAAGTACCTAGGTAGAAGAACTGTCCCTGTTGCATCTACACCATGAAAATCCACCCTTTCATCCTTATCTCTTGCCAGTGCTTAATTCTGTCTCTCCTTGACTGCTGCACCTTTCATCCCTTAGGTCTCTGCATTTCAAGACACTCCATTCAACTCAATCATATCTGGTGATGTGGTCATTTGGATCCGTATCTAGATTTTGAGTACTACAGAACTTGGGGTGTTGCAGACCTGGGTTTTTGTTCAAGCCCCCTGAAGGCGTAGATGAGGGGCCAAATTCAGCCTAGTTAAACCATTGGCATCAGTGGATTTGCAGTAGGTATGAATTTTGCCCATGATGTTTGACCAATCTATTGACAACTTTTAAAAAACACATACAGAAACAAAGCTCAAATTGCCATTAAATCTATTTCATTTTTGGAGACAAATGTAGTTGTCTTATTTAAATGTTATATTTATTAGGGAAGAACCAGCTGCCTTAGAATTGGCTTCTTTATCAGTTTTGATTCCTTTCCCTGGTTCCCAAACAAAAGCTGTTGGAAGGGCCTGGATAGTTCACCTTCATTTCAGTTCATACCAGGAACTTGTTTTATTTTCGACGAGTTAACTCCCTTCAGCATCCTCTTCCCTTCAGCCCAAGAGAGGAGTTTTATTGTAAATGTCTGTGGCTGTTACAGCTCACGTTTAAAGATGAGGGTTTGCAGTAATATCCCATGTGAATATCTGTGACTAATATAGTTAGTCTGGGCAGGTAGAATTAAGTACATTATTACTAACTGAAGCATGTTCTTAAATGTGGCAAGTTACCTTTCTTTGTTCCTCAGATGTCTCCTTGTATTACTAAGGACTGTGGAGGTTGCCAGATCCTTTAAGATGTCTCATTAAAATTTCAGGATTCCATCTGAAATTAGGATGCTCTCTCTAAATCTTTCTAATTGAGATTCATTTTGCTCCTGCTCTTCTTCACCTGCCCAGGTTCATTGTGTCCCCATCAGAGCCCTGTGTATCCCCTTCTGTTTTCCATCCACATCACATCTCCTCTGCTCTTAGCAAGGAGAACTGGATGGAACTGGATGCCTTTCCCTAATCAAATAGGGTTGCTTCTAAATGACAAGAGGGAGTCTCTTCTCCTTAGAGGGTAATATACCAGGACTATCAATCACACCCCAGTCTCTAGCATGAGAGAGAGATCACTGGGCTGGCCAAAAAAGGTTCAGATATCCTAGGGTTTTTTAACCTAAATGCAGAGCCGTATTAAGATGTGGAGAGAGAAAATCCTCTGACGAAACTGTTTGGCTGGTATGGTGAAGAGATTGCAGGGCGAACAGGTGAAAGGGAGGCAGCAGATCTTGAGACTCAGTGAGTCTCACCCCACCTCCTACTAGTATAAATAGGTTCATTGGAGCACCTCCATCTCCACAAGCCTTAGTAGGCTCTCTTGGTGCCCCTGGCAGCCACCCCTTCTGCTTATAAGAGCCTTAGTAGGAGCGGCAGGCCCAGAAGAGCCTAAATGTGGTTCTCAATCCCCTGACTCTCTTAAAGAGTTAGCTGGTCTTTTCAGGTACCTGATGGTCCTGTTTAGCTAGTCTGGGCCAAACAAGCCTCCTCCTACTTCTGGGAGAGAAGGAGGACAGGAGAGTTGATGCTCAAAGCATCCTAAAGTTTCCTGGAGTAGGGGCAGGAATCCCAGCTGTCTCCCAGAGCCTGTAAGGTGAGCAGAGTGGGGGAGGGCAGGGGAAGGAGGAGGGAAGGGGTGGCAAAACTAAGGTCATCTGGCTTCCTTAATTCTGAATTTCTGTACTTTCAAATGATTGTTTCCCCATATATTTAACCTTTATTATGAATTTCATGGATTTTGACGGTTGCTTTTTTTTTTTTTTTTAAAACTACAGTGTTCTTGGAAGAATTTTGACTTTTACGTTACTGATATTCTGGATGGAGCCATTCATGGTTCCATAGGGAGTTAAAGGCAGGGTTCTGATTTGTCCTTAAAATAGGACTAAACTTGCCCTGTTAAACACTTGAAATACTATTGTCACCTTTCAGTAAGACTGGGTCACATTGCTTTTCATGGACTCTGTGTGTGTGTGTGTGTGTGTGTGTGATATGCTCAAACTTAACTAACCTTATCAAAGACTTGTTTTGACTGGGATATATATGTGCACTGTGGCTAAGTTGCATTTTCTGCAGGAAGCACACGTTTCTCTATTAAGAGAGATGGTGTGGCTTAGTGGATAGGGGACTGGACTGGAAGACAGGAGGTATGGGTCCTAGTCCTGGCTCTGCTACTGACATGCTGTGTGACCTTGAGCAAGTCACTTCACTTCTCTGTGCCTCTGTTTCCCCTTCCACTCTTTGTCTTGTCTATTCAGACTGTTAGGTCTTTGGGGGAGGTATTGTGTTGAGTATGCACGTTTACAGCTTCTAGCCTAAAGGCTAGAAGAGATCTCAAAAGAGATCTCAAAAGAGATCTAGCCCTGATCTCATTTGGAGTCTCTAGATGTTATTGCATTACACATGATTAGTTGGTGGTGGTGGTTGCTTATCAGCCATAATGATATATTAAAATCACTTGTGAATTATTTTTTTTAAATAAAGAGGCGTGTGGGATGGGTTGTTTATTTTGGGATGGAGATATTGGTTACGGCGAGAGAGTGTGTCGGAGGCATATCTGCAGGATGAGTCAAATCCCGCCATTTGTGGGTATTCCGCAACCCCATCACTTAGAACAATGAAAATTTGTCAGCCCAATCCAAATATATAATAAGGATCAGTCATAACCTGATAGGGCAATAGGCTAGATGGCCTTAAGGATCTCTCTAGATTGCAAAACTGTCTTTTTGAGGTATTTACTAAGTAAGGGTTAATGCTGTAATGGGATATATAAACCATGGCTCTTGTGAAGGCAAGCCCGAGGAAGACTGAAGAAATTGGCTCTGTTCCCTGACAATTTACTGATTGATGCAAAGTTTGCATCAGTCTATTCTGCTGTGGAGTAAATAAATTGTGCCTTTCCTGAGAAGTGACAGGCCAGCTAATCAAATAGTCAGACAGCGGCTTCCCATCAGGCAAAAGGCCAAATTCTGCTCTGCATTACACTGGTGTAAGTCTGGAGAAAGTCCACTGAAGTCAACAATGACTCTATTCAAGTCAGTGGACTTACTCCCATTGTGCCAGCGTCTGTGCCTGTGGTGAGCGCTCCGGATTGCGCTTGTATCGGAGGACAGAAGATGTGTTGCTTGCCTATGTTGCAGATGTGGTTAGATAGGAGTAAACTGGCAGTGTGGGATGTGCTCATGAGGAACTGGAGCCAGGAAATGCTGGTTAGCAAAGCCCTAGAATGTTGAAACTAGAGACTGATGTGCTGTCTTCTAAGGGCACTGGACTATTGCAAGTACTGTGGAGCAGTTTCATGATACCCCCACTGACCTTATTGTTTTTCCTCTTGGCAGGCACAGTTAAGCCAGGACAATAACACAGTGGGTCACCTTCCATCTAAGTGCATGGTGGATTTTGTGTTTGGAGAAAGGAGGCATTTGCCAAAGACAAGAGCTTATAGAAGTATTGGCTCTTAATTGACTTATGCCATATAATGGATCAACTGTGGATGCCTGCAGCAGGGTTTGTTGTCAAAACTGTGTCTGCTTGGCTTTGAACAAAATGGAGATGCATGTTCAATTAGGGTGGGTTTTTTTGGATGTTATTTAACAAAATAGTATCTTCCCTCCTGTTCCCCCTCCCCACCCCCCCAGTTTCTGATTAGCAGCTCATCATTCAGTAGACAAGTGCTACAAGTCAGTTTTGGAGGAAATCATAGAAAAATCATGCACTGGTATTTATAAACTGTTGCCTCATCTGTAGGGAATGAGCGCAAGATAAAGGCTTTGAAAGCCAACTCTTCAAGTGAGAATAACAATCTAAGATCCTGGTTAACCAATTTATTTTTTTCTTTTTGAATGTACTATTTTGTGTCCATGCATGGTCCTTTGTATATTAGTGGATTCGAACAGTCCAGATTCCTGCCAACAAGTATCTTTTTTTTTTTTTTTTAAGGGACAATAGTAATTTAAAAATCACATTTTTGTCTGAATGTTTGTGTGTGTGTTTGTGTTTCCAGAGTTGCTAGTTACTCGTCCTTGTTCTCCAGTTGGTGAAGTATTTGAATAGATTCTGAAAGGTTGGCAGGGGTCCCATTGTAGCCTAAAAATTGAAACAATGAGATTAAAAACAAAAACCACTCAGGCATAAAAGTGTAATGCATTTGACTTAATTTACAATACCAGCAACTGATATTATATTCTTTCACTCAGGAGTAAATTACTTGGCTCTTGATCTCTCCAGTGTAATTTACTACAGTGTATGTTTTAAAGCTATTTTTACGTGCATGTTAAAGGCTAACATTGCAGTTTTCTCTGGCTGGCTGATGTGAGGGGGGTGGAATCCTTCCTTACAGCAATGGGTGAGATGAAATACAGCCGTGCTAATCTCTAGCACATGTGAAAAATGGGGGTAGTGGACTCAGAGAACAAAAAGTCCAGATACCAGCAGTTAGCTGATATGTCAGCAGCTGCTAAAGTGGAAAATGAATGATAATTGTTGGTGCAAACCTTCAGAGAGTGTCTAAAGATCACAGCAAAGGGTTAATCGTAGCCATGTGTGTAGTGCCTTCTGGCATTATATAGCATAGCAGAGCTAGTATTTATGAATGAAGGTCAGACATGCCACTTTCAAGCATAGGTGCAGGAACTGCGGGTGCTTGAAGTGGTTTGCATTATATACAGGGTTAACAGTTTGGTTCAATGGCTCTCAGCACCCCCACTGTAAAAATTGTTCCAGCACCCCTGCTTTCAAGACCATCTCTGACTAGCTGTTTAAAGAAACAAACAAAAACTCCCACAATATTTTGTAAAGAACAAAGCTAGGTTGAATTGCAGCCCTAATTGCTCTGATGTGTCAGAAATGTGACATGGTGCACAATATGTAGGGGCTCAAGGGTTTTATCCCATCTCCACTAAGTGAGAAGCCAGCGCTGCTATTAGTAACACACTGACTCATAGAAGCAAGAATGCCAGACTGCTTGGGCTGTGTCCCTGCTGCACATGAGGGAGCTAACAATAGAAGCCCAGCCTAGATGCATTAGGCAATAGGCATTTTTTCCCCATGCATTTCCCTACACGTTTTTTTATTTAAATAAAGACTTAGTTGAATAAGAAATACCACATCAGAGCTGAGAGAGGCTGGCTTCTTTAATTTCTTTCTGTTCCGGGTGGTATATATACAAAACACTTCGAAATATTTGCAGTAAATAAAATCTATCACGGGCTCTATGTTCTGTTTCTCCAAGATGTATCATCTATCTGCCATTCCGTCGGAAGGGCGCCTGCAGATGGATTATGCACATTAACTTTTTTTCTCCTGAAGTAAAGGCTTTGGGAAGGAATTGCCTTATGGTGGCCTGAGATACAATCCAATTTCAGCTCTGCGAAGCCAGAAGTGTGGTTTAATTGAGTTTGTTACTGGGAACCAGGAATACCTGAGTTTTGAACCCAGGTCATCCATCGACTTCCTCTTTGAGCTTGGACAAATTGCTTAACTTCTCAGCCGTTTCTTCCTCTTTTTTTTTTTTTTCTTTTCCCCCTCCCTTTTCCCCAGTTGTAAAACATGGATGATAAAATTTACCTGCCCAAAAGGGGCATGGTAAGGATTAGTTAATATTTATAAAGTGATTTGTAGATAACTGCAAAGCATTATGAATAAAGCCCTTTGGAGAAGGAAAATAGATATAAGTACAGTATTGCCAATCACAAGGGTTCACAAATCATGGTCTCTTCCCCCCCCCCCCCCCCCGTCCCCTGGAAAAAAAGTGAGATTGGCTTAAAATGTGGGTTTTAAAAAAGTATATTTTATATTTGTCTTCTGGTTTTTGAGCCACTAGGCATTGTTTTATTATTATTTTTAGGCCTTATGCAATAAATATGATTAAGGGCCAGCCAAGAATGGAGCCCCATTATGCTAGGTGCTGTACAAACACAAAGTAGCAGACATTTTCAAGCTTTTCTCCAAAATCTCACGGGCTGGAAACTTGCTACTTTTTTTTTTTAATAAAGTCTAAGCGTCTCACCTAATAACATGACTCCAGAAGCTGGGGCTTCAGTGGAAAACAACAAATCATGAGAATTTCTATGAAATTGTGAAAGGCTTGGCAATACTGTAAGTGCTTTTTTATTTTATGACATCATAAAAACCAGACCAGTTGCATGTCAGGACTCAGTAGTGCTATATTGAATGGTCAGAGGTGTGTGTGTGTGTGTGTGTGTGTGTGTGTGTGTTTTGGAGAAATTTACAGGTAGCCTCATTGTTCAAGACATCAATCTTTTCAGTTTTTTGAGCACTCATGATCTTTTTTTAATTTTTTTAAAGAAGGGAATAATAAGAGGATTTGGAGCTTATACATATTGTACCTCCAAAGCAGATGAGTGACCCAGAACCATGTCAAGAAATTTCACTTAGTGAACATTTTGACCTTTGCTCCCAAACCTAGTTGCCGTCTAGAGAAAACGCTCTGGGTTTTTTTAATGTTTGACTATTTTTTTTTTTTTTTTTTAACAGCATCCTTCAGAGAGATGGCCAATGTGCACAGTCTCATTTGACTATTTCATTGTGTGCTGTGGTGGAAAGACATTAGGAGAACGTCACAGAGCCTGTTTGCTTTCTGGATATTGACATTTATGTCTGTTTTAAAATGAAAACAGAAGTGGGTAAACAGCGCTCCATCAAAGAAAGTCAGCTCTGCTGCCATTATCCACTTGTTAAATTTCCAGTCACCTTTGTGCTTCCTCACACCCTTGGGAGGAGGTCTCCAAAATTCAGAAAACGAACGCATTATCCTCTTTCAAAACTATCCTTAAAACTTCCTTTGCTGTGATGCCTACAAAAAACTTGCCAACAGTTAAGCTGTTGGTATGCTGAGACCATGCCTGTCATGCTGACCAATTGTTTTATTGTTTCTTTGTACTTCCCTGTCTGTCGGCATCCATCTGTTGTCTCTGTTCTTATATATAGATTTTAAGCTTTTTATGACTTTTTAATCTGTTTATACCGTACCTAGCACAATGGGGTCCTAGTCCATGACTAAGGCTCCTAGACACTAAAATAATACAAATAATCAGCACTTGTCCTGTATTCATCTTAGGTTCCATTCAGGCTCAGTTTGGTTCAAATGAAAAATAAGCTAGTGAATATCAATTTTGCAATTTAAACAGTTCCCCAGGCATTCCTCAGTGCTCCTCACTTGCAATCTGTTCTCTGTCACTTGGGGGATAACTATGTTGCCAGTGCTATGCAGCTTGGCAAGGAGAAATGGAAGGTGGTGTCAGTGACTAGAGATTAGGGACGGTGGAATTTTGCGTTTGTTACGCAGCAGCTGCCGCAGGTTGTTTCAGCACAAGGGGCAGAGTCCACACGCACGGAATGAACTGGCACTAGTAACAGGAAAAGGGACAGAGCGGGAGAGAGTAAGGAGATAGGAGGCACAAGAAGAAGAGACAGTGACAAGCAATCAGACTGTATCAGATTGTGTGGAAAATCTGACCAAGGAAAAGACGCCTCTGGAATAAGCTGTCTCCTGCGGGCCCGCCCACACCTTTTTTTTTTTTTCCCCTATCCCAGCCAAACATTGCTGGAAGGAAAGTGTGCGTATGTAAATTACTTCAGTTAATCCTTGCTGTCTCTGCTACAAAGAGGACTCATTTGCCATGGTGAAAGAAAAAGGTAATTTACATGTATTGACATGTCAGCCATGATCGTCTAAGGTTTAAACCTTTCAGTGTAGAGTTAAAGTTGTTGTTGGTTGGCTACTTTTTTCCTCTTTTTATCCTTGTGCCAATAATTGCAGTGAGCTGCATTAAGTATTTTTGCATCTATTTCCCCTGCCGTAGGGTTTGGCTTGCACCTCGTTTCAGGTTGTTTTTTTTCTTGGTAAATGCTTGTTTGTAAATGTTACCTGACTTGCATTTTCTATCTACTGTTTTATTGTGTTTTTATACAATTCCTGGATTCTTTGCCACCAAATGAGTTACATTAAAAATGTAAATGGAATATTGTCATAGCCAGCAAGCCCTGGACATGAAGGAGCATGTCCTCAGTTTGTTTTTTGTATAGAAATGGGCTGTTTTGTAAAGGATTGTTTTTTGTTGTTGTGTCTGGACTCTGCAAGCTGTAATTGATCGTTGTAATTTAATTATCTTAAATCACCCCTTAAAGCTGCTGCTCAAGCAAAAGACAGACTTGGAGTAGGAGAAATCAGGGAGTTGGCCAAGGAGTCGTTCATTTCAGTAACACAGGTCTGTCTCTCTTGTTGCATTACAGTGATATGAAATATAATCTAAACTCAGATATGACTCATGGATTGGAGCTAATTTTGAAATTTAATATTTTAATAGGTAGATTCATAGGCAGTAACACGAGGCCTAAAGGCAATCTCTGCATACCACACAGAGAATCTATGTAATTTATCTCTGCTTATAAATCTCAGTAAAAGCAGGTTGGACAGAATGTAATGTTGGAAAGGGGTGGAAGTGTCAAATTAGGCTAATAATTTAGTAGATTTTTACCTCTAAGGCCTTAGCTGAAAACTGGTTGAGGTGACAAATAAAATGAATTGAGTGACCTTAACCTGGTCTGTCATGGGCATGCCAAACCACTGAACAGTCTGGCATCGTTCTGGTCAATTGACAGTCCCTGCTTAAGTGAAGCCCAAGTCTGGCATCACAAGTATTGTCTGCTGTTTTTAGGTTTGAGGTATGTTATTTGGGTACTATCAGCCTCTCTCTAGCATTAGGAAGTCACAGATGATATAGTGATCAAATCCCACTTGGGTCAGCTCAGCCCTTCGCCCCTTCCAGCAGAGGTAAATGAAGTATGGTGGAGATTATCATATATGGAGATTGAAATTAAACTTTAAAAACTGAGGTGCTGTCTGGTCTAAAGATGTAGAGTGCTTTTTCGTAGAACTTTCCCTTTTGATGGCTAACGTTTCCCACCTTCATCCCACTGATTCCCAGGTAGCTGGACTCTCCAACCTAGACGTGTTTGCATTTTGTGGGCTGCGTAAATACAACTTGATGCCCTGGAAGGTGCTGTATAAATGACCAACCCTTAAATTTGTATGAAAGAGAAGTGGAGGGGGAATGCTGCTAGAATAATAGGAGAATGCAGTATTGGGTATTATGTTGAAAATGTTCCATAGTCTACTTTGGGGGAAAATCAAGAGATTTAAATTCTAAAGTCCAATGTAATGTTTTATCAATCTTGTTAGTGCTATTTTTAAATACCTAACATGCATTGTTTGAGTTTTAGACTAAAACAAGGGCTAAATGCTCTCTTCTGAGTCCATATGACCAGCTGCCACTGATACCTCTCTGTTACAGATTGCAAACAGTCAGTAGCCCTGAGTATCTTTCCACATTTCCCCCCATTATTTTTCTGCTGTACTATTTCAGACAAATATTCCCACAACTCCTTCCCCCACTTCATCCAGGACATCAGGAGTTGCAGCTACTTTGGAGCTGATTCAAATGCCACTCTGTAGTGTTGCTTGCTTTCGAGATGACATGGTAGTGTAGTGCAGCTGGTACCCTCTCTTCCAGCTTCTGCATGAGTCGTCCTCTCTTTAGCGTGCCTAAAATTCTGCCTGTCTAATGCCTGGGAACCTAATGGTGGTTCATAAACATGCTGGCCAGGAACTGGAGGGGCTGGTTTCAGCTAGAAAAATGCAATCCCAATTCACTGACGTGCGAACCAGTTAGTAACGGTTTATATAAAATTAGCATGCTTCATTATGTTCACAGTGTAGAATGATTTCAGTGTGTGTCTGGTCAGCTCAGATATGTGCATAGAAAAATATTGAGTCCAGGCTGCTATTCTTCAGTCACCAAATGACGTTGGCGGAATTATGATTGACTGACATTACATTTTTGTCCCTCTGAATGTGCACCTGTCTGCTTCCTTTGATCTAGTGTACTTGACACATTGTTACGCTATTTCATTCAAGAACAACTTGCCCTCACAGTATTCAATAACTGGTAAAACAACTTATGTATGCTTCTCAGTCAGTATCTGCTTTTCAGAATATCTACTGGTCACGCTGCAACTTAAAATCCCTACTGTGGAGTGTAACTAGTGTATTAGTTTTGAATCCAGTTTAGTAATATATTTTTCTAGCTAGGAGCTGGCCTATAGAACTAGACTAAGTGTTACAATGTTGAGGTTTGAGACTGAATTTTGAACTTGAGGCCAAGATCCTCAGCTGGTATAAAATGGCCTAGCTCCAATTAGAGCAATGCCAATTCACAGCAGCTGAGGATTTGCCCTGAGGCTTGATGTTTTGGCCAACAGATTCTGGGAGTATCCACGGGTACAACTCCCATTCTTACTTGAATGGTAAATGCCAAAAGATGAAGGGAGGAGTTGACCCTAATGGTATTTTAATTTACGATCCCTATGGGAAGTTATGTGGGATCACATGTCGGGAAGACTCAGGGGAATGGAACTGTGCCTTGATAGGCCAGAGTTGTCCTCTGGAATGACAGTGCTTGATTGAAAAGATGGAAGTTTGATGGAGACTTTAACCCTCAAGTGCCCATCTCTTCAGCCTTAAGGTTTGTGCCTGTCCTGCAGGAGGTCCCTCTGGGTCTCTCTGTGTAATGGTAGGCACAGGTGTCTGGAGGGCTCAGGATGCCTTAAGCTGGGGGTGAAGTGTGTGTGTCAGGGAGTCCCAGCCAACCAAGCATCACAGAAAAAATCAATACATTTCAGCAAAACTTTAATAAAATCTCCATTTGCAGTTTGCCCTTTTTGTCTCGTAAAATATTGCAGGGAAATATGCAGTGCCCTATTGGTTGAGGTGTTGCCAAGTTAATTCATTAAGTTCACTAATCTAATAGCCTTCTATGATGAGATTACTGATTCTGTGGATGAAGGGAAAGCAGTGGATGTATTGTTTCTTGACTTTAGCAAAGCTTTTGACACGGTCTCCCACAGTATTCTTGTCAGCAAGTTAAAGAAGTATGGGCTGGATGAATGCACTATAAGGTGGGTAGAAAGTTGGCTAGATTGTCGGGCTCAACGGGTAGTGATCAATGGCTCCATGTCTAGTTGGCAGCCGGTGTCAAGTGGAGTGCCCCAGGGGGTCGGTCCTGGGGCCGGTTTTGTTCAATATCTTCATAAATGATCTGGAGGATGGTGTGGATTGCACTCTCAGCAAATGTGCGGATGATACTAAACTGGGAGGAGTGGTAGATACGCTGGAGGGCAGGGATAGGATACAGAGGGACCTAGACAAATTGGAGGATTGGGCCAAAAGAAACATGATGCGGTTCAATAAGGATAAGTGCAGGGTCCTGCACTTAGGACGGAAGAACCCAATGCACAGCTACAGACTAGGGACCGAATGGCTAGGCAGCAGTTCTGCGGAAAAGGACCTAGGGGTTACAGTGGACGAGAAGCTGGATATGAGTCAGCAATGTGCCCTTGTTGCCAAGAAGGCCAATGGCATTTTGGGATGTATAAGTAGGGGCATAGCGAGCAGATCGAGGGACGTGATCGTTCCCCTCTATTCGACATTGGTGAGGCCTCATCTGGAGTACTGTGTCCAGTTTTGGGCCCCACACTACAAGAAGGATGTGGATAAATTGGAAAGAGTCCAGCGAAGGGCAACAAAAATGATTAGGGGTCTGGAACACATGACTTATGAGGAGAGGCTGAGGGAACTGGGATTGTTTAGTCTGCAGAAGAGAAGAATGAGGGGGGATTTGATAGCTGCTTTCAACTACCTGAGAGGTGGTTCCAGAGAGGATGGTTCTAGACTATTCTCAGTGGTAGAAGAGGACAGGACAAGGAGTAATGGTCTCAAGTTGCAGTGGGGGAGGTTTAGGTTGGATATTAGGAAAAACTTTTTCACTAGGAGGGTGGTGAAACACTGGAATGCGTTACCTAGGGAGGTGGTAGAATCTCCTTCCTTGGAAGTTTTTAAGGTCAGGCTTGACAAAGCCTTGGCTGGGATGATTTGATTGGGGATTGGTCCTGCTTTGAGCAGGGGGTTGGACTGGATGACCTCCTGAGGTCCCTTCCAACCCTGATATTCTATGATTCTATGATTCATGGTCAAGAAACTTCCTTGATGCTGACTGTGTCCCCAGTCCTGCCTTCTTTTCTGTCCACATCTCCCATTGCAGTTATTTATGCCAGTACCAGAACTGAAGCACTTTAGATGAGATTACTCTTGAAGACTACTCAAACTTCAGCTTGTACATGGAAAGCATCTTCTTGGTCACTTAACAGTTTTCCTTGCATGGAACAAGGTCAAGGTTACAGAACAATGTGTCCATTTAGTCCTTCTTGAGTGCACCTCTCTGGTGAAAAGGTTTTGCCACCTTCACCACCCTCTGAGTGTAATCATGAGTACCTAGCTCTCTTAGACTGGGTCTCCAGGCTGCAGCCTTCTAGTTTACCAACCATGATAAGAAGACAAGCCCAGTTGTGTTTGGCACCTGTTACCCATTTTCCTCCAGGAACCTGTGACCACCAGCTGATTTACAGTAATTCAAAAACAGCTTCTTCAAAACGAAATATTTATTCACCCACAACTCCATAGCAAGCAGAGACAAGGGATAAAACCACAAAATGCCTATATATGAGGTCTTACATACACTTTATTCTTTCCTTGCAAGTTTTGGGTATGTTCCACTCAACCCAGTCATCCCTATTCCTGTCCTGGGAGAGAGACAGTCCCTGCAGCATCCTCTGTATTCCTCTCAGAAATTCACCTCCATCTGCTGCTTGCTCACTTTCTCCCGCCCCCCTTTCTTGTCTCTGCAGGGTTTTTAGTGGTTTAGTGTTCCTTTGTTCCTACGCCCTGATCTGGGAAGAATAAGTCTTGCTATGCTGGCTGGAGCATTTCCCAATTAATAACTCCCCCATTGTTTCTCAAGGAACCGTGGTATTCTCTCTGGTTGTACCTTGTAATAGTTTCCTGTTTGTTTTCCCTATCAGCTTCCTTCAATTTAATTCCATGCAGTCAGGCAGTATAATACCAAACAGTAAAATGAGTTGCATATGATGTTAAGAAAAAATAATACAAATAGCTTCCTCCTCCACAGGCACATTTTATACCTGTGCTCCAGGGACTTTCCAGGTGTAATTCATAAGTTGATTAATGGATTCCAAGGCCAGAAGGAACAACGATTGTGGTCATCTTGTCTGACCTCCTATGTAACACAGGCCATAGAATTTCCCCAAAATAATCCCTAGAGCAGATCTTTTAGGAAAACAGCCAATCTTGATTTAAAAATTGTCACTGATGCAGAATCCACCATGACCCTGGGTAAATTGTTCGAGTGGTTAATTACCCTCACTGTTAAAAATGTACACCCTCTTTCCAGTCTGAATTTGTCTACCTTCAGACTGCATTGAAGAGACCATTATTAAATATTTGCTCCCCACGTAGATACTTACAGATTGTAATCAAGTCACCCTTGCACCTTCTCTTTGTTAAGCTAAATAGATACACTCAAAGAGCTCAATCACAATCGAGATGTTGGTTTTGAGTTATGGATATGGGTCCTGCCTCTTGGTCCTCTTTCTCCACCCAAACAGCCAGGGTGATTGCAGCCAGGCTGTTGTCACTGACAGTTCAATAGTTGGATGTTTTGTAGGTGAACAGTCTCAGTGTAGTCTCTTGACTCTGGAGCTTGCATCCCCAGTTGATATGGCAGACCCTGATTTGGTTGAAGTTTGAGGAGCTATATTTTCTTTTTCACTTGTGGTTTATGCTGTGTCAAATTTAGGCCTGTTTTAATCTGTGGGTTTTGGGTTTTGTCTTTTATGTTGCTGGATCTGCTCATGGAGGTCTCAATAGACACATTTTATAAATTTGTGAAACTAATGTATGTGAAAAGGTGGTCTTATGGTTAATGTAGTATACTGAGAGATGAGGGTTCAATGTCTGGCTCTTTGATAGATTTCCTGATCTTGGGGGAAGTCACTTAATTGGTCTGTCTGCCTTCAGTGGCTCATCTGGATATTTTCCTCCTTTGGATATTAACACTTCCTTTGTCTGTTTTGTCTATAAGAATTTTCTTTGGGGCAGAGAATTACTCTTACTGAGTGTGTGTGAGCAAAGAGAGATACCATCACCACCACAACACTTACAATAATAACTATACCCTAACATAACAGACATCACTTCAAACACTGTAATACCTTACCAACAGTTAAAAAGCAAAGTAAAAGAATGACAGGTGTGTGTGTGTGTGTGTGTGTGTGTGTGTCTCTCACCTTATGGCTTTATCCTTTTAAAATACTATATTTAAAATTTCAACTCTGATGGACAGCATTACGTGTTTTCTTAAACTTTTTTTTTATAGGACCGATTTCACACTGTAGGATAAATGTTACCATCTTGAGAATGGGGCAACAGGCTTTGCACCATCCTGCCATGTTTGATGGATTCCCATGTTTTCTGTAGTGGCATGTCAGCCGTTCTCTCGCATCCCAGCTATATGCTAAAGGGAGCTTGAGCAGATGCTTTGGAGAGAGATGTAGGGAAACCGCCATTTACATCAAGAAATTTGGAGTCGTGTTTGGACTAGCGGGAGGGGATGACATAAAGGTTTTAGTAATTGCATTTGAGACACCTACATTCATGTGTTCGGGTACAGTAATCTGCACTCTCTTCACTTTGGTTGGATTGACACTTGGATGACACTTGAAAAAACTAAGGGCTTTATACATCCCTTGGCATTTCTTAAGACTAAAGTTTCAGGAAGGTGGATTTCTTCTTTTGTTTAAAATCAGTAATTAAAACAAAATTAAACAGCTGCTAAGAAATACTTTTCTAAGGGTAGCTAAGACCTCTGGTATGAGAACTTATTATTTCGGACCATCTTAGGTCTGTCAAGCATAGGGTAGTCAGGAGTTGTTTTTAGGATCAGTGCAAATCAGAAGAGGGAGGGTCTGTAGGGTGACACTGAATGGCACTGGCTGTGTTTTGTTCCCCTGAGGAGAGAGTTGGAGTGAACAGTTTTTGTCTGTGGTCAGTAGCAATCCATTTAGAATCCCTTTGCTATAATTAATATGAAAGGCTGCTCTCTATCTGAACAATACTGCACTGACCATGTCAGTATCCCATTAAGTATGATTAGTCCTTGCCCATTCGTTGATCCTGGGGATCTCCCGTGCTTATTTTGGGCCTGGTTGAGGTAAGCACATGCTTAAGCCCATCTCTGTTCAAAACAGCATGTCTTTAAGTCTCATTGACCTCCGTGTGCTTTAAATTAATCACATGCAATCCTGTCCTACGCCTGTGCTATCCTGATTGGGGGTGTGTATGTGATTTTTGCCTGTTTGTGTAGTTGTAATGTTTTTGCTACTGCCTGCCCTCATTGTTACACATATTTAGAACATTAGCTGTATCCTTGTGTAACTGATGGAGATGATACAAATAATAGGTGGCACTTATATGGCACTAATCGTACAGTGCTATAAACAGGAACAGTTTATTCTTCCCGCCATCCCAGTGATGCACATAATCCTATATTACTGTCCCCATTGTACAGAAGGGGAAAAGCAAGGCAGGGAGGTAAGTGACTTGCTCAAGGCTAAGAAGTTGATCAAACTATATAACATCAACCATTTATAAATGAAATGCTTTTTTAAGATTTATTTTTCTGGGTATAAATCCCCATTACACAATAGTGTGTGTGCATGGTCTAATTGTCCTGGTACTGAAAACAGCATGGACAACAGGCTGGCCGGCCAGATGTGTTGGTGTTCCCAGTGCTGCTCACTTCAGTTCAGCATCACTAATGTTCTAGTAATCCACTCCAGGGAGTCTGAGTTGCTATCTGAACCTAGAGCCTGGTGCACATCAGAGGTTTATTTTGTTTGTTACTAATAGCATCTAGGGGACTTACGCTGTTAGCTCAAGCAGAAACAGGTTCTTTCTGCACTTAGCTCTGAAGCTCCAGCGTTCAAATCTCTCTCCTGCTTCAAGTAGGGTTCATTATATTACAAATAATGCCAATTTTTAAAAAAAGTTCCTAGTATAGATAAGGAGTTACAGAGATCTATAACTTTTATTTATTTAGTATTGAAGAACCACAAAACAAAAGTTGATATGACAGCACGATTTATGAATTAGAGAAGCATAAGTTGGTGTATTTTCTCCCCACTTCCCTCCCCACCCCCTTTGTACGAGGTCATTTCCAAGAAGCATCAGTGTATTTGGTAGTCTGCTTTCTCAGCAGTCATCAGTATTTTCTCAGCATTTGTGTATTTAAAACATCTCACTAAAAACGAATGTGCTCTTTGGAGTCGGTGATATGTATTGCGGAAATGATATTGCATGTTAAGGTCTTGACTTTTACTTTGCAAATGTGCAAAAGATCCATGTTTCAGGAAGGGCTGTTCATATGGCAGGGCCTGTAGAGTAAGCGTGTGCCCTCATCAGTGTTTCACACAGGAGATGGCTGCTAGGGGCAGTAGCCCGTCAGGGGGTTATGTTGTTTTCCTAGAATCATAGCAGTCTAGGAGTGGAAGGGACCTCAGTAGGTCATCTAGTCCAGTCTCCTGCACTCAAGGCAGGCCTATGTAATAACTAGACCATCCCTGACAGGTGTATGTTTGACCTGTTCTTAAAAACCTCCAGTGATGGAAATTCCCCCTCCTACCCCACACCCGGCAATTTATTCCAATGCTTAACTACCTTCATGTCCAACCTAAACCTTCCTTGCTGCAATTTAAGCCGTTGTTTCTTGGCCTGTTCTCAGAGGTTAACAAGGAGAATTTTTCTCCTTCCTCCTTTTAACAACCTTTTATTTACTTGAAAACTGTTTTGTCCCCTCTGTCTTCTTGTCTCCAGACTACACAAACCCATTTTTTTCAATTTTTCCTCATAAGTCATGTTTTCTAGAACTTTAATCAATTTGTTACTCTTCTCTGGATTTTCTCCAATTTGTCCACATCTTTCCTGAAATATGGTGCCTAGAACTGGACTCAGCAATACTCCAGGTGAGGCTTTATCAGCATGGAGTAGACTCGAAGAATTACTGCTTGTGTCTTGCTTACAACACTCCTGCTAATACATCCCAGAATGTTTGCTTTCCTTCCCCCCTCCTCCCCCCCCCACAGTGCTACACCGTTGACTCATTTAGCTTGTGATCCACTATGACCCCAGAACCCTTTCCACAGCACTCCTTCCCAGGCAGTCATTTCCCATTTTTTGTGTGTGCAGTTAATTGTTCCTTCCTAAGTGGAGTACTTGGCATTTGTCCTTATTGAATTGCATCCTATTTACTTCAGATCATTTGTCCAGATCATTCTGAGTTTTAATCCTATCTTCCAAAGCACTTGCAACCCCTCCCAGCTTGGTATAGTCTGACACTGAGGCTAAATCCTGAGAGAGAGATTGGAGCTGAGGGGTAAGAACCTAGATGGACAGATAAATCCACGTATTGTGTGACCGTGTGCCTGGGATGGACCACGCTGAGAATGAGGCATTCAGGGCAGACTGCACGAAACAGGGCAGACAATCTCCAAAAACTCATGATTTATTCTATAATTAGATTCACCAAACCAGTATCAGAAAAACTTCGGTAACACCACACTGGTTAACAAGAAGCCAAACACAGTCCTCTTAAGGCATTCCATTCCTTGGCTCCCATTCAGACAAACAGATCTAATATAGTGAGGGGTTACTGAAAACCCAATTCACTATGTGTGAGGTTCTACTAATCCCAAAGGATCAGACACTTACCCCAGGTCAATATGTATCTCAGATCTTATCCAAGTATCATGCTGTCAGCCAATCCTTACTAAACTAACTAAAGATTTCTTAATAGAAGAATGGAAGAGAGTAATTGAATGGTTAAGGAATCATATACATACAAGTGATTTTCAGTGTTCCTAGATCAGGATCATAACAGTGATGAAATAGGCTGCTGGCTTGCAAAAGTCTCTCTGGTAACTTCCAAAAGATTGGAAGATTCCCAATCCGTAGTTCAAAATACTCCTTTTAGTTGTAAATTCACAGTCCAGAGAATTGGAGGAGTAATGAGGCAAAATGGCGATGTCTCAGGTGTCTCTTGTATCTTCTTCCACGTGCATGGAAATTTAATGTCCCAAACAAAGCCCACAGCCCTTGTGTATGGAAAGTTACTGACAAAGATGGAATCCAAGGTCACATGTCCACATCACATGCCCTTATATGTTTTGCTGAATCACAGGGGTGGCCATTGGCTCCTTGCTGTCTGAGGCATCCAGAGGAAGACTCAGTAAAGAGCTGATCTCCCTTACTAGCCCATCACCAACTGAATGGTCTGTGCACAACTAAATGGTTCATCAACGCTGGGCTGGCTAGACGGGATGTAAAATTACCTTGTGGGTGTCACATAAGAACAAAACACATGAGAGATACAAATGGATATTTGCTATGTATAACTTCAGATACAAAGATGGTACATGCATATAAAGAGGATTATCATGTTTAGCAGATGACAACTTTTCTGTTGATACCTTACATGAGACACTTTTTGTATCAGATTTAGTGCTATTGTGCCACAGTAGTAGCAACAATGCTATAAATGGTCATCTTCAGTAATACAGCATCACATTGTGGGCCCAGCTTCGCTGTTTGGGAAATGGTGGTGTAGCTGACAACTGCTATTGCCTCTTTAAGAGGCTTAGAATGAGGCCTTTAATGGGGTTGTTGGTTGTCGTGGGGCAGAATTTGACCCAGAAATATTTTCTTTTGGTGAGGAAAAATACCTTTTTCAGTTAGGTAGGTTTTTTTGGGGGGGGGGGAGGGTTGTTTTTTTTTATAGACATTCTTATCTATTTCTGTGCAAAATTCCTCCCCTGTTGATGCATGTATTAAATTGTGTCAGTGACATGTCAGCACAAAGATATTGTAACACAGCTGGAAGGCCATTGGGCTAAGGAAATGTTCACCTCAGAAATCTCACTTCAATACTCATGCTTAAAGTTTTATGTTTCGTGCTTCTAAGTACCTTTTTATGCACCTTTCAATCTCTGAAATTCTTTATAGCTATTTTGGAAGCTTAAAAAGAAAAGCTTAAATGATTAAACTGTAATTTAAATTTGCTGCCTTTGAAGGCAAGAAACTAAGTGTGGATACAGTTGTTGTTGATGTGGCTAAGAAGCCATGGCTTGTTTCTCTGTGTTTTGTTTTACACCTGAGTGCTCACATCTTTCATTAGGAGGTTAGAATTTTCATTCTCTTTGGGAAGAGCAATGGCATTTTCTGCTAACATCAGCACTTTCAACATTCTTGCTTTTGTGCATCCACTCAAGATTTCAAATGAACAATTTCTACATCTGTCCTTTTATTCATCACTTTGTATAATATTTATGTATGGACATTATGTGACTCTCACTCAGGATGTTGGTTGGAGCTATTTACTTTTTGATCACTTTGTCTTACATTTTTATTTAGATGACTGATTTGAAATAATTGTGGGTCTTTCTGTGTAGCAGTCTTTTAAAGGAGTTTTATCTAGTGATACTCAGAACCTATCTACATGACTTTTTTGTTTGCTAGCTGCTCGAGCTGTTTGGGTGTTGTGAGGAATACATGTATGCTGGCTTTAACTGAAATGGAAGTCTTGAAGAATGGGATTGATTGCCTCTAAATGCTGTCCTTTTTTTAATAAATCAACTGTATGCAGAGAATTGTCTGTTTAGTGAGAGGAAGACAAAGGAGAATATAAGGGTGCTGAGACAGGCTTTTATTGCATTAGTACTACACAGCCTGGATTCACATTTCAGCTTTTCACCCAGATTGTGTCACGAAGAGTTCAGTGAAAACTACCAAGTCCGACCGTGTCCTAATGCTGAGATGTAGCATCACACTAAATTCAGTTTATGCTCCTGCCCTTTGGTTCAATAACTGTTTATCTTGTAACAAGTCTACTAGAAATTGTGTTGTTTTTCATTCAAACATTGGCTCAGTTGAGTTAACTTTGAGTCGATATCATCTGTTTCATAGCAAGCCTTGGCTTGCAACATACTTTCAGTAAGATCAGTGCCTTTGTATTAGTGATAGTGGTTTTAAAAAAATAAAAACTGCCTTTAGCTTTTCATTGATTTGGCTTCAGGCACTACATGTGAACATACTGCATTAACTGTGTAGTTCTCTGGTTTGTTAGCTGTTTTGTGGAAAAGATTCTTGTTTTTCTCCAGCATTGACTAACATATGTGAAGTATAAAATACTGTAACTGCCTGAAGTCTCTGTATTTACAAGACAAGCCACACTGTAGAATGTACAATTTGGTCACCAGGTTAGACGTTTTCTTAGGAGACACTTCAGGCATTTGTCTTGTAACTAAAACTGTGTGGCCAACAGTGAAATTCCATCATTAATTAAATGAAGCTCGGGGCTATCTGGTCATTTCAAGGTATGTCTCCACGGCATGTTCCTTTCAGCAGCGAATAGAGTACATACCCACGTAGCCCCTCTGGCAGGGGTATAAACAGCAGCATAGGCGTGAGGCACAATTTAGGCAAGAGGAGTAAATACACACCTGAAGGGTGTAGGTATGATAACCTGCACAAGCCGTGCCTCCCTGTCTACATGGCTATTTTTACCAGTGTAGTGTCCCACTGCTGGAGCCTTTCTCCTCTGCAGGGCAGCTCCTCACTGTGGATCCCTTCCCTGCCTCAGGGAAAGGCGCCAGTAGAAGGGAGGCAGCAGAAAGAGGCTGAGCCTTTCCCCGCTGCCTCCCCCTGCCAGAGCCTTTCACTGACACTGTAGCTACACACCACAGTGTGGACACCGTGTGCTTTTCACTGTGTGGTGAGGAGTGACATGTACACTATATGCCACCACAAGTGGTGTGTAGTGTAGATATAGCTTCAGTGAACTAGGAAAGTTTTCAGTAGGGGGCCACTTTCTCAGCTGGTGTAAATCTGAAAATTGATACCAGCACTGGATCTGGACCATGGTCCTCATAAGCTGTATGTTATGATAGATTGCATAAGCATATTACACGACTCAGTTTTCGCTCTGCCGTGTATTTGCATCTTAAAGCATGGGGAACTACCTGTATTAATATCAATAAGACTTAGGGGTAGAATTATCATAAATGTCTTGTCCCACTGAAAGTCAATAGAACTTTGTATTTCTATGTCACTACTCATATACTTTTGACAATCCCCCACTAAAGGCTAGGATCTTCAATAGAGTTAGTTCAGATTTACACCAGTATAAGTGGGATCAGAATCTGGCCTGTAAGCCCCTGTGTGGCCAGATGAGAAAATACCCCATACTGAATATACCTAATTTTCTTAATCTTTTGCAAATCATTTATCAAAAACACCATTGAACTTGTCAAGCAAATTACGCCAGTCACTGCACGCACATATGTCACATTTTTATAAACATTATATAATGGGGTTTAAAATGGGATCAAATGAGTGCTGGGATCAAATAACTGACTTCACTGGAAGGACTCACATGCTTAAAATTTAGAATGTGCAAAAGTCTCTTCGGGCTGAGGCCTAAGACCCTCATTCCACAAGCTGTTGCATGTGGTGGTGTTTGCAGCATAAAGGCCTTAAAAGACACAAGAGGGAAGAAAGGAGGGTGGGGGATGGGTTGTGGGATACAAAGTGGTCAGAGAGAAAATTAACACTTCTTGTTCCATATTTTTAAGATTCAATCAGTATTTAATTTTGGCTAATATATTTTTGTAGAATTATTTATCCCCCTTGACTTTTTACTATTACTGGTGCATTTGATGTACGCTTTTTTTTTTTTTTTTGCTTTTGATAATAATGAACACCAGAGTCTTTTCAGTTTATTCTACCTTTGCTTTACTCTTTATTTAAAGTTACAGCTCACCCCGGTTTTATCCTTGTGATGTGTATACACACATATATATTATTGATATTGATTTTTTAAAAGTGTATTTAATCCTAGACTTTTCAAAATAATTAAGAAGTATGCAGAAGTCTTTTCATCCAACTTTTTCATATAAATTAACAGCTGGGTAGACTGATAAAAGCTATCCACAACTACTTATGTTCTTTTCTTTTCTTTTCTTTTTTTCCTTTATAAACTATCCCAACCTACCATTCTAGCTATCGACGCCTCTTTATCATTATTATCTTCAAGGCCTTGTTTTTCCTTTCGAAAGAGTCTGTTTCTTGGGAGCACGGTACAGATGAGATAATTAAGAACAAACACATCTCTGGGGGGGAGATGTGCTGACATGCAATGTGCTGGCTACTATTTAGGTAATGGGCAGAAGTATCTCAGTTGCTATAGCCTCTGCAATGAGTGGAGAGAGAGTGAGTCAAAACAAAAACAACGAGGAGTCCTTATGGCACCTTTGAGACTAACAAATTGCTTTGGGCATAAGCTTATGTGGGCTAGAACCCACTTCATCGGATGCATGGAGTGAAAATACAGGAGCAGGTATAAATACATGAAAGGATGGGGGGTTGCTTTACCAAGTGTGAGGTCATTCTAATGAGATAAATCAATTAACAGCAGGATACCAGGGGAGGAAAAATAACTTTTGAAGTGGTAAGAGAGTGGCCCATTACAGACAGTTGACCAGAAGGTGTGAATAACAGTAGGGAGAAATTAGTATTGGATAAATGGACACAAATCAGATATTAGGAATGGCAATATACAAAAACCTGTAGGAGAACATTTCAACCTCCCTGGACACACAATAGCAGATTTAAAGGTAGCCATCCTGCAGCAAAAAAATGTCAGGACCAGACTTCAAAGAGAAACTGCTGAGCTTCAGGTTTCAGAGTAACAGCCGTGTTAGTCTGTATTCGCAAAAAGAAAAGGAGTACTTGTGGCACCTTAGAGACTAACCAATTTATTTGAGCATAAGCTTTCATGAGCTACAGCTCACTTCATTGGATGCATAAAGTGGAAAGTATAGAAGATCTTTTTATACACGCAAAGCATGAACAAATGGGTGTTTACCACTACAAAAGGTTTTCTCTCCCCCCACCCCACTCTCCTGCTGGCAATAGCTTATCTAAAGTGATCACTCTCCTTACAATGTGTATGATAATCAAGGTGGCCATTTCCAGCACAAATCCAGAGTTTAACAAGAACGTCTGGGGGGGGGGAGGTGGGGGGGTAGGAAAAAACAAGGGGAAATGGGTTACCTTGCATAATGACTTAGCCACTCCCAGTCTCTATTCAAGCCTAAGTTAATTGTATCCAATTTGCAAATGAAATCCAATTCAACAGTCTCTCCCTGGAGTCTGGTTTTGAAGTTTTTTTTATTGTGATATCTCAACTTTCATGTCTGTAATCACGTGACCAGAGAGATTGAAGTGTTCTCCGACTGGTTTATGAATGTTATAATTCTTGACATCTGATTTGTGTTCATTTATTCTTTTACGTAGAGACTGTCCAGTTTGACTAATGTACATGGCAGAGGGGCATTGCTGGCACATGATGGCATATATCACATTGGTGGATGTGCAGGTGAACGAGCCTCTGATAGTGTGGCTGATGTTATTAGGCCCTGTGATGGTGTCCCCTGAATAGACAGGGCCTGTTTTTTCCTACCTCCCCCCCCTCCCCCCAGACGTTCTTGTTAAACCCTGGATTTGTGCTGGAAATGGCCCTCCTTGATTATCATACACATTGTAAGGAGAGTTATCGCTATAGATAAGCTATTACCAGCAGGAGAGTGGGGTGGGGGGAGAGAGAACCTTGTAGTGGTAAACACCCATTTTTTCATGCTTTGTGTGTATAAAAAGATCTTCTATACTTTCCACAGTATGCATCCGATGAAGTGAGCTGTAGCTCACGAAAGCTTACGCTCAAATAAATTGGTTAGTCTCTAAGGTGCCACAAGTACTCCTTTTCTTTTTGCTGAGCTTTAGTTCATTTGCAAATTTGACACCATTAGCTCAGGATTAAACAAAGACTGTGACTGGCTCGCCAACTACAAAAGCAGTTTCTCCTCCCTTGGTGTTCACACCTCAACTGCTAGAAGAGGGCCTCATCCTGTTATCCCTAGCCTAATTCTTGCTTGCATATTTATACCTGCCTCTGGAAATTTCTACTACATGCATCCGACGAAGTGGGCATTCACACACAAAAGCTTATGCTCCAATACGTCTGTTAGTCTATAAGGTGCCACAGGACTCTTTTTGCTCCTGGTATTGCGGAAGTTAAGTTTAGGTTTTGTAATGACCCAACCACTCCCAGTCTCTATTTAGGCCTAATCTGATGGCATCCAGTTTGCAAATTAATTCCAGTTTTGCAGCTTCACATTGATGCCTGTTTTTGAAGTTTTTTGTTGAAGAATTGCCACTTCTATTATTTTTCCTCCCTTGGTATCCTGCTGTTAATTGATTTATCTCGTTAGACTGACCTCACACTTGGTAAACTGACCCCCATCCTTTCATGCATTTATACCTGCTCCTGTATTTTCACTCCATGCATCCGATGAAGTGGGTTCTAGCCCACAAAAGCTTATGCCCAAATAAATTTGTGAGTCGCTAAGGTGCCACAAGGACTCCTCGTTGTTTTTGTTGATACAAACTAACACAGCTACCACGCTGAGTCAAAACAGAACCATCAGTTTTTATGCTGTGATCATGCCCATAAGTCACCTCTCTAGCTATCGATAGAAGCCTTGAGAATAGATAACTTAGGTGCACTTCATTAATTCTAGTGGGCAAACTGAGACTGACAGAACATGTGTTATGGCATTAATGAGAAAAAGTGCTAGTTATTCTCAAGTCCCTTTGCTAAACAGTTGCCAAATTATTCCCAACCCTTTTTTGCTAAGGAATTGACAAGTTTCCTTTTACAGGATTAGGCTAGAATAGATACGACTTGTGCCTCCCATATCTAGATGGGTAACTCAAATGACTCACCTCATTCTCTACTTTGGCATATGCTACATGATTGCCAGAAACTGGGAGTGGACACAGGAGATGAATCACTTGATGTTGAGTTAAAGGCTTCCTTTCTCTATAAAGAAATCTGTTTTTCCTCTGATTCCAAGTTTTGAAGTCAAGTTTTATAAATGTGGCACAATAGGTCATGTACTGTATTAAAGGCTTGTTTTGTTTCATAAAAATACATTTTATCTGCTATTTTGTGTTTAAATTCTAGTTACCACCCTAATGCAGCTTGACACAAATCCTGAACAAAATTAATATTTAGTAAATAAGCCATATATCAGTCACCATTTTCTAACCTACTAAAACTGTACAGTTAATAAAATTATAGATTAAGCTAAATAATTGCTTAAATAAATGTATGTAGTTATAGTGTACCCTCCTAGGTAGCGCACATTCCAGATCTAGTGTGAAGGCTCTGTTTAGTTGTAAATCAACATGTTTTAGCTGTTATAGCAACCAATGAGAGTGCACCATTTTTTAGGAAAATAAATGAACTACCAATACAAACGTTGATTAAAATCGAGGCTTTCCTTTAGGTGACTTAAATCCTTATTTAAATCAATCCACCTTGCCTTGCAGACTGGAAGAGTGTGACTCTGTTTCCTGCCTGCCAAGCTGAGTCTGCCAATGTGCAAATATGTCTGAATCTGGAAAATGACCAAGTGCTAATGAGGCTCAGACAAAAGTCAATACTTTCTAAAGCACAGCGGGTCCAGATCCTGCTCCCCTTCAATTGCAGTTTTGCCATTGACTTCAGTGGGGAGCAGGATTGGGCCCAGTGTGTTTGCTGTGACCTCGCCTTTAGCGCATCCTCCTAGTGAGACGTTTCCCAGAAGCGTCTCTCTGATTTGTGGTAAAGAGCCAAGCTCTTCTGTGGTTTGCAGCAGAGGTATGGAGCTCTGCCAGCAGAACCTGCAGTTGAGTCAGCATTCATCAGCATGGTGCTTTGGTTTCCAAAACAGTCTTGCATTAGGAGCAAGGTTCAGGCACAGAAATATCGAGTGGCTGCCGTTTTTGTTTTCTTTTTTCAGGTTTTTTTTTTTATCTTAGAAATGTTACTGTTCAAGTAATGGCTGTAATTTCCAGTTGGGGGTAGAGTGGGCTAAACAGTGACTGTCCTTGGCTAAGACAGTGATACACACAATGGCCATTGCCCTTTTTGTCCCAGGAGCTGCTTTTCAGAAGGCAGCAGTGACATTACAGATTTAAAACTCCCACAAGAAATGTCCCTTTATTTTAGGAACGTTAGGGTGACCATATTTCCCAAAGGGAAAATGGGACACCCCACGGGGCTGGCCTCAGCTATTTTGCCCGAGCCCACCAGCCCAGCTGCTCGCCTGAATCTCTTCCCCCCTCCTCCCCCGCCGCCCGCCCCTTCCAGGCTGTTTCTGGTCACTCGAATCCTGCCTGCCCTCTGCATGCTGGAACCCTTTTTCTTCCCCTCCCCTGATGGAGCCCTGTTTCCTCCCCCCCACCCTCCCCGTGCAGGACTGGCATCACTGCTCACCTCTTCACATTCCCTTGCACCGCACCCCTAGGGCGACCATATTTCCCAAAAGGGAAAATGGGACACAGCCTGGGCTAGCCCAACTACCCTCCTCCCCAACCTAGGGCTAGCGTAAGCAGTTGGCTTGAGCTGCACTCATGTGGGGCTGGCCCGTCCCACTCTCCCCAATCCCCCTCCCTCCTCGGCCCGAAACGCTCACCCACCAGGCCCAGGAGCCACCTGCCTGTGTGGGGCCAGCCTGTGCCGTTCACACCCTCGGCCCATGCTCTCATCTGAGCCCTCCCTCCCCCCCGCGTGGGCTGGCGTTGCCCTTCCGTTCCCCCACACGTTCCTCTATGCCCCGCTAGGAGTTGCCTCCCACCCCACTTTTTTTGGCAAAACTGGGCGTTTGTCCCATTTGCTCTTGCCAACTGATCATCACCAAAAAAGTTGGGATGGCCAGGACAGGGCTTAAAAAAGGGACTGTCCCAGCCAAAACAGGATGTATGGTCACCCTAAGGAACGTGCTTTAGTCAAGTGGAAGTTGTGTTATCAGTCTCTGTCTTTGGAACAGTGTGTTGGGAGATGGGCATTGCCACTTCTTTTAAATTAGGTCTCTCTCATAGAGCCGACTTTAATATTACTTCCAAAGGGCTGGATTCTGAACTGAGTTACTCTGTTGCAAATCTAGACCAGTGGAATTACTCCAGATTTAGGCCAGTGTAGCACAGATACAAAATGCAATAAAATATACATTACCAGATCATGACTAAGATGAGGTTTCCTTAAAGAATAGCAGGTGGCTGGAAAATGCACCCAGCTAGTGAGGTTACTGTAAAGCAAGACTCCAAACACCAAGTGGTTGCAGCACTGGAGGATTCTTGTCTCCTCAAATAACTGTGGCACCTGATGTGTGTTTCCACTTAAAAATGGTGTAACTGATTTTTCTGAGTAGGAAAAAAGAGCCCAGGTAAAGGGGGCAGCAGGACTGTTGTGTGTCCTGTTCATAGCATGGACACTCAAAGGGCTAAGTGAGCTATTTGACAGACAGTGTACCTATGTGGCTTGTTGACTTAGTGGAATCCTGTACTAAACTAAGGGACAATGTCTTAATTAACTTGGTTTGTTAAAAAGCCCAGGAACTTAAATTAATTTTGTCTTGGACAGTTCTTCTGCACATAATTTTGGCTTCAAATCTGGTTCTTTATAAAGGAAATGGCCCTGTTGCTGTTTCCAGCACACAATTTAACTTCCAAAATTGTATCTGCCCTACAAACTAACAAGAAACATTATTGAAAATTTGTTTTGGTGATCTCTTGTTTGCATGGATTGAATTTAGAGCAAAGCTGGAAGCACTGTAACAGCTAAGACTTCAATATATACAATGTAGGCTTCACAGTTAAGCTTGAAAAAGATAAATTTAGCTAAATAGTCAAAGAAATACTCACACATTTTTGATCACTGTATTACTAGCATTTCTTTTAGGGCTTTTCTACACACAAGTTGCACTTGTTCAACTAAATCTAGTTTTTAAAAGTCTGGTTAGTTAAACTGGTGCAAACCCCTATGTGGAATCTTACACTGATTTAAAACTGGGTGTATCAGTTTTGCCTCCTCCATTAAATGTACTGATGAGCTAAATGGGTATATCAGGTTTCAACTGAGTCAAGTATCAGCACAGACTTGCTCTGGCTTAGTTACCTCAGTATGAAATTACACTTTTAGTTACACTGATGCAACTTTGTCTTAGTGTCAGTGAGTACTTGAATTTCATTAATTTCACACTAGCTCTGTGGTATGTATGCACGTTATTCTTTGTATTGCAGTAGCATCTAGAACACCCAGTCCTGGACCAGAACCCCATTGTGCAAGGTGCTGTACAAACAGAACAAAAAGATGGCTGCTGCCATAAGATGCTGATTACCATATGCTATACATATGGGAAGCTTTGTGTTAGACTGTCTTTCATCTCACAAAATCCTTCTGTTTATATATGCTTTATCTGTTTGTTTTTTAATTTGGTAAAAAATATTTTAGAGAAGTGTTTGAGATGTTTACAGATTTTTTTTTTTATTATAAGACTTTGCATATTATTCTAAAGCAGGTGATACTCCTAGTTACTGGGAAATGGCAAACTTGTAATTGCCTTCACGATGATGTGGCTTTCTTTCACCTCTCCAGAGGTTTGCAAAGATCTTCTAAACAAGGGGCTTGATTCAGGCCTGGGTGGTTCTGGCATTTGCTAGCATAGCCCAGGGCAAGACCTCCTTCTGCTGAAAAGTCTGTCCTGAGCTGGCCAGCACCATGCCTAGGGCTTGTCTGACTAGAAAATAAGGTAGTGTTCGAACATAGCCTTCAGGAGCCTGTCTGGGCTGATGCTTTAAAGTAATGTGAATTAACATGATTCTCAAGGTCGTGGTCTAACACAGCCTTATTTTCTAGTGAAGAGCATCCCCAAAAATGGATGGGGAAGGGGTACGACCATGTTTACTATCTGAGTTACTTAAATGGCCCCCATCACCCTAGTGTCTGAGTGTCTCACAATCTTTAATGCATTTTGCCTCACAATACCCCTGTGAGAGACAGTGCTGTTATCTCCATTTTACAGCTGGAGGACTGAGGCACAGAAAGGCTAAGTGCACGAAATCAAGGTCATGCACGAAATCAAACCCAGATCTCAAGTCTTAAGCTGGTGCCCTCACCACTGGGCCATCCTTCCTCTCTTGGTGACTAGATTAGCAGAGCCTTGACCATGGGTTTTAGAGCAACTCTCTGGCCCCATCCCTGCCAGGGCAAAAATCCAGAGGGTAAATCATTTCTGGAGTAGAGGTGTCCTTGCTGATATAGGTGGGGCTTCCAGTGCCAGGCTGAGATGTCTGCTAAACCCTGCTCAGGGGCCCCACTGCCAAATCAGCCTCCAGCTTACAAGTGTCCAATAAACTTGTACGTAATCATTTTTCTGACTGCAGCTGAATGTTCGTCATAAACCTGTTTTTAAAGGGGTCTGCAGTCAGGAGTAGTTTCATGACCATTCTCCCGCATGGTGTATCACTCTTTCTCTTCCCCCTACCCCCCTTTTAATTCCCTATCATGTGCTCGCTGGTGAATGTGAAAAGAATCACCTCTGGCACTGAAACCTTTGCTGTGTAATATAGATATCCAAAAGGAAAAGCTTGCAAGTGACTCCTTGGGAAGGAGCAGCAGTTGGTTGTTGAACCTCGATACCAAAGCGAGAGCTGATGCCAGTATGATGGGCACTGTAATTTGCTCCATCAGAGAGCACAGATTGGACCTGGCAGCTGAGAGCATTGTGTTAACTTAAATGGCCCTGAAAGGCAAGCCGTAATGAGAAAGTTAACTCGTTACTGTCAATACAATATTGATTCCCAGTTTTGGCCCTATTTGCCTTTTATTTCATTCCAAATATGGGGCAAAACTCTTGTCTCAGATGCACAAGGGGGATCAGGACTCTGGTGTGCACAGAATTTATTAAGGAGTTAGAGCAGAATATTGTGGGGCGGGGGGTTACTAATGGGAGCTTTGCTATTATCTTCAACCATACAGATCAGAGAGGCAAGTTTTGCTCATAGTATTTTAAAATAATACAAGGCAGGAGTTTCTAATAGGTTTGGATTTTTCTTCTTCTATTGTGCTGCTTAAACTTGTAAGTAAGTTAATACAGGTTTCAGAGTAGCAGCCGTGTTAGTCTGTATCCGCAAAAAGAAAAGGAGTACTTGTGGCACCTTAGCGACTAACAAATTTATTGGAGCATAAGCTTTCGTGAGCTACAGCTCACTTTAAGTTAATACACTATTTAATAGTCTTGCTTGGAAGAATAACCTCTGCTCTTCCACTCCAAAAATAGTATTGCATTACAGATTAGGAGAGGTTCACTCAAGGCAATGTACTTATGGGTTCTTATTTAGAAGTAACTGCTAATTAAAATATTAGTTGGTATCCCCCTCTGTGTTCTGCTTACTCATGTGAATTGAATCACAGTTCTAGGGATATAGATGAGATGATATGTACCACAGAGGAAGAGGTAAAGCTTCATATTTCAGTCAAGGAATCCAGGCAGCTAAGCTTTCTCTAAATGTTTTAAATAGAAAAACTGCGCTAACCAAATGACAGCCGCTGAATTATAAGTTTAGCTGAATTTGAAGATATAAATTGTTGCCTGAAATACGTGATTTCCTTTAGGTTCAGTACTGTTTTTCTTTCTGTTTACTATGTATTGCCCACCAAATGTGCAGAATAGATAAACTGTACAAAATAGTGAAGTTTCTTCCACAACAAATTTATGCTCTAAAGATATGAGCACGTACAAAAAAGAATAAAACAGAGTGGCTTTATAGCAAAAGTACCTGATGAAGTGGTAGGTAAATTTCCAGAAGTTTATTGAAGGAAGAGGGGGAACTTGCATGGCAAATACTAGATGGGAGGCTGTGGTGACTGTAAACAGTGGTGCGAAGGAAGGTGCAAAGTTTAGAGTGAGAGAGAGTGTCAGAGCGTGATCAGGAAGGATGTCTGGCAAGCTGTAGGGCGAGGGAGTAGGAGGAGTTGAGAGCAGAGCAGTGGGAAAGGGTCTGAGAGCAATGGGCTTAGTACTCAAAGTGTATGGTGCTGAATATGCCACGAATACGTACCCGATAGAACTTTATCTAAATGGCAGCAGAAGGCAATATGGAGATTCAAGGAACGTAGAAACACAGAGCATGTATGTGTTATCCAAAAAATATATTGGTGAGCAATGTCACTATTTTGAGAATAGTATAATGAGCACAACTTTCTGCTAGTAAAAGAAGAAAAATCACAGGCATTGTTTGAGGCACCACTAACTACCTCAGATAACACAAACTGAGCCAAATTCTGTATTGATTTATCCCATGCAGCCATGCTTTTCCATTACAGTCCTTGAGGGGTTTATTGGGTACTTAGCCTCATTCCAGACAGCTCTTAAGTGAAAGTTAAACATTGCCGGTCAGAAGTAAAATATGGAGCAGTCACGGTTTTATTAGCACAGTAAAGTGTGGATATAACACTGATGAGATCTTTACTTCTGCTCCTGTTTAGAAGCTACTCGTGGTACTTACTGAAGTTAAGAATTTAGGGCAAAGTGGAATGTCTGTGTGAGCAAAACACAGAATACTCTTCCCCTTATCACTGTTCTTTCCCAACCATTCCGTGAGTCTATGCTTGGGAATTGTGCTGAAAAGTGTAGATATTGCTTGTTGGTGCTCCAAGTTCTCTTCTGGCTACTTTGCAAGCTTAAATTGAGGATGAATTTGCCCACTTCTATCCTCTATAGCAGTGGTTCCCATACTTTAACAACCTGTGAACTCCTTTCAGTAAAATGTCAAGTCTCGCGATCCCCCTCCTAAAAATGAATATTTTCAGGGATTTTCTCCTTTACCTGAGTAAATTATAAAAGCAGTGATCTTGGAAATATAAAATTTGTTTTTATGATATGCTTATTACACACTATTAATTATTTTATCTTTACAGTATTTTTATATTATTATGAAAATGGCAACACTCTTCCAAGATTTTACTTTCGTAGCTTGTATCACTTTGAATAAGCCTGATATAAGACAGGGCTCCTAGGTTTCATCAAGAAGTATCAGATGTGAAACAGCATGAAGGTATTTAAGAAGCCAACTCAGAGTTCCTCCTACACAAGCATTCAGGTCTTGAGCAGTCCAGGCAAACAACGCATGTTACAACAAAGCTTAAACTTGTTCTTCATAATAATTTTAAAAACAATACTAGCTGCCTATTTAATTTTAAAAACAGCAAAAAATATCCACTTCCCTTTCCATTTCTTGTAAGGAGTCTTGAAGTTTAAATCTCCTCAGTGTGATAGATTTGCTTGCTTTGATCTGCTTAGCTCTTGGAAGTCCAGGGGCTTCGGACTGCTGGCCCTGTGCTGGCTGGGATCCCTAGGGACAGCTCTATCCGCCATTAGAGAATTTTTTCCCAAGAACCCACTGTAACATTTTGCAAACCCCCAGGGGTTCACAAACCCCAGTTTGGGAACCACTGCTCTACAGCATTTCCTAAGTCTGGCTTGTTCCTTTACGCACAAGAGCTACATTCTGTTGAAGTCAACAGGAGTAAGAACAAGCCAGATGGCTTCCGTTTATTCTTCTAACTTCAGACACATGTTTCTGTGCTTGCACTCTTGTATACAGTAGCAGGGAGACTCCAATTTTTCTGTGCATCACATCCCTCCCTAGGACTCTAACTCCTCACATCAGATAGGATTCTAATGCAGTAAGTAGTACTTAAACCCAAGTAGCTGTGTTGATTTGACTTCCCAAATTTGCATTGTGTTTCTGTTCATTCTGCTTGGGTTGGGTTTCCTGTTCAGGTTATGCATGCTGCCCTGCTTGCTTGTTGTATGCCTTCATGCACACTGGGTATGCCCTCTGGAACTGTAGGCAGTACTTGTGGAATCAGTGACAGGGAGAGTGACCAAAATCACTAATGACAGGTTTCAGAGTAACAGCCGTGTTAGTCTGTATTCGCAAAAAGAAAAGAGGTACTTGTGGCACCTTAGAGACTAACCAATTTAAGGTGCCACAAGTACTCCTTTTCTTTTTGCAAAATCGCTAAGGGATTTGTTCTCTTTCTATTTCCCTGCCTGTCTCAGTGCGATAAGGCAGATATTGTGCATGGCTTAAAACACCATTTTATGGAAAGGGTACAGATGCACAGAATCTCTGTTAACATATTAATTTGTTGTATGGGTGTACAATGTAATCTAATGAGAGATTATATACCACTCACTGGTGGCTGAGAGCATAGATCTATGAAGGGAGGAAAACCCTGTAGTCCTTTTCTGACAATGATATATTTTATTTTTACAGTGGCCCATTCCCAAGAACCTCACCACTCCACTGAGAAGCCTGTCATCCACTGCCATAAATGTGAGGAGCCATGTAAAGGCGAAGTGCTCCGTGTCCAGTCCAAGCATTTTCACATCAAATGCTTCACCTGCAAAGGTAGCGAATTCACATTCGTTTGGCGTAAATGAATTAATACATGTGAATGGTTCAAACCAGTTTGTCTTGAGTTGATTGTGAGGGATTAACTCTGGATATTGCCATTGGCAACAGCTGTGGACAGAGATGGATTCAATCAGAAGACATCTGTATTTCTCAAAATACATAGTCCCAGAACTTGTGGGTGGGGAAGGTGGAGGATGAATGGAGAGCTGGCTGAATCATAAGTGTAAGAGAATCCAGCTGAATGGCACCAAAAACAACCAAATTCTCTATGCAAACATTTATGTATTCAGGCCTTTTAAAAAAACCGATGACACTAACAACCAGTTACTCTGTTCTTATTACTACTGGATCCAGTAATTGCCATTATAGGACTGCCATCAACTAAAAAAAAAAAAAGTCACTCTGCATGTTTATATTAGTTACCATCATTTTTTTCACAAGTAATAAGATTACTGTAACTGAAAGTTGAAGCTTTTGTAGGTAGTCATGTTTCTCCTGTTCGTCAGTTAAGACCATGATCAGAACCTGCCTAGATTGGGATCTTAGTCAATTGCCCCTGTTTGTGTGGGAAACAGAAGAACATTAACAGCTGTTAGGAGCACCTGAAACTACTTCTAAATCATTTTAAAGAAGTGACTGGATTTTAGGCTGATCGCGTCCCTGTGGGATTGCGAATGTTTATAATGTACTGCATGACACAATGGAAGGGAAAACTGTCAGGAAACAGAAGTGGCCATATTCTAAGGGCTCATTATTATAAACAGCAAGGGGAAAAATAGACATGTTTTTGAAAAAAAAAATTTGGCGGGGGGATCATATCGCCTCCTTTGACATTGCACAAAACATGGATTTCATGCAAGACTCTTGTGTGCATTTGATAGTATTGTAAATCATGGTGGTTCTTCAACTGATGGTCCCTGTGTGTATTCCGCACATGGGTACGCATGTGCATCATACACTGAGTTGGGAAACTTTTAGTAACCTATGTCTGGTCTGACATGCATAGTTTGTCTTCTCATGCTCTGGACCAAGAGTATAAAGGGCCGTGTGGACTGATACCTCCCCAGTTCCTTCTTACCGCCACATGATCTGAGTTGGAATCCTGTGTCACTTCAATCTTCCTTTACTTGAATACCTGTAAATATAATTTATAGGGCTGTCAAGCAATTAAAAAAATTAATTGTGATTAATCATGTAATTAATTGCATTGTTAAAGAATAATAGAATACAATTTATTTAAATATTTTTGGATGTTTTCTACATTTTCATATATATTGATTTCAGTTACCACACAGAATACAAAGTGTACAGTGCTCACTTTATATTATTTTTATGACAAATGTTTGCACAGTAAAAAACAAAAGAAATAGTATTTTTCAATTCACCTAATACAAATAATGTTGTACAATCTCTTTATCATGAAAGTTGAACTTACAAATGTAGAATTATGTAAAAAACAAAAACAAAACAAACCTGCACTCAAAAATAAAACAATGTAAGACATTAGAGCCTACAAGTCCACTCAGTCCTACTTCTTGTTCAGCCAATTGCTCAGACAGACAAGTTTGTTTACATTTGCAGGAGACAATGCTGCCTGCTTCTTATTTACAGTGTCGCCTGAAAGTGACAACAGGTGTTTTCATGGCACTGTTGTAGCTGGTGTCACAAAATGTTTACGTGTCAGATGTGCTAAACATTCATATGTCCCTTCATGCTTCAACCACCCTTCCAGAGGACATGCATCCATGTCAATGATGGGTTCTGCTCGATAATGATCCAAAGCAGTGCGGACCAACGCATGTTCATTTTCATCATTCTGAGTCAGATGCCACTAGCAGAAGGTTGATTTTTTTAGGGGGGGGGGAGGGGGGTTTCAGTTCTGTAGTTTCTGCAGTGGAGTGTTGCTCTTTTAAGTCTTCTGAAAACATGCTCCACACCTCGTCCCTCTCAGATTTTGGAAGGCTCTTCAGATTCTTAAACCTTGGGTCGAGTGCTGTAGCTATCTTTAGAAATCTCACATTGGTATCTTCTTTGCGTTTTGTCAAATCTGCAGTGAAAGCGTTCTTAAAACGAACAGCATGTGCAGGGTCATCATCCGAGACTGCTATGACGTTGCACTCCATATGATTTTATGAAAATATGCTAATGAGTGTGAATATAATGTAACTGGAATATGCTTCATGCAAAAGCCCTCTTGCAAGGTATCATTTCAAAGCTTATAATCTACTGAGTGTGGTCATCCAATTTGTATAAGTGTATCATTCTTGTATCTGAAACTATAAATATGAAATATAACTCTGAGGTCCTATTGTAATTATGCAAAGTGTGGGCCATTAATGGTGGCTTGGATCTTGATGGCTCCCACTAACCAGAGCCATTTACAACCAATTGTCCTGTTTACTTGTAAGTCTTCCTATATCCATGTGTGCTGGCAAGTAGGTAATGAAGTCTTACAGTGACATGTGATCAAGTCACCTGGACTGGAATCCATCTTTAATCTGGTGCTTTTCCATTTATAAGGAGGAGTGGGAACCCAGAGTGGTTGCACCTTGTGCAAAAGCTATATTAGGGGGTGGAACAGAGCAAAGGGGGCTGCAGTCATGAAAAATCCCCTTGCTACCACCTGAGCTGGAACAAAGACTGTACCAGGGAAAAGGATTGGGCCCAGACTAGGAAGGCGTCCAGTCTGTGAAAGAAGTTCATTGAAACATCTCTGAGGGTGAGATTTTATCTGTATTCAGTTTTCTACTGTATTAGGCTTAGACTTGTGTGTGTTGTTTTTATTTTTCTTGGTAATTTAATTTGTTCTGTCTGGGAACCACTTAAATCCTACTTTCTGTATTTAATAAAATCACTTTTTACTTATTAATTGACCCAGAGTAAGTATTAATACCGGGGAGGGGGGCAAACAGCTGTGCATCTCTCTTTCTGTGTTATAGAGGGCGAACAATTTGAGTTTACCCTGTATAAGCTTTATACAAGGTAAAACAGATTTATTTGGGGTTTGGACCCCATTGGGAACTGGGCATCTGAGTGCTGAAGACAGGAGCACTTCTTCAGCTGTTTTCAGTTAAGTCTGTAGCTTGTAAGGGAACGTGGTTCAGACTTGGATCTGTTTGCACAGCAGGCAAGTGTGTATGGCTCAAACAAGGCAAGATATTGAAGTCCCAAGCTGGCAGGGAAAACGGGCTCAGAGGTAGTCTAGGCACATCAGGTGGCAGTCCCAAAGGGGTTTCTGTGATCCAACCAGTCACAACTGCTATAACATGACCTATAGCACAACTGCTATAACATATATTGCAGAATGCAGGTAAAACACAGAACAGGAGACACACAATTCTCCCCCAAGGAGTTCAGTCACAAATTTAATTCACGCATTTTTTTAAACAAGTATCATCAGCATGGAAGCATGTCCTCTGGAATGGTGGCCGAAATGAATGTTTAGCATATCTGGCACGTCTTGCAATGCCAGCTACAAAAGTGCCATGCATATGCCTGTTCTCACTTTGAGGTGACATTGTAAATAAGAAGTGGGCAGCATTATGTCCCATAAATGTAAACAAACTTGATTTGTCTTAGCAATTGGCTGAACAAGAAGTAGGACTGGATGGACTTGTAGGCTCTGAAGTTTTACATTGTTTTGTTTTTTTGAGTGCAGTTATGTAACAAAAAAAAATCTACATTTGTAAATTCCACTTTCATGATTAAAAGATTGCACTACAGTATTGTATGAGGTGAATTGAAAAGTACCGTGTATTTTGTTTGTTATTTTTTATTACAAATATTTACACTGTAAAATGATAAAGTCAGCACTGTACACTTTGTATTCTATATTGTAAATGAAATCAATATATTTGAAAATGTAGAAAAACATCCAAAAATATTTAATCAATTTCAATTGGTACTCTATTGTTGAACAGTGAGATTAAAAGTGTGATTAAACACGATTCATTTTTTTAATTGCGATTAATTTTTTTGAGTAAATCGCATAAGTTAACTGTGATTAATTGACAGCCCCAATAATTTGTAAATAGTGTTAGTATTTTTAGTAGATGAGACATGGTGTTTGCAGTGTTTTTACATTAGATTAGTTCTCCCCGCCCTGGGAAGCTATTCTCTGCAGAGGGACTGTGCTAAGAGTCCTAGCATTCAAGAACTATCTCTTGTCCCTTTCTTTCTCCCTGATGAACACTACTGCTGCCTTTATTGCCTCGGTGAGGCTCACATCGTCACCAAGTGCAGTATCTGCTGATCCTTCCCTTCCCGAACTCATGAGGGACGAGAACTCTGTCTATGGCTGCCCTTCATGGAGCAGGCTGAGACCCCATTCAGATCCGTATAGTGGCCTCAGACTGCAAACAGTGCCCCTCTAAACACGAGCTCTGGAGCACAGGCTAAAACTCTTAAGCCTAAGAAACTCTCATGAAACTAGGGATTGTGAGTATAGGCATAAGGATATATTCCCCATCCAGATCTGCCTCTAAGTAAAAAAAAACATCCTTCTCCATCTTGGGCCAAGTCAGGTGAGTTTTCGTGTGTGGGTCCTAAGGAGTTAGGTTCTCATAATCCTGCTGTTTAAGAAGAAAAGGAGAGAAGGAAGAAAGATCTGATAATAATTTTAGCTCTGTCCCACAAACCAAAAAAACTGTATTTATCTGCGAGCTGCATGCTTTGTTAGTTCCAATGTAGTCTATGTGGGATCCTCCAAATACTAGACCATCAGACACCCTGGATTTGCTGGCCTCCCTCCTCAGGGGCTCCCCAAATGCCAGGAAAGACCGAAACTTTTACCTCATCAAAGAATATTTTCACTTTGTTCTACTTCCAATCTCCTCTTCTGTTGGTCCCAGCTCTTCTTAGAGACACTCCCACACCCAAAGAGAGCACCACAAGAAGAAGAGGATCCTCTCCTACCACTTGGAACATCCTCCTACCAGTACCACAGGCACTGCTGGTAGGGCAGAAGCTGATTATTTCATCAAGTGAATCTGATGCTCCAAATGAATCTTCCCATGTGAGGGAAACAAGCCGGGATAGAACCCACACGAGGTATTGGAACCTTCCACCTCCTTTGGAATATGACTCCCCACAGCCAATTGGTATACTGTGCTTTGGAGGTGTCTTTCCTCCCCCCCCCCCCCCCCCGGCCAATCCTGCCTCCTGGACTCTGTAGGATCCATACAGCAGATGTCCTGGATCTGTGCAAGAATCACACCCACCCTCCCTCTCCCTGTTGATATTAACTGGCTCCATCAAAGTTTACAGAAGAAGAAGTTGAGCCGGATCCACCAGTCCTGCCAGTTCTAATAGGTTTGTCATCCTCCACACCTGATGATCACAGGTGGTATCAGGAACTGTTACAGAGGATAGCAACCAAGCTCCAGATACCTCTCAAAGGTCCAGGACACACACACGATCTATTGGACGTCCTCCAGCTCTCTGGCCCTTCTAGGGTGGCCCTTCAAATCAACTAAGCTGTTTTGGAGCCTGCCACATCTTTGAGAAATGCTTGCCTCTTCTGTCAACTAAAGGGATGGAGTTTAGAACCCAACTCCTTCGAGGGACAAGCAGCTAAAGAAAGATCCAGGACCCAGCATTCTAAGACTCCATACGCACTTTTACAAGATATTATGCGTGGGTCCTGACTTCTTCTGTAGGTACAGCTGTGGGGACAGCAGTACTGCAGCCAGCAATACCATCTTCAAGATGTGTGGTCTCTATCTGTATTCCAATACCCTCCCTCCATCCCTTCTGCTGTGGATCATGACCAGATTTGTGGAAATGTAGCCTTTTATTTTATTTAAAATGAATTTAGTAATGTTGTATTACACCACTATGTGTTCAGCTCTAGTGCCTAGTTTCAAACTCAACAGAGTGAAAGTCACCTCTGCTACTTGCTTCAGAGTTAATCTCTAGGAAAACAAAAGACCAAGGATAGTGACCACACATACATTCACAAGTACAAGGTCTAGTCTATTTTACACCTTTTATTAAAGTTACAATTAAAGTTATGTATCGGGGGAAGCTGTGTTAGTCTGTATCCACAAAAACAACAAGGAGTCCGGTGGCACCTTAAAGACTAACAGATTTATTTGATCATAAGCTTTCGTGGGTAAAAACCTCACTTCTTCAGATGCATGGAGTGAAAGTTACAGATGCAGACATAAATATACTGACACATGAAGAGAAGGGAGTGACCTCACAAGTGGAGAGCCAGTGTTGACAGGGCCAATTCGATCAGGGTGGATGTAGTCCACTCCCAACAATAGATGAGGAGGTGTCAATTCCAGGAGAGGCAAAGCTGCTTCTGTAATTCCTTTTCCTTCGTAAAAGAATAAATGGACACAAATTGGACATCAGGAATGGTAACACACAAAAGCCAGTGGGAGACCCTTCATCTTCCTGGACATTCTATAACAGATTTGGAAGTAGCTATACTTGAACAAAAAAACTTCAGAAACAGACTTCAAAGAGAAACAGCAGAACTAAAATTCATTTGCAAATTGAACACCATTAATTTGGGCTTGAATCGGGACTGGGAGTGGCTGGCTCATTACAGAAGCAGCTTTGCCTCTCCTGGAATTGACACCTATTGCTGGGAGTGGACTACATCCACCCTGATCGAATTGGCCCTGTCAACACTGGTTCTCCACTTCTGAGGTAACTCCCTTCTCTTCGTGTGTCAGTATATTTATGTCTGCATCTGTAACTTTCACTCCATGCATCTGAAGAAGTGAGGTTTTTACCTACGAAAGCTTATGATCAAATAAATCTGTTACTCTTTAAGGTGCCACCGGACTCCTTGTTGTTTTAATTAAAGTTATGATTACCCAAGAACACAGAAATCCTACAAAGACCAATGCACAAGTAACAAATATAGTTATACTCACATTTTTAATGATATTCTAGGGTCTGATGGCTGCCTTGCCAATTGAGCATCAGTAGAGGGATGCTTCCTTCTGGAGCTTTCCTGAAAAGAACTCATTTGACCCAATTTGGGAGCCCTCTTTTATCTTGTAATTCTGACTATACCTACTACTCTGCACATGTGTAGGAAGGTGTCCACCTTTTTTTTCTTATTTGTATTGCCCCTCAAGAATATTGGGGTACCCTGTTTTATAACAGTAAAGCTGTCTTAGACTGCTAAATATTAGAATAGCATGTCTCCTTAATACAATGACACTCTGGTGTCTGCTGAAACACACAAATACCGTAAACATAAATATTTTTTCTTTAGGAAAAAAATCTCTGAAAGTTAAATTAAACTATAATACTGAATCTTAAAATTGATGTGGGTACTCAAATTGCACTGTAAACTAATAGCCCAGGAACACTTAAAAATAAGCTGGAAAGACTTTCTGCTATATGATCCCATAATTCAGCCTATTGGATACACTCATTACTGCTTGTTGTTGTTTTGTCCTTTAATACTGAAATAATGATTATGGTGGTAGAGCTCTTTCTCCGCCTCGGTGGGTAGTGCGCTTTCTCTTAGTGGTGGGCTGGGGGATTCCTCTCTCCCTGGGAATTTCCCCACGCCCCTGGGTTCACTGCCCCCATGTTGTCTGGTCAGGGGTTTCTCCCGGCCTCCCTGACGGGAGCGGGAGGGGAGCCTCTTTAGTCTCTGGTATCTCCTCTGGTGTAGTGGTGGCAGGCCAAGCACCCACTTCTGGCTCTCCCCTCTGGTGGGGTCTCTTCTCCCCAAACCTCTGGGGCCTGGAAGGGCTGTACGCTCTGTTGGGCAGGGTTTCCCCTGCTCTTCACCTCTGTATCTGTGAGATCTGTCTCTGGCATTTGTCAGTGTCTGCACTGTCAGGATCTTCAGTAGCACGCCTGCTCCCCACAGTTCCTATTGAGTGCGCCTATCTGACTGGAGGGGAGGTTTTTAACAGGTTCTGGTAAGGCCTTCATTGGCCCCAGGTGTCCTAATTAACCTGGAGTAACCCCTGTTCAATTACCAGGGGAAAAGGGATCTGCTTATCCTGGGGCTAATACACCTGCCACCAGGGTTCTCTGCTCGGTGTCCCCTTTAGGTTCTCTCTTTTTTGACCCTTTGACTTTCACACCTGCCCTTGTTTTTCTTTTTTGTTTTCCCCCATAATCAGTTGGGTTCCCGAGCTCAATGGATCCTCCCCAAAGGCTGGGGGAGGGTCATTTAGCTGGGGGAGCCCACCCACTTCCCGTGGAATTTTCAATAGGACCACTCTTCCACTGCTCCCTGGCGCTGCTGTATCACACTATATAGCCTCTTTTTGAAAACCTCCAATGAAGGAGATTCCATGACTTCCCTAAGCAGTTTGTTCCATTGTCCTACTTTTCTTACAGTTAAGACATTTTTGCTGAGATTCAATCTAATCTGTATTTTTAACCCATTGCCTCTTGTCCCGTCCAATTTGGCAAAAGAGAACCATTTTCTCCATTTTTTTTTTTTTTTATGGCAGCCTTTCAAGTATTTGAAGACTGCTGTCATGTCCTCTCCTTAATCTGCTCTTGTCCAAACAAAACATCACTCTATAGCCATCTGGCCTGACCCTGTCACATTATATATACATATATAAACTTATTCATAACAAATTTTATTTTAAACTGTCACTTTGGGGCCAAAGCCATCCAATGTTTCTTGTACAATCAATCAATATAGGGAAAACTTCGGAATTCCAACTTAGATTCCCTTCTGGCATCCAAAACCTCATATAGCTCTGTGACTGACTAAAAGTGGATAGTGCTACTTCCCAAGCATTTGGTCATGCCCTGAAAATGTTGGATTTGACCCTCTTTGGTTTGTGTGTCTTGGTGAACCATTTTTGGTATTGTTAGTGTAATCCATACAAGAAAGACTGTTATAGGCAGGCAATAAAGACAGCAGCCTAACATTTATTCCAGTACCACATTCTAAGCTCACAGGAGACATAAGGGGCCTGATTCTTCACTATGTCACTCTAGCTTTACACAGGTGTAACTCTAATTGGGTCAGTGTGGCTGCACTGGCATAAAACTGGAATGACGTAGGGATGAATCAGGCCCAAGGACTTCAGAGAATTTTGTCAGGAAAGTATCTTAAGCATTATAAAATACTTGCAGGTCGTCTTAGTCATTTACATCCTACATGGTTTTCCCCAGAGAGACACTTTTTTGCTTCGACTGAGTACTGTCTTAGTATTTGAAGAGCTATTAGCTCAGTGGTGATTTGTTTAGCATGTTGCTAATTCAGCTTGTAGTTAAGGGTGTAGTTGAAATCCCTGCTACTCACATGTTACTCTTCAGAACAGATTCCTGCTTAGTGACCAACAAACCGTAGTACATCAAGGAAAAGTCCAGACAGGCTGACATCTATAATGCACTGCTGCAACCCCACATTGAGGGACTGGAGCATCTCTGAATTCACAAGTGTGCTGTGTGGTGACACTCAAGTGGCTCTAAATCACCCTAAACCAAAGCCTACTGAAATCCAGTGGAAAGGCTCCCTTTCTTTTCACTAGGCTTGATGTTTCTGCAATGGACTGAGTGCATATGTACAGGCACTCCAGTCATCACTGGAGATAAAGTCAGTGACACTTAACACACCAATACCCCAACTCTACCACACCTCCCAAAAGATAATTCTGTTAGTAAGTAGTAGACTATTATAGAATCATAGAATATCAGGGTTGGAAGGGACCTCAGGAGGTCATCTAGTCCAACCCCCTGCTCAAAGCAGGACCAATCCCCAATTTTTGCCCCAGATCCCTAAATGCCCCCCACAAGGATTGAGCTCAATCCTGGGTTTAGCAGGCCAATGCTCAAACCACTGAGCTATCCCTCTCTACCCCAGATACCACAGCCAACCACAGGGTTGATATGATGAAAATTATTACGCCAGTGTATATTCTTCTAGGGAGTGTGCAGACCAAGTCTATACTGAAGAGATTATTTCAATTTTTACTTTAAGAATCTAAACAACTGTATTCAGATATTCTGCATATACCCAGTATGTACTGTAGTAGTGGCTTTTCAGAAGTGCCTCAGCCTCTGTTTTTCAGCCTGCGTTTTTGCACTTGCAGATATTTGTAGGGGCTATTTTGAAGGTGCAAATTAATTGCAGGTGTATTTTTTAATGTTACAACACATTGCAAAGCACAATCAGATACTTAAATGCAGGTGCATCTTGCAGAACTGAGACATCTATCTGTTGCGTGTGCACACAAAGCAACTGAAAGTTTTTGGATGTTGATAAATGTGTGTAAAATCTGAAGCCAGTTCTGAAAATCAACCCCCAGATAATCTGTATCCGTAGATATCCATGCTCTTTCCTTCTCCTTCTCCCTCTCTCTTATATAGGATCTACATATAGGAATAAATAAGCACCTCTGAGGCTTGTTTGGGAACACCATAGCCAAACACAGTTTTCAGAAGGAGAATGCAAAGAGAACATTATTTATTCTTCTTCTCTGCCTCTTGCGTACATTAATAGTTAATCGTTAGATGTCTTCCTTTCAGTTAGATGTTGCCTTTTAAATTGTCATTCCGCGAGGGAAGGGGATGGCTGGGGGATGTTTGTGGAGAGCTGTGAGTAAGTCTTTGCAACAGAAGTGTAACTAAAACTTTTTGTCTATTAGCTGTTGATGGATGAAAATGATTTCTTGCAGTGAACAACTTTGCCTGAATTGCAGCCTTCTGCTGCTCCCCCACCCCCTTTTTTTTTTTTTGTCACTTCCATCCCGTAGTTTGTGTGGGAATACGTAGGACAGAGTTGAGTCATGCTCTCAATGGCCACCATGGCTATCCACGGGTCTGGTAGGGTAACATACATATATTGTGTGTTACAGTTACTGGGTTTTTAATAACAATACTTAGCTCTTTATATAGTGCTTTATATTTTCAAAGCACTGTGCAACAGTAGCTGATTGGTCCTCAGAATGTTCTTCCATGTAGGCAAGTAGTATCCTCACTTTACAAATGGGGAAACTGGCGCAGAAGGTGTTCCAGGGACAGGCTGTGAATCCTATACTTTGTGATAGCTCCTCACAGGACTAGTCAGTCGGGTATTCGTGTGAGTAGCAGCTCATCGGCAGGAGTCCGGCCTTCAAGTTCTGATCCAAACTGATTTGCCAAAGACCCCATATTGATTCAGAGCCAGGAGTAGAACTCAGGAATTGCTTCCTCTGCTCAATGCATTGAACTGTATTGGTACCTCGTTTGGATCTGTTTTTTCTTTTCGGTCTTTACACGTCTAGTATACACTGGCTGCACTCTTTGGTTTGTACGGTTAATAGCATACAGATTTTTGTAACTTGGATGATAACTGGCCTGACCATAGCTGTTGCTTATGAAGATATTCCTAAGCTGCTGACAGTTTAATCTTCTGTAATATGATCTTCACTGCTTTAACCAATGTTACCCGGCAAAGAGCAAGGCTGAAGAAACTTGTGTTTGTCTTGAGGTGTGAAGCTGCGCTTTTATCATTCTTGTGTTCAGTGAATTTCGGGCGAGTGAAAGGTGACAGGCAGAGAGCCCTTAAGACAGAGCCCTTTGTTTACCCACAGGATGAGATGGCAGTATACAGCTTCATCGGGCTGCACTGCTAACAGGCCACAGCTCTGACCTGGAGGGACCACTGCTAAGTGTGAGGGAGGACTTCACTCTCCATTGCCCCTTCAATCCTTGGTCTCCTGGTTTAGACCAGTCAACAAGATTGTGTGTTTGTTTGGAATTTCTGGTCCTCCAAGAACTAGGCTGAAACCACTAGCTCCCTTCCTGTAGAGATGCAGATCTGGTTCGTTGTTAAGCCTTCATATTTTAACCAAGGCCACCTTTTTCTGATAACTAGTGACGGATACCATATGTGTATGACCATATGGTCCACACAAATGGGATGCAGCTGTTCAAGGAAGTTTCAGGCTTGTTTTCCTCTTAATTTAGTTTGGTTTTTAATTTGGCCTGAAATCTTCTTTACAGAGGCTTGACTTTGACACCCTGAATCCAGAGTACACAGTTAGCTAACATAAGTGACTCCTTGTGATGGGGACAGGACTCCTCAGCTACAGGCATCTTAGTTGTCTTATTCCACTCAGCATATTGGCTTAGACTCCAGGCCTTTTGTTGCAACGAGAGACCCATACGAATGTTCAGACTGTTATCCTGCCCATCAGAAACATTTGAACTTTTATGTGCTAGCATAGTAGGGATACAGAAGGATTCCACTTTCCTCCATAGAACAATCCCACTAGTGGTGTTGGAGTTAAAACAGTGGCTAGGAACAAGGCATCTGTGGGACTAAGTCATCACATGTAATTTTTCTGTGTGCTTGGTTTCCATTCCGGTCCTTAGCCATTTGTCTTCTGTTAACTATATGTGCTATGCCATAGTGTATTGTTCTGGGCCACTGAAATTGGGGATGTTGGGCGTAAGCTTCATTTAAGATGGATATAAGAAGCCACTAAACTCCCTTATGAAACCAGGTAGCTGAAACAGTCGGGGGCCTCCAATCAAATCATAGGCACGTGTCACCGTTCAAAACAAAGGCACATGTGAAGCCACTCAGAAACTTGAGCTACATGAGTGGAGGGACTTCTGTGAGTAGTATATGAGTGTGGGGAGAGGGGGAATGAGAGTGAGAAGGAGAAGAAAAGACCAGCACACAAGGCAGAAGGAAGCATGAGAGACAGTCCGAACAAGTACTGGGAATGTGGCCCTGAGGAAAGTTGAGAGCTTTCAGGGTAGTGCTGATGGAAAAGGTGCTTGGCAAGGGCAGCAGGTATAATAGGCCAGGGGAGGCTAAGCCTCCCCTGGTGCAGCTGCTGTTGACCTGCCGCCAGACGCCTGGGCCATGGTGTCCCCGCCTGTGATCCGCCTCTTCCCCGAGGCACCCACTGCTGTCTGGTGAGTTCCTCCTCCCCTCCTCCACCCCATTCTCCAGAGGTCCTTGCCACCTGCCGCATCCCTCCTCTCCTCCACCTCCTCCCCCACAAGGGCCCCATTGCCTGCCGCATCCCTCTTCCCTCCACACCCTCCCCCATAAGGCCGCCCGCTGCGTCCCTCCTCACCCCCTTCTACCTGGAAGCCAGGGGTGGGCTCAGCTCCGGCCGGCAGCCCAGGGCAGGGCTTGGGCCAGCCAGTGGCTCGGGGCTTGGGCTGGCAAGGGGGGTAGAAGAAGTGGGATAGGGGCAGGACCTTGGGCATTAAGGCTGGGGGACTAGCCTCCCGAAGCGGGGGTTTCACCCCCCGCCTGTGGCTCTTGGAACTGAGAACATAGATGCTCTCTTGGTTGATTTTCCTGTGTTCAAGAAAATAGGACATTGTTACAACCCGATTTAGTTACAAAGAAACACTTGACTCCATCACCAGTTTCTCCTCCTAACAGAAACAACCTTCAACACCCTGAATTTGGCTGAGCACTCCTATCAGAAGCGGTAACAGTATTACTGTGTCATCTCGGTTTGCACTGGCATGCTCATATGGTAGCTTGTCATACATGAAGGTGATATTAGTTATGCTGTAGGGACAAGTATAAAAAGTAAGAATCCCACTAGACTTTGAATGTGCTACCTTATGGGCAGTGTTGGTTTCACTGTGAATTTATCAAGGGAGAATCGCGAATTTCTGTTTTTTCCTGAGTCACGAATAAAATTCAATGTTTCAATGCAGTCTCTCATGGAAAAAACACATTCTCCACCATGGGTATTCTCAGAGCAATATATTCCCTACCGACATGCCCATGCCCTCTCTGCTCCCCACTGGTGTAGATGTATATTTCCAGAATGCTAGTTTTCAAGGTAGGGCTGTGAGTCTTTCTTTATACCCAGCTATCATTAAAACTTCTTGACGGTGGTGATAAGCACCTCTGCGGAGTGCTGTGCTCCTTTAGCCCAGAGAGGCAGCCAGCTGCTATTTCATCCCGGTTTAGAACCATATGTGTACATCTCTCTTCTCCCATCACTGCGTGGTCCGGATGGCTAGTTCTATTTATGGCTCAAGTTAAGAGCTGATAAAGAAGTGGAGAGCTAGAAATGGTGTCGTTTATCCCCAAGGAGGTGAGCTCTGCCTGCATGATGATATGCACGGAATCTTAGTCACTCAGCAGCTGACTCAAACCCAGAGTTAAGATGAGAATGACGGACAGACATATTGAGAGGGACGAAAGGTCTTTAGCAGCACCACTCCAATATTGCTATTTTAAAGCAGCATTCTTTGACTTGCATAATAAAAAGCCATTAGCCCTGCTAGGGAATAACATAGCTCTGTGTTCCAGATGCAGAGTTAATTAAATACTGTTTTGTCTGAATATTCATCCCACACCCGAACCCCTCATTTCCAGCCCCACCCTGCAACCCTCTGCCCTAGCTCTGAGCCCCTCCCACACCCCAAACCCCTCATCCCCAGCTCCGTTGGATTGTGGGCATCAACAATTTTCTTCAACTGGGTCGCCAGAAAAAAAGTTTGAAGACCACTGCCCTAGAGCTTCCCAGTGTCAAGCACATTGATGTAGGTGCACGTCATTATGTTTGTCGCTTTGTAATTAGTAGCATAATAATGTATAAAGAGGTGCCTTCACTTCCACCCAAGTGCTTCAGTCTGAATGCAGCAATGAAATTTGTCACAGATGTGCTAAAAACGTCAGATGTTGCTCAATGGGAATTTCTGACTAATGCCCATTGTGAATTACAAGACCAAGCTGCGGTTTGGCATACTGGAAGGATTCCCCAAACATCTTGTGAGGGAAGAATAATTATTAGCTTTCATTTGTAAGGGGAAAAAATTATAAATAAGCATGAAGTAGTATTCATAATTATGAATATTAACATGCTAACTACCCTTCATGGATTAGATGTTTTTTGTGAGTAGTCAAAAGGAGCTATAACAATATTGTACTTACAGACCCCTTCATGGGATGTTTAGATCACAAGCAGATACTTCATTTCAATTATGTGATCGTTTTTGGAAACCTACATCATCTGCGATCCAAAGAGCTTGTTGTGGTTTTTTTTTTTTTTTAAATCTATGTTTAGATCTTGGGCTGCTCTGTAATCTGTTGATTTTGAACTGGATCTTTCACCCTTAAAGGGGTGGGAAGAAACTAAGGTCATGTAAGTGGACACTGTAGCAACCGCATGGAATGTGTCTTAAACTGTTAGTTCTTTGATCTGTTACCAGATGATTCAAGTGGGAGAAGATAATACTGCAAACTGAGTTCTGGAGAGGTTGTGCTATTTATAGTTCAATGGTGTCAGAGGAGAGATTTGGAATATTGTGGAATTTCATGGATTAGGCTCCACAATGCATCTGTTTAGCAACCTTCCATAATTCTACAAATAATTCTGAACCCCCTTCAAAGATCCCATGAAGTCTTACAAACTGTTTTGTGGGGGAAATAACATGACTTAGCTAATAGCATTGTAATGTAATGAACAAAATTTGCCTGTCTTAGGCCTGGTCTACGCTACACAGTTAGGTCAACATAAACTGCCTTGCATTGACCTAACTGTGGAAGTGTCTTCACTTAAATTTGGCTCCTGCTGATGCAAGTGCCTATCTATGCCCATTTAGTAACACCACCTCCCTAAGCAGCATAGAGTCACAGTTGATGCAGTAGACACTGCAGTAGACACTGCGTTGCTAACATTGACTGTTACTGGCTGGAGGAGCCATCGCACGATGCCCCACACTGACAATATAAGTGCTCCTGGTGAGGATATGCCCCGCCATTACAAGGAGCCAAGCGTGTGCACACACAAGCGATTTAATAACCGTGTTGGCTGTATGCTGGCGTAAGTTAGGTCAACGTAATTTTGTAGTGTAGACATGGTCTCAGAGGGTGTCAGTAACTCACATGGTATCCTCATGCTCTGGAAGGCTGATAAGAATCTTCCTCATGAAATCCTTCAGTTTGGTCATTCATCTTCTATTTAAGATGTTCATCTGCAGCAACATTATTGTCCATTTTATCCTTATATAAACATCATTCACTGTTGCCAACTCTCGTGATTTTAGTCAAGAGTTTCTTGATATTTGGTGTTTTTCTTAGAACCTCAGCTCCTGGAGTCAGGTTATTACCTGAGAATCTCATCATTCTTTTAAAAAATACTTTTCTGTCCCTAGTGCCTTTAAAAAAAAAATTGAAAACATGAATCCTAGATGTTTCAGCACTAGAAGGCATATAAAAAGCATCCCAAATTCATTGTTTTGTTTTTAAAAATCTCCTTGATTTAAAATTAATCTCCTAGTTTTTGGGACTTGACTCATGATTTTTGAATGCTTTGGTTGGCACTTCTGCATCCTTCATACATAGTATCTAGTGCCCAGAAATAAGTGGAGGGGGGGAGAGTTAAGATTTTAGTGTGAGGTTTAAAGTGAAGAAGTGGGAGAGTGGATGGATGGATGGATGGATGGATGCTAGGTGGGGGAGATCAATGCAAGTGAAAGAGCGATACTCCCTCTCCCACCTATCCCTGGAGAGTTCTGAGGGGAAAGAGAGTCAGTATGAAGTCAGACAGATTACATTTGTGCAGAGTTCAGAAAACCCAGGAGAGGAATTGAATCCTGAGATTGGTTGGAATCTTAGGGCAAAAAGCCCTTTTTGTGATGGGAAACAGATCTCTAATGCGTATTTTAGTGTGACTGCACTGTTGACAAATTGCCTGTGTCCTTGTCCATGTAGTAGTAAGTTGATGATGATTTTTTATCTCATCAGCCATGTTTGTGTTTTTCTTCTTACTCTCGCTTTTAGATTTGTGCCTCAGGTGACGGGTCCCTGCTAGAAAATCTCCATGGGGAGGCTGGGTTGATGCAAAGTGATCACACCCCCAGCCCCCCCCCCACAACTTTGTGCGGTGTTGGAGTGGGGAGGGGAGTGCTGGTTGGGAGTGTCAGCACCTTTCTGACTGGAAGGGGGTTAGACCCAGGAGATGCAAATCTGATTTAGCAAATCTAAGTAGCATCCAGTGGTTGGGCTCGCCTGGAGCTGCCAGTGGAAATGAAAGCCATCATCTTTCATTGGAGTATAACATTAGAAATGCCACCTGCTCTCTCCAGCGGCACTCCCTCCCTACCTAGTCGGCTCAGCAGGTCAGGGAGTGTAGTGTGTGTCAGCAAGTGTGAATCTGGCCTCATTTCTTCAAACGCATGCTCATTTAAGATCCGGAGCTGACATTAAATATTACCATGAGACGTTCGATCTGCTGTAACAAGCAGAAATGTGTTTGTCTTCTGTGACAGGTTTCTCTTTCACTGCTTTTTTTAAACAGTTGTTTCCTATTTTACTTATTTTTTGCAGGTGATTGCCTCAATTGGATATTGAAGAAAACACCTAATTGTTAATTTAATCCTCCCATTCGATGCTGATGGGAACAAAACGATGGGTTTCATCATCCCACTAACAAGGGGATTCTTGTATTGCCTTAAATCCCCATCTGTTGACACTGAGCTTAGTTTCGGTAGGCCTAGGGTTTCTATTGTCAACTGAACTTCTGACAGGAACTGGAATTAATTGCACTAGTTGGATGATGATAAATGTTGACAGATGCCATGTTAGATTTTAATAAGTTACTGGATCCCTTTAAAAACTGAAGGCCAGGAGGATGCTTTACAGGTGCTTGGGTGCATCATTTTGGGGATGTGGACAGCCCTAGGGACTGGTGTCTTGCTCAATCAAATTTGTGGAGCTCCTGACTAAAAATATCTACAAAGGTAGTCACGTGGTATCCCATTTGGATGGAATTCTTTGAGCAGACTGAATTCTGTATCCAGGTATGTCTGAAATCCTGGCTGTCGGAGAACTCTTCTCAGGTTGTGATTTATGATGCATAGGCTGGAACTCGCTTGTGGCACATGGTAAAAGACTGAAAGAATTGTCCTCAGACAATTGTACTAGTTTTTGTACTTTTGTAAGAGATTTTTTTGGGGCCCATTTTTTTAAAGGAAATTCCAAGATAATTGAGCTTAGAAAGAAATAACAGTAAGAAAGGGTGTACTTTGTGACTCAGTTAAAGAACATGTTGCATGCATGTTAACATTCTGACGAATGACAATAGTCCCGAGAAAGAGAGAGTTTGCGTTTGAGTTGACTTGTAGATGGTAAGATGTTGATTTACAGACCTTTCCACAGACCAGGCAAAGAACTGTAGTCTTGTTTTTGGGTCTTGGTACCTGTATCTTGCCTTAGCTTGCAAAATGCTCCTCTCTTCTTGCTGAGCAGTTCATCTTGTTTCACAGCAGCCTGACCCCTGGTGTTCCTTTGACTGGCTAAGCTGATTTTTTTGGCCCTCTAAACTGACTTGTTTGATGCTACTGCTTTTCACATATTGGTATCAATGTCACAATGGGCAAGGTCATTTTTGAGGAGAGAGTTGATCTCTGAGCTTACATAGGAACCAAACTGTGTAAATCAAGACCTTGAATTACACCAGAAAATGATTTGGAAGCCAGTGCAGTCCCTGGAACATAGGCATAAGAAGTGTATAAGTCCTAAGTAAGTGGACTGTTAAACGTCTAGCAGTGCAGAATGTTCTTGTGGTCTTCAGGTGTAGATACAAATAGAGTGCATGCAGAAATCCAGTGTGGAGATGACAAAAGCCTGGAGAACTTCAGTGATTTCTTTCCAGTGGAGACAACATGTAATACTCACTGTCTCTTCCGTCTCTAAATTCCATGGCCCAAATTTAACTTAGTAGTAAAATCCTGTATCTATTCATAGGCTGAGAGTCTCCCATTATGAGTTTTCTATATCTGGATTTGTTGTAGGTTTAATGATCATTTCCAAAAATAACTGCAGATGTACACACGGGAACACATTGTATCAGTAGGATGTTTATAAGCCAACATACAGCATGATGAGAGGCTCAAAAGGGAGCTCATGTAACTTTCCTCATTTGAGTATGTGCACAAGTCCAGAGAGTTGAATTTATATATTGGCTTATTTAAGAACATGGCCCAGTGTGTGGATGACCAGGAATCCATCTTAGTACTTTTCATTTTGATTCCTTAGCATCTCATTAACTTCTTCCAGTGTTAGGTTCTCGTCCGAATTTACATTACCAGTTGTTATTGTGCAGTATTCCTGATCTCTGCTGGTTTTGCACTCAGTTCTACATTTACGCCATAGTGACTGTGCTAACAGAAATACTTGGAACACATGCTACAAGTCAAATAGTTGAGGATCTCTACCCAACAGATGAAATTCTCTCTTGGGGGAAAATAATAACAGTGTATGTACAAAACTAGTAGTGAATGGTTTGGGTTTACATTAAAATCTGATTTAAGTAAACCCTCATGGAAAAGTAGTAGCAAATATAATTTGCTATTATGGTCTATATTTTCTGTAGGATGGTACCAAAAAATCTGTAGCAAGGATTTCATTCTTTAATAAATTCTGTAGTAAAGCTGATAGAAAAATGGGGAAAATTTTCCTCAAGAAAAGTGTCTGGTTTTTTTTATTTTTATGTTGAAACTTGAAAGGTTTCATCCAGTTCTATTCTATGGATTTCTAGAAACTTAATTTTATGGAACTGTGATGCTTTCATGCCTATTAAATCCATTAGGACTATTTATTTATTTATTTATTTATGTATGTATGTATGTGTATTGCACTAGCGCCTCAGAGTCCTAATCTTGGATAAGGACCTCCTTGTGCTAGGTGTTGTACAAACACAGAATGAAAAGACAGTCCCTGCTCCAGGGAGCTTTCAGTCTAAGGCTGTGTCTGCCTCTGAACGACAAAATTTTGTCTTTCACTTGCCAGTGTAGAGAAAACCTAAGCACAAGACAAGAAACAACAGATGGATACAGACAGATCAATGGGGGAGTACAAAGAAACCATGAGACACTATTGGTCAGTGGTCTTGGTACACCTCAGCCTAACCACTGCAAATTTTTCGTAGGTATCACAGCAAAGGAGATTTTTAAGGCGGGATTTGAAGGAAGATAACGAGGTAGCTTGTGGATGTTTATGGGGAGCTTCTCCCAAGCATGAGGGGCAGCAAGGTAGCTAAAGGCTGAACAAAAGTGTATTGGAAACATTAGTTTTAGGTCCAAAAATTGACCACACTGAAAGCAGTGAAAAAACATCTATTGGTGTCTGTGTGTCTAGTATTTAGCCTCTCTAAAGCAGTTGCTTAAAATAGGACGTTGGCTTCTGGAAGTGATTCTTAGTGCAGGATTTACTAGATGAAATTCTGTGCTCACCCTTACGCAGTGGGGTTGGAGGTATATTATTGAAACTGAATTAGACCCACTGCATCTGTACACGTAAAGTGTTAGGTTTCAGAATTTTTCATTAGTACATAATGAAATGTGGAGCCTCTTGAATAAATATGGTGGTTCTTAATATAGTGCCATTCGGGGTGTATGAATGGAAACACTGCTGCTGTAGTGTTTTGGGGAGCTGTTACTTTTTAAAGGATGATGAAAGATGCAATATATTCCCGTGAACAGGGCAATAGACTGGGAGTCCAGACACTGGGTTCTGTTTCTGGCTGTTGTTGAATCTTAGGCAAATCTCTTCACCTCTCTGATTCCTCTTTCACTTTTTTTCTTGTGTAATTAGGAGGTGTCTTCACTCCAGAGTTAGTCTGAGTTCTTACTCAGGTGTTGCCTCTTACCCTCTTCGTCTCCACACACACACAAACCTCATATCCAAGTTAAGTGGTCCTTTCAACTTAGGCTAGCTGGCCTGATTGGAGATGTGGATTAGCTCAAATTCTGCTTTCACTAGGGTGGCCACTCCTGTGTTTATAGAATACTGGACATTCCAGTACTCCTGGGAATGGCATAGGCCTGCTCCTGCCGATGTGACCCTGCAGGGAGTGTGTGTGAGGTTATGCCACATGGGGAACCATTTTAAGAGCATGCTTCCCTGGGGGCGCTATTTTTAAGAGCGTGCGGCTATGAGAGCGTGACTTGAGATGTATGGTGCGTGCAAGGCCATACTACATGGGGGTAGAGTGGCACACACTTCAAAATGGCATTCCCTACCTGATACTAAAAAAAGCCACCTCTGGTTTTGTCTGAGTACCGGACGGGGGACAAATCCTTGAAAAGCAGGACTGTCTGGTTTAATACTGGGTGAGTCACCTGCCTAGCTTTCGCTCAAGCGAGTAGCCCACCCATTTTGCTGGGAGGACATAGGCTAAATTGCTTCCGTGCTGATAGTTCTCCAGTGCCTTCCCCCAGTACCCACTGTATGCCTAGAAGGACAGACAAGTTCTCCCACAATTCACTGGGGAAGGATTGTAGAGCACCTCATCTTACTGCAGCACAAAGAACTATGGGCTATGACCCTAGAAGTTCTAGCCACACACATGAGGGGAGTACAGCACCAGCAAGGACACAATATCTCAGGTATGGCTTTGCAGTGTGACTGCTCACATCCAGGCTAAGCTAAGCCAGGTGCTTAGCCGGGGTGATCAGCATCTGGGTCCAACACTGAAGTGAAAACATACCCTTGGATGGTAGACTCTCTGGGGCAGGGACTGTCTGTTACTATGTATATGTACAGTGCCTAGCACAACGAGGCCCTGGTCTTGGCTGTGGCCTCTAGGTGCTGCTGTACTACAAACAATAAATAAAAATGTTCAAGAGGCATACATTTTAGTGAACTAACTTTAGATGTAGTTGTGAAGCAATATAATACTGACGGTCTGATACTAAGAGTGAGCACTGTCTTTAATTAAATAAAAAACAAATAATTCCTCACATTTGGAATGATTCAAATTTGACTGCTCACTGACTTTGAAAATCATAGTGGATGATGAAGTTTCTGGGGGCCCAGTGCGGGGGGGGGTTTGGGGCTAGGACCTGAGCATACTCAGATGCCAATTATGAGTAATGTCAGGATTACAAATCAAAATTTACAATCCAGCAGAGATTGGAGATGGCTCCACCAAAGAGGCAAGCTGTATATCCTTCTTCTTCCATTGCTGAGCCTAATGCCACCTCTTTCCAAGAGGTACACAGAGAAATGAGCTAGCAAGTGGGACTGACCATGGAAGCACTGCTGAGGTTCCATCCTGTGCAGAATGCAGCCACCTTCCTCTTCAGCCGTATAGGGCATTGCAAGCCTATTCCTCACTGACTTCCAAACTGTTTCTGTATCCAGGTCGAGGCATTGATCTTGATCTCCAAGTCTTTCATAAATAGGTCACAACCTAGCTATATCTGTGACCTTCCAGGTCACCGGAACATGTAGGAGAGATTAAACTAATCGGGCTATCTTTAGGGCATGCTACAAGTCCCTCCTTTCTGAGAAAGCTTTCCCACAATAACTACCAGAATGAAGAGAATCGCTCTGTTCTAGGAAGCAGGAAGAAAATAAGAGACGGTCTCTTAAAAAACAAACTTATAGCTGTATTTCCCCAGGACAGCCATGTGTGGCAAGGAAAGGAGAAGAGTGGGAAAATCCCTGAAGTCCACTTGCAGCATAGTGATGTAACTCTAGGTACTGAACTCCCGTTGATTTCCTACCTTTAAACATCTGGCTCTTAGATACTAAACTGATGGGTGCTATAGAAAATCCTATCATAATCACCATGATGGCAAAATTAGACATTTAAGAGAACAATTCTTTGAGATCAGAGGAGCTGCTCATTTTCTGCAAGCCACTGGTATGTTTGCTTTAAATGTCATTAACTACAATGCTCTCATTTCTTGTGTTTGTGCTTTACGTGCCAGTTCACTGCTAACAACGTTGACTGAATGAGACAGTACTGATCCTTTATATGCTTGAAGGAGCTCTGTGAATAGATCTGTCCTTTGGCTGTTTCTCTCCCCCCCCCCCCCCGAAGTTTAGGAATGAGGTAGAGTGAAATGAAATTTATCGCCAGCATCCTTGGTTTTCTTATTTATAATCTTTCTCGGAAGACTTCTCATCTGGATAATTACAGCCAAGTTCTCCAAGGCCAACCTTTGACATTTTTCCACTGATTGCATTTTGTGCAAGGTTCATTTCCCCCAGACCCATAAGTGACTTTGATCTCCAGCTAGTGCTTAGCTTAATGTGAAAGGTGTTTTAAGTGGTTCAGTGATTCTTACCACTGTTTCCGGCATGGTGCACACAACCCTGATGTTTCTTATGGGAAGCTGTCACATTGCTACTTTATGTATGACTATTGTTCTCCTACCATTGTGCTTCAGATGCAGCTATCGGTTGTTATAATGCCAAAAAGAAAGTGAAATGTACGCACATCAGACACAGGCAGAAAAGTTTCTTCTGTGGAACGTGATGTGATTTGAAAAGATTACTCCTGTTCATCAGTATTCTGGAGAAAATATAATAAAGCTGATTGAACAGAACTAAAACCAGCCTTTTGGCTATGGACAGGCAAACCGGTTAAATTAAAAATCTAATGTGACCTGTCACTCAGCCATCATGCGTGGTATCCGTTTAGTGGATATTTGCATTATATGGTTGGAGGTCTCACTCTCGTTCCTAGTGGAAAGGTACCCACATCCTAAAGATCACCTTTACAACTGGCAGTAATGAGGGCCATGCCAGGCAATCTCTGCAGAGAGACAGAGGACTGCATGGGCTATGGAGATTAGGATGACCAGATAGCAAGTGTGAAAAATCAGGACTGGGGTGGAGGGTAATACGTCCCTATATAAGGAAAAGCATTGAATATTGGGACTGTCCCTATAAAATCTGGACATCTGGTCACCCTAATGGAGATGGAACTTTCCCCTTATCCCTAGGGATAATTCAGCAGCACAGTGTTGAACCACATGGATGAGCAGTGTAGGAATCTTACTTTGTGGCTATCTATGCTATACCTGTCTGTGGGTAAAGAGAGACTGTCCACAGAAATCTTATCAGTCTGACATCTTGGTGAGCATTTGAAAAACAGCAAACCTAGTTGCACAATTCTATCAGCAGAGACTCGCGTAACTGCCAGTATGGGAGCTGCATAGATGCATTGGAGGGCAGAATTAGACCTTTAGGGGCAGGTCTGGTCCCCAGCACCCAACCTGAGTATTTTGTCAGGGCTCTGAGTTGATCTGTTTGGAGCAGGAAGAGGGATGGAGGGACCTTCACCACCAAGAGTGCCATCAGAACCACTCTGAAAAGGCTACACCAGCCTAATAGCTGACAATTCTCTGTGGCCTGAATGTTGCCGTTCTTGGAGAGAAGGACTAGAGGAACCATGTGGGGCTGGATGGCAAGAAAAACTTAAAGCACCAGGGTGTGGTAGTATGAAATGAACATAGATAATAACCTCAGTGCTGACAAGTCATTAAAAACTTTCACTGTCAGACCCACTAAAAAGAACAAATGACTTGATATAGTTGGTACACAGAAGACTGGATAAGAATGAACTGTGGCATGAAATAAGAGATTGTCAGGAGGATCTAAGCTGGCTGGGTGACACTGGAGAGTAAATACCTTTTGGACTTGACTAAATTTTGTATTGATTATTGCGTTATTCATATTATAAATTGAATTACATAATAACTCAGACAGCAGGTACAAAACGTGAAGGGGGAAAAAAGACACAGTGCAGCTGAACAGAGGGTAAATTTATGTAGAGAACGATGCAAGAAGTGACTGGTATTAAGAACCAGGAAGGAAATAGCATAAAATAAACAGCTGTCTGGGAGGCAAACGAGAGTCCGAGGGATTATACGCAGCATCCGAGTACACAGGGGGAGTAAATGGGACATCCCACTCACAAATAGGATGACAGAAGAGCCAGACTGGTGACCTAATGGGACCAGATTAATGACCAGATAAGGGCCAGACTCTAACCTCGCCTACAGTTGTTTCTCACGGGCATAACTAATGGAGTCGCTTGTGATTTACACCAAAGTGAGTGAGAGGAGAATCCAGACCTACAAGGAATGTCAAAAGAAGCACCAAATAGCTGGGATCAAAACTTGTGTACCACATGTGTAGGATGGAAGAGAATCTGCAGTGACAGCCAAGTATGAGATGAGGTTCTCCAGGTCTTTGTCACAGTCTTTGCAGTAGGCTGAATATGGCTCATAATACTGAGTAATAATGCTTCTATAATTCTAATACTAGACTTCTGCAGTGTGGCTTCTGATACCGATCCTATTCATCTGCTCTCCAGTTGCTTCTTATTTTGCCGTAGACTCACTCATTAAGTAACTCCAAAGCACAGGAGAAAAGTGCTGATAAGAGGAACTTGAAGTGAAGAGAGGAACAATCATCAGTTCATTTGAAATGTAGAAACTTTAGACCTTAATAAGAATATTAACCTTGTTTCCATAAATACAGAATCTGTTAAGCTCCTTGTTAGGCAAAAAAGAAATAGATTTTTGTGTGTGGTTGTTTAGATGTAAACTGATACATTGCCAAATTCCTTCTTACCTTCAAACAAGGAAATCGTTGTGGTTAAGAAATACAGCCTGTATCCATATTGTTTTGCTTGAGAACAGCAAGAGATGATCAGTGACACAATCATTTCCTGAAGCTTAGAAACATAAGAATGAAATAAAATATCAGCCTTAAACTGAATTTGCACCTTCGCCTGTGTTGGTGCTTAGAGCACCACCATAAATGATTAGTCTTCTTGTTAAAGAAGATCATTCAACTCTATTAGTTGCCATATGGAACCCACTCTTACCAGTGTACTCGCCTGCCTTCATTGCTTCTGTCTTTTAGCTATCTTCATTTATCTTTGATTAATAGAACATGTCGTTATTTTGACCCACTTCCACCCTATCGGGGCCCAGTCCTGCTGCCCTTACTGGTTAGTATTTCCATGACAGTTGGTGGGAATTCTCATGTAAGAACAGCAGAATTGGGCACTAAATTCATGTTCATTTTACTTCTGAAAAAGTCTGACCCCTTTTTACATGCATCAGCTCCATCAAAGCTTGGAAGTGACGGTTAACCAATGAACTGCTTAAAAATTATCCTGCCCCCCGGGAAACCTCAATGACTGATGTTAAGCTCCTAAGCAGCTACCTTTGACAGGAATAGTTAGACTTACACACCATCGATCCTGTAGCTTTGAGAGCCAGTAGCACTTGGCTAATAATATCTCAGGTCCAGCTGGGTGTCTTGTGTTCGGAGGATAAGTTACAATAGCTCCATGTAGTTCAACAGAGAGAGACTTGTGTTCCTATGTTCTCCACATACACTGTGGTGTATGCCTTTGTTCCAGGACACTCTTCATAGGGGGAGAAGGATCACATGCTTGGAATGTAGAATCCTTTGAGATACAGCCTCAGTGTAACAAAGGCTGACTTTCTCCAGTCCTGGGGAAAGATCATATTAAAAAGAGCAAACTAGTGAGTTCTTGTCATTTGTGCTTCTGATTCCCCAGTGAATACAGATCTATGTGGAAATGCACCTCAGTGTCTTTTATCTTTCAGAAGAGAGGTTCTGATCATGTAAAATGGAATTTCTTCCATATTATCAGGCAGGAAAGGTCCTGGAGGAAATGTCACCTGTTCTTGTATAGAACTGCTTGGCAGGTTTAATTCTTGGTGACAGGACTATCTCCTTATGATGGATGCCTGCCTAAAGAATATCTGTTGGCTTTTGCTTTCTCAAGCATGACGTATATGTCGTTACTGTCACAGCTAATCAATTCTTTCATAGCTCTTCCAATGAGCATGGGAAGGGAGAACCAAAACTGGAGGTACCCTGGTAGCTGTCCTCCTGGCGCTCTTCATTTTTTTCCCTGGTGACGTGATATTTGTATTGCAATAACTTGACAAGAACGCCCTGTCAGTGACAGGATTCATTGTGCACAGGTACTGATCGCTGCCCATTTGTCTTGCTTAACTGCCTGGCCAGGTGCAGATGCATGGAACATGAATGGTGCTGGGCAGATGCTCTTTCCTTTTACATAAAAATGAAAACCACAAGCTCCTCCTCTCCCTCCACCCCACAGTGGTGTTCCTGTAACGGTTGTAAGGAAGTGCACTAAGAAAAATGTTAAGCTTTGGGGGAGGTTTATGGACAGAGGGATGGTTTCTGCATCGTTGCAAAAAAACAAAAAACCCCACAAAAGCTGCTCAGTCCTGACCCTGTTTGTATAGCAAATGCAGATAGTCTTTAATGCAACCTGTCCATGACTCAGTATGAAAGCAGCCTGCTGCCATGGCACTTTTCGGGCTGCTGATGTTAATGGCCTAGCTGAACCCCATTTTGTCAGTGTAGCCAAAAGCCCTGATTAGCAACTGGAGCACACATGCTAAATTGTCCGGGCATATTCCCTTTTAAAATATGGTTGCTGGGACTCATCTTCAAATCCTCGGACTAGTACATGCCCCCTGATCTTGGTATGCCAAAGAAGAGGAATCTGCTGGTGGTTCAGATTGCAGTTAGTGCTGCCTTGTGTTAGGAATGCTTGCAACTGAATGCAAGGCTTACTGGTATGAGGGGAATGACCCGGGAGTCAGTTGGCAATGGACAAAGAGCATGAATGGAGAACAGGAGACTGCGGGGAAAGGAGGCTGGATTGGGCCAGAGGATAATTTGCTGTTTAACCACAATTACCAATTTTTTAAAAATATACTCCCAAGAAGAGTTTTGATACATCCCATTGCTGCTGCCGGGAGATACCTGTATAAATCCTTGTGGTTGTGATGAGAGAATAGATGCTAATAGTTGCGTTGATACCTTTCATCCAAAGATTTCAGTATGCTTTTACAAACGAGCTAGCTGCCCAAGACCTCTGTGTGGTACATGATAGGAGGGATTTTCAGAAGTAGCTAACTGACTTAGGAGCACAAGTCCCATTGATAGATTGTATTAAGTGCTTTTGAAATTCCTGTCCTATTATTATAATTGCGTAGGTGGGTAAACTGAGCCATGATTTAAGTGATTTTTCAAAAGGTGACTCATTGACAGAGCTGGGAGTGGACCCGTTGGCAAAGTGAAACCTAGAAATATCACGTACTGTTTCTAGGTCAGATCCTGTGACATGCTGACTACTCTTAATGTCAAGCTTTTAAAAAAAACTTAAGTGTAAATGCTCATGTTTTTTAGGTGCAAGCTAACTGCAAAGTGATGGAGGTTAGGAAGAGATTTCCTCATCAGCATGTCAAGGCACAATAGGTCTATACGAGGGGTTTACCCCTTCCTTAGCGACGGGGTTTGGCCGCTGTGGAAGACATAGTAATGGACTAAATGGACCAGAATTACAGTTACCATGTTGCTGTGACTAGTAGCACCTTGCAAGAGCCATGATCCATTTAATGTGACCATAGAAGAAGAATCTGGTTTAAGTATCCATCACAGTATTTATATCCTACAAGAAGACAAGTGGTGATGCAGAGCGGGGGCCTCGTTATTTTCTAGACATCAGCTTACATAATCTTGTATTCTTCATTTGAAGAAAATGCTTGAAACAAAGAGGGGAGAAGAGGAAACAAGAGGGAGGTGTACTTGAAAATCAGCATTAGAGATTTTGCAGCATAATAAAGCCTTACCAATGTGTTTGTAATTCTCATAAGTCATTGGTAATTGACTTTTTGGCTCGATGTAGTTTGAATGCCACGGTGAAATGTAATTTATTTGCACATGAAATATTAATGCTGTGTTCTGCAGAAATGTGAAACCCAGGAAAGAATTGCCAGTACTGCACTGTTCCCTGCACTTAAATACTGCTCCATTTCTCCCGGGCATTTTGATTTAGGTTGTTGTTAATTGTTTTGTTTGGTTTTTTGTTACTACATTAGCATGTGGTGACTCTGTTGTATTAGGTATGTACAGACACAGTGAAGCAACGATTGTCTCACTAAGAGCTTGCAATCTAAATGGTCAAGACAGACACAGGATATAAAAATTTTATTAAAGCTAATGTTAAAAAAAATTATATAATACATAGGTTGAAAAAAGAGCATCTGTACATCTGGGTGTAGTGCTTAGAGTATCCACAAATACAGAGTTTGTTTTAAGTCATATGATACACAGAGTACATAATCAGCAATAACCCAAATTTAGGTGAATAGATTTAACAATACAGTTTAGATACTAGAATCCGAATACTCGGATACATCACTCAGGAAAAGTTGTACAGAGATCTGGTTGTGGAAAGCAAAATATATCAATGAGTGGAAATTGTCCCTGAGTAACTGAGAATTAGGTAGGTTGTCCATTTAGAAAATACAATCCATGAGGAAAGTGTTTCAGTTACTTTCCTGACTGCACTTCTCATCGGCATTCTAGCTCCTCCCTCCTGGTATTGCTGATGTCCGGTGATGTGTTCTATGTAGATGTCCCTCGATCACCTGATGGCATCCGACACCATGAGTTGCCGCATCAGCCGAACGTAGCGTTGATCGATTGCTCATTCTCTCAGCACTGACTCGTTACTTAGTGCAACTCCAATGTAACAAATAAAGGTCTGAGGCAGAGAGAGAGAGAGAGAGAGAGAGAGAGAGAGAGAGAGAGAGTGAGTTGCCCTAGGTCTAAAAAGGAGTTTGTAGCAAGCCAGGAACTGGACCCAGATCTCCTAAGTTCTACTCTAGTACCTTAACCACGAGGTCATCTTTTTTCTCCATTTTTTCCATGACAGGAAAGCACCTCGAAAGTGGCTCATCTAATTATCGCTTAGTAATCGTGGCTTTGGCAATTTGGTCTAAATTTATTCAGCAGTTTTGAAAAAAAAATCTGATTGGCTATCTTGAACAATAAGGCATATGGCTGTGTCCTCTTACAATGCGGAAGAGGACACAGCCAAGACACAGCCTCTTTCACTGTCTCAGTTATACAGGATGGTGCAGTAGAAGTGAGTGAAACCAAAATGGCAGATACTTTTCTTACTGTTCGGTATGAATCTTCAGATGGTTTATATTATGTCACCTTGTAAAGATGAGTAAAAATTCCTTTCAAAGCTCGGGACTATGACTTCTCTCTAAAACTAGAGGAAAAAGTAAATTTTAAAATACACAAATATTTGAGGCCCAATTCTCCCCACACACCCTGTATAGAATGTAACTCCCTTGAATCAGATCCATAGGAAATATCTATCACTGAAAAGACCAGTGCACTCAACTACTATTAATTCATTCACAAACAAACTTTCAATGGGGATTCTGCCAGAGGTGGCTGATGCTTAAGCTACCATTGGACCTTTTAGAGAGCTCTGTGCTCTCTCTGTGTGTTGCATAAATTGCCCAAGGTAATTGCTGGAGAAATTACATCCTATTACCAGTAAAATCGCTAAAATTATGTCCTTGTCAGTAAAACTCTCATAGGGAATTGCATGTTATGCAGGCATCAGTTGGTATCAAAGTGCTATTTGATCTACATGGGGGTGATGTGACACATGCACACGGATAACCAGTACAAAAAACTTCCAGGTTGCAAAATCAGCAGCTCAGCATGCTCATGATGACAACTTGTCCAGAATACACGTGTATGTCTGGACTCTTTTAACGTTTGCCTTGTTTAGTGCAAACTTTAATATTCTATTCTTTCTTCTCTTGCATCATAAACTGTATTGGAAGTACAGTATGACCGAGCTAACTGTGATGCAACCCATCCGAACTTCCTGGGCTGTGATTGCCTAAGTTTCTTCCATTTCATGTTGAGGGGTCTGACATAATGAAATTCCATCTGCACCACTAACTTCTCCCCGTAGCAAAGGTTTAGCACCCAGCCACCCAACAGCTTCAACGCCCAGAGGAAGGTAGTGCTAAGGGTTGAAGCAGTGGGAAGAAGTTCATGCAGTGACGGAAGAATGACCCAGTCCTATCTGCTGGTGCGTGTGGTGGGGGAGAGGGGCCTTAACCTAACCCTAAACCAGAGACTATTTCTAAGAAATTCATTCTTTCAGACGGAAACGCCAGCCATCTATGAAAGCCTCTTAAATGGGACGTGCACTTACAAAGAAATCATTCCGGCCAGACTGCGCTAGAACATTAAATAGTAAAATCTGTTCTGTTTTTAGAGCTCTCTCTCTTCCTCCAGCATTCCTTGATGCAAGATTCTGTTGGTACAGGCCAAGTCTTCCTTGGATGAGTGAATGGAAGAATCATAGAATATCAGGGTTGGAAGGGACCTCGAGGTCATCTAGTCCAACCCCCTGCTCAAAGCAGGACTAATCCCCAATTTTTGCCCCACATCCCTAAATGGCCCCCTCAAGGATTGAACTCACAACCCTGGGTTTAGCAGGCCAATGCTCAAACCACTGAGCTATCCCTCCCCCCAAAATGGCGGGATGCTTGGGCTGTGGGTGCATCTCTTGTGTAAGCTGCCTTTACTTTCTGGCTGGGGCTAGTTACTGTACTCCACCTTTGAGAAGTGGAAACTACTAGCCCCCCTCATGAATGGCTGATGACTGATGAGTAGGCTTAAAGGGACACTGTCAAGGGTAAGAGGTTCTAAATTTGACCTACCATGGTTGCTCCCCTCCTCCCTCACCAGCACTCTTTTTGTAGCTCCAGGCTCTCAACACTGTACTGCAGCTTCACAGCTAGATTTTAAAAATGGGAGCATTGTATAGTGTTCTTTATGTAACTGTCCTCTTGGGTCATGTAATTAGATATCTGCTTTAGCCATCCAAGCAGATATCAGTATTTTAAGGTATTGGAGCCAGGACTCCAGACCAGGGGTTATGTTCTGGCTGTTGGCTTTTCAGTGAAATTGGAAACCTCATAGGTCATGTTTTCTAGACCTTTCATCATTTTTGTCGATCTTCTCTGGATTCTCTCCCATTTGTCCACATCCTTCCTGAAATGTGGTGCCTAGAACTGGACACAATACTCCAGTTGAGGCCTAATCAGCACGGTGTAGAGCAGAAGAATTACTTCTCGTGTCTTGCTTACAAGACTCCTGCTAATACATCCCAGAATGATGTTAGCTTTTTTTGCAACAGCGTTACGCTGTTGACTCATACTTAGCTTGTGAACCACTGTGACCCCCAGATCCCTTTCTACAGTACTCCTTCCTAGGCAGTCATTTACCATTTTGTATGTGTGCCACTGATTGTTCCTTCCTAAATGGAGTACTTTGCATTTGTCCTTATGGAATTTCATCTTATTTACTTCAGACCATTTCTCCAGTTTCGCCGATCATTTTGAATTTTAATCCTATCCTCCAAAGCACTTGCAACCCCTTGCAGCTTGGAGCAACTTTTCCAGCCCCTGTATTTCCATGCAGTCTTCTGACTCTGAGGACTGCATTTGTGAATCAGCTGTGAGAGCAAACAGAATATAAAGCAGCCACTTCCCAGTAAAGATATAAATTGCTGATGATCAGGAACAAATTTAACACTAAATGTACCTGAGGGAGGGCCAATCTCTTCTCCTTAAGCGATTGCCTCCAAGTGCATGCACCTGCATCTACAACAAAACCAAAACACTGGCCCAGTGCTAAGCTACTGCACCATGCACATCATCAGAACTGGGAAGCAAAAGGGGTGTAGCGCAGTTAAAATTGCTCATAAGGCATTTGCTAGATGATATTGTGTGTGTATTCACTAGAATTCAACTAGGAGCAGTTTCACTCAAAGGATCTGCCTTCAGGGTTTTGTTTTCTTTCATAAATAAAAAGGGCAATCGCTGTAACTCTAAATCCTATAGACCTCTGTGCTGGCATTGCAGTGGCTTCCAAGGACACGTTCCTTCGGACACTGCAATCTGCACAGAATGTGCAATTTCTTAAAATCGGATCCTAAAGGCAGATGAGATAGGGTGATCGCAGAGTGTATTGCATGGGTGAGTGTTTGCAGAAACTTGCGAAAAAAGCATGGCCCTTAGTAACCGCTGAACGTGAAGCCAGTTCCTTTGCAACCAGTATCTTCTTCTACATCCTTTAACAATACATAATCTAGACTCTCCAATTTTATTTTTCTTAACTGTTTTTCTTTGCAGCTCTGGTGAACTATAATGTGCATGTTACTGACAGACTCATGACAGTGGCTAGGGGCCCCCCCACAAGCTGCTACTGTGCAGATTTCGATAGACCGCTATGCCAGTGAACAACCTCTTGTAGCCAGAGAATGTCAGTCATTCACCGCGTCATGTGCTGGGCCGAAGAAAAAGGTCTGTTATAGAGGGGACTGAGACTACCAAACTCCTCTTGTTTGTGACATAACCCAGGTCTCCTAAAACATATGGGGGAGGATGCTGTTTGTACAGCTATATATTTCCAGCCTGCCAGCCTGGATTTGGCTTGTAATTGATTTGTGCTTGTTTTGTTTTTCCAGTGTGTGGCTGTGACCTGGCCCAAGGAGGTTTTTTCATTAAGAACGGGGAATACCTCTGCTCTGTGGATTACCAGCGCATGTATGGAACCCGCTGCAATGGCTGTGGGGAATTCGTGGAAGGAGAAGTAGTGACAGCTCTGGGAAAAACCTACCATCCAAACTGCTTTGCCTGCACTGTTTGCAAGTGAGTGAGTTCTTTCTGTGATGTTAACCCGATAACACAAAATAACAGGGAGAAGAACTGCTTTGCCACAGCATGCAGTTCTAAAGAGGTGTCTTCTCTTAGAAGGTGCTTGGTTGGGAATGATTCGTTGTCACTTGAACTTTAGGGAGTTCAAAATGCCCATTAGTTTATCTGAAAGGCATCTACCAGCAAAGCTGTGCTGCTAGATATAATACCCTGTAACCTCTCAACACGGCTGCTGTCACATAGGAAGGAATTTAACATCCGGCTATGTGGGATAGGTTATAAAGGGCATTATGATACTGGGTTTCACATTTGGCTGAACTCAGAACCGAAGCATTTCAGGGCCACATTTTAAAATAAGGAATCTTCTGAGGGTTGGGTACGTACTTAGTCTACACTTTTCTGTCTGTGAGCTCTGGTGACTCTTGGGCAGCTACAAAAAGGGCTCTTCTTGATCAGGGCCCCAGGCTCCCAGTCCTGTTGCAATGTGTCTGTCCCTCTTTCCCCTTCACACCTGCTACACTCCCCTGTGGTCACTAGGAGGAGCTCTAGAGTGGGGCTCACTAAAGCATGAGCTAATTTTATTCACATGAATCTATGGGAATACTTGTGCGGGTCAAATTACTTGTGCTTAAATGTTCTCAGGATTTGGGCTTAATCTTCTTGCTGAGGACTGGAAATATTGCCTCAGCTGGTCCACAGTTGCTCCCAACCAATACACTCTGATGTAGTTTAAAGCTCTTTTTCAGCCAGGCAGCTGGTCAACTAATATTGTCGTCGGTTTCAGTCAAAGAAACACTCTTTCTGTGAATGGAATAATATGGCTTAGAAATTTTAGACAAATTTCATTTCTTTTTTCTTAAATCCCAAACAAAATACAGAAAAGAAAGTGAAGAAGGAACGTTCCAGTCTTTTTGGTTTGAGTACTTGGTATTATGGGGCATCCAGTATGCAAAGGTCAAAATGATTCTACTGGATTTATTGTAGTCACTGGAAGGACCCAACGAAAGAAGGAATGGATCCCCAATGTAATGGGAGTAGCATCTTCTGAAACCATAGTATATGGTATGGAGAATAAAATTTCATTGTAACTATTAGCATAGTGGTAGTGATTAGAGGCTTCAATCAGAGATCAGTTCCTGTGATGGAGTGTTAACATCTTCAAGACCTAAGTTGTGGTCTATATTTACAGTTTTTGCTTTTGGAGTGACTTGGAAGAGATTCCCACATTTCAATGGCTAGCCAGCTGGTGTGCTGTGTGTGATGCTTAGTGTATTAATAACTTTCCCACTCTTACTCTGTGCTTTCCCCTCACCCCGTCTCTTGTATCCACCCGTTGTCTCATCTTATACTTAGATTATAAATTCTTTGGGGTCGGAATTGCCTTCTGTTATATGTTACCAGCTCATGGCCCAATGGGCCCTTGATCCTTGCTTGATGCCTCTCAATGATATCACAATGCAAATAATATAATTATAATTTTCTATTTTCCACACTATATATTGCTGTTTCTGAATATGCTACTTCCATTATGTTTCAGATCCATTTTTATTTCATTCTATTCTGCCAGTGACCAAGAGAAACTGAATAAAACCATTTTGGCCTCTTTGCATATTGGATATCTGCGGAGTATGAAGAAAGAAGGTAGCCACTAATAACCAGAAGTCATCTTGAGTGTGGAAAGTTTAAAAGAAGCTGGAACTTTTTTGTATGATCTTAACTCTCTATCGGATATTATCCCTGAATGTTGGAGGTTATGGGGCAATTTCTATACATATGCTTGTAGGCTATTTCATTTGAGTAGAGATTAACACTTACTACCTCTCTATTCAGCCCAATTAGAGATCAGCATAACTGAAGATATATTTTGATTGACATCATTTTGGCTTTTTCCTGGAGAGCATGGAGATGGACCTAAGCTATCTGTTTCTGAGAAGTTTAAGCTTTCATTAAAAAGCAAAACCAAGAAGAAATAAAGCTTCCAGGCTTTTTGATTGTGAAAATCTTCCAAAATGAGCCAGAAGCAAACTGATGCAGTGGTTTTCTTGAGTTTGCAGGCAGCTTGAGGTGCCTCTGCCACTGCTTATAGTTTTACCAGCAGAAACAGACTGAAATTAACAAGACAACAGTCAGTTTCACTTCTGTTAGTCAGAAGCGTGTAGATAGCAGTGACACCATTCCATCTTGTGCTATGAGCAGCAGCAGAGACAGGCACAGGATTTCGCAGGGGAGGAGGAGCCAGGAGAAAGTGTCTAGGGTTCAGTTAAAATAGCTCCCGCTTGTAGTAGCCAGTAGCCCTGCTGAGGAGTAGAGCAGTGAAGTTCTCCAGCAGCCAAGAAGCTTTGGAATGGGGAGAGGTTCCTCCCTTCCACCAGCTAGAGGTGGGGAAGAGAAGGAGGCTAAATTTATTTGATACCTAGAGGTTGTATGAAAGAGGGAGCCATTAAGCAGGGTTCAAATGTGGTCTCTGTGTCTCTATCAGGGGGATGGCAGTGGGCAGGGCTTCTGAATTACCACACTTGTCTTTCATAGCTGCCTTGGACTAGTAAATTTAGTCCAGTGGCAAATAGGTGTCTGGTCAAGTTTCCAAGTCCTGATCTAAGTGTTTTGGTCATAATTTTTAAAAATAACAATGTGTATGGACTGGCACTGCACTGAAGAATTCATATCCCATGTATGTTACAGGAGTATTTCCTAAATACAGTAAAAGTAAATGATGGCCTGAAACTTGTAGATAAAATGTAGCCCATCGACTTGTGTGGAACGAATAAAAGACTTGTCATCGTGATCTTTAACTGTGTGTTTTTGCAGAAAGAAACTGATGCTGATTTATTAAGGACACTTCTCCTGCTAATATACACTTCTGGGTGGGTTGAGATGCAGGCAGTTTGAGAATTTTTGCCTAATTTTAGTGACCTGGTGTAAAATGCTGGATCTGGCAACCTTAAAGGTAGAAATCTTCTGTTTATCCACAGAATGGGTACCACAAGGTTCAGCAGCACTGCAAGCTTCTTTCCTGCTGCCCCACCAGCAAACCTCAACCTTGCTTTAGGGGTGGCCCTTGTCCTCTACTGACACAGTGGGGGTGGCTTTGTAATGTAAGTACCTGTTTAAAGGTCTAGGAATGGCATGTAGCCACCAACTCATTTCATGTGACTATAGTCATAGTTCTGACTGTCAGTCACTGAACCTAGCCCAGTTTGGTGAACCTTTGAGTTGAACAACTCTATATTCCTTCCCCAGCCCTGTGAGCTGTCCATCCACCATTTCCCTTTTGCCTACTCCTCCCTATTTTTGGGTGCCATTAGTGACGTGCTAAGGCTATCATTGCTGTAGCTGTTGAGTCTAAGTGAACTCCACTGTCTGCTTCTCTTTAGATACTGTGCATCTGATATCTTTAGGAAACCACAATACCAGCCAGTCTAATCTCTGCTCTCCTCACAACTGAGAAACCTTTGGCTTTCACTCAGCTGCCTGACTTTGCCATGGCTGCATTTCAGATGTAGTGTCTGTAAGATATTGATTTGCACCAGAGGAAGGCAGCAGGCTCAGGAGATGGGAAAGAGAATGAATTTGCTGGATTAAACTTGAATAAAACTCACTTTTCTCTTTCCCTCTCCAGACGCCCGTTTCCACCAGGAGACCGGGTTACCTTCAATGGAAGGGATTGTCTCTGTCAAATGTGTGCTCAGCCAATGTCATCCAGTCCAAAAGAGATTTCCAGCTCAAGCAGTAAGTATGCAAAAGTCTTTCCTAAGCTTCTCATATGTCCAGGAGCCTCAAAAGTTTGCCATGTTTTAGTTGTTTTGAAACCAACTTGGTTGATCCTTATTTGTTGTGAGGATTGTGGCTAAGTTCTGATCTCTGGGAACCCATTACTTCTTAGCAAGGGCCCTAGAAAGGCCTATGTTACTGTGGATGGCAAACACAAATTGACAAGTTAGAATCTAAACTAAGTCACCATGACCTCTGTCTGAAGCTATTCTGAAAGAAACAGTAGATGCCTTTTTTAGGCACCAAATGGGCTATTAATGATGAAGAGGACGTTTCAGAATTTGTTGGTCATAGTTTTTCCCATGTGTAATTGCACAGGGTTAAGTGTTCCGTTTCAGAAGAGGACGGTGTCAGGGGAAATACATTCTTACCTCTAATCTGTAACATTTAGTGTAATTACATTATCTTCTAAAAATAGTGCCAGCATGATTGTCTGAATCATGCCTCCAGTACAATGATAGTTATGTGAACAAAATCTCAGGAGATATTTTTATAAAGGCTTTGGGGAGAGGGAGGGGATATAAGGAGATTAGAGAATATATGTGCTTTGTTCCTGTATTTGAATGCTTTTTAAGCAAATAAAAGTTCACCCATCCACAATATATTACAGGGCAACAATGATGTTTATCCATGGGCATCATCAAAGTTAGAGATGGAAAAACCTTTTAAATGCTCCAGCTCCTCCCTTGAGAATGCAGAGTTGTTTCCTGCAGCACATTCTTTAGTGGCTTATCCAGTCTAGTTTTAAGTCCCAAGTGATGATGATTTTTTCACTTCCCTACCAGTATTGGACCTGTGCAAGGAAAACTGCTCTATATTTTGGGGGAAGAGTGGTAAATGCTTTGAGATTCTAGGATGAACGGTGCTATATAAGTGTAAATCTGGCTTATATCCCTATTCTGTTGATGAGTAAACAGAGGTTCAGATGTTATGTGGCTTGACTGAGATCTCAGTCACTTACTGAAGTGGGAAATGAAAACCTGGTCTCTCTACTCCTTGTTTCTCTCTAACTACTAGACACACACTCTCCCCAGTGTCATGAAATGCCCTGGAAGTGAGTCATCTTATAAATTGTAAGTGCAGGGACCAAATCAGTTGGGGAGAATTCAGTTACCTTTAGGGCTGTTCTGAGATCTAAGGGACGATCTGGTATTTACACTTCTGAAGCCTTATGAACTAATGTAAATATCCCAGAGGTACTGCAGTCATGGGAATGACCTGGGATCTGAGAGATCCATGCTGGGATTTAACTCCTTGAATTTTTGTCTGTTAGGGAGTGTAGTCCTCTATGAACATATAGGCTATAGGGGTTATAGATCAGTAAGGCTACGTTTTAGTCACAGGTATTTTTAGTAAAAGTCATGGTCACAGGCAGTAAACAAAAATTCACAGCCTGTCACCTGTCCATGAGTTGTACTATATACCCCTGACTAAATCTTGGGTACTCGCGGGACAGGTGGCCTGGGGTGCTCAGGGGTGCTCAGGAGTGCTCAGGGGCCGGGGGTGTCTGGATGCGCCGCCTCTGCTGCTGGGGGGAGGGTGTTTGGCAGGGCTGGCAGGCTCCCTACCTGGCTCTGCGTGGCTCCCTGGAAGTGGCAACATGTCCCTTGGCTCCTAAGTAGAGGCATGGCCAGAGGGGCTCCATGCACTGTGTTGGGCCTCTGCCTAGGAGCTGAGGGACACATCGCCGCTTCCGGGGAGCACCTTCCCCCCCCAAGATAAGCGCGCCCAGAGCTCTCGCCCCCTCCCACGCCCCAACCTCCTGCCCCAGCCCTGAGCTCCCTCCCACACCCAAAGTCCTGCTGCTGCTGTGGGGGCTGCGGTGGCCCAAGACTGCCCCAGCCACACTGGCCGCTGCATAAGTCACAGCAGTCCTGGCAAGTCTCAGATTCTGTGACTTCCATGACCTCCGTGACAGACTCGCAGCCTTATAGATCAGTCTGTACCAACAAAAAAGCCAGATATTCTGTGTTTGGGGGAGGGAGGTATTAATGCCTTTTATTTCAGAAAAAATGTTTACATTGGTTCTTGTAATCTATTATAGCAACTTTCTGCTAGTTTTAATGCTTCATGAAATGATAGTTAATGATTCTAAGGAATGGTAGGAGGAAAAACAGCAGAATAAAGGCAATGGACTTCCAGGAGGCAGATTTTAGGAAACTTAGAGAATTGATAGGTAAGATCCCATGGGAAGCAAGTCTAAGGGAAAAGAGAGTTCTGGAGAGGTGACAGTTTTTTAAAGAGACATTGAGGGTAAAAGAGAAAACTACACTGATGTGTAGAAAAGATAGAAAGTATGGTAAGAGACCACCTGGGCTTAACCAAAAGATCTTCAGTGACCTGAAACTCAAAAAAGAGTCCTATAAAAAGGGGAAGCTAGGTCAAATTACATAGGATGAATGTGAAAAACCAACACAAGCATGTAGGAACAAAATTAGAAAGGCCAAAGCACAAATGTGATTAAACTAGTTAGGGAAAGCATTTTACAAATATGTGAGAAGCAAGAGGAAGACCAAGGACAGGGTAGGCCCACTACTCAATGAGGAGGGGAAGGCAATAACAGAAAACGCAGCAGTGGTTGAAGTGTTAAATGCCCTTTTTGTTTCAGTTTTCATCAAAAAGTTAAAAAGGATTTGATAACTAAAGTTCTAAACATCAGTATAAATGGAGTGGGATCTCAGGCTAAAATAGGAAAAGACCAAGTTAAGAATTACTTAGACAAGTTAGGTGTTTTCAAGTCAGCAGGTCATGATGAAATACATCCTAGAATACTTAAGGAACTGGCTGAAGAGGTATCTGAGCCATTAGCAATTATCTTTGAGACTCATGGAAGATGGGAGAGAGACCAGAGGACTGGAAAAGGGCAAATATAGTACCTATCTATAAAAAGGGAAATAAGGACAACCCCAGGGAATTATAGACCAGTCAGCTTAACTGGAAAGGTAGTGGAGCACATAATTGAACAATCAATTGGTAAGCACCTAGAAGAAATTAAGATGATAGTAACAGTCACCATAGATTTGTCAATAACAAATCGTATTAAACCATCCTAATATCCTTTTTTGACAGGCTAACAAGCCTTTTGGATAGGGGGAAGCAATAGATGTGGTATATGTTGACTTTAGTAAGGCTTTTGATACTGTCTTGCATGACCTTCTCATATACAGTGTAGAGAAATATAGCCTAGACTAACCTGCTTTAAGGTGGGTGTACCGCTGGCTGGAAAAGTGTACTGAGAGTAGTTATCAGTGGTTCACAGTCGAGCTGGAAGGGCATATTGAGTGGGATCCCACAGGGATCTGTCGTGGGTCGGTTCTATTCAGTATCTTCATAAATTATTTAGATAATGGCATAAAGAGTACAGTACACTTAGTTTGCGGATGATACCAAGCTGGGAGGGGTTGCAAGTGCTTTGGAGGACAGAATTAAAATAGAGAATGATCTTGACAAACTGGAGAAATGGTCTGACTTAAATAGGGTGAAGTTCAGTAAGGACAAGTGCAAAGTGCTACAATTTGAAAGGAATGATCAGTTGCACAAATACAAAATGGGGAAGGACTGCCTAGGAAGGAGTACTGCAAAAAAAGATCTGGGGAGTTATAATGGATCACAAACTGAATATGAGTCAATGTAATACTATTGCAAAAAAGTGATCATTCTGGGATGTATTAGCAGGCGTGTTGTAAGGAAGACACTGGAAATAACTCTTCCAGTGTACTCAAAACTGATAAGGCTTCAGCTGGAGTACTGTGTCCTGTTCTGGGCACCACACTTTGGGAAAGATGTGAGCAAACTAGAGAAAATCCAGAGGAGAGCAACAAAAATTAGTAAAGGTCTAGAAAACATGACCTACAAGGAAAGATGGGGAAAAATTGAGTTTGACTAGTCTGGAAAAGACCGAGAGGGGACATAACAGTTTAATTTCATAAAAGGCTGTTATAAAGAGGAGGGTGATAAATTGTTCTTCTTAACTGCTTAGGATAGGACAAGAAGCAAGGGAGATTTAGGTTAAGACATTAGGAAAAACTTCCTAACTGTAAGGGTAGTTAAGCACTGGAATAAGTTACCTAGGAAGTGATTTCTGTCACTGGAGATTTTTAAGGTTAGACCATCACCTGTCAGGGATAGTCTGCTTCATTCTGTCGCAATTCAGGGGACTGGACTAGATGACTTATTGAGGTCCTTTCCAGTTCCACGTTTCTATGATTTCCTGCATTCTAAGAGAGACCACAGACACAGTAATTTTGTATTATGCTTGCGCCTAAAGGTCCTAATGAGAGGTGGGGTCCCACTGTGCTAGGTCCTGTAAAACCACAGTAAAAGAGCCTCTAACAGCTTTAATATACTGCTGGGAAACCTTTGTGTGTCTTGTAATTTTTGTGAATGGACTTGTAGCTAGATACAGTTATAAGTTCTGGAATTTCTGGTCATTTTAGTGCAAAGTTTCACCAAAAAGAGAGAAAAATAAAGGTGGGTGCAGGATGTGTTCATAAGTCTCAGAGAGTCTAATGAAGAGTCCTCTTAATATATTTCTTCCAAGCGATGCCAGGTTACTTCAACTCCGTGGCACAGTAGACTGACCCATCTTGCTGACATATCTTGCTGACACTAATGGATAAATTGTAACTAGTGTAAAATATTCCAGATCTCCTCCACTTGTTCCTGCAGGCTGAGTCAGTCATCATCAATCTTTCCTGGTGTCTTTTCCCGTCTTTTCAGTAATGTTTGTAATTCAATTCCATTCAGAAGAGACTCTCATTCTTTGAATATGTCTGTTTTATGTCATGTACTATGGTCAATTTCCTCTCGTTACTCTTAAGTAGATTAATGAGGAAGCTTATTTCAAAGAAAGTAAAGGTGGCGGTGGAGGAATGTGGTAGGCAGAAAGTTCAGGATTGACTGATTGATGTCAATCCAGTCAGCACACTGCTGCCTCCTACTGGCCGTCTTGGGGATTAGCTCTGCCCGTCAGTACACACTCTCCTGATGGTGCCTTGGCTGCCATCACATCTGCTCCTGGACCCACGTTGCTCCAAGGACTGCGGCGTCATCTTCAAGACACAGCCCTCCGGCCATGTCATGTTCTGTGCTCCTCCCTTTCAGAGGCCCTGCAGTCAACGGTCCAGCTACTTCCCCAGTAGCGAGTGGGGGGGACCTGGGCCTGCTCACTACTCCAGGTCCTGGCCCAGGGACATTGTAGATGGCAACCACTTGCTGTGTCTCCTCTAGCTCAGTACATTTCCCTGGGCCACTTCCCCATGGCCCCAGCACCTTCTTCACCCTTACCTCAGGGCCTCAACATGCTAGTTCTATCAGCCAGCCAGGAGCTCCCCTGTTTCTGCCCAGCACTGCTCTGTCCAGGGTGCTAGCTTCCATTCACCTGCAAGGCACCCAGTCCTCCCTCCTTGAGCTCCAGGGAGGAACTGACCCTGCTTTGCCTTGTGGCTTCTTCTTATAAGGGACTCTGGGCCCAAATTGGCTGCTCCTCGCAGCCCCTCTTCTATTGGCTGCTTCCTGCACAGCCTTCCTATACCTCTATTAACCCCTTACAGGCCAGAGTCGGGTGGGCGCCCCATCACAGTTCCCACTAGAGCTTTTTCTGATTTGCAATAATATTAACATGCAGTTTGCTCATCAGTGTTACTTCAAAGTTCGGACAAATGAAAGGCAAGTTGACAACTCTTCTTGGAAAGTTTTAAGTGAAAGCAAATGCCTTTTATACACAAGAGTTAATTCTCTTTAACATAACCCTAATATTACTGCAACCTTTTCTAATGCAATGTCAGTGGAAATCAGAAGAAAAAGCTACTGAATAATTCATCTCTTGATTTTCCCTGGAATTACCTGGGGTCCTACTGCAACCTTACCCATTTTACATGCTTGATATATTTCCTCAACTCCAAACACATTATCTTTAACAAGGAAGGCTTTTTTTAAAAAAGAGCTGTTTCAGTCTGTACCTCTTTCTTCTGGTTTCCTTGGACGACCTCCTCTCTCAAAGTACAGCAGCAAAGTCTTAGTAATCATCATTCGTAATGTAGGCATGCCAGCCCCCTAAATATCGCAAGCCCTAGGTGGTGAATTATTCTTATTCTTATTGATGTTAACAGAGAATCTGAGGTAAATGCCTGCAAATAGCTCTAAAAATGTAATGGACTGTGTTTTGGTACCTTAACTTTGTTTTATTTGACAACTTGATAAATGTGAAATGATCTATAAAGGTGAGGGGATATATAGCCAGATGCCTAGTGGCTCACATGTGATGAGAAATGGTGGCATTTTAAAGATGCCAACTCCGGGTGGAGAGAGGGTGTAGGGACATCAACTGGAATTTTAAAAGTGCATTGTTGGAGACTAGGAATCTGGATTTCTGGGTTTGGTTCCCAGCACTGCTGTGTTGTAACTATGGACATATCAATTGATTAGCCTCTGTTTACCCAGCTGCTAAATTGGTAACATGAGTCCTAACTCTGAGAGCTGTTGTGAGGGTTAATTTAATCACTGCTTATGAAATGCATTGAGATTCTGCAATGAGAGATGCTATGGAAGTGTACAATATTGTTAGAATTCTAACTCTTATGCACCAGGAAGCAGAGTAGCATTCTAATTGAGTGTAAGAGTCCTTGCAGCTAGAGCTAGTCAGAAACTTTTCAGTGGAACAGTTTTCCATTGGAAAATGCTGCTTTGCTGAAATCTAAATGTTTCTTGGAAATGTGGTGATCCTGATGGCATTTTCGACAGAAACTTTTTCAAAATGATTGAAAATTGAAATCATATTTTGTTCTTTCTCATTTCACTTAGAGCTTCATATTTTGACTTCATGTTAATGTGTTTGGACTTAATGTTAATATAATATTGAAGATCAATAATATTTTACATTTACATATTATAATATTTTGACATTACAAAACTAAAGTTTTCAATAAGGTTGTTTAAATGTGTCTGAATCAAAATGTTACAGAATTTCTATTCCACAAAACGTTTTGAGATTTTGACTCTTGATCTTGATTTGGGAGAAAAACAAATTTTGAAACCTCAAAATTTCCTGTGGGATGGAAATTCTGTTTTCCAACCAGCTCTACCTCCAACAGAGTCATGCTGGGCTCAAGTCTGCCTGCTCAATCTCTTAGTGTTTCCCACTGTTCCGTATTTTCATCCCTGTCTCGAACAGGCCGTCGCTAGGATGGCATTTGGTAGACAGAGCTCTGCCTTTGACCCCTAGTTGGTCTCTAGTATGCAGGCTGTGCAGTTGTCCCTACTACTTCCGGTGAGCTAACCCCAAGTTATGAAAGCACTTTGCTAAGCATTGCTCCTTTTTATTTTTGTCTTGCCATTTCAAGGGGGATCATAGGATGTAGCTCTTCCTTTGTAATGCTTCTTTCCGATGTGTGGGGCTCAAAGGTGATATTGAGCAATAACTCAACAGTGCGGGGTTGGGACCATTTTGCCCTTCCCATATTACTTAAATGACAAGAGCATCCTGACCCGATCCTGGGCAGATGGGAAAGGGGCCTGGGAGTGATCTAGAATCGGGCACGGTACAGAAAAGGTTGAGAACTACTCACTGCTGCCAGCCATAGAGGAGAGGCAGTCACCCCACGGACAGTTCCTGCAGATCAGCCAGGATGCTAGTGTTACAAGGTAGATAACGTGGGGTGGAGCAAAGATTGATTGCTCAGTGATTATTTGGTATTTTCTCTCCCTCCACTTATCCAGCACTTCAGTAAAGACAGGGGTCTGGATCGAAGCCTTTCTCTCCACACATACAAGCTTAGTATGGAAGCTGTGGCTTCCATCATATTCTAATTTCTTCCCCCTATGCCTCTAAATTGAAACCACCATCTATTAAATTGAGTTGCTTTTCCTGGATGCTTTGTATGTAAAGGGGCAGTTACTAAATGAGGATAGTTACAAAATAAGCATACATGGTTATTGTACTGCATACCCTGTATATGCATAATGGTAGTGACAATGGCTTCATTGGCCAGGAATGCCTTTTAGTCTGTGTGCATTAGGCACGGCACAGGCAGCCCTTCCTCGCTGATGTGGGTCTTGTCACTGCTATCCAGACCAGATCTCCATACTCTGTACATAAGGCTATCCTTGAAGACCACTTGGCAGTTTCCTCAGGTGCAGAATCAGATGACCCACTTTGCAGGGCTGATAGGTAGGAGGAACACGTTTCATCAGTGCTCTGCAAACTGCTTTGGCTTTCTTTTCACTTCCAGTAGCAAGCTGTGGCATTGATGATGATCTGCAAAGCCCTGTATGTCACCCTTTGGATAGTGCCTCTCTCCCTATCTATCACCATGGCATTCGAGGTCACGTGATGTGCTTTTGCTAGCAGTTCTAGATTTGTACATATGGGGGTTTCTGGCAGGGCGTTGGTCTGACAGAGCCAGTTTGTTAATCTTCAAGGCATAGTGCAAAGCTGAGCTGTTCACGTAGGCTTTTGGCAGAGGGGTGTACTTGTTTACTGGATTCTGTCTGTCTTAGGTAATATTCTGACTTGTTTTTAGTGTATGTTAACGGGCCCAGAAACAATTGTGAATAGTGAATAAAAATAGTAGTCTATGTACTGTAATTCTTTGATGTTAATGTAACCCTGCTCTGAGCCCTTTAACCAAACAATTGAAACATATTTGCTCTTACTATATAGTAGCATTATTCAAAGTACCAGTCAAAAGAATATTATTCCTGGGGGAATTCTGCGCCAAAAAATTCAAAATTCTGCACACAATATTTTAAAATTCTGCAACATTCGGAATATTATATTTGTCAAAATAACACAATATAATCACATCAGTTTCAATTATTTTTGGTCATTTATTTCAAAATACCTGTCAGCAAGTATGTCTGTAACAATACAGACAACAAAAAAGATTCAGGAAATGTTTTTTGACAAATAGATTCCTGACTAGGCATATTAATGCAGAACTCTGAGTAATAATTCATTTAAACTACAATACAGAACTGTATTTCCCGCACCCCTTAGAAGCAGTGCAAAAGCTTGGGGAAATCAGTAGTAATGGAGGAGCTGAGGGAGAGGGAAGTAAATTCCTGGGAAGGAGCCTGGGTGTGAACTTGGAGGGTTGTTGGTTATGGGAGGGAGAAGTATGGAATAGGTTTTTTGGGGGCTGGGGAAGGATTGTTAGGGAGCTTCCCTCATGCAGATGCTGGCTGACCCCTAGCCTCTCCCATTCAGTCAGGTACATCTGTCCCTGTCCCCATGTGTTCCTATACCCCCATGTGTCTTTGCATCCCCCGTCCCCATGTGGCCCTGCATCTAAGTTCCCTCTAAGCCGCATGGCCATGCAGCTGCCTATTAAGCCCCATGCAGGGGCTCAGGGCTGCGGTGGGAAGAGGCGCCCCTCTCCATCAGCCCCGGCATGGACCTGCCACAGTGGGGAGAGGCACCCGGCCCGAGTGCAGACCTGCTGCGACGGGAGAGGCGCCCCTCCTTGCCAGCCCCAGCAGGGACCTGCCCCGGATTTGCTGCGGGAGAAGAGCCCCTCCCTCGGTCTGGCCCAGGCCTGCCAGAACTGCCAGGGAGAGGAGTCCCTCCCTCGGCCCAGCCCAGCCCTGCTGGAGCTGCTGCAGCAGGGGGATAGACGCCTCTCCTCCAGCCCCAAGCTGCTGCTGCGGTGAGAGAGGGCTGGGGGGAGTCCTCTCTCTCTCTCTCTCTCTCTCTCTCTCTCTCTCTCTCTCCCACTGCAGCCTCAGGGCAGCCTGTACCCCAAACACCTCATCCCGAGCCCCAACCCTCTGCCCCAGCCCTGAGCCCCCTCTTGCACCCCAAACCCCTCGTCCCCAGCCCCACCCCAGAGCCCACAACCCCAGCCAGAGCTCTCATCCCTCCACATCCCAATCCTTTGCCCCCTGAGCCCCCTCCCACATTCTGAACCTCTCGGCCCCACCCCCACCACATGAATTTAGTTATGTGCACCAATATGAAGGTGATGTGTCACACATCACCTCCATATTTGTGCACATAACAAAATTCGTTCTGCACATGGATTTAAAAAATTAGAGGGAACATTGCCCTGCACCCCCTTTGCCTGTCCCTATCCCACCTTCCACTGTCCCCATGTGTCTGTGTCCCCACCCAGCCACCCCCTGTCCCTATGTAGCTCTGCACACCCTTCCCCAAGTAGCCCTGCACCTCCCTCCCCCCTGTGGTCCTGTGCCTCCACTCCCATTCAGCCCCCGCCCCAGTCTGTCCTCCCCCACCAGCCCTTATGAGCCCCTGTCTGAACACCCCCCCCAGCACCACGTGGTGTCTGTGTATCCATAGCCCCTGTCTCCTGATCTGGACCACTGTGAAGAAGGCAGGCTCTCTCTCTTCCCTCACTGGTGGGGATCTGCAGCTTTGTTCTATTGCCACAGTGCCCTCTGGTGGGCAAAGGGCAGAACTGCAGCAACATTTCAGCAGAAACTTTTTTCTGTGCAAAAAATTAAAAATATGTGGGGCTCATTAATTATGCTCATGTTCAGTAGCACAGAATTCCCCCAGGGGTAGAATATGTAGAGTATTGCCCAGTAACTCGGCATTGCATTAGCAGATATGTAAGTGCAGTTCCAGGAAAAGTTTCCCCAGAGATGAGTGTGGCAGTTCTGGGAACACTGGAAGCTCAACTGTCACATTCAGGAAAAGTATGTCAGGAACCTAAGGTCTCTCCAGGGCTATGTGGGGGAGAGAATTAGTTGTTCCAGGCAGGGCGTAATGTAGGTCTTGGATTGCTGGTGTTATCAGGACTAAAAAGCCTTCATAAAAAGTGCAATTAGATGTGCCTTGTTGCTGCTGCTGGAGTAGAGACCTGTTTGGGTTAGTGTTCTCCAAACACAACAATGGAAGTTTACTCAAGATAGTCTCCAGAAGTGGTGACACAGAGGTTGCTGTGCTGGGGGCAGGTGTTAGACAGAGGGGCTAGTTTGCAGTGTTTGCAACTTGTTCAGAAACAGGAACCTGTGTGAATGAGTCGGTATGGTCAGAAAGGATGACATAGTGCAGCATAGTACTAATGGCATTGTCAGTACCTGCTGCTGACTTCTGTATCACCTCTAACTGGCCAAGGAGAACAACGGCCATTGTAGATACTCAGTGGGGAAGATTCTGGTCCTGAGGCGTGCTGAATGCCTCTTCTGAGATGCTGTGCCCCTCAATCCTAAGGATCTTGTGGGTTTGGTTCAATGAATACCTAACGCTCAGTGTTAAAACTGAAATTGGTTCTGTCATCCAGACTGTAATGCGCCTTTGTGCAAAAATAAATAGGTATGTGGGTGTCAATTAAGGACAGAGAATCAGGCTTAAGTTAGGAATCTCTGCTTTGTTTGGTCTCTTTCACAGCCCCAATTTTCATATTATTGCAAAGTGCTGCTGCCCAAAGGGTGTTCAGGTAAAAGTTTTTGTTCCCGCAGGACCTGAACCAGTAGCTGTTTTATGCTGAGGCTTTACATGTTGTCCCATTTACTGGGTATGTCAGAGCTGTATAGCTTGTGGCTGTTTTCAGATTTCTTCCACCTTACTCTCGCTGAATGGTCTCCGACTCCACAAGCAGGTCTATGAAATCAGATGGGCTTTCGGAGCAGGATATTAGCAGAATCTCGTCTGCTGTATCCCAGGCCATGAGCTGCTGCAACCAGTGAAGCATTGCCTCCTCCCACGGCTTCAAGAAACCCCATACTTTTGTTCCATGGACTAATAGGCCTGGGAGTGCCGCGGAAGTTGAGATGGCTGAGTGATCAGACACACAAGGGGGTGAAGTAGTATCGTTTATTGGACCATCTTCTCTTGGTGAAAGAGAGAGGCTTTCAAACTACACAAAGCTGACCTGAAGAAGAGCTCTGTGTAGCTCGAAAGCTTGTCTTCCTTCACCAACAAAAGTTGGTTCAATACAAGATATTACCTCCCCTACCTCGTCTCTCTAATATCCCGGGACCAACACAGCGACAACAACACTGCAGACAGTGGCTGAGTGATGGCAGCTAAGATACGGTGATGTTTACAGCTATGCAGGTTGTCCTGCAAATCCACCATGCTATTCAACTAGTGGCATTACATACTGAGAAATCTTACAGCATGCTGGATTCAATTAAGAGTGCAACTGTGAAGAGAACCGCCTACTCTTCGTCTATACTACAGAGCAGTGACAGCTCCAGCTGTTTATCCCCAGGGCAGAGGGGCTTCAGCTGTGAGTGCTGCTTGGGGGTGGGGGGGTCAAGCTGTCAGTGTCCCACAATGTCCGACACAATGAAGTATGTGGAAGAGCCCCTGGTGAGGTCACGCACCACCGACAGAGAGGGACATGAACTACGGCAGTAATTATGGCAGTGGCTGTATGTTGACCTAACTTAGGTCAACTTAATTTTGTAGTGTAGACAATGCCCTAGGATCTGGAGAACTGATTTTGCATGCGGTGTATTGGCCAAGTAAAGCAGGGTCTAACTCTCAAATCGGTGGCATTCTGTCTATTTCACAATAACTTTTGAGCGTCACATCTGATCAATTCCAGGATATCAGTGAACGTTCTAGGCGTTAATGGCCAGATGGCCTTTTGATTTTGGGGAAAATTGGAAGAACCAAAAGGGGGAAATGGGGGAGACAAAAAGCCCCTGGCATCTGGTTAGCACCTCTGTAGGTGGCTATAGATCAAAGAACTGGTTGTTGGCAGCCATTAACACCTTCCAGCATAACAATATCCCCTATCTCAGCTCTGTCCAATCTCCCAATAGCTAGAGTTTTAAAATGCTGACAACCTGAAATAGAAAGGAAAGAAAGAAAAACATGGGGCGAGGAATGGGAGCACATGCAGAATCCTGGGAATAGGGGAAAGAATAATGGGGGAGCCACACATGCCCCCTGGCATGAACAGAATGGGGAGAAAGGTAATACACAGACCCTGGCAGGTGGAGAATGGGGGACCCTGGTATTGGGGGGAAATTGGGGTGCACAAAGCCCACACAAGGACACACACGGGACACACACGGAACCTCTGATGGGGAGAAGGGGATACACACACCCCTGGGGGGAAGGGAATGGGGTATTCTTGAATGGGGAAAAAGTGGGGCGTTGGGATAAAGGGAGAATGAGGAAGCACACACCGCCCCTTGTATGGGGGAAAGGGGCTATATGGAGGATTGGTGGGAGTCTCTGAAGTAGAAGGGGATGTCACACAGGAAGGTTTAGTGGGGGATAGCGGGATGCAAGAAGCCCATTGGGTGTGCAATGCACTCAGTCTACAGAAGCAAAAAAAGTGTGCAATCTCTAGTCCTAAACTCAACAGCTTTTCTCCACTTTGTTTTACAATGCCAGCATCACAAGGTTACTGTACCACGGAAACACAGGGCAAGCATGGGGCCTAAAATCTGGAAAATGCTGAATGATCTCTCAGGTGGCTAAATATTTTGATAACTCCCAGAGCTATTTGCAGACATAAGAGGATCCTGGTCACCTAGAATTTTCTGTATGGTTGAAGACCTGGTAAATATTCAACCCTTCACTTCTGGAGAGCTGGTAAATATTCAACCCTTCACTTCTGGAGAGGTGGCTTCCTGTGTCAGTATCTCTACCGGTTGGAGAAAAGCAAAGAGCACCATTCTCTGAGCACCATTCTCTCATTGCCTGTCGGGAACACACAGAACTCATCAGAAGAAACAGAGGCGACTCCAGCTGGGTGATGTGGCTGAGGATTATTACAGACTGCAGAGTAAGTGATTATGCTTGGTGAAGAACAGCTTGTTTCCCAGGCAGCTAAAAGGGAAGCTGGAATCCTGTGCAGCTAAACAAAGCTTTTGCTTTCATGAAGAGCCCTTCATAATCGAGGCATCACAAAGCACTGACTAGTGAGTCACTGCAGATAATGATAGTGTAGTGCCTGCAGAGGCAAATGTGTCAGCCATCATGTGCTCACAATAGCTTGTGATCAGTGGTGACCGAACCATTTGTGATGGCCATGGTTCCAAAGTGCAAGTCGCAGCCTGAGGCTTTCCGAGTTCTTCCGGGACCTCCAGTGAATGAAAGTGAAGATCAACTCAGAAAAACATTTAGTGGAGGCCAACCATCCTTGGATAGGTAGTCTGGACTCCGCCAGATCCATCTTGACCAAGACATAGCTAGGAAACTGGCCACAGTGAGAAGCATTTTGATTCTCTTTTTGAGAAAAGGCTGCTTTGATTCACTGGCTGTTTAACACTCAGAACATCTCGATCAACTGGGACTTTGTGGATGCTGCCAAAGAGAAAAAATAAACATATTTTCATGTCCCTCATAGCCCCTGTAGAAGAGTCCAGAATTCTTTACTCCACTTACCTGACAGCTTCCAAGTCTCCCTGTCTCACCTATTTACATCAACCCTTTTTGCTTTCTCTGCAGAGAATCTACTGTTAGAGGGAAGTGCTGACAATGACTAGGTGGACTGAGGCTGATTTGTTATATTGATTGCAGTGGGAGTTTTGCAAGGAGTAATACTAAGGAGTGAAAGACTAGGCTGCATGTGTATCAGGAGGGAATGAGATGTGATGCTGGGAGAAGGTAGATGTTAAGGTGACAATACAAAGGCTGGAAAGTGTCTGATGAAAATAGAAGATAAATGGGTGGGGGGGCGGTCTATAAAACGGAACAGTGAGTGTATAGGGAGTAAAAGAAAAGGAGTACTTGTGGCACCTTAGAGACTAACAAATTTATTTGAGCATAAGCTTTCGTGAGCTACAGCTCACTTCATCGGATACATTCAGTGATGCTTATGATAAATGTCTGGTGTGGTCTACTGGAACAGACTTCTTTTAATCAAATCCAATCAGGCCTCAAAGCACCATTGCTTTTTTCTTACCCTTCCCAACTGGTGTGTTTAGAGGAAAAACTACAGTCCAATGGAGTGTGTTTGTATACATGTGTTTGCACACCAACTAAAATGCTCAATTGAATTTAAAGGGAATCTGTCCACTTGAAATCTAATCAGTTACATGAAGTTCCTTTTGGCTGTTACACCTGCCCATGAGATCTCATCCCAATTTGGTGGCTTTACAGTCATGTTTCCCTATTACTTTTTGTTTTTCCTTTCCCTGCTGGTTACTATGCAAAAAACCCCCACAATCAGGAAAAACTAACCCACTACACTGGGGAAATGGTGAAAATAACTATTCGCAAAGTGCTGTCAAATGAACCAAGTAAACAAACTGGAAAAAAGAATTTTTGTTACCCCTGTTGGCTAAAGTAATCTGAGGAGATGCTTTACAATGGTAGGTCAAAATTGTTCAGACAACGTGGTCTTTAACTCAGTGGAGTCCCTTTTACATTTTACAGAAATATTAACCAGTGTATTATCAAGACAGGTTATCATTAAGTTCACATAGATTTGTGTGTTAAAAGCCAGGGCTACCAGGCTGCATCATTTGTGATTTGTTTCCATATTTAATCTATTAAAAGGACCTTATCAACGTATGTTTCATAATTTTTTTTAATTGCCTTTTTCCCTCTCTACCCCTCCCACCCCCCACTTGCCATTCACAATTCTCTTTGAAACTGAGCTCAGTTTCCCTCAGGAAATTTATCTCCCTCCATTGTGTGCACACTGCTTTTTATTGTAAAATTGCCCAGGAATGCAGGGCTGCTGGCATGGATTTGTTTTGCTTCCAGTGAAAAGGGAACTGGCACCTTTTATTCTGACATGGGTGGGCAGATCTGATTGCAAGATCGATGCCTTCAACACTAAACTTGGATCCAAATCTGACATAGAAAAATCCTGATTTTTGGTGGGAAGGTTCAAATCCATATCCTGATCTGAACTTTTGTAGCTCAGCCTCTCTTAAAAATAAACAAACTATTTTATTATTCTGGTAGCGCCCAAAGGCGTCAATACCATACAGATGAATAATAATTGGTACTTGGCAAACGGATAGAGATTGGTCACATTTTCAACCTTTTGCAACGGTGTCCCAAGTGAGTTCAATAAACTTGCACCGTCCTAATGAAATTCTTGCATTTTTAAAACCAGAAGCAGTTGTTAGGATTGCCTTATTCTGTGGTTAATTGTTTACCTGGAAGAACCCATCACAGTGCTTTGCCAGCTTTCAGGAATAAGAAAGGAAAAGTGATCAACCTTCAATGGCCCCAGGAGCCCTGTTGGGAGTATCAGTACTTTACCTGGGTGTATGAGAGCCATGTGAAAATAGTGAATTCTGCAATATGATTTCAGAGCTGCTATTTACTGCTACTCATCTTAGCCCTGATTCAGTATGATCTTTAAGCATATGTAATTTTAAACAGGAGTGAAGATTCCAATGAAGACTGTTTGCTTCCTTTATTTAAAAAAAAAAAGTGGAAAAAAACAAGTAAAAATGCACACTCTCTGATTTGTGTTCCCCCATGCTGGTGTGGAAGGGTGTCAGTTCCATGTCTCTGTACCAGCTGATGCCTTGGCATCTGGCTGGGGACATGGATTCCCTTGGGATCGCCACAATAGGGGAGGGAGCAGTTTCAAGCTCTGGCTAAATGCCTGCTGCCAGGGGCTACTCGGGAGGATGAGTGCATCTTTTGGGAGACCTACAGGTGTCCCTTAACGTCGAGCACTGCTAATGTCTTGGTGCAGACTCTGCGGGGGCGAGGTGGGGAGTACATTCAGGTGTGCTTTCCCCCCGAGGCCTCTGCCAGTTAGTATGATGGCAGAAGCCAGAACAGAGCTGGGTGACCTCTTTGCATAGTGAATTTGTGAGGTGTACGGGAGGATATGGGTATATTGGCTGGCAGATTTCCGGGAAGGCAATCCAAACAGCCTTGGGTGAAGTTTGTACGCAGCATGCTCAGGGTTAATGCAGCAGTATCGGCTCCGAGCCCATCACGCTGGAGTGCTGCATGTGATGTGATCAAGCTGTGGGAAAGCTACGCTGCCATTGGTCAAGGGGAGGGAAAGAGGAAAAACCCATTAATTTAGACAGTGACAAATGAGTTGCTGTGCAGGATGCCTCGCTGTTTTGTCAGATGTGGGGAGTGATGCAGAAGCTGCAAAGGCAAATGTATTTTCTGTCCAGATCTTCACAAGCGGAGCATCGTGGATGGCAGCTCATCTGTCATTACTATCCCAGTGTACAGCTTCATAGGGCTCTCTAATGAGGCTGTACATGGTGCTTGAGGGATGAAGATCTTAATGATGTGTCACTTTAAAATGTAATTCTCCCCCCCCCCCACCCCCCGCCCTCATTCAGGCAGACATTCGTGTTCTGTTTCAATAGCCCTTTGTTTCTCGTACTTGCTTTAGCTCTCTGGACACTTCAAATGCGGCACTGTTATGGACTATAAATGTTGTGGCAAGAAAATATGTAGGGGCGTATCTTTAGACTGAGCTGGCCTAGTCAGAGCGCGTGAAAGAGACGAGGTGTGTTGGAATATGACCCCTTCATTATGGGATGCAGTGTATGGGAGCTTTTGCAAACCCCTGCATTTTATATCACTGTGCAGAAGATGTAAACATCTGGAAAGCCATGCTGAGAAAGAAGTGACGTGTTTAGCTTGTGTTGTGCAGAGAGAGGGTAACACTGACCACTCCTGCCCAAAGCCTGAGTAATTTGGACTTGTGTGGGGCGCTAAGAGGGGGTTAAGGGGAATGGAATTGCAACTCCTCAAGCAGCAGGTACCCTATGGGGCTGCAGTGTAACCTTTCCACAGCCACTACTGGGTGTTGGTGCCACCGAATCCACGTAATCATGGACCCTGCAGCCTCAATGCCACTATAGCTCCATTACATCCTGGCCTATTTGGGGCCAGTGTATAGCTTAGGCTGTAGCAGAGCATGCCCCCATGTGGCTGCTGAACCCTTGTGTGAACCCTCCACGCTGTTTTGTAGTTCACCCAAAGTCAATAGCATATATTACACAGGCACTAGCGAGTGAGCGGCGTTTGTTTGTAGAATTCTCGTGAACAAATGGCTTCCTGCCCTGAACCTAGTCTGTATTTATCTCCTTTCTATTCAAGTACTATCTGAGTGAGAATTGCCAGCTTTCTATATTTACGACCAGCTGTTTCACCAGAGAAAATAAATATTTCTGTTAACAGGGCAACTATAGTCTAGTAGGACAGCACAGGCTATTAGTTCACCGTGACCTTAGCCAAGTCACTCAACAGCTCTGTGGCATCAGATGAATAGAGCTAATGATGCTCACTCACCTTTATAAAGCACTTTGGGATCTGCAGAGGGAAAGTTCCAGATAAGTATGAAATGCATTTGTTGTTCTTTTATACTGACAACACTATATTTCAAATGTTTCCGTAATCTGAAGGGGCCTGAACCTGAGCACTGCCAAGCACCTGTAATGCCTATTGTCTTCACTGTGGTCAGAACATCTCAGCATTCTGCTTAATTGGGCAGAATGGATTTTCTTCTTCTTATACTGATGATGGTGATGATGATAATATTAATAATAAAAACTTATTGCAAGTCTAGTGCAGTGCTAGGATAGGAACAGTACAATCTGAGAGTTTTGCTTTATCCAGCCTCCAGAAGGATGAAAAAGCTAGAACTGCTGGTTAAAAATAAGGGGTGATAAATGAGTAGCATTTGTACATTAAAGCTCGAGGAAGCTGATTCAGGTTTATGGGGTGGCAGATAAATGGCATAGAGAATTGGAGGGAACAGTTACTGGCCATCAGTTTGTCATTCCCGTGATGTCTTCTCCTGGTTCCACTCCTTACACTTTGTCCTCTGGGGCAAAGTCATCTTGATGTTGCATGTCTTTGCAACACAACATCAGGATGCTCAGACATATGCGTTACCATGTAAGAATCTTATAGCAGTCCCAAACTCCCCTGCCCACCTCTCTCTCACTCACCTTCTGGATGGTAACAGTGTCCAGCATCTGTTTGGTGCTTTCCTTTGCGTGGACTATTATCCAGAAAGTTAGTAGTCCATTTCAGTGACATGGGGCCTGATTCTCCTCTCACTTTTGCCGGCATAAATCTGGAGTAACCTCATTGCAGGCGTGGATTTACACTGGGGTAAAACTACCACTGTGAGAGTTGGTTGGGATTTCTCAGGCATCCTCTATCTACTGAGCTTGCACACTGAAGATCAATGACCTTTTTGAGATGCCTAGAGATCAAGAGTTTAACTGATTGGGTAGATATTCTTTCAGCTGCAGTGATTGGGCTGAACTGTTTTCATTATTCTATTAGTGACACTCGTGTTCAGCAGCTTGATGTCATTGTGAGGATGTGACATTCAGCTCAGGGTGTTTAAGGTGTTGAGTTAGATCCCAGCACCCTCCAGTACAGTTTCTGGGCTCTTTCCTTCCCTGCAGCTTTCCCTGTGTTTGTCAGGTTTCTCTCTCATTCTTACTCTTATGAGCCTTCCTTCACCAAAACTGCACCTGGGGGAAGTCTGCAACTCTTCACTGGGCCCCAGCATGTCATTTTCTTTAAATGTCAGTGCCCACTGTGGTGCCCCTTATAGGGAAAGCTTTGACTATTTTGAATTGGAGTGGAAAGGCAACCCTGAGCCAGAGATCTACAAGGTGATAGGAAACACCATGGCATCTCAGAAATAAAGGGCATTGAGTGCCGTTGCCTGGGGCTCTCTTTGCTTGATTCCTGCCATCAAAGGATCTCAATATATCAGTGTTCAGTGTTGACTCCAGACATAGAACTGAAGTCCTTTTTTATGTACAAGGAATGCCTATGGGAGTTGTTCCTTTCCTTATGTACAGAGGTGGATACGTCCTATTATACTGCAATTATTGCCAAAGCCTTTGTTATGTTATCTAGCTGTAAAAACTAGAGGAGAGAACTAGGGGGGGAGAGAAAACCTTTTGTAGTGATAAACACCCATTTTTTTCATGGTCTGTGTGTATAAAAACATCTTCTGTATTTTCCACAGTATGCATCCGATGAAGTGAGCTGTAGCTCACGAAAGCTTATGCTCAAATAAATTGGTTAGTCTCTAAGGTGCCACAAGTACTCCTTTTGTTTTTGCGAATACAGACTAACACGGCTGTTACTCTGATAGCTGTAAAAATGTGTCTCTTACCACTCCTGAACCTTTGAAAGTTTGCTCCCTACCAAGAACCCATTTAACGTTTAGTGCTTTGCTGCCATCTGGAGGAGGGAAAGTAATGCCTGAGAATGACGACTACTGATCTAATTTTAGATTAGAAGTAGCCAGTCTATGCCTACTATGTGTGGCTTTCTTTAAGCAACAGAGACTTTGATGATAGCAAAAACAAATAAACGGTGGCTCCTCTTGAAGACATTCTTGTGACTGAACGTGTATTTTGTTAATTCCTAATAAAATCTGCAGGGCTGGCTGCAAATCATTACCACCAAAGGTGTGACAGTGCCTTCTGTACTATTCTTAGGTATGCTTGTTATGGAGGAGAATGCATCTGTGGTTCCTTGTTCCCTGGGTTGCGACCTTGTGGAGGGGAGGCGGGGGGGCGTGCTGACCACTATGGGAATGTAGGTGTCTTGCATTGCTTTGTAATGACCCCTCCTAGCTAACCTAGGAGTGGTGTTCGTTAGGTAGGTTAATGAAGATTAATAAAACTAACTCACTGACAGTGAATGTACATATTTATTTATTTGCAGATTGTGCTGGCTGTGGAAGAGATATAAAAAATGGCCAAGCGCTACTAGCACTGGATAAGCAATGGCACCTGGGATGCTTTAAGTGCAAGGCCTGTGGCAAGGTCCTGACTGGGGAATACATCAGCAAGTAAGCAGCTGCCTATGTCTTTTCTGTTGCCTGGCATGAAATCCATCCTTACTTTCCAAAAGTACAATGCAGCCAAATTCTTCTTTTCCAATCTGTTGGGCAAATTGCACTTCCGAAAACCTGCTCTGTTGGCACATGTTGATCATTCAGGGGGTAGACAATGGAGGCCATGGGTTGGGGGGTGGACTATAGACTCCCTTGCCCAAAATTTTAAGAATCTCAATAATAGATAAAGGAGACAATGAGTTTGGAACACATGAAGCTTTTCTCACTTTATTAAACATAGACAAATTTAGTCATTGAACAGCTATTCTTGTTTTAATTCTATACCCCCTCTGTAAAAAATCTCCATGTCCCGTTGCCCATCACTATGTGCACTGAAATCCTCACTCGTAGTAGGAGTAGAATATCGGAATTGGGACCCGAGGGGAATTTTTACCTGTAAACTGGCTGGAGCAAGTAAAGAAAAACAGTGATTTAACAGTAGTTGGCAAAATAAATACTATGAGCAGGACGGTTGCAAGTCTTTGTCTGGTCAAGGAGAGGGTTGTGTGACCTCCCCTGTTGTGTTTCCAAGGCACAGCTTTTCCATCATTTTGTCCAGTTATCCTCAAGTTCACAACTTGAAAATAACTGAAGAAAGAAAGAAATGGCCCGTCTCTCACTGTGCTAGAGCAGAGACCAGACACATTGATGTGATTGACCTGACACTGTGTTTACCTTCCCCGGATTAGGAACTAATGAAGAAGAAAGTTAGGAGCATACCAAGGCAAGGGAGAAAAATCAGAGAGAGTGAGTGCTTTAGCCGCAAGATGAAGGGAGTCTAGCCAGACCCCTTTCAAACATATAGCAGGGGAGAAAAAATATAGGGACACTAGAGTATGTGATACATGCAAACCTTTCATCGCTTGTTTTAGTGGGCGCACATATAAGCAGGCTGACATCTATGACTAATTAAACAAAGGAACTTGTAAGGTGGTGCCTGATACTGTGTAAATTCTTTAAACTGGCCACGGTGTTTCTAATTCATTCCTCATTCATACAAAGATAGCACTGCCCACCTCCCTTTTGAACCTTCATGATGCCACTGATGCTCAGATGTGTCTGTTTATACTCTATTAAGATGACCAAGGATTTATTTGCTGAAATGGATTGAGGTGCAGCAGGGTCGTGCACGTGTATGATAGAATGTTGACAAAGGTTTGTCAACCTTTGTCATCTCGTGTAAAGGGGCATAGCTCAGTTGATTTTACACCCATTGACACCAGCAGAGGATCTGGCCCACAGTGTGCACATTTGTGGTTGAATGTTTCTCCTTTATTCTCGATGGCAATTTAAATGCTGATCCTAAATGGTGCTAACTGTAATGCCAATTCATTTGAGCTGCAAAATAGCTAGCTTGGTTTCTTGCCCGTTCGCCTATTGCTGTCAATGGGAATTTCCACTAGGGACAAGGGAAGAATACAAACTGCATTGTAACTTTTACCTTCTGGATATTTTATTTCAGGGATGGTGCTCCTTATTGTGAAAAGGACTACCAGGTTCTCTTTGGGGTCAAATGTGAAGCGTGTCACCAGTTCATCACTGGAAAGGTCCTAGAGGTAAGTAATATATAATCTATTGCTTAATCGCTGGGTTTACTCACCAGACTGCAGGGTACACAAAGAATTTGTTCCGTGGGATTTTTGCTATTGACTTCAATGGGAGCAGAGTTAGCTTGTTGCTAAGTGCTTTGGAAAAATTCTAGCCACTGGGAAATGTGTAGGGGAGAACTGATTGCCCTGGTTTCTGTGGAGATGTCAGTGAGATGATTTTTTTGTATGGTACTGCACAAAGTCGGTGTTGACTATAAGTCTGGAGCATCCTGGGTAGCTGGGGTGAGGATTAGAAAAAGTACTGAAGGAGATACATTTTTTTTATATCATAAAATAATTTATAGGTTATGCTCTAATAAATGTGTTAGTCTCTAAGGTGCCACAAGTACTTCTGTTCTTTTTGCAGATACAGACTAACACGGCTGCTACTTTGAAACATATGGGGATAATAAATGTTTTCTAGCTGACAGCTGTGAAGAGGGGTAGGAACACTAGGTTTCTATTTTTCGGAAGAGAGGAGATTGAGATAAGGTGATATGCATGATACTGAGAACATGAAAGGGAGGAATATTCTTGAGGAAGTTAAATAATTTAGGTATGAGAAGGCACAAACAGAAGCCAGGATTTCCACCCAAAGTATCCCTTCTCCTGAGTCATTGACTATATGAAGGGGAGTATGTCCTCAGCATGCTCCTCAATCAGATCTGGGTGACTCTTGTTAGATACACATCCCCTTTCTGCTAAAATTGATCTTAGTCTCTCATTGGAGTTGTGGTCCTTATACTTTGGCACGGAGCTCTCCATATAATTGTAGAGATGCTTGGTGGTGGAACTCTACCAAAAATTCAGAGGACCCTCTCCAGTGCAGGGCATGCTACTGTTTAGATATGAGAGGCAAAATTGATTCCTGACTCCATGGATCCATTTAGGAAACTGGATTCTGTGTAAAGAGAGAACTGGTTTAGATTAGGATTCAGTTCCTGATCTGAAGTACATGGCTTGGGTTCGTCTTTAGCTTCAGCATCGCTTAATATTTCACATTACCCGAAAATGTGCTTGATTTTACTTTGCAAAGTTAGTTGGTGAAAGAAAGAGGGCAAAGAATTCCAACCAGTGGTGTGTTTTTGGAAGAGTGTACGAGGACCTGGTCATGCAGTTCCGATGAGTAACAAAACGTCTGCCCTTTAGGCTGCATCCACAGTGTGAGCTCCTATAAATAGCAGTGTAGCCACAGGGGCATGGGTAGCCGCAGCAAAGGCACAACTGAGCCGTACTGAGTACAAACCCACCTGAAACTGGGTCAGCCACGTCGCCACCTCCTGTGCCATGACAGCTACGCTTCTGTTTCTAGCTTGGTAAGAGCTAGCATGAATACATGTACACAAGCCAGGGAAACGCAGCCCTAGTTCATAGTGTCGACAGAGTCGTACAGCCGCAGAGATGAATGCAGTTGTAACCCACTGGTGAGGGTGCTGTTATCTCTCTTCCCTGATCTGCAGAGGTTGAGTCCGTTACAGCTCTAACTGAAGCACGGTTCAGGCTTTTAGTGCTGGAGGCCTCTGGTTCAGTCGCTGGTGCGTTGGCCAAGATGGTGGCCGTCACATAAGGGAGCCGGAAGACGCTTGGGCACTCCAGGCACTTGTCATTGCTTCTGTTAAAATGAAATCTTTTCTTTATTCAATTAGTCAGGCTCTTTGTCTCCTTCCCTTCTAATATGTGCATAATCCTTTTGGAGATCCAGCTGGATAATTAGTGAGAAGAGATATGGCACTGTGACCAGAGTAATATAGGGGAGGATGCTGGAGGCTAACTAGAGTTTGGAAGAATGAGCTCCCTTTCTTCTGTATTGTTCAAGTAAGGCTGCTTTTACTGCAGTGGCTGTGTGTAAGGGAAGTTTGAGCTCAGATCATCTTGGCTTGAAAATGCATCATCCTTCAGAAGAAACCTGCCTTTCTGAAGGAACCTCAGAGTAGCTTGAGCTAAACTGTGCTATAAATGAATGAATTCCTTTGAAAATGGTGGCTAAGAAGCTCAACACAGCCAGGTCTCAACTGTCCATCTAGACCTGACCTGGGTAAGTTGAAGTCCTGGCTTTCACTCTGTTTGCGTCTGGCTGTGGAGGATGGAGAGCACTAAGGCCAGGCAAATTTTGTTCCTGAGGTTGGTTTCTCTCACTGTGACTCTGGCTGCTTGTTTATTATTGAAAATAGGAAATAACATTCAACTGAAACAGGAATCAAAGAGGAAGTTGAGCTGGGGCCACCAAACCACGTTTCATTTTCTAGAGCTCCGTGTGTGACAAAGTACTGTTAGAGATTTTCCATTCAGCCTAAGCCTTAAATAGTCATAAAGCCTTGCAAAAATATAGAGCCATTTGAGTGACCTTTTGAATATGTGGGAGCATTAAGCATATGTACTCAAGCTGGGGTTTTGTGTACCTTTTGAATACTTTTTACCTTTACCATGTTGTTTCTGGTAAGTCTGGGGAAGTTTTGCTTGAACATAGACACAGACATTGATCCAGTACTAATATATCAGTAGCATAACTAGTCGCAATACAGCAGGGGGCAGCTGCAGCCCCTAGTACGCAACGAATATCAAAATCCTATATAGCCCATGAAAATCAAACAACAAGTATGCTGTACCTCCTTCCTAATCTGTTAAAATCAGTTTTAATGTCTGGTTGCTGTCAGTAAGGCGTAGACTGAGAGACTAACTGGAGACCTTCACTTAATAAGTAGTAATATCTTGCCAAATGAGGCATATGCACAGTCTGCAATTAGGAGATTTGGCTTAAACACATTACAGTATATTTTATTAACCTGGTTAATCCACAAAAAGTTCTTCAAATCTCATTGTAGAAACTGAGGGGCATTAAAACACTCAACCAATGGCACTCAAATGGAGTGACTGACCAGTTTAGATACACTAATTAGTGATGCTGAACAGAAACATTTGGCTAAATTCTTGGCTGCTGCTAAGGTCCTTTTGCACTGCTAGAAGAGCATTGTTCTAAAGGGGATGACGCCCTTAAATCAGTTCTCGGGGGTGCTGATAAGAATTCTCCTAGCCTATGGGAAACTGGCTGACATAAACCGGGCATAGCTTTTGCTCACACAGCTCTGTGTCCCTGTCTTCTCCTCTTCCCTCCCCACAACCCCTTCCTGCATCGGGCGTATCGTGGCTGGTTACAGGCAGGGAGATAGTGTTTGGGGACACAGAAAAGATGTGATCAGGGACTGGGGCCAAAGCAGCAATCCCTAGTTGGCAGATTGGTTCCTAGAACATAAGAACGGCCATATTGGGTCAGACCAAAGGTCCATCTAGCCCAATATTCTGTCGGCCAACAGTGGCCACTGGCAGGTGCCCCAGAGGGAATGAATAGAACAGGTAATCAAATGATCCATCCCGTCACCCATTCCCAGCTTCTGGCAAACAGAGCCTAGGGACACCATCCCTGCCCATCCTGGCTAATGGCCATTGATGGACCTATCCTCCATAACTTATCTAGTTCTTTTTTGAACCTTGTTATAGTCTTGGCCTTCACAACATCCTCTGGCAAGGAGTTCCATAGGTTGACTGTGCATTGTGTGGGGAAAAAATACTTCCTTTTGTTTGTTTTAAACCTGGTGTCTATTAAAGGATGCTGTTCCAGCCAGTGCAAGTTAGAGCAGCCTTGTGCCAGGGTTTGCAGAATATTGTAGACCTGGAACAGAGGGGCAGTTGATGACTCCTTCATCTAGAGAGGGTGAATTACTCACTAGATCCCATCTAATAGTTTAATTTAGATTTAGCCTTTTCAAATAGAGATTAGTATTTTCCCTCTGTTTTCTTTAGCAGTATTTTTTTTTCCCCCAGCAAAAGCAAGACCTGGAGGTTTTTTCAGGGGAGCAAAGTCTGTTGAGTTATCTCCTGCTTCGTGTGATGCAGACTGGATACAAATCTTGTTCTTTCCATAAAGCATCACATTTGCATGAGCAATTAGACTGTAGGTTGTGACATAACAGGCTAGCCAGATCTGTCCAGTGGGAAAAGGCACCTAGTATTTTGTCTTTTCCAGTTAAAAACAAAAAGTGGGTTAATTGATCCCCACAGAGTTTTCAGTTTATTTTGTAAAAAGAGGGTGTATATTATACTGTGATCTGGGAGGAATATTATATTTCATCTCACTGAGATGCAAGTAGCGAAGGCAGAGGAGAAATGTCACCCACCATCCATCACACACGCATACCACACTAGTGAATCAGTCGGCAGCAATAGGCAGTATGCTGTCCCTTTGGAAAGCTCATTATTTTTTGCCAATTCTTGTTGCACTTGATACAGTGTAACTGTGTTCCTTCACAGCTGGTTACGGTAAAATGGGAAGAGCACAGAAGGATGGCATAAAAACTCATTTTGTTAAACAAGTTTGATGGCATCAGTGACCAGGGCCTACATTTTTAAAAGCGCCCACCCATTTTGAGTGCTGCTTAGAAACTTCTAGGACTTGCAGCCCACACTGTCAGACTTATGGGTACTCGACACCTCTGAAAATCAGGCCCTGGATGTCTTAAATCTGGCACTCAAAAATGGAGACACCCAAAATTAAAGGAGTCTTTTGTACCACATTTCAGAAAGCCGTGCCCCCCGCTCATACTAACAGGCACCTTTGACTTTCTCTGTAGAGAGACCAAGTACTGAATGGATGAGGGAGATTGAATATATCCAGCCTTCCCCTGGCGCTGATCTCTTAGGTCAAGATTGAGGTGTATTGTTGGAGACAGTGATACAGCTGCTGGTGTCCTGGTTCTGTGGTTAAATGAAGGACCCCATTTTTCCAGGCTGTCCATCTGAATCACTAAATCCACTAAAAAGGAGCGAGGTGAAAAAAAGTAATGTGTTTGAGCTAGAGAGATTTTGCTTATACTTCTGAGCTTTACTGCTTGTGACAAATAGCAGGTAGCTGAAGCCTGCACAATAAACATTGTAAATGATAAATATCCAATATCTAATGCGTGTACAAGAAGTCATAAATTGTAGTGTACATTAAGGATATGTGGAGTTGTAGTCAAGGCAACAGAGGTCAGTGTTCCTCCACAGGTTTTGCTATCAGAAAGGAGCGATTTCCCAAAAATAATGGTTCATTTCCTGTTAGCTCCAATGAAAAGCTTTCCTTATCAGGATATAATGGTATGAAAGGAATTTGGATTGATCCTTAAAAGAACATAGACTTTCCACTAAATTTAAAGTTTTCTTAACTTTAGTGTTTTAAAGCTTAGCCAGTGACAGATGCCAGCTTGACATCTTGGGCCTGATTCTGCAAACTCCTAGGGATTTCTGTTACTCTACTCACATGAGCACGCGCTTAGATATTTGCAAGATTGTGGCCCAACTCATTTTGCATAACCTACCAAGTATAATAAGACTTAACTCTCAAAGCCCATTAAAGTCAATTGGGCCCATGTGCATGTATTTCATCCGTACATGGAAAAAACCTTTGACAAAGGATGTAAGTGTAATTATCTCAGTTCTTCAAAAGGGGAAACTGAGCAACACACAAGTGAAGTGACTTGCCTGAGGTCACACAGCAGAACTAGTAGTAAGACCCGGGTCTTCTGACTCCTACTCTAGTGCCATGCTGGCGCGTTTGGTCACTACTGTTACAAGCAGGATTTGAACTGGTGATGTAATGATCAAAGGCTCCATATGTGTTAACAAATCCCTGAACCATCTGGTTTCTCTATCCATTTATTTCTATAACAGAGCTTACTTAATATTCCCTGTCTCAAAGAAAAAGCAGGCATGTGATCTCTCCAGGCTAAAGCTGGGTATGGCTCTAGTCCCTATTGGTGAAGCAACTCTTCCCATTTGGTGATTGTTTGACACTGGAAGTATCACATCATGTGTTCTGAAGACTATTCCTTTTTTATATCTATATTTGCTTGTCTCCTATGAGCTGTTAAAACTGGTTCACCACCTTGTAAGTTATGGCACAATGCCCCTTAACAGATGAACCTGAAGAGAGAAATGCCAAGGACACAACAGGCTCATCTAACTTCAGCTTGAAAGGCCAAGTTCCTATCAACTATGGTCCATGTGGCCGTTTATGCTGAGTCTCCCCGGATTTTAACAAGAAGCACAGCAGTGTGTATTAATACAGAAATATGCTCTTAATTTAATGAGCTGGCATTCAGGAATCCATCATCTATTGTATGCTACACCTCGAAATACCTAGACAGATAGCAGCTTAGAGATGCACTGACGTTGGAAATGTAAAGAGAAATGCCTGCTCAAGTTGTGTAAAGAATTTTTATTGTCCTTGTTGAAGAGAAGAATATGATACTAAGGAATAGCTCTTCACAAGCAAGAGGTTCCCACTAGTTTCCTCCAAAGTGTTCCTTCCCTCTCATGCCCCCCCCGCAACCCCCAGCATAGATGCGTGTGCTGTCAATGATTCCAGTAATTTTCTGCTTAGTCTTATTTACGTAACCAAGTATTTGGTTCCATATGCTGATTGAACTAGGGTCATTGATTTCATGGACTTTGGAGAACCTCTTAGCTGAGTTTTAAACAGGATCCTCTGAAGACCATTGTTTGCTTCAGTTAACAAATAAATAATACTAATAATATACTTGGTATTTATATGAAGTGTTATTGAGGTAGTAGAATAAGACATGTTTTAAGAAATATTGTCTAAGGCTATGAGTCTGTCAACATTTAAATGGGAATAGTCTCATGTGTAAAGTAATCTACCTACTTAAGTGCATTGACTATTAACAAGACTTAAGTGCCTAAGTCACTTTTGAAAATGGGAGTTAGGCTCCTAAGTCACTTAGGACAACATTTTCAAAAGTGCTTAAGTATCTAAGTTCTACACTAGATGGGCATTTCCTAGTAAATACAAATAAGTGCTTGGGTTTTTGATTTAGGTGTATCCTGTAAAAACAATGGAAAATGCTATTCAGAAACTTTAAAAAAAACACTCATGCATTGTTTTTCTTTCTCTTTCATGTGCTGTTTGGATGAGCTGTTTTCATGGCAGTCATCCATTTAATATCACAAAGCTCATCGCTTTCTGTGCTGTCGATGTAGTAGTAATAAGACAAGTGAAGGCTTGTCTTGCTTTAAAATGAAAAAAATCCAGCTTTTGCATACAAAGCATTTTGTTGCTGCAAAGGAAAGATTGAGAATATAAGGTGTTTTAAAGTGTTGCCTCTTGGGTGACCAAATGTCCTGGGATATAGGACAATATAGGGACAGTCCCGATATTTGGGCCTTTGTTTTATATAGGCTCCTATTACCCCCCACGCCCGTCCCGATTTTTCACACTCGCTGTCTGGTCACCCTAGTTGCCTCTGATGTTTTCTTAAGGTATTCTGGGTTTATAAAAAGAAAGGAAACTTGTGAGGGAATCTATCGCTATTTAATTTCCAGAGCACCAAATATATGATGGGTGCTTTTCAGGCGTGTGAAAAGACACAGTCCCTGATCCAGATTGCTTGTGGTCTGAATGAACATATAAACCCAGAGAAAAGAAGCAACAAAGAGCAGCGTGAATGGGTGATGGAAGATAGCATGTGGTGTTAATTCTGTGATTTACCTTGTTTGCAATTTGGTTTATTACTATTATAGTAAATGGGGCTTTGTGAGCATAGTAAATAAGTGACACAGGCTGCTGGGAAACCTTCAGCAACAGAGGCACATAGCAGTCGTCTGTTCTAATTCGGCCATCTCAATCATGGAGGTGGGTAGAATGGATCCTGGGTTGTTTGATTATAGACCAAGCAATGGTCTCTCCGTCTGCTTGATTCAGATCAGGGACTTGAACCTAGGTCTACCACATCTGAGGTGAGGGGCCTAACCATCAGGCAATTCGGGGGCATAGCGCCATCTGTTGCTCCACCCTGAACCTGTGATACCTTCCTGACAAAGGTTTTGTCGAAACAGATACATTTCCACAAAGTTTTGGTTCGGTCGAATTCAGCATTTTTCACTGAAAAACATTTTGTTGAATAATTCCTCTAATACAAGTATACGTGGATATGTGCCTAAATACAAGTATACATGGATATGTGCCTGACTGAGCAGGGCTCTTCCTCACTCTTCTCACTTTAGTTAGAATTTGGCTCAGCAACTGGAGTAGAATCCCAGTGTAAAATAACTGTCCCTGTCAAGGGTAAGGTAACACACAAGAGTGGCTCCTACTGCCACAATGAGGTTAAAAGGAAAGTCTATCCAGCAGCCAATTTTTTAAAAGACATTCGGGGTAAAGTGGCTTTCTGGACATTTTCTAAATTATCTCAAACTGGTGCGACCTTAGAGAAGTGCACTTTATCTGTGCTGTTGAGTTCACAAACCTTTTAAACTCCTCAGAAGCCTTGGAAGGACTGTTAAATAACCCACACAGACTCTGATTTCAGTCTAAACCAACACCTCTCTCTGAAGGTGAGTTGTTCTATCATCATATTATTACACTTGAACACCAAGGAATGGTACTGTCTTCACAGGGGCATATAGAATCATAGGACTGGAAGGGATCTCGACAGGTCATCTAGTCCAGTCCCCTGCACTAATGGCAGGACTAAGTATTAATATATCCTTCCCTTTTCCTTTTTTTCACAATGGACTGCCCCAGCGACTGCTAGAATGTGTCTAATGGACAGGCAGAAGAATCTGTTCTTTCTCCTTTTTGGTGTGTCTGCTGGATAGTGATTGAAGAGCAGTGGAGGTGAAGGGGCGGTGGCTGTGTTTTAGTTAGAAACACACTTATCTAATCGGAAGCTCTGAAAGCTGGCTCAGTGAGAGCATGAGCTGGGGACTGTTTGGTGTCTGCAAGGCATTTCTCATAGTGCTCTGAATCTGAAGAGAGGTGGAGTGCACTGCTCACCAGACTGAGGAAGACTGGGAACTAGACTAAAGAAGCCTTAGCAGAAGGTATATGTCTCCTTGTGAAAACTAGATGTAGATGCCACTTTTGGCTGAGAAATGGGAATATTGTGCTGGGGAGGAGAGATTGTGTGCCTCTGTAATGTGGCTGAATATATTTTTGAATCACAAGAGACAGTGGCGATGGATTCAGATACTTTTCATGTCCTCATGCATCAGAGGGATTTATTTATGGGCTCAGTGTCATTCTGCTTTTTAGAAAAAGAGAAAATAGCTAATGCACTTTTATGTCTACATGCTGAATGGAGTTTATGTAGTTTCTAGTTGGTACTGTGCACTGAAGTAGTGTGGGAGCTACAAACTTTTCTTGTCGAGTAGTTTTTAATAGATATGTTGTTCTTTGATTATTTCAGTAGGTTTTGTTGTATAGTGATAAAGGTTGAGATCACTTTAAAAGTTTCACTGCCTTTTAGCTCAGCTGGTCTTATCAGTTAACACTGAAAACACTGCATGTTTTTAAAAGATGTTTTTTTGTTTGCATAAAAATGAGGAAATGAAAAGTTTAATAATAACACATGGAAATGGTTGGATGCCTCAGTCAGATTGGCTGTGTAGCATCTTGCCGTAGTAAAAAGTAGCATGGATTTGATTTGTTTTTATTCAGAGAACTAGCAGTTCCTCCTGGATAAAATATAGGCTATGGTAATTGCACAGGACACCACAGTGTAAGCTGCAGTGTTTGGGATCAATACTGTAGAATCCTGGAGTCCCTTTTTTTGTCAAGGCTTTCAAAACCCTAAAGTACTAAGCAAAGTTGCATGATATGGAAAGCCTTTCTGAGAGAGCAGCCAGTATTGCATAAAAGTTAGGGGGATTCTTAGCCAAGAGCTTTGTAAGGCTGATGAGAGACATCTCCATTCTGAAAAGATCAGACTTCTGATTACGAAAAAAGATAGTATCCTGAAGCTGGCAGTGCCCCAGCAAAAATGTGGTTGCCATGGCAGCTTCCAGGAGAGGGTGTAACTCTCGCTCAGCAATAATTCAGAGACTGACAATGAGCCTGCTTTCAGTCTGATGCTACACAGAGAAATGTTTAAGAGGACGTAGGGGACGCTGAATAAGGAAGAACAGGTTCTGACATGTCACTGCCAAATAACCAATTTACAGTATCATTATTGCCTCAGAAAGGCTTGTGAAATCTTGCAGGTACTTACAGAACACATGGCTTATTTGCATGAATTACTTTTTGGAATATTCCACTACTAATCAGAAATATTTCTTTTTACAGCACCTTTACTACTTGGTTTTAGCCAAGTATTTCCCTGTGTGTTACTTTGGCTTTATTTTTAATCTCTAATGTATTGTAAAAACTTAACTTTACCAAGCTGGTCAAAATATAGCCGAATGGCATTGCAGGAGGTGCCTTTATATCAGAAGTGCTAAACTGTTTCCTGCCACTGGTAAGAGGGAATGGCAGCTGTCGTCATCACATGGTTTTGTGTCCCATTAGTATACCTATAACAAAATACTAATGATAAAGGTACATGGGGCAAGTATCACCTTTTCAGTGGAATATTTACTTGGCAAAATATAAGTAACCAAGGGCTACTTTAGTCATCTTGCCATTGAGCCTGAGAAGATACACTAAGAATTCTGTTGTTTGGCTCCTGCTGCTATCAGCGTGACAGGTTTCCTCTTGATATGACTAAAGTGAAGGCAAACATACCATTGCATTTCCACTTTGAGTTCAACTCTGTGCTCCCTGTGCTTTCTATTGTCATTATAAGTTTTTTAAACTTTGTATTGTGGTACTGTTAAAGGCCACAGCCAGGTCACTGTACCAATATAAAAGAAATGAGCACAACCTCTTTGGGACAGTAAAGCCCCAAAGAGCTTACAGTGGAAATAAACCTCTGTCCAGGTTGTTTCAGGGCCAGACTTTCACTGTGTGAGAGGGATGCGGTTAAGTTGAAGCCATTTGCAGCAGTTAGTTTGAAATTATTGTAACCTAAGATGGGTTACTTCTCATTTCTATCTCTCACTGAGCAGATCCTTCTTTAAGGCTTGGTGAGCTTAGGTGACAAGACCACAATGAAAATGCATTTTGTGGTGAAATGACTTGCAAAGGATTCCAGAGTGTAAATGTTTCACTTTCAGGTCCTACTCCTGCTCCTATTGAAGTTACTGGAAATTTACTGTTGACTTCTAGGAGAGCAGGATTGGACCAATAATGATATTGGTGAAAGATGTTTGTTAAGCAGGAAACAGCAGTGTTCAGTTGGAAGCTTAAAAACCCCCACCATAGCTTGAGACTTGAGAACCGATTTGATAAATGGGGCACACGCCTAATAGATTTCGGGTCTTGATGCTCTTAATGATGTCTCTAACAGGGCTCAGTGTGTTGACGGTGCTGGCCTGTCAGTCTGGTTTTCCTGGGGGGAAGAAAAAAGCAAGTTTGGAATCCCTGCAGAGACTTTGACGCACACTGGGTTAACTCCTGACTCAACTTTCTGAGCAGGCGTTTTACAAATGAGGACATATTACACATTTGTATTTTATGGATGATGGAAATAGCCACCTGGAGCAAAAATAGGGCAAGTTGCAAATTATTTTTTTATAACACATTAGAAGATCATACAGATCTATGGACTATTGTGGACAGACATCTGGGTTGTCCAGCACTACTTAGTTGGAATCTAGTAAGCCTTTTCTCTCATAGGAGGAAAGTAGCACTCAATATGAGTGCACTTGTTCAACAGCTGTGACATATACAGCTATTCTTACATCCAAGTACTGTACCAAACTGGCTTTGAGTGTTTTATGCATGGTAAAGGTCTCTGAACTGAGTATCATAAACCACCTGGAAATGACTTAAGGCTTCATCTTCCACATTCAGGGGTCAGTGAAATTGGAGTAGCCTAATGTTTATGCAAATAGATCTATTGTGTCTTACAATTCACTGAATTAACTGCATCTGGACTGGAAAGCTGTGTTCCCTGATGATGAGGGGAAAATCTTTCAGATCTATGCTATTTCAATGGCATCCTTGAGCTGTTTCCTTTAGAATAAAAATGCAACAGCTGTGTGGACAACATAAATACTTGCTATACAGGTTGAATTAACTAGTAAGTCATGGTGCCAGATATCGCCTTGTTATTTTGAGCCAGATCTTCAATGGTGTTTAGGTCCTTTGAGGATCTGGGCCTTTGTTCCTATCTTACCCATCACATTCATCTTGATGGTATTTGAATGCCATGGGCTAGTTATGATAGTATGATAGTTTTCCCATGGTGCATGGAAACCCTGATTGTATATGAAGATGAAGGAAACAAGGTAGGAAGTAAAATGCCTGGAAACTCAGCTTTTAAGGAAATGCTCTCAAGTGATGTTCATGCAGGGGAAGATTTAAGGAGCTGCTTCCATGGTTCACCCTAATTGGATATTTTGCATATCAGAGGTGAGAAAACTGACAAATGGGAGAGGGGGGAAGAAATGGATTATTGTGAAAAATAAAAAGCTCTGCTCTTAGAGTACACTCTGAGCCTCTGACAGAGAGAGACTCTGTTAAACATTTCTGAGTTATTCTATTTGAAAAGAATTAGACGCTTTTCTGCCTTCACTATCTAACTGATTGTTCTGCAGTGTCTGATATTTGCATTTTGAACCTAGTGTTTTGTGAATGCTCCAACTAGCATTACAACTACAGGATTCCTGAGAATGTGTGTAATGGATGTAGTCAAATCCACTCTAATAATTACTGTGACTTTGGGATTGGGAACAATCCAGTTAGAACGAACAAAGGATGAAGAATATGTACCCTTTTCTTAGATGGTACGAGTGCTAAGATGATGTTTATCACTCACTCTCCCCAGGGTGTTGGAAGGAATCCCCAAAGGTACCAGCTAGCCTTTATGATTGCACAGAGAATTAATCAAAGGGCATAAAAACCTATCCAGCCCTATGCGTTTATATTTGTTGAAACACATTGTAAGATCATATTAATCAGAGTGAAAAAAGCCTCTTAAATTAGTTTCCTTAGAAGGACAGAACATAGTTCCCAGTTCAGAAAATATCATACTCAGGTGATCTTAACATGTTTGCACATATGTGTCAGTTCAGAGAGTACTTTATGAATCCTATGGATGCATATTATAATAGACTGTTTTTATTTTTATTTTGTTAAAGCCTGCCTTCATTTTATGTCCTATTGTTCTCTTATGTTGGTGTCTAGCCTCATGCTTAGTATCTGTCTTCCTTTTTTTTGTTTGTTTGGTATTTTTGGCCCTTGCAATTTTATTCAGATTTTTTTGGACCTGTCCTGCGAAAAGGATGCAAATTGGGCCTGGATTAGTGCCAACCCATATGTTTGAAGGTTGCACACTTTCTGTAACAGCTCCTTATAGATAAGGGCTAGCAGGGTGCTAAGCCAGAATGACAAGAAAATCAAGCATCAATCATTCCGTTTTAGTGGGAGTGTTTGAACAAGTTCTCAGAGTTGCGCAAAGGATGGTTGGTTTTTGTTTGTGGTTAAGCCATAGGGCTGGGCATCAGGAGACTTGATTTCTAGTCCTGGTTCTGCTACAGACATCCTGTGAGATTCTGGGCAAGTCACTCAATCTCATCTGAAAAATGGGGCTAATACCTACCCACTTCCCAGGGTGATGTAAGATTTACAGTGTGGTTACAATGTGAGTTTCCATATTTATTGTGTCTTAATGATTTCCATAAGAAATGAGCTCATTCTACATGTTTGTTCTTTTTAATAACTGCCATCTCTGCAAAACCAGTGTGAGATCTGAGTCAAGCTGGATTTTTTCCTTCTTATACCTGATCTGCAATACAGGCTCTATACATGAAATTAGGTTACCCTGTGTAACTTCACCTTCTTCAAATGACGCCCTCAGTGACATCTGTTCAACTCCAATGCCTACAGTGGGTGTGCACAGGTGTAGCTGATGGAAACTTAATGAAACTTCCCTTGGTGACACACACAGAGAAAGTCAGCTGGATTCAGCTTTCCGTAAGTGTGCTGGCTGTGCAGTGCCACCAGAAATAAAAAGCTGTGCAGACGTGTTTGTCATTCATAGACAATCAGGGTTGGACGGGACCTCAGGAGGTCATCTCGTCCAACCCCCTGCTCCAAGCAGGACCAATCCCCAATTCCCAATGGGCCCCTCAAGGATTGAGCTCACAACCCTGGGTTTAGCAGGCCAATGCTCAAATCACTGAGCTATCCCTCCCCCCATTGAAGTAAGCAGGTATAGGATGCCTCACAATGCACACAGTGAGCACATCTGTTGAGTGAGAGAGAGGTTTTTTTAACAAATATTTTTCAGAGAGCAGAAGATTATCCTTGCATGCGAGCCTCATAACTAGCATTCAGCAACAAACCAAACAAAGAGTCCATTTTTGCTTAGTTTCTTGCAGTTCAACACGCTGGAAGCGGTGTTTGAAGTGGGCTTCTTTCTCTTGCTGCAGAGACTGGTCACTGAACTGTGATGCTCATCAGCCCTGAATAGAAGCATTAGAGTCGGCACTATTATTCTGTTAGCAGGATGGGAAGAATTTAAGGCTCACGTCAGAATTGAGAGGCAGAATTGAACACGCTGCTGTCCCTAGGACGAAGCTACTGTAAAGCGTCATAACTGAGAGACTCTGATTACCTCCAAAATAGTATAGCAGTACTGGCTCTGGTTATAATCAGCCAGGCCCTTTATGTGATTTTTGCATTGCACAGCCATGATCCCCACTTCCTGTATGGAAACAAAGCATGGGAGGCAGCACGGCACATAGCGTGGGAGGCTGGCAATATATTGTGAAGCTGAAGGTTGCAGAATATTGATGAAGTTCACATCTCTGCTTAGGAGTTGGAACTGTTCCATCACATTATTTCATAGAAAAGAAATGAGTATTTGGCCTTGCCAAGGAATTTGCTGTGAGAAAATTCCTAATCAGAATTGCTGTGCCAGAAACCTGGGAGTAAAGGAAAAGTAAATGTAGATATTCAAGGGGCTAAATTCTGCCTGTATCTATACCCTAATAAAGACAGTAAGTTTGCATTATTGTAATGTAATTAAGGGTGGAATATGGCTCATGGTTGGATCATCCATAAAGGACTTGACATCATTTGCTTCATTTTATTATTGGTTCCTATTTAAATAGCGCCAGAGATGTACGTGACAATGTACAATAGGTAAAGTGTTTGCCATGAAAATAAAGTCCCTGCCTGAAAGAGCTTAAAGACTAAAGATATTTGGAGAATTATTGTTGAGTCTGCCGGAACTTTACCAAAGCATATACATATTGGCCCCCTAGCGATGGAAGACTTTAATGGTAAGGAGCTGGGGGATTCCATCAGAACGTGATATTTAAAGTGCAGAAAAATTACTGAAGTTGACATGTGGTTCCCAATATATTGTCTCAGTGATTCCATATCAAATGTGCTCAGGTTACAAGTAAAAATCTGTTTTTTCCTAACTGCCAGCCCTTCACGCTTGACCTGGAATCTGAAAATCTAGCTGGATTTCTTTGTTTTGCGCATCATCAGTGATAGATTCTCTCATTACAATCTTGGGTCTGTGATGGGAACAGGCACTACGCATTTACTGCCCTTCCAGATTCAGTCAGTCCAAATACAGCAGAAGTGTAGAAAATAACAAGAGGAGAATGATATGCATCCAGTCTATGGGGGATGAAACTGGATGAAGCAGACATGTCAAAGATCCCACATAGTAACCTTTATTAAAATCTTAAAATGAAAAATAGCACATCAAAACTCGCTATGATTAGCTTAGTTACTCACTGATATTAGCCCTCACTACGTGTAAATGGTAACACTGTGATCCCAGCATAGATGTTCATGTAATTCTGGTAATCGACAGTAAAGATAATTGTTGTTAGTTTCCCCAGGTATACAGAAAGTACATATTCTATGGTAGCATCGTTATACATATTCCATCTGTGTCTGCACCTTAAACATCATCACACATTCAGAGTTTTAGTAAAAACTGAAGACATGGAATTATCAAGAGGTGCAGGTTTCAAAGAAAGAGGTCATAGAAAACCTGTCTATAAAGTCAACCCAGTAGAAAGCTTGATCCTCAGCTTGTGTAAAAGAGTATTGCTTCATTAAAGTCAGTGGACCATTTATATCAGCTCAGGACCTACCCCAGAGAACCACTTATTTCTTTGCATGATTCCCACTCTGTTATAACAATGTTACATAAATGTCAAAGCATCCTGTCAGGAGGGAAATCTCAAGTGGGGTTCCACAAGGATCTGTTCTGGGTGCAGTGTTGTTTAGCATCTATAGCAGGAGGTTGACCCCTGCATAAAGCCACTGAGTAAATTGTGCTCTCTTTAAACCAGCTTGCTAACTCCACCCGGATAAAAGAGATGAGAGTGTGGCCCTCTGGTAAGAGGGAAATTAAGAGACAGGGATGTCCCGTAGGAAACCCTTTTAGTTTCTGGTGTGTGTTCTGTGTGGGGTTTGATTTTCCTGTAAAGCCAGACCCTAGGAAGGGAGGAAATTTGGCCTTTTACAGCACGTGCAGCCTACTCGGAGCCACTTGCATACACTCAGTCACCCATTAGTGGTTCCACCTGAATGTGGGGCCTCTGCAGCCTGTCTGCTTGGGGAATGACGTCTGAGCGTGAGACTCTAACCCAGATCCAGAGCAGCACATGTTATATGTTGGAAGGGCAACACAGAGCATTACCTTCCTGAGATGCATAAGAGCAGCCCAGCATGAGGCTCATGAGGGTAGTAAATGTGTAGTGCTTGTTCCCATCACAGACCCAAGATTCTAATGAGAGAATCTATCACTGATGATGCACAAAACGAAGGACCCTGACAGTTATGATTTGTAGAGCAGCAACCAAACTAAGTCAAATCGCCTCAAGCTTATTCTTGAATATTTACTAAGAGGTGTCTCACTTCCTTTTGGCCATGTGGTGTTCACCTGCCGGAAACCTCAGTGAAAAAGGAGAAGAGACTGATGTGGCTGTCAAAAATACATCTGGGGAGAAGACACTTTTCTAATTTGGATTTACAATAAATGCATGTGGGCAAACCTACCAGATAGGGATTTATTTAAGAAATTGGAGAAATCTGAGCTGTTTTCCCACTTCTCAGACCTAATTCTGGTTGCAAATGCATAGAAGGATACATGTTTAGGTATTTGTGGTCCTCATGGCAATAGTAGAGCAACAGGGGTCTGGGATTTAGAAGTACAGTACCCAAACAAGGACAAAGATTTATCACATTAGAAGTCTTTTCTCAAAGTTTAAATTCTGCTTCACTTCCCCTTCTGCCGGTAATTACAGCGGCTGCTCCATGTAGACTGAAGTCCTTACAAGCATAGGAATCATGCATTTAGTATTGTGTCTGAGGCTGGACATAAAATCATAGAAGATATGGGTTGGAAGAGACCTCACGAGGTCATCTAGTCCAACCCCCTGCTCAAAGCAGGACCAAACCCAACTAAATCATCCCAGCCAGGGCTTTGTCAAGCCAGGCCTTAAAAAACTCTACAGATGGAGATTCCACCACCTCCAGTGAAATAGTTTTTCTTAATATCCAACCTAGACCTCCACCACTGCAACTTGAGACCATTACTCCTTGTTCTGTCATCTGCCACCACTGAGAACTGCCTAGCTCCATCCTCTTTTGGAACCCCCCTTCAGGTAGTTGTAGGCTGCTATCAAATCCCCCCTTACTCTTCTCTTCTGCAGACTAAATAAGGCCAGTTCCCTCAGCCTCTCCTCATTGGTCATGTGCCCCAGCCCCCTAATAATTTTCATTGGCCTCAGCTGGACTCTCTCCAATTTGTCCACATCATTTCTATAGTGGGGGACCGAAAACTGGATGCAGTATTCCAGATGTGGCCTCACCAGTGCCAAATAGAGGGGAATAATCACTTCCCTCAATCTGCTGGCAACACTCCTACTAATGCAGCCCAATGTGCCATTAGCCTTCTTGGCAACAAGGGCACACTGCTGCCTCATATCCAGCTTCTCTTCCACTGTAATCCCCAGGTCCTTTGCTGCACAACTGCCACTTAGCCAGTCAGTCCCCAGCCTGTAGCAGTGCCTGGGATTCTTCCATCTTAAGTGCAGGACTTTGCACTTGTCCTTTTTGTACCTCATCAGATTTCTTTTGGCCCAATCCTCCAATTTGTCTAGGTCACTCCGGGCCCTATCCCTACTCTCCAGCATACCTATCTCTCTCCCCCCCAGCTTAGTGACATCTTCAGTATCTTGCTAAATAGATAAAAGCTTGGGAAAAGAGGGTGGAAAATTGAGGCCAGGATGAAGTTTAAATTCTCCTACTGCTATTAGAACTTGCCTTGGGGCATCAGCCGAGCACTGCAGAAGTGAAAACAATTGAGCTTGATATCATGTTGTCCTTCACACAGGGATAAAATCGCTAACATTTGCAAGATTATTAAAATTAAGCTTTGTTGCAAAACAGGAGACTTCTGTGAATTTGTTTCACAATTCAAGGCATCCTTTAGGGGACTGGGAGCCATCAAATGGCAGGATTGGGGGCTGTGTGTAGTGGTCTTTGGCTCGGAAGATTGTTATAAAAACTACGTTATCATAGCTGGCGTGGTAGAACTAAATATTTGACTAGATACAGTTGTCAGAGTGGAGCAGCCCTTGCATTGTGGACAGGGAGGGTTTTAGTTGTAGAATGTACACGACCTTAGTGGTGGTAAAAACCTGGCATAAAAGTAAAACCTTCTGCACGTTTCATAACTATTTGTCAGGTGATTGCAAAGGCGTATCAATATAGGAGGACTGAGTACAGCTGTGCAATTGTAATACACCAAAAATGCATTTAATCATGTCTTTGGCCAATAGAAAATGTCTGCTGGTAATTAGTTCTTCCTCTGCCAGACCTACTGGCATGGGAGAAATCCTAGGGGACTTCTGTTATTCTACATTTCTGTCTTCCATGTGCTATTGTTTTTGAAAAGAGGACAGAAATGAAGTAATAAATAATAGGAAATCTTAAGCTCTTGTATTTGCACAAGAGGAAAACATTTGTGTAATCAGATCAGAGTTCTAAGAGCACTTGCAAGATAAAAGTTTGTTTTGTGGTGATGGGGAAAGTAAGGGTGGAGGCTCTTTGAAATACACTCATTAGGTTTCCTTGGGTAACAGTCGGGTTGCAGAGTATGTTGTATGTGCATTTGCATAGTGGGTTTTCTTTATGCTGTGTTATTGGGATGTTGTTACATCAACCCAGCTACACCTGCATTCGTACCACACATGGGAATGGGTGCTTTCTTGTTATGTAGTCCCTGGGGCCCATGCCTTTGCCTTCTCCTGGCACCTATGAATAGTGCTCCATCCCCAACATCCAAGGGGCTTCTTGACAAAGTGGAAATAGATTTGAAAGCACCTGGACATTTTGTGCATTATGAACAGATTTAAATCACAGCTCTCTCTGATGTGGGATAGTCAATCACAGTAAGAAGGGGAGGTACAAATTACATTGAACTTGGGTGGAATTTCTGACGACCTTCTGCCACTCGGAGTGGCACTTGCAAGATGCTACTCAGGACCCTGTATATGTAGCGTGATGCAAAAGGCTGTGATCTGTGACCTGTTCCACTGTAGACAAAGATAAAGGTTTACCACTTCTCCATTCTAGGGCTAGCAGTGGTTAGTCTAGAATCATGCAAAAGTGGCACTGTACACATAGATAATATGGGAAGAGTTTTCTCTACAGTTGTTAAATGTTCTAACATATGTAGGTCTTAGTATTGTCTTAGATGTTTGTGTTACATAGTTTCCACTGTCACTCAGTGCTAAGTGTGTGGGGGAGGGCGGGCATGCACAAGTGTGTGTGTGGTTGGGGGTGTGTGCACGCACGAGTGTGTGTGAGTAGCTTATCAATAATAGCACAATATTCCCTGTCATGCATTGTTCCTGCATCCTGACTGGAGGAACTCACCTCTGCTTCTAGGCCTGTAAGGATTTCATTACTGTTAATTTTGAACTTTTTCTGCTCAGACTGGCAACAGTATTCTGTGGAAAAAAATACAATCCTTTTCCTCTTAAAGGACTTTCCAGAGTGAGTTAAATATTATTTATCTCAGTTTTATAAATGGAGAAAACTTTGCTTAAAGTCACCCAGTGAGTCAAAGGCAGAGCGGGGAGTAAAACCCAGTTCTCCTGACTACCAAGCCAGTGCCCCCTAGATCTTGTTCCTTTAAAGACTTGTTGTGTTCCCAGTGTTGTCAGTCAGGATCCTTTCATGAGCACTGAATACCGTATTTTTTTTTTAAGGAAAGAGAACCCAATCCTGGCTTCTGCTACAGCTATGCATCGCTGTTGAAGCAAGTGGAGGAGGGGAAAATTGGTCCAACATAGGGTGGCTTTAATATAATTCTTGAAACTATCAAAATAAATAGAATGGGTGGTATTATTATTTTTTTTTTAATTCTCTTGGGCCAACCTTTTCTTGTTGTGCAAAGTTTTGCAGTTCAAGAAAGTTAGATGAGTATTTGGTGAATGCATAAGATGTGCATTTTACTTATACATTTGCTTATCCAATGTGTTCAGACAGGTCTCCCCGATTAAAACACTATTCCAGGTTTGCCTGTGGGAAAAGAAAAGTAACAGGAAAGTCATGAGATACTGTATATAGTCATCAGTTTAAACTGATAACAGATACTACTTACTTTGGCTGTGTGAGAGATTTATACACACTTGAGAACAAAGCAGTTTAGAGAATAATGCAGTTTTAACACTCTATTTGCCAAAGGTTACTTTGTAACTCAGTACCATCCAAGAATCTGTGGTCAATTAACCAAGCCTACTTTATGGTTTTACCTCATAATTTAGCCTGTCTTACATGTTGGTGTCCAGTAGCATCTCTCCAGTGAAGGGTCGGTTAGCTTCCATTATAGACCTTTTATTGTAAGGGTTGTGATTTTCATTTATAATAATTTACTTTAGGCTGAAATTTGGCCAACTGTCCAAGGTCTCTGGGGGGAAATTTTCTTTTAAACTTAAAATCAGTTTGACTGTTTTCAAAGGAGACCTGTAAATCTTTGAAACCAATTTTCCTCAACTGTAGCATAATTGCATACATTTGAAAAAGTTTTTCCAATGACAATTCTTCCGATAAGCTAGAGATTTGTATATAATATTGTGATGAAGTCTGGGTGAGGTTTTTCTATGAATAGCTTGATTCTTGAGGACATCATAAAAATGTAAACCACGTACAGTGGTTAGGAATTGCACTTTAAATAGTACACTCTAGCAGAACAAATGGAATGTCTTCTTCTGAGGACAAAGTGGGGATTGACTTCAAATAGAAAGGAACAAACTACAGAGGAAAGAACAGGAATTTCAGAAGCCAGGTAAAAGGCCAACACATCAGCAGTACAACAACCCCGTGAATCAGCAACTTTTGATTGTGGCTGAACCATGACATTTGGTTGATATACTGGGACTATGCATTTCTTGTTCCTAACACAACATGAGTCCAAGGCCAGAGCTGGAAGGATGAAAGGGGAATTAAAACTGTACGACTATGTATGAATAAATTCCGTTCGCTTTCTAGCTTGATGCCCTAGCTAAATGGGTAGCTCTACTTCTGCTGATCGTAACCGGCCTTTACAAAGTTACACTGCCTTAGCTTAGCATCGAGATATTCAGTAGGGGATTATCTTCTCATAAAGCCCACTTCATCTGATAACGTTAACTAACAGACTTTTGGCAATCAAACTTAAGAAAGCTTTTGACCACAGGTTGTCTAAGAATTCAGACAACATCCAGTTAGAACGAAGATCATAGAATCATAGAATCTCAGAGTTGGAAGAGACCTCGGGAGGTCATCTAGTCCAACCCCCTGCTCAAAGCAGGACTGACACCAACTAAAGATAAGCAGAAAGGTTTGATGTAACTCCAGAACAAGTTGCTTCTTCTCTTAATTCCCACTGAATGCTAGCACTTTCCAGAAGTTGAGAGACTAGGAGTTTTACTCCTGAGAAATTCCTATAAATATTGGGTACTGGAACTATATAAAACACCAGAAATCCTTGCATTTCTCAACAGGGCAGAAAAGTACCTCAGAAGAGGTGTTGAAAATGGGGAGAGAGCACGGAAAGGATTTTTTTTCTTCTTCTTGAATTATTATTATTTCCCTGTTTGGGGAAGATCCATTCAGAAACTGGCTTAGCTTTCTAGAGTCCTTTTTCCTCATTAATTGGAAGAGGTTCCCAACCCAGCAGGACTGACTTAATCTCAAAGTCAGATAGGGCTGTAATCATGTGTGACAAGCAGCTCTGCAGCCCTCGCTTTTCCTGAGAACTGCCAAGAATGCTCTGTGGGCAGCTTTACCAAATACAGAGAGAATCTCTTTCTTCATTGGTATGGACCGTATTCTCTATATATGGACTATATATAAAGGATGCGCCAGAAAGTCCAGATCAGGATTTCAGCTGTCCAAAGTCTTGGGTTGTTTGAAGCTAGGGTTTGGCTTTGAGCCTGTCTCTAGTATATACTGAGATGTACATTGTATGTACTTTTTGTGACTGTTCGCCTCCGCATACATGCATCCAGCATCAGGCCATGACAGCCTGGATTCCATCGTTAAGTTTAAAAGGCCTTGTCAAGGTTCCTCCCCCACTCTGAACTCTAGGGTACAGATGTGGGGACCTGCATGAAAAACCTCCTAAGCTTATCTTTACCAGCTTAGGTCAAAACTTCCCCAAGGTACAAAATATTCCACCCTTTTGTCCTTGGATTGGCCGCTACCACCACCAAACAAATACTGGTTACTGAGGAAGAGCTGTTTGGACACGTCTTTCCCCCCAAAATACTTCCCAAAACCTTGCACCCCACTTCCTGGACAAGGTTTGGTAAAAAGCCTCACCAATTTGCCTAGGTGACTACAGACTCAGACCCTTGGATCTTAAGAACAATGAACAATCCTCCCAACACTTGCACCCCCCCCTTTCCAGGGAAATGTTGGATAAAAAGTCTCACCAATTTGCATAGGTGACCACAGACCCAAACCCTTGGATCTGAGAACAATGAAAAAGCATTCAGTTTTCTTACAAAAAGACTTTTAACAGAAATAGAAGTAAATAGAAATAAAAAAAAAATCCCCCCTGTAAAGTCAGGATGGTAGATACCTTACAGGGTAATTAGATTCAAAACATAGAGAACCCCTCTCTAGGCAAAAACCTTAAGTTACAAAAAAGATACACAGACAGAAATAGTTATTCTATTCAGCACAATTCTTTTCTCAGCCATTTAAAGAAATCATAATCTAACACGTACCTAGCTAGATTACTTACTAAAAGTTCTAAGGCTTCATTCCTGGTCTGTCTCCGGCAAAGACAGAATATAGACAGACACACATACCCTTTGTTTCTCTCCCTCCTCCCAGCTTTTGAAAGTATCTTGTCTCCTCATTGGTCATTTTGGTCAGGTGCCAGCGAGGTTACCTTTAGCTTCTTAACCCTTTACAGGTGAGAGGAGATTTCCTCTGGCCAGGAGGGATTTTAAAGGGGTTTACCCTTCCCTTTATATTTATGACAGGCCTACTAAGCTTTCTCAAATTTTCTTTTATGTCAGTATCGACTGGAACTTTTATAAATCATTATTACAGCATGTTGGAGCCAAACGGGAGAGCACCTAAAATGAGACAGGATGAAAATGGTCGGGGAGAATTCAAAATAAGGATATAATACTTTTCACCTTCATTTGTATATCGACTGTATTGCTGTGAAAGTGATGTAGACATTCTATTGTTCCTCCGTATTTATCTGACCTTTCTTGAATGAACACGTCTCTCCTCTCTTTCTCCTGTACCCTTTCCCTTCTTCCAGTGCCCCTTTGATGGTCCATTCATCCACATCTTAAACAGCAACCTCCCAGCTTTGTTCCATGTTACTCCTTTGCATCGAACACTATTCTTGAGCTAATAAGCCAAGCCTTCACCCTCTCCCCTGTCAAATCCTCTTCCAAACCCACCTCCGCTATAATGTCAACAAGAAATGGGGTCAACAAAGATTATAGAAAACCTTTGCTCCATCATGCTGTGTGCTACCTTTTGCAGAGTGTAATTACTGTAACAGCTCCCCATCCTCTTTACCTTATTCTTTTTACGTGACACCTACTCCTTTTCTACATAGTGGGAGCACCTCATGAAACACATCCTCACAATATCCCCATCCGTCTGTTTACAGATGGATAGCTGATGGCTTGCACAAGTTCACACATGCTTATGGCAGAGCCAGGAATTGTACCCAGGTCTCCAGCCAGAGTTTAACCCCAGCACAACTCTTCCCTCCTTACCCTTCTCCCTTAATATCACAGGGCAGGGACCCATGTTGTCTTATATGTATTCTGGAGTACCGAGCATACCTTTGGGTGCGATTAAAATAATGAATAATACTAAAGCATCTATCATTCTAAAAATACTGTAGCATTCTCCAGAGTAATATTCCACAGGCACTGTTCTGTTGTAAGCTATAGTATTTTAGGGATACTGACTATATTTTCACAGAGGTGGATTAAGATTCATTGGGGCTCCACGCTCAAAGAATATTGGGGGGGTCCCCACATCCCGACCATGGTGCCCCGCCCCCTGCTCCTCCCCTTGGCCCTGCTTCCTGGCCTGGCTGGAAGTCGGGCTGTGGTTAGAGCTGCCCAGGCTGCTATAGGGAGTCCTGGACCCTCCACCTGTTCGGGACTGCGCACCCTGCGGGGCAGGGACATGGGCCAGGGGCTGCTCTAGGCACGTTGGCTCCTCGCATAGGGCAGGTGGAGGATCTGGGGCTCCCCTACAGCAACCCCATAGTCTAGGGTGACCCTACGTCCTGGTTTGGCCAGGACAGTCCTTTCTTTAAGACCTGCCCTGGACATCCCGACTTTTTTTGCAAAACTCAGGTATTTGTCCATCAGTTGGCAAAAGCAAATGGGACAAATGCACAGTTTTGCCAAAAAGGGACTCAGGTCCGGGGCAGCTCTGCATGGCGGGGAGTGGCTCAGGGGACCCCTAGAAGGGAAGGTCTGATTCCAAATACAGGGAGCACAGGAGCTGTGTGTATATATTTAAAAGAGGGGGGGAATTTTGTCTGTCTAAAAGGCCCATTCATATAGGGAAGGAATGAATCTAAGTGAGGGTGAGAGGGGAGCAGGGAAAAGCCTAGAGAACTAATATATAATGTACTGGGCTGGCTGGAAAAGTCTTTTTAAAAAAAACAGCTCTGGGGGGAAAACCAGCTATTTACTGAAGACAGCAAAGGAACCATGTACAGTTATTGCACATTATTTTACTGCCTTTATTGTTTTAAATGAGTTAGAACTGCCTATCTTAATGCAACTGGTTTCATAAAGAAACACACGTAATGATTTAAAATACTTCAATTATTCCTGTTTCACTTAGATACGATATGTACATTTTCCTTTTTAAGCGGTTTGAGAAGCTGAGGTAGTCAGAGCATCCGCGCATAGGTTGTGGAGCCAGTAAAATGAGTTCTCCTCCTCGTGAGGTGATCTTTGCTTATTGCATAACTTTGCATTGTCTAAGTTTCCACATCATAAAATGATTTTTACTTACTTACCTCCCAGTAGGGACTGAGGATTATTTTTATAAAGCAACTTGAAGTTTAAAAACACTAAATATAAGCTTCATATTTATTGGAAAACTACTAGATTGTAAGCTGATCAGGGCAGAACATGTCTCTTTGCATGTCAAAGAATCAAACCCTAATATAAAATAGGTAGCATAGAAATAAATATGAACGAAAATAAATGGTTCAAAGCCACATTTTTAGTGCAATCTTAAAGGTCCCATCTTGTCAATAAATTGTTGGGTTTCCAATGAATAACCCTGCTGCTACTTGTAACCGTAGTTTTGCAGCCTGTAATTTCAGGGGCGTGAGTGTGGACAGCTGCGGCTGTCTGTACACATAATACAGCGTTATGCCAGAGAGCTCTGCCCTAGTGCCAAATACTGTAATAGGTGAGACATGAGGGGTTTTTTATTATAACAGTGTTGTCTATTGGCAAGTGTTGGAGACTGGCAGTCAGGACTCTTGAGTTCTCTAACTTGCAGTGATACTTGATTCACTTTGTGCTTGACTGTAGGCAATTCAGGCTATGTCTACATTAGACGCTTCGAAACCCTCCCACGGCAGTGCTTTGAAGTGTGAGTGTGGTCACGCGCGAGCGCTGGGAGAGAGCTCTCCCAGCGCTCCTGGTAATCCACCTCCACGATGGGAATAGCTCTGAGCACTGGGAGTGCGGCTCCCGGCGCTTGGAGCCTGTCCACACTAGTGCTTTAAAGCGCTCAAACGTGCTGCTCTCAGGGGGGTGATTTTTCACCCCCCTGAGCCAGCAAGTTAGAGCACTGTAAAATGTAAGTGTAGACAAGCCCTCACTTAACCTCTCTGTCTCACTATATCCATATGTAAAATGGGATGAAGGAGAGGGGCGCGGGAGGGAGGGGGGAAGGAGAGGGGTTGGGGGGGCAACACCCAGGGGAGTTGAGGCGAGGGGCTGGGGGGGCAGCTCTGTGTGGGAGGGAGGGGGGAAGGGGGGCAGGAGAGGGGTGGGGGGGCAGCTCCACATGCGGGGAATATGCTCAGTGCTCACCCTATCACAGGTCCTGCATCTGTCCGGTCAGGGGGCTGGGCCCCAGGAGGAAAGGAGAGGAGCAGCGAGGGGCGGGGCCAGAGTTCCGGCCCGATTTTTATAGGGACAGTCCCAATATTTGTGCCTTCATCTTATATAGGCACCTATTGCCCCCACCCCCGTCCCAATTTTTCACACTTGCTATCTGGTCACCCTAGCCGGGACCCCCCAATTGGCTGGGGCACCGTGGGCCCATATGGTAATCCGCCACCGATTGTAACTCTGTAAAAAATCCAGCTGCATGCCTGGACTCTTGGGGATCGAATTTAAAAGGGGTGTTGGCTTAGTATGAATGTGCATATGGCTACAGGTAGTACCAACATTCAGTATCTTCTTTAACAAAAACACAATAGCCGAGATAAAACTTCTATTTATAGTGACACAAAGGAAACAAGTATCATGTTTATACAGCTGAGGGGAGGTGGAACAGAAATGCCAGCAGTGTTCTGTACTGGACAGGCTCTATCTTGTTCTGATCTGTGTGTGATTTGAAATGTCTTTTGTTGCCTGCAAAGCATTTTATTCCTATTGCTATTTTAAATCCAATTTAAGTGTCATCTCAATGGTCTATTTTGTTTGCTGCTGTTGCAGCTGGATTTGATATGGCTGAGATCTGATCACTTCTCTTCCTTCTGCTCAGTAGAGCTCTGCATGTGATTGCATACAGAGAAGGGAGTGGACACATGGGGTGTTGATAACAGTGTTCCAGTGGCAGATTTAGAGTTAGTAGGGCCCTGTGCGCAGCTTCATTTTTGCCCCCACCTTGGGACCCAGCCAAGAAAAAGAACATTCTCTCTTATCTCCCCCCACCCCCGTTTTTCGTTCTTTTTTCCTTCATTCTCCTCCTATATTATAAGTAATGGGAAGTAAATGAAAATAAAGTGAACTACCTTGATTGGGGCAGGGGGTTGGGGTGCAGGAGGATGTGCAGGGTTTGGTCTCTGGGAGGGAGTTTGGGTGCTGGGTGCGGGCTCTGGGCTGGGACGGGGGTTGGGGTGCAGGAGGGGGGAGGGGTCAGGCTCTGGGACGGGGATTGGGGTGCAGGCTCTGGGTTGGTGCAGGGGGTTGGGTTGCAGGAGGGGGCTAGGGGAGCAGTGCTTACCTTGGACAGCGCAGCTCCCAAAGCAACCAGCACACGCCCCTCTGGCAGCAACTCCTAGGTGGGGGAGACCTGCAGTGCAAGGCAGTGCTAGGTCAGGTTAATCTTCTATGGCACCATAGGCGCCAACTTTTCCAGGCGCCAGTGGGTGCTCGACCCACCCCCCCCCCCCCCGCCTCCAGCCCCGGCCCAACTCTACCCCTGCCCCGCCCCATTCCAACCCCTTCCCCAAAGTCTCCGCCCCCTCCCTGCCCCATTGGACTCCTTCCCCATATCCCCAACCCGGCCCCGCCTCTTCCCCGAGTGCGCTGTGTTCCCCCTCCTCCCCCCTCCCTCCCAGCGCTTGCCCGCCCACCTTTCTCAGAGGCCTTGTCTACACTGGCAAGTTTCTGCACAGTAAAGAAGCTTGCTGCGTTGTAACTCCCGAGGTGTACACACTGCCAAGCCACTTAGTGCGCAGAAACTGCACAGTTGCAGCGCTGTAAAAAAACCCCACCCCCACGAGAGACGTACAGCTTTCTGCTCCGTGGCTACAGCGCTGCAGTGCCAGTGTAGACATTGTGGTGATTGCAGCCCTGCGGACACCCTCCAGGAGCTACTAGCACTGCAAACCGAGCAGCTCTGTGCCCGCCCTCCCCTGCAGCCACTGCTGCAAAACTCTTTCCCATGCGTCCCCCACACACTGCCAACACACTCTTATCAACCTACTGGTCCAGTCTGTACCTGTGCATTTCCACTCCTGCCCTGTCACAGTCCAGTCCTGCGGACTCTCAGTACCCACTGCACTCAACACCCATCCCTCTGCAGTTTAGCCCTGCTGAAGTACAGTACTCGCTGCACTGTACTCCAAAGGACAAGGTTGCATATGATACCTGGACATACATAAATCTTTAACTGTCCTGGGACCCCACCTCCTCCTGGGACCCTCCATTCCCCCATCCCCCTCAGTGCTGATGTGGTTTTTTTTGTCTATCTATCTCCTCGGGTTGTTGTTTTTTAATAAAGAATTGTTTTGGTTTGAAAGCAATCTTTTTATTCCATTAATTGAAAGCAAACAGAGATCTGAAAAGCACCAGGCAATTTTCTTACACCTTCATAGTGCTGGGGGGGGGGGGGGGGGGAGGGGGAGGGGCGTGCCTGTGGACGGTCAATGTAAACAAAATGTCTCGCGGCACACCAGCGGATTACTCTGATGGGCCGTGTGCCGAAGGTTGCCAACCCCCGTCCTAGCATTACAAGTACTGCACTCCCGAGCATAGCATTAATATTAGTCCTGCGCTGCGCCCCTCTAATGCTTCTGTTCTCTGGGTGTTCAAATTCAGCCTCCAGGTGCTGAGCCTCAGCCGTCCAGCCCAGAGTGAAGCTTTCATCCTTCGCTTCATAAATATTATGGAGAGTATAGCACGTGGCGATAAGCATAGGAATATTGTCATTGGCCAGGTCCAGCTTCCCATATAGGCAGCGCCAGCGGGCCTTTAAATGGCCAAAAGCACACTCAACAGTCATTCTGCACTTGCTCAGCCTGTTGTTGAGCCGCTCCTTGCTGCTGTCAAGGTTCCTCGTGTATGGCTTCATCAGCCACGGCATTAAGGGGTAGGCGTGGTCTCCCAAGATCACAATGGGCATTTCAACTTCCCCTATGGTAATTTTCTGGTCTGGGAATTGATGTGATCCCACCACTCAGTGCTTGTTTCCCGAGTCCAAAAGTGGCGTTCCACTGTGGTCAGTACTTCTGTGAATGCCACAAGCAATCTCATGTTGTAGCTACTATGCGTGGCGAGATCAGTGTCACACTCCTCTTGCCTTTGTAGTTTAAGGAATAACTCCACTGCCACTCGTGACGTGTTAGAGAGAGCAGCATATTGGTCAACAGTGTGGAATCCATTCCTGCAGACCAAAGAGGCAGAGTGCGCAGTACACAAACCATTGAAAGATGGTGCCAAATGCGGACGGAAGCACAGGGATTGCTGGGATGCAAAGCAATGCATCACAAGGCATTGGGACAGGACCCAGGATGCCTTGCGACCCCCTCCGCCTTCTCACAATTCTTAGCGGCAGAAGAGGAAGAGATGCTCTGTGGGATAGCTGCCCAGAGTTCACAGCTCCGAATACCGCTGCAAGTGCCGGAAGTGTGAACATGCTATTGTGCAGGCAGCTGACAGTGTGAACACACAACAGCGGTTTCCCTTCAGCGCTCTCTGAGCAGTGCTGTAACTCTGCCAGTGTAGACATACCTAGAGAGTCAGCAAAATCCACTTCTCCCTTCCCCAGCAGAATCAACATCTGCTAACTGTGTGGGGTATTGCAGGTAAACACTGCCAGCCTCTTACAGCCATATTCTGCCTGCAGTTACATCTGTGTGACCTCATGGGGTTAAGCAGGGGTGATTTGGCCCGTGCGTTCTCAGATAAACTAATAAACAACTGCCCAGTGCTACTGGGAGGGAGTAGAGCTGAGAAAGGGGACCAAAGCTGTAGAATGGAAAACCCCGTTCTTGTTGTTCACGTGCTTTGCTGCATTAATGTTTGGCTTTTATTGCTTACATTGTGTTGATTAGTTGTTAGGCAAAGTCCCTGGTGAAAGTTTGTGAGGCATTTATTGTGGCTCGCATTTCATACTGTGCTTCGCAAGAGACATTCCTGCTAAATGTCTGCCCAGCCAAAATCCCCCTTCTGCCCCAGGGAAGGGAAGGAATCCTGGACTGTTTCCCCTACACTGATTCTAAATGCAAAGAGTACACACACACTGCTGCTCCCTCAGACTGGGGGAAGCACTGGGGCAGCAGAGGTGAGTTTTGAAATGTGACACTTTGGCATGAAAGGTGTGCCTCGGGCAGCCCTCACTGGAAATGCCAAGGTCTCAGGGCAGGCTGCAAAAGGGAGAACAGATACTCCCAATACTGGTGGGTAACACTGAAGTTAAACTCCCCAACCAGTCACAAACTGCTCCTGATCCCCCGCACTGGTTATCAAGAAGCAAAAAAGAAATCACACAGCCCCTTTCTTGCATTCCAGTGCTCTGCCTCCCAATCAGCACCTATGTCCAGTACAGTGAGAAGCTATTTAAAAAACTCTGTTCACATATGCAAAATGTTCTTCTGACCCCAAAGGGTCAGCCACGTTACCAGGTCAGTATATGTTTGGATCTTACCCCAAATACCACGCTGCCAGCCAATCCTTTAGTGCCTAAACTAAAGGTTTATTATAAAGAAAGAACAAGAAGAGAGTTATTAAATCATAAAGCAGTCACACATCTATACAAAGATTCAACGTCCATGTATCAGGTTCTTAGCAGTATTGGTGAGATTTCTGGCTTGCAAGTCCCTCTGGAATACATCCACAGTTTGGATGGGTCATTCAGTTCTTTTGTTCAGAGCTTCAGTTTGTAGCAAAGTTCCTCCAGAGGCAAGAAGCAGGACTGAAGACAAAAATGTGGATTGGGGATAATGCAGCTGCCTTTTATAGTCTTTTACCATGCAGCTTGTATTTCCTTTGTTCCAAACACAAGCTGCCCAGCAAAGGGCCTGGAGCCATCAGACTTCTGCCCCTGCATGCCTTGCCGAGTCTTAGAGTGTATCCTCTGACCCATTCAATGGGTTCATTATACAGTTGATGTCCCTTGATGAGCCATCGAACAGGTTCAGTGCTGATGCCGTTCTGTCTGGGGGTGTCACCCAGAGACACAGCACAAGTTTGGAAATACATATATACCCTACATATCTATAACTCCTAATACAAAGGTCATACAAACATATAAACAAGATTATCATACTTGGCAAAGTATAACATTTTCACAGATACCTCACACGGCATATTTGGTCAGATTCCTTGCAATTTTATAACACTGGTATTAACAATATCACCAAGTGTCTCCCATATTCCATACAGCGACACAGAGGGGAGAGAGGATCTGGTGGGAATCCATGGACAACGTGGTATAAATATGATAAAGGAAGAGTAGAGAACAGGTGGGTAGAGAGAGGGAGGAAAGAGGTACAGGAATCTTCCATACAGAACTTCTGAAATGTCCTCAGCCTGCAAATCATAGGAATAGCTGTGCCAGGGTCTTACTCTGGGGAGCATATGTTCTCACTAATCTGACTTCATTTCTTTGTTTTATAATACCAAGGAAAGAAGTGCGTATTCTTGGCTAGGTAGGTGCCTTGGACAGAATATTAAAAAAGACAACAACAACAAAAGCAGCTCCCCCCCCCCCCCATCAGTTGACAATCAACCGGCAGTGCCCAAATCTATGGCATCCTGCAGTACCCAAATCAGTAGTACCCACAATACCAGCTCTTGCCATGTGCCTCGGTCCCAAAAATCCATGTAAAAGGATGTACGTATCTTTCCCAACATCTCTCTGTGGCTTGCAAGTTTAGTCCTCTGGCTATTAGATTTTTGGTGAAATTGCCATGACCTATGTGTGGGTGAGCGAATAGGGGTGAGGTGGTGGGGAGGAGAGAGAGTGAGAGATTTCTTTCTCATCCCAGCAAAGAAGTATGATATTATGTGTGTGAGAGATTTTGGCAAGAAGAAGGAAAATATGGGGGAGGGGGGAAATATGGCAGAGGAAATGGAAGACGCAGTGTAGGGAAAGAAATCGGGAGATATCCAATTAGATAGAGAGAGAGAGATAACAGAACTGAGAACAACTCAGGAAAAGAGATACTGTTGTCAGAAGTTTTGATGAAATTGACATTTCAATTAAAACAAAAATCAGAAAAAAGTTTTAAAAAATTGTTGCCAAAATTGTTTTCTGACCAGCTCTTATTCATCACAGTTGACTGACTGGTCCTTCTCAAGGGCCCAGAAGTGAGCTAGTTGACTCACAAACAAGACAAGCCCCCCAAAATCATACAAACGTAAGTTTCATATGGCACAATGATGGAGGATCACAAAAAGAGAAGGTGAAAGGAAGGAAAAGAGAGGACAGTAGAGATCATATGGCACATAGGATGTGCACATTATTATTATTTATTTATTTATTACTATTAATTTATTATTAATAAACATGTATATTATAGTATCATCTGACTCCAGCCAGGCCATAGCTCCATTGTGTTAGCTGCTGTACAGATATAGAGAAAATGATTGATAGTCCCCACTCCAATTGGTCATTGGGATTGGTCATTAGGCTGATAAGGTATCCAGTAAATTTGTCAAGCCTTATATGATTTAGTGATTGGTAGGTCTAGTCTAAATATAGTCACCATGACGGTGATAAAATGTGCACTAAAGATACTTAGCTGGGATGGCTGAATAGCAGCATTTTGGGAATTGGGAATTTGTTGTGGAACTTGATATTTTATGGCTGGAGACAGTATGTTTTAAGTAATTTGTGGTGGCTTTCTTCCAGTTTTTCTGGTTTATTTTCTTTCATTATTTTATATAAAACAAAGAGGAAGTGAAATAATTGGGCCAGACCTGCAGCTGCTGTAAATCAGCATAGCTATATTGAAGCTACATTGATTTACACCATCTGAGGATCTGACAAAGTGTGGTGTGTGTCTGTCTTTCTAAGGCCTTGTCTACACTACAGGGGGAGATCGAACTAAGTTACGCAACTTCAGCCACGTGAATAACGTAGCTGAAGTCGATGTACTTAGATCTACTTACCATGAGGTCCACACTACGTAATGTCGACCGGAGACATGCTCCCATTGCCTCCCCTTGCGCTTTTTGTTCAGGTGTAGTAGAGGAGTTGACCGGAGAGCGAGCTGCAGTCAATTTAGCGGGTCTTTGCTAGATCTGGTGAATCGACCCCCAGTGCATCGATCGCAGTGCTTCAAACCCCCAGTAAGTGTAGACGAGGCCTAAGAGGCAAGACAGGAACTCTCTAGAGTGTAGATACTCCTAGCTTGCCCAGGAAGTTCCTAGCTCAGTTTTACTCCTCCCATTTCTAAGCTTCTTTTGCAGGTTAGGTCGCTAGAGGACATAACTTTTCCTGACTTTTCCTGTGGCTGGCAATTGTTGTTTTTTGTCAGACATTCATAACACATCATTTGGTGCAAGTGTAATATGGTTTGACGGCTGCTTACGGTGTCACTCCAGTGTCCAGTTGTACACTTGCTTCAAGCAAGATGGCACCTGCAGTGATTATTGTTGGGGCAGCATCGACATATGGGGTTGCTTAGTTTATAGCACTGCAAGCACTAACCTCATTTCTTAGTAAGTGTCTAATCTGATGTGGGTACTGTATCCATATGTTCACTTTCTGTTGTGAAAGAGTTAATGCACTGATAACTCTGGTCCCTGGTGAGATGAAATTGCTTTTAATATCTGTGCTCTTTGTTTTCCAGTCCTTAGAATAGCACCAAATTCTGATCAGACGAGTTTATTATGAGTATCAATGTATTTAAGAGACTGGATAACTCAGGGGATTTGGATTTGGTAATATGATTTTGAGTATTTATCACCTTTAGGTCACTTGTTCAACTTCAGGTCAGGCAGCTGGTGCTAGCCCATGAATTGAGGTTACTTTCTGAAGTCAGATGACCATGCTCTAATAAGAATATATTAGATCTATTATTGACCACCTGACCAGGACAGTCATAGTCACTATGAAATGCTAAGGGAGATTAGAGAGGCTATCAAAATAAAGAACTCAATAATAGTGGGGGATTTCAATTATCCCCATATTGACTGGGTACGTGTCACCTCAGGACGAAATGCAGAGACAAAATTTCTCGATATTTTAAATGACTGCTTCCTGGAGCAGCTGGTACAGGAAACCACAAGGGGAGAGACAGTTCTCGATCTAGTCCTGAGTGGAGCTCAGGATCTGGTCCAAGAGGTAACTATAACAGGACCACTTGGAAATAGTGGCCATAATATAACAACATTTAACATTCCTGTGGTGGGAAGAACACCTCAACAGCCCAACACTGTGGCATTTAATTTCAGAAAGGGAAACTATTCAAAAATGAGGAGGTTAGTTAAATAGAAATTAAAAGGTACAGTGACTAGAGTGAAATCCCTGCAAGCTGATGGACACTTTGCAAAGACACCATAATAGAGGCTCAACTTAAATGTATATCCCAAATTAAAAAACACAGTAAAAGAACTAAAAAAGAGCCACCGTGGCTTAACAACCATGTAAAAGAAGCAGTGAGAGATAAAAAGGCATCTTTTAAAAAGTGGAAGTCAAATCCTAGTGAGGTAAATAGAAAGGAGCATAAACGCTGCCAAATTATTACGTTTTAAGTGTAAAAATGTAATAAGAAAAGCCAAAAAGGAGTTTGAAGAACAGCTAGCCAAAAACTCAAAAGGTAATAACAAAATGCTTAAGTACATCAGAAGCAGGAAGCCTGCTAAAGAACCAGTTGGGCCCCTGAACAATCGAGTTACAAAAGGAGCACTTAATGATGACAAAGTCATTGTGGAGAAACTAAATGAATTCTTTGCTTCAGTCTTCACGGCTGAGGATGTTCGGGAGATTCCCAAATCTGAGCTGTCCTTTGTAGGTGACAAATCTGAGGAATTGTCACGGATTGAAGTGTCATTAGAGGAGGTTTTGGAATTAATTGGTAAACTTAACAATGACAAGTCACCGGGACCAAATGGCATTCACCCAAGAGTTCTGAAAGAACTCAAATGTGAAATTGCGAGACTATTAACTATGATTTGTAACCTGTCCTTTTAAGTCACCTTCTGTACCCAATGACTGGAAGATAGCTAATGTAACGCCAATATTTAAAAAGGGCTCTAGAGGTGATCCTGGCAATTACAGACCGGTAAGTCTAACGTCAGTACCGGACAAATTAGTTGAAATAATAGTAAAGAATAAAATTGTCAGACACATAGAAGAACATAAATTGTTGGACAAAAGTCAGCATGGTTTCTGCAAAGGGAAATCATGTCTTACTAATCTATTAGAGTTCTCTGAAGGGGTCAACAAACATGTGGGCAAGGGGGATCCAGTGGACATAGTGTACTTAAATTTCCCTCACCAAAGGCTCTTAAGTAAATTAAGTTGTCCTGGGACAAAAGGGAAGATCATTTCATGGATTAAGAACTGGTTAAAAGACAGGGAACAAAGGGTAGGAATAAATGGTAAATTTTCAGAATCAAGAGGGGTAACTAGTGGTGTTCCCCAAGAGTCAGTCCTAGGACCAATCCTATTCAACTTATTTATTCATAAATGATCTGGAGAAAGGGGTAAACAGTGAGGTTGCAAAGTTTGCAGACGATACTAAACTGCTCAAGATAGTTAAGACCAAGGCAGACTGTGAAGAACTTCAAAAAGATCTCACAAAACTAAGTGATTGGGCAACAAAATGGCAAATGAAATGTAATGTGGATAAATGTAAAGTAATGCACATTGGAAAAAGTAACCCCAACTATACATACAATATGATGGGAGCTAATTTAGCTACAACTAATCAGGAAAGAGATCTTGGAGTCATCGTGGATAGTTCTCTGAAGACGTCCACACAGTGTGCAGCAGCAGTCAAAAAAGCAAACGGGATGTTAGGAATCCTTAAAGGGATAGAGAATAAGGCGGAGAATATCTTATTGCCCTCATATAAATCCATGGTACGCCCACATCTTGAATACTGCATACAGATGTGGTCTCCTCATCTCAAAAAAGATATGCTAGCATTAGAAAAGGTTCTGAAAAGGGCAACTAAAATGATTAGGGGTTTGGAACGGGTCCCATATGAGGAGAGATTAAAGAGTCTAGGACTTTTCAACTTGGAAAAGAGGAGAGTAAGGGGGGATATGATAGAGGTCTATAAAATCATGAGTGGTGTGGAGAAAGTGACTAAGGAAAAGTTATTTACTTGTTCCCATAATATAAGAACTAGTGGCCACCAAATGAAATTAATGGGTAGCAGGTTTAAAACAAATAAAAGGAAGTTCTTCTTCACTCAGCGCACAGCCAACCTGTGGAACTCCTTGCCTGAGGAGGTTGTGAAGGCTAGGACTATAACAGGGTTTAAAAGAGAACTGGATAAATTCATGGAGATTAAGTCCATTAATGGCTATTAGCCAGGATGGGTAAGGAATGGTGTCCCTAGCCTCTGTTTGTCAGAGGGTGGAGATGGATGGCAGGAGAGAGATCACTTGATCATTACCTGTTAGGTTCTCTCTCTCTCTCTCTCTGGGGCACTTGGCATTGGCCACTGTCGGGAGATAGGATACTGGGCTGGATGGATCTTTGGTCTGACCCAGTATGGCCGTTCTTATGTGTGAAATAAATTGATGGTTCCAGGAATCCACTTATAAATCCCTCATTAAATTAGTACCATGGTTGACAGTGACAGAAAGGAGTGCCAAGGAATTAATTGGCCATTGAGATTAAACCATTCAGGTGGTAATTACACATTTGAATGACCCACTTTGTTGGGACAGTGTGGGGAAAGCGACTAAGCAGTGTCTGTTCTGTGACAATTTCAGAGCAGCATCATATACATTAAAAAGAAACGAGGGAGATAGGCAGGGGTCTATCAGTGCATAATAATAGGATGGTGTATCACTTCCTTATCGCCCTGTTTATATTTCTTTAGGCAGGGGACAAGCATTATCATCCGAGCTGTGCACGATGCAGCAGATGCAACCAAATGTTCACGGAAGGAGAAGAAATGTACCTGCAAGGTAAGGATGCTTTCATTCCCCAACTGTGCCAGCAACAGGCTTAGGATCAGACAGCCATCCAGGAAGTAGCATATCATCAGCGATCCTCTAGCAGCCCTGTTGATATCTGGTAGCACACTCACTTACCCGTTAGGAGACTTCCATTTTCATTTTTCCCTTCTCAAAGTCATGGCAGTTTAGAAGACATCCCCTGAGATCTTAGGTAACTGGGGTTACAGCTGCCTTGACATCACTGATGTTCTCTGAGGGATAGATGTCACCATCCTGGTGAATGTTTCATATTAGGGCGCCCTAACAATTACCCTGCAGTCACCCAAACTGTGCTTTTAAAATGTATAGCAACAGGTACGTTTTATTGGGCAGCCTCTGAACTTCAGTGTTTTACATAATCCTCGGTGAACAAATATATGTGGGACACCAGAATGAGTGAGAAATGGTTTTGAGGAACCATTTTTGTTGTTTCCCCCTTAGTTATTTTGATCGTATTTTCTCCCTTCTCTTTTGGAACCTGATCCAAAGCCTGTTGAAATCAGCGGAAAGCCTTCCAATAATTTTAATGGCCTTAGTTCAAATTGTGTGTGTGTGATTTCTCCCCCACCCATCCATACTTCTGTAACTTCTGTCTCTCAACCACTCTCTTTCTTCATGTTTGTTTTTCTATCTGAATTCCCCTTTTGTCTTGTCATGTTGCTCTTTTAATCCCCATATACTTGCTCGTGTGTTTGTGTGGTCTTCAATCTTTTTTCACATCCACTTCTTTTTTTCTGTCCATTTTCATCTCCTTTGTGTTTTATGTCTAACTCTTTCTATCACTTCAAGTACTGCCAATCTTTTTTTTTTTTTCCCCCACATTTCCTCCACATGCACTTCCCCTTCCAGAAGAAAATGTTCTTCCCTTTGGTTGAAATACACATTTGATCCAAATCTTGATCTGAAATCTTCAACTCTTAGGCTACAGTTATTTTTCCCACTTGGCCTAATTTAAATGAATGTGGGTAGGAAGATGTCTAATATGCATCCTTACCAACCAGAAATTAAAGTTGGTGGATGCCTGAATGGTTGGGAATTGTCCAAGTGTGCACATGTCAAGAGAGCTTTGAGTACATGGTTAAGGGGCCTAAGTGACTAGGGAAGAGATAAAATAGGATCTGGAGTCAGGCAGTCTAAGTGAAGAGTGAACTAAACAGTAAGGAGTTAAGAAAGATTCCCACTGGAGCAATCCTGAAAGAAGAGAAGATAGTTGAAGGTAGGAGTTCCTGGGCTGGTGGTTTTCTGTGCTCCCTTTGCTGTTATTGAAGACACGTGTTATAATGAGGGCTTTCCTTCTGCCCAGCCCAGCTTCTCCTTTCTGCTTCACCATGCAGAGAATTCATAGTCCTGTATTATCACTGTCTGTAGTGCCTTGTAAATGATGTGCACATCAAGATCTGTGTATTTGCACCTCACTTTAGGGTCAAAAAGGAGGAGGAGGAGAGCTGTTGGGGAGGGAGGCAGTTTTGTGGGTGATAAGTAGGGCCTTACCAAATTCATAGTCCATTTTGTTCAATTTCACGGCGAGGGAGTTTTAAAATTAGTCAATTTCATGTTTTCAGATGTTTACATTTGAAATTTCATGGTTAATTGTAACCCTGGGGGTCCAGACCCAAAAGGTGGCCAGGGTGGGAGGGTCCCAAGGCTATTGTAAGGGCATCGTGGGATTGCTACCCTTACTTCTGCCCTGCTACTGGCAGGGTGCTGCCTTCAGAGCTGGGCAGCCAGAGAGGAAGGCTGCTGGCCGGGTACCCAGCTCTAAAACCAGCGTCAATGTCAGTAGCAGCGTAGAAATGAGGGTTCCATGGTATGGGGGGGGCGGTACCATATGTCCGGTTACCGGCAGCCTCCCGCTGGAGTGGGGGGCTGACAGCTGGAGCCGTGGAGCTTCCTGCAGCTGAGAGAGATCCCGGAGGTCTGATCCACCCTGGGAGCACCCCTGCAAGGGAAGAGGAAGTCTCGACCCTCCCCATCCCCAGCTGGGCCTAGCAGCTGGAGTCCCGCGCAGAGTCCCACCCCTAGGAGCCCCTGGCTGCGAGCAGATTTCATGGGGGGGATCAGATTTCAGTCTGACGCGTTTTTCACGGCCAGGAATTCAGTAGGGTCCAGTGATGAGCTCGAAAACAAAGGGCGACACGAGGGTCTGAACAATATGAACAAGTGAAAAGTAAATGGATTTGTTCAACCAAAAATCAGTGGTGATGTCTGCCCTGCTGTCTGGAGTGGTTCACAACCATGAGTGCCAACCTCCGGGCAGACTGTCAAAAAGCAGAGCAGAGCCCCCAAACTGGTTGTATGTCCTGTAATTAGATTTCACCAAACCAAATATGAGCTCCTGACGCACTATAACCGTCTTACCATGGGGTCACAGACAGTCCCCTTGGGCATTCCAGTCAATCTTGCCACCCAGGCAGGCTGGACTTAGTGATAGTTGGTTGCCATACTCCAAAGATCACAAAAGATTCAGGTTGCTTTCAGTCACAAAAGACCAATCACTTACCCCAAGTCAATTTGTTCCTCCGATCTATTACTAAAGACAATGCTTATAGCCACTCCTATAGTAAACTAAGGCTTTATTAACTAAGAAAAGAAATGTTATTTACAGACTAAAGCAGGCAAACATATATACACAAATAAGTTAGTCTGTGGTTCCAAAAGATGACAGATTTATAGTAATCTGTCCATGCTGAATGCCTTTTAGGGCTAACCCAGGTTGACCCTGGGGATCTCTGCTTCTGTTCCTACTCCCGCAAAGAGAGAGGAAAATTTTTCTTGTGTCCCTGTTTTATCCCCTTCTTCCAGCATTCAATGGATGGGCTTTCTTGCATGTAGCTCCTTCAGTGGTGTGAGAGGGCCATTAACCAAGTCTTTGTATCATGATGTTCCACAATGGCCCACTTAGTTTTCATAGCCCGTCTTGATGGGTGGTGGACCATTCCTCCTGACTGGGTTCACAGGTTCAGAGCCAGCGTTTTTACAGTTATAAAGCAAAACGTACATATCACCTTATAGCATGGGATGCAGACATTACAAGTGAAATTAATGCATGCAGTAACTTGCAAGCATTCCATAGATTTTAGGCACTACTCCCATTCTGATAAGTCTAGTATCTGTCTTGAACAATACTAATGTACAGGTGAGCTGGTCTGGTTTCCAGCTGTGAATTTGTCAGTGCTCAGCTGATGCCTACAGCCTTGGCAAGAGCTGGCATCTGGTCTGACAGCATCACAATGTCAGTGGTAGGAAGGGCTGAACTGGTATAACTTGCACCAGTCTGGCATTCAGTGAATGGGGACCCAGTGCAGCCCTTGGTGTAAATGCAACTCCTATAATAGAGTCATAGAGCTTAAGGGCAGAGGGGACCACTGGATCATCTAGTCTGACCTGTCTATTACAGACCACCAACACTACTGAGCACACTAAAGCCAATGAGAACTGTACCCACGTACACCTTGGTGATAAATTTAGCCCAAGGTGATGGTGCAGGAGAGGTGGCTGGCTCCTTCATCTCTCCATTTCTTTCCTGCCATTACCCCGCTTCACCTCCCTGCCCCTTGGATGCAAGTTACGCTCTTTTCCCCACCTAATGGCAAATCAGTGCAAGTTACACTACTTTCCTACTTACAGCTGTTTTCTTACCAACTTATTGCTCTGACTGTATCACCAGGCTCTTCAGGAAGAATTTTACCTGCTTGCTGCAGGCTGCATTTAGCTTGTTGGCTCTAAGTAGAGTGTACCTGAAAGTCTTTCCCATGGTGAAAGTCCCTCTTAGCTTCAGCTCATAGGAATATGGTGAAGCCATCTGTATAGGTTCCCCCTGCACCGAATGGAGCGGTAGTAGCTTCCCAAGCATTTTGCTGCGGGGGCACGGGGATATGGGGATGGGAATAAGTGTGTATCATAAAATGAGTGAAAGCAGGAAGCTCCCTCCTTTCATAATTACCATCTCCACTGGTCATTGCCTGTGTCTGCATCTCATTCCTCCATTGCTCTCGATGTAATCAAGGAATCAATTCTAAAGCACTTAGAGGAGAGGAAAATGATCAGGAACAGTCAGCATGGATTCACCAAGGGCAAGTCATGTCTGACTAATCTAATTGCCTTCTATGGCGAGATAACTGGCTCTGTGGATGAAGGGAAAGCAGTGGACGTGTTGTTCCTTGACTTTAGCAAAGCTTTTGACACAGTCTCCCACAGTATTCTTGCCAGCAAGTTAAAGAAGTATGGGCTGGATGAATGGACTATAAGGTGGATAGAAAGCTGGCTAGATTGTCGGGCTCAATGGGTAGTGATCAATGGCTCCATGTCTAGTTGGCAGCCGGTATCAAGTGGAGTGCCCCAGGGGTCGGTCCTGGGGCCGGTTTTGTTCAATATCTTCATAAATGATCTGGAGGATGGTGTGGATTGCACCCTCAGCAAGTTTGCAGATGACACTAAACTGGGAGGAGTGGTAGATACACTAGAGGGTAGGGATAGGATACAGAGGGACCTAGACAAATTGGAGGATTGGGCCAAAAGAAATCTGATGAGGTTCAACAAGGACAAGTGCAGAGTCCTGCACTTAGGACGGAAGAATCCAATGCACCGCTACAGACTAGGGACCGAATGGCTAAGCAGCAGTTCTGCAGAAAAGGACCTAGGGGTTACAGTGGATGAGAAGTTGGATATGAGTCAACAGTGTGCCGTTGTTGCCAAGAAGGCCAATGGCATTTTGGGCTGTATAAGTAGGGGCATTGCCAGCAGATCGAGGGATGTGATCGTTCCCCTCTATTCAACATTGGTGAGGCCTCATCTGGAGTACTGTGTCCAGTTTTGGGCCCCACACTACAAGAAGGATGTGGAAAAATTGGAAAGAGTCCCGCGGAGGGCATCAAAAATGATTAGGGGTCTGGAACACATGACCTATGAGGAGAGGCTGAGGGAAGTGGGGATGTTTAGTCTTCAGAAGAGAAGAATGAGGAGGGATTTGATAGCTGCTTTCAACTCCCGGAAAGGGGTTCCAAAGAGGATGGCTCTAGACTGTTCTCAGTGGTAGCAGATGACAGAACAAGGAGTAATGGTCTCAAGTTGCAGTGGGGGAGGTTTAGGTTGGATATTAGGAAAAACTTTTTCACTAGGAGGGTGGTGAAACACTGGAATGCGTTACCTAGGGAGGTGGTGGAATCTCCTTCCCTAGAAGTTTTTAAGGTCAGGCTTGACAAAGCCCTGGCTGGGATGATTTAGTCGGAGATCGGTCCTGCTTTGAGCAGGGGGTTAGACTAGATGACCTCCTGAGGTCCCTTCCAACCCTGATATTCTATGATTCTAAGAACACGAATGCGATCCTGGCCCTGCGGTTGTCAGTGTGAGTTTTGGGGCCGGGATTTCATCCAGTGTGTTTATTGATGGCTACTTGAATGTTACATCTAATGAAAACAGAGGAAACCTGCAAAAAGAACAGTGTGTGTTGAAACAAACTAACCCACCTGTGTTTTCCAGCCTCAAGTTACCTTTGTATAATAAGAAAAGGAGTACTAGTGGCACCTTAGAGACTAACCAATTTATTTGAGCATAAGCTTTCGTGAGCTACAGCTCACTTTATTGGATGCATCCGATGAAGTGAGCTGTAGCTCATGAAAACTTATGCTCAAATAAATTGGTTAGTCTCTAAGGGTATGTCTACACTACGTAATAAGGTCGAATTTATAGAAGTCGGTTTTTTAGAAATCGGTTTTATATATTCAAGTGTGTGTCCCCCCACAGAAGTGCATTAAGTGCATTAACTCGGTGGAGTGCTTCCACAGTACTGAGGCTAGAGTCGACTTCCGGAGCTTTGCACTGTGGGTAGCTATCCCACAGTTCCCGCAGTCTCCGCTGCCCATTGGAATTCTGGGTTGAGATCCCAATGCCTGATGGGGCTGAAACATTGTCGCGGGTGGTTCTGGGTACATATTGTCAGTCCCCCCTTCCCTCCCTCCCTCCGTGAAAGCAAGGGCAGACAATCGTTTCGCGCCTTTTTCCTGAGTTACCTGTGCGGACGCCATACCACCGCAAGCATGGAGCCCGCTCAGGTAACTGTCACCGTATGTCTCCTGGGTGCTGGCAGACGCGGCACGGCATTGCTACACAGTAGCAGCAACCCATTGCCTTGTGGCAGCAGACGGTACAATACGACTGGTAGCCGTCCTCGTCATGTCCGAGGTACTCCTGGTCGCCTGTGTGAGGTCGATCAGGAGCGCCTGGGCAGACATGGGCGCAGGGACTAAATTTTTAGTGACTTGACCAGGTCATTCTCTTAAGTCCGGCAGTCAGTCCTATTGAACCGTCTTATGGTGAGCAGGTAGGCAATATGTCCTTCTGCACCATCTGCTGCCAGCCAAAGATGTAAAAGATAGATGGAGTGGATCAAAACAAGAAATAGATCAGATTTGTTTTGTACTCATTTGCCTCCTCCCCTGTCTAGGGGACTCATTCCTCTAGGTCACACTGCAGTCGCTCACAGAGAAGGTGCAGCGAGGTAAATCTAGCCATGTATCAATCAGAGGCCAGGCTAACCTCCTTGTTCCAATAAGAACAATAACTTAGGTGCACCATTTCTTATTGGAACCCTCCGTGAAGTCAACCCTGTAAGCCGTGTTGTCAGTCGCCCCTCCCTGCGTCAGAGCAACGGCAAACAATCGTGCATCTGAGTTGAGAGTGCTGTCCAGAGCAGTCACAATGGAGCACTCTGATTGGGCTAAAACATTGTCACGGGTGGTTCTGGGTACATATTGTCCGGCCCCCGTTCCCTCCCTCCCTCCGTGAAGGCAAGGGCAGACAATCGTTTCGCGCCTTTTTTCCTGAGTTACCTGTGCGGACGCCATACCACCGCAAGCATGGCCGATTTAAGTGCTAATCCACTTGTCAGGGGTGGAGTAAGGAAATCGATTTTAAGAGCCCTTTAAGTCGAAATAAAGGGCTTCATCGTGTGGACGGGTGCAGGTTTACATCGATTTAATGCTGCTAAATTCGACCTAAAGTCCTAGTGTAGACCAGGGCTTAGATGCCACTAGTACTCCTTTTCTTTTTGCAAATACAGACTAACACGGCTGCTACTCTGAAACCTTTGTACAATAATGGCAGAGAGTCTGTGGGTTTGTCTGGGGAAATGACAAGGAATAGCACCCAAAATTTTCTTTCTCCCGTGTATTTCCTTATAACATATTTTTCTGCCTCACCCAGGGGTTTGGTGCCAAGGTGAGACATTGCTTAGTGTTTAGAGAATGCCTGCTGTAGTTGGTTTTCATGTAGCCTTTCATGCTTTCCAGGCGTATTCTGTTAACCCGAATTTGTATATTTCAGAGCTTGCTCTGTGTTGTAGTGCTGGTGCATGCAGAAAAAAAAGCTGGACAGCTGAACATTTTGTTTGGTGTCTGCCAAGGGAGCAAACACACACATGCTAATGGAGGGATTAACAGCAGTGTACTGTAGAGTTTCCAATAGAAAAGTAATTAAACTGAACTAGGATGGGTCTGGAAGATTTACATAGCTCTGAGCTGTTTCAAAATAAATGAGCACATTTGGGTGGATATAAAACCTAAAAGCTGGGGCTGACTCGAAGTATGGGACTGTGCAAAATAGTCACATTTAACCTCATACCCACTTGATCTGAGTTTGGGTTTGAAGTTTGCTGTGTTTCAAACCTCTCGCTGAGTTTGTGAAGCAAAATTGAGGTTGTTAAGTGAGCTCCTCCCTGAAAATCGCAGCTCAACTCCACTCTGCTTCACCCCAGAAGCCCGGGAACTGCTCCCCACCCAATTCTGCCCAAGAAATGTTCACATCTAGAGGCCACAGCTGAGATCAAGTCCCCATTGTGCTACATGCTGGACACACACATAATCAGACCCAGCCCTTGCCCCAGAGAGTTGCAATGTAAATATTTAAGACAAAAGGGTGGGAGAGAGGAAATGTTGCTAGCCCTGTTTTACAGAAGGGGAACTGAGTTCCAGAGAGAGGGCGTGAATTGCCCCAAGGTCCCAGAGGGAGTCTGTGGCAGAGCTGGGAACTAAACCCGACTCTTTTGAGTCCCGTTTTAGAGCCTTAACCACAAGAACGTCCTGCCTTGTGAACGTTCCTGTTCATCAGGCCTTAAAGTGAACCTTCAAGGGCTGGTTTCCTTCTGACCTTTGCGGGGTTTGTACAGCCCTAGCTCTGAGGCTGGTGTCATCCTTTGTTATGCTTCCCCTGCCGAACGAGCAGTTTCTTCTCCTTACTTGGCTCAGACTCGGAGCTAGACATCTGATGCTGTGATTGAGTCCACGTGTTCCTTCCAGTCTCCTGTTGATGCTGTTTACATTGTGTGCTGCTGGCAACTGGAATCGCTCCTGGCGGTTTGTGCTTCAGCACAAGAAAGGGACCTTTTGAAATAAAGACTCCCCTCGGAGCTGCCCTGACCCATACCTTTTAACTTGGCCTTTGTTGGGAAGGATCTCCTGTTCCTGCATGTGAGATCATATTCATGCTGAAATGCCATAGATTTTAGTGTTTCATTGCGGATGCAGAGGAGTGGGGTGGGGAGGTTCCTTCTTGCAGGCAAACATTTGGCTCCCTTGTGGTTGGAATGGCGATTTGGCTTTGACCACAGTAGGGTGTAGTCAAGATTAAAAATCCATTTGGGTTTAGCCTCTGCTCAGAAGCAGTTCAATCTGGATAGTAACTGGGAGCAGCATGTCAGTCCTTGGGAGGCCAAACTGTTGTGCTCCACAGGCAGAGAGCAGGAGAGACCGAGGTGCCCCCAGTGCCTGAGGCAGGGAATTGATTAGGTGAGCTATGCCCAGATGATCCTAGCAGGAGATCCATTCCCCGTGCTACAGAGACAGTGAAACCCTGCTCCCAGGATATGGGTTTTCAGTGTATGGAAGGAACCCAGGTATGGAGCGGTTTTAACCACCCTGTCTGCTGCAGAGGTAGCAGAACCTGAGCCTTTGGAGCTCCTTGTGCATCCCTGGGCAGCAACACGTGGGAGTGGGGCTGGCCAGGTGAGAAGCTGAAGCTAACCCTATGCAAGTCCACTGGCTAATGCCCCTCTTATAACAGCAGGCGTGACAGGTGTGCAACCTCAAGGGTGCTGCACCATGGCCGAGGGGAGAGGAGTCCTTGCTCACCGGGGTGCCCTCCTGAGCTGGCCACTCAGGCATAGTGCAGCAGTCAGGATTTTAGTGAAGAACATGCTCTAGTTTCTTTCTCTGGGTCCTCATTGCATTCTGCACTCTCAGGGATGGGGAGTGTGGGGTGGGATGGATTAGGTGATGCTAGGATTATAATACTCTGCACTTACTGAAGATAGTGCCTTCCATCCAAGATGCTCAACGACACTTACAGGTGTTGGTGAATTGAGCCTCACAGCACCACTGAGGGGTGGGGTGTGGGGAATGAAGTATTGTTATGCCTTTTTGACCCAAGTGGTAAGCTGCTTTTTGGGGTCTTGTGGATTGTTTCCACTAGGAGGAGAAATTGGTGATGGTCAGGTATTTCTCTGATACAATCCTGTTTGTTTACGAAGTCCCATTTCCCTGAATACAGGAGGAATCAAACTGGAGATAGTGTCTTTGCTCACGGTTCAAAGCCTCTTTCAGCCAGCACTATACCAAAAAGTGCTTTCTTTTTTTTCTCAAGGTCATGCCACCAGGGCTCCCTCTCTGTGTCTGTCTGAGGCAGTTCTGCTCCTCTCTGTTTCTGCTGCTTTTCTTTCTCTCGCTCTCTCACACACACCCCTCCGCCAATCAATGCCAGTTTCAATCAGATTTCGCCCAACCCCTGAACATAACAGTATTATGACCTCCATTTTGCAAATGAGAGAAAAGGTGAAGTGACTTAGTGGGAAGGGTTTTCCCACGACTGCATAGGAAGTCTGTACCAGAGCTAGACATCGGACCCACTTCTCCTTCTCTCACCTCTGAGAACCAGCCACAAAACCAGCCGCCGTCCCTGACCCACAGCAACATGACTCTTCCATCTGCAACATCCGATTCGAACAGATCCTAACCCTGCTGCACGGGCTTGTGCGTGAGGTTTAATTCACTCGTGTGAAAAGTACTTTGAGACCCTCAGATGCCACTGTAGGCTGGCAAAGTCTTTGTTTTTAGTGTTGTTGCATTTCTCATGTGCTGGGGTGGAATTTGTAGGTTATTCACAGCACATTGCAATGCAATGAGGGGTCCGTCCTAAGTATTAAAATGTTCTGCTCTCTGTGACCTGACGTCATCTGATTTACTCTGAGTAATGCATTATTTTATTCCAGGTTCCACTGTATGGCATCCCGACTGTAAGCAGTCCACTAAGGCAGAAGATAAGCTACGGGTAAGATAAACAAACAGTAGGTAGACACTAAGCTCAGTTGCACTCCAGATAATTTGCGCACACAGTAACTGATCTTTCTCCTTGAGAGTGTGATTTCCTCACTATGACAATCCTGGCAGCAAGTACAGCGTTCTACTCCAGAGGTGCTGCTGCACTTCCCGTGGTCACCATCTCAAAGTCTTTGTTGCAATATATTGTTCCAAAGAGGGCATTGTCTCCAGGACAATGTGCACCTTACAGCGTGGTTCTTAAGAGGGGGAAAATCTCAAGGGAGAAATGTGAACAAAGCAAATGCGTCAATAAATCTTTTTATTTTCGCAGTCGTGACATCTCTGTACTTTGTTTGTCAGCTGTGCTGTGTTCTTTAGAGCCACTTGCAGCATTACTCAGCATGGCCTGATCTTCCTTCACCATCTAAATGAACTCTTTAAGCCTAATTTATCCTGTTTTGAATGCAGAGAAGAAATATGCTTAATGCTAGATGTGCCCCTCAATCTTTAGGGCCACATTTTAAGCCGGCCTGAACCGAGACTTAAAATTTGTGTGGACAAACATTCTGGATCAGATTCTTAATGACTTCAGTGGCGCTAAACTGATTTATGCCAGGTGAAAACCTGGCTGTGTGTGTGAGAAGTGCCAACAGGCCTTTGTGGGTTAGTTCACCATGCAGTCGGTTACCCCATCTGTGTTTCCACGTGCCTGCTCATACACAGAAATAAGAGAGTGCGCACCTGTGAGCCTGGTGAATGTTTCTGGGGTCAAGTTTCAGAGGCCGGAGATGAAAAATGGGCCAAGAGGCACTTCGGTGAACGTACGTTGTGCATCATGCTGTGTTCATGGTGTGCTGTGTTCGTAGTAGTTCTCTTCTTATGAAACGTGATGCTGGCACGCCACACTACAACATTCTCCTTAACGGGTTTACTATGAATGTGGCTAACGTGCTGTTATATTTGTGGGGAACAGTGTAAACTGGGAGAACAGTCCAGTGGCAGATTCAAACCTTCAGGAAAACGTTGGGGAAGCAATGCAAAGCAGAGCTTTAACACATGCAGCCCGATCCAGCACTTGCAAGTTGTTCTGAATAGACACTTTCTCAGAAAAGACTTTCGCACTTCAAAACTGGGTTATTTTTCATCGGTAATTTGCTGCTGAAAATAACAATGTGAACACTTTAAGGTATGTCTGCACAGCAAAAAGAACCCTGTGGCAGTGAATCTCAGAGCTTGAGTCTACAGGTTCAGACTCATGTGACAGTGCTAAAAATAGCCATGAAGCTGTTGCAGCTCCGGCGGGCGCTGGGGCTCTGAAGCCTGCAGAGAGGGGTGGATTTCAGAGCCTGAGCTCCAGTCTGAGCCCGAATGTCAGCACGACTCTTTTTAGTACTGGAGTGCAAGCCCTTCAAGCCATAGTCTGTAGACCTGGGCTCTGAGACTGGCTGCTGTTGGGTGTTTTTACCATATAGACATACGTGTAGGGTAGGTCTGCACTGCACACTCAGACCAGGCTACCGCTCAGGTTTCAGCCCAAACCCTGCTTCCGTCCACACACAAATCAGTCTGTCTCGGGTCAGCCAAGCCCTCAGGACTTGTGTCCTAGGACTGTTCTAGGGAGTGGGTCTGAGCCTGAGTCCAGGTCCAAGCCCTGACCTTTTGCAGTGTGGACGCCGGTCAAGCCACAGACGCCAGTCAGAAGGTCTGCGTAGTGTAGTATGTACGTGTTAGCATGGCTGTGAGACCAGGTCCAGCAATTACAGACCCAGGTTTACAATGCAGTGTGGATGCTCAGGCACAGGGTTGGGAACACCAAGTCCACAAGCCCGGGTCCCAACCCAGGCTCAGTATGCAGTGTAGGCATACTCTTATATAGCTGGCCACATGAACTATACATAACACTATAGTGTGGCTTAGTGGATGGAGCATTGAACTGGAACGTACTTCTGTTTTATTCCTGGCTCTGGCACTGGCCCACTGGATGACCTTGGAAAAGTCACGTCAGTGCTCTGTGCCTCAGTTTCCCCATCTGTAAAAGAGATAATGCTACTGACCTCCTTTGTACAGCACTTTGTGATCTACTGGTGGAAAGTGCTGTATAAAAGCTAGGGATGATTGTTATTGGGAGCTGATTCTGCTCTGATTGCTGTAAATCAAGTATAAATCTAAATCAGTAGAAATTCACTGGTATCTGAGAGAAGAATCATGCCCACACTGTACTTTATGCAGGTTCATGCCATTTGCCTGCAAATGTCTATAGAAATTACTTTACAGTTACAGAGTATGATTATTAAATAGTAGAGGTGGTCAAAAATTTTTAAAGATTTCGAAAAAATTTTCTCAAAATTTGTAGTGAAATATCATCACCATTTTCCTGTGCATAGGAAGAGAGGGGCTGGTTCAGCTTGGGGAAATCTTGGAAGTCCATAAACATGTTGGATGTTCTCTCAGGCCAGTGGCTTTCACCACACTGAATTGTGTCATTTGTACAAGTACTGCTGTCCATGACCAGCGTATCCCAGCATCAGCCGATACCGATTATCCAACTCTGTGACATTAGTAGAAGAATCAGTTCTTTCAGGAGAAATATAAGGAAGTGATCATTGCCCCAGCAACAGACAGTCTGGGTATTTTGATGCCTCTTCATCTAAAATTAGAAGGTGGAGACATGCCCTTATGTGAAGAGTGCTCTAAAACCGTCAGCCATTCCCTGATTAAGGACCAGTGGGTTGAGCTGCTGGTGAGCAGCTGGATGGAAGCCACTGTAGATTGTCAGGCTTTTAGGCTGATTTAGGGCTTGTTGCTCATTCAGCTGTATGGGTATAAAACAGTGCGTTCTGGCAGAGATTGGGAGTCAGACTGCTTGTATTTATTGGTGTGTGGCTGGTATACAATATGTTCCCTTGTCAGTGACCCAACAGATTTTTAATTGTTTCAAAGTACTCCTGACTACATCACTGCCATTGCAAATATGCTCCAAGCTGACCTTTTAAACCTTCTGGCTTATTTCCAGTCCCCATGAAACTGCAGATGTTCCTTCCAAATATCTTTACTTTTTCTTTATACATCCAAGCCAGCAAGTACTTTTCACTGAGATAATCTTAATTGAAATCAATTAAATTAACAGACATTCATACCTGTGCAATGTAAGAACACAGCCTTGAAATGGCAGGTTAGAGTGCCTGTGACCTCATAGTACTGGGCAGGACCAGATTTTCTGGTGATGTGGACTCTCTGCACTGCTAGATTTCCTTTCCCTTTGAAACCAAACAAACTTATTGTTGAAGCGGCTTCAGAAGTCCTCGGCGAGCTGTTTTATCTCAGTGACTGAACTGCAATACAAGTTAGTCAGCGCTCTCACTGGCTAACTCTTAGGTCAGCGGAGGGCAAACTACGGCCCATGGGCTGGATCCAGCCCTTCAGGGCTTTCAGTCCAGCCCGCAGGATTGCCAGCCCCATGGCGCAGCTTGGCGAAGGCAGGCTCCCTGGCTCCATGCCACTCCCAGAAGCAGTCGGCACCATGTCTCTGCGGCCCCTGGGGGAGCGGGGCACAGAGGGCTCTGTGCACTGCCCTCACCTGCAGGCACCGCCCCCCACAGCTCTCATTGGCTGGGAACGGGGAACCACAGCCAATGGGAACTTCGGGGTTGATACCCGCAGGTGAGGGCAGTGCGCAGCGGAGCCGCCTGCCTCATCCCACCCCCAGGAGCCACTGCTGGACATGCTGACCACTTCCAGGAGTGGCATGGGGCCAGGGGAGGCAGGGAGCCTGCCTTAGCCCCGCTGCGTACCACTGCCACCGCGGAGCCACTCGAGGTAAGTGGTGCCGGGCCGGAGCCTGCACCCCAACCTCCTGCCCTGAGCCCTCTCCTGCACACTGCACCCCCTCCCACATCTTGCCCTCCCTCCCGCACCCCAACCCCCTGCCCCAGCCCTATATTCATGGCCCTGCATACAATTTCCCCACCCAGATGTGGTCCTCGGGCCAAAAAGTTTGCCCTGTCTTAGGTGGAGATCATAAAAACAAGGGTTGCTTAGGACCTTTTTCCCCATTAGATTTTTGCGTGGCGCGTTATGAAGCCAAAACAAGCAGGAAATAAAGCAACTCTAGATGAGTGCTGAGATTTATTTTTTAATTTTTTTACAATTGTCTGCCAGTTGGTGATTCCGCAGCTAACCGTATGTGACATTGATGTTACACTGCACCGTTTATTGTCCAACTTAGTGAAAGGGGATATTAGTAACTGTGTTGCAAAAGACCTTGAACTCTTGATGCTTATGTGCTGCTCCGTATCCAGGAGAAACATTGCTTTTTTCACTTTTTTTCCCCTCTTATATTTCATGGCAGCGTTCCTCATCTGATTTCTTTTATCCAAAGAGTCTGGTTCTGCGCAGACCACGCTCTACAGAGGTTTGCTGTTGTGTTTTCATATGGTTGTTAATAGCCTTCTTTATTGAGAAGATTTCCTTATACTGCCTTACTGTCATTGTACTGCTGCTGCTTATCTCACACAGCTTTCCCTGCCTTCACTCACCCCTTGGAGCACAAACTTTGTCTTTCGCATTATGAAATGCATCTTGTTTGCTATTTCCTACTTCTACTTAATTTGTTTGTTTAATATCAAGGTTCTGATTTTTTTTTTTTTTTTAAGCATACAAAAATAGCTTTTTGCTCTTTCACTTTGGTGTCATTATTCAGTGGGTTGTAGAAAGTGGTTGTTCTGGAATAAAAAATTACAAATGAAAACACTACACTTAAGATCTGATCATATGAAAACTATTGTGACTTTACACAGCTGGTTGGGGAAATTTTCACAAACAGTGTTTAAGATTTTTCATGAAAAAATGTCATTGAAACGTCCCATTCTGGGAATGTGTTGACCAGCGCCAACTGAATATTTGAACTGAGCTAAACTGGTTGTTAATTGTTTTGTAAAGTTTCTATTTTTGAATGGTTTCTGAGCATGGGCTGATTCTTGTGCTGCCCATTAGCTCTAGCCACCATGTGTGCAGTGACTTGATCTGTGGCTTATCCAAGCTAGAGTTATGAAGCCCTCTCTTACCTATTCATTCTGGGCTGCCTTTTTTCCTCCAGACTTCTCTGAGTCCAGCAGGTACAGAGTGTTTGATATTTTCTTGCAGCATAGTTTTCTAGGGCTGAATCCCATTCAAGTCAGTGGAAAGAGTCCCATTCTTTTCAGTAAGAGTTGGCTAGAGCCTATATCCAGTTTCCTCTGTGATGCTCTGTTCCTGATTAATTCTGGGAAATGCAAGTCCTGAACCACTCCTAAATGTGGACCTTCCTACATGCTAGTTAAGAGAGCAATCCAACAATTTAGCATGCATGCTAACAACTATAAAGATGCTCTATCACTGGTTCTGGGTGAGGAAATGTTTCTGGAGAATTAGAGTTGATGCAGTCAGATATTAAAGGTTCTAGATAGTAATCTACAGAACGATTGCATTCGTCTGTTTGACTGCAGTCAAGGTTTTTGAATGGCTGTACACTTTGTTTTGTGTGCATTTGATGATGAGATTTTAGACCAGTGGTGTTGGAGAGAGAAGCAACCAGCTTAGCCATGAAAGTTATTTATTGCCAGGTAATAACCATACAAGGGAAGCCAAACAAACAAAACAGTTATAATATTAAATCTAGTCCGGTTTAGAAAACTATAACTGATCACACAAGTCAGGGTCAGAAGGCTATACCTAGAGAGAGAGCTGGGTTCTCACCACTCCATGAAGCTTGAATTGATCGGGGTTTCCAGATGGTGGTGGTAGCTGAGGGTCTGGAGTGCTGGAGACAGGCAGAGCCCCCAGCATGATCAGTGAGGAGAAGGTGAAGTCCCCATGGAACTGATGTAGATTTTGGAACCAGGCATCAGAGTACTTACTTGAGCATGGGTAGGGGTTTTTGTAGGGAAAGAACAATGGTTCAAGGGAGAAAACTAGATTTGTTTATGGGTAAACTGGTGGCTCAAGGGAGTATACCAAAGTTGTTTTGTTCAGGCTAGACAAGAGGAACTGATCATTCCTGGCTATGGGCAGTGTTCCTTTGAGGGAGCTCACAATGCAATTAGACAGCTTCAGTATTTTGGATACTACTAAAGGATATATTGATCTGATAACTAGTGAGCTGGGTGTGTGCAGGCATGGGTTCATTAAGATCTGGAGCAGAGATCCCCCATCATGCAGTGCTTTCCTGCTTTTCTGGTCCCAGAGTTCCGTGTGGTTCTTGCCTTGGAATCTCTGTTCTCCATTCTGTATGCTAATGGAGATGCCTCCCTGTCCCATCTTTGATGCAAATGAGGCTAGGGGAGTTTCCTTAATCCTGTCACCCTTGTCTGGCGGGTTTAGGTGTGTCTCCCACTGCCTTTTCATTGCTTTTTGTAAGTCTGTCTTCTGATCGGCTTTGGTTCAAGCAGAGGCTGGAGGAGGGAAGGTCTTTTGTGAGTCAGACAGGCTGGGTACTGTGCCCTGGTTCCCCAAGAACACAGAGCTGATAGGTAACAACATGCAAGTTTAGATTCCTATTCCAAGCTTATCCAAAGCTCTCAAGTCTTCAAAACAGGGCAGGAAATCTCTTGGGGAAATGACATTCTTGTGAAATCTCCAGTATTCCCTGGAGCTGGGCTTGAAGGAAGATACATTTAGTATTTAAGGTCTTGCAGTCCTAATACCAGCAGAGACCTAAACAGGTAGAGGGACGTGCACAGAGGAAAAATGTGTGGAGTAAGTGGAATATTTCAGAACCTTGAGAGAGTCTAGCTTGGGTTTGATTCTAGCAATGGCCAAAGGCTCCAGGGAAGCTGCAGTTTTTAATATTTTCAGAACTGGTTTGCTCATCCCTACTTGCTGTACCTCCCTTTTGCACATAGTGAGCCAATTCCTGTAGCTCATTTTGTAAATACAACCTCTCGTTTTCTCAAAACAGTAGTTAGTTCAATCTTGTTACAGCGTGTGACTGATTAAACCAAACATACTTCAGCACTCTGGGATGCATCTGTGCTTGGAGGAAATGAGGGCTTTAGCGAGATCAATGCTCAAGAAAATCCACGGGTATAGGGTTTTGGACTCAGTGGTTGGAGGCAAGGCAAACCAATCTGTGGGTCTTCTCATCTGGGACAAAGATGAATTTCCATTATGTATGAATGAAAGATGTGGGTCTTTAGAAAACGAAAATAGATATTTACAGTGGATGCCTTATAGAAACAAGTCTTTCATCTAAGCATATATCCCCAGGCTTGAGACCTAAATATAAAGGTTTTTCACTGATTACAAAATGTATGAATGTACCTGGCAACATGAAAGAATAAACTGGCTTATGGAAAGGAAGTTTGTCATAAATTACATACATGCAGTAGACTTTAAAAACCACATTTACAATCTCTTAAGAAAATTGTGTATGTTAGCATTCTGTGAGAAGATCAAACTGTGACAGTAGAATCTAAGAACATGGTGTGAAATCCTGGCCTCATTGAAGTCAATGGGAGTTTGGGAGCCAGGATTTCACCCTTAATTTTCATGGTGCAAACTTAACACGGGTATTGGAGGAAGCCTTCATTTGCATGAGAAGTTTTGTGGCATAGCTTAAGTTTGGCAACGACTAGTACGGAATGACTTGTCCTGAAGACCAATTTTGCTTCACTGCACTTTGCTTTTAGGTTGGAAAGAAGTTGCTCCTATCTGTGAGCACATGTGTATGTGCGTGTTTTTTAAAACTAAACCACACCTGTTAATAAAGCTTGTCTTTATGACTGCTTAATTAGCCAATGAATATGCATTGTAGATTTTTAGGAGAGGAAATAATTAGTCTCCACATGAATGCTCCTGGAAAGAGAAACTTGAAGCCATGATTAATTGGCAAAATAATGGACATGCATAACGGATGCTTTCAGATTTTGTTTCTTGGTGGGTCGCATACATCACCATTTATAATAATCATGATGCAATAAGAGCCTGATCCAAAACCCAGTGACATGAATATGAGTTTTTCCAGTGACTTCATTGGGCTTTGGATCCATGCCCTAAGTAACTTGTCTCCTTTGAAAAACCTTACAGTCAGTGATACAAATGATCAAAGTAATCTATGTTGTTACTTCTATAACAAAATCCTGTTTAGCAAGGAGAAGTGATTGCAGAAAAAGCTAAGTTCTAATGAGCTTTTATATGTACATCTTTACCACACTTAAACTAGCCTCTGTAGCTAAGGATCTTTTCTTTTAACTGTATTAGCAATGTTATTGTTAAGTGACTGTGTGTAGAATGAAAAATTATCCCTTCTTCTGCAGCTGTTCTCACCGCCTTGCATAATGAACTCAATCAAAAAACTAAGGCAGGTACTGTAAACAACACTGGCAGTGTCTTTTATAACATCGTAGTGCATCCAGTTAGCCAGATGTTCATGGGATCACTTCTGATCTGGCTTGCTTGCCCCCATATCTTTCTATAGAGCATGACGCTGAACATCTGTAGCATAGAAAAGCACAGCCATCACATTGCAGCATTCTGGTGATGTGGATGGCCCTAGTGTTTTTGTTTTTTCTTTTAAATAACTTATCCGTTTAAATGGTGTGCCATGCATGATGATCTAAAAACTGAGGTAAATCAAGATGAGCCAGCCTAAGTTGTATGAACTAATATTAAATAACAAATTGGGGCATATGTGTGTGTGAGATACGGTAATCCAGAACTGACATACACAATGGCCCCAACAGAATCGCCATAAAAATAGCATGAATGACCTTTTGCATTGAAGACAAATGCATAAAGAGAGAAAAAAGAAATAAAAATAAGAGATTGCTGAAGAGGAGGAAAATATGAAGAAGTGATGCAGATGCTTTCCTTGAGATTTGAGTCAATCATTTAGCTGCATTGATGATATGCATGAATTTGTTTGTTCTTACTATACATTCTTCAATTTCCTGTATCCAGCAAAGAGGTCTAAGATGTTATTTGAGGGGGAGGGATGAGGAGGAGGAGAAGAGAAAGGAGATGTAGAGGTGGAGATGGCTCTTACCCTCTTAAAAAAGGAGGAGGGTAAAGAGAGCACACTGAAAATAGCAGGAAGAGGAGTTTAATGGAAGTACTGAATGGTTCATTGCTTGTCACCGCTCTGAGTGGAGGTGGGAAATGTCCTATAGCAGAGTAGGAAATGTTTAGGAAACAGTTGGAGAGACTGGTTGAAATTCATCCTGTGTAAACAGGAAAAAAGGGGCAAGAGAGGCCAGTGTGGCTAAGTAGGGATGTAGGGGTTAGTTAAAACAATGGGAAAACTTCTGTCTCTTAAGAGGACAGTTGTAAAACTAAGCAAGACACAGGATGGGAACAACTAAAGAAACCCCTACAATGCTGATCACTGGGTTTCCAGAAGTACTTTGACTAAGTTCATCGGGGCAGGATTGCCGTTGTGTTCTGCATTTGTACAAAGCCTGGTACAATAGGGTCCTTGTCTGTGAATGAGGTCTCTAGGGGCTAGCACAATACAAATAATAGTAACTAACGAGAAAGGGTCCTCACAGAGTTTTGAAGGAGATTGAATGTGAAATTGGTGCACTCAGAAGGAGACTAGGAATATTGGGTATAAGGAATGGCAGATCTGGCAAACAGCCATTTTACTAACAGTCAGATTGATGGGAAGCTAATAAGCATGACTGGATCCGAGAGCAGAAGAAAGGGAGAACTGTGGAAAAGGAGACTAGGTCCCTAATCCTGCCAGTGTTTATGTGCATGATGAACTTTCGGCTCTTAGTCCTGCATTGACTCCAGTGCAATATCTCCTGTGCTTAAAGTTAAGCACCTGTGTACATGTTTGCAGGACTGGGGCCTAAACTTGGAAAGCAGGCTCCACTAACTACACTTGGTATGAAAAAATACAATGGAGAAAGTTGCTCAATAGGACGGGTGAACTAGTATACAGTGAATTAGCAGATCACAGAATGTATTTTTAAGGACCAAACAGGGAGGTGAGACTTAGAAACATTGCAAGAGAATAACACTAGAATAACACTATTTCTAAGTGACCGTTTCCTGGCAACTTCTGATTCCCTAAAGTAATTATGAAAGCCCCTTTTTCTTGATGTACAACCTTCTGTCTGTTACATTCCAGAGAAAGTACAGGGATAGAGAGAGGAAAAAAGAAGACTGTAGTTTCTCTGAAACTCACAATCTGTTTGTACTTACTAGAAAAAATAAATCAAAAAGACAAATCTTTGGCCAGAACCAGAAGGTGAGTAATGAGGAAGATGCCCAGAATTACACCTCGGCTATTTAACCTTGTTCCTTGTGCTTTGTAATAAAAACAATCGCTTACCATGGCAACTGCAACAACTTTCTACATATGACCATATGACTCCACTCAAGCAGCAGTATGAAATGTCAGAGTTTTAAAGGGAATAAAATGTTTCTCATTAACAGCCTGATTTTCCCATTTAATTCTTGGTGTTTGGGGGTTTTTGGTTTTTTTTTTTTGTTTTTTTTTTTGGCTAATGTAGATAATTTTTCTCTTGGTTACGTTATGGGAGGAGCAGAAGGGCAGCTGCGGCATCTTAGAAATTTCTGTTCTCTCTTCCTGTGATATGGAATTTTGTAGCTACTGAGCGGGTCCAAGGTCCCACTGAAAAAATATGCTCAGATTTGCTAGGGAGAGAGAGAGAGAGAGAGGTATCCCTCAGTGTCATCTGCTCTCCATTGTAGACTGCTGCATTTGATCTAACTCCTTAATTTTCGTGGTACCTGTTCCAAGTCCTTGATTCCCCCAGTGTCCCCAAATGCATGAGTTTCTTTGATAGGATTCCTAAAACACATCTCAAATCAGGTGTAAGCTGAGGAATGCTCTATTCAGCCTGTTTTTTTAATAGTGCCCCGTTAGATTGCTCACTATAAAGTAAAAGCTAAAAGGACCCTGGGAAAGTGACTGCTACTTAGCCGAAGGCTCCCTTCAGGAAATATCTGCTGAGAGATAAGAAAGCCCGACTGAGCAGATATTTCCTGTATGAGATCTGTGAGCCACACTGTCTGGTTTCTTTTTCTCTCCAGTGCTCCCTTTGGTTCTGTGTCACAGCCAACAAGCGACAGGAACAAGTTTACCAAGAGTTTAATTGTTCAGTGGCATTAGAGTAAAATACCCCACTGCATTCAGCCAGAATCACACACCAGCCAGCAAATTGCTTCATGCTTTAGGGAGTTCCTTTACTTTGCATCTGGTTTGAGAATATTGTTGTAGATTTTTGATTTTTCAGGAGGAGGCAATGTGGGCTTTGGTTTCTTCAAAGAGAAATCTTGGGCCTGATCTAGAACCCATTAAAGTAAGTGGGAGTATTTCCATTGACTTCAGTGGGCTTTGTATCAGGCTCCTGGTACGTTAATTTTTAGTTCAGGAAAATTTAGTTTAACACCTTTAACAATGTGCATACTGCTTCCTAGACTAAGGAGGAATTATCATGCATGGAAGAGCATTGGTAGCTTTTTTAGAGTAGGATCATCGGAAAGGAGACCAGGGAGATTTTTGGCTCAATAAATGGGTTTCTGATTTATGGAGGTTTGAACTCAGATACCTGATGACACTGAATGAATTTCTTGATCCACACTGCCCTACCTGGAGGTAATGTCACTTGGATATTGATGAAGTGCCAGAAGCTGCCATTCAATTTATAATTGTACTCACTTTGTACTGGTGTAAGTAACTACACAGGATTTAAATTTCAAACATCAGAGGCATTGTAGAGTGGAATTTCAGCCTGACTTTCACCTGCAACTATTGCACCTAAATTGTGTTGCGTGGATTGTGAACTATGCCAAGGGAAAGAGTTTTCTGTCCCTCTACAGTCCAGTGCTGGACCCAATTCTACACTCATTTACAGTGATGTAGTTCCAGTGACTCAGGCCCTGATACAGTGAGCAATAGCAGGTGGGTAAGCCGCTGTGCAGCCCACTTGCTTACTACAGGATTGGAATCTTGCTCCGCAGCAGCGGGACTGCGAGAGGTTTGGCCATTTGTCAAATAATGTTTTTCAATAGGGACATTGACAAGAATATCCTGGAGTGCTCCTATAATGCCTCTGGGAGATGCTTTTTTTTTTTTTTTGTTCATTATTGTCAATCTTTTTTTTCCCCCACAGTATGCCTTAAAACTAAGAAACTCCCTTTTCCCACACACCACCCTCCCAAAAGAGAAACCAGGCCTGCATCACAAGGTTGTGAAATTTCCTGGAATGCTGGAGTTTGCATTTACATTATTCAACTTTTTGATTCATTTGAAGACAAATGAATCTTTCTGCCTTTTAATAATAATCTAAATTCTCAGTGTTACGCCTGCAGACAGATCACTTACAAGTGAACATTTGTTTTACAGCCTACAAGAACATCATCTGAAAGTATTTATTCCAGACCAGGTTCCAGTATTCCTGGCTCACCAGGCCATACTATCTATGTAAGTATAATTTTCTATTTATAAGCCATTGCTCCCTTGATGACGAGATAGAGGCTGGGATTTCCAATACCCTCTAAGGGTTTTAGAAGACCAGTTCCCATTAAAACTAACGGGAATTGGATGCACTAGTTCCATAGGCATCTTTGTGGCATCTCAGATGGAATGTTTGCGTAGCACAGTTGTAAGCTACAGTGTGCCAAAGTTGTTAACCCAGAGTTGATGCAGCTGTCAGGAGTAGTAAATGGCATACCAGTTTGCTTTGTGAAAACTGACAAATTCAGAGCCTTATTCCCCTTCTAGTGGGTAAAAAAAAAAAGGGGGGGGGGGCAAAAGGGCTAAGAACCTCAAAACAATTACTGCATAACAGAGTACTGTGTCTGTGCACTACTGCCTCTACTCGCCAGAATTGGACAGCTCGGCACTGTGTGTCATGGGCCCTTTGCTGCTAGGGTAACCCACGCTAGGAGAATCTGTCTTCCCTCTGGTGGCTGACCTACATAAGAAGTGTATAGGTGTGCTCTGCTTCCACCTAAGGAACTTCTTTAGTCCAAGTTCTTTAAGTGCTGAGGTCTCAGGTTCAAAGCTCACTGGCAGCCCAAGCAGGGTCAGTTTCATTCATACATAATGGAAATTCATCTTTGTCCCAGATGAGAGGGGCCTGTGCTGCTAGGACAAGACAATTTGGAGGAAAGGGCCACTGCCTATAGAAGAAAGATGAGCCCTACCCCTTCTCGTAGATTATAACTTGCCGCTGATGGCTTACACATCCACTAATAGGCTCATAGTTAGCCACAAAAGGCTGTGGACGTCTGTCAACAGTCATTCAGTGCAGCGGAGAGCAGCTTGGCTTTCGCAGTGTTGTATAGTAACTTGCTTTGCTGCACTTTGGCATTTCTCTGACGTTTCCTGTATCTTGGGCTAGTCTACGCTAGAAAGATTTGCTACTTTAGTTATACCAGTATAGCTAAAGCAGGAACCCCTGCTCCCCAGTGTGGGTGCAGTTACACCAGCAGAAAAGTGCTTTTACCCGTATAGCTTATTCCAGTTAGGAAGTGAAATAAGCCATCCTGGTATCAGGCATCATTTTTCTGGTACCACTGTGTCCACGCTAGGATTTGGTTATGTAGGAAGTTACTGTACTTCTCAGCATGCAGCCGCTGGGGGCATATTGCCCTAAATCCTGGAACTTATGGAGTTTCTGCTATGCTCAATAAAGCTTGCCACTAGAACAGAGATTTTGGTCCTAGGGGGAAGATTTCTTGTCAAAAAACAGAAGTGTTGAGCATCTATCTGTTGTTACCTCTACAGTGCTAAATATGGGGCCATCCTCTAGAATTTTTGCTATGCTACTCTAGTTTGATGGGTTTTATATTCACAGAATAGTATGAGAGCCCTGTAATCCCTTCCTGAAGGGCCTCTTTTCTTCAGGACTTTAGATGATCTTGCTGGATACATAGATTTCCCGGTGGATCCTTTTGTTCCCATGAGGCTCCCATAGTATCCGAGAAATTAGAGATGGAAAAGCTCTATTAAATCATCACCAAACTAGGAGTGTCCCAATATTTTTAAAAGAATGTGAGTCCTTCTCTGTTTTTATTTATCTTTCTTAATTGGAACTTACCCAGGTATCTGAGTACAGCAGATGTCTCTTTCCTTTTTCTGGCTAGAGAAGTCCCTGCATCCAAAAGGGGCTATCTTCCTAATCTGTGCTATTCATATTCCAAGCCTAAGAAACAGGGATGTGTGTCAAAGGAATACCTAGGGGCATAACAGGGTGCATGCTGTGTTTTAAGACATACAGGGCACAGATCTACTGATGGCGTGCAGGGTATGTGGAAAAATTGACCAAGGGGTCCAATCCAGTATTCACTCAAGGAAGTGCTAGTTTTGCCATGCATTTTACTGCAGAAGGAGCAGTCAGTAAATTAGACCTGTTACACAGTGCTGGTTTGAAACCACAGAGTAAAATCTGGCGTGTTGTCAGCATGCTGACATGTGCAGCTTCATAGCTTTAGGCCAGCTCATGAAACTCACTCCTTGTTGTCTGCAGTCGGAGGCCAATTCAGTGTTAGTGCTGTACATTGGTATAAAAATGTCTGTTTTACCTTGCACTGCGTTAACAATGTCCTGACACCTTCTCAACTCATTAGTGTGTGTGTGTATTTAAGAGCTAAAAGTGCTTAGGTCATTTTTGTTAGTCAAACAAGTTTCAGGTAATTTTTGGAGAAATCGTTGTTTAACCATTTAAAGTGTTATTTTTAAAAAAATAATTTTAAAATGCAGCATTTTGTGAGCTCTAACTCAAGGGATTGCATGGGAACCACCATGCCAAATGGGCTAGAATGAGAGATGGATGGCTAAATGCTATACAGCTCTGAAAATTTGTGTCAGCCTTTAGCGTGGGTGGAAATGAATCTGAGTAGAAACTGACCAACCTAATTTTACTATTCAGCTTAGTGAAATACAAAAGGTGTAAACACAGCATAAGAGACGAAAAGGAAACTAGATGTTTAAAGCTTATTCAGTTTCAATACTTCAAGGTGTTTCCATAATGCAGGTAAGAACTGACAATGTTTTTTTTTTTAAATCTCAACGCTCTCTCCTTTTAACCAAGGAAATATAAAAACAAATGGCAGCTTTCCTTTGTCTTTTTGGTGTATTTCTTCACAGCACTTTCTTCTTCATGTTAGTGAGTGAGCAGCTCTCTTTGGAGCTTATTTCCAAGGTTGGCTCTCTAGGTGCAAACTAGCCATGAAATCACACTGTGGAATGGATGTCAAAGTGTTTGACATCTTATCAACATCTCATAGCCAGGCTCGCAGATACTGTGGTGATGGGTGTCAAATAAAAATGTAGATATATGGGGATAGTTCTGAAAACATCATGCACCATTTTATTGCTGCGTTTTGCAAGCTGGAGTCTTATTTGCCTTCTGTTTCATTTTAGGATGTTCTTTTCTCTAATGTAATGAGGGTTGGAAGCAGCTTTCCATCTTCAGAATACCATAGGCAATCCTCTCAACACCTGTGTGAGCTAGGAAGCCGGTATTATTTATCCACATTTTGCAGGTGGGGAAAAGCTGAAGCAGAGAGGTGAAGTGACTTGCCCAAGGCCATTCAGTGGGTCATTTGCAGAGCTGGGATTTTGATTTGAGGACTAGGAACCATGAGCTCCTATGTTCAGTCTATTTAGACCATGCTGCTTCTTGCCTAAACTCTCAAAAAAAACATTCTGTGCTATTAAAGGAGGCATGATGCTGAAGAAGAGTCAGTCACTTCATACGTTAATGGAGTGGCAAGAAGGGTTTTCTTTAAGTGCATTGTGAAAGCAAATTCCCCCAAAGAATGAACTGTATAAAATAGAAATTACTAGTGCATTTGTGTGTGTTAATTTATCTTCTGTCTTTGACCTTCAGGCAAAAGTAGACAATGAGATCCTTGATTACAAGGATTTAGCAGCTATTCCCAAAGTCAAGGCCATTTATGACATTGAACGTCCAGACCTAATTACTTATGAACCATTCTACACTTCCGCCTACGAGGAGAGACAGGAGAGACAGAGTCTTGGAGAGGTAATGAATTCATGAGCGACCCGTTCTGTTATACGGTAGCATTCAAAGTCGGCTACGCTTCTACCCTCTTTTGAACCCGTTTGTAACTGACGCTATTCAATGCCGTTGTTGCTGCTGTTCAGTCCAAGGGCTTGCATCTATCTGGTCCATGTTTAAAGGAAGGAACTGTGATGTTGACTCACACCTCACATCTCCTCGTGTGGCCAGCTGCAGAAATAAGTGTATGGCTGCTCTGTATAGCTCACCTTCAGTTAACACCAGCATCTAACTAAGGGCTGGCGGGGTGTGGTTCTTCCTCCATGTATATTCGTAACTCACACTGACTGTCTGATGGTTGCTTACAAGCTCAGAGCATGAGGCAAACACAACTCTGGTGCTGTGTCACGTACGAAGTATATCACTTTAACGCACTGATGTTCCCAGTGGGTCGCCAGGATGCTAAATGAATATTACAGCAGTATGGCAACAAAGAGGGTTAACAGCACTGGGATTTTGACACACACATCTCATGGGGAAATAGAGGCCCAAAGCATTTTTTCCAGATGTGGGATAGATCCAGGTGAGGTGCTAATCATTTACATAGATATATCCAGGAAGGTGCATTGGCTTGCTCTATAGAAGCAGTTGCTTTCTGCTTTAATTGATGTATCTGCCATTTGATGGCAAGCCTTATATCCTGCATCAAAAAGATCTGGTCTCTCTTCTGAAAGTTGTGCTTCAAAGGGTGCAGGTTTCTTTCTGTTTCTCCAGGTGATCTTCCCTGCTCATAATTGCCCCTTGGTGGTATTGCCTTCCCGAGTCCCAATACTTTTGATTCTAAGTAGGTTGGTCATTTCATGCCTTCCGAGGGAGTAAAAGGCACTTTCAGAAATGAAGATCTAAACAGATAGTGGGCCCAAATCTGCTCAGTTCCACCCTGGCAATTCCTATGGTCCCTTGTGTGTATTTGAGTGCAGCATTTGGCCCATTGTTTCTGAAAGTCTCAGAGCCTTAGGAGGAACCAGCCTTTCACAATCAAAGAAATTGTGTAAGTGCTCAGCATACATGCTACTGCTTCTCTCAGCAATTTTCATGCCAACCCTTGGCAGAGAATCTACTTCTTCCTTCTCTAACAACATGGAGGAAATGAGCCTGAACTGAACTGAACCTTATTTGTCTTATGAGTGTGTGAAAGGGGATGGGGTGGAAAGATTATATAAATTATTCACATTGGGGGAGACTTTTTCTGAGGCACTAGTGGCATTTGGGCACCCAACTCCATGTCTTTGAAAATCTCCCCCATTAAGAGATCAGTCTGCCTGCCAGTGAATGGGTGAGCTGGAACATGCTGACCATTATAACTAAGGACCCCAGTTTTCTCACTGTTGTATTTGCCATTTACATAGTTCACAGGGGCTGTTCTCTTCATATATGTGTACCATTAAACTACAACAGTGGTTGAGAGCGCAGGGAAAGGACAGCTCAGAAACTTGGTAATGAATTACAGAACCTTGCACTTCCAGTCCAGGTTGGTGGTGAATCTAACTGATGGCTAATTAGAGGTGTGTGTGAAATGAATGGTGGTTTCTGACTCCAGATCCCAGTAGACATGAGCCCTCCTTGCAAAAACCACCATCAGAATCAACACCAGTTTGTCCCCTGATGGTCACAGAAGAGAGACCTGAATGGACTAGGGGAAATGAAGAACCCTCTCCCCTTGGAGGTGGTGACATCCCGTCACTTTTGATGCTCTTTGACAAAGCAGCATGGTGGAAGCTTGTTTGCAGCTGCCCCTCATGGTACCTATTATGGATAAATAAGAGACTTCAGAAAAGTCTCTTCAATCCAATGCTTTTCAGCAGCACTAAATTCACTTACATTTTTTAAAAAGAAAAGTAATAGAAAGAATACAGAAATAGGGAGGCAGCATTGGCTAGTGGCTAGGGTACCGGCCTGGGAGTCAGGAGACCCGGGTTCTGCCACTGACTTCTGTGTGACCTTCGGCAAATCGCTTCACTCTTTATGCCTCTGTTTCTCCTCCCAGCCCTTGTCTGTCTTCTCTCTTTAGATTGTAAGCTCTTCAGGGTAGGAGCCGGCTCTTGCTATGTGTTAATACAGTGTCAAACACAGTAAGATCCTAATCTTGGCCAGGGCCTGTAGGTAGTAGTGTTAAATAAATCCTGTCCTTAAGATATAAGAGAAGATACATACAGACATGGAGAGGAATTGCACTCTATATGAAAAAAAAGTTTATACTCTGTATGTAAATTAATTATACATATTTCCAGTCAACCATATCCCTCTTTGTGGAGTGTTTGCATAGCATTTTAGTCATCAGTAAATGTTATGTGAATGTGTGAACAAAGATTGATTTATATTCTAAAAAAATGTTCAATAAATGAACTTAGTTAAAATTTAGTTGTCAACCAGCCAGATAGTCTAGCATACTGGCTTTTACTCACTCAGAGCTAAAGACTCTGGTACTGAATTGAGTACACCTCACATTCACTTCATTTAGAATTGTGCTCAATTAAGGACCACAGCATTTGGCCCTAAGAAAGAAGTGATTTCCATTTGTACATCAATGACATGCCCTTAATTGAAGGTTTGGCAAACATTATGCTTCCAAGATAATGTGGCATCACATTTCACAGTAAACCTCATTTGCCATGCAGCTCTATGCGCTTTGGGCACAGTAAATATTTTTGGAGACATCTTATGGGTAGTGAAAACACATTCATCAACACTCTGGCTTTTGAGGTAGACACTAACAACCACAGTCTCGATAAATATTTATCACACAGAATAACTAATTAAATTAAACATGCTGCTAAATTGACTTTAGGATTTAGGTGTGATTAATACATGTTCACACTGAAATCTACATTCAATCAAAGCTGTTTACTGAAGTGATCTCAAACACTTTGCATTGTGCACTCCTAGTTTTTCTTCGAGCAATTGCTTATGTCCATTCAACTTCGGTGCATGTGCTCGCCACATGCACTGGTGCCGGATGTTTTTCCCCTCAGCAGTATCCGTAGGGGACGGCTCTGGCGCTCCCTGGAGTGGCGCGCATACGCTGCAGAATATAGGGTACTGCCGGCCCCCTCCGCCCTCAGTTCCTTCTTGCTGCCAGTGACAATGCATGGAACTGTTGCTGCTTCAGCTAGCAATGTTGCTTCTCGTTCGTTCAAACCCATTTACCTCTTATATGTTGTTGTCTATAGTTTCCCTCTAGTTTTATTTTCCCTATTTGTTAAAGACTTAGTAGGTCCCAAACGGGACTTCGCCTCAGGATGGTGCATGCCCTGGTCCCCAGGCTTTAAGCACTGCGATCGCTGTAAAAGGCCCATGCCCATTAGCAACCCACATAACAGTTGTTTATGGTGCTTGGGCAAAGGTCACATTATTGATAAGTGCAGAATCTGCAAGTCCTTCAAGCCCAGGATGAAGAAGGAGTGGGACATTCGCTTGAAGGCACTCCTTATGGAGTCTGCCCTTACCCCGATGCCGGAGCAGCACTCCGATTTGGCACCAAGCACCGTGACCTCAGTGCGCAGCTTCCCACAGGTACCATCTGCACGGCACTGGTCCCCTTCCATGGCTCCAGCCAAGAAGCCCAGGAAGACAGGGCGAGGAAGGTCTCCAGCTTCCTGCAAGGGAAAGGACAAGTCTGGGGTGGATCAAGGGCCTGTCTCAGGCACCTCTTCACCCTCTTCGGGATCGCTCGACCTGAGCAGGGGCCCGAGGTGTAGCTCAACCCGCTCCCCGCCAGCTACCCCAGATATCGACGGAGGTCCTCGTCAGCTCCGGGTGTCATCCACACCGGAGGCCCTGCAAGCAGTGCAAGAGATTATGTCCCTCCCAGTGCTGCCCACTCTGGCCCCTGCGGGGTCCCGGTCACAGAGTAAACCCGCGTTTAGACCACCACAGTCTCCACCTTTATGGCAACGCTCCCTGTCGCGGGGGACATCCTGCCAATGGTCGCCCTCTTGTAGCCATCACGCTTCTTGACTGTGATAGGCAGAAGCTTCACAGCCCCATCCGGTCTCCGGACCTCGGACATGGGAAGGAAGGCTCGAGGTGCAGCTTGCCGGTAACCGGGCGCAGACCTCGGTAGGCATGCACTCCCTGGAAGGACTTTCAAGTTGGCGACGGAATCTGCGCGGCACCGGTACCGTTCCAGGGACAGGTCAAGGGACGGATGGTACCGTTCCCCGGACTGTCGCTGATTCCCCAGTGCAGCATCACCGTGCGGCTTCACACCAAGCCCGCTCTGGTTCCCAGTCCTGCTCGACATCCCAGTACCACTCGTTGAGCATGAGGCACAGATTGCCAACCCGGGGCCTTTGCGGATTTGCTGAGTGCCGCCGGTTGCCGAGGCCCCAATCCGGGTGCCTGTCAAGGTCAGCCAGATCCAACTCTGGGAGGAGTGACCGGTACCAGTCGGGAGAGAGCCACCACTCAGCCCCATCTTGGTTGCAGGGGAGCGACCGCTCCGACTTTAGCTCAGGTTTGAAGCGATGTTCCCTAGCTGCGGGACAAGCTACGATACCTGTGGTGCAGACTACGTTGACGGCACCGCAGTCTTAGACTCCGTGGCTGGCACAGTGGTACCCATGGAGGTTCACTCAGCCCTCCTGGGCCGCCCACTCGGTATCCGGTATCAGAGAGATCAGCTACCTCCCTCTCCATTTCAAGAGGCCGCAGCTGCAGGCACCCTGGAGGCACTGGAGGAAGTGGGTGAGCAAGCGGTCGGACCACCTCTGGTTGTGGAGGATCCCTGTGCACCAGCTTTCTCCTCCTCGTCACCAGATGAGGCTATAGTGGGGCCACTCTACCAGTTCCCCAGGATGATGCTAAGGTGCATCAGGAATTGTTAAAGGGGGTCAGTTCGTGGTCCTTCCATTTGGCTTAGCAACAGCACTACGGGTATTTACCAAGCGCATGTTGGTGGTGGTGGCTTACCTCAGACGTCAGGGTGTCCAGACCTACCCGTACCTCGACGACTGGCTCATCAAGGGCAACTCCAGGTCCAAGGGGACGTCGCGGTGCTGCTGGCCATGCGCCGTTGCCTCGGCCTGTTGGTAAATGACAAAAAATCCCTGTTACTTCCGGTACAGAGGATAGAGTTCATCGGAGCAGTGCTCGACTTGACCTGGGCCACTGCGTTCCTGCCACTAGAGAGATTCAGGGCACTGACGGACCTCATCGCAGAAGTCTCCATGTTTCCCCTGACCACAGCCAGGGTTTGCCTGCATCTACTAGTTACATGGCAGTGTGTACATATGTGGTGCACCACGACAGGCTCCGGATGCGACCCCTGCAGCAATGGCTGCTGACGGTCTACTCCCAGTCCAGGGACCACCTGGAGAAGGTCATCACCTTCTGTACTTACCTCGCTGCATTGTTGGACCGATCCCAGGAAAGTCCTGTAAGGAGTTCCCCTCAACAGCACTCCTCACTCAGTTGAGTTGGTTTCGGATGCCTCGGACCTCAGCTGGGGGACCCACCTCAGCACTCTCCATACCCAAGGTATGTGGTCCCCAGAGGAATTGACGCTACATATAAACGTCAAAGACCTCAGGGTGGTGCGCAGAGCATGCATGGTTTTCCTACTTCACCGGTTGGGCAGAGTGATCAGAGTCCTCACAGACAACACAGCCTTGATGTTCTACAACAGGCAAGGTGGAGTGTGATCCTTGGCCCTCTGCCAAGAGGCACTCCGTCTCTGGGACTTCTGCATCGACCATGGAATCCACCTAGAAGCATGTCACCTTCCAGATGCCAGGAACACACTAGCAGATCACCTAAGCAGGGACTTCTCCTCTCACCACAAGTGAATGCTCTACCCGGATGTAGCCAGCATGATCTTCCAGAGGTGGGGAACTCCCCAAGTGGATTTGTTCACCATCAGACAGAACAGGAGGTGCCACAGGTTCTACTCCAGACGGGGTCTGGGCAAGGGCTCCCTCTCCGACGCTTTCCTCCTGCGATGGGCAGGAAGCCTGATGTACGCGTTCCCTCTGATTCCACTCATCAGCAAAGTCCTAACGAAAATCAAAAGGGACAAGGCGCAGGTTATGATCACCCCAGCGTGGCCACGCCAGCACAGGTTTGGGATGCTGTTGAGCTTGGCAGCGGTTCCCCCATGGCCCCTGCCAGATCGACCAGACCTGCTGTCACAGGACCACGGTCACCTCTTGCACCCCAACCTTGCATCTCTCCACCTCACGGCATGGATGCTGCATAGCTGAACCCTCAAGAACGGACTTGTTCAGAGCGGGTCCAACAGGTCCTCCTGAGGAATAGAAAACCCTCAACTAGACAGACCTACCTGGCAAAGTGGACAAGATTCTCCCACTGGGCGGCCAAACGGGGCATCTCCCCTTCGCATTCTTTGGTGCAGTTGATCTTAGACTACCTGCTTCATTTGAGGAACCAGGGCCTGGCACAATCCTCTATCAAGGTGCATCTAGTGGCCATCTCCGCCTTTCATCCGCCCATCCAGGGGCAGACGGTGTTCTCCCATGACATGATGATCAGGTTCCTCAGAGGTCTCGAGAGACTTTCCTCAAGTTCAGTCCCTCAACTTGGTTCTGTCCAGGCTCATGGGCCCGCCCTTTGAGCCTTTGGCCTCGTGCTCCCTGTCTCACCTATCATAGAAGGTAGCTTTCCTGGTGGCGGTGATGTCGGCAAGATGAGTCTCTGAGCTGCGAGCCCTGACCTCAGAACTGCCATACACGGTCTTCTATAAGGACAAGGTCCAGCTCCGACTCCACCCGGCCTTTCTTTCCAGATGGTGTCCGCTTTCCACATGAGCCAGGACATCGTCCTTCCGGTCTTCTGCTCCAAGCCTCATGAGACTAGTGAAGAGAGGTGCCTTCATGCTTTGGACGTAAGAAGGGCCCTGGCTTTCTACCTAGACCGGACAAAGCCTTTCTGTAGGTCAACTCAGCTTTTCCTCTCTACAGCTGATAGAATGAAGGACCCAGTTTCCATGCAGAGGATTTCTAACTGGATTATCTTTTGCATAAGGGCGTGTTATGAGCTGGCAGGGGCCCTGCCACCACCACTCAGAGCCCACTCAACTGGAGCGCAGGCATCCTCGACGGCCTTCCTGGCACACATTCCAATCCAGGACATCTGTAAAGCTACGACATGGTCCTCGGTGCACACGTTCACGGCCCACTACGCCATCACTCAGCAGGCCAGGAACGACGCTGGGTTTGGCAGAGCTGTGTTGCAATCTACGTGTCCGTGAACTCATTACCCACCTCCGAGGGGTACTGCTGGGAGTCACCTAAGTTGAATGGACATGAGCAATCACTCGAAGAAGAGACAGTTACCTTTTTCCATAACTGTTGTTCTTCGAGATGTGTTGCTCATGTCCATTCAATGACACACCCTCCTTCCCCACTGTTGGAGTTTCCAGCAAGAGGAAACTGAGGGTGGAGGGGGCCGGCGGCGCCCTATATGCCGCAGCATATACATGTCACTCCAGGGAGCACTAGAGCTGGTCCCCTACAGACACTGCTGAGGGGAAAACTTCCAGCACCAGTGTCTGTGGTGAGCACACACACCTAAGTTGAATGGACATGAGCAACACATCTCGAAGAACACCAGTTACGGGAAAAGGTAACTGTCTTTTACATCATATGCCATATTACTTACTATTCATATTCATATTGTATGCCAAGAGCAAAAAAGAGAAACTAAGAGAGGTGGATTGTGACAGTCGTCATAACTCAGCCTTAAAAATCCAAAAAGGAACTCAATGGCAATTTCTCCAATTCATGAAAGTCTGTTAAAGAGTTCCCTTCTTTCGCTGCCTGATGTTCCATGTTGACTTTAAAGGTCCATATGATAGCCTTTCAAGAAGCCATTGCATCCTTTCAGAAATAACTCCTCAGGTTTCCGTGTACAATGCTACAGGTAAGCTTTTCCTGAGTAGGGGGTCTGATTTTGCACCTCTGAAGTTAATGGGCATTTGCCATTGGCATCAGTGAGTGCAGGATCAAGCCCTATTTTAGGGCCATATCCTCAAGCTCTCAGTTCCCGTTTAGGTACGTAAAGAAGTGGCCATATTTCCAAAGGAGCGCAGTGTGTTCAGTGAAAAGCTCTTGTGAAAATCTAACCAGTAGTGGCTGCCACATTTGCCCTCAAAGACACTGCATTACCACTGTCTAAGGCCTTGCCAATACAGGGTCTACGCATGGCCCCTTTGTGAAAAGAGTGGTTGCCATGGTTGCTGGGGAACGTATTAATTTTCTTGGCACTGGGATGTACATATTTGGGGTGTTCATTGACAAGGGCTGTCCAGTTAAGCAGCGGTCAATCCTAACGTATAGCATGGGGGATAAATCAGTTCCCTGGGCACACTCCTGATTAGCTATGTCCCTCTCAGTAGTTTGTTGCATGTGACTTTTAATCTGACATTATAAAAATGAAACATGATAGACTTGCATGAACCTTCCGTTGGGCTTTAATTGGTTTTGTCACAACTGGTGGGAAGGGCTGTATTTTTTTCAACGTCCATTTGGTACAATTAAATAAAATTTGCTACAGTCCCCTCAAACAAGAGGGGTCATCTTATGCAAAAGCCCAATGGGGATTAGAGCAGTGCCAGTTTAAGGTACAGGAGTTTTGCTGAGTGCTGCAACCAAAATCTCCTATTGGGAACTTACCCACGAATGTTTCACCATATAATAGACAGTCTTATTCACTTCTGTTTCTTTTATGTAGCAAACAGAGTTCAGTGCCGTTACCTCTTATAAGCTCTGTGGGGTCCGCTCTCCCCTCACTATGCACACAGCTCCAATTATAGTCCTGTGCCCCCAGACAGGAGAGTGGAGAGAAACTCTGAGGTATTTTCCATCCATCCCTCATGCTCCTTTGCAATGAAACTTTATCAGACTGAATTCTTCTCGCCTAAGTTGTACAGAAACCCCATCAACATAAATAGGGCAAAGCTGTGAGTCAGCAAGGAGGACAGAGCACATGGAACTTTTTCTCCAAGCACAAGTTTGCTAGCAGCCCCAACCCAAAGGGTACAAACTGTTGACACTGCCTCCCCGCTGCACCAGCCTCTGGAGCTGGCTAGGTGCTGACTACTCTGAATTTTGGGACCTATTTATCAGGCAGAAATGCTCTACGGCAGCAGAGCAGATGGAAAGCTGCTTCAGCTGTTCCTTGGGCAGCTGCTCTGCCCCTTGTTTTCCTCTTCTCTGTGGTTCCAGGCACAATATAGGGTAGCATTAGACTTTTCCTTTTAATCATTTTTAAAATGGCTATAATAGTCTCTCTCTAATCAATTCAGTTCATTCCTTAATAAATCCCTGTACTGTGTCTTTAAAAGTCTGCAATGAAAAAAGTTTTCACATAGCACCACCTAGTGGAGGCCAACCAGCTAGTAATTTAGTTACAGTGGCTATGGGAGTTAGTTGGGAAGTGAAGTGAAGCTAAGCTCAGGATGTGGAGTACCGTGGGTATTAACTTGTTAACATAATAGATACACAAATAGGAAGAAATCATTTTATAATATATAATGGCATTAGAAAGGTTTGTTGTTTGGGTATAAATATACATCTGGGCTGACCGTTGAAGATGTTTATAAGCGTTCCGAATGTTCAAGCTATACAGAATCCACAGGTCTGCAATTTCTCTCCCACCGTAGTGCCCTGATCGGTGTAGGAGTTGGGCCTCTTGACTTTTGGTGCATTAATTATTGTGGGAAGTCACTTTTCATCAGTATTCCCTTTATTTCAAGAGACTATAGCACTGAAGGACCCTGACCACCTACTGCTGCTTATATCGCCGCTGTTGTAATCTGGAACAGTTTTTTCTTGAACCTGTCTACTGCTGTACTAGAGAGAGACCAACCCAACAGTCCTAAAACCGGGAAAATTCTCATTGAAGTCAATGAGAGTTTTGCTGACATCAGGACTACAGGCTTAACCCCAGAAATGCTAAAACTACTATTACCCTGCCAATAAAATGACCCATGTAAATGTGGCGTAACTGTGGTGTGTGATGATCTAGCAAAACACTTAAGGTCTTGTGTAACTTTAAGCATCTGAGTATCCCTGTTGGTTTTTAAAGGCCTGTCTCCACTACTGGTGGGATCGAGGCTGCGGCGATTGATCCGCCTGCGGTCGATTTAACGGGTCTAGTCAAGACCCGCTAAATCGACCGCCAATTGCTCTCCTGTCAACTCTGGTACTCCACCAGAATGAGAAGAATAAGGGGAGACGAGGGGAGAGTTTTTCCCATTGACTCAACACGGTGCGGTCCCCGTGGTAAGTAGATCTAAGCTACGTCAACTTGAGTTACGCTTCTAACGTAATTAAAATTGTGTAGCTTAGATCGACTTTTGCCTGTAGTGTAGACCTGCCCTAAGGAACTGTAGGTGAAATCCTGGCTTTATTGAAGTCAATGGGAATTCTGCCATTGACTTCAGTGGAGACACGTTTGATCCCAACTGCTTTTTTGAATCAGGTTAGTTTTGAAATCATCACTTTCCATTTGCACCAGTTTACTCCCCTGAACTTTTCCCTTTTTGCTTCTAAATATGCGTCTCGGTATATTTTAAACTGAATAGTTTAAAGACTTCAATGTGGTAGAAAGCCAGACACGTGGTCATATAAAGCCATGTGATAAACTGCCCATAATGAAATGTCATGCACTCAAGCCAAAACAAGTCACACATGTATCTAACATGTGGTGTGTTTAGATCAGCATTTGCTGGCAAAGCAGGAGCAAGCCTGTTTCTGTAACATTCTCTCTTTCATGTCTTGCAGTCTCCAAGGACACTGTCTCCCACCCCGTCTGCAGAAGTAAGTCTGATGGAGCCCTCTGGGGCAATGTGTCACAACTGCCAGAATTATTGCTGCCAGAAAGTGCAGTTATTGCTTGTTCTAGGCAGCCCAGTTCTATTTGCTATTTACATAGCACAGCTTTTTTGGTTATTGAAAGTGCAGGAAAATCAAAAGAGAGGACATTTAGTGCTATCTGCCTGATTGCTATGGAGAATGAAGCCACTGCGGGATTTGATGTCTGCAAAGCAAAGGCATTTATCAAAAGTCTATACAGCGAAGGTCACTTTCATGAATTCTTCTTTGTTTTGGCGCATAGATCAGGGCCAAATCAGGAGCGGTGCTGATTTACAGCAGCCAAAGACCTATCCCTAAGCATCTGAATACGGTACGCTGCATTAAAATCTTTGTGAGAAAACGTTACTGTGGCATTCCTCTAGAGGGTACTGTGAACATTATAGTGACACTCAACACACGTAAAGACAGGTTTCAGAGTAGCAGCTGTGTTAGTCTGTATCCTACATGCATCTGATGAAGTGAGCTGTAGCTCACGAAAGCTTATGCTCAGATAAATTTGTTAGTCTCTAAGGTGCCACAAGTACTCCTTTTCTTTTAACACACGTAAAGGCATTTGTCAAGATTTTAGTTGCTAGCACTATACAGTATGTACATTGTCACTTGTTCTGTTTTCGTAAGTAAAATGTACACTTACCTCTACATGCTTCCAGTTCTATAGTAATTTTATGAACACGCTTATGGTCTTGGAGTTTTCCAGTTACACCTCTCCCACAGGAAAGGTGCGTTGCAGGGGGATTGTTTGCTTTTTTGTTGTTCCAAGATTTACAAAAGTGACCAGTGATCTTGGGTGCCTCTGTTTTTGGATGGCCACATAAAAAACATTTAAAAGAGCCTGATTCTTAGGGGGTGGTGGCTGAGCCTTGAAAACCAGGCCTTCTTAAGGAATCTCACGATGAAACACTCCAAATCACTTGTCACTTATGAAAATTGAGGCCTCAGTGTTACTTACCAGAATTTAGCCTGCAGGTCAGATGGAATTATAGGACTCTAGAACTTAGCTGTTAGTCTCTACAGCAGTGGATTCTATGAGAGAACTTTTGATGACAGATAGTACTGTGTGATGATGAAACAGACATTAAAACGAAAGGATGTTATTCCTTCAGCAGGTTCCACTGACATCTTGAGGCCATTGAAAGCCAAGTATAGTTGGCAAACTGTCTGGAGTGCACTTAAGCATTTTTATTATTATTATTATTATTAATTCTTCTAATGCTTCTTATTCTCCAGGGTTATCAGGATGTTCGGGATCGGATGATTCACAGGTCAACCAGTCAGGGCTCTATTAGTTCTCCGGTGTATAGTCGACACAGCTACACTCCCACAATGTCACGCTCCCCTCAGCATTTCCACAGACCTGGTAAGAGCAACTGCATCAGCGATTTACAACTTGAAGCATTGTATTTCTTATTATGTCACTTAATGAAATAGAGAAGAAACTATTAATTGTTTAGCATTGAAAAGCTAGTGGCAAATTTTAAAACTCTCATTCCTATTTATTCGTCTCATTTTTTGACAAATACAAGACCAGTTAGTGTATGAATGTATTGTAAATTACTCACCTGTTTTTATAACAAAGTCGAATTAGGAATATTTTTATGTATGAACGTAAACCATTTTTTGCTGCATGAAATTCAGGGAGGCTGCCTGGTGTCTGAAGGAAAACAATACATCTTGGAAATAAAAATCATGGCCTAAGTTTCTAAAGTGACTAGTGATTTTGGGTACCTAACACCTTAGAGACTCCTGATTTTCAGAAAGTGCTGAGCATGCGCCCTCTAAAGGGGGCACCTAAAAATTCAGACACCCAAAATCACTAGTCACTTCTGAAAATTTAGGCTCATATTTGCCAAGTAGAATTTCTTAATTAAAAGCCTAGTCTGTTGCCAAGGGCTACATTTAAATAATATGGATCTAACTTATTCACTCAGAAGTAATACAGTTGCATGTAAAAAATAGACAAATATACACACTGCTTCAGGTCCCCAGTGCATTCATAATTATTCATTGTATGTATGAAATATATGGATATGTTTGCATTTTTATAAATACACGTTAGGCACTCATTTTGTTGAAATGTGGTTCTAAAGGTTATTTTTTAATCTACTCCTCCAGATATGTTGAGTTTTCACATTATATTGGTGAAATAAAATCTTTGTAATGAAGTTTTAAATTAAGCAATACACTCATACAGCCATATTCCCATCACCAGAATGGTTGGGATACCAAAAGGCCATATGCAGTAGGAGCTGTATTTTTAAAAGTAGGGATCTATGAAAGAATGATCAGTGTGGAGTTTGAGTGACTTAACTGTCTTCTAGTGGCAGCGGGCTGAAAACTGCTAGTTACCTATATCAAAAAATACTTCATTTTAAGGACCTAATTTCATGATGTGGGACAAAGTCAATATTGTACGTTACAAGATACTGATAACATGATGATGATGATTTAAGATGTGCATTGTAGTTAAAACCAAAGGCGGCTGACAAAGTATGAAAAAGCTGCAAACTTCTGTTTAGTGCTATCAGATCTCTTAAGGTTTTTCACGTTTTGTTTGTCATTGATTTGGACAAATCTGGGCTTTATTCCAAAGCTTACTGTGACACTGAGTTTCACTATTTCAGTTTAAAAAAAAATGCCATGTGTTTGTGTAAAGTACTTTTCTTTGGAACAATCTCTCTGTTTATATGTTCCCCAGCTTTCCTTCAGTGTAGAGATGAGCTCAAGCCACAAAGTTTGGATGCAGATCTGAAATCTGCCTAAGTTTGTGGGGCACAGAGTATTTTGGGGGCTTTTGTTTCAGATCATAGCTACTTAAATATCACATCTTTGGCTCATTTCTCAAGAAATTTGTATTACTCATTTGTTTCTGTTCTACACATAATACCATTTGCCTTTAGCATTCTTATTTTTTATCTTTCCAACATGCTTTGAGCTAATCATTTGTAATGCTCTGTAATTCTCTCCCAGCATTACTGGAGTTGATCAGTTAAAGCAGTACCTATCTGATCACCTTATTGTTGGCAAGAACATAGATACTTTTTGCATGATTAAGTTGAGTTCTCTTACATAACTTCTTGCTTTGTCTGGCTCCAGGGCAACCCTTGAGAAAGAAGTGAACCACTTTGGAGTGGTTCCTTTTTGTTGACACTGCTAGCGCATTACATTTCTTTAAGTAATTCGTGCTTTACACGATTTGCAAAAGTTTGCAGCGTTTCCCCCCCCCACCTCAGCTGCTCTTTGGAATTTCTTAAAGCAATAGGAAACCTCTTGCATGCCTCTGGACTGCTGTTGTTTGGTTAGGCACTTATCAAAGCAGCTGCTTTCTAAATTAATTTGGATTTAGAGTTTGTGATGTTTGCAGAGGATAGCAGGCTGATTTCTGGTAAATCAGTAGCTCTATATGCCAGAGAATGTTATACTAAATGGGATGTACAATATAAATCTGAGCCTGTTTTCAAATACTTCCTACAACTTTGCATAATATTTTTGAACCCTGGTATTACTTTAACCTTTTGTCTTCCTACTTTTCAGACTCCTAATTGTTCAGTGGTGTTTCCTTTGAAGCCTCTTTCCCTGCCTCTTATTTTTGTTTTTTCTTTGTTTTCATTTGGTCTTGCCCCACGATTCCTTGCTGCTGCAGAGCTGCTGTCTACTGGTGTGCAACGGTTGTCATACCTGCGCACTAGCAGTCTCAGCTCCACCCACAATGACTCCCGCCCTAACTCCCCATTCCGACACCACTTCATTCCCCATGTCAAAGGTAAGGAGCCAGGCCTTTCCAGTTAGTGCCCTACAGAATGGAGATATATTAGCATTCGGACAAAGCTAATAAGATGCATCTCCATAAGGTGGCCATTGGCTGCGTAGCTCTCGGCATGCCTCCGAATATGTCATTACACCTACAACTGTGTTAGACTGACATAGCATCTTCTCTCTGAGGAAATATGTCATTTCTAAGGGCCCTAGTTAAAGAGTCAGAATGTATATTGCATGTAATAAATATACAGGAAAGCATTATCGTCCACCACTTAGAAAAGAGATGTACTGAATTTTCCTTATTTCCATAGCAGTCCGTAATCCACATAGGACCTCTCATGTCCAATTTAATTCTTATTAATTCTGGATCCTTAAAAATATAAATATTTAAGTTTAAAAACCTCCCGCTAATATTGCCTGGATGAGGTCAAGCCAGTTGAGAATATTGAATAAAAAGCTTTTACATCATGTAAAGATCAACGGCAACAAGGAAACGCATCACTGTTAATTATGACAGCACTGATGGCTGTCTGACCAAATGTTGTTAAAATCTCATTATTATTTTTTTGTCTAAAATTGTTCAAACTCTCTTCTGTTGATTTTTTGTGTGGGGGAGGGGAGATTTGTCATCTTTGCTTTCTGCCCCTTCAGTGAGCTCATTCCAGATAGTTAACCTCTATTTCTGCTTCTTGCCTTCTGTGAAAGTTGTATTTTATTTTCATTTTTACTGGAGCAGAGGCCAGCTGGTGCTCTCATTTCCCCAACATGCTGGTGAAATGGAGAGTATCGGTTGGGTGAGGAGGTCACAATTTACATTTGTTGTGAGAGCTCAGGGAAGAGGCAGTAGCATGAGCTGAGCATATTTTATATTCCTGTTCTGTTGACCAATGCAGACAGCATTGGTGTTACCAGTAAAAGAATTTTAAACAGATTGTTGCCGTGGTCTTTTAAGTAATGCTAATAAAGCTCAACCTTCTATTTCCCTCAAACGCTCAGGTCAATGTTACTGATTTTGATCCTTTCATTTTTGTAGATTTTTTTTTATTAATATGCACTTCCAACCCATTCCTTCCAATTCTTTTAATTGCGTCCTAGTAAGATATCTCACTTTGTACTTAAAAGATGGGGACCCTTAAAAATCGATGCACTGCTCATTTCAGCATGCAGTTGATCCATAAACTTTGCAATTTCAACATTCTTTTGCTGTAAATCTAGATTAATGCTCACCCTCCTTCCAAAGGCACTTCTGTCCCTTTTCCATTACTGTTAAGAGAATAGCTTTTTCAACAGATAACACAGGAAAACTCTCTTCATATTCCTTCCCAATTGTTTTCAGTCATCTGAAAAATAAGACTCTTGGGGGTTAAATCTGTCGATCCAAATGGGACACTAGGAAAAGGGCATGTTTCCTGTAAGATAAATGTGTAGCAAAAAATAGAAGATTCCACCATTGTACCAGGAGATTTTGTATACAAAACTTTGGCTTAAGTAAGATTCATTGGGCTAGATTCTTAGGTGGTATAAATCAGCATAGATCAGCAAGGGAGTTGTATTGATTTACGTCAGCCAGAGATGTGGCACTTTGTTTCAATTTCTATTTTTTTTTAATCAAAGAGGGGGAAATCTTCACTGTAACTAATCGAAAAGAAAAATGTTTCCCTGTTTTCAGTTGGACAACAAGCCTTAACTCCACTGGGAGGTGAGGGCACTCAGCACCTACAGAAAGCTCGGAGTTTCCCCAAGGATTGAACCCAACCTCAGAATTTTGTACCCTTTTTCCCAGGATCTAAATAATTTACAAAGGTCAAGGTACCGAATTCTACTTTGCAATGGGCCTGATTTTCCTGTCCCACAAGTGTAAATCCACTGAAGTCAATGGAGTTACATTGCTGCAAAGGCAGTATAAGTGAAGAGAGAAATAGGCCTGATATATTGTACTGCACATGATTAACCTACAATAATCTGTGCAGGCAGGTCATTTTACCTAAGAGGCTAACAAAGACATAATGCTGTACCTTTGCAAGCTGTATTCCAATTGGTTGGGCATGTAATTGGGCACGGATAGTGCTAAAATAATGAAATCCAAGCATCAGACAAGCAAGGATTCAGAATAGGGGTTAAATGAACGATTCAAATTATCCCTTTTAATCCCTAACTCACAGTGCTCATTGGCTGAGGCTGTAAAAGGCTCATGATGACAGACATTTCTTCATTAACTAGAATCTGGGAGCACATGTGCTATCTCTCTATATGCTCATGTACTGTACGATTTTACATGTGTGTACATAGTGTTATATGGAGAGATTATATAGTTTGCATGGTATGGTTTTTTTTCCTTTTCATTTCTTTGACATTCAAAATGTGTTGGTTAGAATGCATCATATGGTACATGCTGCTCACTGTTCCATATTTATATCTGAGCTTTTTGTTAGCCCGTGGTGGGATAGGGCTGGGTATCCATACTACATTCTGTACTCTGCCTTCCCTGTGCCATTCCTCTATGTCCAAGTACATTTCTTCCGGATCAGTGTAGCAGAGCACAAGGGAGCTGGCATTGGCTTTGTAGGGTCTAGTGAGAACTTCATGAATATGTAGCCACATAAGGTGTCTTGTCTATCCCAGGTGTCTCCTTTTCAGGATAGATGGTGGAGAATAGCTGCATATGATCACTATGCTCCACATTCATATATAATGCAGGGACAAAAAAACCCTCCGTCCCCCTCAAATGGGCTTTGCAATCCTGTCTGTGGATACTTTGAAATGATGGATACACTTGGCCAAATTCAAAGGTGAGATGTAAAGTGAATTCCCATGCACTTGGTCAGACTCTCTGTCCTATCTACCAATCTGTAAGGGCTGTTGTCATAACCACGGTGGTCCCAGGATATAACTGAGATAAGGTGGGTGAGGTAATGTCTTTTATTGGAGTGACTTCTATTGGTGAAAGAGCTTACACAGAGCTCTTCCGCAGGTCCTGGAAGCTTGAAAGCGTGTCTCTCTCAACAGCAGAAGTTGGTTCAATAAAAGATATTACCACACCCACTTTCTCTTGATTGTGTAAGGGAATATAAATTGATGTAATTTAAATGCTGATGAGTCAGAAGAAGGTGTACATTTTCTCTTCTTTAACATACACCTTCCTGTTTGTTAGCACTGCTGGTGTGTGCATTAAACCAACATAAACTCACTTAGGCCTGGTCTAAACTTAAACTTTAACTATTGTTAAGGCGTGACCTAGTTATACCAGTAAAAGCCCTAGTGTTGACACAGTTGTATGAGTATAAGGGCTTGTCTACACTTACATTTTATAGCTCTCTAACTTGCTGGGTCAGGGGTGTGAAAAATCACCCCCCTGCGTGCAGCAAGTCTGAGCGCTTTAAAGTGCTAGTGTAGACAGGCTCCCAGCCCTCGGAGCTAATCCCCTCGTGGAGGTGGATTACCAGGAGTGCTGGGAGAGCCTTCTCCCAGCGCTTGTGTGCGACCACACTGACACTTCAAAGCACTGCTGCGGGAGCGTTCCCGCGGCAGCGCTTTGAAGTTTCCAGTGTAGACATACCCTAAGGCACTTTATACTGGTACAACATATTTTGTTTTGCCAAACCAGAATAAACTATACTGGTATAAGGACTTTTATGTCAATATAACTGTGTCTACACTGGGGAAAGAGGGTTGCTGCTTTAGCTATGGAGCATATACAAGCACACGTCCATAGGCAAAACCTTGACCCCATTAAAGTCAATGGAAAGCTCCTGTTGACTGGAATGGGGCCAGAATTTTGCCCCCTCTGCCTAGGATTTTTCAGAGGTCTTCAAGAGCATTGCAGAGCCCCAGCAGGCTCATGGGTGAACTGGGCCTCTGAGTTTAGAGGCATCATTGCATGAGAGGTCACCTGCCCTCCCAAATATGCCTGGCACTGGAATGGTGACTTTAGGTCTGTGTTACCACATGGGGCCACATCCATCCACACACACACACACCCACACCCCCGCCTCGATGTCACTCAGAGCACCATTCCCCAGTGCCTGCCTGTGTGGTACTGATTCCAGTGCTCACAGGCTGCAGCAGAAATTGAATGCTCTAACAGCCCTGCCCTGGAAGAAAGCCGTGCTTTGGCTCAGTTTCCTGGCTTTCTGCTCCACATAGGAAGTAGAGGCCAGAAATCCTTACAGACGGGTGGACGGTGGCTCCCCACAGCCTGAGGAGGGCTGCAAGCTGGCAGGAGTTGTCCTGGCATGTTAGTGCAGTGGTTATTCAAAGGTGCAGAGACTCAGTGATAATTTGACAAGGATCTGGATGTGTCTGTGTATTTTAGCCTGTGCCTGGTTCTGTGAGCTTGGCCCTATTTCTGCATGGAAGTCATGTGGCAGTCACCATAAAGATCTGGAGCTGTCTGAAGTGGGGCTTCTTTGGTCATAGGCATCCCAGAATGCACTGAGCTATGAGCCAGGCCTGGGATTCCTAGACTGCTGGCTGCAAGCCAGCCTTGCAAGCAAAGAAAGTAGCAGCGGTAAGTAAGACAGAGGGCAGCAGGAGGATAGGGAATCTGCATGAGAAAGGTATATACAGATTGCCATTCAGTCAGTGGTGCCTCTATGGGTGGGGCCAATGCTGGGCATGTCAGAAAGGACCAGAATCATGCAATATTATACAAAAGTTTTTCCTGACTCTAAATGGTTATCAGCTGATTCCTGAAGCATAAGGTACCTGAGCTTAGGAGGAGGATTAGGAAGTGAAAAGGAACAAATGGAAAGAGTTAAGAGAAGGGAAAGGTCTCTGAATTCCACTTCCCCAACTGCTGCATCCCAATGATCTATATAAATTAAAACCACTTCCGATTTTCTCCTCATCTCCGGCCTGTTAGAGTTCATATTCCTAGGGGTTTGTTTCCTTCAGTGCTGGCAGACTGAGGGTATGGCTACACTGCCAAAAGAAAGATGTGTTCTTAGCTCAGGTTAGCAAACTTGGGTTAAACTATCAGTGAAGAGGCTTGAGTTCCAGCCCAGGCTCCCTAATGGGCTTGAATTTAAGCTGCTAACTTGAGTTAGAAGCTGAGTTGCTGTGTCTTCACTGCTATTCTAACCTGAGTAAGCTAACCTGAGTTAAGAACACACCTTTTTCTTCACCTTTTCTTCACACCATTCCCTGAAGGGCTCCAGCGTGCTTTGTGGCTACATAACTAGAACTGCTGCAATGCTTTGGAAGTTTACAAAGTGCCACAACACAGGCTCATGTTTGAGACAGTATGAGACATGTTCCTTTGCAGACATGGAAGGAATCACAAAGCACAAGCATACACCTAATGGCTGCACACCAGGCATGGGTTATCTGGGTAGATGAAGGAGCAGGGGAGTGAGTCCACTTTTACACATACATGCACACTCATATGCACACTTTTTCCTTATATTCCAAAGACAGCCCATAGAGACAACTCACACGCCAGAATTCTCTTTGTGAGGTCCATTATGTATGTTACTCTGGAAGTATCATGATAAGGAACATTTGCTTCCTGGAGCAGCATTCCCTAGTGCAGTGACTTTCCATACGAGCACCCACCTCCCATTTGGTCGCATGATCCGTGTTACCTGTTGGGGTTGAGGACCCCTGTCCTAGACGTTTTGAAAATGAAGCGCACTATAGATTTCACTGGCTACTGCCAGGTTTTCCCATTCCATTATAAACTTGTTCTCCTTTTTAGTTGAATTTCACGGCTGATTTCATTTATCCAGTTCAAAGAAATTCTCCTCAGCAAGGAGCTTCTGGTATGTTTGGAGTCAGGAGAAAAGTAATTTAATTCTGCTGAAAGAATGACCCACTTTCTGGTCATTACTGTTCAGATGATATCCTGCATCTCTGGCAAAGCTGTTCTCCAGTAGACCCGCAGATTGAGGTCACCATCATGGCTTGGGTCTCAGAGCTGATAAGAACCACCTTCCATTTCTGTTAATCCATTATGTTTTCATTTCATCCTTATTTTTTCCCGGGCTGTGTGTTTACTTTTTTCCCCCCTTTCTTCCTCCCCTGTCTTCCTTGCAGCTTCATTCTACATAGGTATGTCATGTCTCACCCATATGATTGTCCTCATGCATGCTGGGTGGGTGTGCTTTTTTTCTCACCATCTCAAAATCTGCATGGTTTTCTTCAACTCAAATGCTGAAATAACAAATTTTCCATTGCTCTGTCTAGCGAGATGTTAAATGGCAATAGACTTAATGTAGTGGTGTTGCGGTCGTCCCTCCCCGTCTGGGTCGAAGGTTGGCCAGACTGCCTCACTATGTCACCAAATTGCTGCCTATTATCGGGGGAATTAGCAGACCAGGTGTTAGCGTCCTGACCGTTCTAATGGGGCTGAATCTCAAACAGTCTGTAGTTCTCTAGCCCTCAGGCAGGGCAGAGCAGTGGATAGTTCAGGGACCCAGGCCCTCAAGGAGGGTGGAGCACCAAACTGTCTAAGAGCTTAACCCCCAAGCAGAGCAGTGAATAGTCTAGCATCCTAGCTCTGGCGGATGGTAGGCTAACACAGGCCTCCTGGCCTACAGTGGGATCTGAGGGGGTCAGAATACAGTTTTATTTGCCCAGAAATTCTTTGTTCTTTTCACTCTGTATCATATCATATATCACCTATATGATGCAGAGCCAATATAATGTACATATTGTACCTATCGGTGCGCTTCTTGCTAAAATACTAGTGTTCATAAACCCTTTTTTCTTAAGGGCCGTCATGGTCTAAGCCTCTCAGCAGATCAAGCTATAATTCTGTGTAACTCTTCTCAGCAAATTTTTAGGGACCAGATTCTTGAGAGCAAATGATCTGTTGTAACACAGGACTCCACTTTCTCAAATTGGGGCTGCTGCTGTAACTGTATCTGAAGCTTTTACACAGCACTACAAGGCTCTGGTACAGAAGTGCTGTGAAGTGCACCATTCTCTGCAATAGTGGTTAGGGTTTAATGTCTATCCACAGAAGCATCATTCATCACGAATGACAGGTGTCACTGGGAAGACATTACAGAGGAACCTCCGGGAATAAAACAGAATGGAAACATCTGTGAAGCAATAAGTGCAGGGAGACCTGGTTCAATTCAGGTTACCCTGTCAATGGGGTCTGTTATATAACTTATTAGTTATATCGTCTGGGTTCCTAGATGTGAGATTATCCAGCACAGTTTAGTCAATGTGATTGTGCTCACTAATTTGTAGTCAATATAAAAAGGAGTGTAGAAGGGCTTCTTCAGGATATGTACAGAACAGCTAATCATGGAGGCACTAACACATTCACATTCTTGCAAAGCCACCCTCAGCCATACCCCAGACATGGCAGTCACTTCTCTCTACATCCATTTTCCCATCTGTCAAAATGGTGATGATGATATGAAAGTCAGCCATGACCCACCTTCATGCCATGTTGTCACCAACATTCAGCAGGTAAAATGTACCTCTTGACAGCAAGGTGTGGATTGCAAGCTTCACTCACAAAAAACCCATAATTTGCTTGCTGCAAGACTGCGTAGTTCAAGAAGTCTCTTCTGATTACCCTTTCTCATTAAACGTTTTTCCTGCTACATGCATGACTGCTCCCAACCAGTGGGAGCAGGAAGAGGGAATGACATGTCTGCATACAAGTTTTAAATATGTCAAATTAGCTATGTGTTGAGATTTACAGTACGGGTGGCAGTCTACAAAGCACTGATCTTAATAAAAAGGAGTTTATAATGTTCTAATAGAAACAAGTCTCTATCAGAAGTCAACATAACCAAAATGATATATCTATAGAGCGTGACTTCAGAACACAATATTACATCCTTGAATTGCCACACACAGATAACCATAAAACCAACAAGGAGGCTGGTGGTACCTTAAAAACTAACAGATTAATCAGATTAAAGATTAATCTGTTAGTCTTTAAAGTGCCACCAGCCTCCTCGTTGTTTTTGTGGATACAGACTAACACGGCTACCCCTCTGATACAGATAACCATGTCACTTTAAATAATCATGCATTCTGCTACTCCTAGCTGATATGTGGTTTTCCAAATTAGCCATTGGTTGAACAGGACTCAGAAACAGTGAACCTAAAATAAAAGAACCACAGCACATGGAACATCTGATGGCACAGGACATCTGGGGACTGTGTAACAAGACAGGGCCAAACGATCAAAGTGGTACATATACTAGTTTGCACATGCATCTGTATGGACAAATTTTGTGCATGCAAATCATGCCCAAATATAGTGTTTGTGCATCAATTCATCATGTGCATAGACAAGTCGCAAGGGTGCAAGTGACTTCCATAAGCACAAGTGGAGAGGCCCCTTGGAAAATTTGTTATTTAATCCCATGCCTCAGTCAAGGTAGCATGTACGGTGAATTGCCTTGCCCTTCTGCCGCATTTTTAGCTTACTGGCCACCCTTAGGAACAAAAATACTTTTATCTGATTTTTGGATTTATAAAGTATAAGACAGGTGCTTAGCCAACAGCTCTGGGTGCCTTGCCATTGCTTAGAAATACAGGTTAAAGTTCACAAGGACACTGGACTGGAAAATGTGACTTCTTTTGGGAACTGCAATTCCACTGGTTGTCAAAATTTAAAGCCCACTTTTCCTTCTCTCTTTCTCTTTTCACTGTGTCACTCAGTTCCAGCTGGCATTGGTCCCCTTCTACACATTTAAAAAACAGAAGGGGCTTGGTTCTCCTTTGGAGACACTACATCTGTGTAAAGTAAGTGCACATGTGTTCTATTTTGATTTGCGAGCACTTCTCGTCCACTTTACACAGGTGTAAATGATGGCACAAGGTGCAGGAGAGTGGAGAATCAGGGCCAAGGTTTCCTTAGTTTTGGTTAGTGTCATTGCAGCCATGTGGATGGAAAACTTGCTCTCAAATCTTGATGTCTGGGGTGGGAGGATAAGCACTGCAGAGAGGCCTCTGGCTCATTTCAGCAACTTTCAGGGCTCCTGGGTTAATATGGTGGATCTGCTGGGAGGGGAAGGAATGTTCCAGTCAGAACAGTCGTATAATGAAGACCTAAGTTTAAGAATTTTAACTCCTGTGCGGCTAAGCTAATAGATTTGTGGAGAACAATGTTCTGAGATGGCCTAGTGACCTAACATCTATTTTCCTTTTCTAATGTCTGTGATCCTTCGATTTAGGGAATTGTATTCCAGCTGCCAACATCTGCTTCTACATGCTTGGAAACCAGTTTCATTCTGGGCTTGCATATCAACTACTATACCACATGCCTGTGATTTATAACCAAAACTGTCAACCTCTGTACTGAACCATTGCCAAATAACCTTCCATTCCTCTCTCCTGCCCTGCCCATCTAACCACCAGGCTGCCAATACACAGCTCCTACATGCATGCCATCAGAACGAATGTGAGCTGCTTAAAACTCAACTCCAGTATGAATGTGAATCTCTGTCTCTGCAGGAATATTGAAAAGCAAAGTCACCCAGTGCTAGTCAAGTCTGTTGAATATTGTTTGTTTTTAGTTCTGCTTTAAACCTCTCTTCCTCCCTGGAGTTTTTGAGTTGACCGTCTTTTGGTTGGGTTTTTATTATGCTTGCTTCTTTATCACTCTCCCTTTTCTCATTTTGTTTTCTCCATTCTTCTCATTGGAGGCAATGAGCCGTCCAGCGGTCGGAACTCCCCTGTCCCTTATCGGCCAGACAGCCGCCCTCTAACTCCAACTTACGTTCAGGCCCCTAAACATTTCCATGTTCCAGGTAGGAGCTGGCACTCTGTGTCTTGGTGTCCTGTCACAGTGTAGAATGTAGCCTTTGTCACCTCTGTCTTGTCTCCATTACTTCACGCTGTTTTACTTGGTATGCGCACACAGTGTTCTGACTCACAGGGACCTGCTGAGAGGAGTCTTGTGTTTAGCAAGTGTGGAGGGATGGACTGTGGCTTTCTCTTGCCCTGTGCTTCAGCATTAGAATGGGTTGTGGTTCAGTCTTAGTCAATAGACAGTGAGCTGACCATTTAGGACCTGATCCTTCTCTCACTTCCCCAAGCTCTGAGCCATGCTTGGAAGAGTTACTCCTGACTTACACTAGTGTATGTGAGACGCGAATGGGGCGTGGAGCAGTTATGATGCTCTCCAGCAAGAGCAGTTAAATCTAAGCATGCTCGTGATTTTCATATCTGAAAAGACAACTCCTGACTTGCTTTGTCTTCAGCAAGACCATTCCAAGTTAGGTCTTTTTTTTTTTTTTTAATTGGATGAGAAAAATACTTTTTTGGTTTTTGTACAATAACTTGACTTCCCATACAAGGATACATAAAGTCAACATGCCCTGTTTACAAGGGACAGACTGTTTTAAGTCAAATTTACAACTTTTCCACTGTGGAAAAAGTTTCCTGTTCCTGTATTTAGATGGAATGAGGGAATGTCTCTATTTATAGCTTTCCAGTGTAGGCAGGTGGGAATCTATTGCATGACTTAAATACCCTGGTAGCGTTTACACTTATTTGTTATTCAAGTAGAGACAATGGTCCACTAGCAGGAACAAAAAATGCCTCTTTGTCTCTGTGTTCTGAATTTGCCTAGTTTAGTCAGTGATGTAGGGCGTTGTCAGGCAGGATTTACTTTAATTTTCATAGATTTGTAAGGTTCCTTTCCTTGATACCAAAGATAAAGTTGTCTCCTTTAGCACTTTCATTGGACCCATGATGTGCATTGTATGCTTCTAAACATTGTCTGTGACAGTTGTGGTAATGTAACCAAAATCTATATTATACAGGAGCAAATGGTTATTTTGCAATGCAGATTTTCAGCCCCTAATAGAACTCATTGTGAATAATGGCATTCTGATACTTGGTTTTTCACTGTAGCATTAATTTTGGATCACCTTGCCTGTTGTTTCTGTGAAGAACTTGTACGGTTTTTTTTAGAACGAACCTTTGCCTGTTTCTAAATCAGTATCTGTTTAAAAAAAAAATTCCCAGCTCTTGAAGAGGTTGCTGTAGAAATACTGTGTCAGAGTTCTGAGGGTTGCAGTTAAAATCTAATGCATAATGATAATGTGCTGTACAAATATTTGTCACATAGAAATGCTTTTAATCTGTCCATGTTGTGGTTTGGTATTAACACGACACTAGTTAGCATTGCATTGAGCAGCCCTCTGGCCCAGTGCAGTATAAGCATTGGCTGCTCTTCAAAATGGCAGGCTAGACCGCATGTCCAGCAGGTTTTACTGTGGACTGTAGGTTCGCTGCATTGCTCTACACTCGGTCCAACTCATTGGTTGGAAGGGGAATGAAGCCGCTATTGCTGAAGCACAATTTTCCAGAATGTAGTCATTGGGGGGTTGCTGTGCCCAGGTTGCTTCCGTATTCACCATCGAAATATCTCCTTTGCTTGCATTCCTTCTATAACCTTTGTGTTACTAATACACTTCTAAGTATTTAAAATGAATGGCTCGTGACTTAGATGCATCAACATGTTGCAAAATAAATGGCAAAAGATTTCATACCCCATGTCTGTGACTTTTCACGTGTTCTAGTATTTTCTCGAGTAATCCAGCTATATGTAATGCTAGAGCTAGCTTTCTGGCTTCTTCTTGTGCTGACTCCTTGGTTTAGTGTGTCTATTGGTTTGGTGTTGCAGTTTTTCTTTTTTTCATAACTGAAGTCTTCCCCGTGTTCACACATTTCTGCTTTTTAATTCCACAGATCAAGGCATCAACATTTACAGGAAACCACCGATCTACAAACAGCATGGTAAACCCTCTTTCCTCTCTGTATTTTCTAAGTAGGAGAGTCCGCTCAATTAAACATTTGTACAGGATAGCAGAAAACATCCAGTGTTTCACGTACACATTACAAATTGGAAATATTAGTTTAAAAACAGCTTTTATTGGACAGATTGCCAAGTAGAAAGAATGAGTGGAATCTTGGCCCCAGTGAAGTCGATGACAAAACTCCCGTTGATTTATATGGGACTAGGATTTCACCTTGTGTCTTTAACATGATTTAGATACCATACCTATTCCTACAGGAATTCATCATGGTAAGACTGATTTTTCAACAGGAGGGTCTCAGCATATATCATATTAACTTTTGTTTCAGGCAAATAAAGTACAACTCTTTGTTTCCACCATAAAGATGGAGATTTTTATTGGCAGATCAGTATTCCAAATGCAAATTTGCTAAAAGAGCTAAGAACAAGTAGAATTGTTGAAAGTGTTGTATGCAGTGTATCTCTGGGGAGCTGATTTGACTGGCAAAGCCAGTGGAGCAGCTTGGATAGCAAAGTCTATTTGTTTTTCCAATATTCAGTTTCATTGCTACTTTAAACCTCTTTCCAAGCTGCCCATTGTTTTATCATTCCTCATAATAATAATGATGGGACCAGCCAACTGATTTGCCACTGCCTGATGCTTTGGAACATGCTCCCTGTTATTACTGAATTCATTCACTATTGCCTTCTGCTATGGATATAGAGTATTTAATAGGAAAAGGCTTTTTTATGTTGGTAAAGCACATGTGACTATATTTCCTGAGGGAATTCTTGCATTTGCCTTTAGAGATCCGACACCAACCAGTGTAGTTTCTTTGTAGGATTAGGTAACAGATGGACAGAATCATAGGTTTTAGATGAGCAGCTAATAGAGAGCAGCTGAGCTCACAAGGAAGAAAAAATATGGAGACCTAGATTAGAAACCAGAGTCCCATTACTGCAGGTTTAGAGCCTCTTTTAAAAAAAAATTATTTTTAAACCATATTCTCATTTAAAAAATTTTCTTAATATTATTTTTTTTTTATGGTTTTAATGTGTCTTCTCACCCTCCCATTAACGTGTGAATGTTTAACCACTGACCTCACCAATTGTAATACAGTACTGTTTGAAGTCATGCTTTTGTTATCCCCTGACCAGCTTCTCCAGATTTCTGTATGTTTATGCATAGAACCTTCCCTACCTTAAAATTGCCAAAATTCCCAATACACAGTAAGGCAGATATTTTCAAAGCGGCCTAAAGGATTTGGATGTGAAATTCCTGTTAATTTTAATGGGAATAAGGGCATCCCAATTCCTTATGTTGCTTTGACAATCATAGAATATCAGGGTTGGAAGGGACCTCAGGAGATCGTCTAGTCCAACCCCCTGCTCAAAGCACGAGCAATCCCCAACTACATCATCCCAGCCAGGATCTCAGACTAAAGCCATAAACATTAAAATGGAATGAATCCATTTTTGAAAAACATCTGCCTTAGCTTCCTAGTTGCAGACGTCTTTCAATAAAAGTAGGTCCAGGGATCATCTTCTAATTTGATCAAAAATAAAATGACTTGACCGAGGCTGATATTTTGCATTTTAAGAAGTAACAAGGGTGTTTTTAATACAAAGTAAAACATTCGATTTTTTTTTTTTGTCTAAGGTTAACAAATAAAAACCACAATGCACATCCCCGCATTATATGATCATTTTAAAAGACTTTGGCTCAGATTTGAATTTTAGATTTGTGCCACACTGCTGAGATAAGAGTCTGGAATTCCTGATGAGTTTATTTTTTTAAATATAGTACAGTGGTAAATTTCATTTCTGAAGACTCTCTCCCTGCAGAGTGGATCTGAACAGAATTTAACGTTTATTACTAAACTCAAGCTCACTTTTGTTACTGAACATGAATGAGTTACTAGATGCAGCAGAGATGTTCGAGTGATAAACACCTTTCTCTACTTGCTACAGACCCCTTCGCTGTTGCAGTTTTTCACAGAAGCATAGGAAATGTTCTTAAATGTTGTGGAATTAAAATTAGTGCAGCTCCACTGAACTATTCCTGGTTTCTTGCCCTAAAGGGAAGACAAGCCAGCACACTGAAGGCTTCATTAATGATCAGCTATCGTCAGGAGATACAGCGAAATACTGCTTGACGTATTTGCCTGAGTTCCCTCTATCTGTCTAATCATTTTAACTGGGTGCTACTCCAATGAAATCCTGTATTTTGTGCAGAGGGGGAGAGCATAGATTTGATTCTAAGACATTAGTGCGGGGAAGAATTTAATGTACTGCAAGCTGAAACTAGGAAGCCAAAAGATCAGTGCATACACTTTTAATAACTGAAGTGCTGTAGAGTATAAAATATTAACGAACTAAGGAAAACCATGACACTGATGTAGGCTATAACATAGCTAAGTTCCCCTGATTGCCATCTAGATGCAACTGCTTTGGCAGCACAGACCAAGTCCTCCGAGGATATCATCAAGTCCTCCAAGTTCCCAGCAGCCCATGCTCCAGCACCCAACGAGATACCAAAGATTGAGACAGACCACTGGCCAGGTCCTCCCTCACTTGCGGCTGTAGGTATGCAAAAAACAATGAACTAAGTGACATGGATTAAGAGGTACATATAAATAAATCAGATTAATATTGAAACTGTAAGCTCTCGGGGGCAGGAACTGTGTCTACCTCTGTTCACCACATAGCACATTGAGGCCTTGAATCTGATTGGGGCCTCTGTGCACGCCTGTGCTGTAAATAATAATAGCAAAGAAAACAGGTCTCATAAAAGAACTTTGGGACTGTTAACATGGACATTCTCCCATAGAGGAGATATATACTGTGCAATTGGTTATGGGCGGTTCAATGTCTTGAATGCATCATAGAAGCTTGACTTCTTTCAGTTATTATTTATTTCACATTCTAGTTCTATGCTAACAGTCAATGTATTTGTAAAGAATGTTATTTCTCTGGCCATGGAGCTTTTTCTGTGGCAATGATGAGCACTGTGAAGGAACAGTCATTGCATAGATACCTTCTGAATGAGACCAGCGTAAAAGTTGTGTTTCTCATCTACACCGCATCCACAGAATGTAGATCTTTCTTTTCCATGTTATTACACTGCAGGTGTCTCATTCATTGTGTTTTCTTTGAATCACATACACAATCATTTTTTTTTATTTGTCTTTTGCTTTGTGCTTGTGATGATTCCTGACCAGGAGGGATGCTAGGCAGCTAATTTAAACATTACTTCTTTAGAGATGCACAAAGTAAACTCCTTAGGTTGGTTATTTCAGTTTTGTGTGAAGAGTTTGACACTCAACAGTACATTCCGTGTAACTGTTCACAGAACTGTAACAAGGGTTAGGAATTCAGTGGTGTGAGATGAGGCAAATAATATGAATGGCTAATGTAGAGGGAATCAGTTCACTAGAAATACCTTCTACATGCCAATTGAAACTTCACAACCTGTAACATCAAATCGATAATTCATGGGTATTTTTAATCTTTCATTATAACACCAATGATAACTATAACGTAATGTGTTATTTGTCTGTGATGGGTCATCACCTCCTCCCAGTCCATTACCACCTGCCAATGGACTGCATCTTGATTGTTACTATTTTAAATAAAATTGCTTCATACACTGGCTCTCAGGTTGCTCTATTTTTCCTGAGAAACTAAACATGACTGTGCAGAAACTATATTGGCCCTAATGCACTCGGGGCTTTTCTGTACTCAGCAATAAGTGGATCATTTACATATTAATCGACATGATTAAAAACAAACTCTTGAGTCTGTGTTTAGGTTGGATGCCTGATTTACTGAGTGTGATGTTTTCCATACAGAGCTAAACTGGACCGAACAATTGAAAAATAAAAAATGTGTATTCCTACTATTCTACGGAAAACTCTGCAGAAAGACTGAGGAAAATGGCATGTTTAGCCAACAAATCTTAACCTCTGTAACCTTTTAGCTACCTCCACACTAGCGCCATTTTACAGTTCCCTGTATAATATTGTGTTGAATTTAAGCATCCTAATGGTTCAATTGCAGGGTTTGGTTTTTACTCAAAAACTCCCATTTGGTGGTAATGAGAACTTTGACTGAATTAGGACTGATTGAAAAATTAGTCAGGAATTCAGGATTTGGCCCACAGAGGGAGACTACTGCTGTCATCGAAACTGCCTGTAGCCTGTTCATGACTATGTTCTAAAAAGTCATTGAACCTGATTCTCATTTACTCTACGGCTGCTTTACTTTGGCGGTCTAAATCCACAGAGTGGATTGAATATAATTCATACCTACTTTGAGACCCCTCCATGCTGTCAGTGTGGTGTAAAGTGGCCTTTGTATAAATGAGAATCAGGCCTTTTGTTCTCGGTCATTTTGGTACATATACCAGTGCTTTTAAAGTCAAGCCTCTGTGACTGGTGATCAAGGCTCCCCCTCTCTGTTAAGCTGATTGCAAGCCTCTATGCTAGGTCCTGGAACACCACTGCTGCTTCCCTTCTATTCACTTGTGCATGTTCTAAGTAAGTGTGAAGCTTTAGCTACTCCAAACTCCAATCTTGCAGTGGTGAAACTGGGACTTCAAACAGCTCCAGCCTCATTGCTATGTAAGTGGGTCTTGGAGTAGCCCAAACTCCATTTCTAGTTAGAGCATGTGCATATTTTTGGGAGGTGGGATGCACTGCCTAGTGCAACCAAGGGTTTCGAAGTCTAAACTGATAAGGAAGCCTAAACAGTTTGGGAACCAGTGTTCTGGTTAGTATAACTTCTCGCTGTGGATAGTGTGAAACCAGAAGGGTGATGGCAGTGGGTGGACTTGCTCAGAGTTCATTTGGATTAAGGGTGGATTTTGAAAAGGCTTTGGAAGCTACTGGCAATCTTTGCATTTATTTTTTTTATTTATTTAACAAACTAAGTTAGGTCATACTGTGTAGTAGTCCTTACGTCTCTGGTGTGGTGGGACTGATATGAGAAAGCTCTCTTTGTACCATGGTTTTATGGAAGCAGGAGCCGACATGAGACGCAGATCAAGTGGCAGAGAGGAAGAAGATGAAGAGCTACAGAGACGTCGGCAGCTACAGGAGGAGCAGCTTATGAAGGTTGTTATAGGCTTATCTTAATACTATTTCTGAATCTTCAAAATCCTCCACTGTGCACCACGGACAGACTTTTCATAAGCAATTTCAACTGTTTTAATAAACCAATCCACCATCCTATTTTGCTTATATATATTTTTTTTCTTCCCATTTATAGCTTAACTCTGGTCTGGGGCAATTGATACTAAAAGAAGAAATGGAAAAGGAGACTCGCGATAGGCCAGCTCTTTCAGCCAGTCGTTATGATTCTCCAGTTAATTCATGTAAGCAACAGAGGTGAAAACTATCTCTAAGTGGTCCATGGAAGCCCACGTAGTGCGTGCCTGGATCCTGGGCTTTCACTCCTGAAAATCTTGGTCTATACCTGTTGGCTTTATTGTTTAATCTAGAAATAATATTAAATTGAGGATTTTAGAAGGAACTTCTTGGAGGAATAACTCCTTATATACATAATGTGTGATGTAAAGTTTGGCCCTGGTAACTGCACTGCGGACACTTATCACAAACTAGTGGGCTAGCTTATTAAATTACAACAAACTAAACACACCTTGCCTAAACTTGAGCTTCACGTAGCCTTTTAACCTTTCCCACAGGGGAAGAGGAAATCAGCAATGCCTTAGAGAACAGGGCAACACATTCCAAAGTGCTAGATCCTAGCAAGTCAATGTCTGTCTATCTAAGCTAGCATTTCAATCGGATGCATTACATTCCAGAGAAAAGGCAAAAGTATCAGCTGTCCTTAACTGTTTGCTTACAGGGAGGTCAGTGATGCAGCCAAGAGTTTGGCCTTTTTTTGTATATATATTTTTAATATATTCTTTTATCCCTGGTGCACCTATGTGCCCTTCTCAGAGCTCCAAGGATTATTCCTCACCTGTTTTACTTCATTCTCCTTGCCCTCAGGGCCCTGCATCATAAGTCTGCTCCAAGCCAAGAAAAATCAAGAGCAGCTCCCTGTGGAACCTGTCATTGCCACTATTCCATCATTCTCGTGGATGGCTGCACAGCAAGATAAAAAACTCTGTTCTTCCATGTTATATGAGTAGACTGTGTCTACAGCACTGCAAGCCCCTATTGGTCAGGAAAGAAGGACCAGGCTAGGCTCAGATCTCTCTAATCTGGCGTCTTTCTAATAATATCAGAGCTCACAAAGATGAGCAAATGCACTGGCTAGAGAGTCACCTTAATGGAAACCTCTCCGTGCCCCTCTATACTGTTACATCAGTGCTAATCTGCAACACCACTGCCTTGTGTGAGATCTGTGGACTGCTGGTCAGACAAATTAGTGCCTTCGTCGACATCCCTTATCTCCAGAACATCTTGTCCTTTGTACTTCCTCCTGTTTTTTTTAAATGTTTCCTTAACCAGAGACCGCAAGGGCAACATTTCTGGGTGTCTGATGAAGTGGAGAGGGATGCTAATTGTGGGGAAGAGAGAAGAAAGTCCCTGTAATGGAAATGAATTACAATGTTAACTCCGGAGGCACTACTGTAGGACCATATGACCACCCACTTAAAACTGAAAGCCAAAGATATGCCATCGTGCCGCTGCACTTTCTGGCATCAGCTAAAACGTTAAGCAGAAGCACCGTGGTACCACAGGAAAGCCTGTTTCCTTGCTATTTTAGATGAAACCAGGAGTGGTGGAACCTGTTGTCTGGTCATGCAAGATTTCCTAACCCAGCTGGGATAAGCTTTGAAGCTAGATGCTTAACCAAGCCAAAGCCCCCAACTGGTTGAGGTTCAACCATTACTACTCACTCGAATCCTGCTCCCAATGAAGTCATGTGGTTGGGTACATATTTGGCTCTCTTAGCCAGGTTGTCAATGTTTGCTTTCCAAAGTCTATGCCGTTTCTCAAACTTCATTGTACCACTGCCCCTTCTGACAACAAAAATTACTACACGGCCCTGAGAAGGGCGACCGAAGCCCGAGCACCACCGCCCCAGGCGGGTTAGCCAAAGCCAGAGCACTGCCGCCCTGGCAGCGGGGCCAAAGCCGAAGCGCGAGGGCTTCAGCCCTGGCAGGGAGGCTGTAACCTGAGCCCCACCATCCAGGGCTGAAGAAGCCCTTGGGCTTCGGCTGCAGCCCTGGGTGGTGGGGCTTGGACTTTGGCTTCCGTTCCAGGCCCCAGCAAATCTAACGCCAGCCCTGGTGACCCCATTAAAATGGGGTCACAACCCACCTTGGGGTCTCAATCCACAGTTTGAGAACTGCTTCCCCAAATGTTCTGACTTTGAGTTTCCCGTGGATTTTTGGTGTTTCAATAGGACTTTTCTCTCCTCCCCATTCAGCCTCACATGCCTCGGCCTCCAAAACCTCCTCCCTCCCTGGCTATGGAAGAAATGGACTGCACAGGGTAAGATGGCAGCAGGGTGGAAAAGCAGAAGGTGGAGTTAATGTACAGTCTGGGTATTTATTTCCTTATTGACCCCATCAGGTCTCTAAATTGGATCAATCTTTCTTTTAAAACTTAACATCAGCAGAACAAAAGCCACCTGCTACCAAGAGCCTTGCCCCTCCCCATTGACTAGATTCTGCTAGTGATGTGTACTGTGCAGCACGACCTGAGAGCTGAAGGCCTTTGTATGAGAAATACCTGCACAGTCATATATATGTGAACTGTGCATTCATATGTCCGTGTTTTCCTTCCTGTTACAGCCGGTGTCTACAGACTTCGGTCAGTACAATAGTTATGGGGATGTGAGCAGTGGTGTTCGAGGTAAGGCTGAGTTGTTTTTGTTTTTTTGTTTTTTTCTTGTTTTGCTTTGGTCCCTGAGTGAACTGTGACTCTCGCTTTGGTTTCTGCCGTTCCTTTTTAAGGCAGCAAATGTGGTTGGTCTCTTGTCTGCGTCTCAATTTTTACCCCTGTCCGGTAAACTCCAGAGTTAACGTAAAATGTGCAGACATTTGTCAGCATTTTTTTTCCTAACCACTTTATGGGGTAGAGTCTCATTTATGGCAAGGATCTGTTCTAGCAGTGCAAAGGGGTCTCAGTGCCAATGAGAATCAAACCTTATGTATTTATTCAGGGATGTGCACTGAGTTCTGTTTTGCTATATTAAAGAGCTGCAAATTATACACCATGAGCAGCATGGTCTGCAACCATGAGCCACAAGGTTGGGAGCCAGGGAGCGCTAAATTCTAATCCCAGCTCTGCCACTGGCTTGCTGTGTGACTTCGGGCCAGACATGTAACCTGCCTGTGCCCCAGTCTCCTCATCAGTAAAATGTGTTGATGATGAATATTTACAAAGTGCTTTGAACACACAAAGCCCGAGAGTCATGCTCCATATTGTTGTTGTTTCTGTTGTGAGAAGTGTACCAGGTACAAATGACAAGGTGCTGTTACAAAGCACTCCCTGAGCTGCTGCTCAGAGGTGTGGGCTCCGTTTCTTAGCTTACAATTGAGTCTGGGACTGCAGTGGCCAACGTGTCCATGTCTCGGGTTCAATCTGAAAGCTCGGGCACATGAGTGTATTGGGTCTGGTTCCCATCTCTGCGATGCTGGTGTAAATCAGGAGTAACTCCACTGGTTACAATGTGTACAAGTGCTGAGAGTGAGACTGGAATTGGGCCCTTTGCATACATCGCTTGCCATTACTGCAGTTTGTCAAAAGTTGCATTGATTATGGCACGAAGGTGCCAAAGCATGAAGTGACGCAAGATTTCCAGGGGAGTTAATCCTCTCTGAAGCAGGAGAAACACTTTGTCCTTTTAAAACATTTTTTTAACTTCACCTTTTGAGGGCCAACCCAGTCACTTCGGAGGTCGTGCTGCCAGTGACAGTGCTCCATAAACTGGCAACCTCCAGGAGAACCACAGGGGCAGTGGCAACATGACATGCCTCTTCTTGGAGTAGCCTTTTGGGGCCGTGAAGAGTCCCACGTAGGCCTCTTCAGCCAAGGAAATTACTATAGTATGGGGAAGGAGAAGGGAAGGTGTCCTTCATTCAGCTTTTCAACTATGAATCAGGTCCTATCTGCACTCTAACTTGTAAATGAGCATGTAAAAATGGTTAGTTTTAAACAAGGTTTGCATTCCCATGAATCACGTTAACTACATGGTTAGTAATGGTGACAACTAACCATGTGTCATGCAGGACAGTGGGCTTGGCTGGCTCATCAATGTCTCAGGAGATCATAATATTATTTTCTGCTCCTATGGGTCCCGCAACCAGGCTGCTGTAACTGGACTGGCCAGACTTCCTTCCTCCCTACTCTTCGATAGAACACTCCAGAATGCTTTGTCCCATGTGCTGCTGGTACTGCCCTGTATAGCTCCCAACCCAGAACTCAGAGGTTCTCTGATTTTCTCATAATGCAAACACTGTCAGATATTGATGGGGGTGTGGATGCTCAGTCAAGGTTGACACATGGTTGCACTGAGCATAAAGCTCATGAGTGCTCACAGCTCAACCTGTTTGTGGTAACAGGTCCGATGCGAGTGTCATGACCTGGCTACAAAAACATGGCTGAAGTTGTCATGTAATCTTAGGCTTAGAAAATGGATGGGACTGTGAACTCAGGCCACATTACATGATGCAGCTGGGTTTGCTGAGCTGCCTTCTGCTAGTTATTGTGGTTTCTCCCATTTTCCAAAAGGTCTTAATGTTGGGAAATCCCAGGTCCTAGTGCCAGTGAGGTTAACTGCTTATCTGACAAGTGAGGAACCTCTTGGGATAACCTTCAGTGCATTCAAGCAGAAATGATGATCCCATATGTGTGGACCCAGCCATTTGTGTTCACAAATGTAGCATCTAGGAGTTTCAGTGAGCTATCCTAGACCTACAAAGCACGTCAGGTATTTCATAGCACTTCATAGCCTTGTAAAACATCAGGAGACTGGATGAATCAGTCAGTTGATGGAGAAGCCTGCAGGATGAAAATCAAACCAGCTTCTCTGGGCCTCATCTGTATTAAACAGTGCAGAGCCTACACTTGTTTTCTTCTCTCTGACTTTTGTTATACACATCAGAACAGGAACAACTGGTACTTTTTAATATCTGCATTTCTACTAAATATGGAGACAGACAGTCCTCCTCCTTAGTACTAAAAAGTCAAACAGCAAATTCTGCATGTGCTAAAGGCTTTAGGGATTGTTCAGAAGTATGTTATATGTATCAATAGGCATGTACTGCTCCAGGCATGATTATACAGTATTTCTCAAGATGGATCTAGCCAGGGATGGACAACTGGTCTGGTACATCTGAGTTAGTTTGCTGAAAGCTCTCCTATTCCCTATGACATTTTCTTCACTACTCCTAGAATGTGGTTTATGTTGGATATTCAGCTCTCCTCTGCAAGTGAAGGGATGCTGCCCAATGTCCAGCATAACAGAGTGCAGCAGAGTAGCTAAGTACTGCATGTATATTTTGTACCCTGTACACAGAGAATATGAACTTACTTTCTGTAAATGTCACATTAGGGGAGTGGGCCTCTGGCTAAGGTTAGTTAGGATTTCCGGGTTCTGTTCCCAGCTCTGCCATCATCTTGTTGTGCAGCTTCGGACTTTCAGTGGGAGTTCCTGTAGATCCCTTTGACAGTCTCACTCTTTGATCCTATCTGTACTGTAAAATCCTTAGAGCCAGCTAAAACAATTTGTTGGGTTCTTTTTTTTTTAAATACCTTTTCAAACAGTCTGAAAATGTCCACAAAAAATGTTTGTATCATTTGAAACATTGCAATTTTTGACTCAGTAAAAGTTTTCCAGTTGAATCAGATAGGTTTGGAATAAGCTTTTTGTGAGGTTCCCCCAAGACCTATCTACAGTAAGACTCTGTGGCTCAGGGACAGTTAGAAAATCCCATGAGAGACAGATGGGTCCCTACTCTTTGCTCTGTGAGGCATAGCAGTACTGCAGTGCCGATAGGAGTCCCATGTTTGCTGATGTGGTGGGAGTTCAATGCACTTGCAGAGACTAATATTTTGATGGTGATTATTTTAAATAATAATTTGCACTTTTGCACTTATGAACATTACTTGAATTGACCCACAAGAAATATATTTCTACTATCTGTGCCATAGTGCTTATATTCTTTACCATAACGACTTAGGACTTGCACAGGAAGCGTGTACTGATTTAACTAGGGCTGTCAATTAATCGCAGTTAACTCGTGATGAGGTAAAAAAAAATCAATCGCAATTTAAAAAATTTATCACGATTAATCACACTTTTAATCACACTGTTAAACAATAGAATACCAATTGCAATTTACTAAATATTTTTGATGTTTTTCTACATTTTCAAATATATTTATTTCAATTACAACATAGAATACAAAGTGTACAGTGCTCACTTTATATTATTATTTTTATTACAAAACTTTGTGCTGTAAAAACTGATAAACAAGTTTTCAATTCACCTCATACAAGTACTGTAGTGCAATCTCTTTATCGTGAAAGTGCAACTTACAAATGCAGATTTTTTTTTTTGTTACATAACTGCACTCAAAAAACCCAAAACAATGTAAAACTTTAGGGCCTACTTCTTGTTCAGCCAATCACTAAGACAAACAAGTGTATTTACATTTACGGGACATAATTCTTCCCACTTCTTATTTACAGTGTCACCTGAAAGTGAGAACAGGCATGCACATGGCACTTTTGTAGCCGGCATTGCAAGGTATTTCCATGCCAGATATGCTAAACATTCGTATGCCCCTTCATACTTGGGCCACCATTCCAGAGGACATGCTTTCATGCTGATGACGCTCACTAAAAATAATGCGTTAATTAATTTTGTGACTAAACCCCTTGGAGGAGAATTGTATGTCCCCTGCCCTGTTTTACCTGCATTCTGCCATATATTTCATGTTATAGCAGTCTCGGATGATGACCCAGCAAATGTTGTTTGTTTTAAGAACACTTTCACTGCAGATTTGACAAAATGCAAAGAAGGAACCAATGTGAGATTTCTAAAGATAGTTACAGCACCCAACCCAAGGTTTAAGAATCTGAAGTGCTTTCCAAAATCTGAGAGGGATGAGGTGTGGAGAATCCTTTCAGAAGTCTTAAAGGAGCAACACTCCGATGCAGAAACTACAGAACTGAACCACCCAAACAAGAAAATCAACCTTCTGCTGGTGGCATCTGACTCAGATGATGAAAATGAATATGCATCAGTCCGCACTGCTTTGGATCATTGTCGAGCAGAACCTGTCATTGGCATGGACGCATGTCCTCTGGAAGGATGGTTGAAGCATGAAGGGACATATAAATCTTTAGTGCATCTGGCATGTAAATATCTTGCGACGCCGGCTACAACAGTACCATGAGAACAACTGTCCTCACTTTCAGGTGACACTGTAAACAAAAAGCGGGCAGCATTATCTCCTGCAAATGTTAATGAACTTGTTTGACTGATTGATTGGCTGAACAAGAAGTAGGACTGAATGGGCTTGTAGGCTCTAAAGTTTTACATTGTTTCACCTTTGAATGCAGTTATTTTTTTGTACATAATTCTACATATGTAAGTTCAACTTTCATGATAAAGAGATTGCATTACAGTACTTGTATTAGGTGAATTGAAAAATACTATTTATTTTGTTTTTTACTGGCAAATATTTATAATCAAAAATAATAATATAAAGTGAGCACTGTACACTTTGTATTTTGTGTGGTAATTAAAATCAATATATTTGAAAAGTAGAAAACATCTAAAAATATTTTAATAAATGGCATTCTATTATTCTTTAACACTGCATTTAATCGTGATTAGTTTTTTCTAATTGCTTGACAGCCCTAGATTTAACTAATGTATAGGATGTTGCACTGATTTAATTAAGCCAATTTCTAAACCAATGTCATTAAATTGGTACCGTTTTCTCATTTGGATAAGGCCTTGGATTCTAATTCCCTTCTCCCTTAAATCTTTCCCTTGACTTCAGTAGAAACTGGATCAGGCCTTTGGATTCAAGTCAGTCAAAAAATCTGACCTGTCCCCAACAACATCAGTACATCACACCAGTTCCAACACTGTCGATTGACTGGAACAGAGAGACTGTTATCTCCTTTCATGTTTAATTACAAAATAAGTGGAGATGAGTTACTGGAGCTAATGCACCCTTTTGTGAATTGATAGCAACTATCTTCCGATATCTCTGAGAAACATCAATAGTGTCAGAGTGGTGAGCAGCAAGCTGATGTCTGCTGGAGGCTGCAAACTGATCTGATACGGCTTTCGCTGAACAATTAAAATATTCTGTTCGGTGTTTGTGACCAATCCATGTTCTGCTGCATTCTAATGCTGACGAGATTTCCCTTTGCTTTTCAGATTTCCAGGTAGAGTACGGGTTTTCATCCATCAACTGACAGCAGAGATAAAAACATCCACTCTGTTATTCAAGTCTGAATTACTGCTACAGGGAAGGGTTTTTTTAAGACATTTGTTTCAGTTTATCTGCATGTTTAAGCATAATCAACGATGTAGACTTGTATCAACAAGGGACAGGCACAGCTAAGATTCTTCCTGGTACAGCCCCAGAACTGTATGGGTGAGGAGGCCCGCACGCCAGTTTTGTGACCTGCTTTGTAAAGCTAATTGATGTGGAAATGAAAGTTATCTGTAGTGGTTCCTTCTTGGCATCTGAGCATGGGTTCTCTCTCCCCATGTCTTGTCCCAACTAAAGGGTGGTCTAGACACATTCCTCTTCATTCTGGGGGCCCCATCTTCCATACTACAAGCCCTAAACTCTCCCTTTTTGTCTGTGGCTGTGAACATGGAATTCACCCTCCAGCTGAGAAAGCTGGCCAGTGGCCTCCTATGATGCTGTCACCATAGATCTTCCAGCAGTAGATGCTCTTGCAAGTGCCAGCCCCTCCTCTCCAGATCCCAATGATAACTTTTTGCCATTGCATATCTTAATGAATGTTCACAATAATATGTATTTGTACAGCACCTAGCACAATGAAGCCCCAACATGGTTGGCCTGTAGGCGCTATGGCAATATAAATGCTAAATAATTATTATAATTTAAATACTTGGGCAAATTGATTATGTACCGTATCAAAGATGGATCTGCAGTGAGAGGATAACAGATTACAAGACATATTTGTCGTGCCATGCATTGTGCTTAAAGTGTGGTTATGCTATGAACAGTAACTATGTAGAAATGGCACCTTCTTAACCAAGAGCTGCCTCCTGTGTGCGTTCCCAGTAAAATCTGCCTATGTGACAAAAATAAGTTGATGCTACTTTTCACTTGCTATCACTGTAGAGCAATACACCTAGCAGAGTGTAAACTGGAGTCTGTTCATGCTGGTACATATTCAGCAGAATTGTTCATTAAATGCCCGATTTAACTCCCACTAAGGTCAAAGAATCTCTTTCCATTGACTTTAGTGGGAGTTGCCCTAAGTTTCAATCAGTTGTTCCTGTGGGAAAGGCATTAGGTTTTCCCAGGTGTCCATGAAGATAAAATGGAAAAGTAGGATACACATGTAACAGAGCCTTTGTAATAGGACCTGCAAAGCCTTTATTACTGATGATGTGTGAAATGGAAAGAACTCAGATTGACTGTCACATACAGGTATAGTTTGCAGTTAGAAATGACACCATTTTACTTGTCAGCTGAGCATATCAGATATAACTGAGTGCCGTTTGTTATGAGAAAAAAGACTTGCGTGGAATTTCATGGTGCCATTTTTGCAGTCACTTTTTCAGAGTAAAGCCACACTCTAACACTATCCAAGTGATAAAGTGACAGTTGCAAGGGGCAGCGTGGCCCAGTGGTTTAATAGTGCCCAGACATATTGTCGTGTGGGATCTGAGTTCACAGGCGCCAACTTTCGCTGGTGCCGATGGGTGCTCGTGCCCCGGCCCCGCCCCGACTCCGCCCCCTCCCTGCCCTTATTGGATCCCTCCCCAAATCCCTGCCCTGGCCCCGCCTCTTCTCCAAGCACACCGCGTTCCTCCTCCTGCCCCCTCCCTCCCTCTCAGGCTTGCCATGCTGTTTTGCAGCGCAAGCACTGGGAGGGAGTGGGGAGAAGCAGGATGCGGTGGCCCACTCAGGGGAGAAGGTGGAGATGGAGCGGAGGCGGAGGTGAGCTGGGGTCGGGGGGGGCAGGGCGGGGAGCTGACGGTGGGTGCTCTGCACCCACCAATTTTTCCCCGTCAGCGCTCCAGCCCTGGAGCACCCGCGGACTCGGCGCATATGTCTGAGTTGAGGTTCCAAGCTGCAAGCCCACAGAGAAAGCCATGGAGACAGGAAAGGTGTGGCCACTCTGTAGTAACCCCCTGGTTGATTGGGAGTGGTATGGATGGGTTTCACAGTGAGCCATGTCCAGGCCTACTGAGCCGAGAGCAGATCAGAGCCTTTGAGGGAAGGAAAATTGGAGATGGGATCCAGAGCTCACCTTAGAAAAATAATAAGCAGGAGTTATGACAGTGTTCCATATGTTAAGATTAATTGTTAAGATTTGAGGAAAGTTTGAGCATAAATTTACCTCTGTTTTCACCATTACATAAGTACCTTTTCCCTGTGTGTGTGTATGTGTAACCTGTGTGTCTGATGTATACCTGTATCCGATGCAGTCCCTCCCAGATGGTCATGTCCCCGGAATGAGAATGGACAGAGGAGTGTCTATGCCTAACATGTTGGAACCAAAGGCAAGTGCAGCTAATATTTTCCTTCGAGACAGTGAAGGTTTGAATATGTACTGCTGATGAGATACTATAGGAAATGTCTTGAGTCCCTGTTGTTTCTCTTTCCCTCATCCCAATCATTGCTCCTTATGTGCCAAATCTCTCCCTCTGTGCTGGCCCTCACCTTGCATGGGTGTGCCTCCTGTCTGCTTCAGAGGAGGGACAAGAGCAGCCACAGTGTGCAGCCCCAAGGAGGGATTTCAGAGGGCAACACTGAGAGGCTGAAAGTGCTTGAGTGATGCCAAATGCAGCTCATTCCCTGCACAGCTGTGATTCAAAGAGTCAAAACAGCAGGAACCCACAGTGCTTAAACCTGGATAGACGCATAACTCAGGAACAGGCATGTTTAACTGTAGTGAGGCAGGGTTAGTTACAGAGCATTAGTGGAAAGGGAAGGGCTTAATTCTCACACTAGGGCCTCTTTATACCACTCCAGCTGTGGAAAGAGGCCTTGGTATAAATGAGCATCAGATCCTAAAAGTTAAATAGGGTTTGATACTCAAGTTATTGGAGCAGGAAGAGAAGTCATTTATACACAGGCATTGTCCAACTTACCCAACTGTGTATGCTGCTTGTTAGTAAAACAAATGCAGTTATCAGCATAGCTGTTATGCCTCACCTTACACTACATCTGACACCTGTGGGTTATAGCCACACACCTTTCTAGGGATGCACGCTAACCCGTAAGAAGAGATCATTCTCCTTATTAAGAGATAATGTGAAGCTGCCTGGTGCAGTAAACAGGTGCATTTTCCCCACCTCTGCTTTCGAGCCAAGCTCACTGCCTTTCCGAGACTCTCTCTTTCCATTTCATTCCAATCCTGTTCGACTGGTATAGTGAGCCAGAAGGGAAGCATGAAAACATTATTTTCGAGAGTAATTGAAAGACAATGGCGAGGGACAGCGGCAGTGCATCTTTTCCTGTGGATTAGTACTGCCCTGCCTTGACGGTACTGTATGTAACAGATTGGCACTGCTACCTGTCCAGTTGGCAGAAGCCCTGTACAATCTCCAGGTGACTCCCGTGTGACCAAGAGGAATGTTCCTTAGGTGTACCTCCGCTTCCCACACAAACATTTAGACTGACGCATGCTCACCAAAATCCGTCATTTCTCAGTATTCAAATGGAACACTCACATGACTCATGTGACCCAGGTGCATTAATCCCCATGTGACTAGATTACGCTCAACTCTTATGGTCCTACAATATCTTGGACTTTCCCTGTGTAAAACATAGTGAAGGAAGTAAAGAGAGGCATTGTTCTTGGTCATTACTGTTAATAGTCACAGGGAGAAGATTGTTACCAGCTAATGTGAAATGTGGCTTATGAGAAATGAATTGGGAGTTGCGGGGGAGTCTTAGTCCATTTCCTAGCCTGCAGATGGCACCATCCCAAATTAGCTATCACCTGAACTGGCACAAACTGAGACCCCAAGTTGGTAGCCTCAGTAGAGAAGCCAAAGTCTTAAGCAGGCAAAGAGGCTGGAGCACCCAAGTAATCCACCTAGCCATTGAGCTGCCACCTCTACCGAATTTTATGGGACAGGCCCAGTTTTGAAGCGCTCAAGAAGTGAGACAGATGGTGGGAAGCTTGCGCTGCTGCTGCCCATACTGTACCTGTTCTAACAATGAATAACAGACTCACATCTCCAGGGCTGTCAGTCCACTGCCTTCATCAGCCCTAAATTCAATTTTAAAAAGAGGGATTCTTACGGTGTTTGTTGAGAAAGGGATGGTATCACCTGGGTATAAAATGTAATACTTTACAACTGTGGCTAAAGGCATTTTGGGACTGAAACTGAGTGTTAATAGTGAGAGGGATTCAATTAGAGCTGTGTTTTACATTGTATATATTTCTCTGTTGACGGTTAACCTGCTGAAAAACTATGGTTTTGCCAAAATCCTAAGGGTTGATGTTTCTGCCTTTAGGGTGAGCAGCAATTTTTGCAGACAACATTGCCTTTTCTGCTTCTGAGCCAGCACCAGACATATTATAGAAGGCCCTATCCCTGGCTTCATAAGCCTTGACCTAAATGAAATGCATATTTTAAAAATATATTTATATATCTACCTTGGGAAATTCACCACTCCCTAGATCCTGCTTTATTCTGGCTCCTTACTGCAATATAATGCCTGCTTTGATGCAATATAACCTCTTACAGCCACCATTTCTGTTGATGGACCCAGGCAATACATTTTAAAATAACTGTTATTCTTGCTTTGGGTGGCAAATCTGACATTGTCCTCAGGGTAAAATTTATGGGAATTTTGCTGAAGTAAAAGTTTAGTTTGTGTTGACATTTAATCATGTAGGGCCAGATTCTCAGCTAGTGTAAATTTGTGTAGTCCAATTAACTTGCCAACACCAACTAAATGAGCTGAGGATCTGGCTCAAAATGTGTGTTTATTGCCCATGAAAAATATGGGATGTGGAAATTGGTGAATTTCACGAAACTTCACCCAATAGAAACAAGCAAAGGGTACCTCAAAAGGGGGTTAGAGTTTGTGTATTCTGAAACCAAGAATGATGAACTATGCTATGTAGTGAATTTTTAAATATAAAACCTGATGATGACCTCAAACCTTTGAAATAAGCTTTCCCTGTGTTCACTGTGGTTATTTTATGACAAGTTACACTTTTTCATATAAAATTGTATATTGTAGTTATTTTAAGTGTTGAACAGAAACAATGTAACTCTTAAAGTATAAAGTAGAACTAATTGTACAATTATGAGAATGTCAGACTCTACTAAGACGTACTGGTTGTAAGATATGGTTAAGTACACGTTATTTAAGTTATTAACTACAATAAACTCAATGGTGTGTTTATTTATGGCTGAATCTATATTTATTGTGCTTCTGAAAAATTTGTTGGGATAGTTGGTGACTATGGAATGACCTTAGCGAGGCAGGACAATACACAGTTTTGTCACCAGGGACAGTCTTAATTTCTAAGAACGTTAAGCGTATTTATAACATTGGCTGGCTGCATAGCGGTTTCTGTGAGAGGAATTGGTGGTCTCTGTCCTTTCCCCAGTGGACAAATATGCACATCACTAAAACCACCACCACAGCTGGCAATAAAGGCCAATCCAATTTGCACTGAAGCCCATGTTAAAACTCACATTAACTTAAATAAGAGTTGAGTCAGGCCCTAATTGAGAAGCTTGTGGGCATGCTCAGCAGAGCAGCCAAAGGTGAAATGGACAATAGGAGATGGACCATTAGAGGGTCCATTACCTTTAGACATGGTCTCTCTAAGTTATGGCAAAGACACATAGGTGTCTCGACAAAGGGACACCTGAACTGTTGCTGTCTATGCTGTAGATGTTTGATAACTAAACAGAGGGCTTCAGTTTCCAGGGCTGTGAATCCAGCACTTTATTTTAGGCACCAAATTTTATTTCTTTCTTTCTGTGGCATATCATTTTGATTGGGTCAGATTGATTAGGGAATAGCTGACAGGAAAAGCTCCAAGTCTTTTCATTTTAAAACTGTGGCATTAAACCTGTCCAAATAAATGAAGAGCATGATCTTCCTTAGTCCCAAAAATTGATTAATGTGGAATATCTGACTATTCAGTACAATATTAATCAAACCAGAGAACCTCATAAAATATTGTATAGAAGATTGAATGGATGTATGCCATGTTAAAGAAGGGGAAGGCATGTACAAAACCTTCTACAAAACCTTTTCCTGCAATCCATCCATCGATGTCAAGGTCAAAATGCACAGTGGCGACCTGTGGTTTGTTTGTAAACAAATCAACAAACAACATGAAAATAATTCATCTGATAAATTTCACTCAACACAAGGCCCGATGTGGTAACTAACAAAGTTGTTAAGAGATGCTACTTTTTCTGACTATTTTCAGGTGGTGGTGGTGGTGGTGGTTGAAGTACAATAAACATTAGTTCTTTTCCTTAGATCTGTGCAAATTATTGCAACCATCAAAAGTGTTCATGAATGCTATATATATTTTTACCTAAATAAACTCCACGCTAACTTACCAAGTGGCAAAAAATTGACTAGAGATGCATCTTTGTGGCTAAAAACAAATGTATATATTGTACCTTTTATATAAGTCTGTGGGAAGTGTGGATATACACATCTCTGAAAATGGTGCTGACGGGTATTGTACCTACGAAATGTGGTCGAGTTGGTTTTGTTAGCGAAGGAGTATTTGTTCAAGCCAGACTGGACTTCAATTTCAGGCAACTTGAAGGTTTTTTTTATAGTTTTGTAATTTCCTTCTAAGAACAGTGGTTGTGTGGTTGGGTGAAGAATACATATATGTTCTTTTGTTTTTGAATGTAAATACGTCTCTTCCCCCTCCTCCCCCCATCCCTCTTATACACGAACAGATTTTTCCATATGAAATGCTCATGGTGACCAACAGAGGGCGAAATAAAATATTACGGGATGTAGACAGAACCCGGCTTGAGGTAAGGAAGCAAGTTCCTAAATAGACTTTCCTACTGAAGTTTATTATTGTTCCTCATTTGAACGATCAAATGTAGAAGTGTGGGCCCTTGATTAGAACCAAGAAGCCTGCTCAGAAATGCGTTGCTTAGCAATGGAGATTTGTCAAGAGGAAGGATTCCGGAGGTGGTAGCAAAGGCGAAGGGTTAAATACTATAGCAATTGCAAATCTGCATTGAGGAATGAATATGAATGTCTCATTTAACCTCACCGACAGAGCTGCTCAAACATCCAGTTGTATTTGCTCATAAATTGATGAGAAGGCAGATATTGGTAAATCATTATCCAATAATCATAGGAACATGAGCTCTGGTCCAGTATCACATCTCTGGCAGTGGCCGGTTCCAGATTCCATAGGTGCTGGGTGTGCTGGCTTGAAGTGGTTTCCATCATATACGGGGTTTACCGTTTGGTTCATTAGCTCTCAGCACCCCCACTGTACGGATTGTTCCAGCCCCCCTGCCAGCTGCTACGGAGGAGCCAGGGACTCCAGACTGCCCTGTTATGGAATAACCTGCCCACAGCAGAAGTTTCTTCCCAGCTGCCATTAGTTAGTGTTTGCCTTATGTCTAGAAGCATGAGGTTTATGTCTCTACTTCCACATTAAAAATTCTTCATCAGTGTGGGTTAAGGAGACTTGGGCAAGTTGTGTGATTTTCTGACTGCTTGTGGTTATAAACCCGGTTTCTTTGAAGGGGGCCACCAATATCCAGACAGCATTATGGTAATTTCTATATGTTTTGAAAGGAATGGATCTGTGAGCTATAGGTGTAATCCTGCCCTGTGTTTTGCTCATGCACCAGGGAGAGCTTCGTCCCCCCACCCAGCATATTCTAAGCAGCAGCTGAGGAAGAAACCTATGTAGAGTCTGAGACAGCACTATGAGGGGGTGTGGCCAGTGCAAGTGCTGGTACACCACAGCTTCAAGGGAGTGTGATTTGCTGGAGAGATGGCTTAGTCAAGCCTTTCTTTCCCTAGCACGTGTGCTGCATGCTAGCTGGCCCAGTCCTTTAATCACTCTCTGTCTGTGTCCCCCTCTTAAAACAGAAACAGTAATACCTATGTCGCAAGTGAGCTGAGAAACCTAATTAATGGGGGACAGTGAAACCCAGTGGATAGAGCACTGGAGTGGGATTCAGGAGACCTGGGTTCAATTCCGGGCTCTGCCGCTGGCTGGCTGGGACGTTAGGCATGTCACTTCCCTTCTCTGTGCCTCAGTTTCCCCAGCTGTGCCGTGGGGATGATACTGACCTCTCTTTTAAAGTGCCTGGGGGACCTACTGATGAAAATCACTATATAAGATGTAGGTATGATTATGAATTCATTCGTGGTGGAAAGCACTTTGAGAGCTTTGTTAGCATTATTTCAGTGTGTGCCCCTGGACCTTTAATCGGGCCCCTAAGGCTAGCACTGGAGCTGCTTGCCAGTTTACCCTAGCTCCCTGAGACTTGCTGTGCTTCGAAATGCAATCTTTAATGAGCCCGTTCTCCATTGACATCTCCTTGGTTGTTACTGACTGTGCTTTTCTCCCTTTTTCCAGCGTCACTTAGCACCGGAAGTTTTTCAAGAAATATTTGGCATGACAATACAAGAGTTTGACAAGTTACCTCTTTGGAGACGCAACGACATGAAGAAGAAAGCAAAACTCTTTTAATTCACTCTACATTTATAGCCCTTTAAACAAAACAAAACAAATTGCATAGGATATTGTATGATAAAGTCCAAATTCTCTTTGGAGAGCAACTTACTCATCCACCAAAAAGGGAAAATCTGACAAAGGCACCTGTATTCATAGCAATTGGGCCAAGATGAACATTTGCCAATGGGGTAAAAATTTCTGTGTTCAGAAACTCGATGGTAGTTTTCACATGTGTAAACTTTTTACATGTTGTATACATGATAGGAAGCGGTTCTTTTCTTCTCCCTCAATAATATTCCCTGTTTTTTTTGTCCAGAATATGACGAACTTTATTGCTAGAGCCAGGAAGTGCTCTTAGGATGCCTAGTAGAATGAAAGAATTGTAATCATTTCAAGAAATGAATATATATACATATATTCTGTAGTATACCCATATGGTAAAATTAATCCTTTTTGCACACCATTTCTTAACTGGCACTGTTTTAAAAGGGCATATTCTTTCTGTTATGAAAGAACGAGGTAGGCAGTTTGCTCTGTTCCTCTGCATACCAACCAAATTATTGGAAAACAGATTCCCTGCTTGCACTTGTACTACATATATGCTAGGACGTCAATAGTGAATTGCTGTGTATGTTTTCAGATCTTCCCTCCTCCATACTTTCTGCTTTAATTAACATGGCCTGGGCTTTACTAGTCATTTAAGTAAAGGGAATGGTGTAGGAGTGGCAGTTTTCTTGTTGTTTAGTTTGGGGATTTAGGGTGGGTGGAGGGAATGAAAGGGTTAAAAGGAAATTCTTCTAATGTATGCTCCGGTGCACACCCACAGACTTTGGGCCAAATTCCCTGCTACTGAAAAACGGCTCAGCTGCACTGAGTTGCACCAGCAGAGAATTTTTTTCTGTGTGGGCAGACATGCGATTTAACCCCTTTTGGCAGAGGAAGGGAGGCTTCTGTGTGAAATAGCCCTATCTTGCACCATGTTCTCCCAGTACAGTCTCATTGGTTAAATCACTGTTGCAGACATTGACGATACTGCACAGTGTATCAAGTTGAGCACTTCTTTTGTTGTTTGTTACCGTGTTTTCACTTATGCTTTGAAAAGAGGGCTTGGAATTTCTTTCATGCTACAAAGATGCAGCCTTGGGATTTTGGTTTTTTGTTGTTTTTTTTCCTTTGTGCCTGGCATGCTTTGTAGGGTGCAGGAAGTCATGCAGGATAGTTTTTTGAATCGAGTTATGTTTATTACTGTTTGCATTCTTTTCCCGCTGTGCTCCAGAGTGTGAGGATTGTCTGTATATAACTTCACTGCTTGGAAGGCAGGTTGTATTCACACGAGGACATGAGGAACACATTAACTTCCCCGAATGAATGTTTAGCTGCTGAAAGGTCAGCGTCTTCTCTACATTGGTGCTGAACTGCTAATGTATCCCTCTCTTTTATGAGTGTGCTAGTCTACAAAGGGATGTCAAGATTTTCCTTTTAGATTTGATAGTCCTCATGGGAGACACCAGAGGCTTTTGTGTTTTCTGTAAATGAGGACTAACACATAGACATCAGGAGGAGGAGGTGGTTAGGTCTGTAAGGTCGTGTAGGAGTTGGGAGATTCTGGATCATTGCATTGAGTTCTGCACTTCTGCTCCAGCAGGACAGCATGCTGTCCTATAACTAATCTTCTCAATGTGCAGAATTAAGCAAATCCTGCTTTCTGTTTGCAGTCCCAGAGAGGCCTGATCCAACAGAACCAGTGCTGTTCCACTGAAGAGATCTGGGCAGTGGGTTTAGTATTTGGAGCAGCCAGGGGAAAGGGATGGTGCAGACCAGGGGATGAGCTGGTGGAGGTGCTGTAATTCCAGTGACTTTAGTGGGGTTACAGCAAGGATCAGTTCAGCATGTTGTTTTGTTTCACGTTCCAGCACAAGCATAATAAACGTTTCCAGATTACTATTAACAAGTAAATGGGAGTGGAATAACTGAAATGTGAGATGCAAATCCGGGTTACCAATGAAACCAAACACAGCACACTGAAGGGGCAAACATCTTATGATTAGGACGTTTGCTAGGGTTGGGACTTACTGAAATTTGCTATTTGTTTCTTGCAGATTATGGCTCAATTTCAAGATGGATATTTTGGGTATCAGTTTTTAAAAAATCCCTGAAATTGTTTAGGCCCCAACCCTGCAGATGACTCCACATGAACATAGTGTGACAGATGCTGGTGAGCAGTGATTTCAAGGGTCAGCCTTAGTCTGCGTCTTTTTCGCAGTTCTAATTTTCAGTTCAAAGGATGCTTTCCTGCATAGCACAGGAAAAGCTGCATGCTTGCAGACCACATTGTTCCCTCCATCTCTAGATTTATTAATAAACATCTGCACAACAGACACGGGAACGTTATCCGCGGAAAAGTTGAAAAACGGCAAAGTTTGAATTTCAAAATTTCTGATCTGGTTGTTTTCAGTGCTTTATTTTCAAAACCCCAAGCTATGAAAAATGACTTCAGGTTAGATTGTATCTGTTTCTTACCAGTTTCCAACCTATTGTCTGCGTAGAAAAAAACAAAAGAGAAGCCAATTTAGATGCTCCAGACATGTTAGCAAAATCCTGAAGATGAGTATAGACTATGTAGAAGCTGGTGTCATTGTTCTTTACAACCATAGGTTTCTCCATTACTAAGAAATACATGGAGACATTCAGGAAAATTAAGATGAATCAGATAAATGTGTGAAGTTAAAGTACATTAATTACAGAGGGTTACACCCCTGTGTAAATGCTGTCATTCAAGACAAAAGTGATGTTAGTTCACTGTCGCTAAATTCTCCGCTACTGTGAATTAATGTTGCTTTACCTCACAACTTTAGTTATTTCATCTTAACTTTCCTGAATGTCCCCGTGTACACAAACCCTAGGAGATGCCATGACTTTAAGGGTCACTGCTGCAGCCGTGGGGCCTGTTTTCTCCAGTGAGCAGCTAGTAATTCTCACCACAGGTTTTTCTACCTTCCCATCAGGCGGAGAAGGCAAGTAGCAGCCTTGTAAACAGAGACATAGCCCCAGGGAGAGGCTCCTTAGTCAGTTTGTGAATCATTTCCCTAGTACCACTCCCGTATTCTGTTGTTTTGGGACATATCTTCAAGATGTAGTTAAATTCCCCCTCCTTCTTCAACATTCCCTGGAGATATGCTGCTGTTCATGTAGGTTCCCATTTGCAGATACAAATGCATATTTGGAGCATGCAGTTACCTGATTGCTGATGTGTTCGCATGTTCTGAGTATACTAGTGCAATGCCATGGTTGGCCTGGGTGTAAATCAGTGCAGAATTTGGCCATAGGCACTTCTTTTTGAAAATGCCGCCCATTACTTATTGCCTTTCATTCAGGTCTGCAGCACCCATACCAGCAGTGATGAGATGGCTGAGGAATGCTGTGTGTAGCTTAGCAATATTCGCAAAAAGAAAAGGAGTACTTGTGGCACCTTAGAGACTAACCAATTTATTTGAGCATAAGCTTTAGCTCACTTCATCCGATGAAGTGAGCTGTAGCTCATGAAAGCTTATGCTCAAATAAATTGGTTAGTCTCTAAGGTGCCACAAGTACTCCTTTTCTTTTTGCGAATACAGACTAACACGGCTGCTACTCTGAAACTTAGCAATATTCGTCAGTGTAGTTGGGATCAAGTAATATGACTTACCGTTTTTGTCCCCTCTCCTGTCAACTAAGAGACAGAAAAAAGACACAAGAATTTTTATATAAACCAGAAAGAAGGAAGACTTGGCCAGTCCAATGTCCTTGCACTATATTGTAAGTGAACTCATTTCCACTCAGGCTTGAAAATCAGAATAATAGTGCATTTATCTTAATATGTGCATTGTGTCTTCTCTGCAGATTTAAGCCAGTAGCTGGAAGGATAGATTTGGAAGATTTTAGACATGTCTAACACTTTTATCTTCCCGGTGAAACATGAAACCATTTTTTTCCCCTTTCAAAACTTGTTTGAGGAGCTTCATTATATTATTTTGTCTTCCTTAGTAGATAACTTCATGCTGGTGTCACTTAAAACAGATTGGAGTGCTGTTAAGAGTTTGAAAAGATTGTCTAACGACAATACACATTTGTTCTGTTTCTGGTTAGTAACTGCTCCTTCAATATGCTTTGTGGTGACTTGTAAACTCAGATCAGCTTCCATATGCGATGAGAAGAGTCAGCCTGGAAAAGTAATGAGTGGGTTATTGGTCTTACAAGGTGAAAGACTTAATTTTGTGATTCTGATAATTTCCTGGTGTTTCCTGTCGGGCATGGACTGTCTTTTCTTTGACGTTTGCCTGTTTTAAACTTTTACTTGCTCTGATGCTGAAGGTTTTGCCATCCTTTCCCCATTCAGAGGCACACCTTGGAAAGTTGTCTTCACCCAGATGGTCCAAAAGTCCTATCATTTGGGGAGAGTCACTAAATCTTTTTGGAAAGATTTGTTAAGCTTGAATTAGCCACCGCCCTTTGAAGCCAAATCCCTTTGAGAAGTAGTTGCCTCTCTCGAGATGTTTATGCTGTAGCCAGTTTTAAAATTCAAGTTAATCTTTACAAAGAGAAAATTATTTTCTTCTGTTATGAATATGGCAGGGATGCCTTGAGGTGGGGAGTGGGTCTGGCTCAGCTAGGGTCCTCCAGGGCTCCTCAGAAGTAAGCTTAAAGTACTTAAGAGGAAATAATTGCAGGTCAGCCAAGTGCTGCTCACTCTCAAAGCCCTTGAAGTCACTGGAGTCATGGACAAATGTAAATCCGGAGTAATAGGTGTAAATCAGGAGTAAGTCTGCTGAAGTCAATGGAAAAAAGCTGGTGTAAAAGGTGACCACAGAATCAGCCCCTAGAAAGAGAGGAGAGCACTCAGCACTGCCAATGCTGTATCCCAAAGACTAATACTGAGCGGTCCTGAGCACCTGTAGGTCCCATTGACTTCAATGGAAGTTGGGAGAACTAAGCCCTTATAAGGGCTGGGCCTTAAGATAGAGGAGTATGTAATGAATGCAAAACCTCCTCTTTCTCTCCATCCCTTTCCCCTCTTCGATATCTATTAACACCCTTTCAGGATTCAGGTGTGGGGGTAGGGGCGGTTTGGTCTTTGTTTTGCTATGACACACTCCACATGTTGGACATTACTTTATATCCATTGAAAAGAACAGTCACAAGAAGATTCGCCACCCACCCCCATTGGCGGGAACAAGCAAAGCACCCAACCTGTCCTGGAGCCATGGTCATCTCTGACCACCACACACACTTGGGTCCTGATCCTGCAGTTAGCACTCCCTTGAGCTGTCCCAGTGCCACTGCACTGTTCATCCCCTCAGACTTCGTGGGGCCGCTCAGGCAAACAAGGGCAGCAGACACATACTGGGGAGGGCTGGGGTATGGTCTTATGCTATTGCAATGTAATGAGGAGCATAGAAAGTGCTACTGAGCTCTGTGATGAGAGAACAATGTGCCTTTCTCCTTTGGTAGGAAAACACCGCCAGTGGTTGGCTACAAGGCCCACAGTGGGTGGCAGCTGGTGTGGATTTTGTCTTGTGATTCCCTCCCCCACCTTGTGTGTCCCATTTAAATGATAAGAAAACCAGTGTCGTGCACAGATTTGGACGTTCCAGTTGAAAGCTCCCCTTGTCAGGCATCCTCTCTGACTCCAGTAAGCATATTAATTTAAATGTAAGCACTGGTTCAGGAAGTGGGGAAATAATTGGCCATCAGTGTTGTTGCCATGAATTACTTCATTTCCCAAAGGGCTTCTCACAAGGAAATGCATTTATGTTAATTACTTCCTCAAAATGTTCATCCACAGAAGAGAATATTGATCCTACATGCTTTGTGATTGAAACGGGCCTTACGTTTTGTTCTGGAGGCAAACAGGTGTTTCAGCTGTACAATCTTGCAGAATACAGTTAGTGTATCAAACACAGCACTTTGGGCCAGATTTTCAAATGTATTTATGTGCCTAATTCCTAAAGATGCAGAGAGGAATTGAAAGTCACTGGGACTTAGGTGCCTATATGCGTCTTTTGGACCTGATCCAAAGCCCGTTGAAATCAATGGAAAGACTCCCATTGACTTCAGCCTACTTTGGATCAGGCCCTTATTCAGCTGGCTAGGCCAGAAAAATATCTATCCCAGAAGCCATTTCTTCGCATAGTAATAAGATTTTTGCATCATTAATGAAACTGTTCTGTGCAAGCAGTGTGACTGTGTGAGTTGCTAACAACCCTTGCAGTAAGGGGGCCTTATAGATGGTTAGGGTTTAAAGTTTTGGGACATAAAACTAACTTTAAAAGGATATTTTGTTTTAAGTTGATAGGTTTTAGTGATGGGGGTTTTGTTTTGTGTTAGGTTTCATTTTCCTTTCTCCCCTCCCTTCAGAAACCTGACAAACCAGGCTTTTTAGAAAGATTCCCTTTCTTTTTCAATGGTTTGTGGGACAGCTCTATTTCTGAGTCTTTCTGTAAAAGTGAATTGGTGTTTGTCTATACAGTGAGTCTGCTTGTTTGCGAAATGAGAAGTTGACCGAGGTTGCTGTTCTGTACATTTACTGATCTTCTCTACTTTCATATTGCAAGCAACACATATTGCACTCCTATGCCACTATAATCTGCATCACTGTTGTACTCAGATCAAGTCAATGAATAAAGTTTTGTGCTTTATTCTTAAGGGGTGGATGCAAACTGTTTCATTCCTTTTTTATTCATTTTTTTCATATTCATGGGCCTTTATTAAAATCTGTTTATAAATCAGGATGTTTGCTAAGAACCAAAAAAAACCTCACAGAGCTGAACAGATGGAGGCAGATGAGTTGCAAAGGATATTTACTAGCAGTACAGTACTCATGGTTTCCCATAAGAAAGTCACTATGAAAATCTATATATAAATATATATACACACACACCCCAACAACCACATGGCTAGTGGTAATTCAGCACAGTTACTTTATGGTTCAGAAGCATTCTAGTAACTGTCACAACAGTCAGAAAGGGAAGACTGTTTTATTGACTGGGTATCTAAATTATCCCATTTTTTTCCTTGCAGCAAGATTGCTCAAACTTGCATGCTAAGCGATTCAGCCAGGTTCTTCAACCCATGACTCATTAAGTCAGTGGGATTTCTCATGTGCTTAAATACCTCACCGAATGGGGGTCTTTTTCATCCAGGTCAACTTCCCATCTATGAGTAGGATACAGAAGATGAAGAACCCATTCTTGGAAAGAGGCAGTAGACACTCTGTGATGAGCAGAGCCGTCCTGTTTAGCTTCCTACCAATGCACCTGAATGATCCTGAGACAATGAACAGCTGCAACTCCACCTGACTTCAGTGGCAGTTGTGGGCACTCAGCGCATCAGGGGGATTCTCAGCACCTCCCACCCTGCACCCAGAAGAGAAATGCTCCGAAGAAAGCAGGCTCTTTTGGCATGGAAGTACCGTGTGAAGCTGCCAAGACAGTCTTTGCTTTAGTGCAAACAGAATCTACATGCAATTGTACTTTTCATTCTGTGCAGCTCTGGGTCTCATACCCAACCCACCCCTGACCCAGCTCTCCAGGTGAGCCACAATGTGGCTGCACTGAACTGCTCTGGTCCCTGGGCACAGCAGGAAGGGCAGCCAAAATGGGAGTGTCGTCATGTCTCTGCTGTTGCTATTTGAGGTCAAGTCCTTAGCCAGAATAGCTGGGCTGGGTGCTGGGGATATGCATGTGGGTAGGGAAAAATCCCTCTTCTGGAATGGCTGTGGATAGCAACCCTTAGCCCCAGTGTCCCCTCTAGGGGGAGAGGGCAGGGGAACTGATGTAGCAGCAATCCTCCAGCCTACCTTCCACAGATTGGCACACAGGAAGTCAGGGGTGCAGGCGGTGCAAGCCCTGCTGTAGTGTCCCCCAAATCCTGTTCTCTTCCCCCCTGCACACACACACACACACATCGTGTTTGCTGCCCAGGGACTTTCCATAGCCATAGGGTGGGGGCAGAGTTTGCCCATTAAAGTTTTTTTCCAGTGTACCTTGCTACATGTGTGTGAGGCCTGAATTCCAGAGGTGCTGAGCCCCCTCCCCACCTATTTTCCATTGATGAATCTGGCCTTTCATGAATCAAGCTCAAATGCAAAAATAGTATTCACAGCATGGAGACGGTGCTGAATGAACCAGCAGGAGCAGCTCCTTGGAATCCAGGTTATCGGCAGTGGGGCTGGCAGAAAGGAGGGAGCCTTTTTGTGGTGGAATCCCCAAATGCAGAGTGTGGGGGCTGTAGTGACACCTGGACTGTTTTGATGGCTTATCTGAGTGGATTACATTTTCAGTATGGGGGGGGCAACAAGAAATGAGTTCAATTTTTTGTTTAGTCCCAGAAACGGCACATCATGAAAAGACTCAGGGACTGGGTCAGCAAGGTACTTAAGCACATTCGTATTGTGGTAGCGTCTATGAGACCCACTCATGGATCAGTACCCCTCTGTGCTAGGTGCTCTACAAACCGAACAAAGTCAGTCCTTGCCCCCAAAGAGCTTACAATCTCAGTATAAGCATGTGCGCAGTGCCGCTGACTTCTGTAGAGCTGCAAATATGCTCCAGTACCTTGCTGATCTAGAACCCCCATGTTTCTCTTTGTATTTTCCATTTTGCAGTTATTTCCTGTCCAGCCCTCAGCTGTGACAATGCAACTCAGACTATCAGAAATAAGCTGCCCGTTACTTAGTAACTTACATTTTCCCCTCCCATTTTAAGGACCTATCAGCAATCTCTTGTGGGGAAACCTCAACCTGGAGCAGAACATGCTGTGCTGGTCAGCTGGGATATCTGCTACTGGGGCAGTCTCAAGAGACAGTCCAACAAGGGCCTGCTGTAGGTATATGAAAGAACATCTTTTAGCAACCACAATCCACACCCCCTCTTGCCCTGTTCTAGTAAGAGTATCGGGGCTAGCTGTTCCTCTCTTGAAGGATAACACCAGGTGTGAGTGATGGGCGGGGCTATAGCCAAAAAGCTTGTCAACTGCCCTCAAAGTGTTAAGCAGCGCTCTCTTTATTTACATCTACATGACCCATGGTAAATCAGAGGAAGGCAGGGTGGCTCACTCAGAGACAAATCCAGGACTGAGGTCTGGTGCTGGAGTTGCCATGGCATCACTTTCCTCATTGGTGGGGAGAGGCTTGTGGGGAGCTACTTAATTTGTAAGCTGTCCCCCTCTGACTCTATAGCCCTGCAGGGAAGAGGAACTGTTCTGCAGGGAGGCTTCTGTTCTGCTGGTTCCCTTTCTCCAAGCTCCATCACTTCCCATTTAGACTTCTGCATAAAAATCCCTAGGGAGTGCCAGGGCTTGGTGCGGTGGAGAATGGCCCGTTCCCTGCCCACCCCTGAACATTGAGCTGGTCGGTGATCAGTGCTTTGTTCTAGGCCCGGGTCCAACTGGCTGTATAAAACAACCAGAGTTTCACAGGGCCCTGCCTGGACTCATTGGTTGGGAAGTTCAGCCGTTAAAGGCATTGTCTCAAATACCACAGCATCCACACAGTGCAAGGGAGGTGGAAAGGTCCATGCTCCGAGCATCTGCTCCACATGCAAATTCTGGGCGGATGTTCTGGCCCAGATTAACAACCAGTGGCAGTTCAAGGCTATGCAAAGGGCACCCCTTGTACTAGTGAGAGCTGATGGAGGGGGAAGTAGGATTCACCTGTCAGCTTTAATATCTGATCAGGGCTCCCTAGGAACCCCACCAGCAGAGCCTATCTGAGAGAGGTGCACCAGCTGGCTCTGAGCCCCCTATTGATTGTGGGGTTGCAGGCTTGTGCTTCTATGAGCAGGCCACTGGCGCCTGGGCCCAGCAGGACAGGAGAGAGACATTGTAGAAGATCACCTGGAATAAAAGAGTGGTGTATATTCCTGTGGGACTATCCATAGAGGCTGGGGACATGAATATCTCCACATGCTATGAGGCATGGCATTTGGATGCTCATTAATGATCTGTTCTACTCATCAATTCCATTTATGTATTTATTCCATGTGTTACAAATGGATTTTTAGTCGCTCACAATTTAAATACATGGAGACACAATCCAACAAACAAAAAACTGTTAAATCCAGTCTCCCCCCCCCCCCCCCCCCCCGCTGCCTTCCCCTACTAAAATAATCTTGGATTGCTAACCCTTGAGTAAGGGCTGTGGAATGCATGCAAGGCATCTGGCTATGCGAATCTTCATAGCATGTTAAAAATACCACTGTAAATAGATAAGATCAAAATGAGTCAAATGTCAGTGCTAATTTGCTGTCACTCTTGAGACCACTTCCTCCCGCAAGAACTAACATCACAAATAAGTTTCTCTGGACAGCAAAAAAAAAAAAAAAACCCACTAATCCCCCATCAAAAAACTCTTGAAATGTTGATGCAGCAAGCCTACGCTATCCCCTCCTCCCACTGTTCCTTCCCCCCCCCACCCCCCACCCCCGCCTTGCATTTCTGTGTGCAGTTTGGTGCAAGGGTGGGAAATAAACAAAACTTCAATTCTGCTTGCCATTTTCTATTGTAAAAAGGGAGCCGGGGGAAACATATTGACTGTTTTCTGTAGCTTGGTGAGCGAGAACTTGTTTGAGGAGTTCCTGTTACCAAGTGTTCTTTCACATGCATTCACCTTTATTTTCAAGAATTTGCAAAGATCGGCAAACCAGCAGTGTTTAAACAGGAAGTTGGCCATGTGTCCAAAGGGCCACTGGGTTTCACACAGCTGCTGTGTCCAGTTTTCTTCATGAATGACCTCAAGATGAAGAGGATATAACTACACAAGTTTCTAATTGGGACCCAGGTTTTTAGCACTCGTGTACTGCATGAGCCAAAGGGTTTTGTAGATAAGGTGTGTGCACATTGCTCAGATTGGAGCCCATAATTGAATTGTGGGCTCAACAATGTTGGGGTCAAAGTGGTAGGTTGAAACCCCAGTCTAGTAGGTGTCTGGTGCAATGCTGACAATTCCATCCCCCCAAAGAGAAAGCTGGGCCTGAGCCCTGTTGAAAGCACGTCCCCGGGTGCGGCCACAGCTTTGGTTAATACGGTCCTACGATTAAAAGTGGCTATGTAAAAATTATATCTTCTTACTCCGCATCTTAAAAAAATCTACTCTCAAGGAGACCAGGCACTGGTGTGAAGGGACCCATTGCCGACAATTGTTTTGGGGAATGTGTCAACTAAGGCTTGTACTGGGTATATTGCAAAAAAAAAAAAAAATCCCGTAGAGTCAGTTCCACTTATACTGAGTTGGGAACCCAGGTGTCCTGGCTCCCAGGCCTGTTGGTTCTAATCCAGTAGGTAACCAGCATAAGCAAGACTCTAGTCAGATACGGTCGTTATAAATACCGTCTCATCCAAGACCTGGTCTGCACTAGAAAGCTTGAACAGTACAACTTTCCTTCTATTGTTCTATCCTTGCTTGCATCCACACTTGGTTTTGACCCCAGATTTTCACAGTTCCCGGAGAGAAGTGCGGGCATCCCACAATACATACTTACTGCCACACAATGCATAGCAAACGTTTCCCACGAGATGGGGTGCCAGAAGGAGGTGTGGAGGACACTGATGCCTACCCACAGTGCCACATGACCTTGCCAATACAACCTAGTGCTGCATATGTAACCCACGCACCATCTGGGTGTGGTGCTCTGTCCCATCTAGTGGCACTGAGACCACTTAGAGAGAGAGAGAGAGATTAATGAGTCTGCTCTACAGCCTTAGCTAAGAGCTATATGGCTTTTAGCTCATGCAGTAGAGGCTCATGCACTTAGGTCCCAGGTTCGATCCTGCCTGCCCCCAACATGTTACAGATGGACATACTGCACCGTCACAGGCAGCCACATGTGAACACATGCTGCCAAAATAGTTTTGTTGGCAGCTATGCTTTTGCCTGTAAAATTTTCTAGTGTACACAAGCCCCAATTCTCTTCTGAGCAAATCTACATGTTACAGTGCTTAGAATGCCAGTGGATGCTGGTACTTGACGTACACTTCGGCTCCTGCTGTTGCTACCACTGGTGGAGATAAACTGGCAAAAGCAACAGTGGGAAATTTTTGGTATAAAACCTATTGTAGAGCAGTTTAGCTTGGGATGTATTGTGGCCTTTTGAACAGGACCCTGCCTGGAGTGGGAGTCAGGAGAGCTGGGGTTTTAGTCTTGGGTCTGCAGCAGATCTGCAGGGAAAGTCACTTTGCTTCTGTGTGTTTCTGTTTCCTCTCTGACCCTTTGACTCTCTTCTCTATTTCACCTGTAAGCTCTTCGGGGCAGGGCTCTTGCAGTGTATTTGGACAATGCCTAACACAACGGGGCCCTGATCTTGGGTGCTTCTCCAATACAAATAAAAACCACTAATAATGCAGACCGGGTTAATGAAATACTGTTGAGCCTGATTCAAGGAATCCACTGTTCACCAAGTTTTGAGACCTTTTAAGCAAACCTGAATGTGTTTTGTGAAGCTGTAGACAAGCTAATAATAATAATCCAAAATAGTTCTAGGGCAAATGAGCAAATCATGGCTGAGAAATACCTCCTTTTTGGCCTTAATACCTAACTGGATGTTAAATGACTGCTAGGAAAGATCTCTGTGGTATCTCAGTTAGCCCTTAGCCCTGATTATCACTGCATAGAGGAATCCCAGCTAGGTAATTGATGCCTGCAACACAAAGGACTTAAGCAAGATTTATTGGAGTATTTAAATGAATTATTCCACTATCACTGATGCATTTAAGGGCACAGATAGTGTGGAAGAAGGTAAGCAAGTGCCTGAGATTTTGAAACACAAGTCATTTAAGCTTAAGTTTTCTTTTTATCAGTTACACAATTAATTGGGCTTGTCTCACTCACTGGGCTGTGAAAATAAGTAACTGAAAAATAATTTCATATGAGCTCAATAAATATTTGAGCAGATCTCTCCTTGGGGGCGGCATACTAAGAAGCAATCTGTCACTTTAACAACCCTGAGTGCAACATATGAAGACAGTTCAATCCTTTTGGATGTTTAGAGGGTTTTCTCTGACCAACCTATTCTCTGGGTTACAGATCATTGACCTCATCTGGTGTTTTTCCCTTTGGGCACCAAACAAAACAATACATTAGGAAACTCACAGGTTTTTCATGTTCCTGTAGCAGGGGGGATCGGACCACAGAGAAAGGGTGTTTGAATGAAGTCACGTACAGCTCTTACCAAGCCCATTCTGATTTCTTTGTCCAGTTAGGCTCACAGGTATCACCTGCACAAGGACAAGGTACCACGTCTCCACCATGCGTATGATCTTCTGTAAGACAAAGTACACATGCAGGACACTTGCAAAAGGGAGAGGGAGAGCCTATAAAAGTGCTCCTAGGTTTTCCGAGAGCTTGTCTGTCTCAGGAGTACACGTTAGCGGTTGATATAATAATAGTGGATCCAGCAATAAGCTGGGTCTCTGAAAACTTGGGTCAATTCCCAGCTCTGGCACTGGCCTGCAAGTAACGGCCCCCTGTATGCCTCAGTTTCCCCCTCGGTAAAATGGGGATAATGATACTGACTTCCTTTTGTAATGCACTTTGAGAGCTACTGATGGAAAGCATTTCATAGCAGCTCGATATTATGTTATGCCAGCATTCTATAGCACAAACAACAAGACAACTCCCTCACCAGAGCGGTTTACATCCCCCTGTTGCAGGGGAGTCCCACAATCCTACATTTTGGGGAAACTGAGGCAGAGAGTTTGTAACCCAACCAAACTGCAAAGTCAGGGGCAGCTCTGGATTAGCATTCAGGTGGCCCTGGATCCCAGCCCTGGTTGCACTCCATCCTCTTTAGTCTGTCCTTATTGCGCCGGGCATAAGTTGCAAGACAGTCTGTCACAGGGTGGCTGGCCCTTTAAGGGGAGTCAGGGCCCAGTTTACCCACAATAGGCTTCTTTCAGGAGAATAAGCCCACCTTTAAGCAATTAGCTGCCAACCAGACAATTGACTAACAACACCTGAGCCTGATAAAATGCTGCCAGAGCTCATTGGAGGGAGGTGTTCCCCTAGAGACTCCAGGAGGAGGAGAACTGTGGCCTGTTAATTTCTCTAAGCTGAAAGCAATGGGGCTAGGTGGGGAGATGCTGATTGAGACCTACAGCTGGCCTGAAGCATAACCCAGCTCCAGGAGGAGAGTTTTGGACTCCTTATCAGAGGAGTGTGAGTTTGTTTGCCATAGTAACCTCGCTCTGGGAGGAGAGCCAAGGCTGCCTGAATGTGCAAGCAGATGCTTGTGGGCATTAGCCCCAGGGCCAGCATGGGGGCTGGATTTGAAGGCCCAATACAGAGAGGTTTTCTTGTCCTCTGTAAAAGGAGTTAATAAATGAGACCCCCACACACACACAAAGGGGTCATCTTGAGCTCAGCTCCGAGGTCTGAGTAAATCATTGCCAGACCCAAGAGGGACAAAACAAGGGCAACAGGCCTGTAAGGCCCCACTGCAACAATGTGATGCGCTCTAGAGCGCTGGCCTCCAGACAGTCCAGCACCAACGCAGTGTTTCTCCGATGTAGGGTTGCCAGGTATCCCGTTTCTGATGGAACGCCCGGTTGAAAGGGGACCCTGGCGGCTCCAGTCGGCGCTGCTGACCCGGCCATTAAAGGTCCGGTCAGCAGCGCTGCGGCTGTAAGGCAGGCTGGTTCCTACCTGTCCTGGCTCCGTGCTGCGCCCTGGAAGTGGCCAGCAGGTCTAGCTCCTAGGTGAGGGCCACATGGCTCCGCGCACTGCCCCTGCCCCGAGCACTGGCTCCACACTCCCATTGGCTGGGAACCGCGGCCAGTGGGAGCTGGGGGAGGGGCGGTGCCTGTGGGTGAGAGCAGCGCAGGGAGCCTCCTGGCCCCTTGCCTAGGAGCCAGACCTTCCGGGGCGCAGCACGGAGCCAGGACAGGCACGGAGCCTGCCTTAGCCCTGCTGACCAAGGTAACCTGTGCCCCAAACCAACCCCACCCCCACCTCAAACTCCTTATTCCTAGGCCCACCCCAAAGCCTGCACCCCCAGACAGAACGCTCCCCCCCCTGCACCCCAAAGCCCTGTCCCCCTCATCCCTGGCCCCAGCACAGAGCCCACACCCCCTCCTGCATCCCAACCCCTGGCTCAACCCACATCCCCCTCCCACACTCCAAATCCCTTGGACCCAGTCTGGAGCCCCCTCCTGCACCCCAAGCTACTCATCCCCTGGCCCCAGCCCAGAGCCTGTACACCCTTCCACACCCCAACCCCCTGCCTCAACCGGCAGCCCCCTCCCACATTCTGAATCCCTCAGCCCCACCTGCACCCCAAACCCCTCATCTCCAGTCCCACCTCAGAGCCCGCACCCCCAGCTGGAGCCCTCACCCCCTCCTGCATCCCAGCCCCAGCTCAGAGCCCGCACCCCCAACCTGGAGCCTGTACCCCCTCCCACACCATAACTCCCTGCCTCAACCTGCAGCCCCTCCCATATTCCGAATCCCTCGGCCCCTGCCTGGAGACCCTCCTGCACCCTGAACCCCCTCCAGCCCCACCCCAGAGCCCACACCCCCAGTTACAGCCTGCACCCCAATCCTCTGCCCCAGGCTAATGAAAGTGAGTGAGGGTGGGGGAAAGCGAGCCACTGAGAGAAGGGGTATGTAGTGAGTGGGGGCAGGGCCTTGGGGAAGGGGTGGGCCTAGGGTGTTCGGTTTTGTACGATTAGAAAGTTAGCAACCCTATTCCTGTGCTCCTACAGGGTGTGGGGCCAAGCTGTTCTCATTTTTGGTTCTCCTCTCCCCTGGCCCTCTCGTTGACCTTTGATCCTTTGGTTGCAGACAAAGCATTAATCTCAGCTCTATTTTTCATATGCGTCCAGCTAAGGCTCTATGAGCTAAGGGTATATTCTCTCTCTTCCCCACCTGCTTGAGTACACACTTGTGCTAGCTTTCATCGAGTATATGGACATACACAGAGGAATCACACCCCTAGCTTGGTGTAGATCTCACCTTAGAGATCAGACTAGAGATTTTTTTCACCAATTGTAGCTATTCTGGTACAAGCCTCCAGGGCAGATGCACTGTACTGCTTTGAAAGTGGGGTAAGTAAGTCACACTGCTTTACCGCAGTGCATATACCCTAGAGGTGCAAGAATCCATAAGGTAGACAAGCACTCACAGAGAGGGAGAGCAGGGGTCTGCCGTGTCCTGGTGTTCATGAAGAGCCATGCTGTGTGAAGCTCGGCATGTTGGGGAGAGAGTAGAAAGGAATCCTTGCATCCCATGCTGTGGAGTGGAAGGAGACTCACTCAATCGCTGATGATGTAGCCCTAAGTTTGCAAATAACCTCAGCTGATGTCCTACTCAGGAGTACTGGTTCATCATGGTACTGTACAACAATGGATCCAGCATCTCCATTGCTTCCCCTGAATCCCACAACCTGGCCTGACAGACATCTGCTTCACTGTAGTCTGCATGCATGTCATACTAGGAGTCAAAAGACCCACTAACCAGTGAAGGCCCCTTTCTCACCGCCATCTCTTCTACGTCTTTATGTCCATTCTCTCTCATGCTGGGCCTTTCTTATTTGAAACTTTCCAAAAACAAACTCTGCTGTCAGAGCAGGTACCCATATATGACTCTTAGTAAATATCTTAATGGATTACCCAATCCAGCTCCTTAAGGAAATTTTAGCAAATGTCTCTGCAGTAGCCGGTTGCTTTGCAGCTGCATATTTTTCATCGTTCGCGCTCTTTTGGGTGGCGGAGGCAGTTTGGCACTAGCGGTAAATTCTTTGTGCACTGTCATGCTCTGAGAAGAGCCCAGTGTGATGGTGATGCTGCATCTGAACAGATGATGTTGCTCTAGCTTCCGAGATTAGCCCCAATTGCCCAGAATTGTCATTTCCAAACTGTCAATCAAGAGTGAGATTAGCTGCATCCAGGCTTTACAAGGTGTACCTATCTGGGAACACTTGAGTGATATACTTTTTCCCCCAACACTGATGCTACCAATAGCGTGGAAGCTGTGGTGTATCCCAGGCATGTGGGTTGCCACTGTTTTCATCTAATCCTAAACTCTCTGGGAATTAACCCCTAAAACTCCAGGTCATTGGCTGGTTTGGTGGGGTCTCTACCACTTGGACACAGTGTGGCAGAGTTCTGGGGTCCCCACCAAGGAGCACCGAAAAACCTGGCCGCCATTTGCATGGTTTGTGGCCTTGTGCTGTATTGGCCACATACTGCGTGTTGTGCTAAAACTTGCCATGTGTATTGACTGCATATAATGGAATTGTGAAAACTTTTTTTTTCAGCCAGCTGGTCTTTAGGCACTCAGCCTTCTAGTGTTTTGGGAGGCAAAATGTTTGTTGACAGCTGAGATATTAAAGTTTGAAAAGTAATTACGGAGCATGAGGGAGAGTTATTTTTCCCATCATGCTTATGTCCCCATTACTCAACTATGCCTAGCAGTGAACTGGCAATAACAAGACACCATCCAAAACAGATTCACAGCAACAACTTCCTAGTTAATCACTTTGGGCTAGAATTCTTTGCAGTCCCATTCCAAGACATCAAATATGGTTTGTGGTGGATTATGGGCCTTTAAACCAAGCTCTCTCTCTTCAATGGGAGTGAACTTCAACAGGCATACATGCACTCAAAGGCTGAGGAGACCAAGCTCCATGGGTGTTTGTGCAGCTTTGGAATTCTTCCCCAAAGTGCGTACAGTTGCAGCCACTATTCCATCCCCCGTTTTACAGTAGACCGCACTGCCCCTCTGCAAGCCCGCATGGGAGTTCCCAGTCAAACAAGGTTTTCTTCCACCCCAGTTCATATGGAGGAGCCAGCCCTGAGGCTCTCTGCTGTAGTGCACAGGACAGGACCTGCTGTGTGGCTACTTTAAGCAGGACTAATGCAGGGAGAAGACAGGGCCAGCATGTTCAGTGGTGTAGCTAGCCTAAAATAGGCACTGGGGCCCAGGGGATTCAAGAGAACCGAGTTCTGTTCCTAGTTCTGCCATTGGCCTACTTGAGCACACCTGTGTCTCCATTTTCCCCATCTGTGAAATGGGGATAATGTTTACCTGCTTTGAGACCTACAGGTGCAAGCACTGTTAAAGGAACTAGCGCCCATGATTAAGAGCCACCCAGGAGGATTTTGTCTCAAAACAAACAGACTGCACTGTTTCTAAATGAGCCATTTCAGCCTTTGAGGGGAAACTTGAAACCACTCAGGAAACTTTCAATTCAGAATGACCCCAAAGAAGAAAATCTCTCTAGAGACTGCAGAAGTCAGGAGCTGTCCTGCTACTAACCGATCTAGTGTTGCTGTCTGCAGTGTAATTCTCAGCCTGTTGTTGTTTGGACTGCTAGAACCTCCTGGCGTGGCAATGCAGTCAAGGAGAGAGACTGAATCCATACCTGTCTCCTTTTCCCTCCGGTCCTCTTCCTTTGCTCTCATGCTGTGAATTATAAATGACCTCTCTGGACTAACAGGCTCCTTCCCCTGCATTATGCTTTTTTCCTTGTCTGACAGGTCCCCACGGGCCTGAGGCTACGTCCTGCACCAGCATAGCTGATAACCCTGGAGTGGAGACACAGCTTGTACTCACATAAGTGTTTTTTCTGCCAGCGTAGGAATAACCCCCCATCTTTCCCTCAACACAGCTGCATCTAAACTGGGGGTTAGGCTGGTCACAGGTGTGGGGGGGGGCGGGGGGGGGCTTTCACACCCACTCAGTGTTGTAGCTATGTCAACTTAAATGTAGACCAGCCCATAGTCTCTCTGGTTTTCATAAGGGTTTCATAGTGGACTGGTCTGGGGACAAACTTGCTCTAGTTCAGTTAAACTAGTGCAAACCTGTGGCTTATGTCAGTGTAACCTGTTCCTGACTGACTTCAGTAAAACCAGCAGAAATGTCAACATGGCCTTTTTCACCAGTTTAACTCCAATCTGTGTACGTACAGTGGTGCAACCCTGAAAGCGGAGAAGTGGATGCCAGGAAGAACGAACTACATGTGACAATAAGAGGGGATGGGGAGAGGATGAGAGAGAGAAGGAGCCACACATGGCAGATGTTAATCTGGTTGTTTTACATGCCCCTGGAAGGTGCTCAAATACTATGGAGGAGGGTATAAGAAGCTGAATAGAACAGAATTAGATCTGTGCAGCTCGTGGCTGTTTCGGTTCACTGGCAAATCTGAAGACTGAATTTTTTTCAAAACTTTTGGCAAATCAAAAAGTTGAAAAAAGTCACCTGAGGCCAAATGCAAAATTTTTGTTTCGAGACAATTGAAACACTTCATTCTGCTTCTGAGCACTTTACGATGTGTTTGTTTAACATTTTTGGTTCGAGATTTCCTTTAATTTTATTTTTAAGAAAATAAGCAATTTTTTTTGAAAATATCAAAATGTTTTGAAGGTTTTTTTGTATGTTAGGGGAGTTTTTTTTTTGACTGAAACAATTGAATGAAGTCAACATGAATTCACAAAACACCTCAGTATCACCGAATCTGCATAAATTTTTTTTCCCCACCAAAAAAAGCTTTGACTGAATTTTTTTTTTTACCAGCTCTAAATAGAACAGAACAGACTAGCAGACAGGCCTGTGGTTGTACGTTCAGTGGTAGAATTTTCCACTGTCCTTTAGCAGAGACAGCTTTTGTGCATCAGTCTCACGTGCATGCACTACTCTTGCTGTTTCTCTTTATGTGTTGGGGGAGGAAGTAAAAGACCGGACTTTTCTTCTGAAACCCACAACTAGGTCCATCTCCTCCCCCCCGAGCCAGTGCAATGTTATGCATTTTGAATAAGAGTCATAGTACTACTCAAGAGGCACCTGTTCTGCAGTGTGAAATCGCCTTCGCAAGAGATTTTATCAGATGCAAATAATGGAACAGGACTTAAATAAAGTCCTAATTGTGTCCTAGAACAGTCACTCCAGTCATCATCCATCTTCGTATTAAACTAGTGAATTTCAGCTACTCAGCCCTGCTGGCATCTCTCTCTTCTCTTCCCCTTCTCCCCACTCCCTTTTAAACTTCTATTTATATTCTCTCAGTTGTCTCTGCCAGAAGATCTCATGTGGCTACATTAGGCCTTTTCAAAAAGAAAGTTGGATTACAGTGATGTTTCTCCCCATAGGACACAGCATAAAAGGAAGCTACAGTATAACTTCATTATAGATGTACTAAATCTGGCCTATTTAAATGGAAAGCTTAATGATGCTAGGAAAGGCAGGAGTGCTTTAGTTCTGGAAACTGAAGCTGCTATTTTGTTGTTTATTGAAGCTGACTGGTTGACGCTAACATAAATTCTGCTGTGGGAAGATGGAAAAGAGAAGATTCAGTGATAGCGGCCGATATGTTCCCCAGAAGTTTATTTTCACATAAGCAGGTTGTGTTGTTGTGTTCTGAGGTTTAATATTTATGGCAAATGGGTTATAAAAAAATAACTATACAGCCACATGTCCTTTAACACATTGGAATAAATTCCAATTTATTTGTGCTTTTATATATGGACCACTGGCTTCTTTGCTCACGTAAGCAGCGTTGACCTCAGAAGAGTGCTTCTGGTTATTGACTTTGGCTGGGTTGAAGTGGTTTGTGCCTACGGAAAAGGCAACTGCTAAAAAACCTTGTCTTTGGGGATAATGCCAGAATAAACAACCTTCTGTGAGCTCACAATTGACATCAGACCACAGTCTGCATAGTTGAGGGGGAACTAAAAAACAAAAATCCTGGTGACAATGCAGCAAGTAACATGTCATATTTCATGTTTTCCCAGATTTTGGTTAAACTAATTTTTCTCTCTCCAGCGTAGGAGTCTTAGTGCTGCTGAAAGATGCTAAGGGTACGTCTACACAGGAAAAAACCAGTCTCAGAGCCCAGGTCAACTGATTTGGGCTTGTGCTGTGGAGCTAAAAGTAGCAGAATAGATGCTCAAGCTGGAGCCTGGTCCCTGAACCTTCCCCTCTTCTTGCCAAGTTTCAGAGCCTGGACTCCACCCTGAACGTCTACACCACTACTCTGAGCACCACAGCGTGACCTGTGTCAGTTGCCCTGGGCTCTGAGCCCGCTGGTGAGGGGTGTTGCTATGTTGACATACTCTTAGAGGGCAGCTCTGTAATGGCAATTTCTCAGTTCAGGGCCTGAAAGCTAGATTTCCTACTGAGGTATTGAAACACCTAAAGATGCAGATAAATGATTTTGCAAATCCCACCTGCATGTTAAGGTGGCCAGTAATTTAGGCCTGAGGCTCTAAACACAGTTTTTGTACCCGTCTAACTACATTGGTGAGGGGGGGTCATTTGTTATTTTGAACTGAGATGTAATAGAGTGGATGCAGTATAAAGGTGCCTTCTACTGATGTAGTTTAATCCCCTTCCCATAAGGGTAGAAGCACACTTATAACTGTAGACACACTAGGGGCGCGGTCATGCTTTAGCTCAGGGGTGGCCAACGTGAGCCTGAGAAGGAGCCAGAATTTACTAATGTACATTGCCAAGAGTAATGCGTCAGCAGCCCCCCAGCACTTCCTGCCTGCCGGCAGCCCCGCCAGTCAGCGCCTCCCGCTGGCTGCAATCAGCTGTTTCACGTGCGCAGGAGGCTCTGTGGGGGAGGACCAAGGGCATGGCAGGCTCGGGGGAAGAGGCAGGGGCCTTGGGGGAAGGGATGAAGTAGGGGCAGGGCCTGTGGCAGAGTCAGGGGTTGAGCAGTGAGCACCCCTGGCACATTGGAAAGTTAATGTCTGTAGCTCCAGCCCCGGAGTCAGCACCTATGCAAGGAACCGCATATTAACCTCTGAAGAGCTGCATGTGGCTCCGGCACTACAGGTTGGCCACTCCTGCTTTAGCTACTAAACTATGCAGTCTTGTGTGACTTCTCATACTGCTGTGGAAAGTCCCCCTGGAACATCACTGGAAGTGAGAGCAGAGCCAGCCCCAGAATGAACAGGAGTATCATCTTTCAAGCCCACTCCCTCCCAAAGGAGGTGCCATCTGTAGGGGAGAGAGTGCTTGTTCCCACTGCTCGAGCTAACTATAATTCATAACATGAACAGTTTGGATCAGACCACTGAGAAGGAAATGTCAAAGCATTACAAGCCAAGAGGAGCTGGCCCAAAAGACAGCTGGCCCTGCTGGTCTTAACAGAAAAATCCCTCCCCCACCTCCAAAACCATGATCTTTTGAAACAGTTAATGGCTGAGAGAATCTAAAGCATCTTTGGAATGTATAAAAGTCAAAGACTTTGTGTAGTCGAGTAGCTAAACAACTCCTGCTTTTGTTTATATTGGGCCTAATTTGTCTCCCTTTCATCCCTGCCAGTCAGAAATCACTGTATGAAAGTCAAAGCAACCCTATCGGTGGAAGAGGAGAACCAGGCCCCTGGACTTTCATGCATAGAATTTCACAGTGTTTCACAGAGAGAAGCAGTAAGACCTCCAAAGCAACAGGGTTCTGAGACTGAAGCTTCTGCCCATGATCTCAAGCAGGGACTTCTTTCCCCTCCCACCGAAAAGCTGGCCGTGACGGGTTGGATCACAGAAACCCCCTGGGGGTTGCCAACTGATGTGCCAAGACTACTTCTGCCCCTGCTTTCCTGCCCTGTCAGCTTAGGACTTCAGTGCCCTGCCTGGTTTGAGCCAGACCCGCTAGCCTGCTGCAAACCCAGACCCAGGTCTGAACCATGTCCCCTAACAGGTGTAAGTTTAACTGAAAGCAGCTTAAGAAGTGTTCCTGTCTTTAACACTCAGATGCCCAACTCCCAATGGGGTCGGAATCCCAAATAAATCTGTTTTACCTTGTATAAAGCTTATACAGGGTAAACTCATAAATTGTTTGCCCTCTATAACACTGATAGAGAGATATGCACAGCTGTTTGCCCCCCCACCAGTATTAATACATACTCTGGGTTAATTAATAAGTAAAAAGTGATTTTAAATACAGAAAGTAGGATTTAAGTGGTTCCAAGTAGTAACAGACAGAATAAAGTGAATTACCAAGCAGAATAAAATAAAACATGCAAGTCTAAGTCTAGTACAGTAATAAAAACTGAATACAGATCAAATCTCACCTTTAGAGATGTTTCAATAAGTTTCTTTCACAGACCGGACACCTTTCTAGTCTGGGCACAATCCTTTCCCCTGGTACAGCCCTTGTTCCAGCTCAGGTGGTAGCTAGGGGATTCCTCATGATGGCTTCTCTTTGGTCTGTTCCACCCCCTTATATATCTTTTGCATGAGGCGAGAATCCTTTGTCCCTCTGGGTTCCCACCCCTCCTTCTCAGTGGACAAACACCAGGTTAAAGATGGATTCCAGTTCAGGTGACAGAGTAGCAGCTATATTAGTCTGTATCTTCAAAAAGAAAAGGAGGACTTGTGGCACCTTAGAGACTAACAAATTTATTTCAAGAAAGCTTATGCTCAAATAAATTTGTTAGTCTCTAAGGTGCCACAAGTCCTCCTTTTCTTTTTAGTTCAGGTGTCATGATCACATGTCCTGTGAGACCCCCCAAGCCTTCATTCCTCCCAGCCTGCCTCACAGGAAGGCCTGCCTGCAAACAGAGCCATCCACAGTCAATTGTCCTGATTGATGGGAGCCATCAAGATTCCAAACCACCATTAATGGCCCACACTTTGCATAATTACAATAGGCCCTCAGAGTTATATTTCATATTTCTAGTTTCCGATACAAGAGTGATACATTTAGACAAATAGGATGACCACACTCAGTAGGTTATAAGTTTTGTAATGATACCTTACAACAGACGTTGTGCATGAAGCATATTTTAGTTACATTATATTCACACTCATCAGCATACTTTCATAAAATCATATAGAGTGCAATGTCACACTGGCTATCTCCCACCTGCAACCACTGGCCCACCCCAAACATTGACCTAGTTGCTGCTTCGCTTCCCTTTGCACCTTCTCTGAGGAAAGTGGCCCTGAAGTACAGGATGGGCTATCTGTGGGGAAATTAAGTTTATTGCAGCTTATGCTCATGAATGAGAGAAGTGTGGGATTCTGAGCTTTCTTATACAGTGAGCCACATGCCAGTGTCACTTACCACAATTTGTTCCACAATACCCTATGTGTGGGGGAATGGATGGTTTATGGCTTTAGTGATGGGCTAGAGAGAGAGCTGTATAGTGTTTGAATCCGAGCCACTGGAGGCTCTAGGAAATAAAGTGATAGCCTCCATTCAGTTGCTAGTGAACAAGTGTGCATGTGACAACCCCTGCTCCCCATTACCGTTCTCAGAAGAGAGGCAGGAGAACTGTGAGTGGCTTGTGATGGCTGAAATAACATTCTACTGCTGGAGAAGACGCCTTCCAGAACAGGCTTGAAGCACAGGGGGGTTGGTGTCGTACCTTTATTCCAGGACTACCCAGATGATTTAGGCCCTGTTCCTCGGGACAGAACCTGGTCGGGGGATGATGACAAAAAGTGCCACTCTTATTCCCAGATCCCTGGATAATCCAGGGTCTTGTCTGGCCTTCACACAAGTTAGAGCAGCCTCGTGGTTCAACCCAAGGGGCTGATACAGCATTTTGGAGTTACCAGAGTGCAGCATTGCTTGGGCCACAGCATCCATCCTTAGTCTCATCTCCAGTGTGCCTCCCATGATACCTGGAGATTCTCCAATGCTCAGGAAATCCTCACTTTCGTGATTAGGATAGCTTTATAGCCCATTTGTACTACCATACCACAGTGGCACAAAGAGGCTGGAATGGGGCCCTGGACCTAGCTGTTAGTTGTTGCAATTCTTGGTCAAGTAAATTAATATCCTCTTTAAATGCCTCCTTTTAACATGCTTCCAGCCTACCATAGGTGTTGCTTATTCAGACTTTTGTGAGGTGCTTTTAAACCTTCCTCAACCACATCTGTGAAGATGTCATAGCGCCGCTCCAGGTAAATGCTCACACCTACTGCCACATGTAAAAATGTGCACGCATGCAACCTGGGCCTGACCATTACCATTTCTAAAGCTGTACTGATTATGGCTCTGTTTCACGGAAATATGAGCCACTCTCCCATCCCCCTGTATCTGCACGCAGCAATTATTTTATACAGCGCTTCTTCCTTTAAGATTTTAATGAGCCAAACTTAATTTTAATCTGATTTAACTGTGCTTTGCTGAAATGATCTGAGGGCTAGATTTCACTCTACACACACAGGGAGGCTTTCCCAGGCTGAATTAGTCCACCATATAAAAAGCTGTCTGGTTTTGGCAGGAAGTGGAGAAACAAAGGTGATTTGCATTTTATTTTTCTTTCCTGCTGCAAAATCCTAACTTGTCACAACTCACTCAGTGCACAAGCGAGGGAAAGACTTTGGTGGACAACGTTCTCTGGGAGATGTGTGCTAACTACGGCACAACATGGCTGAGTAGAAACCTAATATGGCCCACAGTATCACATACAGCCAGGGCTGAACACCGCAGGCAGTGGTGAGCTGGAGCCGGTTCGCACCGGTTCGCACGAACTGGTTGTTAAATTTTGAAGCAGTTTTAGATCCGGTTGTTAACCCGCTTCTCTGCTGGGGGCGCTGAAGCTTTGATGGGCTCCGGCGGAGAAGTGATGTAATTCCTCCTCCGGCCACTGGGGGCGCTGCGCTGAGGGAGCCATGTGGGCTGCCGCCTGGCCCTGCACACAAGCCCTGTTGCTACTGTTGCTCCCCTGGCCCTGGGGCTCCCGTTGCTGCCTGGTGGGTCCCCGGCTGCTCTGCTGGGCCTGGGCTGCGGCATCCTGCTCTCTCCGTGAGTACCGACCACCCTGCCCGCAGCCAGCTCCTGTCTCCAGCCACCCCCTGCAGCCCCTGCCTGCAGCCAGCCCGTCTCCAGCCAGCCCCTGCCGCATGCACCCCCTGCCCGCAGCCAGCCCCTGTCTCCAGCCACCCCCTGCACCCCCTGCCCGCAGCCAGCCCCTGTCTCCAGCCACCCCCGCACCTCCTTCCTGCAGCCAGCCCCTGCCACACCCCCTGCCCTGCCCACAGCCACCCTGCACCCCCTGCCCGCAGCCAGCCCCTGCCACACCCCCTGCCCGCAGCCAGCCCCTGCCTCCAGCCACCCTCTGCACCCCCTGCCCGCAGCCAAGCCTTGCCTCCAGCCACCCTCTGCACCCCCTGCCCGCAGCCAACCCCTGCCTCCAGCCACCCTCTGCACCCCCTGCCCGCAGCCAGCCCCTGCCTCCAGCCACCCTCTGCACCCCCTGCCTGCAGCCAACCCCTGCCTCCAGCCACCCTCTGCACCCCCTGCCCGCAGCCAGCCCCTGCCTCCAGCCACCCCCTGCAGCCCCTGCCTGCAGCCAGCCCGTCTCCAGCCAGCCCCTGCCGCACGCACCCCCTGCCCGCAGCCAGCCCCTGCCTCCAGCCACCCCCTGCACCCCCTGCCCGCAGCCAGCCACTGTCTCCAGCCACCCCCACACCCCCTTCCTGCAGCCAGCCCCTGCCACACCCCCTGCCCTGCCCACAGCCAGCCCGTCTCCAGCCACCCCTGCACCCCCTGCCTGTAACCAGCCCCTGCCACACACACACCCTGCCCTGCCCGCACCAGCCCGGGCCGCACCCCCTGCCCTGCCTCCAGACACCCCTGTCTCCAGCCCCTGCCGCACCCCCTGCCCTGCCCACAGCCAGCCCCTGCCGCACCCCCCTGCCCGAAGCTAGCCAGCCCCACACCCCCGTCTCCAGCCAACCCCTGCTGCACCCCCCTGCAGCCCTACTCAAAGCCAGCCAGCCCCACACCCCTGTCTCCAGCCAGCCCCGCACCCCCCTGCCCTGCCTCCAGCCAGCCCCTACCTCCAGTCAGCCCCTGCCCTGCCTCCAGCCAGCCCCACAGCTCGCCTCCAGCCAACCCCGCACCCTCCTGTCTCCAGCCAGCTCTGCACCCCCTGCCCTGCCCACAGCCAGCCCCGCACCCCATGGGGATAGATAAAATGACCTCAAAGCTCTCTTCGTTTTCTGACGTACTGAACCAAATTCTATTCTTACAGTGCAAATTAAGATTCACTCCTCTGAAGCTTAAGCGTAAAACTGGTGAAAGGAGCTGCTGTGCTGCTCATGAGAGGCAATGAGAAGTCCACTAACTTCAGTGAGCTTTGGATCAGGTCCTATGTGAGGAGAGGATCAAATCCAAAGTTAGCAGAAAGGAAGAAAGTGAGTCACAACAAAGATTCCGACAAACATTAGACATTCAAACCTGGACTGGAGCAAAAAGGAGATGCATAGATAAGTGTAATAACACAGTAGTAATGAATATAAATTTTTGGTCAATATTGATACAGTTCCTTGAAACAGCAGAACTGAATGTAGTCCAGGGCTAAACAAAAAGGAAATGATCAAATTTCAATGTAGCGTTTCAGAACAAACAAAGCTATTTAGCGAGTGGCTGTCCCTGGTCTTAAAAAATTTATAATAGGGAAGAGACTCTTTTTCATGGTCTTTGTGTTTTTCGACCAAGCTAGCTACAGAAAGCAGCTTGGAAAAAAAAATAGGAGAGCATAAAATTACAGCACATCAAGACACATGATTAACTTGGCATTCACTAGCGATGGATGCACTTATTAGTATGCAAAGGCTAGTCTTATGCTAGTCTAACACTTTCTCTAAAATATAATATGCAGCTCTGTTTTAAGGGGTAGTTAATTGGCCACAAAGGTATGAGAATGTGGACAGCCCTGAAGGCCTGTTACATCTTAGACCTTGCTCATAAGAAAGAATAATGAAAAATGTAGGGAACAGGTAGGAGTCTCCTATTGACCCTTTAGCCCTTGACATGCTCTAACAGGCAAATGGATGGGCCTGAGAATGCTTCAAATGAAGTGCTGCCAAAACCCCTATTGACTTCAAGGCTGAGGCTGGGAATTTTAGCTCCTTGCACTAAGGAGTCCATGTAATTTCTAGGGCTGTCAAGTGATTAAAAAAAATTAATCATGATTAATCGCACTGTTAATAATAGAATACCATTTATTTAAATATTTTTGGATGTTTTCTACATTTTAAAATATTGATTTCAATTACAACACAGCATACAAAATGTACAGTGCTCACTTTATATTTTTTATTACAAATATTTGTGCTGTAAAAAACCAAAAGCAATAGTATTTTTCAATTCACCTCATACAAGTACTGAAGTGCAATCTCTTTATCATGAAAGTTGAATTTGCAAACGTAGAATTAGGTACAAAAAATTACTGCACTCAAAACCAAAACCATGTAAAACTTTAGAGCCTGCAAGTCCACTCAGTCCTACTTCTTGTTCAGCCAGTCACTCAGACAAACAAGTTTGTTTACATTTGCAGAAGATAATGCTGCCCAGTTCTTGTTTACAATGTCACCTGAAAGAACAGACATTTGCATGGCACTGTTGTAGCTGGCATTGCAAGATATTTACTTGCCAGATGCGCTAAAGATTCATATGTCCCTTCATCTTCAACCACCATTCCAGAAGACATGCATCCATGCTGATGACAGGTTCTTCTAGATAATGATCCAGAGCAATGCAGACAGACGCATCTTCACTTTCATTATCTGAGTCAGATGTCACCAGCAGAAGGTTGATTTTCTTTTTTGATGGTTCAGATTCTGTAGTTTCCATGTCGGAGTGTTGTTCTTTTAAGACTTCTGAAAGCATGCTCCACACCTCATCCCTCTCAGATTTTGGAAGGCACTTCAGATTCTTAAACTTTGGGTTGAGTGCTTGTGGTGTTTAGATGTTGCTTGTAATTATTAGAATTGGGAGCACTGGCTGTTGGGAGTCTGAAAGGACCGGAAACAGGAAGGAGGGGGAGGAGTTCAGAGGCTGGGAGAAAGCTACAGAGGGCAGCAGCAGCTTGGTAAAGGGGTTTCCACTTTGAAAATAAAGTCCTGTTGAAGCTTGTTAGTACCTTGCCTGGTTGATACAACATTTTGGCGACGAGGATGGATCTTCTGCCTCTGAACCCACCTGCACCCTTTCTGTAAAGCCCAGGTGAGCCTCCAATTGCTTTTACTACCTGGATCCATATGTTTGAGACTTATCTGCTTGCAATCAGTGCTACAGAGATTTCTGAAGTAAGAAAGCATGCTCTGCTAATCCACTGCCTTGGAGCAGAAGGGCAGTGTATATTTTACACTTTTCCCCTTGCAGATGATAAATATGAGACTGCACTCACTGCAGTAAAGAATTTTTTTGTGCCAAAAGTGAATGTAGTAGCTAATTGCTACAGATTTCACCAGCGTGAGCAGAAACCAGGGGAAACTATAATGCAGTATATTGCTTCCCTGAGGAGTCTGATTGTAATTTGTGACTTTGGGAATACGGCAGATGAGATGATTAGAGACCAGCTCATTGAGAAAACAACCATGCTTCATGTAAGAGAACGCTTACTTCTAGAACCACAACTTACACTAGAAAAAGCAATAACCATTGCTACTCAGATTGAGTCAGCTACAGCTGAAGCCAAAATAATGAGCATGGATACAGGAGGCACAGTCCAGGCTGTGACTCCTTTGCAGAAAAGTTCACTACCACTGCAGACACACAATTGCAAGAGGAAAACTAATGAAGAACCACCGAATCAGCAAATTCAAAATACAGTAAAAGCATGTTTTTGCTGTGGATCCCCACAACACCTTGCAAGCTACACAGGATGTCCGGCAAAAGTGGCTCAGTGCAATCATTGCAAAAAGATTGGATATTTTGCTAAAGTATGTCGCAGTAGCCAGTTCAATCAACAGGTGCATGTAGTTACAGTACCAGATGTTACTCTGCTGTGCGTGGACAAAATCACTACTGCACATATTCCAGAACAGATAAAGTGCACTGTAAACATTTCCGCCATACCCTCAGGCAAACCACACTCTACTCAGCTAATGTTGGACACTGTCTCAGCAGTATCTATACTACCTGATTCCATCTATCTGCATTACTTTAAAGATGTGCCTCTGACTGAACCCAAACTTCACTTGGTGTGCTATTTGAAAAACCATATTGCAGTACATGGCTGCCTGCCAGTAATAGTTACTTTTGGTGATTGCTGTGTAACTGCAGAGTTCTACATTGTCCACAAAGGCACTCCTATCCTTGACAGAGATTTATTGGCTGCTTTAAATCTCAGGGTAGTTAATGGACGAATTGATCTTCCTCAGCAAAGCACTCTTGCGGTACACACACCAGTTTTAGCTGGGACCCAACACCAGGTTGAGGAGAAACTCACTGTGCTTATGCGTGTCTTCATAAAGTTAAAATGTGGAATAATGTGATGCCTGTATGACAGAAGTTATGGCACTTACCATTTTCAGTCAGGGAAGCTGTTTCAGAGGAACTTAGAAAACTTGTTCAAAAGGACATTATTGAAGAGATCAACTCCTTGGAATGGGTTTCACCTATAGTAGTGACACAGAAGAAGGGTGGAGGCATTCGCCTTTGTGTGGACTTAAGGGAGCCAAATAAAGCTATTGTGATTGACAGCCATCCTCTTCCTCACATAGAAGAAGTATTTTCAGAACTCTGTGGAGCAAAGCTGTTTTCTACTCTTGATTTGCAGAGTGCATACCACCAGGTTATGTTGCATGGAGATGGCAGAGACCTCACAGCATTTATTACACGAGGGACTATTTTGTTTTAAACGTGTACCATACGGTCTTGCACCTGCCCAAGTGCCTTTCAAAAAATGATGTAATTGATTCTCAAGAATCAACATGGAGTTCAGTGCTATCTGGATGATATTATCATGTTTGGAAATACTTCTGAGGAGCATGACAATAACCTGCAGTCTGAACTAAACGGCATCAGCCCAGCAGGCCTCCAGCTTAATAGGTCTAAATGCAAATTTAGACAAACTGAACTCTCCTTTCTGGGACATACAATTTCACAGGCTGGACTAAAACCTGATCCAGATCATATGCTGGCAATTTCAAATGCTCCTCCTCCAACAGATTTGCAAATCTTACATTCCTTCTTGGGTCTTACCTCCTGGTATGCAAAATTCATTCCCAGTTATGCTTCTGTCATTGAACCGTGACGGGAATTACTACGGAGAAGTTCAACCTTAGAGTGGACAACGGAGGCACAAGCTAGTTTCAAAACGGTGAAAGACTTGATTGTACATAGTCCAGTACTTGCACTATTCAGTCCTGCATTGCCCACAATTGTAACTACTGATGCTTCTGATTATGGACTTGGGGCTGTTCTCACGCAACTGCATGAGGGCAACACAGAGAGGACTGTTGCATTTGCTTCAAGGACACTAAGTAATGCTAAGAGAAAATATTCTGCAGTTGAAAAAGAAGCACTTGCTTGTGTCTGGGCTACTGAAAAATGGAGAACTTACCTGTGGGACCACACGTTCAAGTTGTGCACAGACCACAGCCCTTTGACGACGTTGCTCACCACGAAAGGACTGGGAAGAGCAGGATACCGTATTGCTCGATGGTCTGCAAGACTACTTTCTTTCAATTATGAACTGGAATACAAGCCTGGAAACGAAAATGTGGTCACTGATTGCCTTTCTCGTCAGCCTTTGCCTTCACCAGATGGTCCACCGGAGGATGAGGATGTAGTGGTTGCGCTTATTACAAGCACTCTCACTGCAGTTACAAGAAAATAATTTCAAGCTGCTTGTTCAGCGTGTCCAATTCAACAAAAACTACAGGAATTTCTGACAAAGAGATGGCCCAGTCACCCTAAAAACCTTGACCCAGTTTTGCTGACTTATTTTAGAGTTCGGGATGAACTTTCTTTGTTTCATGGCTGTGTGCTACGAGGTACACACCATCTCCTTGTGCCAGAAGAATTACAGTCAAAACTCATACACCTGCACACGATACTCATCAAGGAATTGTCCGAACCAAATAACGACTATGGGATCTGTATTGGTGGCCAGGGATGGACTCTCAAACTGAAGCACTCATAAAATCCTGTGTCACTTGCCAAATGTATGATAAGACAGCAGTGACATGTACCCTTCCATTACAGCCTGTTCCTCTTCCTGAATCTGCATGGGAAAAAGTGGCGATTGACATTGTAGGACCCTTTGATACTGCTCCAGTTGACTGCCATTATGCCATCACTTTAATAGACTATTTCAGTAAATGGCCTGAGGTAGCGTTTACATCACAAATCTCTTCTGCTACAGTAATTAAGTTCCTCTCTTCAGTTTTTAGCAGGGAAGGTAACCCCAAAGAACTGGTTTCAGATAATGGTAGTCAATTTACTTCCCTGGAGTTTGAAACTTTTCTAGAACAGAGGAACATTTTACACAGAAGGTCATCCCTATATTACCATCAAACCAATGGAGAAATCGAACGGTTTAACAGAAGTTTGAAAGAGAGTTTCCAAACGGCTAAACTGGAAGGGCAATTGTGGATACCCTTCACTACTGATTTCTTGCAAGCATACCGAGCTACACAACATGCCACAACACGAAGATCACCCGCAGAGTTACTGCATGGGAAACAGATGAATACTAAACTGAACATTGCTGGATTGTTAAAGGCACGACCTGATGCCCCAAACGAGGATGATGTGAGAAAAACAGTTGAACAGAACCAAGCAAAGTCTAAGGCTTTCACAGACAAGCAGCGGGGTGCTAAGGAACCAAAGTTTGAGTGTGGTTCCTTCGTTAGAATACGAAAACCTGGAATTTTACGCAAAGGGGACCATAAATTCAGAGCTCCTCTTAAAATCATAGAGAAGAAGGGACCTTACACCTATCGACTTTCTGATGGGCGGGTATGGAATGCTTCTTATCTTGCACCTGCCTATGCACCAAGAGGAGATTATGCCAACACCCAATCTGCATTGGATGACTTCACCATAGCACCAACACAACAAGACATTGCACTGGAACTGGGGCTTGAGAGACGGCCTGTCAGACCCAGACGACCACCTGTCTGGACTAGAGACGAGACTACATTATGTAGTATCTACAGTGTTTTCAGTGTAATATTTCTGCCAACAGTATAGTGTCTTGTTTCATATTTGTTCCTGTGGTTAGAACAATAATGTTTATTTTAATTGGGAGAGTTTCTTAAGAGAGGACGGAATGTGGTGTTTAGATGTTGCTTGTAATTATTAGAATTGGGAGCACTGGCTGTTGGGAGTCTGAAAGGATAGGAAACAGGAAGGAGGGGGAGGAGTTGAGAGGCTGGGAGAAAGCTACAGAGGGCAGCAGCAGCTTGGTAAAGGGGTTTCCACTTTGAAAATAAAGTCCTGTTGAAGCTTGTTAGTACCTTGTCTGGTTGATACAACAGTGCTGTAGCTATCTTTAGACATCTCACATTGGTACCTTCTTTGCGTTTTTTCAAATCTGCAGTGAAAGTGTTCTTAAAACAAACAACATGTGCTGGGTCATCATCCAAGACTGCTATAATATGAAATACATGGCAGAATGTGGATAAAACAGAGCAGGACACATACTATTCTCCCCCAAGGAGTTCAGTCACAAATTTAATTAATGCATTTTTTTTTTTAACAAGTGTCACCAGCGTGGTAGCTGAAGCATGAAGGGGCATATGAATGTTTAGCATATCTGGCACATAAATACCTTGCAATGCCAGCTACAAAAGTGCCATGTGAATGCCTGTTCTCACTTTCAGGTGACATTGTAAATAAGAAGGCGGCAGCATTATGTCCCGTAAATGTAAACAATCTTGTTTGTCTTAGCGATTGGCTGAATTAGAAGCAGGGTGGATTTGATCAAAGCACAGTTAAATCAGATTAAAAATAAGTTTGGCTCATTAAAATCTTGAAGCAAGAAGAGCTGTATAAAATATTCATTTTAAACATTGATTTAAATTGATTTAAATCATGATTTAAACCACTAGTCAGGAAGACTCGACTTAATCATGAATTTCTACATAAAAGTGCATTCTTGTTGGTTGTTATAACCTTAATACATATTCTTCACAACTCCAGAGATAGATGAGATAGATGAGACCCAAACTGCGTCTCTTTTATGGCCTGCTGCCATTATAGGTTTTCCCTTCTAGTGAGTGAATGGTATTGTAGACCTCAAATCAATGAAGGCTACATTCAAAAAGACCTCAAGACTTCTGGAATATGCTGCTTAAACAGTTTCACTTTTGTTTCTACTGCCTGTCCCTCCCTTCTCACATTTATCTCCAGACTTCTTCTCCTTGTCCAGATCTATTCCGCCCCAAACAATCTTCTATTCACTGAACTTTTTGAAACTTTGGTAAGGGATTGACTCTGTGTATACAAATTTGCAGAGGGACAATAGGGTTGAGGGCTGTTATTTCTCACCTCTCTATATTATTTATTTATTTATTTATTTTAAAAGATTTTTGCTGTTAACAAGCATGTTATCTCTGGAGACACAAATCCACAGTCAGAACTGCAAAACTAAGCATCTCTGATGATATCTTCTAGACTGAGCACTGAATCCCATCGGGTAGATAGAAAGATTAACCTAAATAATCTATACAGAAGCCCTTGGAACCACTTAAGAAGATTGGGTCCTTAATCCATGAAGTATTGGAACTCATTTACAAAACTTTTCTTAAACATTACATGAATATATTGTCTCACACTATAGAATTAGAATTTATAATCCCTATTCCATGATAAGATATCTTTGAGCTATAATGTGTCTTAATTAAAGCTACCTTTAGATAGGTTTTTTCCTCAAAAAGCATTTTATCAAAAAAATCCGATTTAAATTAAAAAAAACCGTTTTTAAAATTTTTTTAAATCGTTGATTTTTATCCATCCTGATAAGAAGTAGGACTGAGTGTACTTGTAGGCTCTTAAGTTTTACATTGTTTTGTTTTTGAGTGCAGTTATGTAACAAAAAAAATCTACATTTGTAAGTTGCACTTTCACAATAAAGAGATTGTATTATGGTACTTTTATGAGGTGAACTGGAAAATACTATTGCTTTTGTTCTTTACAGCACAAATATTTGTAACAAAAATAAAAATATAAAGTGAGCACTGTACACTTTGTATTCTGTGTTGTAATTTAAATCAATATATTTGAAAATGTAGAAAAACATCCAATTGGTATTCTCTTGTTTAACAGTGTGATTAAAACGGCGATTAATCGTGAGTAATTTTTTTGAGTTAATCACGTGAGTTAACTGTGATTAATTGACAGCCCTAGTAATTTCTAGTTTTATTAGACTCCAAAGAACAAGGTATGTCTCTTACATAGTCTTCATATAGGAGCACCATGTGTTTAAGGTAGATACTTCCTTGGCACAAGAAAGGGGAAAGACAGGAAAAGCTAGTATCTGCTGCCCATTATTGCTTCTTCAATCCTTCCTCTGTCATGGTCACTAATTAATCTCAATTGTTCTGGGACTGGCCAGCAATCTTTGGATTCCAAAGAGTCTTAATCACAGTCATGAGGAGAAGTGAAGAGGGACAGGAGGAGGAGAAGTGAAGAGGGATAGTAGGTAACACAGATTCAGGTTCATGTCTTCAGGCAGCAGAGGTCTCTAGGATTCTCCTGATTTTGCAAACACAGCTGTGGTGATTTGTTTTAAGCATATAAATAGCACTTGATTTCAGTGAGACTACTCCTGTTTTAGGATAAGCAAGTACCTTAAGCATTTGCAGGATCAGGGCTAGGTCAGTAGATTCTGGAAGTTGGAGTAAGGATCTAATAATGGCATACTGCTCTAGAAAAAGTCTGCATATTAAGTGGATCTAGGCAAAGATCCGTCTTGAGAAAAGGGGGGAAGATGGGTTCTGTGTGGCTCAGCAGAGTTTCCCGAAAGAATTCTGAACAGCTCTGAGATGCGTCTCTCTGTTGTGTGAAAGCCTATGCATTGCTTGAAGAAGGCCCTCCCAAATCCAGGCCGTTTCTGAGCCGGTGATGGCTTTTGTCTGGATTTCCTCAGTCTTGCTGACATCAGAGACTGCTCCTCACCAGCCCAAACGTCAAGTCTGAGAGAAGAGAGGAAACAAGGGTGGGCAAAAACAGCGGAGAACACTTCCTGTCTGTACTACACAAAACTGCTAGACAGCTGGGACAAATTAATTAGGAAAACTAACATCCACTTGCCTCCCTACCCTATGTCTCCCCTTCCCCCCCAAAAAAACAAAACAAAACCCCATGGTCTGTTTGTGCTGGGTTGGAATCTACTCCAGTCCTTAGCCAGCTTAGACACAACTTTATAAAAACCTGGAAGAACGAGCACCAAAGCAGTTTCTCTCTGCAGATTCAGGCTTCCTATTTTCTTGCAGGATTGAGCCTCCCAGAATTCTATAGCTGGCCTTGCTGTCACACAGATATGTAGGTAAACAATATCCCAGACCATATTCCAGCTCTGTTGATGCAGCAGGGAAAGGGAGCTGATTATGTCTCCCTGATTCTCTGTCTGTGTTTTGTCCCAGCTCAAGTATAGATTAGGATGGCCTATATTAGGGGGGTCACAGAGTGGCATATGAGCCAGCTTCATGCCAGCTCTATGCCTGCTCAAGAAAAATGTCCAGTTTCTGCCCCCTTACTGCTGCATGAGCTTGTTCACATCTGCCAAATAAAGTAACAAGTACATTGAACTGAGGCATAGATCTTGTTTGTATACGTGGCACTTACACATCCCAAAGCTGCCTTTGGCTTTAGGCCCACAGACATGGATGATCTTGTGGTTTTACAGGATATGAAGATTATTCCCTGATTTGCCTTCCTGCTTGACCTTAGGCAAGTCCTCTTCCCTCACCTCGCTCTGTCTCAGTATCTCATCTGTAAAACAGGGATAATAGTACTCTCTCAAACAGGTGCTGAGAAGCTTAATTCATGACTGTGAACCACACTGAATTCCTTAGATGGAAGACACTTGGACCATATTTGAAAGAGCTCAGCTCCCTTTCACGCAACAAGGTAAGTGGCAATATCTTTGAAAGAGCTCAGGTCAGTGGCTACTGTGCCTTCCTGAAAATCTGTCCAGTGGGTCACAACAGGAGCTTATGGGGGCTGAGTGCAAGGCATGACTGTAGTGAAAGATGGAGTGTTGGACCCTTTACATAGCATAGCAGTGACTATAGATATAATAAAAAGAAAAAAGAAAAGGAGTACTTGTGGCACCTTAGAGACTAACCAGTTTATTTGAGCATGAGCTTTCGTGAGCTACAGAAGTGAGCTGTAGCTCACGAAAGCTCATGCTCAAATAAACTGGTTAGTCTCTAAGGTGCCACAAGTACTCCTTTTCTTTTTTCTTTTTACGAATACAGACTAACACGGCTGTTACTCTGAAACCTATAGATATAATGTAAGCCCTCTGAGGCAGGAATGATTGTCTAGCACCTAACACAGAAGGACAAAGTCCCGTGTAGTCTCTTAGAGACAACGATGTGCTAGACAGCATATTTTACTATTTTATTTTTCAGCTCTCATGTGTAGCAGTTTTGCCTCATGGCAATATTTATTTTTATGTTTTTGCAGAGGAACATGGGAACTGGTGGAATGTATCAGAACCATGGTTCCTGGTCTCCACAGATATTCCTTTGAGGCATCTCTTGTAAAAATCTTACAGTTGGCAGATATGGGGTAATCTTCCCCCTGCCTCTCCATGACATATTTATCTTATTGCCTAATAGTGAGAGGCTGGTTTGAGCCCTAAGGCAGGAGGCTTTTATCCCTTGCAAACTTCTTTGTTAGCATTAACTGTTGTAACTCTGGGTATTCTTCTTGTTATCCATATAAACAATCCAATTCCTCTTTGACTCTTCTTGGCCTCAGTGGCATCATGTGGCAGTGACTTCCACCAGCTAATTACTCCCTGAGTGGAAAAGTATTTTCTTTCATCAGTTTTGAATTAGCTACTTTTCAGTTTAATTGACTCTCCCCTTGCTCTTATGAGACAGAGAGAACAGACTCTCTGCTCAGTCTTCTCTAGTCCATCTATTACTTTTATCATGTCACCTCTTATTTGCCTCTCTCCTGTCCAGTGGTCTTCAGCTATACCTGCCTTTTATTGTTCTACTTATTTTATGACAGACGGGTGCATGTTTTGTAACTTCTGTAGGCTGAGCATATTGCACACACCAGGGGCTCCTTGCACCCCTCTGTTCCCACCCTCATCCCCCTCTATTTCAGCAGCTCCCTGCAGCCCCCCCCCATTCCTTATGTCTGGGGCTCACTGAGATCCCCACTACCATTCCCTTCCCATCCCAAGGGTCCTGTGAGAACCACCATCCCCCCAGCATGCCAGGAGTTCTGTGTGCCCTCCATTTCTCCTATGCCACAATGCCCCATTCTCCTCCACGCATGCCAGGGCCTCTATGTGCAGTCCCATACCCCCCTTTCCCCAGTGCCCATTTCCTCATTTCACCCCATACCAGGCTCCCCCATTTTCCCTCCCCATCAGAGGTCCTGTGACCGCTCCATTCTCCCCACCCCTTGCAGAGACTCTGGTCCCATTCCTTACCCCCATCCCCCTTTGAGGAGTTTTGTGCACACCCCTTTCTCCCTTCCCTGTCACCATTCTTATTCTCCTTTCTTCTTTTTTTCTCCTTCAAGGTGTCAACATAGTTAATCTGTGTTGGGAGGATGGGCGGAGCTAAAATGAGGGGTATTGTTATGCTGGAATGTGTTAATGGTTGCCATCAAGCACCAGTTGCAGAGGTGGTTGAAACTGGCAGTTCTGCTAACCAACTGCCAGGGGCTCAATTAGTCGCCCATTTCCCCCCTTTCAGGTTTTCTTTTCTTTTTTTTTTCTTTTTCCCCCCCCTCAATCACAGTAAAAGGGTCCTGCCCATTGTTGCCTGGAAAGTTCCTTGGAATTTTGGAACAGATCAGAAGCAGTGTTCAGGAGTTACTGTCACTCACAGAGAAATGCCATCACGTTGAGCGTAGAGTTTTGTGAGCTCAGCCAATGAATATATAAATCATGGGGAAAGCCATTAACTAAAATGTTAGTGGAGCCCAATTACAGAGGCCCCAAATGAGATCAGGGCCCCACTGCGCAAGGGGCAATGTACAAACACAGAGTGTTCCCTTCCCTGAAGAGCTTACAGTCTAATTAGACAAGACTGACAGAGAAATGGAGGCACAGAGGTGAAGTGAATTGGCCAGGGTCACAGCAGCAAATCAGTGGCAGAGCTGGGACTAGAACCCAGGACTCTTTTGTCTAAGGCACTCAGGAGAGCTGGGTTCAAATCTGGGGTCTGACACACTCCCTGTGTGACCTTGAGCAAACCAAGTATGGACTCCTTTGAGGTGCAGTCAGGGGTCCTCTGCTCTGTCTGCGTCCTTCTCTGGATTCCTTGTTCTGGCCCTTTGACTCTCCATCTCATCCCCGTTTTTTATTTTATTGTATTTGTTGTTCCCTGTGGTAATGGCTCAGTGGCTCCTCCCCCTCAGACTAGGGGGAGGAGCCACTGAGGTGGGCCTTTAGGTTTGGGTGGGCCTTTAGGTTTGGGTGAGCCTGTGGACAGGCCAACTTGACAGAACTGATGGGGAAACTGGTGAAGTGACAAGTGAATTGGCCAAGGTAACAACAGCAACTCAGGGGCAGAGTTGAGGGTAGAAGCCAGGTATCCTGACTCCCAGGCCAGTGCCCTATCTACTGGATCATGCTGCTTCTCTTGGTGATGTTATAACACAAATAAGGGAAAATAAAATAAAACCAGGTCCCCTCCCAGAATAATAGTCAATCATTCTTTTGTACAGTAACTTTCAGCTGAGGATCCCAAATCCCTGTACAAATAAGGGTAAGTATCATTATCTCAATTTTATAGGTGGAAGTCAAGGGTAAAGCACATTTCTAGGAAAGCAGGAACTGCCCCTGTAATTTTTAAGCTGATGGTGTGGGAGGACTTATGACAAAGAGCAGAAAGATGAAGCAATTTAAAAGTACAGAGGAATTACCTACTAGTAAATTGGGGGCTTGAAAAAAATAAGTTAGCTGTAGCCCAAGTACACCAACTTGGAACCTGTCTCCAAGTCCCTGCAGGAGGTTCCCTCAGCTCTGGGCTCCCACCGCCCAATCTGGAACCGTCCACAGCAATAAAATGGTTTGGTCCTTCATCTGGGCACCACATTTCAGCGACAGTCATCAGCAATCTCTGGCGCCCTGCTGTACAAGCTGCCCTTTGCTCTGGCAGAGGAACTGTTCATAATACTTGAAGCTTCCTCTTTTCCGAGCCCTGATCTCCCCCACCCTCCCTTGACAACAATGGAAAAGGACCCATCTATTGCCCTGGGTTTGTTGTTTGTTTTTAAAGGTAGCTCAGTTTTGCTTAGGTCGGTTACACCCACAGGGGCTGTAATGTGCGTGCTGTAGTCGCAGCCGCTGTGACAGACTCGGGGACTGGCTAGCGAGGAGTTCTCACACGCAGCCCCTTTTAGACACACGCCTGCTGGAGTTGCAGTCAACTTTGCAACGAGCTACTTTCGCAGCAGCGGGTACAGCCGCTGTACGTGACCTCACAGGGAGGAGCTTTCAGAGAGGGGAGCGAGGGAAACGGACTGGAGCCAGAATAAGAGGCTGAGAAGTGGCTTTAGGACAGAGAAATACATAACTGGATTGGTGGGAAAGCGATCGTCTTCTCGTGGGGGAATCCTTGGGCATCTGGAAGGCTGAAAAAACCCGAGCTGCTGCAAAAAACCGAGCCCTTGTCTGGATCTGCCTACAAGCCAGATGGAAAAATATAAAGGTGAGCTAGGAATGGTGCTTATTATTCCTGAGTGATGGTGCTGGGTGGTGCTACTGTGTGGGTGAGAGCGGAGAGGTTTTGTGGGGGAAACACGCCCGCAGAGGGATCTCTCCTCTCCCCTGCATGGGTTTAAAGGGGCTTGGGGGAGCCGATCCCCGTTTTCTTTCAATTTCTGGGAGCCGCCTTCCCAGCATGGGTCAGTGGCGGCTGATGGGTTTCCGCTGCGGACTCCGATCGCTGTAGTAGACGGATGATCGGCTGGGATTCGGATTGAAATTCCAGCTCGGGCTTCTCCACTGAACTCGCCCCAGCAGCTGCGCGTGTTTGGGTTGGTTTGGTGTTTTACCCGCCCCGGCGCCCTGGAAGTTTCAAGATCCTCGGAAAAGGGGGATCCCTAGGGGAAGAGGCTAGAGGCTAGGCTGGTGTGCATTGCCTTGGGCACCTTTTCAGACCTGGCTCCGTTTGGGGGTGCCCCCCTCTAGCGGTGTCCCCCAAGGGCTCCGCTGCATGCCCCCCCTGAGACCGCGGGGGGCTGCGGATTAACTAGGAGCGAGGGGAAGTTTAGGGATAGGGCAAAACTCAAGCCAAAAAAAAAAAAAAAACGCCCAACCAAGCCGGAGCTGGAGGAAGCGCGAGGGAGACGGAGTTCCCCTGGCCGGGCCGGGCGGTTTCAGGTGGGCTCGTTGCTGCTTGGGAGCTGGGGCGGCGTCCAGCCGAAATGGAAACCGCAGCAAGTGCAGACAGGCGCAGTCCCTGTCAAGGGGGGGGGGGCACTGAGCCGGTTTCTCTGCTTCCGAGCCAAATCTTCCCTCCACGCCCCTGCAAGGCATTGCTGCTGCAGGTGACCTAGGAAGAGAGGCGGGCCGGGTTTAAGCCCATTTTTCAATAGAGGGGTGATGGGGGTGTGTTGGGCGGTCACTGGTCCAGGGAAGCCAGGGGAAAGACGCCTGTTGATTTGGGTTGGGGTGCGTCAGAGTTACAATCAGCCTGACGAATCCAATGCAGCTGTGGCTGACCAAATGCACAGCACAGGAGTCGATTAGGGGCAAAGACCTGTAAAAATGGAACTTGGCCCCCAGAAAGCGAATCCTTTGGCTGTGCTGAAATCCCCAGCCTCCGCCCTGGCAAAGCGAGGGCAAAGCTGACCGGCCTCCTTTTGCTTCTGCAGCGGAAAGAAACCCCCACCCCCCCACACACACCCGCACCCTTCCTTCTGCTGTGCGCTTGGGGGGCATTCAGAGCACATCCAAATGAGCTGCATTATTTCAGAAGGACAAGCTGCTGGAGGGGAAATGGCAGCTGGTCTCCAAATAGGTGTTTTGTTCTGCTATTGAGCTGAGTGAGGTTTTTTTTAATTACTGCTCTGGTTTGCTGAGTCAGTGTACTGTATAGAGTGAAGCCAGAATCGGATCTGCTATGCTGGTGTAAATACACGGAAGTCAATGGGTTACTAGGGATGGATGCCGGTGTAGCTCACTTTGAGGAGAACAGAAGCTACAACAGAGGAAAGAAAGGTCAGGCGTGACAAAGCCCTGGCTGGGATGCTTTAGTTGAGGATTAGGCCCTGCTTTGAGCAGGGGGTTGGACTAGATGACCTCCTGAGGTCCCTTCCAACCCTGATATTCTATTCTATGATTCTAAAGGGCACAACAGTCTAGCCAACGAAGATGTCTCCTTCAAGATTACACCTGTCACTTCTGTGGAAAATCTGCAAGGCACAAATGGGGCTCCTCAGCCACTTAAAAACTAATGAACCCCATTGACTGACATCATCTGGGGATAGCCGAAGAGAGCAAAGAGAAGAATCAACCTCTGTTTTTAAATTCTTTGTAGCCTATGCACACCTGCTGACTGTCCCTATTTAGGAAAGGACAATCACAGGGTAAGACCCTCAGCTGGTGTAAATCAGCCTGCAGCCAGCACCAATTTATGCCATAGAATATCAGCGTTGGAAGGGACCTCAGGAGGTCATCTAGTCCAACCCCCTGCTCAAAGCAGGACCAATCCCAGTTTTTGCCCCAGATCCCTAAATGGCCCCCTCAAAGATTGAGCTCACAACCCTGGGTTTAGCAGGCCAATGCTCAAACCACTTAGCTATCCCTCCCCCCTGTTCCGTTCCATCTAGTGTGTGGAAAAAGCCAGATCCCTGACTGGCATAGCTATGCCAGGATATGTGTAGCCCAATCCTCGGGCAAAACATAACTTGGTCAACTTCAACCACTCCCTTCTGGCCAAGGAAACAGGGAGAATGCCCTAAACTAGTGGGCACTTAGGGTCTGATCCTTCTCCCATACGAGACTCCCATCTCTGGAAAGAGGAGCGGGCCTGTTCTCTGCAAGGAAAACCTATAAATGCTTGTGCTGCAGAACAGAAGTAGCAGTTGCTCTATTGACTGGGCCCCCTCAGGATGTTTTAGTGAGGTAACAGGGAATTTTGTGCTCAGCCAACAAGTTCCAGCCTGACTTTTGATTTAACTGATGCTCGTTAGCGTGACAGCAACAAGATTTTATTAGGATGAAGTAGCTGCACCAAAGCTGTGGTGATTGTGCCCATTTTAAATGAGGTTTAACCGACCTGTTGTAACCCACATACCTCCTGGGTGTGGTGTTCTGTTCCATTTAGTGGTACGGAAACCGCTAGAGAGAGTTAAATGAGTCTGCTCTACTTAGTTAAGAGCCAGTTGGCTTTTAGCTCATGGGTAGAGGCTCGTGCACTAAGCTCCAGAGATCCCTGTTCGATCCGGCCCGCCGATGACCGGGGTCTGACGGTGTTACAAGTTGGGGCTTGTTCGGGATTTCAGCTGGGAAGTCTCTGAAGCTCGTGATGCGCTTCCTCAGCTAGGAGAGGTATGTAACCCACATACTGGGTGTGGTGCTCTGTCCCATCTAGTGGTACCGAGACCACTTAGAGAGAGAGATAAAATGAGTTTGCTCTACAGCCTTAGCTAACAGCCAGTTGGCTTTTGGCTCATGCACTAAGTTCCAGAGGTCCCAGGTTCAATCCTGCCCACCGACGACCGGGGTCTGTTGGCGTTACCCTGGCACACCTCTCAAAAATACAAAGATGAAAAATTTTGTACATCGTTAACTGGTAAGGCTGATAAGCTACACCGGGTGAACTTCTGACCCTGCTGGAGTCAGTGAGAGTTTTACCATTGAGTATTTTCTGAATATGGTAGCACAGTGGCTAATTCAGTAATATGTACTTAGTGCAATGGGAAATATGATACTCTCAGCAAGGTTTTATTGAGACCACAAAAGGCATTTTAAAGTATTGCTAGATATTATCTCAACATACCACTGAAATGACATTAAAGTTAATGTTAAGAGACAAATTCTGCATTGACTTTTCTGCTACACCCTGCACAATTCCATTCAAATAGAAATGCAATGGCTGCATCTTAATTAATCTACTGCCATGTGTTGGGTGTTTTAAAAATATGCTCCCAGTTCCATCAGAGTAGCGGGGATGTATTCTGGACATGTGTGTTGAACAGAAAGCACAACATCTGCCCTGGGCAGGGAGCCCGGGGGGTGGGGACATGGGCTGGGGCTGCTGTCAAAAGTGGAGGGTCCGCAGATGCCCGAGCTCCCCCAGCTGCTCTTACCTGGGCTGGCTCCAACTTTTGGGGGGGGGAGGCTTTGGGGGGGAAATGGAGGGGCAAGGGGCCAGGCCTGTGGCAAAAAGTGGATGGGCTCCTGTGTTCCATCGTCCTTGATGTCACTCCTTTTTTGTTGGTTTCAATGCTGCTAAATTGTAGCACTCCCATATTGCATGCATGATGGCCTCTACATGAGTATACATGGCAGGACAGAATCTTTCACCCTTGGTACCACCAAGAAAAAGATAATGTGTGGGAGATGCCCTACTGCTATAGATAAGTAAGACCCAAAAGAACAGTCAAAATGCCAATTTACTATTGTTTCACCACCTGCATCTCCAATCCTCGGATCTTTTTTTCCATCAGCTCTATCAGGCAGCACTTCATGCAGATGATCTGAAGAATGGAAAACCTGTCTTATGAAAGGGGACTCAAAGAGCTTGGCTTGTTTAGCCTAACCAAAAGAAGGTGGAGGGGAGATATATCAGAGGGATAATTACCGGAGAGGGAGAGGAATTATTTAAGCTCAGTACCAATGTGGACACAAGAACAAATGGATATAAACTGGCCATCAGGAAGTTTAGAATTGAAATTAGATGAAGGTTTCTAACCATCAGAGGAGTGAAGTTCTGGAACAGCCTTCCAAGGGGACAAAAGACATATCTGGCTTCAAGACTAAGCTTGATAAGTTTATGGAGGGGATGGTATGATGGGATAGCCTAATTTTGGCATTTAATTGATCTTTGACTATTAGCAGTAAAGATGCCCAGTGGTCTATGATGGGATTTTAGATGGGGTGGGATCTGAGTTACTACAGAGAATTCTTTCCTGGGTGTCTCACTGGTGAGTCCTGCGCACATGCTCAGAGTTTAGCTGATTGCTATATTTGGGTTGGGAAGGAATTTTCCTCCAGGGCAGATTGGCAGAGATCCTGGGGGGTTTTCGCCTTCCTGTGCAGCGTGGGGCATGGAGCAGGGCAGGAGGTCAGACTAAATGATCATAATGGTCCCTTCTGACCTTTAAGTCTATGAGTCTCTGACAGGGGTGGGCAAACTACGGCCCGCAGGATTGCCCCCCATGGTGCCACAGGCCCCATGCCACTCTCAGAAGCGGCCGGCACCACGTCCCTGGGGCCCCAGGGGGAGCGGGGGCTCTGTGCATTGCCCTTGCCTCCAGGCACTGCCCCCCGCAGCTCCCATTGGCCGGGTATGGGGAACTGCAGTCAATGGGAGCTTCAGGGGAGGAACCTGGAGGTGTGGCAAGGGCAGCCTGTGGAGCCCTGTGCCCCCCACCCCACCCCAACATGGATGTGGTTCCAGCCACTTCCTGGAGCGGCGTGGCGTCGGGCCAGGGCAGGCACGGAGCCTGCCCTGGCCCCAGTGTGTGCTGTTGCCACCCCGGAGCTGCTTTAGGTAAGTGGTGCCGGGTCAGAGCCTGAACCCCTCCTGCTCCCCGCCCCCCAGCTTCCTGCCCTAAGTCCCCTGCCTGCACCTCGCAGCGCTCCTGCACTCCAACCCCTGCCCTGAGCCTCCTGCCATACTTCACACCCCCGTGCACCCCAACCCCCTGCCCTGAGCCCTTGCCACACCCCACACCCCCATGCACCCCAACCCCCTGCCCTGAGCTCCCTCCCACAGTCTGCACCCCTCCTGCACCCCTGTTCTGAGCCACCTCCTGCACTCCGCACCCCTCCTGCACCCCAACCCCCTTCCCTGAGCCCCCTCAAACACTCCACACCTCTCCTCTGCCCCAACCCCTTGCCCTGAGCCCATTCCCGCACCCCCTACCGCACCCCTCCCACACCCCCTGCCCCAGCCCTGCATACAATTTCCCCATCCAGATGTGGCCCTCAGCTCAGAAAGTTTGCCCACCCCTGGTCTATGAGTTTAAGGGAAGGAATTTCACTTTAAGATCTTCCCATCACTTAAGGGGTGGGGGGCATACGTGCTGTCCAAGCAGAGAAAATGCCTTTCCTTTTTAACTTGAAGCAGGGCCAGTTTTATTCCAGACACCTGTTGAAGGACACTGTTTCTTTAAGGCCTCTTTATGATATTGTAACACGTTCTCAAGAAGAGATATCCCACCTCCTTCCCAAGCCTCAGTGACCTTGTCATAGAAATCCTGCTAGGAGGGCTGCAGAGAGGGTCCATGCGGGGTATAAACCTGAGAAGGGGTCTCCATAGCAGGATGGAATCTCATGATTTGCTTCCAATAATCAGCAGCGGGCTCTGTCCAGGATAAAACTGAGATTATAGAGGGTTCCCTTACCTGCCCTCCTGAAATCTTTTATCCTTCGTCTCCCCAGCCTCTGAGAATGAAGCTGCAAGTTTCTTAAGTAGAACATACCCCTGACTCAACTAATGCTGTGAAGACTTCGAAGCAGGATCTCCCCTCAGAGACGCCTTTCAGCAGTGCCTGATTTTAATCTGAAAGCATCTCCTCTCTCTTGCAGCACAGCGACAAAAACAGTCTTTGCATGTTTCAGAAATTGTGTGTGGGGCAATAGCTGCAGCAGGAAAACTAACCCATTTGGGACTGTGGGGGAGAAGGTGCTTGCAGGGGACAGAGGAAATGTATTGGGTGGAGGACGAGCTACATCCATCAGTGCCTTGGCAATGTATTGGCATTGACAAGATAAGTTTTTTTTTTTTTAAACTAACAAACCCATATAACTCCAACTGAAGCATGATTTCTAGTCAGATCTTTCAGAGAAGGACAGGTGGGGCTCCCCTTGTTCTTGGCTGTTTGGGCTGGAAGAAGTTGGCAAACTGCATTTCTTTTCATCTGAAGATCTCCAAGCATTTTGCATACAGCAAGGAGGTCTTGCAACGCTCCTGCAGGCTAGATATGTTGTACTGTGCCCAGTTAAGCTGTATCTACACTCGCAGGAAAAGGGGTATTTTAACATCTAAATGTAGATAAGGGTTTACCCTGACCAGCTAACACATGTTAAACCAACAGCTTGCCTTGTCTAGTGAAGACAAGGCCTTAGAGCTATGAGCAGACATAATCAAAGCACAGAAAAGTTAAGTGATGTGCCCAGGGTTAAATAGCAAGGCAGAGCTGGGAATAAAACTGGAGAGTTCTGACTCTTACATATCTAGACTAGAGTTTGTGGCCCTTATCTAACTCAAGTTCATTGGCGATCATGTTGAGTTAACTAATATGATTCTAAATTCCAGTCTACAGGCTCCACAAGTGGTGGTGGCGTAATCTAGAACTCAACCTAGGATAATGTTTGCAGTTGTTAGTTAACTTGATCTAATTGGCAATCTCTGAACTAGAGTTAAAACGGGACAACATGCTCTACTCAAGTTAAACCCTACATCCTAGTTAAACCCTACATCCTCTCCTGTAACAGCTACCTCATTTAACATCTGTTAAAAAATATATAGATGACAAATGACTGTCCTCTATGTAACATGCCTGTCCTGTTATGGAAGTGACCCGTGTGGGTGTTTGTGGAGGTAGCAGAGGATGCCACTGCTGGGAGTAGGCTGGATTTACTCAGTGGGGATCCAAAAGAAGAAACCCTTTTTGGTTGTTGTGAATGGCTTCCAAAACCACAACCCAACTCAATAATAGATCCACAGTAGCCACTCTCAAGCCAAATCCCATCCTACACACAGTCATCCAGACTAGATCAGTATTGCTGTCTCTCTTCTAGCATAGATGCATCTCTAGCCTCAACAGAGCAACTGAGGATCCTGTAGTTTGCTACTTGTGGATGAGTGTCTCTGTGTTCTATGGATTCCGAGGCCAGCAGGGACTGTTGTGATAATCTAGTCTGACCGTTTGTTATAAACTTCCCCAAAATAATTCCTAGAGCAGATTTTTTTAGAAAAACATCCAGTTTTGATTTTAAAAATTTCCAGTGATGGAGAGTCCACCATGACCCATGGTAAATTGTTCTAATGGTTAATTACCCTCACTGTTAAAAATGTATGCTTTGTTTCCCGTTCTGAAATAGTCTAGCTTCAACTTCCAGCCATTGGATCGTGTTATACCTTCTCTGCTAGACTGAAGATGGGATGGGTTTGGTCACAGAATCCTCCTTGGGACAGTCTCTGATGTGCTGAGATTACCTCTGAGCCTGTTTTCCCTGCCAGGTTGGGGCTCCAGAACCCTGCCTTTTTGAGCCAGACATGCTAATCTGCTGCAACACAGACCCAGGTCTGGTCCATGCCCCAGAGCTGCAGACTTTAACCAAAAACTGCTCAGCAGATCACCTATCTCCAGCACTCAGACACCCAGCTCCCAATGGGATCCAAACCCCAAATAAATTCATTTTACTCTGTATAAAGCTTATACAGGGTAAACTCATAAATTGTCCGCCCTCTATAACACTGATAGAGAGAGAGATGCACAGCTGTTTGCTCCCCCAGATATTAATCACTTACTCTGGGTTAATTAATAAACAAAAGTGATTTTATTAAGTATAAAAAGTAGGATTTAAGTGGTTTCAAGTAATAACAGACAGAACAAAGTAAGTTACCAAGCAAAATAATACAAAACACGCAAGTCTAAGTCTAATACATTAAGAAACTGACTACAGGTAAATCTCACCCTCAGAGATGTTCCAATAAGCTTCTTTCACAGACTAGACTCCTTCCTAGTCTGGGCCCAATCCTTTCCCCTGGTACAGACCTTGTTAGTAACTCGGGGATTTCTCATGACTGGCAGCCCCCTTTGTTCTGTTCCACTCCCTTTTATAGCTTTGGCACGAGGCAGGAATCCTTTATCTCTCTGGGACCCCACCCCTCCTTCTAAATGGAAAAGCACCAGGTTTCAGATGCATTCCAGTTCAGGTGAAATGATCACCTGTCATTGTAAGACTTCATTACCCACTTGCTGGCACACAGGTATACAGAAAGGCTTACAGTTAAACAGAACCATTTACAACCAATTGTCCTAGTTAATTGGAGCCATCAAGATTCCAAACCACCATTAATGGCCCACATTTTGCATAATTCAATAGGACCTCAGAGTTATATTTCTTATTCCTAGTTTCAGATACAAGAATGATACATTCATATAAATAGGATGAACACACTCAGGTGATTATAAGCTTTGTAATGATACCTTACAAGAGACCTTTTGCATAAAACATATTCCAGTTAGATCATATTTACACTCATAAACGTGTTTCCATAAAACATTATGGAGTGCAATGTCACAGAAGACTCCATTATTAAATATTTGTTCTCTATGTTGGTACTTATATACTGTGATCAAGTTACCCTTTAGCCATCTGTTTGTTAAGATAAATAGATTAAGCTCTTTCAATCTGCCACTTTAAGGTAGGTTTCAGAGTAGCAGCCGTGTTAGTCTGTATTCGCAAAAAGAAAAGGAGTACTTGTGGCACCTTAGAGACTAACCAATTTATTTGAGCATAAGCTGTAGCTCACGAAAGTTTATGCTCAAATAAATTTGTTAGTCTCTAAGGTGCCACAAGTACTTCTTTTCACTTTAAGGCAGGTTTTCTAATCCTTTAATCATTCTGGAGGCTCTGCAGACATAGGCTTCACTGAAGAAAATCAGGGAAATTTTTGGCACCAGCCACAATTGAATTTAATGAGTCATATATATATTTTTGTACATGGCTTTAACTTTCAGGCATGTGACTATTCCTTTATCCTCTCCACAGTGTGCAATGAACATTGGGGGTTTGCTCCACACGCTATCAGCCAGGAACATGGGATTGGTGGTGAGACACTGTGTGCGCAGTCTGGAATATACTTTGGAATGAAATGGTCTGCATAAATGGGTTTTGTTATTACAACACCCTTCCCTCCACCCCTTCCTGCCTCCTCCTCCTCCTCACCAGGATGGTACCACTGAACAACTTAACAAAGGGAAACAGCTCACAATGCAACAAGCCAGCACTCCGAAATTGCCCCTTCTAAAATACCTGTAAAACGTTGTGGGACCCACCCTTGCTTTATGTTGCTGTGTTTATTTCTTTGTTATGCTGCAGCTTGGCAATGGGAATGCTTCCTCCACTCCTCAAACACACACACCTTTGCCCCTCCCCCCCATGCCCTTACACAACAGGATTTGTTTGCATTGATTCCCAACTGGGGAAGAGAGATTGTGTTTGAATGAGCTTATTGTTTTGGAGTTTTCACTGAGTCTTTTCACTGAAGACCACAGCCCTGGAACATATTAAGTGGATATGCAAAAATGCCCATGCTATTCTTCTGGAATGTTTGAGGTTTGTAGTTCTCTTTAGCAGCAATGGACTGGGCACAAGTGGGTAATTACAGTCTTGAGGCCAGGTCTACACTAGGAACTCTTAGCTGGTATAGCTGTATGGGTATGCTATCCTGGCAAAACACTCCTAGTCTGGACGCAGGTAGGTATAACTGTGTCTATGCTGCTGGCTTCTATGTTGGTTGGTGTGTGAATTCTGTAGTGTAGACTCAGTGTAGGTCAAATAGACTTGGCAACCCCCCCTCCCCCTCAAGGTTTTGTGGATTGCACACAGGGATATATTTGACTTTTCAAATGTAAATGCTAGAAATAAACCTACTCCAAACATTTCTAACTTTGGATCTGGGGCTAAATGTTTGACCCATTTTAAAATATGGTACAGCTGGAAAAGGAGTCAGTCGAAATGTCTGTTTAAGATACTTATGTGCCCCTATACGTGTAGTGTCTGCATGCCTCAATCTTTAATGTATTTATTTATTTGTTCATGCAACATTCCTGTGAGAATGGGAAGTGCTGTTATTCAGCTGGGGAACTGAGGTACAGAGAAGCTAAGTGACGTATCCAAGGTCATGAAGGAAGTTTGTGGCATAGGAGGGACTTCAACCCATCTCTCCCATGTCCTAGGCTCATGCTATAACCACCTTCCTGAGCTGGACCTTTTCTCTCTGAAATATAATTATGCCCTGGCCTTCCCTTCAGAAATATTACAACCATTCAAATAACCTGTTCTGTGCTCTTCAAAATGATTGAAGCCAATTTTGGATGAAAGGAAACCATGATAATAAAATGTCCAAAAGTGACAGCAGTTGAAGTGCTCACAGTCGTGGGAAGAAGAGAACTTGGAGGAGCAGGAACCAAGAAAACATGTGCAAAAAGAAAAGGAGTACTTGTGGCATCTTAGAGACTAACAAATTTATTTCAGCATAAGCTTTCGTGAGCTGCAGCTCACTTCATGGAATGCATCTGATGAAGTGAGCTGTAGCTCATGAGAGCTTATGCTCAAATAAATTTGTTAGTCTCTAAGATGCCACAAGTACTCAACAAATTTATTTCAGCATAAGCTTTCGTGAGCTACAGCTCACTTCATGGAATGCATCTGATGAAGTGAGCTGTAGCTCATGAGAGCTTGTGCTCAAATAAATTTGTTAGTCTCTAAGGTGCCACAAGTACTCCTTTTCTTTTTGTGAATACAGACTAACACGGCTGCTACTCTGAAATCTGTCAAGAAAACATGTGGCAGCTGTTAGATGTGCAGGAAATAAAAACTAGGCAAAACGTGGATATGTATGAACGAGGCTGAGTGTTCTTATGTGTGACTGTAACGCTGCAGAGTGAAGTTACTTCCTTCAATATTCAAGCAGGCTCCTCACCCTGAGCTTATTTGCTTGGTTTAGACTGTTGTAATCACATCTTATATCCCAGACCAACAAGTAGGACAGACGAGCACAGTAAGTTTGCCAGTGGCTGAGGAAGCTTAATGAGGTGACACTCGTTTATTTGCAAACTGTGTTTTATTTTTCTGGTCCTAGTAGGTCTCTGTGCATCTTTGAGGGGAGTGTGCACACATAAGCACCTTGTTAAGACTCAGGAGAATGGGTTCCATATAGAAATGGGCCAGACTGAAACACCTGAGCAAACACACTTGAATTCTAGGAAAGTGCAGATCCAAGTCTTAGGATCATGCCTAGTTTTATATTATAACAGTGACAGTTTGTAGTTTTCACACAGGGAGAAGCATTTCTGTCTCTCTTAGGTGCTTATCTGGCCCCCATTAGCATTGTACCTGAGCCCCTCCCCATCTTTAATTGTATTTAGCCTCACAACACTGCAGTGAGGCAGGACAGGGCAGTGGTGTTATCCTATTTTACAGCTAGGAAACCTGAGGTTGAGAGACTACAGGTGAAATCCTGTCCCCACGTCCCCCCCAGTTGTTGGCAAAATTTCTCATTGACTTCAGTGGGGCAGGGTTTCAAGTGAAGACACTTGCCTGGGATCAAGCACTGTGGTGGAGCAAAGAACTGAACCCCGTGATGCTGAGGGAATGCCTGAGCCAATGGACCATCCTTCTGCTTTGGGAGGGTTTCCATACACATAGCGGGACATCAAGGGGATGATCTTCAATCCTCCCTTTCTCCACGCTTTAGGTAAGAGCCCTGCTCAAAGGATCATCACACCAACCACGCCTCAGGAGGAGGGAATGGCAGGGCCCTGTGAGGGAGAGGAGTGGGCTGAGGGGGTCTGTCTCTCATTAAATCCCACAGAGGAGAGTGGTGTTTGCCCCAGCCAGCCAAACTTTAAAAAAACAAAGACCTCCTGGGAGACTTCCTGATACTCTGGTGGACCAGACTGACCCTGCTTGTGGCATGCTGCAAAGCTCATCTGTGGGGGCCACCGCTGTATTGCCAGCCCCAGGCGTTCAACAGTCATGAGCCAGGCCCCCCAAAAATCTCAAGACTGGCCAGAAACTAACTTTTGTTTTTTTAAATGAAAGCTGACAGTCTCTCACAATCACAGGGCTCCAGGAGCTGGAGCTTTAAGAAAAACACCAAAGAGTGTGCGATAAAACCTGCACAAGCTGATGAAGCTGGAATGCGCAGGGGAGTGAATGTGGTAAGAGGGGTGGCTATCACAGTCAGTGTGGTCTGGGCAGTTCAATGTGCCTTGTGGATTTTACACTTTGCCTTATACATTTAAATTGCTTTAAGAGCCCTGAGTGAAGGTGAGGTGTTCTGAAGGCTAAATAAATAATTCCCTGGTGCATGGCCAGGCTGATAGGGTTTAGAGGTGGCCATTTCACTGGGCCAGGAAGAGAGGGGGGATTTCTGGACACTGAGTTATGTCTACACTGCAGTTAAAAACCCACAGGTGGCCTGTGCCAGCTGGCTTGGACTCACAGGGCTCAGACTAAAGGGCTGTTTAATTGTGCTGCAGATGTTTGGGCTCAGGCTGGAACCTGGGCTTTAGGACCCTGTGAGGTGCAAGGGACTCAGACCCAAATGTCTATACCACAATTAAACAGATCCTTAGTACTAGCCCCTTAGCCCGGGTCAGCTAGCACAGGCCAACCACCGATGTCTAATTGCAGTGTAGACATACGGTGGGAGGAGGGTTGGGTGAGGAGCCATTCTGATCCACTTTCCCCCTATTATAAATCATCCACCCCACTCCCTGTCATCTTTCTGGTCCTAAGCTTCAGCTGGGAATCTGTACTGCTGTTTCTGCAGCAGCCGCAGCTCAAAAGAGTGCATGACTGACTACGACTGAAAGTAAATGAAGCTGGATGTCTCCAGAAACAAATGGTAATGCTAATGATTGGCATTGTTTAGTAAATGTGGCGGGTGGGCCAAAATCAGTGAGAACAGCTGTTACTAAAGGAAAGGCAAGCATGGAGAATTGCAGCTGGCAAGGAGAGCCTGACTTACTGCCTGCAGACTAGAACATGGTGAAACAGTTTAGCTGTGGAAATATAGACCCCATTGGATATCAGCAGCTGGGGATATGTTTGAAATCATGCAGGGGAAAGCATGAGAAAATGGCAATTGTTTGGTCTAAAGTTCCAAATATGAAGGGTAACTTTCACTAAAATACTTTTTTCCCACTGACCTATTGCCTTCTTCGTAGGTAAAATTCCATGGAAAGCACATCTAATGCTTTGGTGTATGGCAACATTATTTCCAGACAGAGCTGTTTATAACTGAAGACAAATATCCTAGTAGTATGGGATCAGACTGTGACTCCCACATAACATATATATTGTGCCACTTGTGATTTAAGAAAAGCCAATGTATTTTTTTTCTCAAATGAAACAGTCTACTGTTTATGGGTGATTTCACCCCATCCCCTTGTGTTGATGTTTTTGGATATGCACAGCATGATTCTTATAAATGAAGGGAAATATTTGCAAGTCTTGTTGGCAATTCAGCTTTTGGGTTTCTTATCACAGTTTCTTATCACAGATTCCAAAATTTCCCAAAGATTACAGGGAGATTTTTGGTGCGATAAAAGAAGTCAGTCCCCCAAAATGGAGAAGATATAGGGTCAAATTTGCAAAAGTATCTAAGAGATTAGTCACTTGAAAATGAGATTTAGGCTTCTAAATCACTTAAAGGCTTTTGAAAATTTGATCCATAATATATCAGCAGAAACGGATCCACTCTTAACTAGAGAGGAGTCTGATCTGGAAAATTCTCAAAGAGGTTTTTCCATTGCTGTGGGAACTCTACCTCCCTGAGCTACAGTGGCTAGGTTGACTGAAGCATTCTACATGGAGGGTTAGGTGGGCAGTTTTTCACACCCCTGAATGCCATAGTTACATCAACCTAACTTTTAAGTGTAGACCAGGTCATAGTTAGAAAATGGAGAGCAGGCTTTGGTGGCGGTGGTAAAAAATTAGCGTACTGGGGTCCCCATCCTTCCGATCCTGCTTTCACACAGGTAACTAACTCCTTCAGGTGTGCGTGGAATGTACATGTGCAGACTTCTCTGTCCCGATACGTACATATATCCAAGAACATATCTTTGAGCTAAAATCACCCCACAAATCTTTTTATTATTGAGTGTGAAAACCATTAAGACTCAGGAGGAAACAGTTGGCTGACAGGGATCCTGACCTTTGTTATGCAAGCTTATGCCATGTCACTGGTGGATTTAAACTGTATGTTTCTCCACAAGCAAGTTTGCAACTTGGAGTTTTCTTGCTGTAGCTCTGCAACATTCCAGCAACTCATTTGTTTCATTTAGTATTGAGACAAACCACTGAACATGGCTGACCTGTCTAGTTGGCCTCCATGCCAGACAACTCAAACTTCCAACATTACCATGCCTATTGTGAATGATATGTGCACTGCAGGTATTCAGGGTAAATAAAATCAGAAGCCATTTGGTAACCACAGGCAGTTTGTGCATAACAGCATGTGCAAAATTTGCAACTGCAACTCATTGCAGCCATAAAATTGTAAATACAAGAATGGAGGCTGCTTTTAAAAACCAGTGACACTATCTGCATAACTATATAAAGCAGGCACAGAGTCAGATGTCAATGGATCTTCACTGATTTACACTGGCTAAGGATATGGATATATGTATCCAAATCTTGTTGCAATCTTAACTTTGGAGTCACTACTAATGTCTCCATAATTTCACTTTCCATGGAGCAGATTAAAGAACATGTGCATCTCATAAGAAGGTATATAGGTCTGTTGCCCAGTAGTTTTACCAACATAGGATCCTAGGACTGGAAGGACCGCGAGAGGTCATCTAGTCCAGTCCCTTGCACTGATGGCAGGACTAACTATTATCTAGACCATTCCTAACAGGTGTCTAACCTGCTCTTAAAAATCTCCAGTGATGGAGATTCCACAACCTCCCTAGGCAATTTATTCCAGTGCTTAACTACACTGACAGTTAGGAAGTTTTTCCTAATGTCCAACCTAAACCTCCCTTGCTGCAATTTAGGCCCATTGCTTCTTGTCCTATCCTCAGATGTTAAGAAGAACAATTTTCCTCTATCCTCCTTGTAACAACCTTTTATGTACGTGAAAACTGTTATCATGTCCCCCTCAGTCTTCTCTTCTCCAGACTAAAGAAACCCAGTTTTTTTCAAACTTCCCTTATATGTCATGTTTTCTAGACCTTTCATCATTTTTGCTGCTCTTCTCTAGACTTTCTGCATTTTGTCCACATCTTTCCTGAAATGTGGCACCCAGAACTGGATACACTACTGTAGTTGACGCCTAATTAGCACAGAGTAGAGCAGAAGAATTATTTCTTGTGTCTTGCTTACAACAGTCCTGCTAATACATCCCAGAATGATGTTCGTTTTTGTCTGCAACAGCGTTACATTGTTGACTTATTTGGCTTGTGATCTACTATGACTCCAAATCCCTTTCCACGTCATTTCTTCGTAGGCAGTCATTTCCCATTTTGTATGTGTGCAGCTTCCTAAGTGGAGTACTTTGCATTTGTCCTTGTTGAATTTCATCCTATTTACTTCAGACCATTTCTTCCATTTGTTCAGATCATTTTGAATTTTAATCCTGTCCTCCAAAGCACTTGCAACCCCTCCCAGCTTGGTATCGTCTGCAAACCTTATAAGTGTACTTTCTATGCCATTATCTAAATCATTGATGAAGATGTTGAACAGAACCAGACCCACAGTTGATCCCTGTGGGTCCCCACTTGTTTTGCCCTTCCTGCCTGACTGTGAACCACTGATGATTACTCTCTGGGAACAATTTTCCAACCAGTTATACACCCAGCTTTATAGTAGCTCCATCTAGGTTCTATTTCCTTAGTTTGTTTATGAGAAGGTCAAGCGAGACAATATCAAAAGCCTTACTAAAGGCAAGACATACAACATCTACTGCTTCCCTTCCCCCCCCGCCCCCCCCACAAGGCTTGTTACCCTGTCAAAGAAAGCTCTTAGGTTAGTTTGACATTTTTTTTCTTGACAAATCCATGCTGACTGTTACTTACCACCTTATTATCTTCTAGGTGTCTGCAAATGGATTGCTTAATTATTTGCTCCATTATCTTTCCAGATACAGAAGTTAAGTTGACTGTAGTTCTCCTGGTTGTCTTATCCCCCTTTTTATAGATTGGCACTACATTTGCCCTTTTCCATTCCTTTGAATCTCTTTCGTCTTCCATGACTTTTCAACGATAATCACTAATGGCTCAGATATCCCTTCAGTCAGCTCCTTGAGTATTCTAGGATGTATTTCATCAGGCCCTGCTGACTTGAAGACTTCTAACTTGTCTAAGTAATTTTTAACTCGTTCTTTTCCTGTTTTAACTTCTGATTTTACCTCATTTTCACTAGCATTCAGATGTCCAGTCACTACTAAACTTTTTGGTGAAGACTGAAAGAAAAACATCATTTGCCACTTCTGCCACTTCCACATTTTCTGTTGTTGTTTTCCTCTCCACCCCCCTCTTATTGAGTAACGGGCCTATCCTCTTCTTGGTCTTTCTCTTACTTCTAATGTATTTGTAGAATGTTTTCTTGTTACCCCGTGACACTGAGCCAGTGAGGGCTAAGCAACCAGCAGGCTAAGTGACCTGAAATCAACCTTTAGGAACATATTAGAAAAGTATATAAATAATTACTCCTGGGGGAATTCTGCAGCAAAAAAAATTAAAATTTTTGTGCACATTATTTTAAAATTCTGCAGATTTTATTTGTCAAAATACCAGTACATGATCATGTCAGTTTCAATTATTTTTGGTAGTTTTATTTCATAATACCTGTCTGCAAATATGTCTGTAACAATACAAACACACACAAAAAATTCCCCCAGGAGTAGAGAGTTACAGAAACCCCTATGACAAGTTTCAGAGTAGCAGCCGTGTTAGTCTGTAACCGCAAAAAGAAAAGGAGGACTTGTGGCACCTTAGAGACTAACCAATTTATTTGAGCATAAGCTTTCGTGAGCTACAGCTCACTTCATCGGATGCATGCAGTAGCCCAGGGCGCCTATGCTCCCTGCCTGCCCCTGCTGCTGCGAAGGCTGCCGTCTCACTGGGCGTGGGCCGCCCGGCTCCCCCCGAGTGGTGCCTGGTTCCTGCTGCTCTCGGCCGGCAGGTGCGGGTCCCCAGCCGAGCCTGGCCCCTTGCATCTCCTCCGCGGCAGTGCTCCCTGCCCGTGTCCTCCTGGGCGGCCACGGTGGCAGCGGCAAGGGAGCCTGAGAGGAGAAGTGGCCCTCTGGCAAGCGGGGGAGACTCTGAGGTGAAGAGGCTGCTGGCCCTGGTGTGGCCCAAGCGCTGGAGACTGACAGGTACCTGCCCCTAAGCAATAGTGTAAAAAAAAATTTGGGGCACTGCTTTTTGGTGCCCCCAAATCTTGGCGCCCTAGGTGGCTGCCTAGTTTGCCTAGTGGTTACACCGGCCCTGACCCTCCCCCTGAAGCCCAGCCACAGGGGGCCCCCCTGCCCAGATACCCACATCCCCTCCCTCCCATGGGGGCCCCTGGCCCAGATACACTCTTCCAGAGCCCAGCCACATCCCCCTTCCCCTTTGCCCAGATACCCACATCCCCTTCCCACCAAAGCCCAGGCATGGGGCCCCCACAGTGCACACACCCATCCTCCTATCCCCTAGAGCCCAGCTGTGCCCCTCCAGCCCAGACAGCCATTCCCCTAGCCCTCAGAGGCCAGGGATCAAGAGGGATAAACAGCCTGATGCTGGATCCCAGGCTTGTGTGGAGTTTCCTGCACGTCGCTGTCTCCTTCCCTCAGGGTGTGCGGGGAACTGCAGCTGCTGGGAATCCTTTAGCTTCCTCTCCCTCCCCCCCGGCAGTATCGTCTATGTGCAAGCTGGGCTCTGCCGGGTCTAGCAGCCCCCAATGGTGGCCAGCAGCACTGCAGCCAGTTTCAGTGTGGGAAAGGAAATTCTGCGAACGCATTAATTTCTGCCAAATTCTGCATTGCGCAGTGGCACAGAATTCTCCCATGAGAAATAAATGATAAACAGGGCTATTTCTTGTAGATAGTTATCAAAGCCATGTAAGTGGACTAAATCCTTTGAAATGTAAACCTATATTGTTAGAGAACTAGAAGTAAATACTAATTGTTTGTTTACACCTATATATTGTTAGATATTAACAGTGTAACCAGATTAGCCTGTATATGCTAAACTTCAGTTCCTGTCTGTTCCTATATTCTATTGATGCAGAGATCAAAAGGGAATATTAGCATTTAGATGAAACTTGGATGTAATAATATCACCGTCTGTATTTCTCTTTGAAGTTTGTAGTAAACTGTCTATGAACTGCTAGAGTAGTTAATTACCTTATGCTAATGGATGCAGCTAGTTACCAGTGTGTGCCTTGGAAATAGGAGGTTTACTTCAAAGCAACAATGTATATTACCTATTCTTCATCCAAGGAATGCCTACTGTGTTATCTTCTGTCAAGAGGCTATCGTAGCCTGCCAGAGATCTATAAAAGAACTCTAGGGCCTGATGCTTACCATCTCAGATCTGCTTGAACTTTGTCAGGGGAAGTTTAAATTGTAAGACTGAGGTCTCCAGCTCCATTCTGGATTACCCTGCAATTTCTCATGGAAGAATTTAAACAGACTCTGCACGTGGACTGCCTATTGGACTATAACCTATGGAATTGATTCTGGGTGAACTTTTGACAACTCAGCAGCTCATCATCTCTGCTATGAAGCTGACCTAAGAACTTTATTCATATCTGTATGTATAGTCTTTAACCGTAGTACTCACCTTCTTTTCTTTTATAATAAATCTTAGATTAATTAATAAGAATTGACTATAAGCATGTATTTGGATAAATCTGAAATAATCATTGACTTGGTGAGTAGTGTGTCCAATCTCTTGTGATTGATAGAAATTTATATATGGTAAATAAGATTTTAAGTAATCCTCACCATATTGGATTTGGATGTCTGGGTGGGAGCCCAGGACTGGATTACTTTAGGGGAGCTGTGTTTTTGGCTTCTGGGTAACTAGTAAGGTGTTGCAGACGCTGTTTTGTTGCTGAATCTAAGTATTAAAATAAACCACCAGTTTTGGGAATCGTCTGCCCCATTCTTTGCAGTTTGCCCTGATTGAGCAATCTCAGTGAGGCCCCTCCAGCAATCACGGTCACATACCCTTTATGTCTCTAGCCAGTTTAATCTCGTTTTGTGCCTAGGCCTTTCTAATTTTGTCCCTACATACTTGTGTTATTTGTTTATACTCATCCTTTTTGTAGGACTCTTTTTTTGAGTTTCAGACCATTGAAGATCTCCTGGCTAAGCCAGGGTGGCCTCTTGCCATACATTTCCTATCTTTCCTGTGCAGTGGGATACTTGGCTCTTGTGCCCTTAATAATGTCTGACAACTCTCTTGAACTGATCCCCCCAACTTAGACTTGCTTCCCGTGGGATCTTACCTACCAACTCCCCAAGTTTGCTAAAGTCTGCTTTCTTGAAATCTATTATCTTTATTGTGCTGTTCTTCCCTCCTTCCATTCCTTAGAATCACAAACTTTACCATTTCATGATCACTTTCACCCAGGCTTCCTTCCACTTTCAAATTCTCAACCACGTATTCCTGTTGCTTTTATTGTCATTCTCCTTAAAAAGCAGAGGCATTGTTTTTGCCTTAGGGCAAATCCAGTCAGCCAGAGAGGACAGATTACAGTGTAACACTCCATAGCCGTTACGGGATAATTCTATTGTGGCAGCTAATGAACAATGATAAAGCCGTGCATAGGAAGAAGACTATGAAGAAGAATTGGATTCCAGGGCTTTGGGTAACAGGCAGTAGCACATTGTGCCTCTGTAGATTTTACCTTGCCTCTCGTAGCTGAGGTAAATCCCAGAAGGGATGTGTGGAATAGACCTTGACTAGCTACATCAGTGCAAAAAGCTACCTGTGCCTGGTCTCCACTAGGATTTCATTCGATATAGCTGTCTCCAGTTAAACATACAGCTATTTTTTGCAGCGGAGACCTAGTCTGTGTGGATCAGAACTTCTTGCACTTTCCGTATATGTAACGCCCTTGCTTTCCTAACACCGTAACAGGTTGAATTGCGCAACTAAGATTCTCACTCAGCCTCTTGTTTCTATGATTTGATATATTTCCACCTCCCTTTGAATTCCCCTGCTTTAGTCATTTGGTTTATTCAGTTTCGTGTGTTGCTTATTTACCTCCCTTGTTTTAAACCCATGGCAGCTTTATTCTCCTGCAGCTGGTAATCTTGTGATTGCTGTTCAGTCCAGTTCACTTAATGAAGACACGATAACCTAATGGTGCACAGTGGCATCTTCCACTTGGTGAAGGCCACGCCCGTGGAATACTGTATAGACACTAACTGATTCAGACCCCTGTCATAACTGTAATAACCTCTGGGAGCCGGGCTTGGATTCCGTTCGCCTCCATATGGTATAAACATTGGATTCCGTGGCCTGGTCTGTACTAATAAAGTTGCACCAGTTTAACTAAATTGATCGAAACATTTATCTACTTAACGTGGTGCAAACCTCTGATATAGATGTGCAACTTGCTGGTTAGCAGGTGTTACAAGTTCCTCTTCTGTGCCCGATCCAAGGAGGACATGAGGCGGTTACAGATCCCAGTGTCAGAGCCTGGGTCAAGCTATAGAGACTCTCCCTTTTAGAATTGCAGGACCTGGTTCTCCCTTTTAGCACCAGAGGTCCCTGGGTCAGTGACCAGTATGGGCCAAAATCGTGGCCATCGTGGAGGTATTTACCCCTGCTTATGTTACTCAGCTTAAATCAGTAACCTATAGATGAAGCTAAGCAGATTTAAGTGGGGCTTAAGTTGGCTTAAGCATGTCTACATTAGGGATTTGCTCAAGATCAATTTAAAAATTGCTCTAGTTTTCAAATCCTTCGTTAAACTGTTGTAGTCTAGCTAGTATAGACAAGGCGGTTATTTCTAGAAATGGGAGTGAGAGTTAGGGAAAGGAAATAAAATGAAAATTCTACTGCATAATTGTTAAGTTTGAATTCTCTTATGTGGCCAAGACCAAAAACAGACACTTTTTATTTTTATTTTTTTCAAATAAATTTGTTAGTCTGTAAGGTGCCACAAGTCCTCCTTTTCTTTTTATAGACTCAGGAGGCCAAGAACTCCAGCATCCCAATAACTGAATGACTTCTTTTTAACTCCCTAGATATTGTCTACTAAAACTGCCTTTGGCCTGTCAGTGCCCTTTCAGTGCTCAGTATAACCAGCCTGGGGCATCTCTCAAGGATAATGATAATGTCTGGGATAAAAGCAAAAATGGAACCCCGGTGCCCTGACTGCTAGTCATGTGCTTTGACTATATTATAGAGCACTTCCTTTCATGAGGGCAGCTTGTTAGTAGATTCCTGGGTGACACACACAAGCAACATTTTCTGTTGGTTCACATTTGAATTTATTTATTTATTAAGATCGTGGAATTGAATTGCTGAGGTTATTTAGATAAAGAATGGCTAGCTCGACCTTCCTGCTATACTTTTGATTTAAACAATGCCATTTCCCCAGATTATTTATTTATTGCCAATGCCATGTTAGCTCTTATGATTGTTCTTGCAGCTTTGTGCAAGACAAATACTGCAGGGATTGCCTGCTGTGTTGTCAAACAAAAGCACTCGCAGAGTGTTCAGGCACCAGGGAATTCTAATTAATCATCTGAGTGGGACAAGAGGACACTAACATGGTTAGTGTTGTAAATAGCTCTCACAGCTCTATACAGGTGACGAAGTGAAGTTGTTATCCACATATTTGGGGCAGGTTTGTTTGTGCAGCCATTGTCCAAAGTCAATTTCACTATAGAAAATGATACACACCATGGCTATTGTATTCTACTTCAAACAGCATGCTGGACCTAGTTCAGTTATTTTGACTCTTTGTTAATAAGATTTAAATTCCGGAAGGTGCTCTTGGGCTGTATAATGTTAACTTCTCAGTAGGAAAATCTCAGAACAGATCTTCAGCCAACCACAAAATCTTTGCAGTTGAATTTCATTCCCAAGCTGGATTAAGTTTTTGTTGGAAACTCTCTGTTTTCAGCATATGTTCTTGTTTTTCCCCACAAACATAGCTGTCTCATTGGCCCTAATTTAAAGGAAACGCAAAAGGCCAAATTCATTCGTGGTGTCACTCCAGCAAAGTCAATGGAGTGACTCTGGGGATCAGTTTGGTCCAAAGATCTTATGCTGGGTTTACGGAGAGGTTACCAGTTTTATTACTATGTTACTTAACTGTGTTTCTTGCCTTTGACAAGTCCCAAAATCAAATTTTGATAACCTGGAAAAATCTGTTCCTATTGCAGGAGTAATGCAGAGTTGGCAAATCATTAGCAAAATATAAGCAGTAATATTCCAGGGCTTTAGTGTAATTAATATGACTAACACTTGTTCTAGAAATAATTAGGACTATTAATTGGCAAGAATGAAGCACATTGCAGCCACATACTCTGTTCTATTATTATTGGTTGGCATTCCAGTACTATCTAGAGGCCCTGACCAAGATTGAGACCCCATTGTACTAGGCACTCTACAAACACATGAGAACTTACAAGATAAGTAGACAAGACAGAAAAAGGATGGGAGGGAAAACAGGTACAGAGAGATGAAGTAATTGTCCAAGATGACACCACACCTAGGTCTCCTGACTCCCAATCTAAAGCCTCTATCCATTAGCATGCTGCTTCCCAGTCATCCTAATTATGACTACCTAGATGCTGTATCACTGCTCAGTTATATCTCACCTTGGCAAGTAAACAGACTCCATTTAGTCTTATGGAATCAACTTCAGTTGTATAGAAGAAAGCAGCCCTTAACATCCAGTTGTGTGCGATGCTTACTTCCGTTCCATCCCTCTACGTGAGCACACTTCATCTACAGAAAGACTGCAGCATGGATTAAGAACTATAATGAACACTCATTAATTAACAAAGGCACTGCCATATTTGGCCCAGAAGTGGCCAAAGTGTAGTTTCTAGGCTGAATGTGCCCCATGCACTTCTGCAATTTGGCCTTTCTCTCCCTTCATCTTTACCAAGCTCCAAGGAGAAGCATTGACCCCTTCTTGGGCAAAGTTTGGGTGCCCCTGTCCGAGACTGAATCATGCTGTAGAATTACTTTGAGAAGCAATTTAGACCAAGATATTAATTTAAAATCAATAGTGGAAGAGAGTACTAGGGAGCTAAATTGTGAGTATTCCTCACTTAATGAGCAAGGGAAGGATATAATGAATCTGAAGTAAGTACATGTGCATTGCAGAGGAGGTGATCTGGCAATAGTTGGTTATCCAGCCATCCCCTCTTCCTCTAGTCAAATCTCCTGGGCCAGTTAAGCCAGCAGTGCAAACGGGCTGTTTCCCAAAAGAGAACTGAGCTCTACATATGAAAACACCACCTTATGAAAACACACCCCACTTGGAAGTGGAAAATGGTGCAGAGCAGTACCGGCAGCTCTTCTACACAGAAAATGAACAATATTTTACCCATTTGAAAGTAGAGGGAATTTTTGTTCTGCAAAATATAATTAGCCAGGGAGAATGTAAGTGCTCATATCGATGTATACATAAAAAGCCATGTAAATGTTCTTCATTCACCATTTTCTATAAACAGGAAATATCTTTCAATCCCTTTAAAGGTTGGCATCATGGGAGATGCCCAACATGGATGAAGGCCAGTCAGCTGTGGCCCTGTCAGGGACTAGGGCCTGCAGCAGAGTCAGTCTCCTAGCAACCCAACAAGTGCAGCTCGCTTGCAGCAAGCTACCTCAGACTTTAAGGCCAGCAGGGACCTTCATGATCACCCAGTTGGACCTCCTGCACATTGCAGACCACAGAACCGCCCCCACCCACTCCATAACCTCTGGCTGAGTTGCTGAAGTCCTCAAATCATGATTTAAAGACTTAAAATTTCAGAGAATCCACCATTTACTCTAGTTTAAACCAGCAAGTGACCCACACCCCATGCTGCAGAAGGAGGTGACACCCCCACCCCCTCAGGATCTCTGCCAATCTTACCTGGGGAAAATTCCTTCCCTACCCCAAATATAGCAATCAGTTGCACCCTGAGAATGTCGGCAAGAGCCAGACTCCTGGGAAAGAACTCTCGGTAGTAAGTCAGAGCCCTCCCCATCTAGTGCACCATCTCCGGCCTTTGGGAATTTTTGTTACTAGCAGTCACAGATAGACCATATGCCATTGTGGGCAGTCCCATTATAGCATCCCCTCCATAAATTTGTCAAGCTCAATCTTGAAGCCAGTTAGGCTTCCCCCACCCACACACTGCTCCCCTTGGAAGGCTGTTCCAGAACTTCATTCCTCTGATGGTTTAGAAACCTTCACCTAATTTCAAGCCTAAAGTTGTTCATATCCATTCATTCTTGTGTAAACATTGGCATTTAACATTAATAGTTCCTTTCCCTCCCTGGAATTTATCCCCTGATGAGAGCGATCATTATCTCCCTTCCCCTGATTGACTGCACTACCTGATCAGTCAGGAAGGGCAACTGGCTAATTTTTAAGCCCAGCAGCAGCTCTCCAGCTGCTCAATGTGTATCATGCCTGCAGCTCTGCTTGTGTAACCCACCTAAACCACTTAGAGATGAATGCGCTCATGCAGTAAAGGCTCATACATTAAGCTTCTGGGGTTGGTCCCAAGTTTGATCCTGCCTGCCGACGACCAGGGTCTCTTGGTGTTACTCTTGCCCTTGTTCTAGTCCCTGCTCTAGCCTGCTCCCTCTTGTTCCAGTCCTGGCTCTTGCTCTGCTCCAGCCCTGGTTCCCCTGTAACTCCTCCTTCTCCGGTACTGATCCTCAGCTCTGGCTCTGACCTATGACTCTGGTTAACCTCCAGCTCTGGCATTCGGCTTCTATCTCTCCAGCACTGAACCTCTGCTCGTTCCTGGACTTTGCCCACACAGAACCCAGTTCTAAGTGGTAGGTGGCGCTCTCATGTTAACCATTAGGCCAGACTGCGCAGGGCCCGGTCTCCAACAGGCCCTCAGTCAGTCATGTCTTTTTTCTAAAACAGGAATGAGCAAATCGTAATGTGACTCCAGGAAAAGGTATATTTCCACCACTCAAACCCACAAAGCTGTAAGGAGTGAGTGTAACACACTAGCTGTGGATGTGGGTGTGACAGATCTATTCTCCCTTTAGCGGTTGGTCGTGGTAGACGGAAGAAACCTGCTCCCTAGAACTGTGCAGGTCAGTTATGTAGCTCAAGCAGTACCGAATTGTGCTTTTGGTGCTTGTGGCGTGGGTTCTAACCATCCTGCTGATACAGTGGATCTCTTCTATAATCAGAATTAGGGAGCCATATAATTTCTCAAAGAAATGAGAGCTGGAAAAGACCTTTTAGGTCATCTAGTCGGTCCCTTGGTCCTTAAAGTACACTTTTTTGTGTGTTTACTCCAATCCCATTTTAAATATTCCAAGTCATATGGCTTCTGTCATTTCCCTCTGGAGATTATTCCACAGTCCTATATATCACTAGTCTTCAAAATGTAATGTGTACGGTGCCTGGCACAATGGGGCCTCATCCGATGACTGGGGCCTCTAGGTGCTACGGCAGTGCTAATAGTTAGAATAAGTACAGGCCTTAATCTCGGAAAGCTCTGACGTGGATGTTCACATGCTTAACTTTGAGTAGTTGCTTTGGCTTAAATGGGACTGCTCTTGTTTTTAGAGTTATGCATGTGCTGAACGACTTTCCTGGATTGGAGCCCTAGTAGGGAAAAACAAGTACAATGAAGCCAGGAAAGGAAAAAAGGTATAAGAAAGGAACACAGTGTAGGTAGGATGTTTATATAAATAGAAAGCAGGATGGCAATAGATGACAGTTAAATACAGGGCATAACTGTGTTTTATGGCAGCATGGGTATTTTTTATCCTTCCCTTTGGGCTGCTAGTTGGTGGATAGTGTTTTCGGTCTCTGCCCATGTGTCTCAGTGTATTCATCTGTACAATGGGTATATACTATTTCCTTACTTACAGAGGTGTTGTGAGAATTAATTAACTAAAGTTTACAAAGTGCTTTGAGATCCTCGGATGAAAGTTTTTTTATTATTACTGTTACTGCATTGTTAATATGTAAATGATAACAAAGGAGAAACTGGAAAATGCTTTCTAGTCTCTCCATGAAATATGCTGTGCTGGAAGGTGATGCGGTCTTGTCTACACTAGAAAGGGTCTCGTGGTATATTATACCGGTAGAGCTGTACCTGAAAATCCATTAGTGGTGTAGCAGCAGGAGAGTTCTTTTAGCAATAAAGCTTATACCAGTTCACTGAGAGGAATGAACTAGACCAGAAAAAGATTATTATTATTATTTGTTTTAGTTTGCTACTATAACAGCATCTACCTAAAAGCTTTTGCCAGCATCACTGACACAGGTGTGCCAGCAAAACTCTTAACTGTAGTCAAGGCTCCGAGTGTCTGCAACTCTCACTGAAGTCAGCGGATGTTCAGGGTGCTCAGCATAGGAGTGAGCCTTTGACATTAAACTCCTGTATCCACAAAGCAGCCCTTTCTGTTGAGAGGAAACTGGAAATACATGGTTAGAAAATTAATCTAACTTTTTATGCCCATAGAGCTTTAGAATCTCTTGGTGTCTTTGGACAGCTTCCACATCTCATACAACTGATGCATATGAATTATAAATGTCAATCAGTGGAAGTATTTTAAAAACTATGGTGCCAGAGGAATAGTTACTAACTTTTTTTAGTCTACATTTTAACAAAATCTGACCTTCAGCTAGAATAATGAGACACATACTGGGAATTTTGAGGATCAATAAAGCAATATCGCTGCTGAGGGGCATTTAAGGCAGCGAGAAACTGCTACAATGAAAATTTCTGCAGGCGTATTTTGATTATCTGATATAATGTTTATTTGACAGTGAAGATCAGTATAATTAAGTGGTAGGAGAAAATAATGAATAATGAGTCCAGCAGGGAAGGAGGAAATGTGCTTCTATGGAGCAATTGCAAAAGGGTCCAACCATTATGGAAAATTCAGTTCTATGGTGAGTTAAATCACTCGTATGTAATCAGGATCAATGGAAATGAGCTGATGTCAGTATTGGACTGGCCTAACACAGAGATGGAAAATTGTACGGTAACATCCTCTAAGAGAGACCTGCTAATAACAAGAGAAAGTTCCATTCAGGCTGGTTTTCCATAATTTTTTTTACCCAAGGAAGGGTCTGATCCAAAGCCCATTGAAGTCAGTGGGAGATTTCCATTGACTTCAATGGGCTTTGGATCAGGTTCTAAAAGAGAGGTGGAAGGCAGCAGAAAGTAGCACCCTGCAGTGAAAATCCTTGTTATACTAGACATTCTGGGTGAAATTCACCCCTGAGTAGAGGACTAGTACAAGGCCTGTGCACTGCTGAAATCCCACCACATCGCCCAGCATAGGGCTAAAATGGTACCTAGACCTTGCTGCCCACTGCAAAGGGGTGAATTTCACCCCCAAGCCCCATCAGTGTGTTCGAAGGGATGGTTCTCTACTCTATGCCTGCAGGAGAGCACGAAGATGGAGCTGTGAGCTAGGAAAATGGTTTTGTTTAGAAGACAGAACTGTGTTTCCTTGGAGAGAGAAGAATGGAGACTCCACATGGATCAGACTGTGCTTAGTACAGGATGGCACTAACAGGGTGACAATCCAGTACAGAGGTATTTGTAAAGATCTTTCGATTCTTTGTGCAAAGGGTTCTATTATATGCCACATTTTCTTTAGTGTTTGTTTATGTATATAGGTGCTGGAAGGGCAGAGGAAGGTGGCGAGGGAAAAGGGAGCACTGCTCAGAGTTCTACTGCATTCCGGTTACACCTCGCTACTGGAATAGCCCTTGGGGCTCCGTTACCAGTCGATGCAATTTACAGATGATCCCATTTAAAGCCATCTTTGTTCCTTCAACCTTCTGAGCGGAACTGGGTGCCAGTTGGCATATCCTGAGAATCTGGCCTAGCATCTGTATTACTAATCTGAAAGCTTGTTTAATTTGGCATGAAACAGGCTAACATTTGCCAACTGATTTTTATTTTAAATGAGGTTGAAAGCGGGGCTGGGGGGGTGGGAGGAGGGGAAGAAAGCAAATGACGATTTTGGAGAGAAGATTGCATTGCAGGTAAATTTGAGCGGTCTGTGAGAATTGCCACAATGCTGCACCTGGCTAATTGGCAAGTCATTTAGTGATGAATATCAGCCATTCACACTAGTAGATATTAACTAAATGGGATCATTTGGCAGGAAACAATGATCCCTCTGAGAGAGTCTCCCAAAATGAAATTGGTTCACCAGTCTGAACTGGGTTAGTATATAAGAAAAGATGCCATTGATTCAACAAACAAGGCAAAAATCCCATCCTTTAACCATAATTGGACTCAGCCGTCACAGAAAGCGGAATGTGCGTGTGGGTCAGTATTAATAGAGAAATGCCAAAGGCAGAGAGAGAAGGATGGAATGATCGGACCAAAAGCTGTTTCTAACTAAATAAAATAAGAGAAGGAGCTGGATACATGAAGTAAATGCAAACTCCCTCAGGCTGATTCTGCTCTCATGCTGATGCAAATCAGGAATAACCACTGATTTCAGTGGAGGAACAGCTGTGTAAAGCTGACGTGAGCAGAAAATTTTATTTCTTATTTCCTCAGTATAAAAACATCTGTGAACTAGAATCAAGACGATCTATCACCCATTCAAAGCATATTCTCCGGGGAAGCCAGGCGTGGGGGAAAAATGAACAGGGTAGAGGATGTTCAGGAGCCTTCTTCCAAAATAATGTCAAAGCCAGACATGTTGTATTTACATGGTAAACTCTGGAGGCAGGGACTGTCATTGTATTTTGTGTTTGTACAATGCCTAGCACAATAGCATCCTGGTCCGTGACTGGGGGATAATAATAAATACAATGACACTAGCATTGTCTCCTGGGGTTAACTAACAAAAGTTGCCTGCTGAAATATGGAGAAGAGTTTGGCTTAAAACGCACGATCACCCAATAATTTTGCCTTTGACACCACAGACGTTTCCTTTACATTTGGTGCAATAAATAAGCCTCTTCTGCTTAACTCTCGAGACACTTTCTGTATGGAGGAGAAATCACTCTTATGATGGGGCTTCACAGGGGGACACTCTCAAAGGTGCCGGGTCCAATGACAAAGCAAATGCATATCTTTTCTGCATAAGCTCTGTCCAGACCTGTTGAAAGTTGGCATATGTCCTCTCTGAGAAACAGCTGCTGAGAAATCTGTGAGGAAAAATATTCTCTTCCCAATCTGGATGATCTGAGACCAGCCAGCTGGTTGAGGAGCTTGCCAAATCTCAGTAAAATTGTGGAAATGTACAGTAACTGGACACAAGTGGTTGTGGTCCAGGAGCAAAGGGATTTATGAGCCCTTTTCAGATTAAAGTGTGAGTGTCTCTTAATATTAGGAAACTGACAAATATCTTTTGGCAAATATGGAGCCATTATTTACTTTGCAATGGATAAACTTCTTATTCTGTAAAATTTACCATGTCCCTGATTCCACTAATCCTCTTGAATCATGCCTGCCTGGACAGAGCTATTCAAGCTTTCCAAAGCCAAATGTTAGCATCTTCATTTGAAATATCATCTTCAGACTAAAAACCTAGTTTTGAGATTGTGATTTTCCTGGTTTGTTGTATAAAATTGTGAAACAGATTATCCATCACTCTGAGAGCCAAATTCTGGCCCAACTGAAGTCAATAGCAAAGTTCCCTTTGATCTCTATGAGACCACGTCTGGGTCCTAATAGACCAAATAAAATAACTGGAACTGGTTGTGAAATTTCCATTGAAATTATTTTTTCAAAAGAAAATGCAGTTTCTACAGAACCAAATTTCACATTTTTTATGTTTTACTTCAGACAAACTGAAACGAAATATTTTGTTTTGTGTTTGTTTGACTTGACTCCAAATATTTCAGTTTGTTGAACTGACCAAAAACATTTCATTTCAGGTCAGTTCAACTTCAAACTGAACTTCCCAGGATGCAATGCGATCTCTCCTCTGACTGAGCCACGTGATGGTATCATGGGAATCAGATGCCTGTAGGTGCATCATGGGAGATGCAGTCTGGCCAGAGAGGTGTTACAATCTTTTCAGTGATGTGGGTTCCATGGTCCACGCAGCCCCTCCACAGGCCACATACAGAAATAAAATGGCTTCCTTCTTGTGGTTTGACTTCACAAGTATGATACATGTGAGGTCATGACCTCACATGCACCATACACCCAAAGTCATGCCGCACAGTGGACTCCATTTTGTAGAGCAGGTCTGCTGCAGGGGCTGATGTGTTCAGGGGCTGACCGAATTGGCCTGTGGGCCAGAACAAGTGCGTAAGCCAGCAGATGGCCCAGTTTCGTAGGGGAAAATGGGACCATCGGGCACCTGAACTGCAGCTCCTAAGAGGCAATGTGGCACCCTAGGGAGTTGCAGTTTAAAGTGGAACCAGCTGACAATATTTGATATTTCAAATTTTCATCCCTATTCATAATTAAAACAAATGTTGAAGTATCAGAATTTCCCACAGGATGGAAATTCTCATTTTTTTTCACTCAGCTCCTTATTTTTTTATTTATTTTGTTTAAAGTGTGCTCAACAGTCACTTCTAAGAGAGAAGGGGAAAATCTCTGTCACAAGCCTGGATATCTCTATTTGTTCAGTATAGATTTCTGTAAACTTCAGACAAAGCATTTTTACACATGCACATAAAGGTCCTGGACCTTATGCTGTTCAAGTTTATGGCATAACTCCTGTTACTTCAGGGAGAGCAAAATTGGAGCCAAGGTTTGCATCATCACGGCATGTAATTAGCTTAAGCCATGCTCATTCTGGCATCAGTCCTGCCCTTACAGCATAGAGGGTGTGTTTGTAGTAACTCTTTTACATCTATGTCAGTCACAGTGCAAGGGCCTGAATTTCCACTGTATGGATTTCTTCTCCTTTATGTCTCTTCCTTTCATCAGCTTTAGTGTAGCCATGTTGTTGGGCGCAACAAGGACATTTTGCCATTTAAAAAAAAAAGTCATAACTAATGCTCAGAAAAAACCCTAAAGATTGTTTACTTGCATTAGGAGGATAACTGAGCAAGATGTAGGGTGGGAAAGCAGTGTGATCTAATGGCTAGGGCCGTGAGTAGGGACTTGCTTACACTGCCTCACAGTTCGGACTACTGGGGCATGAGTAGCAGTGTGCACCTGTTTTGAAGAGGATTACATTGATACAAACTAGGAACCTTTCAGTTTGTGCCTGCAGCATCCACACGGGGGAGAGAGTGCAGCACTTTGGTGCGCACTGCTATTTGCACCCCTCTAGTCCAAACTCAGGGGCAACGTAGACATAGCCGTAGTATAACTTATGTTGTTCAGGGGTGTGAAAAAAACACCCGTCTGAGCATCATAAGTTACTCTGACAGAAGCGCCGGTGTGGACAGCACAATGTGGGTGGGAGACGCTTGTTGGAGTTGGTTTAATTATGGTGACAGGAGAGCTCTCTCCCGTTGGCATATAGCGGCTGCACGAGCAATCTTACAATGGCACAGCTGCATCAGTACAGTTCACTAGTGTAGACATGGCCTTAGCGTCAGGACATCTGGATTCTATCACTGATCTTCCAGTGACTTGCTGTGTAACCCGTTGGCAAGTCACGTCACCTTTCTCTCCATTGGTTCCTTATCTGAAAAATTGGGATATTTCCTTTCTCCTACCATTTGTCTGTCTTACCTATTCAAATTGCAAACTGTTTGGAGCTGGGACTGTCTCTTACTATGTGGTGGTGCAGTGCCCATCTCCGATCTTTGTTGTGTAGATGCTGCTTTAATATAAGTAATAATAATTAGACAGAATCCCATGTCACTTAATGCTCAGTTAGACATGCTCATGGTCTTCCAAGGGAAATGGGCAAAGCCCCATCACATGAGTGATTAAGACTAGACAAACCCCTGAGAGATATGGGAGATGGGATGCAACCATCCTGCATTGGCTGGGGATAGACTAGATGACTTAAGGGGTATTTTCCATTTCTAATTTCTATGAAATGAGCGTTTGCTTTTTGGAAGCTCCATTCCTCTCTTTTCATTATTCCTGTTTTTAAACAAGGCAACTTTTGTTTTTCAATGATCAATGGGCAACCTTTGGATCTCTCTTGTTGTCATTCCTAGTAGTCATCCGGCTTTCTCTGTCTCCAGTTCTGACCACAGCCAGTGTCTCGGTAACCTTTCTTGGTAGATGCAATGTGTCATCCTTTGCCAGGGGTAGGCAACCTATGGCATTCGTGATTTGATTTTCAGGGGCATTGACACTGCCCGGGTCCCGGCCACCGGTCCCGGGAGCTCCGCTGCTGGCCTGGGGTACTGGCTGCCGGCCCCCTGCCAGCCGGGGTTCCATCCGCCGGCCCCGCTCAGCCCGCTGCTGGCCCTGGGTCCTGGTCACTGGTCTGGGGGGCTCTGCTGCCAGCCTGGGGTCCCGGCCGCTAGCCCAGGCCTCTGCAGCTGCCCCCAGCTATGGTCCACTGGCCTCAGCCAGGGGCAGTGAGGGGTGCAGACAGGGGCAAGAGGGGGCGCAGCTCAGCACCCCCACCTTAAAAATTGTTCCAGTGCCACTGTGCTGGGATATTTTTAAGTCCTGATTTGCTGCTTACATCACTATCATGCCATGTGGAACAGCACATTGCATTTGTCGGTAAGATTGGAATGTACATGCAATAACTGGAATCAGAATTTTCTGACAGATTTCAAGATTTCCAGCAATTTGGCCCAATGCTTTTTTTTCTAATTAAACCTGAAAAGTTCAACGAAAGCGACTTGGATTTGTCTGTATTTCAGTGGGTGGGTGTTGAAGATTTTGAAATGCAGCTCATTCAGTTAAAAAGCTCAGAATTGTGGGCATCAAAGTTTGGAGATTGCGGAGTGCACTTAAAGCTACCGAGAGAGATCATGGGGCCTCTATTCTGACCTGATGGACGTCCCTGCCAGTGAAATTTAACTGTTAGAAGAAAATTTCCTTGGCAATGCTTTCAGCATTTGGATCCACATACCTGTGTGAACAGGTATTTTCACACATGAAATCTGTCCTCTGTCCCTCTTGGAGCCGGTTAACAACTCAGAAGCCTGTGTGCAGCTTAAAGTATCCAAATACGTGTCAGACGTTGGAAAACTCAGCAAGGAAAAGCAAGGGCAAGGATCACCCTAAACTGATAGGATCTGCATTTTAATTTAATTTTAAATGAAGCTTCTTGAATATTTAAAAAAACCTTATTTACTTTACATAGAACAATAGTTTAGTTATATATTATAGACTTATGGAAGAGACCTTCTAAAAACGTTAAAATGTATTACTGGCACACGAAACCTTAAATTAGAGTGAATAAATGAAGACTCGGCACACCACTTCTGAAGGGTTGCCGACCCCTGTCCTATGCCTTAAACTAAGCATTCGAGGTCATGTACTACTTTATCCTCTTCCCATCGCTTTCTCTTTAGAGAGAAAAAATTTATTTTCCCTGTCTCTAGGGCCTGGTCTACACTAAAAAGTTTTATTGGCATAGCTATATCAATTAGATGTGTTTGTGGGGAAAAAATCACACCCCTAACAAACATAGATGTGCTGGCAAAAGCCCTAGTTGAGACTCAGGTATACTGGGTACCTTATTCCCTCCAGGGAACTGGTGCAAGCCATAGAGATTTTTTGCTATACTAGCAACCCCTTTTTAGGCCTCCTCTACATGTAAAAGCTTTTCCCTATATAAGGGAGGGGAAACAGGGGTGTCTTCATGGTACAGGTCTACTATAGGCCACCAATCAGGAGGAAGAGGTGGATGAGAGATTCCTAGAAGAAATAATGGAAATATTCAAACTCAAGATCTGGTATTAACGGAGGGACTGTAACTATCCAGACATTTGTTGGAAAAGCAAAATAGCAAAGAACAAAATGTCCAGTAAGTTCTTGGCGTGTATTGGGGACAGCTTCTTGTTTCAGCAGGTGGAGGAAGTAACCATGAGGACAGCCCTTTTTAGGCTTGATTCTAACCAGGATGAACTTGTTACAGATCTAAAGGTTGAAGGCAATTTGGGTGAAAATGATCATGAAATAAAAGATTTCATCATTCTAAGGCAAGGAAGGAGTGAGAGCAGCAGCAGAAGCAAATGGACTTCAAAAAAGCAGACTCTAACAAACTCAGAAAGCTGGTAGGGAAGGTCCCAGGGGAAGAAAAATCTAAGGCAAAAAGGCATTCAGGACAGCTGGTGGTTTCTCAAGGAGACAATAATAAAGGCACAACAGCAAACTATGCTGATGCAAAGGAAAGCTAGGAGGACTAGTAAGAGGCCATGATGGTTCCATCCGGAGCTCTTTAATGACCCGAAAATCAAAAAGGAATCTTACATAAAGCAGAAACATGGACAAATTGGTAAGGATGAGCACAAATAAATCTCCCTGCATATGGGTCCTATATATCGTGATTTTTAAGTAAGGCTTTTGACATCATCTCACATGACATTCTCACAGACAAAGTAGGGAAAATTGGTCCAGATGAAATTAATGTCTGTGGGTGCATAAGTGGTTGAAAGATGACATTAATGCAAACTAGTTATCTTTTAGTTTATGCCAGCAGCATCAACATGGGCCAATTAGAGCACAGCACTTTGGGGACGCTGCAGTTCACACCCCTGTAGTCAGCACAGTCTAGATGTCCCTGAGAAATGGTCCAGTTACTCATGTAGCTATTTTTGTCTGTCTTCTGGAGGTGACAAAATGGCCCTTTAGTGGTTCTGCACAGGGGGAAATGTACATGCTGCACTTACAGAAACCTGATGGACAATAACTCAGGCAAGAAAAAAAGAGTTTCTCATGTGAAGCTCATATCAGTGCTGAAGATGAAGAAGTCCACTGTGGGATCCTTCATTTAAAATTTGTAAACAAAATGGAAGCCCCATAAAGCTAAACATTGTCCTCAGTGCCTGTGCAGTCCCAAACCCATGTCTCCATTGATTATGGGCGGGGGTGCTGTCCATTTCTAGATGAACTTTGATCATTTCTGAACTCCAGTGAATTTTAAAGAATCTCAGATCCGTACATACCCTGATTGGAATTTTAGGTGCAGTTTCCACCCCTACGATGGGCCAAACCAACACTGGATTCAGATAACCATGAACGTTGGGGAAGTTGTAACTCAGGCTCATTCCTCTTACAAGCTGTGGTTCTGTTCATGTTGGTTATGTTGGAGGGAGGTACTTTCAGTGTGCAAATGGGGCTCCGTAGCAGCCCTGCCAAGGAAGGCTAACCAGGGGATGAGCTGAATCAGCACATTTTCATCAGTGTTCTGGACAGGGGCGGCTCTACCAGTTTTGCCGCCCCAAGCAGTCGCTGCCGAATTGCCGCCGCCGCTACAGTGGCTAAGATGCTGCCGAATTGCCGCCGCCGCGCCCGGACGGAAGAGCGGCGGAGCCGCCGCCCAAAAGCCGCAGCGGCGGGAAGAGCAGCGGAGCTGCCGCCGAATTGCCACCACGGGACACGGACTGCAGCCCCATTCTCAGTGCCGCCCCAAGCACCTGCTTGGAAAGCTGGTGCCTGGAGCCGGCCCTGGTTCTGGATACACTTCTTGTCTGGCCAGAGGCCCCCCACTTCTGTGGTGTGAGCTGGGTAGCTGTGGCTCTTACAAATGAGTCAGGGTTGCCTACACCATTCACGTCCCCCCACCATCCGAATGGACTTTGTTACTGGGATCCCTCAGCCATAGAATGTGCTAGTGAAAACCATCACAAGGCTACTGTAGTCCAGTGACTGTTTAAAATGAGTTGATGTGAAACAAAAGCCAAGGTTTTCTTCAGGAGTTACACAAGCAATCACGCTCCTACGGTGAAGCTCACATGTGTGCAGAGGGCCAGCCGGAGGCCTATGCACCAGTAAAACACTCAAAATATGGCACAAGTGGCATTCAAGTGCTGCATAAGCTTTGTGCTGTCCCTCAGCACGAGAGGGAATTTTGCCTCTAATGATCAGTTTAAAGAGGTGGAGCTGCTCTTACGTTTGCAACTACATACCTATAGCGAAGGTTAAATCAGAAATACAGGAAACTCTCTAACAGGGGTCGGCAACCTTTCAGAAGAGGTGTGCCGAGTCTTCATTTATTCACTCTAATTTAAGGTTTCGCGTCACAGTAATACATTTTAGTGTTTCTAGAAGGTCTCTTTCTGTAAGTCTATAGTATATAACTAAACTATTGTTGTATGTAAAGTAAATAAGGTTTTTAAAATGTTCAAGAAGCTTCATTTAAAATTAAATAAAATGCAGATCCCCCTGGACCGGTGGCCAGGACCCAGGCAGTGTGAGTGCCACTGAAAATCAGCTCGCTCGCCGCCGGTTGCCTACCCCGCTCTATAAAAACGATTTAGATCCATAAGCAGGGAATGCCTTTTTAATAGTCCCATATCCAGTTGTTACCCAGCTGACCTATATTCTGAGCTTGGGAGGCAGGGCGTGGGAAGAAGTAGAGTTATAAAAAAAATACACTCTAAAATAGCTACAATAAAACTGTAAAGAGGAAACCTTCTTGACTGAGACACTTTTTTATCTGTTGCTAAACTAGATGATCTATGCCCCCAGCTTACACTGAATCAGATGCTTCATGATGTATTGTCCTTAAAATATTGAAGCTGAGATCTCCGTTGGCACCAGAGACAAGGGCAACTGCCCTGACCACGAGGTCTGTTTTATAGATTTCAGAAGTCAGCCTCTTGTCTCTTGACATATAAACATGTTCCCAATGATTAGCAAAGTACCATGTCATTTTGAAGGGAGAAGGGGAATTCCTTACATCCCATTAAATGTTGAAATATTGATCTTTTTGTGACCATGAGAGTATCCTAATTCTATATCCCAGTGTTGTCAACTCTTGCCATTTTTAACTCAAAGCTCATACATAATATGTGGTGGTTTTCTTAAAGTGCCAGTTCCTGGAGTCATGTGATTATGTAGTATTGTTAGCAGTGACTCTGAAACAGACTTGGAGGTCATGGTGGATATACAGCTAAACATGAGTGTCACACTGTCTGAAGTGGCTCACCACTGCGACTGCCCCTACCTCAGGGCAGACTGTCAGAAAACAGGGCAGATTCCCCCAAGCTGCTGGTGTGTGCTGTAATTAGATGTAATCAAACCAGTAACAAATGTGAGTTCCTGGATCACTAGACCACTCTGACCACAGAGTCACAGACAGTCCCCTTAGACTCACCAGACTATCTGGCCACCTGGACAAACTGTGGCTCTGCTCTGAGCTGGCACCTGGGTTGCCAGCATCACAGTGAGTTCCCACTATGATGCTGCAGCCAAAAGGGTTAGTGCCAACCTCAGATGTATAAACAGGGTATAAGGTAGGGGAGATAATATCTTGTATTGGACCAATTTCTGTTGGTGAAATAGACAAGCTTTCGAGCTATACAAGCTATTCTTTCAGGTCTCGGAAAGGTACTCGGAGTGTCACAAATACATGGTGGAACAGATTTTTTAGCAAAAGTAGTTAACCCATATTCTAAGAGACCATTCAAGGTGAAGTGGCCCATTAACACCTCTGCAGTCTTAGGACAAAAAAGGGGGAGTTAGTGGGTTACAGGTTGTAGCAATAAGCTATAAATCCAGTGTCTTTTTTTTTTAAGACCGTCTAGCAAAGTTATGAATTTACGCTTCTGGGCTTGTCTTTTGAAGACGTTGTGCAGATTTCCTTTGAGGACAAGGACTGAGAGGTCAGATCGGGTGTGTTTGTCTTTTATCATTTGTGTCTGTGTGAGCTCATTTTGAGAGCATAGTGATTTCTAGTTCCACCCTCATAGTTGGTATTGGGGCATTGAGTTGGTGGGTCTTAGTCTGTGTAAAACTTGCTTCTGATGATGAGTTTGGTGAAGGGGGCGGGTTGAAGGCCAAAAGAAGGGGTTCAGGAAAGATTTCTTTCAGGATGTGGTTCCCATTGAGTATGGGTTGTAATTGTACAATGATACTCCATTTGGGTTCCAGTGTAGGGTGGTAGGTGACAATAGGAGTTAAGGTTCCCCCAAATCCCCATTTTGGGTGTGTATCCTGGGCTTTCTCCTAGAAGCATGTCCTGTGGTATGAGTGCCTGGCTGTAGAAAACAGATTTCTTTGTGTGGTTACTGGATGTTTGATGGTAAGTGTGGTGATCTGTGGGGTTTTTTTGTATATAGTTGTTTGTTGATGCTGATATGGGAGTAATTGAGAGAGACTGTGATGAATGGGTGTTGGTTGTGGTTGAAATCTATGAGGGAATTTAGGTCATCTGTCCGGAAGATGAAAATATCATCAATATATCTCAGGTACATTATTGCTTTTGTTGTGCATTTATCCAGAAATTCTTCCTCAAGTTGGCCCATGAAGAGATTGGCATATTGGGGAGCCATCGTGGTACCCCTGTCTGTTCCCATGGTTTGGACCAAGTGTTTGTTGTTGAATGTAAAATTGTTATGGGTGAGGATTAAATGGATGAGTTTGGCGATGTGTTTGAGGTGGATATCTGAGCGTTGCCCATTATCTTGTAGATATTTGAGGCAGACAGCGATGCTGCCATTGTGAGGGATGTTGGTACAGAGGGAGGCGACATCCATGGTGGCAAGGATGGTGTTCTGAAGGAGGTTGCTAATACTGCAGTGTTTCTGCAGGAAGTCAGTTGTGTCCTGGAGGAAGGAGGGTGGTGTGGTGAATGGTTTGAGGATGGTTTCTATGAGTCCTGATGTTCCTTCAGTAAGAGTGCCATGGCCAAATACGATGGGTCTGCCTGGGTTCCCTTGTTTGTGTATCTTGGGAAGCATGTAGAAAGTCCATGGGGTGGGTTCACAGGAGATGATGTTTTAGAGTTACTCTTGCAGTTGTTTGAGGAAGGATTTGATAATATCCTCGAATTCCTGGATGAATTGTGGTTTGTGGGAGGGTCATTGAGTTCTTTGTCCTATGACTGGAAAGCTGTTAACAGGCCACTTCACTTTGAATGGTCTCTTAGCACAGTGTTTTTCAAACTGTGGGTCGCGACCCAGCATGTAAGGCACTGGGTCAGCACCGCCAACTGGGACATTAAAAGTCCCAACAGCGGTGCTGCCCAGCTAAGGAGGCTAATGCCTACCTTTTCTGACACCATGCTGTGCTCCAGAAACAGCCAGCAGTGAGTCCAGCTTCTAGGCAGGGGGGCCATGGGGCTCCGCGCACTGCCCCCGCCCCAAGCACCGGCTCTGCACTTGGTCAGTGGGAACTGGATGGGGGGAGCCGGACCTGCTGTTGGCCGCTGCCAGGGTGCAGTGTGGTCTGCAGTGCCAGGACAGGCGGGAAGCCTGCCTCTGCACCCCAGCTGGCCGGGAACCGCCAGAGGTGAGTCCATGCCCCAGAGCGTGTGTCTCTCACCAACAGAGGCTGGTCCCATAAAATATATTACCTCACCCACCTTCTCTTTCTTAGAATATGTGTTAAATATTTATGCTAAACAATCTGTTCTTTTATGTGACATTCTAAGTACCTTTTCCAGAGCTAAAGAAGAAAGCTCTGTGTAGCTTAAAAGCGTGTCTCTCACCTGCTGAAGTTGGTCCGATAAAAGATATTACCTCACTCACCTTGTGTGTCTCATATTCTGGGACCTTCAGGGCTACCACAAAACTGCAATAAACAGGGATGGGAATTTGCCAGATGCCTTTTTCGTTTTCCCTCCCCATGAGGGAAAAATCTGGGTAAAAACCTGCAGTAAGGTTATTCTCCAATCCTGTTATGAATCCTTGTTTGCTGTGGAGAGTCTCTTTGGCTGCCCTCTATTTTTGGAGGTTTGGAAGCCTCATTGGGATGTTCCGAGCCAGATGATCTAACATCTGGGTCTCAGCTTGGCTGGGCAGGAGTGCTTTCTAGTGTAAGTGCACATCTGTAAATGGGACCACTGTCATGGTTTCCATCCCTCCAACACAGCAGGGCTGTGCCAAATGTCCAGCAGTCTGTGGTGTTTGGGGGTGAGGAGAGATGGATTCCAGGATATTTTTTTTTCTTCTGCTTAAGAGACGAGATTGACATAAACTCTGTTAATCGGCAGCAGTTCAACATCTGCAACGTCAACAGCTGCATTTGGGGAATGCTGTTTGAGAATTGTTTTGGGAAGTGTTCTGGTTAACTCCAGTTGTTCAGTAAGACAGTAGATTGATGGTTAAACCTTGGAAGTTATCTTTCTTCACTATAAAATCGATCACAGCCACACTATAAGTTTCTTGCATTTTCTGATCCCCCGTACTTTGCATATCCTTTCTGTGGGAGAGGTTGGGAGTTGCATGGAAAAACAAATGCACATTGGAAAAAACGTGACATTGTTTTCACGTGTAGTAACCCCTCCCTCCACCCAAGCATGTGCTACTGCCCATATCTGGGCTTTAAATCGGGGCGGGGGGGGAGGAGGGAGGAGGAGGAACAATAGGCTGAGTCATCTGGCTCCATGTGTATATTTACAAAAGAAAGGCTGGAAAATCATAGGACTGGTGGAGAAAGCTGAATGATTCTGGGCAGATACAAAGGCGGTTGTAGTGTCTCCAACACCTCTGCTTTATCATTTGCAAATATAAACAAATAAATTACAATAGTGTAATGGGATCACCAAGGGCAAGATTCAAGAAAACCAGGGATAAAATAATGGGGCCAAATTGCTCAATTTTCCTTGGAAAACATCATGTATTAGCACTAGGGAGGAACAGAAAGGTGAAAGGGCTAGAAGAATAAAGCACTTTGATTTCTAATGCTCATGACTCCATCCAAGATGGGGGCAGTAGGGGAAAGCATGATTCTTTCTCTCTTCCCAAAGGACCAGACTTGATGGAGGAATTTAGTGTGTTGTGTTGACAATTCCAGTTGCTGGGGCCTTATTTTGATCTCATTTACAGGCCCCAGATTTATTAATTCCAGGTCTGATCCGCAGACACATTTTGGAACAGTTTAGCCAGCTCGTGGGAGATTTGCCTGTGCGGGAAGAATTCTCTGCTCCTGTGGAGCTGCCATAGAGGCCTCTGTGCCCTACCCCCAAACTGTAGCCATATAGGGTGTGGCAAGGGCTATTGGGGCATTGCTGGAGTGTCCCTGCACCCTACCTATCCCCAGAACAGCCTCTTGGGGCAGTGGCCATACGGCTGAGTGTATCTCAGCGGCAGCCCTCCAGCATCAGGTGCAGAAAGCAGTGGATTTACGTAGTGCGACAGGGTCAGGCCAGATGGCTACAGGAGAGTGATTTTTTTTTTTTTTTTTTTTTTTGGTGAAAAACTGATCTTTATTTTCCAGAAATATACAAACTTATTCTCTCATTTCTCCATCATCTTCTTCTACTCCTCTGATGTACAGGACATTGTTACATCTTAACAAAACTTCACCAAGGTGTCCTGACAATGCACCATCTATGTATTCTTCTGTGTTTGCAAGCTGCATGTTCATGTAGCCGTCGACAGACACCAGGTAGCTCTTGTACTCCATCCCCCACTTCAGCTTCACCATCACCGGCTTCCCTGTCAGCCCATTCAGGAAGGGCTTGGGGTTCAGGGGCAAGCTCATCGTAACGCGGCCTGGCACAAGGCCGTGGTAAAAACAAAAATTACTTGCAAAAATTACATGCACCCGCTGGAGAGTGATAGAAGGCAGATATATTAGCCCCAGGTTAAGTAGGTCCCTTTTCCCTGGGTAAGGTAACAGGGAAGGTTCCAGAACAATCAGGAACTTTCTGGAAACAATTAAGGCAGACAGGCTGATTAGAACACCTGCAGCCAATCAAGAAGCTGCTAGAATCAATGAAGGGAGGCTAATCAGGACACCTGGGTTTAAAAAGGAACTCACTTCAGTTTGTGGTGTGTGTGTGAGGAGCTGGGAACAAGATGTGCAAGAAACTGAGAGTGAAAAGGTGTACTACTGGAAGACTGAGAAGTACAAGCATTATCAGACATCAGGAGGAAGGTCCAGTGGTGAGAATAAAGAAGGTGTTGGGAGGAGGCCATGGGGAAGTATTTGTTTTAAACCTGCTGCCCATTAATTTCATTTGGTGGCCCCTAGTTCTTATATTATGGGAACAAGTAAATAACTTTTCCTTAGTCACTTTCTCCACACCACTCATGATTTTATAGACCTCTATCATATCCCCCCTTACTCTCCTCTTTTCCAAGCTGAAAAGTCCTAGCCTCTTTAATCTCTCTCATATGGGACCCATTCCAAACCCCTAATCATTTTTGTTGCCCTTCTCTGAACCTTTTCTAATGTCAGTATATCTTTTTTGAGATGAGGAGACCACATCTGTATGCAGTACTCAAGATGTGGGCGTACCATGGATTTATATAAGGGCAATAAGTTATTCTCCGTCTTATTCTCTATCCTTTTTTTTAATGATTCCTAACATCCTGTTTGCTTTTTTGACTCCCTCTGCACACTGTGTGGATGTCTTCAGAGAATGATCCTCGATGACTCCAAGATCTCTTTCCTGATTAGTTGTAGCTAAATTAGCCCCCATCATATTGTATGTATAGTTGGGGTTATTTTTTCCAATGTGCATTACCTTACATTTATCCACATTAAATTTCATTTGCTATTTTGGTGCCCAATCACTTAGTTTTGTGAGATCTTTTTGAAGTTCTTCACAGTCTGCTTTGGTCTTAACTATCTTGAGCAGTTTAGTATTGTCTGCAAACTTTGCCACCTCACTGTTTACTCCTTTCGCCAGATCATTTATGAATAAGTTGAATAGGGTCCTTGGACTGACCCTTGGTGAACACCACTAGTTACCCCTCTCCATTCTGAAAATTTACCATTTATTCCTACCCTTTGTTCCCTGTCTTTTAACCAGTTCTCAATCCATGAAATGATCTTACGTTTTATCCCAGGACAACTTAATTTACATAAGAGCCTTTGGTGAGGGACCTTGTCAAAGGCTTTCTGGAAATCGAAGTACACTTGGTCTCCCAATAGAGACCAAGGGGAAATGTCTATCTGTATGTTTGTCCTCTGCACAAAATCACAACCTCCACCATTGCAGACAATCTAATCTGAAGGATACAATGGAAGCTGATCACTCCATCCTCCCATAATATTAGAATAAGGAGTTACTTATTATGAAACTAACGGTAGGTAAATGTGAAGAAAAAGTGAGAAGAGACCATTTTGATCATCTAGTCTGACCTTCTGTATAACACAGGCCATAGAACTTCCCCAAAGTAATTCCTAAAGCATATCTTTTAGAAAAACACCCCATCTTCATTTAAAAAAGAATCCACCATGATCTTTGGTAAATTGTTTCAATGATTAATGACCTTCACTGTTAAAAATTGATGCATTATTATTAGCTTGACAATTCCAGTCTGGCATGTGACAACTGTTGTTCAGCTCCCAAGGGATGCTCTCCTGAAAGTGTGTTCTCCTTGTGTTGTGAGTTCAAGACCTTGTCCTGACAGGGAAAGTGATTGCAATGTAAGGTGCCCCCAGCTCCTCACCAGAGAACTCAGCATTTCACAGGACTGGATAATGTTGTACTAGTGTGGTAGTGGTTGTGCTAATATAATATCTGTGTTAAGCCTCCAAGTGGCAACGGGATATTTCCCAGAGATAAGTAGAGCTGGATTGAGCTGATATCAGTGGGAGTTGGGTGCCTCTGTGCTTTTGAAAATCCCACCAGGCACCTATCTGCATCTTTAGGTGCTTAAATACCTTTGAAAATCTGGGCCTTAACTACTCTCTCTGTTTTCCCCATCTGCAATATGGCAAGCTTGTCACAGGGTGACTGCCCCTTTTAAGAGGCACTGTGCCCAGCCCTACTTGTGTTTCAGTCAGGTCTCCTCCCCAAGTGGGGAGAAATATCACAGTCCCATAATAGGCAGGTCAAGTGACTAATTAGGCTGGGGTGGAGAAAGAGAAGCCTTTAGAACAGTGGTTTTCCACCTGTGGTCCACGGACCCCTGGGGGTCCACAGACTATGTCTAAGGGGTCCACGAAAGGTTGTTGTTATGATAGAACAGTGGTTTCTGCAAACTAAAAATTGCAAAGGGGTCCACACCTCCATCTGAAATTTTTTAGGGGTCCATAAATGAAAAGCGTTTGAAAAGCACTGCGAGCAGTGGCTCTGAATCTTTCCAGACTACTTTACCCCTTTCAGGAATCTGATTTTTGTCTTGCATAGCCCACGATACACCTCACTTAAACTACTTGCTTACAAAATCTGACATAAAAAAATACAGAAGTGTCACAGCACACTATTACTGAAACGTTGCTGACTTTCTCATTTTTATCATAAATTATAAAATTGATTGGAATATAAATATTGTACTTACATTTCAGTGTATCGTCTATAGAGCAGTATAAACAAGTCAATGTCTGTATGAAATTGTAATTTGTACGGACTTCGTTAGTGCTTTTTATGTACCCTGTTGTAAAAGTAGGCAAATATCTAGATGAGTTGATGTACCCCATGGAAGGCCTCTGCGTACCTGCAGGGGTACATATACTCCCGGTTGAGAACCACGGCTGTAGAGAGCCAGAGAGATGCTTGTGCTGCTTTGCACACGCAGCCTCTAGAATTCTCTACCTTAGGTCAAAGAGTCAAATGCTTTTTTTAACAGGGCTGGACAGTTTTGCAAAAGGACTAGATGACTGTATAACCAACATTAACACCTGTCTCTATGCCAGGAAGAACAATTGGAACAATTTTCCAAGGGTCATGGTGGATTCTCAATCACTGGCAAATTTTAAGTCAAGACTGGCTGTTTTTCTAAATGGTATGCTCTAGGAATTATGTTGGGGAAAGTCTGTGGCCTGGATTCTGCGGGAGGTCAGATTAGACTCTCACAATGGTTCCTTCTGGCATTGGAATCTATGAATCAGATAGAGGGCTCTTAGGGTAATAAAAAATTATTCTTCAGGAAATGTGGTCACTACTATTGTAGTATCTAGAGCTCCCAGCTGAGATCAGGGCCTTTTTGTGGTAGGCAAAAAGCAGCAACACTGGGGAGACCACCCATGTCTCCTGAGTCTCAGTCCAGTGCTCCAGCCACCAGACCATGTTGGCTGATTCAGGGGTCAAGCTGTCTTATGGAAGGTCCACTTTTCTCTGCAATATCACCAGGTACTGGTCATAGCTGAAAGCAGGATTTGATGGATTAAGGATCCGGTCTGTTCTTGCAACCTCTCTTTTCATGTGGTCGTGCCATGGAGATTTAAGACAATGGGATTTCTGTTTTATTCATTCATAATTCCATAAAGTTCTAATCAATGGTCTGGTGATGGCTTTCAGCTATCTTGGAATGAAAAGCTAATACATGGGTTGACTTCTAGTACCCAGGCGCCCAGGGAAGTCTTAGCCATGGCCAGATTGTAACGTGGTAGCGCAGACACTAATATCCATTGTCCACCCCCTCAGTGTGTAATGAATAGTGGATTTCTACCAGGCGGATGCTTGCATACAGGACCCTGGTGTCTGGCTGCCATAATACTAAGCCTGATGGCAATGAACTTGTTACTGTCTTTTATTTTTGGTGCTGGTTTCAGACATGTTTTTTTAAACGAGTGACTCCTGCTGCTAAGTACAGCCCTTGTTATGACTAATGGAGGGCCAGCTCCTCTTATGGGGGTCACTGCATCCTCCACTGCTCACCTCCTGCTGGAAAAGACACAGTTCCCTGAAGAGGGCAGGGAGCGCTGCTCAGTGGAGTTCACTTCTCTGAATATTGAGCCTCATGTACCCAGGCTAATGTGCTTAGCAGCTGCTGTGGGGCGTGGCCATCGACTCTTACTAACAGACCACACCTTGTGACTCTCCTATGGATCTGGGCATTGCTCCTAAGGTTCCCTTGAGTGATAGGGAGTGATCCTTCCCTATTGCCAGCACGTGTGTGTTGGGGATTAGATGTGGTGATACTTACTTTCTATCTTTACCATCTGTCTTCCTTCCATCCCCCAGGACACCCACACAGAAGAGAGTAGGATTTGTTTGCTTAGATTGCAAGCTCTTTGGGGCAGGGACCATCTCTTGGCACAGTGCCTACCACAGTGGGGTCCCTAAGCACTTCCACAATACAAATAATACAAATTATTATTGTTTATTACAGCAGTTCCAAGGGGACCCGAACCAAGATCAGAGCCCAATTGTGCATCCAAACACACAGTGAGAGACGGTCCCTGCCCTGAAGTGCTCAGTCTAAATGATATCCTGTAGGTAAAGTCAGTCTTTGCTGCTGTATGCTCTGAGCCGGGCTGCTGCTCATTCATTCTTTCTCAGAGTATTTTTAGTGGAGGAATGCACCTCCTGACCCACTGTTTGTAGCACTGCCTGTGAGAGCTCTGTACTGGGAGGCCACACTATGCAGCAGGAGTCTGCTCCCAGGCATGTTCCAGCTGTGGCCGTCTAATCTGTTCGTATTCTGGGAATAGCTGGGTGTTTTCATGTCCCCTGGGGATGTTCTCTGTTTGCCTTCTTGCCTTTGTTAATGCTGCTCAGATTATGGAGAGAACTTGGAAGTGGGACAGAATCTTGATTATTATTATTTATAGTGTATTAAACAATAACATAGCTCCTGGCTCCTTCGCTACTGGGAACACAAGTTTGGGGGATATTCATGCATGTACCAGCCAGTTTTCCTTTCATTGTCAGATCCCTTAGGATGCACCTCACCTGGAGAGCAAATGAAGTTCATTTCTAGGGAAGTTTTCAGAGTGTATTGAAAAGACAGGTCCAGATTCCCTCCCACACTGAGATTCAGGGGGAGGTGTGATGTCAGAGAGCAAGTGACATCTTCCTCACTCTCATGGTGAACAGCGTTCCCTCTAATTTTTCCCACACATGTGTGGAATGAATTTTGTTATGTGCACCAACGTGGAGGTGATGTGTGACACAACACCTCCATATGGGTGCACATAGCAACATTCCTGTGGTGGGGGTGGGGCCGAGGGGTTCGGTGTGTGGGAGGGGACTAAGGGCTGGGGTGCAGGGGTGTGAGAGCTCCAGCTGGGGGTGCGGGCTCTGGGGTGGGGCTGGGGATGAGGGGCTCAGGGCTGGGGTAGGGGGTTGGAGTCAGGGGATGAGGGCTCTGGCTGGAGATGCAGGCTCTGGGGTGGGGCTGGGGCAGAGGGTTGGGGTGTGGCAGGGGTGAGGGCTCTGTCTGGGGGTATGGGCTCTGGGGTGGAGCCGGGATGAGGGGCTCAGGGCTGGGGCAGGGGGTTGGAGTTGGGGGATGAGGGCTCTGGCTAGAGGTGTGGGCTCTGGGGTGTGGCTGGGGCAGGGGGTTGGGGTGTGGCAGGGGTGAGGGCTCTGGCTGGAGGTGCGGGCTCTGGGGTGGGGCTGGGGCAGAGGGTTGGGGTGTGGCGGGGTGAGGGCTCTGTCTGGGGGTATGGGCTCTGTGGTGGAGCCGGGATGAGGGGCTCAGGGCTGGGGCAGGGGGTTGGAGTCGGGGGATGAGGGCTCTGGCTGGAGATGCGGGCTCTGGGGTGGGGCTGGGGCAGAGGGTTGGGGTGTGGCAGGGGTGGGGGTATGGGCTCTGGGGTGGAGCCGGGACGAGGGGCTCAGGGTTGGGGTAAGGGGGTTAGGGCTCCGTCTGGGGGTGTGGGCTCTGGGGTGGGGCCGGGATGAGGGGTAAGGGGGTTAGGGCTCTGGCTGGGGGTGTGGGCTCTGGGGTGGGGCTGGGGATGAGTGGTTTGGGTGCAGGCTGCCCCGGGGTTACGGCAGGGGGAGAGAACTCTCCCCACCTCTCTCTTCCTGCAGCAGCACCTGGGCTGCGGAGGGAGAGGTGCCTCTTCCTGCTGCGGCAGCTCCGGGACTGGGGCCGTGGCGTAGGTGCCTCTCCCCCAGCCTCGGCAGGTCAGGGGCATGTACTTAACTACCTTGCTGAATGGGCCACGAGGGGGTAGGTCAGCTGCAGCAACTGGCTTTTGTATAGGTTTGGTTTTTCCCTAAGTATTGAAATTGGCTTCATTACTCTGGGATAGGGGAATACATGAACACAGCAGAGCCTCTGATCACTTTTCTGTTGCGCAGGGGTCAAGGGCTGTGCTCCAAGTCCAGCATGTACTTAGGCGCTTTGCTGAATAGGGATAATTTGGGGAACTGGAGGAGCCAAGATTTCTGAGCCTACCACTGCTGAGAGTCCCCTTACATTGATTTTAGTTCTGTATTCATTAGATGATTTCAGTGGCTTATTTCAGGCTTTTCATCTTCTCTCTGTTTTCTTGGGTGTTAGGGAAAGTTTTGTTCTGTTCAGGGCAGCTCTGAAGCCAAGGTCCTTCTGGGAACCAGATGTGTCAACCCAGTTAAGATATATCCTGTCTCAAAATTTTCAAACAGAAGTTGAATTTTGTGTCGGAGGTGGGTGCTTTCTGAATCCTCCTGATTTTGGATGGGTTTGTTTTTATTGCTGGTTTTCCATCTTGTTGCAAAGAAGAAGCCCTGAGGCCAGATTCTGATCTGATTTACACTAGCCTAAACCAGGATCTACACCTACCACACCCTATGGAGTTAGGCTGGTGTAAGTACAATCAGCCGCGGACTCCTTATTTCACAGAAGCTTCTAAAAGAGAGCTCAGAATATTGCAGCTATTCCTTAATGATGAGGTAAGTGTGGGACAAGCAATTCACAGAACCAACCCACGGTCTTGCTCCTGTGTCATGCACTTACAGGAATTGTTTGTTAGCAATGGGAAAAAACAAGGAAAGTGGGTAAGCTATGATTTTAATGTTTTTCTTTGCAATGAAAGACAGAATAAGAAGCATCTCTCTAGTGGGAGCATGTGTATTTCGACTAGAGATGGGCCCGAGCTGCCAAGCTTAGATTCTGATCTGGCCTATCCAAAGGGTTGGGGTGAGGGTGGGGTTCGTGCCCAGTGTTCTGGTTTGACCCATATCTGATGTTGACTGAGAAACACTCTCTGGAGTCTCCTCTCACTGAGGCCAGGTCTATATTAGAGAGTTTTGCCACATCTCTGCAAAGCAGAAGAAGGAAAGTCTTAACTCTGTAGCAATGAGTTGTGTATTAATCTGGAAGGTAAAATCTAGGACCCGATCTGTGCTCTGTCTCACATGGTGCCCCTCCATAACTTGCTCAGGTTCTTCTCAGGGTGAATACACTTGAGGATCTGGTCCATTATTCCTTCCTCAGAAAGATCACCGTCTCACATGGCCCAAGGAGAGGGTGCCAAGCAGTGGGCGAAAGATGAGGAAGAAGAAGGGTTACAGTCATAACACATGCTTGCTCTCTTCAGATGGTCACACACCTTGGGGTTCCATTAATCAGTACCGCTGTTACTTTATTTTGCAGTGTGTCAGGAGACACCGGTCTGAGTTGAAAAGTGATTGGTGGGGCATTTCACACATGGGGATGCCATGGCAAAAGGCCCAGAGAAAGAAAGCGAGGGGGAATCAAGCCTGGTCTTGTTTGGGGCATGGGGATGGGAGGGGGTGTGAGAGGAGACAAGATTAAACATGTAAGGTGGGCAGAGCAGTGTAACTTAAACCTACAGCGCCACCCTATGACTAAAGAGGGTAACGTGTGGCTGTAATCCTAGGCAGATTCAAAGTAACCAGGGAGATGAAGCAGGGTCTGGTCTCTTCTCGATATGCAGGAGCAGCATTGTGGTTGCACGTAACTTCCCCTGCTTACTGGAAAGGGGACAGAGACAAGGCAGCAGAGGGGTCCAGTGGAAAGAACACTAGCCTGGAGTCAGGACAGCTGGCGTTACCACTGGCGTTGCACTTCTTTGTGTATCTGGTTCCCTCCTAGCCTTTGTCTGTTCTAGGCAGGGATTGTCTCTTATTACGCGTATGCACAGTGCCTAGCACAATGGGGTCCTGATCTCAGCTAGGGCCTGTAGGCACAACTGTGATGATAAGTGTTGGGCAAACTTCTCTCACAATTGTTCTCTACCATATGGCGGAGCCTGGAGACAGAATAGAGATGCTGCGGTTCTAAGTCTGCATGTGACTTACCTTAAATACACACTGAAAACAGAGAGCCAAAGTATCTACTCTGACCATTCCAACCATGCCAATATCTCAAGGAGCAGTTTTCAAGGGAAAATATTTTATTTTATGGCCAATAACCAAACTTGTTCCATTGCACAACAATGCTATCTGGTTTTCAGTTCACGTTTAAAAGAACTTTTTTTTGGTACCAAGATACATGAGATCAGCTGTTTCAATAAAGTGTACAAAAGACCTGCGCCATCTTGGTCCCATCAGATCTCACAAGCTCAGCAAGGTTGGTTTGAAAACCTGGAAGGAACACCTGAAGGACATGGTGATGGTTATTCAGTAGGTGACCCACCCTTCCACTGAGTCAGGGCATCAGCATGGGATTACAGGTGCTCTGCTGCTGGAAGTGACATCTTTCACCAAAGATCTTTACCACGTTTGCTCATGAAGGATCCCAGGATGCTTTTTGGGAGTTTAGCCATGTAAACTCTGGTTCGCAGCCAGATTCCCACTTGGGTCATCCTCTCCAGTTAAATTTCCCATGCAGTTTCAATCGGATGTAATGGTCTGCTTCATGTCCTATCCTGAACTGTTGGCCCTAAACTGTTGTATAGTGCTGCTCGGGTCTTTTAAACCTATGCTGCATCCCTTCTCAGAGGTGGCTGCCTTTCAGTAGTGGGATTTCTGTCGCATACCTCCCTTGCAGAGGTGTTGAGGCTGAATTAATTAGTACACCAGACCCTCTCTAGAACGCACGTCTATATAGCACAAATTCACATATAACGCAATCACATCCATGGATCCCAAATTTAATTACTTTAATTGCAATTCACTTTAATGCGGTCCCCGCGTTAACGCGGTACTGCGCATGGGTCCCAAATCCCGCGTTCTAGCGAGAGTCTGGTGTATATGTAAAACACTAATGGATCCTTGACGGAAGGCAATAAAGAAGGACAAATTTTATGATTTTGACTTTTTTTAATGAATGGTGTGTAAGTTTGGATAAGACGGGGTATTCATGGAATCTAAAGAGAAGAGCATTGCTTAGCCGAACTGAACCAATCATCTGAACACTTCTGGGTTCTCCCATCATTAATCCTTTTGATTTTAAATTCCCTCTATTCAGTGTATCACATTGTATGAATGTCTGGACATAATTTCTGGCAACCTGGCACTTATGCCTTTGAACCTGTGAAGTTATAGCGGGTGAGTCTGATTGAATAGGACCATAGAGGCAGAGCTGTGGGAGATGCTCAGGCGTGTAAGTATGCACGGTTTGGAATGGAGATTTAAGTCACATCAGTTTCAGAGCATGCTGCCAAAATCCTGGCCAATTTTGAGGCTGTGATTGTTTCCTACATTACAGAAATGGTTATTGTGTCCTTAAACTATTTCAGCTGTGGACACACATCAGGGGCATTTGAACAGTGGGGGCCATGGGGCATGGCCCCATCACTTTTAAAAGTGGGAGGGCTATGTGGTCTTGGGGGGGAAGGAGGCGGCACGGAAGCGGGGCCTGGGGGCGGGGGAAGGAGGCGGCACGGGAGCGGGGCCTGGGGGTGAGGGGAAGGAGGTGGCGTGGGAGCAGGGCCATGATTCAGGTGCTGGTGGGGGACCCCCCCCCACTTTTAGGGAGTTTTTGCCATGCCTGCCACACATTAAATAACTCCGGGAAGAGAGCTGAAAAATAACACAAAGCAAACAAAGAGAAGAGTTAGTCATAGTGTTGAAGGACTCCCCTTAGTAGTTTCTGTCACTAAGAGCTCATTCCTCCCATATGACTCACAGGATTGCACCTGAACCATAGCCAACCTGCTAAGTCTTTCTCTTTTGAGCGGATGTTGAGTCATATGTTAATTGTCTATGCCAATGTCTGGGTGTGAGATACAGCTAAAATTCTGTTGATGAGCATAGGTTATTCTCAAGAAAATGGCAGCATGCAGGAGTTAAATCAAACAATGGGAGAAACTAATTTTGGTCATTGCCACTGGGTTCTTTCCTGCTTTTCTAATGGCCAAACAGAAAAATAACCATCGTCATTAACTAGTTTCCCTAGTCACTGTGTGCTGCCAATGAAACTCTCATTTGGTTAGTTTCTGAGATTTACAGCCACACTGTGAATAAGGGAATCTGGACAAGAATCAGGAGACCACATTCTGGTCCACGTGACAGCTTCAAGGTATGAAAACATCTTCACCGCCCCTTCCCTACAGAGTGCTCACACTGATCTAGTTGTGGATGCTTGCCACTAATCACCAGATCCTTGTAGAATAGCACAAGATCCTGTCCTTGACACTTTGTAGGTCTTATACTGCCAGTGACCCTGGACTTCCCTACCTCCTTCATTTGAATCAGACAAAGATGACAAGGGAGAACATTGCTTTGTGTTTTTCAGCGTTATCATTTACTGTACAATGCAGCATTAGCATTTGCTGTAGTAATATTGTCAGATTTCCTGTAAGGGGCAACGGCCAATGAATCTTGAAATCTTGAAAAGTGCTTGATGGGGAAGGAAGTTATTCTAGTTGGTACTCAGTTGGTACTCGGTTCATTTGATCATTTGCTATTGCAATAGTGCCTCACACTAGACATATGCACTTATACAGCCTAATAATCACCGCATTACTTCAGCTTTACACCAGCAGCTCCATTGGCTTCAGTGGTGGGATGCTCATTCTCCATGGCAAGAAGAACATGGAAACAATGATGAACGCAGGCATGGTAGCTGGACCCGTTCCAGAATGGGCCGAAATATTTGTAACTCAACCCTGGTTTGGGGTTTTTTTACAAACCGGTAACTCAGGCCAGGCTCACTAAGAGGTCTGCAAACTGTCTGGTGGAACTGGGCCAAGTGTTGAGGGTTCTCAGGCTGATTCACTGTGTTGAGTAGAAATGACGTAAAATGTGGCGGTCCTCAGCTGAGTTTTTCGTTTTGAGTCCTAGGGCATGTTTGAACAGTGTCATGAAGATGTGTGACTCTAAGCACACAAAAATCTGGCCCAGATACCCAACAAATTGAAACCACTGAAATTTGCAGAAATCTCATCTAACATCACATATGCTTGGTTCTAATAATACTCGACCCAGCAGGCCAGCAATCAGCAGAGCAAACGTTGCTTTGTAAAGCTGTGATGTGAAGTCTCTGTTTCAAGAAACAAAACCTCAGGGAAACCCAATAAGACAGATAAACCAATGCCTTAGCCATCGTATGAATCTAGACCTCAAGAAACACCTTTTCCCTGAAGGCTCGACAGAAACCCTCTCCTGCCTAAAAATGAAGAAGAAGAAGTTGCTATTAATAAACAGAAAAGAGGAAGGAGAGTGGGATTCATTTAATTGTACGGGCAGAATTCTTCCTTTCGTTTTCAGCAGTGGCAATAGTTTGCTGGAAGGTGCTTTAAGACTGTGATATTTATGGATCCTGCCTTTCTAATATGGGAGGGGGAATCGGGTAAATGCAGAAGAGAACTTCTGCTATTTGGAAGGGGTTCAGATTCTGGGGCCCACAGTCCTGGTTTGATTGATCTATCTTTTAAATTCTAATGACTTCCTCAGGCGTATCACAAACACTCCTGTTCTTGTCACGTCTCCTTTTGAAGTTGGAGTTCCTAACGCTGCCTTTTCTGGAGGTTTCCTGCTGCCAGTCCGCTGACTAACCCAACTCAGTTCTATTTCCCCCCACCCCACCCCAAATAATCTCTCTTCTGTTCAGTTTCAAACAGCGACTTTTCCTGTTGCTTGCTGCTGATTTGGGCAAGAAAGGTACCATGCCATACTCACTCAATCTGCTCACAAAGGGCAGATTAATAGAGGAACTACAGAATGGCCAAAGGTGCAAAAAAATGCTGTGAAATATTGGGAAGCTGCCCTAATGTAGCCAAGGCCTGGGAGAGATTTAGGGGGGGTTGTGTGTGTACATGAAGGGCAGCCATGATCAGTAACGCTCGGAGGTATACACCTAATTATTGAGTTTCCTTGCTTTGACATAAGAATCAATAACTTGAGGAGGGAGCACAGGGGTAAATGGAAGCATGTATGTTTCTACGTGCATTGCAATCGCTGCTTTATCTTACAGCCTGTCACTTTAGGGCTGCTCCTATCTAGCTAGGTACTTGTGGCCCTTATCACCACAGTATCTGAGCACCTGCCAATCTATTGATTTTTAGCAACACAACACTCCTGTGAAAGCAGGGAATGCTAGCCCCCATTTTACAGATGGAGAACTGAGGCACGGGGTAGATGAAGTGATTTGCCCAAGGTCACACAGGAAGTCTGGCTGATTTGGGAGTTGAACCTAGCTTTCCTGAGTCCACATCCAGTGCCCTATCACCATCGCAAATCCCAAAGAGAGCTGGCATCCTTGCAGACCGAGTGCCACCTGGATTGATCTCTGGCAAAGTGTCCTGTCCACAAGACCATCTGTCCTTCCCAGTACCATTTTGCACCATCACTGAACAGTTTTAATAGGACTTTCCCTGGGTTGCACATCCCTTTTTGTTGAACGCATCTTCCCTTTTACTCATCCCACCTCCCTGGGTGACTAGGAGGAGTTAGACTCCTTTTCCACAACCAAGGACGGGGACTCTTGCATTGCATTGACAGACCTGCTTTCTGACTAACCTACGTGCAGCTCTCATCACCCACTCGGATGAAAGTAGATGTCGCAGCAAAAACAGAAGGCTGAATTACATTGTGCATCAGCAAAAATATGATCAAAAACACCCTGCGTGAAACTAGCTTGCTCAGGGAGCCTCTTAGGTTATTCTTGTGGCATTCTTCATGATGGCTCCTGGTATAATTTTACAAAGTACGTACCATGCTGTTGGCTTGAATGCAGAGGCGGCAAAATCTATCAGAAGCTGGTAGCTGGGACAGTACCATCTACACATTTCCTTTTCTATGGGGGGGAAAACCCCTCTTGACTTGGCACTTGCCGCTTGGGAACCTCAAAGGCTATTGTTCAGGAGTATATGAGCTGAGAAAGGATTTCGCAGGCCCTTGAACACTGCAGTGCAGCTGAGGGGGTCGATCAGTGCCCGCACCCTTCATCACAAATGTGCTCCCACAGCTGCCTATCTTAGCCCTGTGATATTTATTGTGTATGACTCGTGCCTCTCCCACGCTCCAGGGGCGTAGCACGAATGTTCGTTCCAAGCATGTGGACTTAACCAATCTTTGTCCCCAAGTCCTCCCTGCCGTTGTTTGTCTTAGTGAGCAATTACTTATGCAAGTAGTTCCACTGAAATCAATGGGAGTAAATGCTCACTGGTGTAAGGGTTGCACATAGGGTGACCAGATAGCAAGTGTGAAAAATCGGGACAGAGGGTGGGGGGTAATAGGCACCTATGTAAGAAAAAGCCCCAAATATCTGGACTGTCCCTATAAAATCGGGACATCTGGTCACCCTAGTTGCACATCAAATCCAAGGATGATTAACTTCTTCCCCCTCTCCCCCATTCAACTCACTTTTAGTTTCCTCAGCTCCCCGCCCATGTCTCAAAAAGCTGGGAAAAATAGATAAGGCAAAACAAATGAAACAAACAAAAACCACAGCCTCAAAATCCTCATGTTTTCTTAGCCTCGTGAGGATTTTCAACCTCTGTGGTGCTGCATTCTCCGACTTGCCATTGATTTGCCTTTGGGAGCTGGAGTTTAAATGAATAACTGTTTGAGGGAAGGTTGAAATATTGACTAACTATTTGTGGTAGCAGCCTGTGGGAAAGAATTGATACAGGAAGACTTGTCGGTGGTGGTTGGGAAAGGAGAATGCGTGACACCACTCTCCCCCCCCGAACTGTGATTTTCTGGATCCCTTCTCTATGTTGTAGAGAGTGATGTCATTCTCCAAAACTGTAGTCCTCCCTTAAATGGCATCACTGAATTCAACTGATCAGAATGGAGAGAGCTGCGATCTGAGTACAGGACGGGATGCTTCTGTCAGCTCTCTTTCTCACTTGTTTTGTGGCTGGGGGCAAGTCACTTCACCTATTACTCTGTTTCCCTGCCTAATATTACCAGGGTTGTGGCTCTTCATCTTCAAAGTGCTTGATACACATCCGTGAATGAACATTTGTACATGTCCCCGGTATTAATATGATCACTTGCGGGTGCTTTGTGTTTGCAAGATAGTAATCGTAAGCTCAACTGAATTAATTCCACAGCCGAAGGCAGAAGGAGTCTTTTCCAGCCAGAATATTGGTTCTACTAAGTCAACAGGGAGCACCTTCAAGTTAACAACTATTATAAGGTTCTTAACATGAACATTTAAATTAAATGTCCTTATTTTCAATGAAAAAAATGGCAAGAATCCGAATGGGCTCCCAAGCTGTGGAAAGGGGGAAATCATTGAATATTGGAAAAAGGATGAAGAACATTTTTGCCTGTCTGCCCTTCATGCCCCATTATCTCCTCTTCCCAGCCTTTCCATTTACTTATTTCCCTTACCGGAGTGTTTGTCAGGACCTTTTGAAGATATAAAGAACCACACAAGTGATGAACGTCATTATTTATCAAGATTAATTATTGCTTTGTCTTTTCAACAATGGATCCAGCTCCTTGAACTATCTGTGGGTGAGAGAGAGAAGCTTTCCTAAAAAATTTCTTTCTCAGGAGGAAGTTGAGCTGGTTAAAAGCTTCTCAAGGGGCTAGAAAACTATAGTCCCCGGCTGTGCATTGTCCAACTGGATGATTCCGTCCAGCCCCCATGAAGTAGAACAAAATGGCGTCCTCCACCTAGTGTGACTTCCCATGCACAGTATGTGCAAGGTCACGCTGCAGGAGGACACCATTTTGGACTGCCTCAGGCATGCAAGTGACTTGTCATGGCACGCCACTGCACAGGTCACTGGGTTCTCCTTATGTGCTTTCTATGGATCTAGGCCCAGTATGGATAGGCTATTTCCCTCCTCTGCAGTGCTGCCAACCCATCCTCTTCAAGGAGCAGCAGGCCTGATAAACCCAAGGATTTCTTCTTCTATACCTTTTACTTACGAAGGGAACAGAGGCCAAGATCAAACCCACTAAGATCTTATTGAACTTTCCCTGGGTAGCTGCAGGACAGGGAGAAAGAGGATAATGTATGTAACAGAAGTGACTGCTGCACTGGGCCCAGGTAAAGTAGTGCTCCCCACTACGGAGCAGGATCCCCACCCATATTTAACCATGTGAACAACTGCACATATCACTGAGCTAAGCAACTTCTGCTGTGATCTGCCTGATCACGCCCCTCTTCTAGAACAGAGCAGAAGACCTTCCCAAGCCAACTAACACTCAGTGCAGAAGTTCCTGTGGGAATTACCTCCTTGCTTTTAGACATGCTGCTCTTACCTGGGAATCTTTCATTACGCAGCAAAAATCAGGGACATGGAGCTGATGGGAACATGACATAAGCCTGGCTTCGTACAGCACACGGTTGAGAAAGTTGAGCACAGGACTGGATTCTCCCTAAACCTACCCCGGTGAAATCAGGAGCAGAGCTATTGAAGACAGTGGAGTTGCACTGGTGGAAAATGGTGTGAGGAGAAAATCAGACTGACAGTAACTAAACTCCACCTATACAATTCTGCGGGCCACATTCTGGACTGATTTACACCCATAGCAATCAAGGGGATGTAAATAAGTGCAGGATATGGACCATGCTTTGCAAGTGGGCTTTTTTACTTGAGTCAGTCAGCTCCTGCCTTTGTATCCTAACAGTGAAGCTATATTAAGGTGCACAGGAAATGAGGGGAAAGTTCTCTCAAACGCAGCAAAACAACCATTTACCGGATAAAAGAGATTTTGTTCCTTAGCCTGTCTTGGATTTTGTTTACATGAACAAGAGCCAGTTATCCAGAGTGGAAATAATATTCTGCATTAAACCTCTGAAACCCATTACATAAACACTGCAAAGGTATTGCTAATCCTATCATAGATTTAAGAATTAGATCATTGTTTTCATTTAATGTTTCAGCAGAAAATCTGCAACAAGAAACTGCTGATGAACAAGTTGAAGCCCTTCCAGGGAGCCCCATTTCCTTGGGACATTTTTAAACTCAGATTTGACTCTTTAATCTCCCTTTTGTATTAACAAACCTCCAAGGAATCATTGTAGCTTGGCTATAATTTAGCCAGTCTGGTGACTTCTCTTTTCTCAGCATTAGAGCCTAACGAATACTTACCTCATCCATTGTAATTTACATTCTACCTCAACACACGTTGCCATAAACCTCTCTCACCTTCCAGCTTGTAATAACAGATTGGACTGGCTTGCAAAATTCTGATCCAAAACTGGAACAAGGGCTGAACTTGCCCTAGAGGTCAGAAATGTTCAGGTCTCAGAGGGCGGTGGGGGTGGAGGGTATGGCAGGCCCATCTTGGCTTGTAAGTGCTCAAAGTGAGGACCTGGCATAAGAGCTGATCTTTCTCTAAGGAAGACAGACCAAGTCAGGCATGCAATGCATGCCTTGCTTATCTAGACAGCCTGCCACTGGATCTCTCTCCCCTCCACATCTGCACAACCTGGAGCATTAGCAACATAGCACTGTGCTATGCCATGCTTCCATTCCTGGGTGTCCATGCCCATGGGTTCTTCCTCCTTTGCAGTCAACTCAAGTAGAAGGGGCATTCTGCATCAGACGTTGGTGACATTCATGGGGAATGGCTGCTCACTCCACCCCCATTCAGCTGTGAGGGACTGTCTCTCCCGTTCCAGTTGAAGTGGGGATGGAGATGATTGAAGAGTAGAGGAAGGTGTTATCACACATCTGCCTTGTGGCTCTCTGGAGGCTCTCTGCTTCTCTTGTCCCCTCAGCACTGTGTAATGCAGGGGATCATTTAGGCCACAGTAGGTTGTGTTGCAGAATACAGGGCATGAAACTACATGGTACAAATGGCTTTTTTTCCCCTCTCAATTTTAGCCGAATAAGTTGGAACATGGAGCGTTTCAGATGGACAAATTGCTCCAGCACAGTAGCTCAATCAAAGGCCAGGAATGGCAATTCAAATTCTATTATTATTAATTATCAAAATAATAATCAAGTTGAGTCTACACTATTTAGCCAAAAATATTGTCACAGTAATTCACAAATGTGAATGGTGATTGGGAATTGTTTAAGATCACTTTACTACTTGCCCAAAAAGCCACACTCGAGGAAGAAGGCCGTATTTGTTAAAAAGGGGAGGTGAAGGCAGCTATAAAAAATACACACACAAAAGTAAGAGGAAGTTGATAGTAATGAATATAAATCAAAAGCTAGGAATTGTAGAAAATTGGTAAGGGAAGCAAAGGGACTCAAGGAGAAGTCTATGTCCCTCACAGTTAAGGACAATAATGAGGAGTATTTAAGTATATTCAAAACAAAAGGAATCCTAGCAAAGATGATGGTCCATTGCTAGATGAAAATGGTAGAATTATCAATACTAATGGAAAAAAGGCAGAAGTGATTAATAATGGGCTCTTCAATTTTGCAGAGAAAGGCATCACATGAGCCAATGGCTGGAAGTTGAAACTAGATAAATTGACTAGAACTAATGCATACATTTTAACGGTGAGCATAATTAGCCATTGGAACAACTTACCAAGGGTTTGTGGTCGATTCTCCATGGCTGACCACTTTTAAATCAAGACTGGATGTTTGTCTAAAAGATCTGCTCTAGGAATGAATTTAGGGAAGATCTATGGCCTGTATTCTATAGGAGGTCAGACTAGAAGATGATCACAATGGTCCCTGCTGGCCTTGGAATCTATGATCTATGAAAAGGAATTGAGAAATATTCATATTGGTGCATAACTGGGCAATACTCAGCAGCTGAAGAATATGGCCTTGGCAGCACCATTTTTCTATCCAACTCAACAGTTCCGTGCCGGAGCTATGTCATGGTGGAAAGGCTGGATTCTGTGGCAGGTAAAGATGGTAGTGTGGGTGGGATTAATTTTCCCAAGCAACGTGGAAGCTGGGAGAGTTGTTAGACTGAAATACTCTGAAATCTGGTGGAAAGGAAAGAACCCTACTTAGACTGTAAGATCTTTGTTCTATGTTCGTATAGCGCCTAGGATAATGCGGTCCAGGGCTGGGGCTTCCATGTGCTACCACAGTATAGATAAATAATGGCCCAAAATCATGAGTCAAGTCCTAAAAGAAAGTTATGAGTTTGATGTACAAATCATGGGATTTGGAAAACTGACCAGACAAAATCTGGGGTTTGAAGTGATTGAGGGGAATGTGAGTTACATTGCACGGACTGTCACTGTGGCAAATGATGTCACTTATCAAATATTGCTGTTCTCCCCTGCACGATACACATTTTAAACTGTGCCAGCTGGTTTGCACTAATAAATAACCCATATGCTGTGTTATGTCCTCCTGGGCAGCTGTAATTCTGCCTAGAAATAAGTGTAATGTGTTATGTGAGACTGCAGATGTGACCATCCTGAGGTGCAACAGGAATAAAGATGTTGCCCTGCTGTTAAATATAAGGGATCACACATTATGTGCCAGATCCTGCTCTCATTGAAGTCAATGGGAATTTTTTCAATGATCTTAAAGGGAGCAGGACCAGCCTTTATTATGTTTACAGTTGTAAGTAGGGGGCTGGGATCTTCTGAGGCCTCACAGTGTTAACTGGTCTTGGAACCCTGCTGAGAGATGCTAAATGAGCCAGTCCTTCTGACTCACTATGGGAGGTGGAGTTTGTTAGTTTCACCATGGATATAAGAGAAATGGAAGTGGCAGATAGGGTTGAGACATATGAAGGGAGAAGTCCTGGGAACTACTAAGCTGGAGAAGGCATGTGCTGAAGCTTCTGTTGTTTTATATTATGTCATTAGGAAAAAGAGGAATTTTGACTGTGAACAGAGTGTGTAGATTGTGTTCTGGAGTGGGTTTGCCTGCCCCCTGTACACAGTTGCGTAATAGGATGCCAGAGGAAATAACTGGTTTGCGTATTGCCACAATGACTAGTGCTCAGAGTCTAACTGAATGCTCCCTGCTGTCCCTCTACAGAGGATTGATGAGGATCATATGAAACATTTTTGACAGTGATTGAGCAAGGATATTAAGAGATGAAATGTAGCCACTAAAAGCCCTGCAATGGCACCTGTTAATCAACATCTCATAGTACTTGGCATACATCCCTTCCCTGTGAAATAACAGTGTAATCATACCCATTTTACAGATGGGTAAGCAGAGGCACAGAGTAAGTTAATATGGCCCATCAGTGTAACACAGGGAATCAGTGCTGCAGTGGAACCGGAGGGGGAAAAATCGCATATCCCTATTCTCAGTCCTTTTCTCTGAATGCAACAAAGTTGCTTCAACATTTTTTCTTTTGCCTTCTGCAATGTTTCAGTTGCTCATTTTAAGAAAAGATGGTCTTGAGCCATATAAAAGATTGAAAACACGAGAAGAAAAAGATAGGAAGGATACTAACTGGTATTAAGACTCGGTGGTGTGTGGGTCCTTCCTCCTTGCATGTCTGACAGATTCCTTTAAATTGCATCTTGCCTGCAAGAGAGAGATCCTGCTCCAGCTACTTTGGGCAGGGTTAACCCCCTTTATTTCTATGCTTCAGGTACGTATGGCAGAATTTTGTTCCTGTACTGTAACTGGCAGTAATTATGATAGCACTAATCGTTAGGAGTTTGTGGTCCCACAATCATGATAGCTGGTGAACTTGTTGTAGAGAGGGGAAGACTGAGCTACCAAGGAGGGTCCCACAGCCAAAGCCCCCAACGTCCTCAGGGAAACCATGTTTCTAGCCACGTGGCTGATGTGCTAGTGTCTGTGGGCACCAACGTGTCAAAATAGACACCAATCCGTGGTGCTTTCCCTGCTGGCGCAGGAGGGCAGGAACAGACTGCTGGGTGGGGTGGGATAAAAGGTGCACTGGGAATGGGGAAAATCCCATGACTCTAAATCTGCCTCAAATGCACTCCAGGAGCTGCTGGTAAAGTGCTATGTGACCATTTAAGAGCAGCCACCCTTCCTTTACTGATCTGCAGCAGCCCTTCATTCAGACATCTGCAGAGCAGCTCTTGTGCACGGCAGCCCCCTGCCCAGGTAGGAGCCTGCCACCCGAACCAATTGTATTGTCACAGAGTTAGTTCCCCACGTCTCTGTTCCCACAGGGTTGAGCTCAGCTAGAAGACCATATGTTGCCCATCTGCATGGAGCAATCATTGGATCTCCCACTCCCACAGGTTAACTAAAGGAAACAAAGGATAGGTGTATGAAAAATACTGGACCAAGCTTGTTGTTAAGGGACAACTCTCCCCAGGGCTTCATTCATGGTACAAAGCCCTGTGCTTGTCTCTCTCAGTCACGTCCTGTGCATGATTCTGTCTTGAAAACAGCTGTTTTATATGATCCAATGTCCTTTCTGGGCATGGTTAGAAACCACATTAGACACCAAACAGCTGTCTCTTAGCATACAGGGCAGCTGGTCTCTCTAGCTCCCCCACAAAGTCAGCAGCATGTAGCCCTTCTGGTGAGTAGGGAATGGGCATGGAAAGTAAAAAAAACCCAGAGATCACACAAGAGAGAGAAAAAAATAGAAAACAAAAGGGGGAAAAATAGCAACCTGAGGAGAGGAAAAAGTCAGGGTAGGGGGAAGAGACAAGGTGACTGCTGTAGGGGAAGGGTTGCCTACATGCCAAGCCATCAGAGGGTTCAATTCAGGAGCAGTTCATCTTGGTTTCCTTGGCCAAAATTTTCCCTCCCTCATCATGCTGCTGTGGGTATTTGTCTGTCCGGACTCCACCCCAGAAGTGTCTGCTAAGTGTCTGCTGGGAGCATGTAAAGCTCGAAATACATGCACTTACAGGTGCAGTGCTTATTGCCATAAGCAGTCCCCTTGGCTTCAGGTCACTGAGCCATGCTACAGGACACTCAGTTACATGGCTATATTTATTGGTGCAACAGGAAGTAACTCACAGAATTAAGCGCTACGCCTGGTAGTGAGTGCATGCAGGAATCAGCCCACAGACTATTTAAAAAGCTCTTGGGGATCTTTTGGGATGACAGGTGTTCTATAAAGATGCTGTTATGAAGGGGATATGCCGCTGGCCTTATTCAAATCTCGTGCAAAGAATTTGCTTGCCAGAGTGAGACCGCCTGTGGCACGGCTGAGTCTGGTGTGATGCACTGCCTGGGTTGTAATGGAAAGGGTGAGAGACCCATATCTCTGCGGGGCATCGCTGTGTTTGTCATGAAAGCTACAGTAAGTGACCCAAAGGCGTGGGATCGCTCAGAGAAAAGCCCCTATTTCAGCCGTCTGAGTGCTTTTCATGCTTTCTCTCCCCCTCTTCCTCCCCGTCCCCCCCCTCCCACCCCGCAGATGCTGTTTCTCATCTTCCGATTGAGCAGGGAAAGTAAGTCTGTTGTTTGTTCAGAAAACTGAAAAGCCTTTTGTGCATCTTCTGCTGCCGGTTAGTTAAAGTTCAGAGTTTCTGGGTTAGAGCTGCTGGCTCGTCAATAAGATTCTTGTTCAAATGTCCAAAGCAGCCCACGCAGAGCTGCTTGGGCTCAACTGTTCCGTTCTCAGCCTATGACCAACAAGACACATTGTCTGCCCCTCTTCCTCCATTTCGGGCTTTGCAGCAAGATCAAGCCAAACGTTTCCAACTTGGATGTGGAAAGCCAGGCAATTAAAACCTGATTTAGGCACCTCAGTTGAAGTGGTCTCTCTCTCTTTTTTTCTGACACAGCTCAGCATTTTGAAAACCCAGGACAATTTATTCAAGTGCCAAAATGTGCTGAGGGGCTTCCTACAGCTGGTTGAAAATGGGGGGAAGTTTATAAACATTTTGAAATTTTGAAGTTGTTTCCATTTTGCAAAGTGCAAAAATGCCCCATTTTTCTTTGTGAGGATTTTTTAAATATAAGTTTGTATCTTAAACATCAAAATGGTTATTGGATTTTTGTTTGCTGGAAGTTGTTTTTTTTTTTAATAAATAAAAATTTTCTATAATCCTTTTAATTTTTTTTATTGAAAACTTTATGAAAATATTCCTGAAGAATGTGGGCAAAAGTTAATAGTTTTTCATGAACTGTTTTAATTAAAAAAAAATTTTCATTCAAAAGAAGTGCCAAGTCTAATTCCTAACTTGACACACCCAAGTTTGAAAATTGTAGCCTAAACTTGCACCTTCCAGTGGCCTTGAATTGATAACATCAAAACCAAGTTACATTGTGGTGTACAACATGTGTTTAAAGGTTCTTCATTCCATCTTCCTACTCATATTATGGCACCTATCCAACCTATGTGAGCATCATTCTACAGCAATACCATGTTTCATGTACTGTACAGAACTGATACGTTTGCTATGTACCAATTGGCATGCAAATGCAGCTTGCTTTTAAAGTATGTACTGTCCGATCTTGCTCCTGTTGAAGTCAATGGAGGAATCCTGCCTTTATGCTGTGGCTATTTACCATTTTCACAGCTCATCTTTCATAGGAATCTCAAGTGGGTAAGGTGGAGAGATGGCTGCTTATTTGAAGAAGTAAGTGCTTTGTTATTTTGGAAGACAGTCTCTTCTAAGGGTCATCCAGCTGTTGCAGCTGTCACTGGCAACGCATCTGGCTCTTCTCACGATTAGAGAGAATAGCTTTCTTCCGCTGTCACCACAGAATACTCTTGCCTTCCCAGCAACAGTCAGCCCTTATAAACATCCCAATTAGCCGAGTAAGAATGGGGTAGATCCCCACGGTATGCTGCTAACACTCACTATTCAGGAATTTGAATGCTCTCTCTAAATCGGCTTTTACCCAGCACACAATCCTCAGATGGGGGTCTATTGATTTTTTTTTTTTTCCCCTGCAGCAAAGAAAGAAAACCAAAGTGAGAAGGCATCTGCCTTCTGCCAAAGCAGCCTCGTGGGAGAGCGTAGAATGCTGCCATCTTAGAATGTTTACTAGGGGAAACCAGAGAATGAAAGGCTGCTACGGAAAAGCCTCCGCTCTGCATTGTATTGAGTAGACGCTTTCAAGGGAATCCGACATAGCACAGTTCCCTCTGAGCTGTGAGGAAACACCTCCACTGTTTCTGCCCGCGGCAATTCTAAGAATCAAAGGAGCATGGTCAGTTTCACTAGAGCTCTGGACATTCCAAGGGGGTTGGAAGAGTACACTATACTCACCAGATGGGGCTACAGAACTAATAGTACTTCTAGCCCGCTCCAGGATACATATGGTGTGAGAGAGGTGCTTGATTTCATCTCCTTCCCCCCTCCCCCCCATCTTAATGCAGCCTGGGACAGGCATAAGAGCACGAAGTATTCTATCAGTAGTAGCGTTCTGCTTTCAACAGGAATCAATGCCCCCGATCGCTTAGAAATTCTTCCAGTGCATCTCTTAAAGGTTTGAGCAAAGGTGGTCTTGGGGTAAAGGCACTAGAGTGGGATGCAGAAGGACTGGGCTCAGTTCCTGGTTCTGCCACAGAATCCCATGGCAAGTCACTTAATCTCTCTGCGCCTTGGTTTCCCATCTGTAAATAAAGGGGAAAGTAATGCTTCCTTTTCTGTACCTTGTGTCTGTCTCATCTGTTTACGGTGTAAGCTCTTCAGGGCAGGGGTTGTCTGTTACTACGTGTTTGTACAGTGCCTAGCACAATGGGGCTCTGAACTTGGTTGGGATCTGTACCTTGACATAAATAACTGGTAATAATTCATTTAGTTTAGATTACATGAACTAGTTCAATCCCGTTCAACAGGGATTTCTGAAACACTTGTGTGAAGGTTAATCCTCAGCCTGCCTTCTTGCTTCCTTAGAATGCCAGAGTGTGAACTGGATTCTTCAAATTAGACATAGATATTTATCATCATCAGAGCAGAATGGCAAAGATTAGAGGCTGTTGGAAGGAATATTTTTGTAACCCTGTTTAATGGTCATTTACCTTTGAACAACATTAATGTTGGGCATAACTTGTGGTTACTTGACAAAGAGTGTGTTGCCTCTGGATCTGATATGAACTGGCTAGTTTTTTGGCTCTGGTTTCACAAAAACTGGATAGCCAATACTTTGAGGCTAGAGACTTCTTTTCATCTACCAAGCATAGCCCTAGACTCATGCCAAGATGGGGTCAGATGCATTGACATCCAAATGTCGTGAGTGGAGCATGTAGCCTTTGTGTGGAAAGCAACTTTGTTATTGCAACATTAAAGTCCCCAACTCTCCACGTGTCACTCTAGCAACGAGGATGCTTTGCTGGAATGAAGTGGAGTTATTGGAATAGGCTGCTTCTAGGAAGCCATAATAGAAGTAGCAGTAGTAAAACTGGATAGAATACATCTTCAACTCATGCTTTAGAGTCAAATATAGGATGGGAGAACCTCAAAAGCATCCCAGAGACTGATTTGTAAACCCACATATCTCTCAGGGCTGCCAGTCTAGCCCATCCTCTTGGACTCACTTTCCTTGTCCTATGCTTTGGTGACCATCTAGATCCAAACTAGAGCAAATGGGTTTAAGGCCAAATTGTTAAGGGTCTGCTGCCACAGACTCCAGACTAGACACTGTATGGGGTTTGGCAGATCCGTATAGTTCTTTTCCCCAGTTACCTGGTTCCCTCATGGATCTGAGCTTCCTAAATGCCTTTTAAACATTATTTTAAATTTCTAGGGGCCCTTTGAATGATTGTTGCCTAGTAACCACATGTTACAGGAGACAGATGGTCTGGTGGTTAAGGAACTGGACAGGGATTTAGGGGACTGAGGTGCATTTCTTGATTCTACTACAGAACTCCTGGATGAACTTGGGCAAGTCCCTTAATCTGGGCCTCACTTTCAACAGGCTAAAAATGAGGATGATAATCTCTAGCTCTCTCTCGGGGTAGGTGTGATTTTTAGATACCATGCTGATAAGTACTGTATGAAAACATCACATAGATAGGAGCTGCAATTCTTAAAAGGAAGGTGCTAGACTAGGGTAAAAGTAAAGCTCCACATGAGGTCAGATGCACAAATCTCATTGACTTTTATAAGGACTCGTGTTCCTAACTCCCTTTCTGTACTTTGGAAAAATCCCACCCTGATTCTACTAGTCCCATCCCCTTCCCTTGCTGCTGCTGCTGAACCCTTGCTTTCTAATGTGCTAAACAAAGGCCATGGAGACGTTGGCTGAAGAGCGCCATGGGGCTGCAATTTGAATCAAGTGGAGTGCTGAGTGTTGTCAGAAGCCCCACAGGGACATGACCAGAAAGGCAGGCCTAGCTACGTCAGTGATACCTTACCACATGGTCGCTTCTAGACCACCAGGGTGAGAAGGCAAAAACACAGGAGGAAGAGACGGTCCATGGTTAGGACACTAACCAAGGACTGGAGAGACCTGGGTTCAATTCCCCCTACTCCAGCACAGACTTCCCATGTGACCTTGGGCAAGTCACTTAGCTCATCTGGGCCTCAGCTCCCCATCTGTAAAATGGGGATAATAGCACTGGCCTGTCTCCTGGGGTGTGGTGAGGATAAATACATTAGATTTTGAGATGCTCAGGTACTATAGTCATGAGGCAGTATAAATATCCAAGATACACATTCAGGGCAGAGGGGAGCCACTGAGGACATTTGGATCAGGCTACTCTAGATACTTTCCAAACTGGTTTGCCCATCACTAGGTTCAATATAGTGTACACACAGTGGGACAAAGCCTCAGCTTGTTGAAATCACTGTAGCTCCATTGACTTCAAAATTTTACGTTGGTTAATGTAGAGACACTTCTGGACCATTGCTAATTCTTACCCACCTGCTGTGATTTTTCTTCTTCTTCCTCATTTGCACCAAGTATCCCTTTGGCTCCCTTCATATTCATCCTTGAGACTTCATCTTCACTTTCCAGCTTGTGCTCATTGCTTTCTTATTAAAATTAGCACGCTCCTTCCTCTCTTCCTTCTTCCCTCTGAAATGAATAGTTCCATTCATTGCAGTGGCAATTTATTTGTACAGGTATCAGGTTTGGATATGGAGCGTCCCACTGAGATCAGAGAGAGATTTGCATAGGAACAGGCCACGCATACATTGCTGTTGTCTGAAGATGAGCTGAATGTTTTTCCTTGAAGGCCCTGATCCTGGTCCATTGAAGTCAATCGGCATCTTTCCACTGACCTCTGTGGCTGTTGGATCAGGCACTAAATGAGCTGTTTGAGTCACGGGAAACCTGAAGACAGCTTTGGCATTCTGACTCCACTGCTGGAAAATGTAGCCTATTGCATGAGCTGTGTTATTCGTAAGAGATTTGACCCTGTGTGCTATAGTAGTTCTAGATGCCTGGGAGAAGCATGAGGTCATTTTCCATAGTAATGGGGGATGCGGGGAGGAATCATTAACCTTAAGGAGAAACACAACCTCTATCTTGACTTCCATGTGGGCAGCTGTTGGGGAAGCTGACTGACAGCTAGCCTTAGCTCCGAGATAAGCTGTGGTGTTGTTTGGGTTGTGCTCTTACTGTTATCGTTACTTATATGTAAAGTGTCACGTCTGGTAGAATAAGCTAATAGGACAGTATATTTCGGCCTTGTCTCCAGTGGGATTTTGCGCCAAGTCCAGCAGTCGATGGCCAGCCACCCAAGTCACTGCACCAGTGCAAATTCCACTGTAGACTGGAAAATTGTGATTTACACTGTGGTGTTTCGTCTGTTTGCTGGACTCAGGACAAATTCCCCAGGTCAGAGAATGCCTGAGAGATGCGATAGATCTCAAATAATCACCCTTCTGTTTTAATCACAGTTATTGGTAAAATCCCAGTATTTACAAGTAATTCCCCATTTCCACTTGCTTGTGAAAAGCACTGGGACTTCTTGGTATTACTGGTACCTGATTTGTGTTGCAATGGGTTATGTCAGGTCACAAGACAATGCAGCACAATGCAGACATTTGAAGGTGCCCATTGGTGCTCAGCCAGACCAAAATAGAAGTAATCTAATGTAGCGAAGCCACAATAAAATGTAAAGGGCTCCAGGCAATAGAGCAAAGGCTCCTGAGCAAACTAAGTTGGATTATATACATTGATCTGCAGGCAGTAGACTGGTGTTTACAGTCAAACCCAGGAGCAATGGTAAATTGTTGGATCCACAAAGTTAGCCAAATAAAATCAAATGACGTTAGAGTAGCAAACACTTGCTACCACCCAGTATATGGGCTTCTTACACTCCCTCCCTCTTAGGGCATGTCTACACTTACAGAGCTGCATCGGTACAGCTGTACCCCAGTACAGCTGCTGCAGCGCGTGGGGTGAATATGCTCTATGCCAATGCGGGAGAGCTCTCCCGTCGGCATAAAAAACCACCTCTGCGCGCGGCAGAAGCTATGTTGGCAGAAGAAGCTCTCCCACCAACATAGAGCCCTGTGCACACTAGTTCTTATGCTGGTGTAATTCATGTCGCTTGGGGGTGGAATGTTCATACCCCTGAGTGACACAAGTTTTGCCGACAGAGGTAGTAGTGTAGACATAGCTTCAGTAGGGAAAAAATTGCCTTGTGATTAGGGACTAAGACTGAAAACTAGGCTCTATTCTTGGTTCTGCCGCACACTTTCACTATAACCTTGGACAAACCACTAATCTAGATGTGTGTCAGTTTTCCTGTCTACAAAATGGGGATATGAATGTTTCCCTTCTCCCAGGGTGTTGACATACTTCATTGCTGTTTTGTGTGGGGTGCAGATCTTACTGTAAAGAGTGCCATGGAAATGCTTATAAATAAATAATAGCATCTCCCCATCTTAACCGCTCCATATTTTGTAGCCCCACATCCCCTAGTGGTGCAGCAAGAAATTGTAACAATTAATATGCTTATGCAACGCATGAGCTTGTTGCCAGTCTCTGGTGCAGCATGTGAATATCAGGAAGTGATTGAGTTAATGTACAAGAGGAGAGTCCTAAGAGAAGGAATCGCCATACCTGGCTGACTCCTTGCCCTTCCCACCCACTGTCATTCTTATTCGGCATTTCTTTTCTTCACAAAACACTCGGTTCTTTCTGCTCTGGAATGGTCTCCTGCCCCTGTTCCTAACTTACCCCGGCAACAATAGGAGAAATCAGAAGTGAGTAACTGAATGCCAGCTAATAGAGTGTGAGCCTTTTTCCAGAAGCTATTCGACAGGGAACAGTTACATAGAAAGAGGAAGGATTTTCTTATAACTAAAATAAACTGATTGGCTCTGCTTAGTCGTGGTGCTGGGGGCATGATCCACTTGACCTGTTCTCCACTCGCTCTTTAGGTTATAAAGGGGGTGTTCTTTCCATGGCGTCTTTGTCCTGAACACTGGTTCAGGAGCTGATAAGTCCTGCACTTGCTTTCACATCCTCTACATCTCCATTCAATGCAAGTGTGAACTGCTGGAAGCTCTTCCAAGCAACATAGTCCTAGAAGACATTGAGTATCATGGGCATACTCTATTTCTTGTGCATGAGTCTTTGAGTCACTGCAAAAATAAAATGGAATCAAATTTGAAGTGGCCCAAAAAGGCAGCGTTCGGAGCCGGAGCCCAGTCTGGATCAGGTTGAGACTAGGGCTGAGGGCTCAGGGCTCTAGGCAAAATCATGGTCTCATTCAATGGTGCCAAAACCTTGCCAGCTGCTTTCATGGTAGTTCCAGCAGCGAATGGCCAAACTCTCACAAGATCAGCTGTTCTCACAAGGTGTCTAAACTCTTTGGACAAAACTTTTGTGTGAGATTTCAGCTATAGCTGAATTGGAATCAGAAAACAAATCCCTTCCATTTTGAGATGTGATCCAGAGCCAAAACCCTAAGATTAGGTTCAGCTCAGAGATGCAAATCCAAATCCCTCCTGATCAAAAAAAAATGTCAAGAGGTTGGGAATTCGAGGTTCAGTGCATGTCCTCTCTCTAAATGTAACCAGATGGCCCTGTAAAGAAATCATCCCAATTGTTTGCCGTGTCTCCTTTAGCTCTAGAACAGCTGCTTACGGAACTTGAGGATTTTCTGAACATACTGAATGAAGAGAGCCTCAGCAGCACAGCTGTAGTGAAAAAATGCTTCCTTTCTGACCTCCTGCGAGTGTACACGAAGACAAGCGGTATGTGTGGAGTCAGAGCGTGGCGGGTGAGAGAGGGGAGTTACATGGGTATTTTTATAAATTGGGACTGGGGAGAGGGGATATGAGAGAGAGACATGGATTTGGGTTTTAAATTGTGTATAAATTACTAGAGCTATATACAAAAATAACCAGAGTTGCACATTTTTAAAAGTAAAGGATTTCCAAGATTCCTGATCATTTCTGTTTTCCTTGTTAAAATTCGGTTTATTTAATCCACACCATAAGATACACAGGACATGCCGTCTGGCTGAGTTCATATTGAAATTTTAACTCCTGGAATTTCCTGGCTGTTCAGTGTTTAATTTCTCAACTTAACATTTTGTAATTGGTAGAGACCAATTGCATTTAGTAGAGACTTAAGTGTACATACGCACGCGTGTGCACACAGTTTGCTCCTTTCTATGTGAAAACTTTGCAGCATGAATGGGACTGGCCCACTAAGACATCTCTCCTTCCCTTTGTTTGCAGGTGGTGATGAGGAATACATTTACATGAACAAAGTGACCTCGGTTAAACAAAAGGGTGGACAGGAGAAAGAAGGTGGAGGTATGGAATCTACGGCTACCAATTGCCTGGGATTTAACTTCCCAATGAAGAGAGAATAAAGGGGCATAGGATTTGATCCTGCTCCCATTGACATCAGACATGATTCCCATTGATTTCAGTGGGTGCAGAATTGAGCCAATGGAAGGGGTGGAATGACAACTGTATTTTTACATATTCCATGCTTTTGGCTAACACAGTGAGATTATTCCTGGAAGTAGCACTTTTGAGGGCAGTACTTTGGGATAAAAATGTCTCCTTGCTAAGTATGTAGCTTCATGCAACCCTACTGAAATTATTTAAGAAGTTATCCCATTTTGTATAGACCCAAAACAAGTCAATGCATGTCTAAAAACGTTTTTTTTATTACTATGTTCAGCATGCTGCTTTGCACCATACCACTGGTGGTTTCAAATAGTCTAAACTGGTGCAAGGTGAATTATTTATGCACAGAATATACATATCTTGTATTTATGTAGCACCCCTCCCCCCACATTCCTAGATAGATCCTAGCACTTTGCAAACTGTATAAATTGAGAACAGTAACCCTGGGTGAAATGCTCGTGATGGTTATCCCACAGTTTTTCTGACTAGATCCACCTGGTTTTGCATTCACAACATGGGAAGGAATTCTCCAAAAATTCTGAATTATTTTGTGAAAATTTCTCCCTTTCACAACATTTATGGAAACTCAGAAGGACCACTTATCTCCAAAGCTTCATGCTTATAAATATAGATCAGCCCTTTAGACACTTCCTATTATTATTATTCATGTTTATTACAGCAATGCCTAAGGGCCAGCTGAGAATGGAGCCCCATACAAACATAAGAGGCAGTCCCTGCCCCAAATTGCTTACAGTCTAAATAGACAAGACAGAATGAGGGTAAGGGAAGGGGGACAACACACAAGCAAAGTGAACAATATGATGGCTTGCAAAGGTCGTGTTAGTTCCACGATTTTTATTGTGTTTAAATCTGCTTCATGCAGCCAAATTGTGGATTAACTTCAAATGCTTCTGGAAATGAGGCCATCTCTTTTTACTATGCGTATGCACAGCCCCATCACAGTGGGTCACAATCTTGGTCAGTGCCACTAGTTGCATTAATTATAATATTAAACCATAGCCAAAGAAGGCCTGCTTGTATCAACCATGACTTGAGCATGGAAATCAGTGGCAATGGAAAGATTAATTTACATGGATTCGCTATCCTGCGTCCAATGACATGTACAAGGCTTGGCCAGGCAATGCAGTGAGCCATGGAGCCGTGTCAGGCTGTTAAAGCCTGCTGTCATTGTTTTTAGTTCAGCCTTTTCCCTATCGTGGGCTGTGAGCCCCCACTTGCAATCATTCCCTAAGGGATATGGCCCTTGCTCTTTCAACCACTTCCCCAGACCAAGTTAAACTTCTAAGTTTTGTTTGGCAAAACTGAAGGCAGTGGCTTAGGTTCTATGCATGTGTGGTGTAAATCCTAGTTATGGATGTGTAAAAGACCCCAGTTCTGTGACTGACTGGACAGGAAACCCTGCATCTGTGCAGAGCCCTGTTGAATGAATGGGTGCAGGTGCTGGAATCTGCCTATCCAGTCAGTTGCAGGATCAGGGCCTTAATGTTTAATTCATTCAAGCCCTGATTGTGCTAATGTGGACTCCTGTACTCATGCAAAGTCCCATTGAAATCAGTCGGACTTTGCATGATAGGTGCTTGGTGCATGCTAGCAGATCGGGGCCTGGACCCATTCACAGTTAGATTGCACTGAGAGCATTCCCTTTAGGAGCAATGCAAGATAAGATGTTTTCTAAAGACAATCACATCAGCTCAGAGAAAGGGGGGAAAAAGCCTCTAAAAACAGGTGAGGGATGGCCAACAATTTTTCTCATTGATGAATCTACTTTTGATTGCACTAATAAGACAACGAGCTGAGCAACACAGTCCTTCGTAGGTCTCTCTTTATGGCATAGTAATTGAATTCACTCTGGTAAATGACCTAAGAGGATACAAGCTATTTGAAAAAATACCTTGGAAGGAAAAATAAATATTGTTCTTTGGTAATACCAGCATGGAAAATACAATACAAATGCAGACATTACAGCAATTATTTGGCTGGATACAGGAATTTGCTTGGTGAAATTCTTTGGTCTGTGTCATATAGGAGGTCAGACCTAGATGATCACAATGGTCCCATCTGGTCTTGGAATCTGTGAATTATTTGCCTTGTTTGCAGATAATGGAGAGCACAGTTGTATAAGAATGAGGAAATAGGACATTTTATTTCCGTTAAAACCGTGCATGTTTACACTATTTCCTTTTGCCTGTTTTTTGTCTTTCTAAATGTCACCTGCCCAAATTCCAGGGCTTGGGGAATTTCAGATCCAGTGAAACCTGTACTAAGTGTCCTGTTATTAAGCAACTTCATGCCTTAAGAGAGAACCGGAAAATATCTCCTATTGTATTAGGGACAATTCTGCGATGTCTTTACTGGAAGCGAGTGTAAGCAAACTGGTTTTGTAAGGTTTTGTCTACACTTATCGAGGGAACGCTGCATTGGCAGTCAATTTAGCGGGTTTAATGAAGACCCGCTAAATTGAACGCAGATGGCTCTCTGGTTGACTCCTGTACCCCACCTGAACGAGAAGTGCAAGGGGAGTGAATGGGAGAGTGTCTCCAATCGACATTGCGTAGTGTGGACCCTGCGGTAAGTAGATCTAAGTTCATCGACTTCAGCTACATTATTCATGTAGCTGAAGTTGGGTAACTTATATCGATCTCCCCCTGTAGTGAAGATAAGGCCTTAGACTCTTGAGTTGATACTTACGGCTGGTTTAGAAAAATAATTATTCCTCAAGCAGATCCCTCCTTATACAAGGAGGGGAGAACAGCAGGAAACTCCTTGAAGTCCAGCAGGGATCTCACCATTCACATCTGATTTACCCTGAAAGTGCCCAAGTACTACAGCAACAGGCTATATATAAAACCCTGAGATCCCCAGACTCAAACTGCATCCCACGGCCAGCTCCTCAGCTCTGTGGAGCTGTGCTGATGTACATCAGCTGAGGATCTGGAAAAAGGTCTCCATCCTGCTCTTGATTTGCTGAGTAGATTTGGGGGAAAGAGGGGGAGGAAATGAATAAGGAAAACAAACTGTTTATTCCTGGCCTGCTGATGTTCATTAGGGTGATTCCTAGGCATGAGATGAAGCCAAACACTCGCTATGCTTAAGCAGATGCTGGCATCACACAAGGAATGTAGAATTTTGGATGAGTGATCACTGCACAAAATGTCACTTGTCCCTCTAATTGTCTGCAGTGTTTGGAGGGCGGCTCTGTTCTGTGCAGTAGTTACAGATAGGCAATGTGCTTTTCTGCTAAAGATGCACCTACACAGTGCCCTTCTTGAGAGAGGCTGGGTACCTGTGAACGCACTGGTAACCAGCGGGTATGTCAACACTGCAAATTATAGTCTGTGGTGACGAGCCACAGAGCCTGGGGCAATTGCCTCGGGCTCAGGGAGCTAAAAAATCGCAGCGTAGACATTCAGGCTCTGCCTGGAGCCTGGGCGCTGAAACCCAGCGATGGGGGGAGGGTCTAGGAGCTCAGGCTGCTGCTGCAGCTACTTTCAGCCCTGCAAACCCTTGACCCAGGCTCTGAGACTCTGTGCCAGGGATTTTTCTTTACTGTGTAGATATGCCCACTAGGTCAGAAATCTGAATCTCCTCATCTCTCTCAGAACAGTTTCATGGTGCTACCCTTCGGGTGCTCCTCTTTAGGAAGTATCACCCTTGATGTCCTCTTTCCAGGAGCGATGGTGCTGAAAGTAGCACCCTTGATGCATCCTAGAAGAGGGAAAGCTCCAGCACCAGCTAGTTAGTACTGTATTTTAAGTGTAACCATGGGGTGCCTTAGCAGCGCCATTTTTCATTTCTGCATGATGCAGTAAAGCAGCGGTTTTCAAGGCTGATGATCAGACACCTGGGGCCGCCTAATTTTAATGTCAACTGTGCAAGTAACCGAGCAGCCCTGCCTGTCGTGGCTGTGCTTAGCAAGCAGATATTTTCAGTTGGTATTCACTGACTGAGCAGTTTGGCACATGGCTGCTTCTGACCTTGTAGCTTAATGAAACTGTCCAGCATTAACAAGGAGGGACGCACAGAAGCTTCACCACAGGCAGCCTGGGGGATTACGTCATTGTGTGTTTCGGATTGTACTGATGCTTCTGCCACCGTGCCAGGGGCTCATTATAGGGTGCAGATTCAGAGCTGTCATTGTGGCTTCCGAGACTGAGACTGAAATGGAGCAGTGCGGGTCCAGCTTTTATTTATAAAACACATAGAAATATGCAGCGAAGTTCATGCCAGAGTCTTCTGAACCCCATGGTAAGCTGCACTAGGAAAGGCACAGCACCCCGACTGTTCTAATTTACATTGTCCCTATTCACACAGGGAGCGAGGCTGGGCTTTTCAAAGGTGCCTACGGGAGTTAGGCAATCCATTCAAAGGGAGCTGGGCACCCTATCCCTTGTCTAGGCTCTGGCACTTTACATGGCCCCCTTTATTGTAGTATCTTTTAATGTATTTCTCCGCACAATACTCCAGTGAATTAGGATAGTGCTAGTATATCCATTTTACAGATGGGAAACTGAGGCCCAGAAAGACTAACTGACTTGTGCAGGGTCACACAGGACGTCTGTGGCATAGCAGGAATTGCACCTGAGTCCCAGATTAACACCTGAATCACTGAACCATCCTCCCTTCTTGGTCTGTTTGAAACTCCTCCCCCACCACAGAGTGCCAGGTTCTCAGCAGGTGTACACCACTGTAGCTCAATGCAGCTGTGCTGAAAATGCCCACTGAGGATTTGGCCGGGTATTTTTTTTCTAACAATCTTTTCCTCGGCTATGAGGTCCTATATAAATGTGTTAGTTACTAGTGTGACAGTTCTCGTTTTATTATTAGAGAAACTGGACTTTGCACCTCTGTGGCAACCTTTGTGCTTGAAGCGAGTGGTGTTTATCCCCATTTTATGGAGGTGGAAATGGAGGCACAGAAATTGGTGATTAGCTCAACCACAGAGGGTGTCCGTGGTACAGCTGGGAATAGAATGTACTCTCAGAAGAGCCCCTAACTTGCAGTCCCCTGCTTTACTCACTATGTCACTCTGCCTCCCAAAAACCTTTGATGTTCCTAAGGCCTAATCAAGATGGCCATCCTTTAGCTACAACTCGTTTTACAGAGGTGACAAAATTCAATAGAAACCATTTTTTGTAGAAAATAAATCTGTTCCTTAGGTTCTAATTGTGGTGCAATAGATGACGTATGTATTCTTTAAAGGGAAAGAACTTTTGAAACTTTCTCCTTTGAAGACTTTAGGCCAGGACCTCCACTGAAGCCAGTGTGGCTACCTGATTTCCACCTATTGAGAATCTGGCCCTTTGTTTTTAAGGATGTTAGTGAGTGGATCTGGGAGAGTGAAAGTGATTTTTACCTGCAAGTGAAACCACGTACAGCAGGGTAATAACAGAGTGAACGTTTTAGAACGGCTCAATATAGACATCATCATTACAAGTGAAGTGATTTTTATTTTAAAAGTCATTTTGGTCTTCATAGTTTTCATTCCAAGAGGAAAAACATTCCAAAACAAAAAGAGCTCCTACCAAGAGAACTGGTTCTTTAGCTGTGGTGCCATAGCACTGTATTCTTGGCTACGGCCTGAAATGACATGGTCACGATGAAGCATCGAAGGCAGACTCTGTAATTAACACCCTGCTTCCTACTCAAATATAACGTAGCGCACAGATGTTGCTGCACCACTGCGAGGTAATAAGTGCATTGCTGGGACATGCCACATGTCATTATTCTTGCTTGTTTCTGTTTGTAGCACTGGATTGCGGAGAATCTTTGTCCAATGGGGAATCAGGACACCATTCATCTCCTCCTCAGAAGAGTCTGCCGGACCTTCCTCCTCCAAAAATAGTATGTGTTTGATTCCTGATCACTCCCGTTTCTCTCTCTTTTTCTCCTTTGCTTTCCACGGTCTTAATATTTAATCGAATCTACCTCTAATGATAGAATTTTATATCTTTAAATTCTTCATGGCACATACTGGCTCTAAACACGGACAATTTTTTAAATTATGCAACATATAATGTATGTAATTCACAAAGCTCTCTCTGTAACAGGATGTTATTGAGGCAAACAGCTGTAGTCCTGGTAAGTTTCAAAACAGGCTTAGGTAACTAGGGGTGAGATTTTCAAAGACAGGAGTACAGGCTTGGCACCTAACAGCCACTTGTCTTTGAAAATCTCCTTCTAGATGCGTAACAGCAGCAGCAATGATTAGACTGCCTGGGAGAAACTTACAAAGGCCAACAATCCTCAAACTTCAGGGCATTTGGGTAATTGCCATGTGGTGTCAGGACAATATTCTTTCTCTGTTGTGTAACACTGCTCTACTTGATCACTGCTGTGGAAGACAAGGGGGTTTGCTAGCATTTGGCATTGTGCACTTTCAGAGATAGGCCAGATCCTAGACCAGAGGTGGGCAAACTATGGCCCACAGGCCACATCTGGCCCTTGGGACCTTTCTGCCCAGCCCCTGAGCTCCTAGCCCCCCGGCCCCTCCCCCCGCTGTTCCCCCTCCCCCGCAGCCTCAGCTCACTGCGCCGCCGGCACAATGCTCTGGGGGAGCAGGGGGTGAGCTCCTGCGGCAGCGCAGCTGCAGAGCTCGGCCTGACCCGGTGCTCTCTGCTGCGCGATGCGTGGCTGGCTCCAGCCGGGAGGCGCGGCTGTAACGCTGCCAGCCACCAGTGCTCCAGGCAGCATGGTAAGGGGGCAGGGAGCAGGGGGGGTTGGATAGAGGGCAGGGGAGTTTGGGGTGGTGGTCAAGGGCTGGGGGTGTGGATAGGGGTCAGGGCAGTCAGAGGGTGGGAAACAGGGGGGTTGAATAATGGGGGCAAGGGTCCCGGGGGGCAGTCAGGAAGGAGGGGGGATTGGATGGGGTGGCAGTGGGCAGTTGGGGCAGGGATTACGGGGGGCAGTCAGGGAGAACAGGTTGTTGGATGGGGCAGAGGTCCCGGGGGGGCAGTCAGGAAGGAGGCAGGGGTTGGATAGGGTGGCGGGGGGCAATCAGGGGTAGGGGTTCCGGGGGCAGTCAGGGGACGGGGAGTGGGGAGTGTGTGTGTGTGTGGATGGAGCAGGAGTCCGGGGGGGGGGCAAAGGGAGGCCTGTCAGGGATCGAGAAGCAGGGGGCGGGGGCCAGGCCACACCTGGCTGCTTGGGGAGGCACAGCCTCCCCTGACCCGCCCTCCATACAATTTCTGAAACCTCATGCGGCCCTCAGGCCAAAAAGTTTGCCCGCCCCTCCCCTAGACCATTGTTCCCTTCCGTATGGCAGTTTCTTATGAAACCGGCAGCCAAGTGGATGTGTGAGAAAGAGGAAGAAGATGTGAGTGTTGGGACCTGCACCCGTGGCAAGGGTCCCTAGGCAAAAGCAGAAAGGAAGCTTGATTAACGTTGCTGTTCTCCTTGCTACACTGTAGGTTATAATCCTTTAATCCTAATTCAGGGCCTTAAAGGGGTTTTAGGGGAGTCAAATTAGTCAGTGTCTCGCCACAGAATTCAGATGAGTTTGTTATGCGTAAGACTTGGAAGAAAGCTTGCAAACTCTCCTATGATGAAGGACTCATGTGTCCAGCCATCTTAACACCTCTGCTGGCCGGGAAGGAATGGAGTTTAAGCCACTTCTCTTCCTCTTTCTTTGGGCATAGAGTGCAGCTGCTCCCTAAGACTATAGCAGCCCCTGCATCTGCTCTGCAGAATGTGGCACGGGGTGGGGAACATTATTGTGCAAGTTGCATCCTGAGTGCAGCTTTCTCCCCGTGCATGCTTTTTGGTGCTTGGAGGTTTGCTGCATGCATGTGTGTCTTGCGAGACCAATTGTACATGATTCAGGTTTCCCTGAGACTTTGCACAAAAGAAATCTACAAACAAAGTTCCCTTGGACTTTTCCATGGGCCAGTTATAAATGTAATTAGGTTACAGTTCATCACAATCGGCTTTCAGTGGGATTTTGTTTCCTTGCCAAAAGAGCAGCCCTAGCTATTCTCCAGAGACACTGACAAGCGGGGCTTACTGTTTAGCAGCCGATCAGACATGGGAATCTCAGCAGTAAGGACTTTCTGATGTAAAAGGACAGCAGACTTGAAAGAGAGGGGTTAGTGGGTGGGGGGAGAGAGAGGGGGTAGTGTTTGCTAGGGGCTCACTGGAGAAACCGTTCCTTTAAAAGGAAGGAGAAGCCAGAGGGTCAGATAAGGGATTACCATAAAGGGTCTTATGGGAACTCTGCTGTAAGGGAGTTTAAGGGATGGATGTCACGTCAGGGTGCTGGGAAAGTGAAGCCTGAAAAGGAGAAAGGTAGGGCTGGATTAATACAGAAGCCTTTTAGATGCACTGCGGTTGTCCTAATGGATGCATTCCAGAGCCTGTGGAGTTTTTCCAGCTAACCCATCTGGCTTACTTGTTAAAGCTGCCCATGCTCTCCATGCTGAGAAGGGAAGGCAGCCCTCGCTTGTGACTGGGAGCAGTGATCTGCGTGTAACTGGTTCTGATCGCCGTTCTTGGTGGAGGAGGTGGCAGCAGGAGGAGTGGCGCGATGGGTAGACGAGGCCACAGGCCGGGGTAGCAAAAGAGCCCCGCGCCAAAGGGAGAGCCTGCCTGAGGCTCAGCAGATGCAGCTCTTCTCATGCGGCCTATGCTGTGCGACATGGCCGGAGGAGCTGCAGCTGCACAGGCTGAGATACACACTGGCTCTGACTGTGGGAAACTTCGAGGCAGCTTCTCCTGGTTGTTCGGTGGAACAAATACAGGAATGCACCTCTAGCTCAGCACAGTGTAGGCATGGGAAAAACCACTGCCCTCCTCCTGCCCCTATTGTTGCCTCCAACAAATCAGTGGCTCTTTCTTGATACCCCTCTTTAATTCCTGTCCCATTAAATGAAGATTGCCCAGTTATTGATCAAAAACACAAGTCTCTCATGCCCTTGTAATGAGTCTCACATCCAGTCAGTTAGGTTTGAACCTAGGACCTTCAGTACTGAAGCCCCAGCATATACAATTTGAGCTAAAGGAACAACTCTGTTAGAGGGTAGCAATAGTGGGGTGTTATCCTCTATGTGAATGTGGCACACACTTTATATGTGTGTTACACTCTCTCCATACTTCTTCCTTTTCCTGGTATACATGTAATGGGATTGACTGTCTCTGATCAAGGGAGACACCCTGGTTTGGATGGGCAGAGGTCAGGATGATGGTGCTTTGGAAGAGCCATGCAGGATGTGCTGGCACTGTACCTGCCTGCTCTGCTCGTCATTTAGTTTCACATTGATTTTTGAAAGCAAGCAATTCGATTGCATGTTTAAAGAGGGATGAAGCAAGTGAATGAATCAGACTAAAGTGCAAGTGGGGGCAGGGAGGGAAACAGCCCTTCCACCTAGGACAACAGGAGAATCTGTTCTGCATTTGACAGGCCAAGAGACAGATTCAAGTGTTGCCAGCACATCTGCTGGTGCAGTCTGCCATGGGGCCAGGTGCTGGGAATGACTGCTGCTCTGGCTGGAAACAGAGTTTCTTCCCCAGCTTGGCATCTGGCTAACCCTGAACTTGAAAAACCAAATCCCACAAAAAAACTGTCTTGAGAATGAAAAATCTCTATCTAACTGTTGTGATGGGAGAGAGACCTATAGGGCTGGTTACGGTCTTAAAAGACTCCAGAGTTTGTTCCCAATATTTCGAAAGCAGACCCAAAACAGGAGCAGGATTAATCCTGCAATGCATTTAGGAAGACCTGATTTACACGGGAGACATTTGGGGATCAGATTTTCAAAAAAAACTGAACTTCAATTTAGGCACCTAAATAAAGGTGAGATTTTCCAGAGAGCTCATCTCCCATTGTGAGATTAATGGCTAGATTTTCCAAAGACTTCGGTGGCTGATGTGTTGAGCTCTTTTAACATTACTGGCCTGATTGCGGGTGCTGGTCAGGAATTTTTTGACTTTTTTTTCCCCCACTGAAAAATGCCAATTTGTATAAACCAAAACTGTTTGCGGCAAAGGGTCATTTTCAATACATTTCCTGAATTGAAAAAATGTCGAAAAAAGCTTTTGAAATAGTCCAAATCTCCCATTTGGAAAGTTGAGATTTTTCAGTTCAAAACAGCTTATTTCAAATTTTAACTTTATACTAAAAATTAAAAAAAGAAAACAGGTCAAAATCAAAATTAAATATTTTGAAATAATCTGATCCAAATTTCCCATTGCCCTGAAAACGCCCCACCCCCACTTTGTTACTGAAATTTTTCAAAAATTTGACTCTTTTTGTCCTGATTTGGGACAGAATTTTTTTTAAAATCTCAAAGATTCTCCTGCCCAGTGCTAGTGCTGACCTGTTTTGAACATCTGGCTGTAAGTGTGTAATGATCATACTTCTGCATGCCTGAAACACACCCCACATCCGCACAACAGTGCTCCTAACACTGTGCATGCATGTCAACCACCATCTGGATTATGCTTGCTCTGAGCAAAGCAGCTGATCTTGAAAGGTATGTCTCCACCACAATTAGACACCCCCAGCATGGTCCATGCCAGCTGACTTGGGCTCATGGGGCTAGGGCTAAGGGGTTGTTTAATTACCATGGCCTGAACCCGAACATCTACACTGCAATTAAACAGCCCCTGAGCCCGAGTCAGCTGGCATGGGCCAGCCACGGGTGTCTAATTGCAGTGTAGACATACTCATATGTGAGCAATCCCATTGATTTCTCAGGTCATTAGCGCTACACATGCACTTATGGGTTTGCAGGAAGGCAGCAAAGGATAGCATTTAAGTAGTCCTGATTAGGCTTTGAAGTTCACTGAAGTGGAGGGGGCACGGAAGGGGCGATTGCTGGTGCTGATGGTGTGTGGCTGAGGAAAATTTTCTGCGAGGCCAGGTTAAGAGAGTGGCAGCATGTTTGATGACATTGCTGTAGCTTTGGCAAGGGATCTGCAGTGTTTTTGTCCCTGGGACTTCTCGCTTTTCTTTGATGTTAAGGCAGTGGGAGTGTGTTTTCTGTTTTTTAGGAATTTGCTGTGGGTATATCAATCAGCACCAGTTACTATAGTTGGTGGGGGTGGGGGTGGGGGTGGGGAATGTAATTAAGTGGGCGTGGCTTCATTAGCCTCTGGTTAAAAAAACTGCAAATTCTTAGATGACTGATCAGCATGCTCAGAAGCTATAGGACTTTCCACTCTGGGCAAGTTGTGGCTTTTCCAGAAGCCCTAAGCAAAGGGCAGTGACGTGTTGTGCTGTCCCGGAAGTGAGTTCCCCCTTATTTCCAGCAGGGGAGTAATTGGCGCCAGGTATAATCTTCTCCCCCATGCATCGGATCAGCTATGTTGGCTGGGAAGGCTCGAGTCCGCTCACTCCCTGCTCACCTGTACTGGTCCATTAGCGGGCTGCCACCTGGCCCTCAATTAATATCCAGCCAATTTTCCTCTAACTTCTCCATAGACATGTTGGACAGCTGCAAAAAGAGGCTTTGGTTTTGCCTATGTGCCATCCTCTCCAGTGACAGCGTGGTGAACCCTGGAGTGTCCGGGGTGCTCAGCTGCTCTCAGTTCGGGGAAATTTTTTTCTTTAGCCAATTGTACCAGTTTCCCTAACAGCGCTGTGTGCACTCCGGAGGTCCGTACTGTGATTGAGATTTAAAGAATGAAGGTGATGAGTGAGGTGGAAGCTCAGTGATTAAAACCCTGGGAGCTTGGCTTTTTTATAATTTTTTTTTTTTTTTATGTGTGGGGGGAGAATAGAGAGGGTGGGCGGGATTGAAAAACCTCATCAGCTCATCGCTTTGTACTTTGATTCAGAAAAGGGCAATGACCGGAGTGTGATGCTCTTAGGGAGGCTGAGTTTAATGAACAGAGGCCACAGAAACTGAAAGCTACAAAGGAACCACCCTGGTCTCTAAAACCAAGTGTGGGAAGTTGCTTGTAGAATGATGAGGTGACGTCGGGGTGTTCATTATCCTGTGTGCTGGGAATAGCTGTTCATTATCTGGCACTTACAATGATTCTTTCCTAGGTTCCTTTTTCAGTGCTAGAGCCCAGCATAAGTGGGTCTGATCCAACACCCACTGAAATCAATGCGGGGCTGTGACCTGACTATGTGTATGCACAATGCCTAGCGCAACAGGGGCCCTTGTTTTGAGTGAGGCCTCCAGGTGCAATCACAATATAAACCTCAAATAACATAACGTCTATGGATCAGGCCCTGTATATATTTAATTCATTCTCTCTTCCTGTTCTCCTCCCATGCCTTAGCACTAGCTAGGAGTTCTGTGCTCTGCTCCCACTTTTCACCAAATGCTTCCAGTTGCCCCTAGTGAAAACACACTAGTGTCTTATCGTACCATTCCCACTTATTAGCGTAGAAATGGCAGTGCTGTGGGCCGTTCCCGTATGATGCCATCAGATGTTTGTTAGGGTTTGCATGCTCTGTTGTGCCATTGTGAAATGGACAAGTGTGCTGAAATGACCAGACTGGGTTGGCTAACACAGTGCAGTATATTTTTGATCTAAGCTAGAGACAAAAGAAGCCCACACCTTTGGTAAAGAGAAAAAAATAACCTCTAAAGAAGCTGAAGCCTAGTCCCACCTAGGCCCTTTTGGTTTCCATTGTCTGTATGAAACAAAGTAACCCTCCTTTCCCCTGAGACTGTGTTGGACAGCATAGGAAGCAGTCACAGTGAGGGGTTTTATGTAGGCAACGATGTCTTCCCAATCTGATTTATCGCTTTAAATTCTCTGCCATGTACAATGTAGGCTGTCTGCAAGTGCCAGTCTGCCACAGATTCAATGATAGAACTAGTCCCTGGCTGAGGAAGTGCACCCAGTAAAACTACTGAGTGTTTATTTTTCTAATTTAATGCTTTAGCTGAAGTTCTTAAGCATTTAAATGTTGTAGGAAAACATAGGTAAAACATTCCCCATATGTCCTCAAAAACTGAATGGAAAGTATACTAATAATGCCTAGCACTTCTATATGGAGAGGGCCTCTCCTTAAAGCACTCTGCAAAGGTAAGTAAGAATTACCCCTATTTTACAGAGGTAGAGACCAAGAAAGGTCAGGGACTTGCCCGTGGTTACACCATGGGTCTGCTCATAGCTAGCTAGCCAAAGCCAGAGGTCCTAAGTCTCAGGTCACTGCCCTGAGCACTAACCCAGACTGTATCCCTGTATCCTGGCTAGACTGGGAATACCGCAGTGTTAATATTCTCCTTCAAAGCCGGGTAGGCCAACAGTCCAGGTTAGTGGGTTAATGTCAGAACACAATAATTCCTCTCTTGGCTGAATGGTGCTACAGATATAAGAACATAACATAAGAACGGCCATACTGGGACAGACCATTGGTCCATCTAGCCTAGTATCCTGTCTTCCGACTATGGCCAATGCCTCAAGAGACATTGGCCAATTTATACATCGTGTTGAAGGGATCCCAAAATGCTTTGAGACAATGGGCCATGTCCTTAGCTGCCTGTGTCCAAATTCATATTGAACAATTTCAGCTCTTTAGGCAGAAGAGCTAGCATCAATATGCCCCTTAGTAAGGACAGAGGTGCCAGCCAGCCATTAGCCAGAGGTTGCTGATTAACTTAGAGTTAACTCTTAGAATTAACTTAGAGTTGCCAGAGACTTTGACTTGACCCTTGCTCTTTAATACTAAACATGAAGAATTCAAATCAAATCAAAGAATTTTAAAAAAAATTAACAAATTAAAAAAAACTAGGCCCTGAAAGCCAATGAAGTATAATCAAACAGGCAAATAATTGAACTGTATAAACAACTATTACCCATTGTGCCATTGGGGTAAAATGCAAAGGCAGATCAGCAATGGCCTGCTATAGCTTTACACAGTGTGTTAGGTGCAGAGAGGTATAAGGTATGGGCCTCCTTGTGCCCAAGCCCCGGGCACCCCAGGGGATATTTATCCCAGCAGAGGGCAGGCAGTGCCTCTGTCCCTGCTCTCCTGGAGGTTGATGCCCAGGGGAGGGAGTGCAGCTGTAATTTGCACGAGTGCTCCATAGGAGCTCTGCTGGCAGGGGCTGTGAGGTGAGGGGTGGGCACTGAATCAACGCACTCTCCCAACCCCCTTGGCCCTGCCCATATTGGGATGGCGTTGGCCCATTATCTTCTCCTCTCCCTTGACAAACCATTGTGTGGGTAGCCAGGAATGAATGTACGATTCCTGGCCCTGTGCTGTAAGGATCTTCAACAGGAGAGTAAGGAGCGGGGGACGTGTCCCTCTCATTGCCTGCCAGTGGCTGCATCTCTACTCCAGACAAGTGAGATTTCAGCCCCTATGTACAGCTTCCAGCCATTGGAAGCTGGTCCCTGATGGAACTCCCAGCACCCTCACCACAGCTGTTTTATGCTGGTACCAACTAGAACCTAGCTCATACCCTTGCAATCCAGAACACACTATGATCTGGGTACTAAGAGAATAACTGCCACTAGCTAAAATAACTCGCTTTCAGCTGTTTTTAGCTGAGTTATATGAACATAGCCTTTCTGGTGACCGCAGATACGGATTGTGTTCTATTACGCGTGGCATGTGAGAGGAAATGTGTGGTGCTGGACAAACTGAACAGCAGGGCTAAGCTACAGGATGGTAGCATCATGAGGACCCCCTCCCCCCTTGTGTGGGCTGTAACTCCACCCACTATCTTGTTCTGTGCAGGTTTTTATGCTGCGGTCCTCACTGCAGTATCTGAGCGCCTCCCACTACTGCATTCAAGTTTGCAGCTCAGTGAAGTCAAGTGCAGTTGTATGAATGGCTTGAGAAGTAAATGGGTTTGGTTTTTACCCACCTTCTTGTTCGTGTGCTGGTCTTTCCAAGGGATCAAGGAACTGTTTTCTCTGACAGCTTGTGTTTGGGGGAGGGATTTGGCAGATGAAACAGGGTTTTTCCAGCACTTGGACTCTTTTCAAAGGCTCATTTCACTTTAGTGTTGTTTATCCACTTCCTTCATTTTTGCTCATATTGGCTTTAAAGATGCCTGATGTTTTTCCTAACTTGGGACTTTGTGCTGTGTGACCCGTGGGCTATGAACTTTCAATTAGGGAATATGAGATAGGGTAATAGACTTAAAATGCCTGTTTGGGCTAAAGGTAGGTAATAGTTCTACCTCTCCTCCCAACTGTCCTCCACTCAGGTACCCCATAACTATTCTCCTTAGTGTTGAACTGCATCCCCAGTTGAAATGGATAGCTTATGTGCAGCCATCTGAACCTAATGGAAGGAGTCCATTCAAACAAATGGCAAAACTCCCACTGACTGGTGCAGCAGTATCCGATCCATGGTTAGAATGAACAAGCTGACCGCAGGGTCTATTCTATATCCCCAAAATTGAGGCTTTCAGGAAAATTGAAGAGTTGACTATGTAAAGCACTGCAACATTGTGGCATGGTATAAGAACTGACAAGTGCAGCATCACAATATTCCTTTAAACCTAATTCGGTGAGCTGTATATCGAAAGCCAGTTAAATACTAGCACTTACTGATGTGTCTTTCCTGGAATCTGAACCCATTTACCTAGAGGTCATGAATTGCACATCTAAAAGGACCCCTCCACTGGGCCACACTTTAGCATTACCAAAACGGCTTGTTCAAAGATTCGGAGTGCTCAGCTTGTTACCAAAAAATATGCTTGTTTTATTCATTCATTCCACAGATTGCAGAAACGAAACAGCCTTCGAGCCCCAAGATTGAGTCTCCAGAGGCATATTATGAAGAGGCTGAGCCATATGACATCTCTGTGAATGGTACGTCAGAGCTGATTCTCTGCTTTCATGGCTATCATTAACTAGAGTGAGATGCAGAACTCAATGTTTGTGGAAACAATCAAACAGAACTACTCCCATACAATTCTTTATGGCTGATGGTACAAATTCGATCTGTGTGGATTTGCTGGTCATAAGAAGGGTACATTTATAGTTTATAAAGGATTAATAAATGACTAGTAGATGTTCTACACCTGCTATATACAAGAGCAGTATGTATTATAGATGGCTATAAAATGTTACATCTGTTGGTGGATTCTCCATTTCCTGAAGTCTTCAGATCAAGACTGGACGTCTTTCTGGAAGAGATGCTTTAGCCAAACACAAGCTATTGGACTCAGTACAGGGGTAACTGTGGGATTCAGTGGTCTCTGATATACAGGAGATCAGACTAGAAGATCTAATGGTGTCTTCTGGCCTTAAAATTTATGAACCCTATGGGTATATGGGACTTTATATCAATCTTGAAGCATTTATTAAAACAGCTCTTCAAAATGTATTAATTATTTACATAAAGGCTACATTTATAAATAGTTTATAAAGTGTGACAGTTTATAAACTGCAGTGGTCTAGATCACTAGACCGTCCCCTCTTACAGTCTCATGTACCAGAGTTAAGGATAAGAAGTAAGGCTGATGATTTGGATGAGGATTCATTACCATTGTGTGAGCAGCGCTAGACCCAGCTGTGCAATCCTGTGCTTTAAAATTTGTGACGAAGAAACAAAGTGGGGGACGTTGTTTGAAATTATGCAGGGTTAATTTATTTTGACAGTCATCTCTTCAGGATAAGGACTGTATCTTCCCATGTTTGTACAGCGCCTAGCACAATGGAGGCCGTGATCCTGATGGGGAGCCTTTGGGAGCTACAGCTCTCCCGTCGGCTTAATTACTCCACCTCTGTGAGAGGCAGTAGTTACGTTGGCAGGAGAAACTCTCCCACTGACCCAGCACTGTCTACATGGGGGAATAGGGTTTGTATAACTACATCACTCAGGGGTGTGGATTTTTCACACCCCTGAGTGATGTAATTGTACTTCAGTAAGCGTGTAGTGTAGACCTGGCATTAGTTTGAGGCTAAGGTGAATGATATAATCAGATAAGTTAAGTGGAGTGAGTTGGAGTATTAGCTCCTAGTTATCACCCCATCTGCATCAATCTCTTTCTATGTTTAAATCAGCACCTTCTTGACAGCATGGGACCTGATCCAGCTAGCTACTGATCAGAGTCAGCTTGGATTAGTTTCCATTTTCTCCAAAGCACCATAGTTTGGGGCGGTGCAGATAAAAGCCTTCAGGGTTCTCCCATCTCTGTAATGAGGAAGCCAGGTTTGGGTTTGCAAAACCTCACCCTGAATTGGTTGGCTTCTAGATGTCATTTTATCTAAATGGCTCCACTCCAGTCAGAATACTGCAGGCCAAATTTTGCTCCGTTACTCCTGATCAGCACTTTGGGATTAGTTACCAGGCTCTGTGAGTGCAGAGAAAATCCTACCTCCAGCAGGATTGGTGGGTAAAGCACTTTTAGAAAGAAAAATAGGTGATTTTTTTTTAGTGCTTGGGGTTGCAGCCTTGACAGAGACAGTGCAAAGATGCTATTATGGGGTTCGGTGTGCAATCCAGACCACTGAGGGAGGGGTTGTGTCACCACTTGCCCTGCAACCCTGGGTGTTTTACAATGCTTTGCTGCTGTCACTCACAGCCTGGGGTGCTCACAACCAGTCTACAAGCATGCAGGCCATATCCTGAAGAGCTAGACAGCCCTGGTTCAGCAGGTCTCACCCCAGCGGCCTGTCTATAGCCCCACTCTGGCTTCCACCAGCCTTGGTTCAGAGGTGAAAGTAAGCCGGTACGCCCCAGTATGGCGTACCGGCAAGAGCCGGTGCACCGTACTGGGGCAGACCGGCTTCCCCAGGGGGCAATTTAAAGGGCCTGGGGCTCCCAGCAGTGGCTGGAGCCCCAACCCTTTAAATAGCCGCTGGAGCCCCGCCGCCGCTACTCCAGGGCTCTGGGGGCTATTTAAAGGACCAGGGCGGTAGATGCAGGGAGCCGCAGGCCCTTTAAATAGCCCCCAGAGCCCTGGGGTAGCGGGGGCTCCGGGGGCTATTTAAAGGGTCGGGGCTCCAGCTGCCTCTGCCACCCCAGTCCTTTAAATAGCCGCTGGAGCCCCGCTGCTTCCCTAGGGCTCCAACGGCTAATTAAAGGACTGGGGCAGTAAAAGCAGGGGAGCCCCGGGCCCTTTAAATAGCCCCCGGAGCCCCGGGCTGCTGCTGCTACCCCAGTTGGGGGGTGGGTGGAGGAGCAGAAGGGGGGGCACTTACCTTATAGGGTGGGCCGGGGCTGGCTTTGACCCTCCTCAGCCCCGCCCCTTCCACCCTAGGCCCCGCCCCTTCCGGGGGCCAGAGCTGGCCCCAGCGTACCGGTAAGTCACTTGACTTACTTTCACCCCTGCCTTGGTTACAACCAGCAATAGACCTTAGTTGTCTTTGCCTGAGGACCGGACTGGTCAGAGAATCAAATACACGTTCCTTTGTCTAAGGCAGACCTGTTTACCAACTGCCCCAGGCATGCCTGGTTTAAACACACTTTCGTCATAATTCCAGCATATATGCATAACTCTTAATACACACTGCACACATACATCATGCAAGACTATTAACAGTCAGTGAGTTATTCGTTTTCAAATGATACCTCAGAAGGCATATTTTATACAAACATTATTGCAACAGGGTGGGAATACAGGGATGCTTAGGGTCACACCTGCCCCTTTACAAAACTGTCGGAGGGTAGACCCCTGGCTGACCCAGAGGCAGCAGGGCAGAGGGATAGCTCAGTGGTTTGAGCATTGGCCTGCTAAACCAAGGGTTATGAGCTCAATCCTTGAGGGGGCCATTTAGGGATTTGGGGATTGGTCCTGCTTGGGCGTTGGACTAGATGACCTCCTGAGGTCCCTTCCAATCCTGATATTCTATGATTCAGAGCCCTTTTTCCTGGACAGGGCTTCTGCCACCATATTTGCTTTCCCCTTTATATAGAAGAAACCTGTTTTGCCACCTTTCTATGTAGAGTCTCCAGGACATAACATCAGACAATATCCATAATTTCAGCTACCGGGTTTTTTACAAACACTTCACTGTGATGTTAATGACCAGCGTGATGTTAGATTTCAAACAATATATTACATGTCATCTTTTAAATAAATATCCTGACACCAGTGTGTGAGCTGTGATGAGCATGTCAGGCCTGATGAGTGGCTGACACAGAGCAGTGAACCACAAATGGGCCTCTGGGTCATAGACGCCCCACAGCGTCATGCTCCCCCGTGCTCTGAGTCCGAGGATTAGAATTCTGCTGATAAAAATTTCAGCGTCAGCTCCACCTCCCACAAATAAAAAAACCCTCCAGTTTTTGCCAGTTTCACGTCAGATTCTTTCCCTACCCAAGCAAAAAGGCAGCTGTAAGCTTCATCCCACAGGAAAAGTTGGGAATTAGCTAGCAGATAAAAAGAAAAAGGAGTCACACCCCTTGTTTCTTTTCCGGTTGTTTTAAATTGCGTGTAGTCACCTGCCAACACAAGACTGCCTCTAACTTGCTTTGGAGCCTCATTCAGGCCAGAAAGCATCATACATGCTGGGGTGTTTTCCAATTGCCTTTGCAGTGAGATAATAGTTACATTTTTTGCCATACACATAGGAAAATATAATTGTCCAATTATGCTGAGAATCACAGCATACAGGGTCATGCACCAAACCTATTCGTATGTAGCCAGGTATCCTATCTCGTGTATATGCCAATTAAATTGGGTTATGTTACTCAGACAGCTTTATAAAATGAACATTTTTGTGCATAGAAAACCTTGTGCGGGGAATAAACAATAATTCTACTGAAAACTCTCTCTTTTGCTTGGCAATGCAGGATATTTAATTCAAAAACAGGAAGATGCACTGTCAGGGAATGCCTCTAATAACTGTGATGGCACCTTTGTCCTGAGAAGTTTCTAGTGAATGATTATGTGGGCACCAGGCATACAGCAAACAGGATAAGATGGTTCGGGGTAGTGTCAGAAACATAAGATTTCAGTTACCAGAGGCACTGTCTATTGGCTGCTATTGTTAGTTTATCATTAGACAAATGAGAAATGTGTTCCATGTTATATAGACCAATGAACGGCATAAATGCAGGGGACTGGGAGTCAGGACTCCTGAGATCTGTCCCCAGTGTGTTACTGACTAGCTATGCCCCTTTCGGCAATTCAGTCAACTGTTCTGTGCCTCAGTTTCCTCCTCTGTCAAAATGGATATAATTATACTGCCAAGTACCTATCTTGGGAGAGTTGAGGCTCACTAGTGAAGAACAATGGGATGTGTTCTGGTCCCCTTTCTTATGTTGAGTAGCCCTTACTCCTCAGATGGCTCCATTGACCGTGGGTCTGAAATCTAATATGGGGCCACTTGTGGAATAAGGTGCTATTCAACATGAGTAAAGGTGAACTGTCCTTGAGAGATCCTTCGTTGGCGAGTGTGGTGCATCATTGTTAGGTGTTAGTGTTCCCCTTCCTAGTCATCAGCTGCTCTTTGGATTCCCTTCTAGTTTATATGTTAGCTTTGTTTGTCTTTCCTAACTATTTTAAATGTGAGGCCAAATCTTTACCTGCAAACTGGTCGCTGCATCCTTGGAGAGTAAAATGGTAATAAACTTGGTGGTGTACACCACTGCCCTCTGCTGGATGGAATCAGAACTGTTCAACTGTGCCACAGGCCCTGTAGTGCAAATAGTTGGCGGAGATTCTCTGTTAGTTCAAGTGCTAGGGGAAGGATCTGAATTCTGTTCTCTCTATGGCCATCATACATAGCACAGTGACAGCTGCGAAGTCCGAAGTGGAAACAGATTACAGTATGAGATGAGAACCCTATTTTGGCTGGTTGCTGACCTGGACTGTGTTTTAAGGCTTCTTTGTTAAATGAATCCCTTTTGTTCATAGGCCCGGCTCCTCCTGTCATTTATGCTGGGGGAAATCACAGGTCGCTAATGGAGTTACACCTGATATCCTATAATTTTAATGGAGTTGCACCTGTATAAAATGCTGTGGGAGGAGAATCAGGCCCATAAAGTGAACTGGGATGGGAATATGCAGGTTCAGACAAGTCCTGAATGTCAGAGTGGACAGTATTGTTACTCACATCTTAACTGCTGAATTACAGGGCTCCTCAGCTGGTATCTGCCCCAGACATAAATAAGGCACTTTGCAGGTGGTTATGCACAGACGCCTTTGCAGGGGGGTTATATGGGAAGGAAAAAGCTTAAGAAGTGTCCAAGAATCTCCATGGTCCTAGCGAAAGTAACTCTCTGACCAGTTCACAGTTGAGGCAGCTACTTTAGGTGAATGAAAATCTGGATGGGAGATCTGTAATGAGATTATGACGTTAGGAAGAAGTTTAATTAAATGGCTGAAGAGGAGCTATAGTAGAAGGGGAAAGGGAGAGTGTGTTGTCTAATGGCTACAGCACAAGTCTTGAGTAAAGAGACCTGAGTTCAAATCCTGGCTCTGTCTTTAAATCTCCCTAGGCTTGATCCTGCATTCTCTGGGTTCGGAGTTTTGCTGTTGACTTCAATGGGTACAAGACCGGACCCTCAGTCCCTCAATTTCCCCATCTGTAAATTGGGGATAATGTTACTTATCTCCCTCAGACGGGGTGATGGAAAGTGCTTTGAGATCCTGGGGCAAGGATGCTATATAGGGGCATGATTCCTAGCTGAGTGATGAAAATGCAGGTAGCTGGGGAGCTGCTGTTCGTCTCTGTTACTGAGTTTTCAAATTTAAGTCTTGTATCTCCAAGCAAATGGATGTAGTAAAATAAAACAAGAATAGTAGCACTAATAAAATTAGCAAATTTGTTGCCACGAAGAGACATCAAAGCAAATCCTCCAGATGGGCTGAGGAGATAAGCAAGTCATGTGGCATCAGAGGTGGGACTGAAAGACACTGTAACAAATTGTGGATGAATAAATTAGAATGAACCCAATAACGACAGGCTTGTTAGGTCTTGTGGCCGTTCCTTCATCCGCAGTATTTTTGCACATAGTCTAAGAAGACCTTTGCCCTTTGTTATATTTGCATTAATGACTAGAATCCCCTTTTGCTTTGAGTCCATGCTGATATGGATTCCATCTTTATCACTCTAGCCCGACGCTGCATTTGCATAATTGAGTGGCACGATACGAAACAGAATGGGAATGCGAGTGACAATGTGGCTGCCTAATTAATAATAATTCAGACTGAAATATTTCATCTGCACCAGTTGATTTTAATTTTGATGGTTATTTTAAAAAGAATTGCCTAGTTCAATGGGAACCAATATAAAATGCGGGGGCTTTCTCTCTCTCTCTCTCTCTCTCTTTTTGCTTGTGACTATGCAGGTATTCTTGGTAGGCTTGCTGTCACTGGAGCCAGGACAGGGTTGCAGGTTACCGAGGGAGTAATTTATGCCACAATAACCATGGGTACAGCATGTTTTTAAAGCCTGAACTTCTGGCATTGTCTTTGTATTTACTGTCATCGTAGCTGAGAGGAGCACATGCCCAAACTATTCATTTCGTTACCACCGGCATTCCTCCCTTACGAGCATGGATGGATCACCACCACCATTTGGCACATTGTCAGGAGGGTGGGGGTATGGTGGGGGAGGTATTGAGAAGTTTGCAGTCACTTTTTGCCAATCAGTGTTTCATCCCATATAGAAAGAGTTTTTATCAGAGTACATCTGAATGGCGCTGCTTTTTATTGATGAAGATGTTGCAACCAGTGAAGGGGCTGATCATTAGCTGGTGTAAATAGGCATAGTTCTCTGGAAGTGGAGCCATGCCGATTTACACTAGCTGAGGATTTGTTCCAAAGTCTTCTAGGAGGTAAGCTGTAGAGTGGGAAATAATATAGTCGTCGTCTTTTGAAAGCTGAACTCTCTGATCGGTTGATGGTGGGCCATTAACACGATACCCATGGGCATTCAGTGAATTTTGCAGTGGATAGTCTCCTTTTGAGAAATTGGCTTAATTAGTGTTGCTTTGCACTAATCACCTGCTGGAGCTATCGTATAACACTTAATTGGGAGAGATTTGGGGAGCAATATTGTAACATTGCTGTGGCTTCTGAAAGTTAATTTTCTTTAAAAATGAATACACCTACCTTACAGAATAATGCTTCAAGGAATCACAGTGAAGTCTTTTAACTATTTTCTCTGTTTTCTTCTCAAAAATGTCTACAATGTTAAGGTAACACTGCACTTGAGTGGACATTTGACTAAGTCCTGATGAGAGTAGCATAATGAGATCAGTATCTTAGTTCTGTTCAGTAGGGATGAACATGCATGAATTAAATACGTGGTGGACAAATCTTGGGGTATGCCTCTGATGGATCTGTGTGAACCACGCTAATAATAATGGGTGGCTGGCAGATTACATCTGTATCATGAACACCTCGGTCTTGTTGCAAATCTCATGGAAGTTGCTGGGGAGTCTCTCTATTGACTTCAATGGACTTTGCACCAATGACCAGCCATCTTCACCTTCTGCAAACCTTCATGACCTACATACATCAGAGCTGGGTAGCACTATACATAGTGGGTGTAATTTTCAAGCGTGGTCAGCATTGACCTCTGCTCTCATTTGAATGGTAAAACTCCCCTTTACCGCAATAGGAACGGAGCTAAGCCAATGCTGAGCGCTCTTGAAATCCCACTCCTTATTAAGAATGTAATGGACAGTTACATACTGTTCTTGACTGAACATAAAAACAATCACTATTATTTAAGGCTGTAATTTATACTAATTCTTATTGCCACCCTCAACATCGCTTCACTGGTGCCAATGCTCAGATGTATGTCTTGCCATAGGTTCCATGTTGAGTCGATATAGCCGTGGCTCAGAAAGGGAACCATAGAATAACATACAATGAATCATTGCTTGTTGCATGGCCTTGCAGAGTTTGTTTTTATATACAGGAGGCAGGGGCTGACTTTGCAGGGACTGGACATAGCTTGCAATCGTGTTGCAGGTTTGGAAATTTTGGCTTCCAGTTGGGTGTATAAAATATATCATTGGAAAAATACAACCAACATTTGATAGCGCATCTGAGGAAAGCTTTTAAATTGGAGACTCCTTTGAGTATTTGCAAAGAGAGAATCTCAGGTGCAAAACATCAAAGCAACAGTTTGGGCTAGAAGGAAAAACCGGGCGCTGGGAGATCAAATTCACTAAGAAAATGGCCTTAGGAAATCTTCAACAGAGGAAAGTCCTGGGGCAGAGCCTCTGATTTGCTGGTGACTGTGGCATGGTGTGAGGATGCTCTCACTTGCCTGATGTGAGCATGTGTGAAACAAACAGGAATTGCCACCCAGAAATACACTTGGTGACCAGCTTTGCCTTTGTTACAGAAGACGGAGAAGCAGTCAGCAGCTCTTACGAATCCTATGATGAAGAAGAGAGCAGCAAAGGGAAGTCAGCAACCCACCAATGGCCATCCACTGAAGCCACCATTGAGCTAATGAAAGATGCCCGCATCTGTGCTTTCCTCTGGAGGAAGAAGTGGCTGGGACAATGGGCCAAACAGCTGTGTGTCATTAAGGACACTAGGTTGCTGGTATGCAAACATTTGCATTTTCTCCCCCCCACCCCCAAATAACCTATTTTCTCAGACTGGCTTCTCAATACCCATATGGCAGAGAGTCTTATCTTAATTCAGATGCTTTAAGAAATATCCACTTAGCCTCCATGTGGAATTCTCCAAAGATTTCCACTCAGTAACATAACCAATAGAATACAGGCAGGTGATACCACAAGCCAAAGAGCAGGTAAAGCAGTATTGCTGCTAATTGTTCTAGAAAACAACGTGAGGTAAAATGTTCATCGATTCCAAAGCCAGAAGGGACCACTGATCATCTATTCTGACCTGCTGAGTAACACAGGCCAGAGAACTTCCCCAAAATAATTCCCAGAGCAGAGCTTTTAGAAAAACACCCCATTTTGTTCTAAAAATGGCCAGTGATGGAGAATCCACCATGACCCGTGGTAAATTGTTCCAATGGTTAATTACCATCCCTGTTAAAAATTTACACCTTATTTCCAGTCTGAATTTGTCTAGCTTCAACTTCCAGCCCAAGGCTCATGTTATACCTCCGGAGGCTAGGTGGAAGAGCCTGTTATCAAATATTTGTTCCCCATTTTTCAAAAGTGCTTAAATCCCATTTTCAAAAGCGAATTAGGCACTTAGAAGCTGACATCACATGGAAAACCAATGGCATTTAGGGACAGATTTACAAAGGCATTTAAGTGTCTAAAGAAGCAGATAGTCACCTGACCTGTTTATGCACTTCTGAAAATCCCACTAGGCACCTAGCTCCCATTTAAACTCAACCTAACTCACTGAAGAATTTTAAAAAATCCCACTAGGTGCATCTGTAGGCCCCTAAACACTTTTAAAAATCTGGCCCCCTAGGTGCCTAAGTATCTTTTGAAAATGGGACTTAGGTGCCAAAGGCGTGTCAGCACTTTAGAAAATTTTACACATGGCCTAGTGGTATGTAAGCAAATCAGGAACTCCTTTGTTCTAATCCTGACTCCTCTGACAGCAACCTCCCATGGCTGTTATTTTACTCATAACATTATTTAGACCCTGTAAAATCTTTTGAGATATAGTTTGAATGAAAGATGCTGATGTATGAATCTCTGTGTGTGTGTGTGTGTAGGTGGGTATATATCTGTGCTACATATTTTTGTGTTGTGTGTGTAAAACATCTGGACGCTGCAGCTGTAACTGAGTTGGGCCTTCTTTGTGTTATATGCAGCCATTACAGATGTGCATGGTGCTCCATTTGTGCTGAGGTTAGGAAGTGGGTTATGTTGAGTTTACATACTTTTAATCTCTTACTTTACTTCTCTCCTTCTGCTCTCAGTGCTACAAGAGCTCCAAGGACCACACCCCTCAGCTTGATGTGAACTTGCTTGGCTGCAGTGTCATACACAAGGAAAAGCAAGTGAGGAAGAAAGAACACAAGCTGAAGATCATTCCGATGACCGCAGATGTGATTGTGCTGGGCTTGCAGAGCAAGGACCAGGCAGAGCAGTGGTTCAGAGTGAGTGGAGCTGTGTCACTTGGCAGATTAGCTGGAAGATAATCCACTCTCCCAGTGGAAAAGGGGGCTGTTCATTCCACTCTGCGCCTGTGGTAACTCCCTCTGGGCTCGCACTTCTGTACCCAGGGCTGGATTAACTTGGAGGCAAATAAGGCACATGGCTAGGGCCCAAATTGGTAAGTGGGGCCCAAAATCATAGGCCAGGGTCCTTCACCACCTCCCCTTTGCCCTGCTGAGGGGGCACAGGCCACCCGCAGCAGAGCCCTCCTCCCTGGCACTGCAACCCTAATCTTGACTCCCATGGTGGTGTTTGGAGAACACGTCCACCCTGCAAGAGCAGCTCCTCTACTGGGGAGCTGGGCCCAGTTTCCCCGCTCTGGGCATTGCCACCTGGCACAGCCCCATTCAAGTTTGGTCCAGCCAGCCTTCCATCATGATGGGAGAAGGTGGCTGACCTAATCTGAGTGGGTGGCATTGCAATACTCCCTCCCCGCTTTCCCCCGGGACCACCTCTCGCACCAGGCTGAGAGAAGCATATGTTTGCCCCATTGATGGGTTAATCTGGCCCTGCTTGTATCTCACACCTGCCTTCTCGGCACTTCCTCGCACTCTGCCCTGACTGAGAAATGTGGTGAATAAGTTATTCCTTGCAGTTTTCTCACAGTGAAGAAGGTAAAAGAATATAGAAGGTCCTCTGATTCATTGAGGTGAAATGGCAGTCTCTCTCATTCACTCTTCTGGAATCATTTTTGCTGGCAGGGAACCTCTCCATCTCCTGCCCTGGATTCTCCATGCTGGGCTCTTCACACGTCTTCACAGGCTCAGCACTTCTGCCAGAAGATTGTGCATGCTGGGATGTCAGTCATGTGGGGCCAGCAGAGTCAGATCAGCCGTGAAAGCTCTGGCTCCCTGCACCATGGTCTGAATTTAAGGGAAGGGAGGGGAGGATACGTTGCCAGGGAAAGAAGCAGCTAAAATGATCCTTTAGGATTGTTTAAGTTGTTGAGAGGCGGGGGGGAGAAGAGCAGGAAGAGGGGGTTAGAAAGAGGAGAGGGACAGAGAGTGAGTGACATGGGACAAGAGCAAAGAGTGTGGATATGAGGCTACATACCTTTACTATATTCACAGGGATTCAATGCGCTGCACTGGAACTTAGCTGTGGCTCCGCTTGGAGACTGTACTCCATTCCACTGTTCTTCTGGCATACACTGGCCTCATTCACAGCTGCAAGCACATAGACACATGCTCTGCTTCGTTTTCATGTCCAGGGCAAGCGTGTTCCCAGCAAACCCCTGCCACCTTCTGTATGTCGGAGAATGGAGAGGACCTCCCCAGCCCAACCTTTCCAGCCAGAATAAAGAAGGTCTTTCAGCAAGAGAGCACTGAACTCCCAGCTTCAGTCTAATTGATGTTTAATGGAAAATGCTGCAGAGACAGAAGAATGCTTAATGCCGCTCTCTGTGACAATGTGTGGGAACGCTTTTTGGAGAAAGTCCCAAACACAGAATAGCCAAGGACTGTACAGGAAACATGGTTGTTTCATGGAAACTGCAGCAGAACAATGAACCTTTACAAAGATCAGTGATTAACTCAAAGGAAGCAGAAGAGCTCTGTTCACTTGCAGCCTTCAACACACTCCCTGGACTGATACAGCGGGCCAAGTTTTGCCCTGACTTAAACCCATTGCAGCCCCTTTGAAGTCACTCAGGTCGCAACATGTCAAGTCAAGGCCGGATTTGGCCCTTAGAATTTCTGTTCATTTGAACTTTATGGGCCAGGCGTCACCCCGTTGAAATAAATTATGAAGAGTTACATGATTTACACCAACTGAGGACCTGGCTTTAGTGATTTCAGTTCCCAGGCCAGTGATGCAAATTGTGTCACCTTACTTTGCTCCTAGTGCCTAGCATCCTCTGAATTTTGTTTTCTGTTTACAGTCCACATGAACCCAAAACCTCAAAGAGAAATTCTATCAGAACGGCTTGCTCCACCTACATTCATGTCTGCACCCTACGAAACTGAGCTGGGCAGGGGTTTGACATCAAACCCTAATTCTGGTTTTGCTTGCAATGGGTCCCAGGTTTTGGTCACTGTGCTCCGGTTTCTCTGAGCCTGCATTCATGTTGAGCCTGCATTCATGATGCTTTTGACAAAGCCGGTCTGAGGTCCAGGTTTTTAACATTAGGTGAATTTTGGCATGATGTTGAGTTTTGCTGCCTATGTTCTGCATATCTCTGAAGATCATGAGTATTGGTAATTTTAACAACTCTTTTAGCTTGCTGCTTTGTTCTCTGTGCAGGTAATCCAAGAGACCAGTGGCCTTCAGTCTGAAGTAGTGGGTGAAGGCAATCAATACATTCCAGACCCCCACCGTCTTAGTTTCCTCAAGGTACAGCTTGTATCTTTAGCCAGGTGATATTCAATGTGTAAAATGCTTTAAATCCTTCTTTTAGAGCCAACTCCTTTAACAAAACACATGGAGAGTTTACACCAGTGCAGTAACTTTATCTGGGCAAGAAGGAGGCTGAGACTGATATCAATGCAACCACGCTTTACTGCTGAAAGACGCATTATTGGAACAATATTAATTTTCCTTTATATACATAGAGGGCATAAGCTAACCTCTATTATTCCTGAACCGCCATCTGCAGAGTTTCTTGCTCCTTCCACTGAAGTGTCTGGTGGAGACATGTTACTGGACGGAATGGACCACTGGTCTGACCTCGTGTGCCAGGAGCTATGTTCCTACCCTGACCCTAGTATAATGATTTGCCTGCATCCAAACTCTCCAAAAGTTTGGATCATTTCAGATCCAGATACAAACGTTGAAGGCTGGAACCATCTCCAATACAAATAAATGTTGGGAGTCTTAAGAAACAGCCTATGGAGCAGCACAGAGGTGACTATCTGAGAGTGGGGGAACTGGAGAGTCTCCAGTATTAGGCCATCACAGTAGCGCAATAAACCCAAGTAGGTGCCCAGATACCATGGTGAGGGACACAGCATGGATGGATAGATGGACAAAAAGAGGTGGCAATGGATCCCATCTGACTTTTAGGAAAATATTTATTAAAAAAAATAAAAATTTAAGAAGCTTGGCCTGCAATTTAAAGGGGAAAGGGCTCTAACTAAATGCCTGACAGGAATGGATGGGTCTCCAAAAAGCACACAATATAGGCTAGCTCCAGTGATTTTAACAGAGCTACACTGCTCCAAACCAGCCGAGGTAGGGGGCCCACACGTTTAGAGACCTGGGTTTGCAAATGTGCTGGGGTTGCTACATAGGACGAATGTGACTTTTCATGCTTCCTTCTGTGATGTCCACACCTGGTTCCCATAGTGATCTCAATACTTTCCCAAAGTTTCCCTTGACCAGCCTAGAGACCCAGTCCATGGCTTTTTTTTTTTTTTTTTTTTGCCAGCAAAGACATTCTTGGCCGATGCTTGGTGTTAATAATGTATTGCCTTGGCCCTGTGGCGCTCACGTTTGGTCCTCGTTGACAGGCGGAGTTGTCTGAGAGGCATTCTGTGGCATCAGAGAGCGGGAGCAGCACGGACGGCCACCCGGAATCCAGCGAAACAAAAGATGGTAAAAGAAACCAATGTCTGGTGTAACAGGACACCCCTTTGCTTGGTCTTCTTACCCCACAGAAACCACAGACTCTATTGGGTGTGCGTTCACAGGACCATGTGTTTGAGTTCCCACTACTCCGGCCCCAGTGCAACAGTCTATTTACAATACCTTCTGTGCTTTCAGACTGCTCCTCAGGACCTGAGGGCCTGAGCTCCTCCCACCCCACTGAGCACTTTCTTCCTGTGTCTCTTTATCCTGATGGACTAATTGGCTCTTTAGCGCACCAGCCTGATTATCTAATGCCCTCAATCTGCTTTCTGGGTGGGGCAGGGGGAACTAATTGGCCTCCAAGTGATCGGAGAGCAGGTTCGCCTGTTCACCCTCTGCACTGGGAGAAGCTTGCCTGGATGGGTTTCTGCTTATTACAGATCACCAGCCCCACCCATTGCACTCACAGTGGACCCCAAACTGATCTGACAGCTGGTGAAAACTGTAGACACATTAACTTCCATTTTTTTCGGGGACAGATGGAAAGGAAGGATGATCAAGTGGTTAGGGCTAGCAGTGTCCAGCCCCTAGCACAAGGGGGTGGGAGACGATTCTGTCGTGGTGGTCACCACTGCTGCATCCTGTCCTGACCACTCCTCCAGTGACGGGCTGGGGAAAGAGATGGGAGAGAGGGTCGGGTGGGCTGGGGGAGAAGGGGGTTGGAGATTGGGTGAGCTGTAGGTGGGGGGTGGTCAGAGATTGGGTGAGCCAGGGTCAGAGGGGAGTAGGAGGGAGAGGGGAAAGGGGGAAGAGAACAGGAACTATAACCACAAAAAGACCTGGGGGGGGGCTGAGGGGAACATAGACCAACCCTGCCCTTCTAGGAGCTCTGCACTGGGGAGAGGGGTCTGCAGGATAGGGGGGGCTGGAGTCAGGGGCAGCCACCCCCATAATTCAAGCACTGATTAAATGTTCATTCACTTTGGTCTACTCCCATTTCAGAGAGGACTAGACCAAAGCGAGCAAAACTAACTAGTAATGCATGGCAGCTGGGTCCACAAGGTTGCCATGGCCCTAGGGTGAAATTGACTCTTTTTTACCATGATGCTGTGTGGCTTATGCAAACTTTGACTGGGACAAAATCGTATCCCTAACAGCGGGGTCCTGGCCTGTGACTGGAGCTCCTAGCACTGCAATTATACCAATAATAAGGATGTTAGACTGGGACTTTGAAACCTGGGTCCAGCTCTGCCAGACTTCCTGTGCTGTGTAAGTGCCTAAAGAGGCAGTTAGGTACCTAGGCGTTTTTGAAAATCCCCTAACTCCTGTTGCAGTTAATGGGATTCAGACACCTAGGTGCTTTTGAAAACCTCGCTTGGTGCCTATCGGCATCTTTAGGCATTTAAATACTTTGAAAAATCTGACACTTAGTCTCCCTGGAATTTTACAGCTGAGCCCTGCCTCACAGGGGTGTTGTGAGGATAAATACATTAAAAAAAGAAAGATTGCGAGGAGCTCAGATGCTACACGGGGAGGGAGAGCACAGAAATACCAAATGTGGCCCTTAGAGCACATCCTGCATGTTGTGTACAAATTAGAGTACCCATAGGTATGCACAGACTGTGTTGTTTATGAGTGATGTGTTTGTTTACTATTGACTCATTTTTGGCATTCACTGCTAGGCATTCTAGATTTTAAAAAATATGCCCGCCAGCTAGTTTGGAATGAGAATCTTATGTGTCGCTTTAACAGCAGGTAACATAGTTTGTCTGTTGCGCCAATAGCATGACTTACATACTGTACATTTCTCTCTGTTTTTGTTAGTCAAGAAGAAGGGTACAACTGGCCTTAAACTGAGCAACCTGATGAACCTCGGGAGAAAAAAATCCAGCTTATTGGAGAGTCCAGAGAGGGCACTAGAAACTTCCAGTAAGCGACCAGAAGGATGTTACCATGAAAGAGAACCCACAATTTTGTATTTTCAGCCTAGCACCCTTAAGATAATTGTGCTCACAAGAGCAGATAGCAGCATGAAGGATGAGTTGCCAATCAGCCGTCAGCCCCTGAAAACATCAGAGATAGACGTAGAAGGCCTCTGTGCTTCCCTCCCCAGAAAGCAACATAAGACATAGGGTTCCTGAGCACCCAACAGGGAGAGGTTTGTGTGGGATTTAAAGCTTTGGGTGAACAGGGCTCCATAGTTTTGCATAAGCTTTGACTAAGGGCAGGTCTACACAGAAAGCTTCCATTGGCATAGCTATGTCTCTTGGGTGTGAAAAATCTATAATCCCTGAGTAACGTAGTTAGCTGACCTACTCTGGTGTAGGCAATGCCAGGTTGATGGAATAATTCTTCTGTTGACCTAGCTACCACCTCTCAGGGAGGTATATTAACTACAGCAACGGGAGAACCCCTCCTGTCGCTGTAGGGAATGTCTATGCTGAAGCGCTGCAGTGGTCCAGCAGTTTAAGTGTAGACATAGCCTAAGCATCCACAGTTGTTTGCTGCTCTGAACCTAACCTGAATTCTGAAGGTAAAAGTGTGATCAGTTTTCCACCCAGGATGCATGTCACAGCAAAATTTGGCTCCAAACCTTTACAGTTAACCTATGTGTAGTGAGCCCTCTGCCTTTTAAACCAGCAACCTGAGAACCAGACACGTCTCTGTTGACATACTGGCCCAATGGAGGCTTCAAATGTGCATGTGATTCCCAAGCCTACGTCCCAATGTGGTGGAAGATGTTACTAAGCCAGCATGTGCTTGCTTGCAGGTTACCTGAACATACTCGTGAACAGCCAGTGGAGATCCCGTTGGTGTCACATAAAAAATGGTCACCTCCATTTCTACCAGGACAAGAACAGAAGTAAATCTGCACAGCAACCTCTGAGTCTGGTGGGCTGTGAAATTATTCCAGACCCCACCCCTGACCATCTCTATTCTTTCCGTATTCTGCACAGTGGGGAAGAACTAGCCAAATTAGAGGTATGGTGGCCTATGTTTCTCCTAGGAAATTGTCGGGAAGGTAGCCATAAAAATTCCTACCGCCCTGCAGGGTAAACTCAGCTGAGTAACATTCTCAGAAGTAACTCTCGTTAGCCGCAGATAAAATGTTAAGTCTCCAGGACTGCTGGTAACTGGAAACAGACCTTCTTCATATTATGAAGAACACTAATCTTAAAAGGCCAGGATCTCAGCTGGCATAAATTGGTGTAACTCCATTGACTTGCCATTCACTTACACCAGTTAGGTTCTGGCCCAGAAAGCACAAGTAAATCTATTCATATCTGCTACTTTCACTTGACTGTATCCTGGACTGTTTATCTCTAATCTTAGTTTCCTCTGACATCAGCATGACTGGAGTAGGAGGAGGACAATGTGAGCAATTTCCTGTGTTTTCCAGTGGGTGGAATATTTATAGCTAAACAACAGGCTTGAAATGACTGCTACAAGGTCTGAAGGTGTTTTGTTTAGCCGACCGATCGCTGTATGTCTGAGGTGCCCAGTAAATCACAGACCATATGTCTGCTGGCAGATTTAAAAGCTAAAGAGGTGCTTGAAAAAATAACAGCAGTTTGTAAAAGGGAGAAACTAAACTTCATCAGAGTGTCACAGTCAAGGTCCAAGCTGACTGGTTGGTTTCCAGGCAGTACTAGAACGTTGCACTAATTTTACTGGACTGGGAGGGGGCGGAAGAATTGATTCCAAAATATCGATTCCACATTTTGCTTGATTTAACAAAAATCTGCTTAATTTTAGGGTTATACAAGACCCAGTGACTTTTAACAACAGGGGTCTGTGCAAACTTTATCCAGTTTTGATTCACATGATTTCTCGCCCCAAGTTTTGCTTTGTTTCTTTGAAATATTGGGGTTCAAGCCTAGTTTTGCAGTGTTTCAGATGGAAGCCATCTGAACCCAGGCGTTCCACAGGGTTCTCCATTAGAGATGGTCTCAAGTCGCAAAATTCCTATCTGGACTGAGAACACTCCAAACAATGAACTGTGGCTCGAGCTGTTGGTGAACATTGAGGGTTTCAGTGTGTCTCATTACAAAGACATGGGCCTTATTGCAAAGTCTGATCTGGATTGGGGTATAGATTTCAAACCTCCCATGCACTCGGAAAATGGTCAGTGGAAGTTTGGACACAGGGTTTTGATTCAGACCCATAAATCAGCCTCAGTTCTCTTGAAACTTGTCATGTTCAGAGACCCTGCAGATTTCATTATTCAAGTTTGTGCAGGTCTCCTAATACTAGCAATCTTGAAAGTCCTGTCCTCTACTGGTCAAAGATTGAAAATTCAGTCTTTCCTTGGCAAAATTGGATTGCTTGAAAGACTCCAGCCGGGGTAGGGCTATAGGCAGCTGAGATCTCCTCCACTGTAAGAGGGAAAACTTAGAGCCCTGGTCTTGGCAGGGAGGTAAAAGAAGAATTACTTTTAGAAATACTCTAGTTTAAAATATAAATTTAACTATAAAGTCTACATGTGGGACCTTCATCCTTGTCAATTTGATTAATGTCAAAGCATTGCAGTTTATTTATCCTAACAGACCCACGTAAATCTGCAATTTACCTTCCCATCTAAACCATATTAAGCATCTTGGAAACTGCTCTCTTTACAGCCATAAAAATCTGTTTCTTTGGCTATGTTGTAGGCCAAGTCTTCTGAGGAAATGGGCCATTGGCTGGGCCTCCTCTTATCAGAGTCAGGCTCGAAAAAGGACCCAGAAGAATTCACCTATGATTATGTCGATGCTGACAGGATTTCCTGCATCGTGAGTGCTGCAAAGAATTCCTTCTTGTAAGTCACAGTGGCAGCATTTTTGGCTTTGAAAAATTCCTTGATCTTCTAGGCAGCTGTAGCTGGTGATGGGGAACAGGTAAGAGAATGGAGTCCGGCCCTCAGCGGGTGGTTGGCTGTGTGATGCATGATGCACTTGACCTCAAAAGAAGAGCAGCAGATCACATTCTCCTGATGCTCAGCTTCAGACACCTAGCTGGGCAATCGGGAAGGCAGTGTGGTGCTCATTCTCCTCCATTGTCACTCACAAGCGGGACTGAGGCAAGGAGACTGTGGATTGCACAAAGGAGCAAACCCTACCTCTGCCACAGAGGATACCCTGGCTGTGGAGTCAGTGTGGAGGGCAGACTGGAAGACCTGGTGTGTAGGGGTGGGGCTGGAGGCTCCATTGCAAATGTCATTTCCCAGCCATGGGTGGGAACACGGGGGGCACCTGCAGCTTTTGAAAGCATGTTGCCTTGGGTATTTACAGCTTAATGCAAAGGAAGTGCTGTGAGCCCAACACCTATATCGATAACCTGCCCAAGATAAGGACCCAGGAGGAGGAACTCTACGATGACGTGGACCCGCCGGAGGAGACCATGGTATGGCTTTACAATGGCAGCAGCCTTCTGCTAGTTGGGCCATTTGCTTATCCCTTTTCTCAGAGCAGCTTAAAGAATGAGAGTCGCTTTAAAGCTGTTGTGATTCGGGGTGATGCCGATCTGCCCACTGAATACCCCAGGGGGTGGGGTGTGGGAATCCTTAGAGAGCACTCAGACTCAAGTAATTGCATTGAACCCCGTGGCCTCTAGATGGCAGCTTTGTAGCTATGATCTGCTGAAGACAGTCTCACGCATGGATATTTGGCTAGCAGGGCAGCAAAATACTTCAGGGCTAAAGGATAAAGGCTGCTTGAATTGCAGATACCTCTCATTATAAAGGTAGAGATTTCTCATTGAACAGCCAACGCTTTCTTCAGCAATGCAAGGGGAGATCTTTTCAAGCATCCACTGAAAGTCAAACTCCCTTTGCTCCCTGGGAAAACCACCCAGAAATTTGCTAAATCTTTCAGGAAAATTCCCCTTTCTTCCCTGCGGAGTGTGCCTATCTGCTTACCTAGCTTGTTTATTCAAAAGCAATAACTTGGACTCGCATGGCTTAGGGGATTGTTAGTGGAATACAGAGTCTTTCCTGTCTGGTTTGCTTCTTTGAATTCAGCCCAGAAGGGTCGTGGTTGAAAATCGTTGCCAGTTAACAGCTGTTCACTGGTATGAGTGAAATAGGCTGGTGGTCTCAGTCCGGAACCTTGACCAACACATCATTGCAACTGTTGGAATGGCCACGGACAATGAAAACTGACTCTTACATGAACAGTGGCCCTTTACTTAGGATGGGCAGCGTGAAGCAGTTTGTCGTGCTCCTTCCCATAATAGACCTGGCCTGAGGATGATAACAAATTGGTTTTCGTTCATTGCGGGTCTCAGCAAAAAAAAGTGTTGGCCTATCATTCAATTCATTTGAAAAATACAGAGAGAGAGGGCAACATTTTCAAAGGCACCTAAATCCTATGAGGAGTCCTAAATACACTGGCTTTCAATGCGACTTTGGGCCTTAGACTTCTCAATCACATAGGTGCTTATGTAAATGTTACCCCCCAAATCATCCAAGTCAACCTTGTTGTTTCCTAGCATGAGACTGAGATTGTGCCTGCCAGCAGGGATTAGTCAGGATTCTTTTCAGATTATACTTTCTCTTTTGCAGGAAGAAACACCCCAAAGTGAAAGCAAAGACGAACTGGACCAAGACAAAGTGTACCTAGACCTCACACCGGTTAAATCCTTCCTGCACTCCACTGGCAGGAAACCGACACAGCCGTCACCTCCACTCTCCCCATCTGTGGACAGTGCCAGCAGTCAGGCCACAATGGACAATGTATCAGAAACAACTCTATTGGCTAAGGAAGCAGAGACCTGTAGAAAGTCAATGGAAATCCCAGACCAGGTGCTGTAACGACTCCAGTGACAGAGGTCATCAGTTGATTAGTCCCTACTGCCAATTCATTCCTAACATTTTTCTCTCAACAGACACTTCAGGAGAAGACGGAGCTGGAAGAGTCACCATCACAGACAACCACCGTCAAAATCCAGATGCAGCAGCAGAAAATCACCTTACCCCAGAGCAGTCCTGAGATCAAAGCCACCCCAACAGTCACAGCCAGTCTGCAGTTAGCGTCGGCACCCAGAGAGAAAGTGGAATGGCCCAAGGTGGCAAATACAGGTGGGTCCACTAGACGACATAACTATGCCGCCAAAGGGAATGGTGGATGGGTGCGCAAAGTCCACCACTTATCCAACTGCTAGAATTGAAAGTTTTCTGCACTTGGCTGATCTTATGGTGGTTTTTCATCAGCCAGTGGTGAGTAAGGGCCGCACCCTGCAGGGCACTGGGAAGTGCCCAAACTTTTGTGCAGCCATTTCAGCCAGGATCTCTGCTTTTCCTCCCTCCGTCTACGGCAAAATGGCTCATCTGCTTGGTGACCTCAGCTGTGGCTCCAAAGGCCCAAGCATGCCAGGGGGGCAAAAGAAGGAATGAAATGTGCTTGCTGATGAGTTTGGGACACACAATGCCAAGCTGGGCCAAATCCGTAAAGTGGGTCTGCAGTGGACGCTTGCAATGCTGGCTCTGGCTTGTGTCGATACTGTAAAGCAGAAGGCTTGGCAAGAGGCAGTGGTAAGGGCAAAAATGCAGACTGACTTTGTGGGAGATGTCAGCTTGGTCTCAAAATTAACATCTCTGCTTAAAGCAGGGGAGAGGGAGGATACAAAGGTGAAATGAGTCTGCTTTCAAGTGGACACACAGCTTCCAACCAGCCTTCTGGAAAGGCAAAAGAGACCAGGAATCCCTCCCCCAGATTAGTTTCCCAGGGACAATGGGAATAAGAGAGAATAACTGTGAAGCATTCAATGGATATTGCCTTTGAGACAGGATGACGACTTCCTCAGAGGGGGCCGTGGGTGGGAGCTGTGTAGTATGACGATGATAAACCACAGCAACTGGCTAAAACCGTTTTGTAAGAGATGCTAAATGTTAAAAAGGATTGACACGGACCATGAAAAAGGGGCTTGCAAAGCAGATCCTGGGCACAGAAAGGAGATCCTTGAGACACAGAAAACAGAGGGAAGAGTCAGAGGGAAGAATGCTATGTAACGTCTCTTCTTTTCACTGTAACCAAACTGGGGGGGCCATATCTAGATTCACTTTTGCGACGCTTGGATCTAGTGTTGTTCTGGAAACTGTTACTTTTGTTTTATAATACATTTCTCTCTCTTTTTAATAAATCTTGCTTTCAAGAAGACCAAACAAGCGTTACTGTTGCTTGGGTAAATGCCCCAAAGAGAACCACACCCCTCCAAGCAGAGGCAGTGAAGAGGAAAGGGGTCTGAAGCCTCTTCACTTGGTTTCTTGGTCAGACATGGGCTTAAAGGATCTTTGCTACAAGAAACTGTGCGGTGGACAGCCCCTTGAAAGGGATAAGGCTAAAGGCTTAGACACTTGTTTCATGTATTCATAGCACTTTCTGAGTGGCCTAAAATGGGGTTGGCCTCTCATGAAAGAAGCAAAGACACATTCCCTAGCAGGATACAACAAGTGCAAGCCCTAAACAGACAACAGAAGTGGGGAGGAGCAGAGGAAGGGGAACCATAATAAGCTCATATGGTTATTCAGTAAGACATGAGAGCTCAGTGGTGATCTAGCCTCCTCCCCACATCTCCCGGGGTGAGGGAAGAAGTGAGAAGAGAGATTGATTAGATGGAGGTGGTTTGGCAGATGGTTTGGGGAAGGGCTTCCATGCGTAAGGTGCCGCATGAAGTCAGATGTGAGAGAAGACAATGAAGGGGACCTGGTGGCATTGGTGGAGTGAGGAGAGGTAAAGGGAGAGCAGGAGGAGGCCAGGTCACAGATATAGGCAGAAGCTGCGTGTTGTAGGGCCTTGAAGGCAAGGAGAAGATGTTTGTGTTGGATGTGTAGCGCAATGGAAAGCCAGCAATTCAGAGATGGGACAGGGTGGTTGAAGTGGGAAAGAGAGAGGATTTTGTCAGTAGTGTTTCAGATGGAGGGTGGAGGGACCTGAGGAGAAGGAATTGAGATGTGGATGAATGTTTTGGCCACTGGGACAGGAAGGAAATGCGGAGGGAGGTGGGGAGGGAGAATGGTGGGTGACAGGATGTGGCCATGGTTTGGATGTGGAGGGAGACGGAAATAGAAGTTAAACACTGATGCTGTGTTCAAGATACAGATAGACACAGCCTATTCCTAATGGGGCCTAAAAGCTAAGGGATGTAGACCTGGAACAAAGCATGAACTGTGTCCAGAGGTGCTGGAATCTCCATCAGGAGGAGTAAGTACATTCTGGGACTCTTAGCAGACATATGGCGAGCCTTGCGGTGTCCCTCCCCCTCTAAACACATCTACTTTAGGTGTACGAATTAGGAAGCCACCTCCTTCCATGTTGTTGTAAACCTGGCTCCAGTCCTCCTCCTTGCCCTGACCACCCCCAAATCACCAGGGTTAAGATTTCAAAACAAGGAGTCTGGTTCTCCCCCCCCCCTTCCCACCCCCCTCCAAATTTGCATAACCCGAATGACGGTGTGGTGCTGCTCCTCAATTAAGATGAGCTGACTTTAGAAGCCGTGGAGTCGTGGGTCTACAAACTTTCGAGCCAAGACTTTCAGAAGTCACTGGAGATTTTGGGTGCTGCAGTTTGAGGGTGCCTGATGTGAGTCACCTGATTTTCCAGAGGATGGGAACTCAGCGCTTTATGAAAAAATCCATTCAGGTCATTCAGGTTGAGCATTCAGCAACTGCTGTTCCCAAAATCACCAGCGATACCTGAACAGCTGGGCCTTGGCTTGTTTTCAGTGTTGTTAAATTGGTGGTGTCCTTTAAAAGCTCACATACAACTGTGTCTTTAAACTACTTTTCTATCTAGAACCCGCTCTCCCGGGGTGACTGGAATATGTCATAGTGTGGATGGTGTTGCCTAGTGAGTTAAGCACAGGACAGGACACCAGGAACTCCTGATTGCTAAGCCTGGCTCTGCCACTGTTGCCTTTTTTGTTTTAGAGCTGTGAAAATAAGGGATTTTTCAGTCTGCCAGCAAGCCAAACATTTAGAGGTGGGAGGATTATCATTTTGGGTCAAACTGAAAACAAAACTATTTGAAATTTTTGACAAATTGAAAAGTTGGGGGAAAATGTTGTGGGTCAACTGAAATGTTTCGACAGACTTGAACCATTCCATTTCGAGTTCAACCATTTTTAAACATTTTTGGGTATTTTTAAAAAGAAATGTAGAAACACTCATTTTCAACTGAAAAACTGACATGGTTCGTTTCCAAAACCTCAAAACTAAATGTTTGGGGTTTTTTGTTTTATTTTTTTTAAAACCAAAACAATTTGGCAAAACTGACATGAATTCATGGAATGTTTCTGAGTCACCAAAACTGTATTTTAACTGGAAAACATTTTTGGCTGAAAAATGTCCCCCAGGCTGGACTGTTTTTTCCATCATTAAAATGGAGACAATATCTCAGAGGGGTGTATGAGAATTTAATTCACGGAAGCTGCATAGTGGTATATCAGGCCTAAGTGATCGTATTACTTTCTGGAGCGGTTTGCTTTGCTTTGCTTTCATGGATACATGAAGACACTGAAAACTTTTTCCCTGTAGCCTTGTCCATGGCTAAGCCTGGCTTTGCTGATGTGTTTGCAGTGCCTGTAGAAACCAAACTGGGCAAGAACAGGATGGAGGCTGAGGTGAAGCGGTACACCGAGGAGAAGGAGCGGCTGGAGAAGGAAAAGGAGGAAATCCGGTCTCGGCTGACCCAGCTTCGGAAGGAGAGACGGGAGCTGAAAGAGACGTTAGCTAGCTGTCCAGGTAGGAGCCCAGGGAAATTTCAGCTCAAAGGAGCAGGTTCTGAAACAGACCTAGGCACTGGCAGAGAGACCATTAGGAGTGGCATATGATGCTTTTGCAGGAGAGGAAGGATGTATCCAATGGTTCAGGTGCTAGCCTGGGACTTGGGAGTCCCAGGTTCAATTCACTGCTCCAAAACTGACTTCCTGTCTGGCCTTGGGCAAGACACTTAGCAAATACCTTTGAGGCTCTGAGCCTAACGTGCTATTTCAGTGGGAGTTAGCTGCCTCAATACCTTTGAGGATCTGGGCCTTGGTCTCTCTGTGCCTCAGGTCCCCATCAGTAAAATGGGGATAGTAGCACTGCCCTACTTCACAGGGATATTGTGAGGATAATTATATTAAAGAGTGTGAGACGCTCAGCTACTGCAGTGATGGAGGCCACCTAAGTACCATAGATATCCAAGATCCACGGAGCACTCTGCACTGATTCACATAATGGTGACTAGACTGGGGTGGGAATAGGCTCTGGGAATTAGTGATGTAGTGCTAACCATTTAGTGTTAAGTTTTGGTCACTCACTACACATCTGAGCTAGGAGGAGACGGACCCCTAACTCGTTATCATGGGTCTATGCAGTTAGTCACGTACGATTCGGAATACTCCTTGTAGCATACACAGGCTGAGCATGTTTGACAATGGCTCCCACTAGGGGCTGGGGCCAGGGCACGAGGCTGCCGGCAGACATAACCATACTCAGTGTGTTACAGGGGACACCGGACTGTACAGACATTAGTGTTCTTATTCCGATCACTAGTCCTCCCTCACCAAGTCATGCAAGTCTCCCGTCACACATACTAACCTGCCCAATCCCAGTTATGGAGGGACAATTGCCGAGATCCTCCTCTAACAATAGAGCCTTCAAGGGTTGGTACGCAGGTAATTGCTCTTTTACACTCTGTCTGCTGACAAATGCATGAAATCCACTGAGCGTCTGAGTCTTGCCTGAGAAAAGCAGCATATGCACGGGAGATCTGTGAGTGCAGTTATCCCCACGGTGCCCTGGCTCAGCTGGGTGCGTGTATTTATTTCGTCTTTCCTCTGCAGATAGCAGCCTGGTGGCTAATGTGGAGCAGAAGCTGAAGGAAATAGACGAGGAGTGCAAAAAGAAAGAGAGCAGGAGGGTTGACCTGGAACTGAGCATTGTGGAAGTGAAAGAGAACCTGAAGAAAGCAGAGTCTGGCCCGGTGACACTTGGCACAGCTGTGGACACCACACACCTGGAGAACGCAAGCCCCAAAGTATGTGCCACGCTAAACAGCTGCTGTTTCCCAGCCAAGTGGCAGGGAGTTGCTAATCAAGGCCTGGCTCTGGGGAATTGAAGTGCTTTATATCTCCCCTGTGGTAGCTACTACTAGATAATCTCAGGATTGCAGCCTCACAAATAGGGATGGGCCCAAACCTAAAGCCCAGATCCTGCCACTTCTGCACTGTGGATAAGGAGAGATGAAAGGTGCTAGCTGGGCCCTGGGGAGACCTGAGTTTAATTCTCTGCTCTGCCACAGGCTTTGTGCATGGAGAGGTGACATGTGTGTATATGGAGGTGAGGGGGAAACAGGGTCACCCTGGGGTCACCACAAGCCTATGGAGCCGGGCGCCTGCCCTGATGTTTGTTCAGGTCTCGCACAGGGACCTGGGGGAATTTTACTAGGGCCAGGGGTGGCTAATGTGTAGGAGCCCCCAGCCGGGGGGCCTTGGAAGCCATGGCTGGAAACCACCTCGCCTCCAGGGGCTTGGGGCAGGACCACTCCTGCATGTGTTGACTCAGAGTCAGTCCTGCTTGGTCCCCATTCCTGCACGGCAACTGGCGGAGTTGAGCCAGTCACGTGACTTTGGGGGCCAGGTGAGCTGCACCACACCGCCCCCCCCTCCACAGGGAGAGGCAGGTGCAACAGCTGGGTGCAGCAGGGAGGGACCATTGCTTTCTGGAAGGGAAGACTGGGGGTGAGGGAGGGAGTGTGACACAAGCTGTTCAGGGGATGGCCGAAACTTTAAATTGTGCCCCCCACACACTGTTGCGTTGCCTCTGTGTGCATGACTGTAGGCAACTCACTTAGGCCCAGACCCACAAAGGTATTTAGGTACCCATTGACTAACCCACTGATTTCAAAGGGGAGCTAGGTGCCTAAATACTTTTTGAGGCTCTGGGTCTGAGTGTGTCTGTGCCTCAGTTCCCCATCTGCAAATTGGTGATAATAGCACTGCCCTGCCTCGCAGTGGTATTGTGAGAAAAGATGCATTAAAGAGCATGTGGCGTGCTGAGATACTATACTAATGATGGCCAGTAACTACCTAAGCTCATTAGATCCAAACTTTGAACCTTGTGTCCATCCCTTCTTGTAACCTTTGTCCGTATTGATGGCTGAAGCCAAACAGCGTGGTAGCCTGCAGTGTACTTGGTTGATATAGAAATTACGGACCAAAAAGACCTATTGGGACTCACCCTTGAAGAACTGAGCCACAAAGAGCCACAGTGTAATCCCCAGTTTGCCTCTTGATGATGAGATACTCATGTTCGTGCCATTGCAATTGCACCCCTACAATTCAGCCTCATTGCTAGGCTGATGCCTCAGCATGGATCGGCTCTTAGAGTTAAGCAGAGTGGTTAGCTATTTTCTGGCAGGTGACTAATGACGGGACAAGTTTAGTAACACAAAATCATCATGGTCACAACACTTACTTTTATTGTAAATACAGGTAAAAATGGCCAGTCCAGCAAGTGGCACAGAGAACTCCCCGGTCAACTCGGCAACAGCATTAAAAAACAGGCCTTTATCCATCATGGTTACAGGAAAAGGGACGGTTCTACAGAAAGCAAAGGTAAGGCCCAGTTTAAGGTGGGGAGCAAAACGAATCCCCTTGGAACAGATGCATATGCTCAGCTGTCATTGAACTCTGTGTGCATCATTCAGGTCCATTCTCTTCTTTCAAAATCCTTTGCTTCCAGTCTTGCCTTCTCAGCACTGGAAAGTGGCTGCAGACTGCGATTGACCTGTGACAGGCAGGAATGAGAACCATTCTTCTGTGCCTTGGTCTGTTGCTCAGAGCTGATTAGCCTTGGTAGGCATCTGGACAGGCATCTTCATCTTCTAACTGCAATTTAACTTCCTGGCTATGGCTCTTAAAACTCTCTCTGTCTTTACACACCCACACTGAGCTGAGCAGTATTGGACATGCTAAAGGCAGCACAATGTAACCACCCAAGCATTAAAAATCAATCTGTCGAACACGCCCTTCTTCAGAAACTTGCCTAATCTTTGAAGCACAGTGAGGGAAGGTGAAGACAGGTCATGCTGTATGCGTAGGACACAAGACAGGAGCAGTTTCCCAGCTCCACTCACTGCGTGACCTTCAGACAGCAACTTAACCCCTCTCAGCCTCAGTGGGCACTTTTGTAAAAGGGTGGGTATGCTACTTGGTGGCCTCTGTTAAGCAGAGGGCCATACAAACACTTGAGACACTAGGTGGGTAGGGTAATACCTTTTACTGGACTAACTTCTCCTGGTGACAGAGACAAGCTTTCAAGCTACAGAGTTCTTCTTCAGGTTGGTGTAGTCTGAAAGCGTGTCTCTCTCACCGACAGAAGTTGGTCCAGTAAAAGATATTACCTCATCTACCTTGTCTCGCTAGTATCCTGCACCCAACACTGCAAACGTACGAACACTAGGTTGTATTTATGATGGCCTATGTTTTCAGAAGTGACTTGTGATTTTTTTTTTTGGGTGCCCAACTTGAGAGCCCTAAACAAGGCCCAATGTTCATGGGTGGGGGCTCCTCACAGCTAGATCACGCGCCTTTGAAATAGTCATATGCTGGGTACCCACAATTAGTATCCAGTTGTGAGCACTGAGGCCTATCCAACTAAAGTGAGATGGTGAGCTGTGTGTGGTAGGGACCCATGTATCTTTCCCTTTGGGCTTCCCTCCCCGTACTCCATATTCTTTGTCCTATCGCAGATGGACACGTAAAATGTCCCAATCAGACTCTGCCCCTTACGGCCACATTAGTGCCTTTTATCACACAACACCCAGCTGGAAAAGCTACGAAACTAGCTGCCTTCACACCCTTCTTAAAACTCCTTTCACGAATGCTGATCTCCTTTTCAGTGCAATATGCTCTCTCTCAGGCTTGGTCCCTAATTGCGGGTGTAGTTACTGTCTACTTTAGGTTACAAACATGGCTGGGTGTAGAGGTCCCTGGCGTCTTATGTGGCTACAGTGCTGTGGCCTGTGAGTGGTACCACTGAAATATCTTAACCCCTCAGAATACTGGCTGAGTGAGCTTGAAACTGTAGGTGGAGGAATGAATGATTATAGGATACAAATTCACTTACGCAAAGACTAATGCTATTGGATTCCTTTCTGGAGCACGTGGGACAGAATTGTCTTCACAGAGGTTTGTGGTGTTGTTTTTTGGCAGGAATGGGAGAAAAAAGGAACCAGTTAGGATGACTACATTTTCAAGGATGGACTAAAAAGACTGGAATTGCCTATACCTGGACCAGAGGATTCAGTCATTTGTAGGCGAAGGGCCAGGCTAGAGCGGCAAGCCATCCTGTCCTCTATCACCACCCTGGGCCACTTGCTCAGTCAAAAGGCGTGGGACAATCTGTGATCATCAAAAACCATCCTGCCCATTCCCATGGCACAGCTGAGAATAACACAAATGGCAAGCCTTGGAATCAGCCTCCTACCCTGACTGATGTAAACAAGACTGTTACTGTACAGAGGGCTGGTTTGCATATGTCTACTTTGAAGTTCCATCATTGCATTATTAATGTTTCTTTATTAGTGATATCTCCCCTTGTAGCAGAGTGAGAGGGGGATGTGGTGCTTGTCTTTACAGGCCTGTGCTTTCTATACTCAACCGTCACTCCCAGCCAGTGTGGCTCAGGAAGGTGGCCACGCAGAAGTAGGGAAAAACCCGTTCTGCTGAGAAGTGAAACCTGCACTATGGAATGGGGAAGCAGCATTAGCCAGGCACAGGAAGTCAAGGTGCGTTAGAAGGAAGCGAGGGGGAGCTAAGAGTACCCCTTATCCAAGTACAAGTCAAGTCCTGGAGTAACTGTCAGTGATACGAACCATGTAGCCACCTCAACTGCTCAGAATCATTTCCCCAGCCTTTCATGTGCCAGAATACAAGGATGATCCCTGCTTAATTGTCTGTCTGTCTGTAAGTAAAGGGGCAGGTTTTGGAGCGTGGGAGCCTAGTTCAAAGGGATATGCCCAAAAGCTGTTGCTAGGAGATTGAATTTATCTCGCTTTATGAAAATAGTGAGGGTTGTCAAAGAGCCAGAGCCTCACCTGAGAACAACAGGATAGTGTTGGAGGTTACCTGTGAGGGTCTAATAGCAATGTTTGTTACAAAATGAGGGAGTAGCATGCAACCTCCCCGCCCTTCAAATTATGTAGCTTTGGGTTGCTGGAGCCAGAGCCAAATTGCAGGGCTAACTCATAGGGGATGAAGGGAAATAACACCCACCCCCTGCCCAACCACACATACATTTCCCTCATTACTGGTTTTCACATCTGGGCCTAATTCGGAATAGTGCTGCCCTGGCCCATCTTTGTAGAGAAAGAGGTTGCAGGTCTGATTGAAAGCAAGTGGTTCTTATGTGTGTGTAGTACACACATTGTATTACAGCCCCAATATTCTACAGCATATACAGACGTGTCCTGTGAGAGAGACCCCCCTACACTAATGCCCTGCTCATGGGACAGACTTAGCTGCAGCATCGCCAACCCTCCAGGCTTGCCCTGGAGTCCTCAAGAATAAAAGATTGTCATGTGATGAAACCTCCAGGATTAAGGCCAACCAAAATTGGCAACCTACCTGAGATGAGGTAACAGCCAGAACAGAGGCCTGATTCTTCTGGCTTCCACAGCTGCCATTGGACTTTACACCGCATTGCTGTAACTGTGAGTCTAGCTGTATTTGAGGAGTCAGCAGAAGTTTCTATAAAACCCTGTCTGGTGTTAAAGAATTTTTACAACTGAAAAATGGACCCTGGAGTTGGAAGCCTGGTTGGCAAGGACTGAGTCCCACCCACCCACACTTTCCAATAGTAATTGTTGCTCATTGATTTTGCTCTTCTAAAGTTAGACATTTAAACAGGAGGGGAGATGAAATAATCAGCTCACCAACACTGCTGGGGTCCTGGGGACAGGGCCCCCCCGCCCAGCCTGTGGAACTGGCAGACTCCTTCACTATCCAGCTAGGTTGGATTAGCTTTTCTGGAGCCCCTGGTTCTGCAGGCTGCCATACCAAAGGACAGTTCCTGCCACGGCAGCTCTCAGCGCCACAGGACTGGAGTCCCTAGGGATGCTCCAGCACTGGGGGCAGACCCTGCAGCCGATACCACAGCATGGCCTTCTGCACACTCACCAGCCCAGCAGGCAAGGAGCTCTAAGAGGGGATGCTGACAGATTTCCTCAGCCCTGGTGTTTCTCCAAGACCAAGTGTGATCTCAGCCTTTAACACTTTGCATGGTCAGCAGCTCCTCTGTGGTACAATTAACTCACAAGGGTTGGACAAGGATCTACAAGGCTGACTCACTGCACTGTTTAGCCTTCAGCATGAATTGAACCACCAGGGCCAGAAGCAGGCAATCCCGCCAGTGGCCACTAGGTGGAGGCGCAGCAACACACTTTCCTATTCTCTGGCTTTTTGATTAGCCAATCTGGCCCCACTCCCAGTTAGATCAGGTAAAAGGGGTTCTGCTGTATTAGGCTCATTGGATCCAGCTATTTAACAAGGTTCTTATGCAGCTTCAAAGAATTAACACCCACAAGTCATCTTGAAACTGACTCTCTATGCCAGAGGGGGAGATTCAATGCAAAGGGAACCAATGAAGGCCAGCTCCACAATTTATACCCAGCCCTCCTCCCATTGTTGTTTTTTATTTTTTAAAAAAGCCTCATCTCTTCACTAGCTGTACAGTGGTGTTTAGCTGCTTTTCCTTCAGTACTTTCCCCTGACCATCTCGGGAAGAACACATTAGGGCCCTGCCTCGGCAAAGCCTGTCAGGGGAGATTCTGCAAGGCAAGACAGGGCAGTTAGTTCGGCATCAGATGCCAGGTTTGCCTTTGAAAGTCTGCCCCTAAACACAAGCGTTGCTGACTCAAGGCCTTGGAGAACAAGGAGTGCATTCACAAACCTCTCTCTCCCTAGCACTGGTCTCTGCTACATTCAGAAATGTAACCTAGACAAAGACACAACTGTGGTGGAGGGTCTCACAAAAATCCAGGTTTCTCTCCCCTCAACACAGGTGGGGGTATTGGCCCCACCAAACTTTCATTTTCTACCCATCATGCATTTCCTGTCCCATGAGAGCCTTACCATGTCGCCCCCGCCCCCCTTTGCTATAACATGAAAGCTTCACTTTAGCATGTCATTGCATCCTGCCCTGTCCACCCCACACCCTTCTCCTGACATGGTGGAGGAAACCCTCTTACTTGTAGACAGAGCTGGAAGAACAGCTGCCTGATCCTCCATGCCCTGTTGCTGCAGAGTGGTCCTCCTGGTGTATCTATTCCTAGGAATTACATCTAATACTGACTCTTATCAGGGGATTGAGAGCATCGAGCACTTTCCACATCCACCAACTGGGTGAGTCCTGACCCATGCTGTTTACCTACGACAAAACGTTAAACAGTGAATGCCTCTGTCATTGCCATGGTCTTCCTAATTCAGTGCTGTTTTCTTGGGCATAACTGTGACCCATCCCGTGATGCTTTAAAGATTTTTTTTTTTAAATAAAGGTTGAATATGTTAAATTAGGGGGCTGCTTTTTTAAACAGGGTTTGATGGTGGTGGGTTTTTTTAAAAAGGAACGAGCCAGGGCCATTCCGTCTCCCCAGCTGATCACAAGTGTAACTGGTGTTACAGCCTTACACAAACCCAGAAGGGGAAAAACATAACTAACATCCCTTTTGTCCACTAGGTAGCAGCCTTGTGACATGCTGTTTGTGCTGCAAGCTCTTAATCACACTAACAGGAACAGGTTCACTTGGGAAGAGAGGGAAAATAAAATCGGTCATAAATGTGTGTCTTAGCCCAGCCTTCACTGCACTCCAAGATGAAGGAAAAAAACCCATCCTCTTAAGTAAGCTGCCTGCTGCTTGTGTCTGAGAAAGGAGTCGCCACTTTGTGAATATAAAATCCCCTCCCTGAAACAGTCAGCTTGGTATCACAGCAACAACACCAACTACATGGTAAGGCCCAGCTCATCCATCTCTGCTTCACCCCAATTGTGCTGGGTTTCTTGGTAGAGTTACCACATGCCCTGAGAAACCAAATCAACACACCCTTTCAGAGCTGGTCTACCCACAGTTTTTGTACTGTTTTAAATTATTTCCATTAGGGGTGGTGGGTTTTTTGTGTTTGTTTGTTTTTTTAACTGATGTAAAGTTTTATACCAGTAAAACTCCTAGCGTAGATGCAGTGAGCCTGGTATAACAGTGGCTTATAGCAGCATAGTTTATTCCTCTAAACTTCTGGTATAACTTATTCCCAAAGGTGTACACAAGGAAATTGTGCATATACCAGTCTAGCTTGTCACTTTAGGGGGATTGTACCACTTCATAGTTAAAGCCGGGCAATTAGTGTGCATAGGCAGGCTCTAAGTACATAAAATGGAAATGTTTATTGCTTCTCTGTCAAGCACATTAGGTCATGGTTGCAAAGTGCTTTGAGAGAGTCGCAGCAGAAAGGCACATATCAATACAAATTAATTAACAAGCCCATTACCATCCAGTGGACCATCGACAGCGATAGCCCAAAGAGAAGGAACAGTTTCTGTCCATACGTCATTTATGGAATGTAAATGGGAGGAACAGTTGCTTTCCTAAGCGATTCTTATCTTGTACAAACCATTGCTCCTCCACCTGGTGTTAAATGTCCAATTAATCATCCCTGGTACAAACGACACTAAGAGACAAACGACACATCATGAATCATTCTGGTAACAAAGAATGCAGCCAAGAACCCAGTCACAGGGCCGGATCCTTCAAGGTGCTCCTCACATGAGCAGCATGGTGCTTCCTCAGGAGAGCTAGTTCCAATGAGGCCAACAGGAGCCGTCCCGTAAGCACGACGCAGTTGAGTAAGTGTTTGCAGGATTGGGCCCACAGGCTGGCCTCTTCAGGAGTCCTAACTTGCATCAGATTTGCAGAGAACAGCTGATTTACTTCGCTCATGGCAATGTTTATCGAGTTAACATCTAAATATACGTCTCTATCACTAATCACTTGGTTATTTACTGGCATCTACTGGAGTTTTAACATATACACAACTCAGCATTCGTGTGCCAGCTGTCCATCAAGGAAACAACAGTGAACATCAATACATCTAGTACAAAAGTCTCATTTTCTGTGAAAATGACTTACAAACACATTGATAAAATACAAAACTTGTTAGCCCTGCTCCTCATGGAAAAGTTCTCTGGGAATTTAATAGCGTTTGACAGAAATTACATGTAGGATTTTCAAAAGTGCTCAGTGTTGGTATAACTCAGCTCCCATTATAGTCTGTGGTAAAGTTTCCACAGAATTCAAGAAGTGCAGAGGCTGGCCACTGCCGAGTTTAATACAGGATCATTATTACAGTGGTGCCTAAAGACAGCTAACAGGCCTCTGATGCTGTACCAATACATAGTAAAAGATAGTCCTGGCCCTGAAGCGCTTGAAACAGCGTGCACATATAGTGTTTATATATCTGTTTGTCAATCATCTCTGTATCTTTTGGACATCGAGACACTGATCCAATACCCACCGAAGTCAATGGGGCTGGATACGGCTGTATAATATGACAGAAGCACAAACGGGACTTGTTCTGGAAGAAAATCCATTGCTATAACGCCAGGGTTTTTCTTAACAGATTTCTTTTACCATCCCTTCTTCTTGCTTTGAAGGCACTGGACAATCCTTCATTGACTGCGGAGGTATCTCGCAGTCCGACATAAACAAATCAGAACAGCTGTCTCCTCAGCACTTTTGAAAATCCGTCCACTTACTCAGATGCCTATATATGGATCTTAGGAGTCTAACTGCAAGATCCCATTTTAGAAAATCTTGCCTCAAATATTTATGGACATTGTTTGGGACAAGAACCAAATTACTCCACTTTCATCATGCATATTGTTTAGGCTTAGTTTAAACAAGCTACCTACGTTGTACGGGACAAAGCCTCCTATCTTCACACAAGCAAAAATTCCCAGTGAAGTCTGATTAAGGCATCAGCAGGAACTGGCCCAGTATTTGTGACTTTTATAGGTTAACAACTCATCTCAACGAGGTCTTTGAACTTCTCATGCCAGTTACAGGTCACAATAACACACCTATCTCACTGCAAAGGCCAGACACCTTCTGACAGGAAAGCAACCAGCAAACCAAAGAAAAAGACAAGAAAACAGATATTTTTCAGGTCTTCTGAGGAAGCAGTGGGAGTGTTAAAGACAGATGTGCCTAGCACTAAAAGTAAAAACACTATCTCAGATTCAGTAGTTACAGAAGGGCAAGATGTTACTTGTTTTAAAAGGAGGGTCAGGGGAAATAAAGCTGAAGAGGGCGAAACGTATGGCACTCACATTCCACTTTATGACACGAGACCAGGCTTTCCCACTGAAGTCAACGTACGGCCATCTGAAGGGATCATCCAACTTCCTACGGGGAGAGAATCATTCCTGTTTCCCATTAGTTAGCTCCCAAACGCCCAATTACTCCCAGTGAAAATTTGACATTTTCCTCTCTAGAAAAAGCTTTTGTTTTTCACCCCAACAGATCTTACTCTACCACCCATTTTGCTAAATCACCTCCCCTCCTGCTGCTTGGTAACTGTGCAAGGTCCGAACAATCTTCCAACCTTTAGGGTCTGAACTTCCCATCAAGTACTTTCTCATTAAGGATTTCTGTTTAACTTCAAACTAGGCTCCAGGACTGAATTTAAAGAAGGACCACGTGTAAGTGCCAAGCCACCTCCGCTTTTTAACTAAAAATTGCCAGATTATGGGTCTGTGCATTGTGCAGGACCATTTTTGTTTTTCGAACTGAGATTGAGAGACCAGGAAGTTAAAAGGCAGCCCCGATGCACTGACACCTTTCAAGCTGCAAGTTGGTTTTATTTTCCCCCTAAACAAACAAAGTAACTTTTTTTAGCCCAGACCCCACAAGTGCTTTCTCTGGCGCTCGTTATTCACACCTGTGTCATGTCAGGATCTACACAGTGGGACAGTTTTATTTATGGCTTTTCATTTGGTAGAACATTGGTTCCTTTAACTGCACCATGACCACCTGGGTTTCTCTTTTGCCTTTCTACAGCAGGTCAAATAAGCCAACAGGTCCACCTGCTCCCATTGGCCAGCCACATCCATTCAGATATATACTGATTGATATACTGTCCTCTACAAGTGCAACAGACTGCAGGGACCTTCAAGTCTGATTCTGCAAACATGGCCAGGTGAGACATCACGAGTCTCCTTGACTTCAAAGCACAATGCCAGGTAGTAAATGTTTACAGGGCCTGGCCTAGCATGCGGCTGTGTCTGTGGCCTAATGTATCTGGGATTCGGTATGTGAAAATGATCACAGCAGTTCAGTCCCTTTTTTAATGCACGTCATACTATGAGCCAAATTCCTCCTTCCTTTACAACAGGCAAACAAAGTCAAGGGGATGTGCAACTGAAGGCATATTTGGCCCACTATGGTTAAGATATTGCAGAGGGGAGTCCTTGTCTGAATTACAATTTTCTGTCCATTCCGTCAAATTCTACTTGCTCCACTGCGGATTCATAGACAGGACAGGCCTGATTTTCAGCTGAGCTGAGCACTGCAGCTCCCACTGATGTCACCTGGAATAGTGGGTGCTCAGCCCTTCCTAGAACCAGACCCTAACGTATTTCTATATTTCTGTGGTTTTCCCATTATCACACAGCTCTTCTGGAATGGAGGGAACCAATAAAATAAGCCAACTGGGGGTTTCAATGGACTTAGAGCTGGGATGAATTTGACCCAATGAGTCATGATTGGTTCACTACAGATAGCAATACCTAGCTCTTATAGAGCATTTTCCATCAGTAGATCTCAAAACACTTTACAAAGGAGGTCTACCTCGTTGTCCCCATTTTAAAGAGGCATGGAGAGGGGAAGGATACTGGCCCGAGGTCATCCAGCTGGCCCGTGGCAAAGCCAGGAATAGAACCCACGTCTCCCAAGTCCTAGTCCAGTCCTCTATCCACTAGGCCTCACTGCCTTTATCTCCATGATCAGCCTGATTTTCTAGCACTTTCCCGACGTGTCGCCCTGTTAGCTGGCTAGGAATGTCATCTTCCACCAGCCGAGAAAGCTGACGAGGCATGGAACACGCCGTTTTCATACTTCTCCAGGGCTGTTAGTTTTATGCTGTATTCTATTCATATTACACACTAAAACGATGACACCAAAAAAAAAAAAAATGTAAGGAACCAAAAGCCAAGCACTCAAAAGTTACGAAATGCCAGAATTCAGATTATCTGTGCCACCTTAACTGGGCCCCCGCATGCGCGGGCGCCTAACTCCTTACAGCTCCTTTGAAAAACTTAGTTAAACACCCACCATCTTGCATATCACCATTCTCTGTACTGTGGCAGCACCTGGGGGCCCCAATCAGAGATCCGAGCTCTATTCCACTAGACACTGTGTATCTACAACCACAACAAAAAATGGTTTCTGCACCAAGGAACTTAGAGTCTGTGGTTTTATCCAGACCAGTTTGCCCATCCATATTTTAAATGAAGCAAATTCATGGGGGAAAAAATCCCTGGTTTTGCCAGGCCTCTTCCCCACACTCAGCCTTATCCTAGTAAAATTTATGTGCTTCAGAAATGCTCATATTAGCAGTGTATTAAAACAAAAGTATATCTATATAGCATGGTTACAATCGTACAACATAGGTGCATAATCAAGCCTAAGGGTTCATTAGATCTATACAAATCTTCTCTGTATGCAGCATACGTATGAGGAAAATATTGTAAATACCTTTATACTTTTAAGAAAGCACATTGCAATTACTCAACTCTTACACTGTACAAAAGCTAAAGGAAGAAGAGCCAACTCTGTTAAAGGCAAGCTGCCAAAAGACAGTGAAAGTGAACCAGAGTTTAACCAGTGCACCTGTTAGACAAAATATACAGCAGAAAATGCCAGAGTGTTGTAAATATTACAGCGAAGCAGGGCAGCAAGGGATAATAGCATAGTCTCTCTACCACACAAACCATGCAGGGACTGCAAGATGACGGAGAATATTTTCAGAGCAGAATTTGGCTGGAAGTGGAACCAGCTCCCCAGATGTTTCCCCAGTGTAAAATACAAACTGTGGCTTTGGATGGTAGCCGAGAGACTGCTGTAGCCCATTCTTTCCAGAACAGAACCCATGGACACTTTTACAGAAGAAGTAACACCAAAGCGGCAACCAGGCCAGCCATAAATAAGGGAGAAGGGTTAGCGCCTCTTCCTGCTTCCAATGTCAGTCCGGCAATTGCGCTTCCGTCGCTGCTTGCCTCAGGCGCGGAAGCCGAAGGATGATCGACGGGCGGCTGAGCAGAGCCAAAGTGGAAGTTCTCCTTTATTTCTTCCAGCATAAGGTATAGACTAGCATTGCTGCTGTTGCAGAACTAGCTTTAATCTCCATGAGCGGGTTAGACCATTGTCCTTTAGACAGCCATCCTGTGAAATAATCGGTCTCTCTTTTGGTACATCTGTGTGACTAGTAAAACATGGGGCCAAGGCACTTGGATGAAGGGGGTTTTCTTTTCTTTGCTATTACCCTGAACACTGAACCCTAGATGCTACAACCCTGAACACTGGCAGTTGCAGTTAATCTTTCTGGCTCTGCTCTGCGCACAGCAGAACTGGAGTTTCTGCTTTCAGTCTCTCCAAGGCGATGGGCTCCATGAGGAAAGCAGTTAAGAACAACATAATATAGTAGTTAAATAGCCCCAGGAGAGCGATCGTGTATGTCTAATAGCTTCACAGGTGATCCATTGAGCGACACCCTCTGAAAGGTGCTGGCCTGGGGCCAGATTCTGTTCTTTGGAGGTGAGTGTGCAGGCTCAGCCTCGCCTGCTCCATGTAAAGCTGCCACGACTGCTAGCCTGCTGGGTGAAGAGCGATCAGCATAAAACCATTAAGGGAGGCAGACGTGCTGCCTATTATGGTTCCTATCCCCTGTTCATCACGATGGTATTTCCGCCTTTCAAGGGGGCCAGTTTTACAGAGACCTCCCCCAACGGGAGGATAGAGCTTCCTGGTAAAGCAATGGAACGAGCGTTCCCAGCACTCAGAAAGGAGCCTGGGTTTGGCCTGGAGGAGAGGGGCAAAGAAAGGAGGCGTGATAAGCGAGCGTAAAAGAAGAGGGGCAAACAGAGAGTTTGCAAAAGGGAGCTGATGGAGACAGAAGCCGGGGTTGAATCCAACACAGCAGCCAGGTTCCAAAACACAGTAAGGTGCAGTTTATGCAACCGACTGGAACCCCATTTGTAACCAGCTCTGGAACCCTTACACTGCTGTGTTTGTAGCACAGATGACTCGGACAAACCCCCAGCTGTCCTAGGGAGAGTTTGGCATGAACCAAGCATGCAGGATCGGGCCGCAAATGGTATCGTTTACATAAAAAACCCAATTCAGTAGACTCAGCTCCTTAGCACACCAGATCCAAAGCAGTCCTTAGCTTAGCCCAGGATGTGTCCTCCGCACTGTGTGTGGACTACTCCGCTCTAGGCTTTAAACAAGTCATTTTTCAGCCATCACCTACCGTTCGATTTACATAGTAAACTAATCTGATCTCTAGGACTAAAATAGCCAAGCTCATCTTGTAAATATAGCAACGTACGTATTAACTGCTGCAGCTCCATTTTAGAGTTGTTTCACGTTAAGGCCCCTCCTAACAACAACAAAATGCAGCTAATAAAAATGCCCATTAAGCCAAACCATATTACCTCACTCAGAAACAAACACAAAGAAAAGAGCTAAGCAAGGGAACATCACTGCATTTGGGATTGAGAAATCAGTAACGCATAACAAAGCCCATCACTAGCTCTCACTTTCATTTGTCTTCCTGTATTTATCCAATAATTCATTCTAATGACTTCAACTGTAGGAATATTTAACTGGGGCTGGTAAGTAGCGTACGGAAATTACAGCCAGACCAACGGAGCTGAACTGATTTACTGGAGCTGAGGACCCGGCTCTTTGTTTGCACAGCCATAGCTATAGTTTATAGAGTCATAGATTTTAAGCCCCGAAGGACCCTCGTCTGACCTCCCCTATAACACAGGCCATAGAATTTCACTCCCTATTTTTGCCATCTAGATCGTAATTTCTGGTTGAGCTAGGGCGTCTCTTTTAGAAAGACATCCAGTCTTGATTTATGGATTTCAAGTGATAAGAATCCCCTCCACACCCGTTGGTCAGTTGTTTCAATGGTTAATTACTCTCATTGTTAAAAATGTGCACTTTACATAGCTCTGTTTACAGATACATTATTTAGGCTAACCCCTTTCGGCTTGAACCCCAGAATTACTCCAGCCTTCTCTAATAGTCTGCTGCCAACTCACAGATCTTTCAAACAACATACGTGAAACACCAAAATCTTGGAGTGGAAAAGCAAAATAGTCAATAATAAATATTGAAACACAAAATATTGAGTTATTACAAAAGAAAAAAAATATTGACTACTGATAAGCCCAGCTGGTGTCCTGTGTGAACGTGGAGAGACATTACTTCAGTCTCTGTGCCAGATTAAATCATTCATTGAAATACCTGGTGGTTGCTTGCCATCGTCTTGTATATTAATGGCTGCAAGCAAAGATTAGTGAAAGGAGAACTGCACAGTGAAACTGCCCAACTCAGTGTCCCGACTGAGCGTGCCTTTTTGCATGTCGGAGAGCTCTGTTAAGCTGCTGCAAACCGCTCGGATTTCGTTGGATGTAAAAGTTTGTGGGAGGGACCGGTGATCTTGAAAAATCTCCCCTTAAAATTCCTGTTACAATAAAAATAAACAAATGTCGAGAAAGAAGAATGGTCCCCAATACAAAATCAATGTTCAATTCTTTGTACAGATAAAGTACATTTCAGACAATACTAGCAGATGCAATGGCGACAGGCACATACTGTGGTGGTGGTAGCCTGTATGAGGTCAGATATTGTGATCTCAGGTGAGAGTCAGGACTTCTGGATTCTATTCCTGGCTCTGCCAAAGCGTGTGACCTTGAGCAAAACATTTCATATGGATCCTGAGGACTTGACCTCCAAGGGTTGGGGAAATGAACAGTTGTGAGTGTTGTTAACTGCCCTCTCCTTTCCATATTGCTAAATGAAAGGAGGCCGCAGGTAGAACCTTGCTAAATGGGATTAGGATCCTGGCATGGGAAAGAGGCTCATGGTGTGGCAAATATTGCAAACCAATGACTCCACACAATATAGGGTTAAAGCCTGAGGGCAGCTGCAGCTCCTAAGGACCCTGCTTCAGTCTAGGAACCCTCTGTAAAAACTGCGTCTACGTATTAGCAAAAGACTAATGGTCCGAGTCTCTGCTTCCCAAAGCACTAACTACCTCCCCTCTGATGCTGGCTGAGGTGATCCCCTGACCAAGATAATCCTAGAGTTAGCTTCAAACCCACCACTTCCCAGTGTGAGAGGTGGACCCCTGTTAGTGCACTGCCAGATTAGTCTATGGGGAGGAGGCGTGGGGCAGAGAAGAGGGAGGGTAGGAAAAGCTTCAGAGTCTACTCTGTTCCCTGTCACAGCAAACACAGTCCCATAGCCATGGGCAAAACAGCCCACAGCTCCTTGAAAGAGGTCTGCTCCCCCCCCAATACAGGTGGGGGTGTAGTGGGTGGACCTAGGTACAATCCCACCAGCCCAAGCTGTTCTTCTCAGAGTGGAACTGAGGGCCACATGAGCCCCACGGAGCTGCCAGAGGACGCCACCAACCATTCACCCCTCCCCCAGGTTGTATGTGGAGCCTCTAGATGCATTGAGAAGGGAAAAAACCCAACCGCTGCCATCACCACCACGGTCCCACCTGAACTGAAGGAAAGGCAGAGAGTGGAAAGAGAGAAAAGAAAGGGAGAGAGTGTCACTTGTCACAGGATGTGGCAAGGAGAGACCCACAGGTGGCTAGAGCACGGGCGGCCAAACTGCGGCTTTTGAGCCAGATGCAGCTCTTCTACAGTTAAAGCGCAGCTCACAGAGCCCCCCACAACCCAATTTTCTGCCTACCCGAGCTCGGGGCTTCTGCCCTGCAGCGGGCTGGTGGGGCGAGGGGCTTCTGCCAGAGGCGACTGGTTCCTGATGAGAGTGGGGGGTCACAGTTTAAAGGTTCACCCCCCCCCAACAAGTTGAGTCATGCCCCTCCATCACACTCTCCCCTTGACCTGAGTGGTCGTCCCTGCAGCTTCCAGCTGTTTCCATGGCCTCTCCCCACGACTGCAGCGCCCAGCTGCACCATGTGACTGAGCGGGGCCATCAAATCCTGGCAAAAATCTGGAGGGTGGCATGTGACTCCATGTGCTCTCCCCCCAGGGTGTCACATAAGGCTTCTGCCCAGCAGGGAGAGGGATCTCGGGGCTTCAACCCCCACAGGGTGTCCTGCTTCAGCAGGAGTGGGGCTGAAGCCCCGAGCCCAGACAGGCACCTCCTGCGGGGCTGAAGCCACAAGAACCCCCTCCCCACAGGGCAGAAGCCCCTACCCCACCACTCCACCGCAGGGCTGAAGCCCCGAGCCCCAGCAGGTGCGCCCCAGCTCTTGAACTTCTGAAGACCGTTGTTTGTGGCTCAAAGGGTCAGTAAGTTTGGCCACCCCGGGGCTAGAGGAAGCAGAGGACGTCTGCCAATCCGTTATAAGGGGGGGGTCTGTCATGAAAGGAGCGGGAATCTTTGCTCCTGCAAGTTGTATTTAGCATTGTGTTATGTGAGCCGCATCCAATACTACCTCTGTGGCCCTGAGGATGTCACATGGGCAGCAGCTCTGCGCTGATTGGGCTGCAAGCGACCTGCGGGCCGCAGGTTGAGAACCACTGCTCTTGACCATATAGCTGACGCTCCGGCCCCACCCTTGAGCTCTTAGCCCTCTGACAATGTGCAAGCCTCGACCTGCACTGCCGTCTGAAATTCACTGACTGGTTCCTGTTCAGCGAGCCTTACTGCTTTCACAGTGCGGTCCTTCCCAGCCTCGGCATTCACACCGGTAGCTTCCATTCCTGAGAACGCACACTCCCTCATTCAGGCACGGGTTAGGTTTGCACAGGTTCACTGGGTGTTTAGCCTCTGTAACAGAGAAAAACACAAACAGAATGGCAGGCTCTGGCACATTACACAATATTAACTTCTCAAACCCGCCTCCGGCGTGAGCACGTTGGCATGACAGTAAATGTTGCTCTTGCAGGGAAAGTCAGTTGGATTTACAGAAAGACGTGGAAGGAAATAAAATACTTGAATGGCTGAGACCCAAGCCATTTGCAGTGTTGTTGTGTGTACATTGTAACAGCAAAACACCATCAGTTAAAGTCTAGAAAAGGTCAGGGAAGAGGATTTACTTTACTAGCTGTCCTGAGTAAGAGCCTGGCATGGCTCCCACTAAGGCAAGGGCATCGGGTCCACTAACAGACACCCCACAAAACAGAGTAAGACGTGTTTCCTGTCCCAAACAGCTTACAGTTGAAAGCCCCAGTCCAGCAGTCAGATGCATTAGCACAGAGCCCAGAGCTCCTGCACAGGAACTGAGAGAGACCACACAAGACATGGGACAGCATCTTAGATTAAAAAAAAAAAAAAAAAAAAAAAAGAGGGTGGAGAGATTATTGGTAGAAAACAAGGTGGGAAAGATTTCTGAAGAAATGGGTTTTTAAAGGGGGATTTGAAGGAGGAAAGTGTGTGTGTGAGAGAGAGAGAGAGCGCGCAAGCGCCTATCAGCTCTCCTAGCATAGCAGACTACAGCTGTCGGCAAGCCTCAGCACTTTTTGTGCCATTTTTCTGTAAAAACACAGGGTTAAGCAGCAGCATCTTAGAAGAATCTTCTTGTACCATGACTGGCATTTCTGCAATAGTGTTTGGAGGCATGTGAAATTCCTCAGCTTAACAATTAAGTGGCTTAGAACGTGGGTCTTCTAACCACATCACTTTTGTTCTCTCACAACTTGGGTGCCTGGTAAAGAGTATAAAAATCAGTTCCTCTATCCCCAAAATTGGCTCATTTGGATGCTATTTTCTATCAGGATTGTGTCTAAATAGTTAGCTGTCAGAGCAACTTGGGATCCCATTCATGAACTCTCCAGGGAAGGTGGGAGGTAATGCAAAATACTGCAATGCAAGTCTCTGCCCTCTACGGGATGGAATAAGAACTACTCAACCACATGGCATAAGCACCCTTTCCCTCACCCTGCATCGGTCTCCAACTTTCTTATTCCAGAAAACCGAACACCCCTGCCCCACCCCTTCCCTGAGGCCCTGCCCCCTTTTGAGGCCCCGCCGCCCGCTCACTCCATGCCCCCTCTGTCCCTAATCCTGCAAACAAACGAACATGAGTATCTTTACACCTGTATGTAGTTCCGTTGAGTTGAACGGGACTACTCACATGTGTAAAGTTATTCACATGCGGAATGAGAGCAATAGTCCTCCCTCTGCTCCATTTCAATCCCAGCAATAACATTAATTTATAGACTAAGACCAAAAGGCACTAATTCTAGTCTAACCTCCTGGATATCGTAGGCCATTAAATTTCGTCCCATCGTGCATGTATTGAGTCTAATAACTTGTTAAATAGCTAATGTTTGGCTAAAGCATACCTTCCAGAAGTGCATCTAGTCTTGATTTAAAGACCTTATGAGATGGAGAACCCACCACTTCTCATGGCAAATTGTTCCAATTGTTAATCACTCTCACTGATAAAAATGTGTGCCTAATTTGAATTTTTTCTGGCTTCAGCTTCCAGACTTTTTTTATGCCTTTCTCTGCTAAATTAAGGAGCCCTATAGTATCTGATGATGATATTTCCCCATGAAGATACTTCTACACCTCTCAGTCATCTCTCAGTCTTCCTTTTGATAAACTAAACATATTGAGCTCTTTCAGCCTCTCATGGTAAAGCATTTTCTCTAGTCCTCAAATTATCTTTGTGGCTGTCTTCTACACCCTCTCCAACTTTTCACCATCCTATTTAAAACAGACACCAGACTCAGATAAAGTATTTGTTTCACCAATGCCATATACATATACTCCTACACGCTGGTGTTGCTCTCCAAAATGGATGCATGATAAAAGGGTGAATAGGTCAAAGTGAATTTAAGCTTCAAATGCAGGTGAGTCAGACAGCTAGTAAGAATATAACTTGTAAAACAGAAATTGGGGAACTATTTTACTTTCTTGGAGGATAATGGGCAATCCAAAAGGGATACTAAGAATTTGCTCCACCCTTAGCTCTATTTGCTTAATAACTTGTCAGATATTGCTCTTGTACAAGTACAAAACCTGGAGTTGTTCATGTCACATCATCCGTATAAATGTTTCGTATAATGCAACATTGGTGCAACAGTTCTATTCCGTCTCTGAGAAAGTGGACTACAGTTCATGTTTGTCAATGGTGGTAAATTGTGGAAATGATAGACCAATAAATATATTTTGATTTCATAAATGCCTATATTGTAATTTTGTGTGTGGAATTAGGACCACACATTATCACAGCTGCAATGGGTCCATTAAAGGCCCATTCCTGAAGCCCAAATACAAATCCATAGAGCACAACCACTGAAATGCACACCTGTCCAGATACCTATATAAATAAATCTGTACAAACTGACTCCCACACCTACATGCAGATACACACGTGTATTCATGTGTACACATGTAGCATGCACTAACACTTATACTTCCACATTATTTATTATTACAATTGTTGTTTTGTGCCTAGAGACCCCAACTAAGATCAGGGCTCCAGGGTGGCAGGTGCCGGACATGCACATAAAAAGAGAGAGTGTGCAACAAAGAGTTTATAATGTAGCTAGACAAAGGTGGGGAGAAATGTCTGATACATTGGCTCTTCTGCAATTACTAGTCAACAACATTCACTTTTTAAGAAATAATACATTTCTTTTAGAGTTCCCTTCTCTTTTAAACACTTGTTATGAAATGAAAACACACATATTTTATATCATTTTTTTCACGCACAAGCCAGCAAAAGGAATAAAAGTCAAAGAGTTAGGCTGCAAATTTTATTCACACGGGTATACACACATGTGGCAATACACACACCTCCCTACACAAAGACACACAGTCTCTTACACACATACAACGCATACATGCACACACACACTCGCCTACACAGAGACACTTTTTCATACACTTTTCCAGGGGCTGCCTAAATCACCCAGCCGGGAAGGGAGGAGGGTGGGCTGGAGGGGAAAAGATGGGTTGGGGGTGGAGGAGAGTGGATGGGGGAGGGAAAGAGGCCAAGAATGAGAGCAGGGTGTGAGAGGGGGCAGTGAAGGAGAGAGGAGGGGGTGTGGGGGGTATGTGGGGTGGATGGGGATGCAGGGGGAGGCAGAAGGCTACAGGTGCATGACAATGTGGGGGGCACAGGGGTGTATAGGGACATAATGGGAGTGCAGCAGTGTATGGAGGTGAATGGGTGCACGGCTGCAGGGGGAGCGAGGGACATGGGGGTGGCGGCTTTGGCAGGTGGAGAGGATGGGTGGGAGAGTACTGTAAGGGGTACAGGGCTGGGATGGGTAGGTATGGGGGCAGGACGGGATGGGACGGGGGAGGGATGCAGTGACAGGGGGATGGGAGTGCAGGGGGTGGGAAGTGGAGGGATCCAATGACAGGGGGATCAGGGTGTGGGGGGGTTGGGGCAGGGAGGGATGCAGTGATGGGGGGATGGAGGGTTGGGGCAGGGAGGGATGCCGTAACAGGGGATGGTGGTGCAGCCCCATTCTCAGCATTCTGAGACAGGGATACACACACCTCGAACTCCTGGGTGCCGGCAATGGGGCGACAGACAGACCGTGGTTTGCCTCAGGGCACGTGCCACAGCTGGAGCCCAGCCACACGAGGAGCGCGAGGAGAAGAGGGCCGGCAGCAGCTGGACAGGTGTGCGCTACGCGACCCCTCAACAGCCACCTTCTGAGCGTGAGTCGCGCTAGTTCCTCCCCTGCCCTGACCCGGCCAATGGGAGCTGCGCCTCTGGGTGGGGCAGCACCCGGACCCCCTGCTCTGGCTGCCCCTAAGGCTAGGAGCTGGACATGCCAGCTGCTTCCCAACCCAGGAGCTGTGCAGCATGGTGGCTGGCGCCGCCAACCGGATAGTCAACGGCCCGGTCAGTAGTGCTGACCAGAGCCGCCAGGATCCCTTTTTGACCAGGTGTTCCAGTCCAAAACTGGACACTTACTTAGTCACCCTAATCTAGCCAGTAAGCTCTTTAGGGCAGGGGTCCTTTACTAACTCTGTGTTTGTACAGGGCCTAGCACAATGGGGCACAATTCTTGGCTGGTGCTTGGGCATCGTCACAATAAATATAATTAGTAATAACTACACCACTAGCAGCCACTGGAGAATCTCCTTTAGCTCAAGTGAGGAGAGGCTTAGCTTTTGAAACAGAAAAATCCTGCATTCAATCGACATTCTCATTAGGAAGATCCAAATGGCCACGGTGAAGTTCCTTGACAGGATTTGTTACCGTACACGTGTCTGTAACCAGACAACGTCTGCATTACAACAGACACTATGTGGATTTCTACTGTCCAGCCAACTGTCAGTGGCACATCCTTTAGCAGAAGATTAACATCAGGATTCCAGTACCAACGTCCATTATTGTGACCATTATTTAGGTTTTACACTGAACAATTCACTGATCTGCTCCATCTGTCCAAGCTGGGGTCAAGGAATCGGGGTGGCGGGAGGAGTGTCAAAGAGTGCACTGAAAACACTAGCCTTTGATCCAAGCTACCTTTCACATACTTTTATCATCAGAACCCATGATTTTCCTGCCTTTACAATCATCACATGGCCTCTGGTTCTGTTATAATGTCTCCGGCTTTAAGCAGAAGTTGAAATGATAGATTTTTGTCTGTTACACTGTCCTTGTCCCCAGCCTTGCCCCACAAACAATAGTTACCAGCAGACGCGAATAACAGCTGCCATTCAGGAGATGCTGTGTTCCTGCTCTGTAATCATGGACTTTTGCCACCTTCTCTTCTACAGCCAAGACCTATTGAACACTTAAGCAAAAGTCTGGGAGCCTAAGTGGAATTTCCCTCACACGTAGACCCTATCAGCCTTCTCTGAGCATGGGAGAATTTCACCCTTAATACATATTTCTCTACTGCACATCAACTGCTATTAAAACTGCACAGAGAGGTCAAGATTCCCCCTTGTTTCTAGTAAAGTGCTATGCCCTAGGAACATCACCCTGCACTGACCCATGATCACCCTGTGGCTCTCTCTCTTTGTATGCCCTATATTAAGCAGCTCTGGAGAAGGGGCACTTTAAGGCCACTCTGTACTCTGCCACCCACAATCAAAGAGACAAGGTAGGTGAGGTAATATCTTTTATTGAACTAACGTGGGTGAGGTAAAAGATGTTATCCCACCCACCTTGTCTTTCTAACAGGGACCAACATGGCTACGACCATACTGCATACCCGCAGTCAAAAGTCCACTCTCCTCTGGTGTATTGAGAATTCCTGAGGAATTACCGACTTTCCCAGTCTCTTGTCTTTAAAGGGCAACTGAGTGAATAGAAGGAGCTGACTAGGTCTTTAAGGTCGCACTGTTACACGCTATGCAAACATTCCAGACTCTCGGCAGGGAGGAATTTGCAGGTTGTGTCTGAGAAGGTTTTCATGTTGTCTCAGTCCACGGAACATAATTTTAATTGTAGGAATTCCCAGAAGTTTGTTCTCATGTGCAAATAGAAAATTAGCCATGCCCTGAGCACCAATTGTTTCACATACTAGCCAGTTCAAGTAAACATCATTTTCCTCTTGGGAACTTAAGCCATTTCATTTCTTCAGTGGGGGAAGCATGACTCACTTGTCTTGTGGGGCATCCCTTCATCTTAGGGACTACAGTCTCCCAATCAGACACCTCCACTCCGGGTCAAACACTGAGGTCTTTACTTAGGCAAACTCCCACCAAAGTGAATGAACTGACCCTGAAGGTCAGGAAAGCAATATAAATACTCAGCACACAGAAAAGAAAGAGACCCCTTGTTTTGCAGCAGGGACCCACAAAATCCATTGCAATCTGCTTCCACCCCACCTACCCCAGCACGCTAGTGATTCACCATAAAGCTGATCAGAGCCTCCTCAATCTGCCATGCCCCCAAAATTCTTTCTGCATCATCACATTCCCTTCTCTCCCCCACAGACAAAGCTGGGGAGGATTTGACAGTCCTTTTTTCTTCTTTCCCCTAAGCATTAATTAGCGTTTAACCTACCTCCATTTAACGCCAGCAAGACATTCCTAAGGACTCTACTCGGTAAACAGAATACATTGACCCTTCTAAGACGAGCTGGTTATTATGTCTTTGCAGCCCACACATGATAACTTTCTGATGGGCCAACTTTTAAGCTCTCTCCCCCGTCTTGGATAAAGGCAAGTGCATCTTTGAAGATGAAACTTGGATCAGCTGGGACTCTTTTGATCTTGGATGCTTTCAGACAATTACAGAATGTTCCTCTGACCATCTATAATCATTTCAGCCTAACCGCCTTCCAAGTGGAAGAGTTTAATCCCATTTCATCTCGACTTTATCTGCTCATAAAACATTAGCACATCTGCCATCTCTCTTAGCCAAGGCAGTGCTTTGAAAACGTTGTTCATTCCTTCCAGAAAAAGAATTACCCAATAGAACCATTTCCCATCTATCGAAAGGCTTGACCTTTAAAGCAGTTACTGGGCGTAGAAGTGTTATTCTATTTGGCTAGGCACTTATATGGCCCTCATCCTGGTAGTAACTGAACACTTCCCAAGTATTCAAGGATTGATGGCCATAACATCCCTTCAGGGAAGAATTATTCTCATTTTATAGACAGGGAACTAAGGCACAGGGAGACGAGGGACATTTGCCAAGATCACACGGGACGTCTGTGGCAGAAATGGTAACTGAGCCCAGATCACTCAAGTCCCAGTCTAGTGCCCTAAACTCAAGACCATCCATCCTACCTAATCGCCCTCATTTTTCCATATTCAGATGATGATAAATATATCTGCAGATCTCAAAGCACTGGATTTGCCTGTATTGGCAACAGGGCTTCATTATAAAACAGAGAAATGGCAAGAAGATAAATTGAGTCTCACCCTGTATAAATATATGCCATAGAAGGGCCCAGTGCTGCAAGTTGCTGAGTAGCTCCTGCAAGCAGCACTACTGACTTGCTCAGCACCTTGCAGGATCAGGCCTTAAATCATTTCAATGGAGCTGCATGTGTAACCCACACACCTCCTGTGTGTGGTGTTCTCTTCCATCTAGTGGCAACGAGACCACTTAGAGAGAGAGATTAACGAGTCTGCTGTACAGTCTTAGCTAACAGCCATATGGATTTTAGCTCATGCGGTAGAGGCTCAGGCATTTAGCTCTAGAGATTCCAGGTTCGATCCCGCCGGCTAACAACCGGGGTCTGTTGAAACTATGGCACTAAACACATGGGTATAAACATCAAGTACCTATGTATATTCTTAAAACTAATTTACAGTCATCACCTGTATTCTTCCTGCTTAATAAAAGCACCTCTAACTCTTTAGATCACCTGTGTCGTTACCTTTACACTTACCTGTACATCTCATAAGAAAATACAAAGCAACAGCTTTTTAAAAACACCCCAGAAGGCTGAAAGTTATTCCTTTATCCCCCTTCCTTTGATCATAAAAGGACACCGTTCCATAGTTAGCAATGGGGGCCTTACCCCGGCTATCTGGGGGATTGCCCGATTCAGAAAAATAAGGAGAAAAAAAGACGACGAAGAAAATAAATTTCTGTCCATGTCAGGTCCACGTGCTTATGAAGGCTCTTAATTTAATGGAATAGCCCTTTCTATGTGTTCCCCCTTCTCCAGTGCCCCAGGCTGTGTGCACGTGAGCCCTCAGACAGCAGCATTTCACTGAACAGCGGAACACTGAGAGCACTCGCAAAAGTGCCCCTAATAACGGGGACCGTTTGCAATGAAGGCAAGTTACAGTCGCCCCACCTAAATGTTCGACCTAAAGCTACCAGGGTTAGTTAGTGGCCAGTAACCACAAGGGCAAGCAAGTCAGCCGTGAGCAGCAAGTGGACAGGGGACAACAGGAAGGAAATGATGGGACTGCGCCACAAGTTTCAGATCTGGATCCAAAGCCTGCTGAGATAGAGGACTCACACGATCAGGTGTTGGAACCTTCCTTGTGGCTCATAAGGAACTTGTCACCAGGTGCTTTGGAGTACGTCCCCTCTTCGTACCCCCAGTAAGAACATTGCATTGGATACCTTGCAATGTATGTAGTATGTGACATCCTACGCATTTAAAGCAAGATTTAAACTCTCTTGTGCCTCTAACACACAGAGTGAAGCTGATTTAACCCAGATAGGATTACAACAGGCAACCACAACTGGCAAAGTAGCCAAACCAAACCTCATGGACTGGACTGGGGCTCAGTGAGATCCTTGGGTTTGTCCGTTTTATAAGGCTTCTAACAGCTGGTTTCTGGGTGCAGCGGGAGAACTGAGAAAGGGAGGCCAAAAGCCATCTCACCTTCACATATTCTTTCCATAATAAAGTCTTTGTAATTGTGCAGATCACCATAAGATGAAACGTGGACCAGGTAGTTGGGAGAACCGGCAATCCTCAGCAGCGTCTCCCTCCGTACACCCCCAATCCCGACAACAAACACCGACACGCCGTTGCTCCGCAGCTGCTGAGCTGGAACTACTGCATCCTCGGTGCCGCTCCCACCCGTGATCACAACCACGGCCTTGCTCACCCCGGGCCTCGCCCCCTTTGGCACGGTCATGACATCATCATGAATGTGCAGCAAGGCTCTGCCCGCGGAGGCCGAGCCCCCAAGGAAAGGCGCTTGGCTGATGGCTTGAAAGAGAGCTGAGCTGGTGACGTGCGCGTCCAGGGCAAATGCAGTGCGAGCCCTGCTGCCGTAGACCACGAGGCCGATCTGGGTGACGTCCCGATCGATACTGAACTGCAGAGAGCTGCTACTGACAAAGTTCCTCACCCGCAGGAAGTTCTCCCTGCCAACTCCAGCTGAGGCATCCAAGGCAAAAACCAGATCCAGAGACTGGGACTGGCAGCCTGGAAAGGAGAGAGCAAACTTTAAGCCTTTCAGAATATAGTCATTACTGACTGAGCAAAGCAGAGGAGCCACCTCCCGTAGGCAAACACATCACTACTGGGCAGTAATGAACTGCGGCATTATGAGGAATGGCAGATTGCAATTTACAATTCATTGTTACAGGAATATACAGCCCCCTCGTAATGAGCAGCTAGAGAAGATAATCCCCAGCTATACAATCAACACAAGCGCTACTGCATTAGATTATATTTCTAGTTTCTTTTCACTTGTTACACTGGTTTGAGCAAATCCTTAACCTTGAATGGTCTCTTACTATATGTGTTAACTACTTATGCTGATCAACCTGTTTCACCTCATATTTAGCTGTTACTACCTGAGTACCTTTCCCAAATGTGACAAAGAGCTCTGCCTAAGCTCGAAAGCGTGTCTCTTTCACCAAGAGAAGTTCGTCCCATAAAAGATATTACCTCATTCACCTTCTGTCTCTCTGTACCAAGGGTATTCCTTTTTCAGTCAGAGGCTTGGCCCTGTGGTCTGAGCCCATAATTGGAGGAGCCAGGACACTCGGGTTTGATCTAGGCTCAGACAATGACTCCCTGGGAAGCTTTGGGCAAGATACATACCTTCTCTGTGCCTAAGTTACCCAATCCATAAAATGGAGATCATAATTCTGACTACCCTCACTCTGAGGGGCGTTAGAAGGATTAATTTCTTATGGCTAGACTGTGCCGTTGAGGCCCTGTCACAGAGTGGTCAGCACTTCAAGAGCCTCACCTGTGTCTGATGAGCTGCCCCCCAGCTAAAGCAGTGAAGCCAGGAATCAGGTGATAGCTTGGAGATCACCTTGTCCTCATAACAGGCAGCAAATAGCTCGTTTGAGCTAGAGAACTGCAGGGAACAGGGAAGGCTCCTACAGGCGTCTCTGAAGCAGTGGAAATATCCCAGGTTATATGTGGCTCCCAGGCAGGCAGCCTGTGGAGCGTAATCCTGTAGGGAGTCGGTTAGGAAGAAGGAGGGAGCAGAGAGGCTTGCCTTGATGCCCAGGTAGATGTACGGAGTAAACAGACTCCTGCAGAAGGGTCTGGATCAGAGGGGAAGTTCACGGTTGAGATGTCAAACTTGTGTTAAACAGTTTTATTTTGAAGAAATAACACTGAGTCCCTGAAGAAAAGGGAGTGAAATCCTGTGACTGGAGAGCGTTCTTTGGTGCACCGACCAGTGAAATAGTTCACCAGCTTCCAGGCCCACAAGGCGGGGGCAGACTAGAGCCGCAGCGCCCCAGACGAAGCTTGGATGGTGCCCTAGGGGCTCCATTTCCTCCCCCTAATCCCCACCGCAGACAGAGAGTGCACATGTTGCAGTTTACCCCTTTCAGCGGCACATAATACTTGATCCATATGAGCCACCCCATACCACTAGCCCGCTGGCTAGCCAGCTCTCTGGGAGTTGGGAGTGGACCACAACCCGTCCTTACCGTTTTTTGATTGATTTGTGCCTATGGGTGCCCGAGGAAGCAGCAGTCTTAGACACCACAGCCACCCTTGCAGCTGGGGAACATAGGTCTTTGCACGGGAGGGGTTCAGTGCTTTCAGCCTCTCTAGTCCCTGACACAAGCCAGCTCTCAAGGTCTGGGGAGTGCTCTGCCGATTATGGATCAGTATCACTGGATTCCCTACCATTGTTGTGTGGGGGAACCGAAATTCATTCTTTTAACCATCCTACTCCTTAAATCTTGAACTCCCCTGAGCAGTGACTCTGCCACTGCACTACAATCTATAGCCACGGCCTTACCTGGATGACTGTCTACGCTGCAGATTTTTTTCTGCAGCTCAGGGATCTTGTTGAACAGATCCGAGGGGTTGGAATAGACAACCGTCCGCTTTGGATTCCCAGTCACGTCGTCCAGCTCTGCTCTTAAGAAGTTGCTGCCCACGCCAATTAGGAAGAGCCCTCTGCCCCTGGTATATTTAGCTGCTTCTACCACAGGATCCTGGGACTCCGAATCCGTGAGCAAGACAACCACACGCGGGAGATCGTCGTGAACATCCGCGAAGGCCGGAGCACTCTTAAAGCCATGCTGCGCGACATACCGAAGGGCTTTGCCGGTGAAGGTTCCCCCTCCACTGAAATGCATGGTGTCAACGCTCTTCATGAGACCGAGCACATCCTTGTACTCGCCCACTTTGATCGGGATCCGAACATCATTGCTGTACTGGGCCACTCCAACGTTTGCTGGGGAGTCTTTGCTCAACACTGCCCAAATGAACCTTTTCAGGAAGGCCTTGTAGCGCAGGAATCCCTCCAAGGTGGTACCAGATGAGCTGTCCACCAGGAAAAGAAGATCCACGCTGCACTCCAGACTCAGCTTCGGTGCTGAAAGCAAAGGAAGTGAGTAACTGCATGTAATGCAAAAAATAAGCAAGCACATCATGTGGGTCTCCTGCAATCCCAATGATCTGAAGGAGAGAGAGAATGCACCCCAGAGCCTCTCTGTCAAGAAATCAAAACAATGTGTTGGGCAACATGTTTTGTACAGTAGGAAAATCATTCCTCAGGACGCCATTCGCTTTGGTAGGATGCCACAAAAACCTCAAGGGGCTGAGGAATACGTTGCAGGAAGTCATCCAGTGGTTAGGGCATCTTTTGATACAACTTGAGAAACCTTAAAGGAGTCTGATCTCAGAAAATGTGGAGCACCCACCCCTTTAAGGTTTCTCAAGTTGTATCAGAAGATGCCCTAACCACTGGATGACTTCCTGCAACGTATTCCTCAACCCCTTGAGGTTTCTGTGGCATCCTACCAAAGCGAATGGCATCCTGAGGCATGATTCTCCTCTTGTACAAAACATTCTTGGGCACCCAGAATCATTAATCCCTTCTGAAATTCCCAGCCCATATGTGCAGGGAAGTTCTTCAGGGATCTAAGGGAGGAGAGGGAAGGGGTGCGGAGCCAAGGCACAGATATTTCAGCTGTCCCCCTCCTTCAGCAGGATCCACTTCTCATGCCCTGCTTCCAGATTTCCCCGCATACTGAGATGGAAGGAGCCCCAATGAGGCTGTAGATGAGGGGTGGGCAAACCTTTTGGCCCGAGGGCCACATCTGGGTATGGAAATTGTATGGTGGGCCATGAATGCTCATGAAATTGGGGGTTGGGGTGTGTGAGGACGTGAGGGCTCTGGCTGGGGGTGCGGGCTCTGGGGTGGGGCTGGGAATGAAGGGTGGGTGCAGTAGGTTGCTCCGGGCTGGGACCGAGGGGTTTGGAGGGCGGGAGGGGGATCAGGGCTGGGGAAGGGGGTTGGGACGTGGGAGGGGGTCAGGATGCAGGCTCTGGGCAGTGCCTACCTTAAGCAGCTCCAAGAAGCAGCAGCATGTCCCTGCTCTGGCTCCTATGCGGAGGTGAGGCCAGGCAGCTCTGCGTGCTGCCCCATCTGCAGGTGCTGCCCCTGCAGCTCCCACTTACGCGATTCCTGGCCAATGGGAGCTGCAGGGGGCAGTGCTTGGGGTGGGGGCAGCATGTGGAGCCCCCTGGCTGCCCCTGCGTGTAGGAACCGGGGAGGGGGGACGACATGCCACTGTTTCCAGGAGCTGTGCGGAGTGAGGCAAGCACCGGAACGGGGCAAGCCCCGGACCCCACTTCCCAGTAGTAGCTCGAGGGCCAGATTAAAATGTTTGGAGGGCCAGAGTTTGCCCACCTCTGCGGTAGACCAAGTTCACAGGGGCTTCTGAATATAGTGGGACTCAATGACAGCTACTGGGGGGGAATGGAAAATGCCCCCCCCCCCCGATTTTTGCACTTGATCAAAGTTGCACAGGCAAAGTTCAGGGGACACGGGGTCAGCAGCATGGCTAGCATGCAATGGTCCAGTACTAACCCAGCACAGCTGCTGCTGGAGCACACCGTTCAGGCTGTGTGGTCGCAGTGCCAATGAGGTAGCCTGGCCAAATGGAGTTGTGACCTAGCACACGGGGAGTCTGTGCCTGTAGGGCAGAGTGCAGGGGAGTCCGCCGAGAACCGACTCCTGGTGACAGGCTCATGCATGGTGTGGGTAAGAGGGGACACTCCCTAGCTGAGGGAGACTCAGGGTCCCTGCTGGGGAGGGGGAGGAACAGGCAAGCAGGGACCAGAAGAGGGTTCTTAAGAGGGGTAGGGGGAAGGACCGGAATTTGCCACCTCCTGGAAACATCTAAATTGGCAGCACTGGTGGGACTCATTTCTTGGTGCTTTCTGCAGCCACAGTGGCTCTGAGGAGTGAGCAGGAAGGATCATCCCCTGGAAATGGTAGCACTAGGCAGCAAGTCCCAGTCACTGACAGCCCTACAGCCCTGTATCAAGCGGTAGGAAAACAAACTCAGCCCTCTGAGCAGGGTTTAAAAGGCAGTGGTTAGCCTCAACCCCATCCAGCAAACTGCATTATAATTCTATACCAGGGTTGTTACAGGAAGGCAGGTTGCAGAGGGATGGTCCCAATCAACAGATTCAAGAGCTAACACCGCACCAATGGACCAGGTTTAGGCCCCACATACCGCAGCTGGCATCTCCTCCAAATCCAACAGGACACACACAGTGGTACCTTTCTAATCCCTCTGGAATGCACGTGCCTCCATTGTGACAAGGCTGGGAATCGCAGGGATCTGCAAAGGCACCCGAGAAGGAGAAGGAGAGAGCCTGGGTTGGGCCCAGAGAGAAAATACAGCAGTCATGCTACACAGCGGATTAGCTGTAAGTGTTTTGAGAGTATGCAGAGTCAGATGGGCTCTAGGGCATTTGGAAGGTAATTGTCCTTCGCTTTGTAGAAAGGTCTCTTTCTCTACTCAAATAAAGCACAGTTAAGTAAGGCTGTGATGTCTGTGTAGCTTTGCTTGAGTATTAATAATGTACAAAGATAAGCCCCATTAGCAGAACTCAGTAATTTCCTAAATTTAACTTATTTACACTTGAATTAATATATTCTTGACAAGAGCAGCTCCAACCATTTGAAAAAGCCCGCTCTTTTTAAGCACGGTTTTGTAAGACCACATTACAATTCAGTGTCAGCTCTACAAAGCTGTCCATTCCTACGTGTGGTTTGCCACCTTGCACTTGAATTGCTGTGGAGTTAAATCACTTACATCAGGGAAATGCTGGAGTAACTCCACTGGAGTTACACTGGTGTAAATCTGAAGTAACTATTGAAATCAGTGCAGTTCCTTCAGATTCACACCAGCAGAGAAGAGATTAGAACCTGGTCCATTCTGTTCAGATACCTTTTGGTGCATATTCAGCATGGATGGTTCTGGGGTGTGGCTTACAACACTTTTTGCTCAAAAGCTACCATGAGAAATAGTGAATGCAAGCAGTCCAAGACACTCTACCACTGAACATTTCATCTGCTGGGCTGTATTTATGGTGTGTCCCCGTAGCACGGTATGGTGACACCATACACTGACAGCATCAGAACAAGTTTGGCAGCTATCCATTTCATTTTCAAATCCTACCCTTTCCTCCAGAATTTACTGCATTGCTTGTGTAGCACATACAAATTTTGCTAGATCGAGGAATCTCCATTTCCCTTCCGAATCAGGGGGCTTAAATGATGAGGATGTATTTTCAAAGGGCAGTCAAGGAAAATAAAGCAATCAGGTCACTCCACGATTTGAACCACTGAGTGGTCTGTCATATTGGTAAATCAACCAGAGGAGCTATTCCCACACAACCACAAAACCAAGTTACACAACTACTAAGTGTCAGGTTCCCTCTTAAATGAATGATACTGATGGTTCCAAATTACATGGCTGAAGGCATCTCACTCAACTACAACTTGAGCAGAAACGTTCCACGTTGGTAGCAATGCAGTCCCCAAACTAATGCAATACTTGGACACTATTTCTTGCTGGCTTATGCAGATGATGACAATAGTAATTTGGGAACGGTGTGATTCTATCAACAAACAAGAACGTGAAGAATTTCAGATTAATTAAAGGTGAACCAGCTCCTCCAGGAGTGAAGGGAGAGACTGAAGGTAACTGTTTTAAGCCAGCAGAATGATTTCATGGTCAAGAACATGAGTGAAACAAGAAATTTCACTCTTTTCTTTAATGGTTAATGAAAGACTGGTAAAGGGTCCATTCCTCACTAACATCCATTAAGAATTATGATCCCTGCTTTTCTGATCCTTGCTGAGGAACTGAATGTGATTTTAAAATAATCACCTGAGTTTAGTTCACTTTTTTTTTTTTCTTAGACTGTAATGAGATTTTTCAGAAAGGTCACGTCCTACCTGGGCATGTAGTTCGGTAGCATCTGGCCGGGTGTTTGATCAAGACTCTTTTCCAGCTAAGATAGAAAGATTGATACAAAATATGAAATTGGACTGACCAAGTATTTAAAAGATTAAGAAGGCATTTGCAAGGCTGACCATTTAGTCAAAGTTCTTGACAGATGAGTTTTCCCTCAAAAAATGCAGTTTCATCAAAATTGAAACATTTTGTGGGAACAGACCGATTTTTGACAGAATTAAATTTTGAGGTGAAAAAGTTGCAACAAATCATTTTGACTATCAATTTGCTTCACTTTGTTTAGACTACTAACTATTTCATATGCTGAATTAAAATATTTGATATTATAATATTTTTACAATACCAGATATTTCAATAGTTCTGAATTGTCATTTTTTGGACTTTTCATTCTGTGGGAAATATCAACCTTTTGTTCTGAATCTGAATAAAAACAAATTTTGAAATGTTGCAACTTCCCATGAAATGGAAACTCTGATCTCCAACCAGCTCTAATTTTTCCAGTTAATAAGAGAGCAAGGGCTGTACTAGGAAGCAATTCTTGATTCCCAAGAATCCCTCCACATGAGATCAGTGAGTGAATGCTCATTGATCATGTTTTTGAAACCATTCATCTCATCTTAAAGGTGACCTGGAAGGGAAAAATAAATGATGTGTGTCCCCCTTTTTTGCTTGTTTATAACTAAGGCTGCGTGTTGGTCACGGAAGTCACAGATTTTTTTGCAGGGGCCAGTGTGGTTTGCTCAGGGGCTGCCCGAACAGCAGCAGCAGTTTAGGTGCGGGAGGGGGATCAGGGCTGGGTCAGGGGGTTGGGTTCCAGGGCAGCGCTTAACTCAGGGGGTAGGGGAGCTCCCCGAGAAGTGGCTGGCACATCTCTGCAGCTCCTAGGCAGAGGGGCCAGGGGGCTCTGCGCGCTGCCCGTGATTGCAGGCACACCCCCGCAGCTCCCATTGGCTGCGGTTCCCCTCCAGCCTGCCAGCCCCTCCAACCCCCCCTCCAACCCCAGCGGGGGTCCCGGGCCATGCACCGTTGCCCGCCCCCCCCCCCGGAGCATTCCCCCTGGAGCATCCCTGGCCCAAGTTTTAGTTAGGGGTATATAGTACAAGTCATGGACAGGTCACGGGTCATGAATTTTTGTTTACTGCTCATGACCTGTCCATGACTTTTATTAAAAATATCTGTGACTAAAACGTAGCCTTATTTATAACATGCCGGGGGTAGGAGAGTTTTGTTTTAAAAGGTGGATGGATTCCCGATTTTTTAAAAACTTTAGAAAGATCAGCCTTGTCAAGTCTAATCTTCCCTAGTTTTGCTGGAGGACTCATTGGGGCTTAGAGGAGTGTAGTGTGGCATTTCTCAGCCCTTCATTGAAGAGGAAAGGATGCTCACTCTTTAACAGATCTTTCCTTCCAGGGGTTTGTTAAGACATTTGGAGTTTTAAAAAAAAAGATCTGAGATTCTGGACAGCCTGAATAAAAACAGATTCCCAGCTCAATGAGTCAAGTTTCACTTCCTTCGTATCTGATGTCATAACCCTACTAGTCTACCCTGGAAAACAAGACCTGAATTTCTAGTATAAAAAACAAGCAAGAGAAAAAACACCAACAATTCCTCCCCTTCTGCCTCCCTCCCCTTCAGGCTCTCTTTATATATCAGACAAACAAAAAAAGAGCACAAACCTACATTTTTCTTTGCAGGTCACTTTAAAATTCTTTCACTTATTGTACAAATTGCAGTAATGAAGCTTTTAGAAGGCATTCGATTTCTTTAAGGATCTGATAAGTTTCACAATCTTTCAAATACATCCTCACCTCAGCGCGAGAGGAATCTCCTTGTGCAACTCGCTGCCACTGACCTGATAATATACTTCTCTGTTTTGCAACCTATCTGCTTAATATTTTCTTCGGTATGAGTGGGAGCTGTTTCCAGACAGCTATTGAAGCCTCTCCATAGCCCAGCATCTCCCAGGTCCATTAAGTAAGGATAAAAGGACTTCCCTGAAAATAAAAGCTTGCCTGGCTAATATCACAACTAGCTGGATTCGGTTCAGGGTCAACAGAGTATCTGGGATTTATCCACTCTCTTTATTGCATACAATATAAGCAAGTGTTGCACAAATAGGAATTGTGTGAAATACATAAATGAGGCTATTTACATAACAGACAAGATGTTCCAGTGACAAGGAAACCTGCCTGGGAATCTGGGTTCTATCCCTGGCTCTGCCACTGACCTACTGGGTGATCTTGGGCAAGTCACTTTGCCTCTCCATGCCTCCGTTTCCCCTCTCATCCTTTGCTTAGATTGCACCTTCTTCAGGGCACAGACTGTCTCTTACTATGTATATGTACAGAGCCTGTCCCAGCCTCAGCTGGGGCCACTAGGTGCTGTTGTAATATAAATATTAATATAAAGTTACAGTAAATCATAAACCCAAGTCACTGTACCTAACAATGGAGGTGTGTGCGCTCTCACTCTGTGTGCACTACTAACTTCAAGAGAGAAGGCTCGCTGACTTACCTGTAAAATGGACAGAGAGATGTATGCACCGCATTTGGTCTCTTTGACCCTTTCCAACACATATAGTTCCCAGCCAGCTCTTTCACGGTCTCCAGTGTCTTCCGTTCGCAAGGGTGAGATTCAATCTTGCAACCTGGCACAAAGAGTGCACACAAAATAGCTGGTGCATTTATTTGCAAGTGAAGTTGTCTGGGAGTGGGAGCTGACACAGCTGGGATATTGCTCAAGCCACAGCAATGCCAGCTTGTCTCACTGTCCAGCAAAGAGAGTTCATTGCAGCTTTTCGACAAGTCCCTCGGTGATGCCCCAAAACAAGTAAACCTGTTGCAGGTGGGCAGGTCAGCCCTTTACTGGATTCCTGGGGGCAGCTTCTGTAGTCTGCATTGTTCTGGCACAATATCTGCACCCATGTCCACCAAGTCCACCCCTGTTCTTCTGTTCTATAGAGATTCCTATACCACCATCATCACTGTACTAGCTAAGCACCTTCCAGTAGTGGGTTCAGCAATTTGACTTACATGATCACTTGTAGTTCTTAGGGGATTTTCACCTCTCATCTATCTTAGGTATTTATATGACCCCCACTACTGTATATCTGAGTGGCTCACTGTCTTTAATGTATTTATCCTCAACGCCCGTTTGAGGTAGGAATTATCCCCACTTTAAATGGGGGGACTGAGGTACAGAGAGACTAAGTGACTTGACCAAGGTGACACAGTAAGACTGTGGCACAGCAAGGACTCAAAACCCAGGTCTCCTAAGACCTAGGAGAGTTTGCTGATCATTGGACCATCCTCCCACTCACACAGAGTCCCTGGGGTTTGAGCAGCGCACACAGGGGTGTGGCTGTGCCATGAAGTCATCTTTTGATTGATGCTAACCTCTCAACAGCCTCCATTTCTTTCCTCTAGACAGAGGAGAAGACCTCTCCCAAAGGGGTAGACTGTGCCACCCTGTGAGCTGTGTTAGGGGCACCAGCTTCAGAGAGACGCTCTGGAAGTGAAAGGCCAAGCTGACAATCCCCATACAGAAGTGAAAGGCAGGACAGTCATTAGTAAACATGCACCAGGGTGGCATAGTTACCTGGAGAGACAGCACTGCAGACAGTAGAACTGGTGAGGGTGCTATACAGGCCATTGGCAGCATCGTCCACATGTTCAGCAAACAGCACATGCTGCTCAGCTGGTTCACTGGCCAGCGTGTGCAGCTCCTCCCACCTGCACAGGTGACAGGACATGTTAATACAATCTTCTGGCATTAAAGAACAGGAACAGACCCTTTGCAGTCACAGCTATTTTCCTGGATGGGCATTAAAAAGAACAAACACTCAGAACTACTAGGGATGTAGCTTTACGTCCACACAGGACCCCAGTGTATCTTCTCTTAAAAATCCATTGACATTTCTAAAGACACATGCTCATAACAGAGCACTTCTCCCTCCAAGCGCCCTTCTTTCTCGCTCACCCCGTTCACAAAATGACCTCCTGCTCCACATTCATATCCCTCCGGGCAGCTGGAACAATTTGTACAGTGGGGCGTGCTGAGAGCCATTGAACTAAACTGTAAACCCTATACATGATGGAAACCACTTCAAGCCAGGGAGCGCTCCCGCACTCCCAGCAACCATGTGTCCCTCCCCAAATTGCTCCTCCGACTCTGTGATTGCCCCTCGCCCACTTGGTCTTGCTCAGGGGACTTAGATGCTGAAGGCAATGGCTAGTCTGTTAGCAGTGCACCACTCCCTGCCCCCCCAAGAGACAATTTTCTACCTTGGAAACTTGACTCCCACAGCAAATACTGTGGTACCCCTGTCCTTCAGCTGCTTAGCGGGTGTTGCTACATTGCCTTGTGATTTCCCGTCCGAGAGGATGATCAGGATTTCAGGGACAGAGGAATTTCTGCCACCAGGGAAACCTTTCTGGAGAACGTATTTCAGCGCGAGCCCCGTTTCTGTGCTCCCACCTCTGAAACAAGCAAGAAAAAATTGAAAAAAGAGGTTTTGGGCTAAGCGTCCGACTCCCTTTTGCTTTCTTCCCATTCCCCGCTGCCTGATCTCTGGTAGCACCAAGTCTAGGGCACTTCTGCACTTAGACCCATTGCACAGCCATACTGATGAGTCTAATTCTGTAATTTTCACCACCTTCCTGCTATTAGTTGGCAGCTCCCCTTCCTTTGACTCTTCCTCCCCCACCCCACAGGTGCAGACATGCCTTGAGAAAAAAATTCACAGATGCAATAATGGGATGGCTGCTTTCAATGAAAGACTCCTGGTAACTCATGTATTTAAGAGAAGGCTAAACCATACCAATCAGCATGGTCCAGCAGAGAGAGCACTGGGTTAGGACCCAGGAGATTCGGCTTCAATTCCCCCCTCTGTGACCTTAGGCAAGTCACTTCAATAGTGCATACCTCAGTTTCCCCATCTGTAAAATGAGGATAATGAGGCTAACCTTTCTTTACAAAGCGCTTTGAGAACTCCACTGCCCCTGTACGGAAGAGCTGATTAACAATGAAATCTTCCATTTACCAGCCCCACGTACAGTGTTTGTGAAAATACGAACACTTCAACCACCTTGCTTTCCAATGGGTATAAATTTTATACTGCAGGCACAAGCCCTTACAGAGAGCAAAACCATAGTGAAATTTCTTTAGAATAGAACTATAGCTAGATGCCTAGGGAGCAATTGCTAAAAGAGGGCAGGGAGGCTGTGCATGGCAACTCACTGTTTGTTTTGGAGAATGTTTCTTAATTAAGTGTTGGCAATTCAGCTGTGCCCAGAGGCACAGTCCCTTCTCTCGCTCGTTAATCTTTGATTAATTTGATTTTCCACAGAATGCCATTTGTTCATCAGTAATAAACCCCCCAAAAATGCAAATCCCAAAGGACTTCTGAGTGTATCCCTGGAAACTGATGAGGGGAGAGTACAAGGCACTCTTTATTCAGCCTTCCTAGAAAAACTTTTCAATTAATGACGAACAAAGAGCGAGGCACAGAGAGCAGTTCACCTGGATTTCACAATAAATTAAACCAGTGAGGTTAGGAAGGTAAAGGTGGGGGAAAGCCACCCATGATTCCAGCTAGTGGAGAAACAGCTCCAAGCTGGAAAAGCATTCTGGGTATTAATATGCAAATAAGCAGTCCCAAGTATCCCAGTCTGCTTTAGAATTCAATTATCTGGCCACTGCCACAGGCACCTTCCTGACTGGAGAAAGGGTCAAGCCTGCAACCATTTTAAATTGGCACAAATTGTCAACTTCACTTCGTTTTTGTCTCTGACACCGACATACTCTAATCATGGGACACCATTTCATCACATTATTATTATTTGTCTGACAATAGCATCTAGAGGCCATGGTGGACATTGGGATCCCATTGTGCTAGGTGCTGCACAAACGTATAGTTAGAGAGTCTCTCCCTGAAGAGCTTATAGTCAAAATGGACAAGGCAAAGGGTGGGAGAAGGGAAGTACTATTATCCCCATTTTACAGATGGGGAACCAAGGCAGAGAGATTCAAGGTCAGATTTTCAAAGGAGCTCCAAGGGGTGAAGATCTCAGCTGGGTTTTTTTCAAAAATCTGGCCATAAGCACTTCATAGAGCCAGGCCCTTATTTGGTATCTATAGAAATGATGAGTTCTTATGAAAATCTGGCCCTAATTTTGGGTGCTGAGCATTTGAAAGTCTGACCCTGAGCTCTCCTGAAAACTGGGCAGGTCATGTGAGGGCAAAGGTCACACAAGCCCATCTGGGAACTTAACCCATGTTGTGTGACTCCTAGTGAAATGCCTGAAGCACAAAGCCCTGCTCCCTCTGTGTTCTTCTTTCCTCCATGTCTAATTCAGAGAATGATCCATAAACACAGCTCTTGGAGATGCACATGCAGCGAAGAGTCAAGTAACGGAATATTTTGGCCGTCATGGTGTTCTGAGGCTGGAGTGGGAATGCCTATTGGCCATGCTAATATGATAGAAAGCGATTATTTTAACACTGACTATCATTTATCCAGTGCCCAACTAAATATGTACCCTCACAAGTGCCAATGGGTTGTACATTCCACTAGTGATATAAATTACTTTATAAACCAGGACAGTTGTTAAGTACTAGGGAACGACAGAGCCTATGAGCCTTTCAGCTGCTCTACAGCGGCTAACAATAAAAGTCTACGATGTCGGTGTTGTAAACTGCTGCTTGCTATTTAAATACAGAATAAGAATCCATCTTCTCCATCTCCTTCCCCACTATCAGGCGGCATGCACAGTTAGCTGTAAGACTGTTACAGTTCTACAATTCTAACTGTAATTATAAGACTTATTTCCTTACTGGGTATTAAACAATGCACTTTTACCAGATAGCTCTCTAGTCTAATTTACATCACAGGCAGCTTGAGGGACACAGAAAATGAATAAAATACTATGTAAAATTTTAGGAAAAACACAAATTTACAATTCTATACAGCACAGCTCTGGGGAAGGAAGGAAGGCCCTGTAGTTGTTTCCTCGGGCTCTCCCACCTCTATCCACATGTTGTCTCTTGTCTTTGTTTGTAAGCTCTTTGGGGGCAGGGGCCATCTTTTTGTTTGCATGTACACACAGCCTAGCACAATGTTTAGTCTAGAGAAGAGAAAACTGAGAGGGGACATGATAACAGTTTTCAAATACATAAAAGGTTGTTACAAGGAGGAGGGAGGAAAGTTGTTCTTGTTAACCTCTGAGGATAGGACAAGAAGCAAAGGGCTTAAATTGCAGCAAGGGCAGTTTAGGTTGGACATTAGAAAAAACCTCCTCTCAGAATACTTAAGCACTGGAATAAATTGCCTAGGGAGGTTGTTGAATCTCTATTACTGGAGGTTTTTAAGAGCAGATTAGACAAACCCCTATCAGGGTTGGTTAGATAATACTTAGTCCTGCCTTGAGTGCAGGGGAGTGGACTAGATGACCTCTCGAGGTCCTTTCCAGTTCTACACTTCTAGGATTCTATGAATGGGGTCTGGTCCAGGACTGTGGCTCTGAGACACTTCCACAGCACAAAGACAAATACTAAAAGCTGTTAAGGCACAGCTATGCCAGGCTTCTATTTCTGGCCTGGCCACAGCCTTCCTGCGTGAAGAGGACTGAATATTCCAAAGGGATACATAATTCTGGGTGCCTCAGCTTCAGCTGCCCAACTTGAGCTATAGAGGAGCTGTTTAATGTGAAGGGATTTGGACACGTTATTCCCATTAGGTGGCCTTGAAAAATCTCAGCCTTCTATTAGAGTAGCATTGAGAGAACCTCCAGTCAGCATTGGGTTCCTTGCGTGGGCACTGACAGGCAGAAGGTGACATTGTCCTTTTCCAGAGGAGTTTACAAGTGAGGGCCTCAGTCCTACATATTACTCTGAGTGAGAACTACCCAATTAGACAAGTGTAAAAACTAGGGCAGTTGATGTATTGACCCCAACCCTTTATTTTAACCCTTGCCCCTTTAACATTTACCCTTATTTGTTTTACGGTTTAACAATTGTCATGTGTTACTTCCAACAACTATATCCAGATAAGCCACAAATTTCCTGCCCCCACCCTCCTGCGGACTATATAAGCCAAGAATTCTGTAACCTGCCATCCTTGATTCAACATTTGATAACAGAGTAAGCCCAGACCACCTTGAGCCCTTTGGCTAATTAAGCCTCTCTATCCGAAGAGACATTTCCATCTGTTTTCTAATCCTGGCTGAGGAGTTTCAACATAAACCATTTCCTGCTATTGCCTTTTAGTATTGCTTTTACTTCAATCCAAAGCAATTACAGGCAGCCAGACTGCAAATGTCAATTCTTTCTTTGAGGCATGATGTTCTTCTTCATATATATTGTCACACACACACGGTCTCTCTCTCTCTCTCTCACACACACACACACACACACACACACACCTCTGTGCTTCCAAAACACGTTTAATTTGTTTGAATGATTCTCTATTTTAATAATGACTGAATTTCTTGATATCTCAAGTATTTGATCACATGTATACTCAGAGCTCCTAAGTTCTCCAAGTCCATTTACTTCTCTTTGTTTCACCATATACCTGTCTTTCTTTTATATATAATGCATTCCAGGAGCTTTTCTTTTATCTTCTCTCTGATGCATAATCCCATTCTCCCCCTCAACTTTCCATTATTTTCAACCAAACTTCAAGAACATATGTTAAGTCTCTGGTCAGATGCTACTGGCCATCACCTTGTTTCAGTCCCGGTGTGACTTGAACCATCCATAAAAATCTAACAAATTCTGCAACATGTCCCAAGCTCTGACCCAGCAGCAGAGGTAGTTGAGGTGCTTGAACTAACAGTTATTATGGCTGAAAATATTATAATGCTACTTCATAATACTGGGAGAGTCTCAGCTGGTGAAAATTGGCACTGCTCTGTTAAAGTCAGTGGGTAATCCCAGTCGCGGTGTGAGCTTGGATAACCTCTCCTGACTCAGATGCTTTAGCTGAACCACAAAATATAGGCTTGAATAACTATGAAATTCTATGGTCTGTGTTATATATGTGGTCTGACTACATGATCATAATGATCTCTTCTGGCCTTAAACGCTATCAAATCAGGTTTTCCCATGTATAAAACAGACATATTATTAGTCACATAACTCACTGGGTTGTTGGAAGCCGTAACTAATTGCTTAACATTTATAATGTGCTTTAAGATCCTTGGATGAAAGATGCCATATGTGAGTGAAAATATACAATATACATTCAGTTTGATGGCCCCAATAAACTGTATCCATTTGAGCCATGGAGATTAGAAAAGGTTCAAATCAGAATTTGGGGTTAGGGCCTCTCAAAGAAGAAATTCTGCCATAAGCGCAGGACAGAAAGCAGGTGTTATATGGGACACATCTCCCCAGCAGAAACAAAGAGCATCAGGATCACACTTTCAGAGCCTCCCAACCAGAAATCTTATTTTTGGCAACCTGATAGCTGGAATCCATCCATAACTATTTTGTTCATTCCTATATTTCAGCCTTTCATCTAAAACTAGATGAAATGGCCACATGTAAGGCCATTATTTCTGTTAGATCTGTCAACATTCATCTGCCATCATTAAAAGACATTTTCAGTGCCAAGCCAAATTTCAGATATCCAATGTGGCTTCATTTTCTCTGCTGTCAGAGGCTTTGAAACAATAGCCAAAGAGGAGCTGGTATCTCTCTGCTATACTTCCCCCGGAACATTACACAAAAGGTTTTCTAGACCGTATAATTGTCACTGAAAAAACTACAGACCTTGCTCGCTTGAAGAAGTTGAAGAGGATCTTGAGTTTGTTTGCAAACTCTACGCCATATTCAGAATTTGTTTAGACACTTTGACTATTGAATGAGCTGATCCTTTAACCCGAATGCCTTTTCTGCTGAAATTCTACAGCCTGTGGGAGATACTCCTATATTTTGTCCCCACTTACTTTCATAGGCTCAATGTGACCTTCCCTACCACCCAAACAAAAGAAAAGAGCACTTTTTAAAAAAGGAGATGATTTGGGCTCCAATTTCCTTTCTTATAGCTTAAGTCTCATTCCACACTTAAAAGTAACGTCAGCATAACTGTGTCAGTCAGGGGTGTGAAAAAACCACATCCCTGACCAATATATCTATGCTGACAAAACAGAAACAGCTGTGTTGATGGAATAGGTTTTCTGTTGATGCAACTAATATTCGGGGAGGTGGTGTTCCTATATGAGTAGAAAAACTACTTTTGTTGGGGTACAGTGTGTTTACACTAGGGGGTTATGCCAGCACAGTTACACTGACATAAGTATGATTAGGGTGACCAGATGTCCCAATTTTATAGGGACAGTCCCAATATTTGGGACTTTTTCTTATATAGAGTCTATTACCCCTCACCCCGTCCCAATTTTTCACACTTTCTATTCGGTCACCCTAGATGGTATAGGCTCCATAGTGTAGACATACCATTAGGCTAGGATTTTCAGAGGCCTGAAGGAGACAGAAGCCCGGACCTCACCTCATAGGCATCTTTGAAACTCCAACTCCATTTCCTAGAGCCACATGAATACATCAAAATCTCAACTTTCATTAAAAAGTAAGTTTCTAGGACAAAATCTTGGCCTACTGAAATCAATAGGAGTTTTGTCTTTGACTTCAACAGGGATAGATGCTCCCACTATCCCTTGTTACTGGGGAGAACAGCTTGAAAATATAAACCCGAAAGACTCAAAGACCAAAAGACAAACAACAAGACGTTTATCTGGTTTGTTTGTTTTTTAAATCATGATTTTTAAGGTGAACTTATGATTTTGGGAGCCTGATCAAGATTTTTGAACACTTTGGTTGACAAGACTGTGGAAATGGAAACCCAACCGCAGTGTGATAAGAAACAAAGACCAGAAACAAAACTGACAACTATAGAAACCAACCAAGTCTAGCTTCAGCAAACAAGCTGCTTGAAGTGCAAGTAGTAACAAATTGGCATGGGTGGTTAAAAATCTGTGCATGATCTTTATCTCTGAGTCAAATTACAGTGCTTCCTTATTCCCATCAAGTCTCATGGGGACCTACAAGAATTCATGGCACTACTCTTGAAGGAGCTAATCATCTGGACTTAGAAGCAATCACGGACCAAAAAGGCCATTTTAGTGTTAGACCTCTGCTCTGCCACCTGGGAGCCCCACATTCAATTTTTATTCTAACTGGCCAACCCAGCAGGGACTGAGAATGTTTCTCTCCAGAGTAACCCCTACTATTGATTGACAGTGTAGCTTTTTATTTTATTTAAAGTTAATTTTGTAATATGGTATTACGTCACAGTGGGTTTGGCTCTGGCGACTACAGTTTCAAGCTTAACAGAGTGAAAGTCACCTCTGCTAGTTGCTTCAGAGTTAGTCTCTAGGAACACATAAAGACCAAGGATAGTGACCACACATATATTTACCAATACAAAGTCTAGTGTATTTCGTAAGTTTTATTTAAGTTACAATTAAAGTTGTGATTACCCAAGCATAAAACCGACCTATGCACAAGTTACAACTATAGTTCTACTCACATCCTTAACAGTAGTGTTAGGGTCTGATGGGTCTCTCATGGCTTGATCATCAGTAGAGGGATGGTTCCTGCTGGAGTCTCCCAGAGGGAGCTCAGTTTTCCCATTCTGGCATCCCCTTTTTATAATGTGATTCTGTCTACACCTACATTCCGCGAGTGTCCATAAAAGCGTCCGCCTTCTTTTCTCTTATTGCTCTGTCCCCCCTGGAAACTTAAGGGACCCCAATTTTCTATAGGCTGTGTAAATTCCCTTTGTTCTCATTAGCATTGATGCACAACCTGTATCCCATGGTTAAGACACGTCTGAGACAGATGCGCCTTTACGGTATTTTTATGATCTAATATTAATCTTCTGGGTAATTTTTCGCAATATTATTACTTGTTACCTCTTTTCCCATAATCTTAGGGCATCAGGTTATTTCTCGGTCACTTATGTCATCATTTCTGGTCTCCAAGGCCTAAAATAGCTAAGCTGAAGTCTTGCAGGCCTCAACCTACAGGTCTTGCATTTCAGCTTGTCTTACTCATGTCTAATACTTGGTTCCTCTAAATACTGATCAATCTTATACTTTTATAATCCTACAAATTAACTCTAACATACAGTGAATATATGTAACATAAATTGATTAATCATAACATCACACAATAAATGAATACTACACTAAAATCACTGGCTACAACAGGCACTGCTGATGAGCTCTAAAGGGAATCTGGTTCACTCCTTCCTAGTCAGCAGAGTGAAGGACAGGGCACAAGGCCTGGCCAGAAAATACGCATACCCTCAGAGAGAATAGGGCTGTCTAACAGAACTTACTTGAACACAGTCTTCTTGATTTTCTCCTTTACTTCCTCCTTGGTTAAATACGAATCCAAGGGGAATTCTAGCTGGGGAGTCGAGCTAAACTGTATCACTCCCACTCTGACCTGAAAGAAGAGGTTAAATAGCATAAGGAGCAGGTGGCTGGGAGGGCTGTATTATTTTGATTATGTGACAGATTTAGGAACCTTGAATTGTTTCAAGATAAACCACACTCTTCTCATTGCACTTCTTGGCTAAGACCCTCCAATAAATACCTTTCACTCACATTCCAAGGCTGGGGGGGGGGGGAGGGCAGAAGCTCACTATGATTGGGGGAGGTGGAGGGATAGGAGGGGGAGTGAGGAGAGCTATTGAGCACAATGGAGGCAGCCGGCTCCAGGCACCCTGGCAGTTCTTACTGCCATTCCTACAGCAGTTCCTTGGCGGATGGCACCCCGTGCCTCCCTCGCTCCTCAGCAACTGTTGCCCTGGGCGCTCACACTCCCTCCCTCTGCCCTGGTGCCTACCCTGTCCCCCACCCCAGCAGGTTGGATATCTCCACTGGGTCCTGCTGTGGCTGGAAGGCTGGGCTGGAAAGCCACATGTGCAGGTGCCTCTCCTGGCTGGATGGGGCCATAATCCCTCCCCCGCCCACAGTGCAGTACCTGCACACCCACCCAGCTAGCATAGCTGCTTCGATTGGCCAAGTGAAAGCAGATGGGGAAACGAGAACTTGGGTTTGAATAGAGACTGGGAGTGGCTGGGTCATTATGCATATTGAATCTATTTCCCATGTTAAGTATCCTCACACCTTCTTGTCAACTGTCTAAATGGGCCATCTTGATTATCACTACAAAAGTATTTTTCTCCTGCTGATAATAGCTCATCCTAATTAATTAGCCTCTTACAGTTTGTATGACAACTTCCACCTTCTCTGTATGTATATATCTTCTTACTATATGTTCCATTCTATACATCCGATGAAGTGGGCTGTAGCCCACGAAAGCTTATGCTCTAATAAATGTGTTAGTCTCTAAGGTGCCACAAATACTCCTGTTCTTTTTGTGGATACAGACTAACACGGCTGCTACTCTGAAAGCTGTATATTCAGTTTCCATGGAAAATCTTCCTCGTGTCTAACCCCATAGTTAGACCTTGATTTAAGCCAACATCCAAAATAAGAAAGGAAAATAATGATGACCGGAGCTGGATCCCTTCCCTTCCCATTTATTTTAATTCATTTTATGCTGGATGGATCCCAGAGACTTGGATTCTAATCAGAAGGTCTTGCCCAACCAGTCATCACACGCTGGCTCTGCAGGACATCAGCTCTTCGAGAACACTGTGCTACGGCTGGAACTATACAGTTCCACGAGCTCTCAGGAAGACAGATCGTGCCTGTGTGTTTGATGAAACAGGAAGTGTCTGGTATCTTGTCAAGCAAAAAACTAGAACTCCACAGAGGACGGGGGCGGGGTGGGGACATAAGAACAGGGCAATAATTGTTGCTTAAGGAGAAATCGTTCTTAATCATGTAGAGACAGGAAATCCAACTGGAAGCTCCTCACTGGTTTTTTGCTGGATATGACAGCTGTTCCCAAGTGTTAAGGTTAGCCATGAAAGGCACAGCTCCAGAACCAATTGACAAGCCCCACACACCACTGGGAAATCTGAGACACTTACTGCAGGCAAGCATCTATAGGCCACCAGTCACCTTACTACACTGTGGATGGACTGCAGGGAAATCCTTCCATTCTACCCCTTCATTTTGGAATAGAGAATACTTTTAAAAAGAGAGAGGACAAACAGGACCTCCGCAGGCTTCATAACCACTTATATCCATAGAGATAGCTGGTTAATCTCCCTGGGATAAATTCTGCAGCCAGGATTTCCAAAAGTGATTTGTGATTTTTGGGTGCCTGACTTGAGACAAATTCAAGGGACCCGATTTTCGGAAAGCATTGAGCACCCATACTCTGAAAAATCAGGCTCTTTTAATTAAGTCTCAACATAGGCATCCAAAAATCACTAATCGGTTTTTAAAAGTCTGGCTTGTAACCTTTAGTCTGCAAGAGCTTGTCCCATATTTTTAAATGCCAAATGAAACTTTGAAACATTTACAACATATACATATGATCCAGCATCAGCTCTTCATAGAACCTCGCCGTATCCTATTCTGGGTAACCTTTGGATCCCTCCCTTCCAGCAACTCTAATGTTTGTCATTTCACTCTACACATATGGTCTTCTGATGTATCAGGTAGAACCATGCTGTTTGTAACTAAAACAAGACATTTACTGTCACACTCACCCTATCCGGATTGATGTCCAAGGCATCACAGAGTTTGCCTGCGAAGTGCTTAGACCTCTCAAAGCTTCTTTTGCCAATGCTGTATGACCCATCTAACAGAAGGAGGAGATCTACTGAAGCAGAGCACTGCATCACTGGAAGAGAACAAGATACATGCTGTCAGGATGCACATTTATACTTAGGTCACAGATGACAACAGAATTCAGTGAGCCAGGTTTATGGGGGGCGGGGGGGAAGAGAGAGTTCAGCTGATCATCAATTTATCTCCTCCAGAGAGGAAACAGAAAGAAATCCAGGCATATGGGATTTCCACTGTATTGTCCTGGGGCCAGCCTTGGAGTTCCCAAAATCTAGTGTAACTTTGTGGTTTGGCCCCCAGCACTGTAGTACCAGAAACAATACATCCTTGCAACTTGGGGTTTCCCATGTGCTCATCTACAAAAGCTCTTAACGCATTTAGTGATTCTGTTTAACACAGAGACAGTGCACTAAAGCATCCACTAAGATGATCCACAGGACGATGCAGAAAAGGGTGAGCAGCAAGTGACTGATTATAGTTTATATGTGGATATAGAAGACTTGAGTTGTAGCAGTTGTAGAGAGGAAGGATGATCCAGTGTTTAGTGTTTGCATAGGATTTAGGAGATAAGGATTCAAAGACCTTGTTGAGCTACAGACTTCCTGGGTGACACTGGGCAGTTGGTAACTGGGGCCATAAGACAAAGACGTGCCAAAGCTGAATATCTAGGATTAAGCGCATTATATAACGACAAAAAATTAGACATGGTTGAAAAAGTAAAAAATAAATTACATGAAAAATTTCAAATTTGTTTCACCAGGGTTGGAAACAAGCCATTATCTCCCCCCCCCCTTTTTTTTTTTAAACTCTCACCTTTGAAGCTTTTATCAGAACAGTTATCAAAATTTGCATTTTAATGCAAATGTAAGGGGACTGTTGCCCCCTTACTAACATTCAGTGGGGGTGTTTTAGTTGCTAGCTCCCAGGACTAAAAAGAGAGAAGGGTCGATGGGGAATCAGGACCCTGAAACTGCCAGTCCCCAGGAACAATGGGGAGAGGCCAATGCTCCAGGTCAGCCTGAATGACACGGTGGACAGGCTAATCAAGGAGTCAGGAGGCCAGGGAGGTCCCGTCCTCCCTGTGAGCTGGATTTGCCTGGGTCAGACAGACAGAGTGGGGCCAAGCTAAGGAGAAAGCAGGGGCCCGAGATGAGCTGGGGAGATGAGCTGTGCCAGATCCAGAGAGAGCAGACCCTGTCCTGGGAGGAGAGCTGCAGCCCCAAAGCCAGAGGCACAGCCCAGAGAGAGCAGACTTGCCCTGGGAAGAAAGCTGCCGCAACCAGAGCCAGAGGGGCCGGAAAAGCAGCCCACGAAGCAGGTCAGTGCTCGGAGCAGAGTCACAGAAGCAGCCTGCGGAGCAGACCTGTCCTGGGAGCAGAGCTGCAGCAACCAGAGGCAGAGGGGCCAAAGAAGCAGCCTATGGAGCTGGAGGCAGAGCAGCAGAGACAGAGTGGTGGAGCTGGGGCTGGAGCAGTCTGGAGCTGGGTGCGGTGAGCAGCTGGGGAGAGCGAGGGGGACCCTGGGCAGCAGGCCCAGCACAGGGAGACACCTCAGCCAAGAGGCTCTGCAGGCCAGGCTTGGATCGTAACCCCGACAGGGCGGGGGCAACACTGGGAAGAAGGGTCCTACCACTTAGAGCCTGAGAGCGTGTGGCCACCACCAGAGCAAGTGTCCAACCCACAGCATCCCTACAGCACAGCCAGGGCCTGAGAAGGCGGCCTGGGACTTACAAGGAACAGACTGTGAACTGCCCTGACATTCCAGAGACACTGTTTGTGATGTTCCCTGCCACAGAGCGGGCTGATGTGTTTCCTTTAACCTTTCCCATTTTCCCTTATTCTTTTTAAAATTAATTGTTGATTAAATAACTTGCATTTGCTTTAACTTGTATGTAATGGTCAGTGGGTCAGAGAAGTGCCCAGTGCAGTACCCCGGAGTGGGGACACCCTAGCCCCTGTCCTAGGTGACCACAGCAGGGTTGGGGGTCGAGCCCCCCAGGAATCCTGGGCCCAGCCTTGTTGGGGTTACGAGGACTCTGCCAGACAGGAGAGTGGAAGGGGAGTCCTCAAGGGAAGGGAGGCCACTGGGTAAAGGAAGTCGGAGCAAAGACTCTGATCCTTTCGCCGGGCTAGTGCAGAAGCCAGGAAAGTTCCCTACAATAGTGGGACTATTCCCCCGCTTACACAAATGTTGCAATATATTTAGCAAAAATAAAGACATTTCAAAGAAGTCAACAACTTTTCAACACAAAAGGAAATCTATTTGACTGAAAAATTGTAATGACCTCTTTAAAAAATTGGTGTGTGTGGGGTGGGGGGAAGGGGCAACCCTCATCTATGCTGAGAGAAAGTAGGTTTCGGGTGGTGGGAGAATAGGTGGCCAAAAAAACCAAACAAACCATCTTTCCAGCCCCCTGATCCTGAGGCTCGAAGGAGCCAAAACAGCCCCAGATATATCTTAGAGCAGCTCTTAATAAGCATGTGGTCAACTTTAGGCATGTGGTCATGTGACCCGGCCCACTGACTTCAAATAGGACTGCTTAAAATTAAGCACATTCATAAGTGCTTTCCTGGATTGGAGTGTTCAGCATTTTGCAGCCCTACGTGAGATATGTCAAACAAAAAACAAGTTACAGAACCTCTCCCCAACACCACCACCACCACACACACACACACAACTTGCAACATATCTAGTGGCCAGTTGAATCAGACACATTTTGTCTCTGAAGAAAGCAGAAAAGCCTTTTTTCAAACGCGTTATTTTAAAAACACAAACTATCTGATCAGCTCTGAGGCTTTGACTAGATCAGTCTAGCTTCAGGCTGCACTGGGATGATGTCCTGGTGTCACCTAGGCATGTGTGAAAAATGTTTGCTCAGTAATTACTAGCTGCTGTGAGTGTCTACGCCAAGGTGGAAGCTGATGGTTTTCACTGACAAAGATTAAACTGGTTTCAGAGTAGCAGCCGTGTTAGTCTGTATTCGCAAAAAGAAAAGGAGTACTTGTGGCACCTTAGAGACTAACCAATTTATTTGAGCATAAGCTTTCGTGAGCTAAGGTGCCACAAGTACTCCTTTTCTTTTAAAGATTAAGCTGAGGCTCCCTTTTCAGTCTCTGTAGAGACACTCAAACCAAAACACTTCCCTGGAATTTGGGGAAAAGCTGGGTAATAGGAAAGAGGACACGTCCCTGACACTGGCAGAGCAGCCACGAATTCTTACAGCTTTTCAGCAGCCTGTCACAATTATGACATTCAGCTCAGGAAACAAGGCATCGCACTGCTGCGTAGGGGACGCTAGTTTGGAAGCAACCTCAGACGTCTCACTCCTCAAAGCAGGGGAGTGGGATTATCCTAAGGAAGCATGGCTACATCGTGACTACAGAGAAATGGATGGAAAACCACAAGGCACCTCCTACCCCTCAAGCAAACTTTCTCCCACCCTGTAATTTCCAAGGGATGAAATGGAATCTGGGCATAAACCACGGCCTCCCACTGAGCTAGAACTGATAAGCAATTACTAGAACAGCTTGCACATACAGGACATCCTTCAGCTGAGGATCTGAAAGTACTTTACAACGGGGAATTGGTTAAGCCTAGAGATATGTTAGTGTTCCATAAATCAACCTGTATTATAATGCCAGATTGATTTAGATTCTCTGGCCTTCAGTTTACCTGTGATCTTCACAGGCTCCTACTAGGAACCGATTACCTAAATCCCTTAAAATTAGTGTTTTGTCCAAAATCACACAGCAAGTCAGCAGCAGAGCTGAGAACAGAATCCAGAAGTCCTGACTCCTAGTCTCTAGTCTAGCAGTAACTACTCGACCATCCTCTGTCCTGAAATACATGTGAACAGTTGCTCCTCTGCCAGGTAACACCAGGAGAAATTTTAAGAGGGGGGGGAAAAAATTTCACTGAGTCCTTAATGTCAGTGATATGTTCAGAGAAAATTTTAAAGACCCCCTGCAGCATTTTGTAAGACCAACTTTGAGGGAAACTGAGATGCAGTGTCAGAAAGGAGGAAGTAGTAATTACAGAAGAAGGTGTAAAGGGTGTTCCAACGATAACTGGAGTTCTTTTTAATGGTCCAGCTATAAAAAAGCATTTGTGGCCAGTGCCCCTCCCCCCACCAGTCACTTCTCTTCCCAGACACAGTTTATCATCACAATTTTCTCATTCCCTGTAGTGAGAAAGTGTGTTTATAATTAGGATTTTCTAATGCCAGATTATAGAGGATTTAAAGCATTCCATTCTGGGTCGCCGGGTTTTGTTATAAGGTAGCCTCATTCTCTCAGAAGTCCTGTTCTTTGCAAGTCCATTCCAACCCTCAATTGGCTGGAACGCCAAAATTAAGACAGCAGTTCCGCAGCACAGACAAGCTATAGCAGGCAAACAGGGCCTCATTGCTAGTGCTGTTCGCACCTCAGCAGCTCCGCCTCCGTGTTTGAAATCAAAGCACTGAGACCCACCAGTGAGGTGCATAACTATGAGCTTTGTTGGTCATGTCTGCTCTGCCTGAGTATTCACACAGCCCAGATTAAACTCCAAAAATCCTGTCCTAACCCATACTGAGGTCAGTGACAAACCCAGTAAGGATTCTCTGGAGACTCTTCTGTCTTACTGGGGAAAGAATCCGGAAGAGATGTCCCCATGACGTTACAAAACCTCCCAGAACACTGCTAGGAACTTCTGTAACCATATTAATAGCATTAGCTGCTCCATATCCTAAACAACCAGATACGGATATTAGAGTTATGAGGTAACATCTTTATGGAACACTATGTCCCTGCATGTTATAACCATGAGTAACAAACCGATCAAGAGCACCAATGTACAGGGTATCTGCCGAATAATGCTGTCATAAATATAAAGGGAAGGGTAAATCCCTTTAAATCCCTCCTGGCCAGAGGAAAAACCCTTTCACCTGTAAAGCGTTGAGAAGCTAAGACAACCTTGCTGGCACCTGACCAAAATGACTAATGAGGAGACAAGATACTTTCAAAGCTGGAGGGTGGGGGAAAACAAAGGGTTCTCTCTGTCTGTGTGTTGCTTTTGCCAGGACCAGAGCAGGAATGCAGGTCAGAACTCCTGTAAAAAGTCAATAAGAAATCTAGTTAGATATGCATTAGATTCTGTTTTGTTTAAATGGCTGATAGAATAAGTTGTGCCGAATGGAATGTATATTCCTGTTTTTGTGTCTTTTTGTAACTTAAGGTTTAGCCTAGAGGGATTCTCTATGTTTTGAATCTGATTACCCTGTAAGGTATTTACCATCTTGATTTTACAGAGGTGATTCTTTTACTTTTTCTTTAATTAAAATTCTTCTTCTAAGAACCTGATTGCTTTTTCATTGTTCTTAAGATCCAAGGGTTTGGGTCCTATGCAAATTGGTGAGGATTTTTATCACGCCTTCCCCAGGAAAGGGGGTGTAGGGTTTGGGGAGGATTTTGGAGGGGAAAAACGTTTCCAAATGGGCTCTTTCCCAGTTATATTTGTTAGACTCTTGGTGGTGGCAGCAATAAAGTCCAGGGACAAAAGGGAAAATAGTTTGTACTTTGGGGAAGTTTTAACCTAAGCTGGTAAAAATAAGCGTAGGGGGTTTTTCATGTAGGTCTGCACATCTGTACCCTGAAGTTCAGAGTGGGGAAGGAACCTTGACAAATGCCCTCTCATTTTTTGTTTTCCTCGTGCTCGTTGCAGTCCCTGCAGTCACTTTCAGTTGCTGCACTAGCATTGGCTAGGGACACTCCCGGGCTGCAGCTGTTACATCTTGTATGATATAGAGATAGCTCAATGCAGCCTCATCTTATCCAATTGTTTTTCTCTTGCTGCATAACTAGGTCCTCCTGGACTGCTGTTTCTACAGCTGTTACAGACTTAAAATGAATGTAATTAAGAAATAAACATACAGAATGAGGAGGAAGTCTCTTTTCTATCATTCTTTAAGTCTATAATATGATAGGGATGAACTGTGTGTTACAGACAAGTTCAAAACCAGTCAGGTCCTGGCCGACAGGAGCTTACCTTTAAGTTGGACAATGGACACTGGAAAATGAAGGTTACAGTAAAAGATCATGCAATATAATTTTGTAACATACACCTCTATCTGACTATCGAGGTACTTAATATGATCCCCATCACCACGGCCGCACAAATAACAACAAATTGATTCTCACAACACCTCTCTGTGGGGAAGCATCATCACCATTTCACACACGGGGAACTGAGATGACGTGATTTACCATAGATCACCCAGGAAGTCTGTGACAGAACCTGGAACAGAACTCAGGTCTTCTGAGTTACTGTACAGTACCTTAACTATAAGACCATCCTGGCTCAGACTATCCTGTTGGTTCCTCTGTTAAACACATAACTAGGGTGACCAGATAGCAACGGGAAAAAACGGGACAAGGGGTGGGGGATAATAGGTGCCTATATAAGAAAAAGTCCAAAAAAACGGGACTGTCCCTATAAAAACGGGACATCTGGTCACCCTACACATAACTAACTTGAACAAGGGGTTAATATGCTGAAATATTACCTTTAGGTTTGAGCGAACAAATTTAGGCAAGAAGGCTGAAGTAGTGGAACAGAAGCCAACTGAAATAAATGAGCCTCAAATCTGAAAGAGTAGATTGAGGTTGCATGTGGAACACAGCATTTGAGAGAGTTTTCCAGCATGGGGACACTGATGTAAGGATCCATTAGTGGGAGGGGAGTTAGCAGGATGGAGGGTGAGTGGAAAAGTAGGGGGAAAGGTGATGTAGGCAGCATTAGAGCTGGGCAAAGCCTTGAAGGTGAGGATTAGGAGTTTTTGAATTTCTAGTTTATAAACACAAACTTACGTTGGCCAGCAGCAGAAATCTTGACAATTGTCTCCTGGTTGGCATGAAGTTCTTGTAGACCCCATGTGAGCAGCACTGTGGGATCAAATATATATTAACCCATTAATCTGATTATTTCTAAACTATTTAAAAATACTTCTGCAGGGCATTCATTCATGCTAGTGCCACAGACACCGATTAAGATGTAATTAAAGTGGGTGGGTAGGAGTGGTAAAGAATTTGCAAAAACAATGTTTCTTGGGGTTCCAATTTACTCTCTGAAACGTGCCAAGTTTACAACTCAAAATATTATCTAACTAGGGTTGCCAACTCAGATTGGGATCTGAAAAATCAAGTAGTGTTTTGATTCCTGCATCCTCAACAGGATCATCAGATCTCTGTTCTCCAGAAGGAGCATAGCAGGATGCACTAATCAAATAGGGGGGTTTTTTAGTCAGTAGCGCTAGGAGATAGGATTGTGAAGTAAAAGACACAGCTGAAGTCTTATGTCAACATGCCAGTGTACAGTGCCACTTTTCTGACTGCTACAACACACCTTACATTTGGTGGATATCTAGGCTTTATTTGATTTATAGATTAATATATTCTAAGGCCAGAAGGGACCATTACGATAATCTAGTCTGACCTCTTGTATACCACAGTTCATAGAACTTCCCCAAAATAATTCCTAGAGCAGAGTTTTCAGAAAAACATCCAACCTTGATTTAAAAAATGGTTAGTGATGGAGAATCCACCACAGCCCGTGGTAAATTGTTCCAAAGGTTAATTGCTCTCATCCTTTAAAATGTACACATTATTTCCAATCTTAATTTGTCTAGCTTCAATTCCTAGCCACTGGATCATCTTAAGGCCTTTCTCTGCTACACTGAAGAGCCCATTAATTATTATTATTATATTGTCTACTATAATATATAAGTCTATCACTATAAGGCACGTTTTCTAATCCTTTAATCATTCTCATGGCTCTTCCCTGAACACTGCAATATACCAATAACCTTCTTGAACTATGGACACCAGAACTGGAAACAGTAGTTTAGCAGTGGTTGCACCAGTGCCAAATGCAGAGGTAAAATAACTTCTCTACTCCTATTTGAAATTCCCTTTATGCATTCCAGGATTGCATTAGCTCTTCTGGCCACAGCATTACACAGGGAGCTCATGTTCAGCTGATTATCCACCACGACCGCCAAATCTTTTTCAGAGTCACTGCTTCCCAAAATAGAATCCCCATTCTGTAAGTATGGCCTACATTCTTTGTTCCTAGATGTATATATTTGCATTTAGCCGTATTAAAACGCATATTGTTTGCTTGAGCCCAGAGATCCATATTGCTCTGAATCAGTGACCTGTCCTCTTCATTATTTACTATTCCCCCAATTTTTGGGTCATCTGCAAACTTTATCAGTCGTGATTGTATGTTTTCTTCCAGGTCATTGATAAAAATGTTAAATAGAATAGGGCCAATAACTGATCCCTGGGGGACCCCACTGGAAACCTACCCCGTCACTGATGATTTCCCATTTACGATTACATTGAGACCTCTCAGTTAGCCAGTTTTTAATCTGCTTAACATGTGCCATGTTAATTTTATTTGTTCTAGTTTTTTTCATCAAAATGTCATGTGGTACCAAATCAAACGTCTTAAAGAAGTCTGCAGATGTTACGTCAACACTATGAGCAGTTTGGCTGATTAAAGGTAATCTCATCAAAAAAGAGAAAGTTAGTTTAATAGGATCTGATTCCCATAAACCCATGTTGATTTGCATTAATTACATATACCCTTCTTTGTTCTTTATTAATTGAGTCCCATATCAGCTGCTCCATTATCTTTGCCGGGACTGATGTCACGCTGATAGGCCTATAATTACCTGCGCCACCCCGCTTACCCTTTTTAAAAACTGGCACAACATTAGCTTTCTTCCAGTCTTCTGGAACTTCCCCAGTGCTCCAAGAGTTACTGAAAACCAACATTAATGGTCCAGTGAGCTACTCGACCAGCTCTTTTAAAATTCTGGGATGCAACATATCTGGACCTGCTGATTTTAAAATGTCTAACTTCAGTAGCTTCTGTTTAACATTCTACAGAGCTACTGTTGGAATGGAAAGTGCTCTCTCATCACCATATGATGAGACTGCATAATCTGTGTCTTCCTCAAATACAGAATAGAAATATCTATTGAACACTTTTCCGCCTTATTATCGATAACTACCATTTCCATCTAATAATGGACCATTATCAGAATTCTGTTTCTAACGTATTAAAAAAACTCCTTATTGTTCTCAACTCTGGAGGCCACAGATTTCTCCTTGTGTCCCTTGACTTCCCTTATCTATTTTCTACAATTCCTACTTTCTAATTTATATTCATTACTATCAACTTCTCCTTTCTTCAATTTGTAATATATTATTTTTAAATTTTTTTTATAGCTGGCTTCATTTCCCCTCTAAACAAAGTCTTTTTTTAAACCAGCACAGTCTTCTTCCTCAATTATGGCATTGTGGCTTTTGGGGCATCTAGTAAGGGGTTCTGAAACGATTCCCAATTATCATTCATATTTTTCTAGTTCTTCCTCCCAGCTGACTGGGCTCATAGTTGTTTTCAGCTTTGTGAAATTGGCCGTATTACAGCAGCAAGTGTATAGATTACTGGTCTGGCCTTCATTCTGCTCACACGTTATAAGTGTGATCAAGTCACAATCGCTTGTACCTAAGCTACCATTAATTTGTAGTTCTGTGATCAGTTCCTCTTTATCTGTTAGGACAAGGTCTAAAAGAGAATTCCGCCATATGGCAAAGAGACAGAGACTTAAGAGTGAGGTGCTTCTCCGTGCAGGACAGGGGGGCTAACCACTGACACATCTGAGAAGGACTTGCTGGAGGGACTTGGTCCAACCTGAAATGCTGACAAACCTCACAAGAAGGGGTGATATCCAACTGGGTGCGTCTCAGGACCTTAGTTTTGTTTTCAGAGACCTGTAACTCTCAAGTGCTTTCAAAGCAAAGTTTCTGTGGGTAAGAAATTCCTTTGCTAAGCCTGTATTCCCAGCTTTCCTGCCAAGGTCTCCAAAGAGATTTAACTAGAAGTCCAGAAGCCATAGCCTAAGTGGACCTCTAGGGGTGAGTACGTATTAGCAACTGCGGGGGCTCAAGAGGTTCCAGACACTGATTTCAGCATCTAGGGTGGCTGGGCAGTAGTGCCTCATGTCCCAAAGAAGGGTGTTAGACAGGATGTCTGAACCTGCCCGGAGCTAGAAATAGCGATTACGCTCTATCCAGAGCCAATGGGCTCAAAAGCACTTGAGACCTCTCATTTGGGTCCACTCACAACAGCCTGATGCCTGGACAGTGGGGGACTAGCCCAGGCTGTGACATAACATTTGTATGAACTCTGCAGCCCAGTCATACATTGGACAGCTATTGCCATCTACATTTGCACTCATTGCTTGACAGAAAGCATCCATCCCTTTTCTACTGCCTCTCTCCTAGCCCCAGTGGTGAATATTTATGGATAGTAAAATTCTCTCGTGTTGAGAGCCACTGCAAAGACCATATACCACTTGGAGCCCACTTGAACCTTCAAAATGGGGCTCAAGCAGTGCAGAGGGTCAACCCTCTACAGCAGAGGTTCTCAAACAGTGGTCTGCAAACTCCATTCAGGTGGTCTGCAGATAGTTCTCTCTAAGGTGCATGCCTGGGCGGCCACTCACAAGAGAACGAAGGGCGTGTGGCTCCACTAATTAGGTGCCTGGACCCTGGAGAAGATGCACATGTAAGGTGAGGTGGTGGCCTTGGGGGAAACAGAGGGTAGGTGGCAGGGGGCAGTGGGATAAGAAGGTGGGGTGGGGGGAATTTGAGACATGCAGGGCTGCGGTGACCAGCTCCAGCTACCAGGGAGAGACGGCCCTCCTTCCCAGCCTCAGCTCTGTGGCGGGAAAGAGACCCCACTCCAGCTGGGGGGCTGCCATGGTGGGGTGGCGGGGTGAGGAGAGAGAGACCTCCCTCCTTGCCAGCCCCAGCTTGGGGGCTGCCACGGCAGGGAAGAGAGGGAGAGTCCCTCTCTCCACCGCCGCAGTGGCCTCCCTGTTGGGGCTGGGAAGGAGGCGGGGGGGGGGGTCTCTCCTTCTCTCCACAGCAGCGGCAGCCCCCTTGCTGGGGCTGGGAAGGAGGGGGAGGTCTCTCCCTCTCTCCACCGCAGCGGCAGCCTCCCTGCTGGGGCTGGGAAGGAGGTGGGTGTCTCTCCCTCTCTCCACCGCAGCGGCAGCCTCCCTGCTGGGGCTGGGAAGGAGGTGGGTGAGACCCCCCTCCTTCCCAGCCCAGCTCGGTGGCTGCCACAGCAGGGGAGACCCTCCTTCTTCCTAGCCCCCAACTCGGGGGCTGCTGCGGCGGTGGAGAGAGGGCACATCCATCGCATTAGAAAGGTAAGACTACTGATATTAAAATATGAGTTGTGCGCTTTTATCTGTAGAACAAAAAAAAGTTAATTAAGGTTTTTTTATATAGCACTTTTATCCATAGCACTTTACAATAGTTAGCTAACGGTACAAACAACATTTGGAAAGATCATTAAGTGCTCCGCCGAGACCCTCAGCAATTTTCAAGTGGTCCGCAGGAAAAAAAAAATTTGAGAACCACTGCCCTATACCATACAGATTTCATGGGGGAGACCAGCATTTCTCAAATTGGGGGTCCGACCCAAAAGGAAGTTGTGGGCGGGGGGGGGGGTCAGAAGATTATTTTAGGGGGGTTGCGGTACTGCGATCCTTAGTTCTGCGCTTCCTTCAGAGCTGGGTGGCCAGAGTGTGGCAGCTGCTGACTGACAGCCTAGCTCTGCAAACAGCAGCGCAGAAGGAAAGGTGGCATCCTTACTTCTGTGCTGCGGCTGGCAGGAGGCTGCCTTCGGAGCTGGGCTCCCGATCAGCAGCCACCGCTCTCCAGCTGCCCAGCTCGGATGGCAGAAGTAAGGGTAGCAGTACCGCAACCCCCCGCCCCCCCACAATAACCTTGTGACACCCCCCCCGCCGCCAACTCCTTTTTGGGTCAGGACCCCTACAATTACAGTACCGTGAAATTTCAGATTTAAATCGCTGAAATCATGAAATTTACGATTTTGAAAATCCTACGGTCATGAAATTGACCAAAACGGACCCTGAATTTGGTAGGGCCCTACTCATAACATACAAACACTGAGAGTAGAACTTGTTCCTGCTGACCTGCCTCGTTAGTGCTGCTAGAGACCGAGTCCAGGCGTAGGAATAGTTGTCACTGTGCTCAAACATCAGGCACGACATGCCATTGTAGGCAAGACCAAGATGTCTAAATCCCTGTGGCTTCCCAGCCAGGGTGAAAACGCTGCACCTACTCCCCAGAAATGGGACAGGCTTATTGCAGGGTGGATCCTCACGAACAGGATGGTTCGTAACACATTGCCCTTTCCCCTTTGTGTCTGGAAGATCCTACAGCTGCAAAGTGTCATTAGCTAATGCCTGGCTTTACTAGGTGCACTACTTCAGTGGTTCCCAAGCAGGGGCCTGGGGTCCCTGGGGGGCTGCGAGCAGGTTTCAGGGGGTCTGCCAAGCAGGGCCAGCATTAGACTTGCTGGGGCTTAGGGCAGAAAGACGAAGCCCCACTGATTGGTGCTGAAGCCAGAGGCTCTGAGCCCTGAAAGCTGGGGCTGAAGCCTGAGCAACTTCGCTTTGCAGGGCGCCCTGTGGCGTGGGGCCCCAGGCAATTGCCCTGCTTGCTACTCCCTGACACTGGCCCTGGCTTTTATATGCAGAGAAACAGTTGTGACACAGCTGGGCCATGGAGTTTTTATAGCTTGGTTGAGGGGGAGGGAGGCTCAGAAAGAGAAAGGTTGAGAACCCCTGCACTAGTTAATAAGCTATAGCACTGGAAGTGATGCTAAGAGAAGACTCTTCCCAGCCCAGCCATGAAAGGGTCCCCAGGAACAAACTGGAATATGCATTTCAATATCAGGGTTTTTAATTAAAATTGGCATTTCTGAGGCTCCTGCTGGGGACAGCTATGTTGCAGAAGTGACATTTTTGACACTTAACAGCATGGCAGCCCTAGTGTATGTTAGGGACTGTAAATCCACTACCAACTTGCCATTGGTCTGATTTATCAACCAGAAGAAATGCTTCCATGATTAAATACTACTTGAAATTATTAAAGGCCTTATCTCGCATCTGCAGACTTCAATAGCACTGCACCTGCTGCTATCTGGGGCCAGATCCTCAGCTGGTGTAAAACAGTAGGCCAAATTACACCACTTGGGGGATTTGGTCCCTGAGTCTGAACCAGACCCTGGCCCTACCATAGAATCATAGAATATCAGGGTTGGAAGGGACCTCAGGAGGTCATCTAGTCTAACCCCCTGCTCAAAGCAGGACCAATCCCCAATTAAATCATCCCAGCCAGGGCTTTGTCAAGCCTGATCTTAAAAACTTCTAAGGAAGGAGATTCTACCACCTCCCTAGGTAATGCATTCCAGTGTTTCACCACCCTGTTGGTGAAAAAGTTTTTCCTAATATCCAACCTAAACCTCCCCCACTGCAACTTGAGACCATTACTCCCTGTCCTGTCCTCTTCTACCACTGAGAATAGTCTAGAACCATCCTCTCTGGAACCACCTCTCAGGTAGTTGAAAGTAGCTATCAGTTTTTTAGTTTTGCTAATCCAGTATTACCATCAGGATGGGGACTTCTTCTGAAGTCACGTCAAGAAGACTTGACTTCTTCTGAAGGCAAGTCACACTGCCTGGATCACAATGTCCCTGTTTCACATGTTGTCTGCTGTGCTACCCCAGGTTTGGGGGCTTTTTGGAAGGCCCAGCCCAAGGGAATCTTTCCCTCCAGTGGGTGCTGGATCCAGCCCTAAAATTCTATATTAAAGTAACTCTGATCTCCACTGAAGATGTCCATAATTCCTGACATATACAGAGTACTGACTCCCAAAGTCTTGTCCCAGCCTCCACTGGGGCTTGCGTAACAGGGATGAATAATTCAGGGGAATGTCTCTACCTAGAGACTGATCTTGAAAACACTTAATACCGGGTGCAGTGCTTAATACCAGCTTTTTGTTCTGTGTTTGTACAGCGCCCAGCACAACGGGGTCCATGACTAGGGTTCCTAAGCTCTACAGTAACACACAATAATATTCCTGTGAGTAGTTGTTTTGCAGTCAAGCAAGAGTTCAAATTCCATTGAAGTCAGTGGCTCACTCACAGTGCACAGCACGACATCCAGTAATGAGAGCTGTTAGCAGGATTGAATCCTTCATTTTGTGCCAAATTCATGACTAACAACCAACGTGATGGGGCTCTTCCACGGGCACTGATCTGCCACCAGACTCAGAAGTAACCTATGTAGATTTAAAAAACCCACTCATGTTTTTTATTTTGTATGAGCCGTTAAGAGTGCTAGTTTCTTACGGACACTGGGCCTGATCCAGTGGCCACTGAATAAACGGAAAGGCTCCCATTGACTTCCCTGGGCTTTGGGTCTGGACCATTGCACTGTGCTTGCACTGCGATGGTACTCGGGCATAAGTGTGACGCTTCAGGGCGGCAGTGAAGCTGTAGAACATGCTTGAAGAACTGGATAATGGATGCAGCAAAAGCCTAGAGACCGTTGCAGGTTCAGCCTGCTGCTGGAGAGCATTGCAGCAAGGCACCTCCTCTCAGTCTGCCGCACATGGTCAATTCCCTCCTCTCAACTTCCCGGCAACCTTTTCCCTTCTCACGGTTAAGGAATGTGAAGTACCTCAGACAGAGACTGGGCGATTTTTCCTCTGACTGCTGAAGAGACCCCGTCACGGCAGTCTGAGAAAAGTGCAGCTGAACGTGTATTATACCCAGAAGATCTGGCAAGAACAGTAGCTGCCCATTTGGTTAAGGTTGTGCAGCATCCTTTCATTGGTTGGGTTTGCAATCTGAGGTTCTGTTTAGACTCTCAGCTGCCACCTGGAGTTCAGGCAACAGCTACAGCCAGGTGGCTTTTCTGTGGCAGCGTTGATTGGACGCAAATCTTGTTACTGTCATCCATGCCTTTGTCATGTGATCACAAAACACGTGTGCTTGGTGTTGCCAACTCTTGCCAATGCACTGTGAGTAATGCGATTTTGGCCCCTGCTAGAGCTAATCTGAGTGGAGAAACTCCAGCCTTCAAAATTTTTGGACTGCCAGGCGGGGTAGAGAACAACTGATTGGCTGTCTTCTCAACTTCTCTGCCTCCTGGGGAATAGCAGCCTATCAGAGCTGCTGCAGGAGGCAGACAAAAGTTCTATTTCCCACCCCTCAGAAGCGGAGAGAAGTTTTTGGATAAAGGAAGGTGGAGAGGGAGCAGCCAACACCATTTTCACAAAAGGGAAGGAGGAAGCAGAAAGAGCCCAGAAGCTCAGGCCAGCTCCCCGCTCCACCCCTTCTGAAAAATGGGTTGACTCCTCTCCACTCCTCTCCTCTGGAAACCATTTATTTTTATTTCCACAAACTTGGAAACACTCAGAGCTGGTGTTTCTGTGATGATATCTGGCAATTCCAAAGGAAAGGAAGTGGAGATATTCCAGCCACAGACAAGATGTTCTTCAAAAGCAAAGTTTGGCAAGTCACGTTGTTCTCGTATGGCTCTCACAGCAAGACTAGATCAACCAACTGGTTGGACTACTCCTAACAAATATGTTTACACTGAAAATAAAATCTGATCTACTTACTCAGCCTTCCTGTGCTTAAATTGTCACAGAAAAAGCCAGGATATCTATTGATCTTCTTTATTTGTGATTGCTTCAGATAGAAATTTTTTCAAAACCTCACAGATGGATTCTCAACAAAATTTTTAAATGTGGTTTTAGTTGCTTTTTACATGTTCACTGCGTGCTTACGCACAAAGAAAAAGCAGTGAGAGTGAGACATTGGTCAGGGATTAGACCAGAAATTAAGCTTCAGATTGGGGAGTGACATGCCCTTATCTCTTCATAACACATGCAGGGACATATGGACTGGGTATTCTGAAAGGTATTTTGCAAGGTATTTTGCCATCTTCATACCTTGAAACCCCAGTTAGTTAATTAAGGGCCATTTACAAAAAGGAAAAGGCAGGAGGGGTGTAATGCAAAGGAGTGTTTTGCACAGAAATGAAGCTTCGGGTTGGGGAGTAGCATGTACTGGTCTCTTCATAACAGTTTAATGGAGATGAGTACATGTCCCTTGTGGTGACCCAAGAGGTAATTGGGGTGTAACATGTGCCAGCAGCAAAAAGAAAGTTTCAGGTCAGGGGGTGGCACCTCCAAGATACTTTAGTGTATTCTAACAGTTGCAAGGAGGTGTCATTGGGGGTACTGTGTCATTTACAGTCAGTCAAACTCAGGCCCTTATTCAAGGAAGGTGCATGTGTGTGGGAGGTGTAAGGTGTGGCAGCATTTTGTGCAGGAAAAAAAAACTGGATCATGGCATGGTATTTCCCAGCTACCTCAGAAAAGTTCGATGCTCACAGGACACGTCACCCGGGGGAGCTTGAGGAGTATCTTTTACACATCCTCAAATCCCAGTTACTTATTCGAATTAAGAGCAGATTGCATTACAGGGGGTCTTGCCGCTCAGAAACGTGTATTCTTATAATAGTACTATATTTTGGTATAAAAGTCAAAATCAACCTCCTGTATCTCTGTGAAATTCTTAAAAGTTTAAATTTACACAGATTATGTATTTATTCTTTTTAAAACAATCAGCCTTTCAACATCGGAATAAGGACCGAACTTCAACCTCCTTGCCACAGCTGAAGTAAATGGAGGCATCCGAGCCTCAGCCCCTTTGGTATGAAAAGACAAATTTTAAAATAAAATGTACCTTGGGCACAGAGGAAAACGCAGATGGAGTCAAATGACAGGAAGAGGCTCATGGTGACAAACTGAAATTTAAAAAGAAAGGAACAAATATTAAATTTTCATGAACTCCCCAAAATACAATCCTTAAGTTATAACTTTCACTGGGGAGATGGATTCCATTCCTTTACAGCTGTCCAACATCGCCACTTGGGAAAGTTTGTTTGCCCCAACTCTTCTCTAGCACAGTGTGAGAGAAGGTCTCTTAGCCAAAACATATCACACTTCTGGGGGGAGTTTTCAGGAGGGGAGCACAGAGGAGAACAGAAGCACAGAGGAATCAGACATAAGAGTAAACTAGTCAGAAATTTCAAGATACACAGAAGGAAATGAGGTCCTAGGGCCTGAAGACAAATTCTCTCACTGCAAGGAGGATGCTCTTCGGTTTGCATTGCAGGTGTCGGCCCTAGGAAAGACTAATGGCATGGAACATGGAGACTAGTTCATCTTACGTATAAGATGGAGTGCTGGGAGCTAAGACACCGGAGTTCATTCCCAGCTAGGACACCCATGTATGTCTACACTGCAAAGAAAAACCCATGGCACTGAGTCTGAGCCTGGGTCAATTGACTTGGGCTTCCAGGGCCCAAGCTCTGAGGCTAAAAAATAGCAGTGTAGATGTTCCTGCTCAGGATGAAGCCTGGGCTCTGAAACCCAGGGAGGGTCTCAGAGCCCAGACTCCAGCCCGAGCGGGAACATCTACACTGCTAGTTTTAGCCTCACGGCCTGATCACACAAGCCTGAGTCAACTGACCCAGGCTCGGATTCAGTGCCACAGGTTTTTCCTTGCAGTGTAGACGTACCTTTAGTGCCAAGGTACCCGAGTCCCACTGAAACCAGACTGAGGCACCAAATCCGCTTTGGTGCTCTTGAAAATCCCACTAGGTGCCTAAGCTGCATCTTTAAGCACCTAATCCATTTGGAAATCTGGCCCTAAAATCCTATGTGACCTTGGGTAAGTCCCTGCATCTTTCTGTGCCTCAATTTCCCCATACACAGAGTGGAATACTGCAGTAAGACTCCTCAGTCTACATTTATTGATGTCGAGATCCTTGGTAGTGGTATTCCAGAAGCGCTAAGTGTTATCATTATCCAATCTATGGGTGTCATGGAAAAGGGATTCTCTTATCAAGTGAGGTATGCAAGAACCGTCTATCATTTGAATGACGGACTCTGTGTTCTCCCACATAACCTCAGGTCGAGTTACATTTGTAAGTGGGAGCACATACAATTGACAGCTGGAGGAACAAAAAGGGTCTGATTATCATCCTCATTGCCAGGAGGTGCAAATACAAAAACAAAACCCACCCTTTACACACACTATTTAGAGTCTCCAGAAACACTAACCTCATTACAAAGGCAAGCACTGACCCTAACCTCTCACATCCCACATGCTCATGACCTGATCACAGCTTCATTACCTAGCATTCCTAAACAGACCTGTAAACAAAAAAAGGTCTTAGAAGACACAAAGTGGTTAATTAGATCTGTCCTCATTAACTATACCTCGCCGTAAGCAGAGGCCTGTGTTTATACAATGGGTGATGAGAAAAGGACACAAACCTTTTATTGAGCGTTACCCAACAGCAACATACCATGATGTTTACAAAATGGCTCGGCTAGGATGACACCAGAAAAAAACCCGGGAGAGAGAGAGCAGAAAGATCACACCTTTGCAACTGATGGAATGTTGCTTTTTCTCTCCTTAGAATTGATCGTCATGGGAATAGCCAGGGCCAGAAGAGGAGACGTGAAGAAGAAGGGGCATCACTTGGTGCAAAGGATCTTCTGGGGGTTGGATGTTCTGCCCCCTTCTTAGTCAAGCTCATAATACTCAACCTTTCACCAAAGATCTCAAAACGTTCGATAAAGTTTTCAAACCAATGGCAAGCGGTGTCTACTTTAACAGTGAAAACTCTCTCAAGAGTTCTGACTGTCCTGCTGCTCACTAACCATCTCTAGACAGCATAGGCCTGTATTCTAATTCAAGGCTTCCCACAGCATGTGGAGGATCCTAAGCAACGCAAGACAAGTAGGGCTCCTTGCAGCTCTCTCTGGCCCTTGGTATGGACACCCAGCTTCTGCTTACCCAAAGCTGGCCACTGCAAAACAGCGAGGGAAGAGATTGTAGGAAAAGATCCCTAGTGCGGTGCCCTGCTTCCCAGCGACACTGTATCACAAAGGGACAAGGAGTGAAAAGAGGGTCATGGCCTTGGCAGCGCTAGTATTGGAATCATCTATCACTGTCAGCTGCTGGACAGTTGGCAGCTCTCTTGCGTGCAGGGATAAAAATGCATCTACCCAGGTAGCACAGGTATGAGGCTGCGACTGTTCTTTACGCAGTTTTCTAGTTGACCACATTTAGTGTTGCAGGAACGTAAATCTCAGATCCAAATGCAACGGCTCAATCACAGAGACTGAGCAGATGGCAAAAGCCTTTACATATTTTAGCCTGGATACTTGCTTTTGCTCAAGTAAATAAACTAACATCAGCATTTAGCTCCATTTGTAAACACTGTCCCTTTGGTGGTAGATCTTACCTTCCTAGCAGCTGGGAGGGAGCGAGTACAGTACACACCCTAGTGGGGTCACATGCAGGTTGACATGGTTAAGATTCCAAACTGATATATAAGCCCATGAAGACAAAGATGTAAACAGAGGGCATGTCAAATGTCAGTTGGTTTTACCATTCGTCAGCTTTAAACCCATCACTTATCAGAGCCAGAGGGAATGCAGGACTTTGACCTTAAGTGACAGATGACTGCAGATGGGCTTCGGATGCCACCATCACTAATGCAACGAAGCTCTGGCTGAGCCAGTCACTGAGCCCAGATCTCCTTCCACCCCAGTCCACAAGACCAGCCTGTGTCCTCCATCACTTATTTGGTCCATCTTATTGAAACTAAATGGGGGAGGGACAGTGTCTTCCTACATGTTTGTACAACAACTAGCTCAACGGGGCTCTGGTCTCACTTGAGGGCGCTGGGCGCTAATGATAGCCGTACTAAGTGTCTTAACTGAAGGACCTTACTAATGGACGACCAGGTAGCTAACGTCTGCCATTACTGTAGGCTTCTTCCACTAGGCAGTGGTAGCCACATCCTGACAGTCTGTCCCAATCAATCACCATCTCCATAGCTGTCTGGGAACTGTCAAATACATTGACAGGTTTCAGAGTAGCAGCCGCCTTAGTCTGTATCCGCAAGAAGAGGAGGAGGACTTGTGGCACCTTAGAGACTAACCAATTTATTTGAGCATAAGCTTTCATCAGATCCGATGAAGTGAGCTGTAGCTCACGAAAGCTTATGCTCAAATAAATTGGTTAGTCTCTAAGGTGCCACAAGTCCTCCTCTTCTTTTTGTCAAATACATTAGTTATCAGTGAGCAGATAAAGGAAATAGCTATCTGGGCAGGGATCGGCTTCTGAAGCAAAATGACGTTCTTGGAATCAGCTTCAAGATGAGCAGTTCTACTGGTCAGTGATAGCGTGGTGGTTGTTTTTGTGATGGGAACACCTGGTCTGTAGGAGCTGGACTGAGAGGAACTTTTTTTCTTTTTGTAAGGAAATTTTGTTTTCTTTAAATGCAAAACACAAAATTAGCTTGTAGAATGATTGCTGCAAATTAGAACTAGCTAAGAGCTCAGCAGGAGTAAAAACCAAAAACCAGGACTTGACATTTAAATGGATAAGGAGAATATCCACAGTAGGATAGTAACATTATGTGTGCACATACACAAGAAGCTTGTCGGGATATAAACCTTCATGCCTCAGGGCATAAGGCACCCTCTAACTGACAAGGAGGATTAGGAAAGGAACCTCTCCTCTGGGCAGGTTATTCCATAATTGCTCACTTCAGGATTCTTGCACCTTCCCCCAGAATGTCTCATACCAGCCACTGTCAGAGGAAGGATCAGAAACTAGATGGATTGTTGTAAAATATATGGGCTAAAGGTATTAACATAACCCCAGTCACTGTCCAAAACTAAACAGTGTTAAACAAGGTTCGGGGTTTGGTATACAGACCTCGGGCTGCTTAGAACCCTGGCAAACACACTATTAAACATCCTTGTAACCTTTTATTAAAGATGAAGAAAAGAAGGAAAAACATTTTAAGCATTTGAAATGTAAAGTATTAAATAAGGCTTTCATATTAACAGCATCCCTTGTTCCCTTTCCCTTTGGCCGAAGAGCGTTTTGGCCGAAAAGCCTCTCGTGTTTGTCAGTCTCTTAGATCAGGGGTGGGCAAACGTTTTGGCCTGAGGGCCACATGGGGGTTCCAAAACTGTATGGAGGGCTGGGTAGGGAATGCTGTGCCTCCCCAAACAGCCTGGCCCCCGCCCCCTTCCTGCACCGATTGCCCCCCTCAGAACTCCCAACCCATCCAACCCCCCCTGCTCCTTGTCCCATGTCCGCCCCCTCCTGGGACCCCCTGTCCCTAACCGCCCCCCCATCCAACCCCCCCAGGACCCCACCCCCTATCCAACCCCCCCCCACCCCCCCAAGCCCCTTCAAAGCACCCCTTCTCTCCGGCTGGCTGCGCGGCCGCCCGGTGCTCCTCCCGAGTCCTCCGCCTGTGTTCCCCGTGCTCCCGCCACCCACACCACCCGCCTGCTCCCCTGAGGCTGCAGGTGAGCCTCCCTCCCTGCTCTCCCCCGCCTCCGCAGTGCTGCCCCCTCCCACAGGGGATGCACCCGTGCTGAGCTGCCCGGGTCCCCGGCCCTGGGGCCCCCTGTTGCCCGCCCGGAGCCAGCCACACCGCCTCGCTGCCCGGCAGGAGCTCACCGCCCAGAGCGCTGGCGGCGCAGCACGCTCAGACTGCAGGGGAGAGGAGACAGCACGGGGAGGGGGCAAGCCTCCCTGGCTCGGAGCTCCAGGGCTGGGCAGGACAGTCCCACAGGCTGGATATGGCCCACGGGCCATAGTTTGCCCCCCGCTATCTTAGATAGTATCAGAGATGCTACCACCTCCTTTTGCAGAAAAAGAGAAGTTAGCAGAGAGGGGCTGGAGTAGCTGTTAAAATCTGATCCCGTTTCATCCCAGGTAGGGTTTGGGATTCAGCTGGAGCCAGCAGAAGTGGCAGTGTCATCTGGGTCCCTCTCTTTGCCCTTCTCTGGTCAGGACATCTCTCAGGATCAGCACGTCGAAGGCCTGGGGTCCCAGGAGACGGTGGGGGCGGCAGCTGGGCGATGTAGTTATACCGACACAAATGTGTCGTGTCAACCGGACTCAGACTCACAGAGTCACATTCTGTCAAATACAACCGGAGGCGGGCTCAGGAGCCCCAGATTCCCATGGAGCTTTGCGTGTGCTTTGAACATTGGCTGGTTTCCACCGCAGAAGTGTCTGCGTTTCAGCGATTGATAACCTCTCTGTACTCCGCACGTCCCTCCCAGCCTGGGAGGGAGTACTGCTGGTTGGGAAAAGGGTCTCGTTTCTGCTGCATACCAAAAAAAAAAAATGGTTTTTTTTGGAGAAAAAAATCAAAATGTTTCATCTTCTTTGACAGGAAAAAAAAATAATCAAGATTTTCTGCAGAAATTAGACACTTGCCACCAACATTTTCCCAAAACCCCAATTTTCCATAAAAAAAAAACCCAACAATTCTGACAGCAATTTTTTGGCCAGCCCCAGCAGTGAGCCTAGTTAATGTTTGCAAAAGTGCTTTTGAGTCCCTGGAGAGAGAGGGAGAGAGAGAGAGAGAGGGGCCCTAGAACGAAAAGTGGAATTGCAGAATTAAAGTTAATACTACCCCACTGCTAATCATACCCAGCATTTCTCTAGTGCGGCTCATGACGTTCAGAGTGCTTTACAAACATTGTCTAATGCTGTGGTTCTCAACCAAGGGTACACAGAGGTCTTCCAGCGGGTACATCAATTCATCTAGATATTTGCCTAGTTTTACAATGGGCTACATAAAAAGCACCAGCGAAGTCAGTACAAACTAGCATTTCATTACAGACAATGACTTGTTGACACTGCTCTATAGACGATACACTGAAATGTAAGCATAATATTTACATTCCAATAGATTTTATAATTATATGATAAAAATGGCAACATAAGCAATTTTTCAGTAGTAGTGTGCTGTGACACTCTTGTATTTCTAGGTCTGATTTTGTAAGCAAGTACTGTAGTTTTTAAGTGAGATGAAACTTGGGGGTACGCAAGACAAATCAGACTCCTGAAAGGGGTACAGTAGTCTGGAAAGGTTGAGAGCCACTGGTGTAATGAATCCTCCCTGCCGCGTGTGGTGTTGCCAAATTAGCAAGCCCAAAGTATGTTTAAATAAAAGAAAGTAAACACAAACCATTACTTCACTAAGGAAGTGGTTGTGTCCCTCAGTAGCTTCCAGGCCCAGTACGTGCCAGGAAGGTAAGATTATGTTTTGTTCTTCCCCAAGGGCATGATTACTTCAAGTTAATTCCAAAGCATACGTGACTTAACAACCATGGAAAACTAGGACAAGACCCTACTTGCTACCAGATGTGACAGGTGTGGTGGGGAGGGAGAGAGGATATTCCAGGTTGCTTCAGTACAGAATACAGACAAAGATGTTTCAATGACACTGTCCTACCTCAGGTTTAAATGAATTAATTCTCCAGTGCCCAGCTTGATTCTTGCTGGGAGAAAATGAACTTGAAAAACAACTCATGGGCTCAGCAGCAGTGTGTCAAATGCTCCTCAGCAGCAGTGGGTCAATGTCAGCTCCAAGATTAACATCAATCATACAACCTCAGACAGCGTGTTCCAGGCACGACGCTGTGGGTGCTCCGGGGCTGGAGGACCCACAGGGGAAAATTAGTGGGTGCTCTGTATCCACCGGCAGCAAAGCTCCCCTCCCTGCCCACCTCATCTCCTCCCCTGACCATGCCGCATCCCCACTCCTCTGCCTACCTCCCAGCGCATAGCAAGCTCCAGGAGGGAGGGGGGAGGAGCAGGAATCTGGGGCGCTCAAGGGAGGAGGCAGGGAAGAGGCAGGGCTGGAGTGGGGATTTGGGGAAGGAGCTCTAAATAGGGGCAGAGAGGGGGCGGAGTTGGGGCGGGGCCAGGGGCAGAGCGGGGCACCAGTGGGTTGTTGGCTTGGGAAGTGAGTGGGAGCAAAGGGCCGTTAGTTTTTCTTCCCTGGTTTATGGCCAGGGTTTCAAAACTGTATGCATGCAATCCTATGTACACATGCTGCAGGATTAGATAAGAACTGGTCATTTGCACACAGATACCAAACTGGTGCTTACAGTTATGGGAATCAAGTACACAAATTAAGTGTGCAATGTTTTGGAAAATCCAACCCATTGAATTTGTAAAGGGTTTTTTCCCAGGTGTCTTTTGTCACATGTAAAATATCGAAATGTCCTTTTTATAACAAGTGAACCAAAACCAAACCCTGGATCCAAAATCATCAACACTGTGCGGAAGTGGATCTAGAACCAGATTCCAACTTCAGAGCTGAACTTAGGCTGAACCAAATGGATCCAAGACCCAGGGAAAATGCAGACCTGGAATGCCTAACTTGAGCAGGCATTTCTGTGAGATGGAGAAAAATATAGCTTACAGTTAATGTAACCTACTGCTGATTTTTTGTTGAAATAGCGTGGCCATTATGTGGTACTGTGGGAAATCAGAATAAAATACCCCAAGTTCACCATTACTACAATGTCGGCCAAATGCTTAATACTGTGCACTGCTTTATTGCAAACCCACCGTCCGAGTCTGAGGAATCACTACTGAGGCATGAACAGGCTTATTTGAAGGTGCCAGCCAGTAGCTTTAATTAATTACCACCTACTCTTAGCTTGGCTCACAACAAAAAGAGCTGGCTTACCTCAAAACCCTCCTGGGTCTATTTATAGAACGAGAGAAAAAAAGATTATGGTGTGTTTTTATTCAAACCATCTTATGAACAAACCAAACTAGACTTCCATGGATGGGATATTATGTTGTCGATTCATTCCAGGCATTGTTTTTTTTTAAAGGAATGCAACATTTGGCCTGAGTAAGAAGTAACACAGCAGTCCAGTGCAGCCACAAACACAGATTTTTTGTAGGTTGAAGTCTTCTTTCAAATGCAGATTTGACTTCCAAGATAAAACCAAACAGTCGATCTCTATTCCATTAGCTTTTTGGCTGACACAAAACAGCTGCTTATTCTGATCCTTTCAATTCCTCTGGATTCATCCCTCCACCAGCCCACACACACACGTTCTCTTCTGAAATTTTAAGATCCTATTTTCCTGGGAGCGTGTGGGGGCGGGATGAATACCACATTAGCTTCTTAGAAACAAAAGCACTCAGACATAAGACACAAATGCATGTGTTCGCTTTTGTTGGCAGCTTCCAACCCCAGATTTAGCTTGCTCACGACAGGCAACAATGGAAGAAGAGAAATTCAGTTCAAAAAGACAGCCACCCAACAGACACTCCCTCATGGCAGCTCTCCACAATGCCAAATGCCTGCCCGCAGCTCCACAACCTCTATCACATAACTAAGAGATGAACATCTTCCTCTGCATTCTTCTCCTCCAAGGGTCACAGTAACACTTCTGTGAAAGGAAAGGACTCCAAGATTGCTAGGAGTCACTTTGACATTTCAAAATGGTTAAATACACACAGAGTGATGAGCTGCCAAAATCTTAATAACCAGTTCCCTCCTCACCCCACAAGGGGGTCATGGCCCACCCCCGGCCCCCAGGACTCCTGCCCCATCCAACCCCTCGCGTTCCTTGACGCCCCCCCCCCCAGGACCCCTGTCCCATCCACCTCCCTCCCCTGTCCCCTGACTGTCCCCAGAACTGGGCAGGAGGGTCTCGTGGGCCACTGTAGGGGGTGTCCCACCCCACCCTGCCCCTGAGAGCCAGAGGGACCTGCTGGGGGGTGAGGTGGGGAGTCCCGGTGGTGCTTACCTGGGGCAGCTCCCAGGAAGCATCTGGCAGGTCCCTCTGGCTCCTACGGGCGGGGTAGCATAGCTAGGGGGGGGAGTGGCCGCTCCCCGCACTGATCACATCAAAAGTGGCGCCTTAGGGGCCGACTCCGTGGGTGCTCCGGGGCTGGAGAGCCCCCACCGGCAGCTCCCCACCCCGCACCCGGCCCCTGCTCACCTCCGCTCTGCCTCCTCCCCTGAATGCGCCGCCCCGCCCTCCTTCTTTGCCCACCCGCCCTGGCTTCCCGCGAATCAGCTGTTCTCACGGGAAGTCGGGGAGGGCTGAGAAGCAAGTGGCAGCTTCACACTCAGGCCCAGGGAGGTGGAGGTGAGCTGGGGTGGGGAGCGATTCCCCTGCGCACCACCCAGGTTACCTGCTGCGGCGCGGGCAGCCCTCCTCATGGCCCCCCGCCCCAGCTCACCTCCGCTCTGCCTCCTTGGGCCTGAGTGCGAAGCCACCGCCTGCTTCTCAGCACTCCCAGGCTTCCTGTGCGAACAGCTGATTTGCGGGAAACCGGGGGCGGGGCGGAGAAGCAGAGCAAGGCGGCGCGTTAAGGGGAGGAGGAGCGGAGGTGAGCTGAGGCCAGGCGGGGGATGGGGAGCTGCTGGTGGGTGCTCTGCACCCACCAAATTTTCCCTGTGGGTGCTCCAGCCCCTAAGGCGCCACTTTTGGCCAGTTGTTAAATTTAGAAGCCCGCAAGGGACAACCGGTTCTAAAAGGGCTTCTAAATTTAACAACCGGTGTGAACCGGCTCCAGCTCACCACTGTATTAGATATATATTTTGTAGATCCATCATTTCTAGCTTCTCTGATCCAGTTTCAAAGACATGCTTATTCTTCACTTCCTGTCCAAAACGGTTATATAGCATGGTTGCAAATTGTCAAGTAACTACCATGGCTCCACCCTAGATATGCCCGCTCTAAGTGGCTGGCCAATAGAGTTGGGTGGAAAATGAGTGCATGAGGAGAAATTTTCAACTTTTTTGGGAAAAAAAAGTTCTGAGTTTTCAATTTTTTGTTGAAATAAATAAATAAAATAAAAATGCACAGAAATTTACCACAAATTTTTGTGTAGCTAAACCCCAATTTTCCACTGAAAACGCAGGCGGTTTTGCTGGAAATTTTTCAAGCAGCCCTACTGGTGAAATAATGATAACCGTGCATAAAACAGGTCTACACTTACACCCAGCTGGGCCCTGTTTGGGCTTTGGATCTGGCCCTATAACAATTAACAATACCTGAATTTAGGACCTTTTTTGAGCCCAAAAGCTTGTGCTAGAACTTCCTGCATAGTTTGCTCCAGTGGACATCATCATGCTACTGATTTTGCCCACCATTCGAGCAGCAGGCACGTTTCCACAAACATCTGAACTTTGTGTTGCGACAGATGTATGCAAGACCTCTCTGGGCACCTATTAGTGGTGTAATTAAAACTGTGATCACTTCCAATTGTCAGGGGCTTTCCTGGTCCTGCTTGCAAGCAGGGGGCTCTGTAGGGAAGTGTGCAGCGTGATCTGGGACTAGCAGCAATCAGCTCTGCAGCCAGCCAACCTAGAGGAAGGTGGGATAAGCGGTGCTTCTGTTTCAGGGAGCAGCCAGCTTTGTTTATCTCTGGTTTTGGGGTTTGTGTGTGTTATTCTGGATTCTAAGAATAAAAGTAGTGCTACCTTCCAGCAAGAGTATTTGATGTTTTCAATCTAACTCTGTGAAAATAACATTTTGCCCTTCTTTAGAGTTTCAGGCAATAAGGATCTCCCTAAAGCAATCTATAGCTAAGTACAGGATACCAGGAATAAATGTTTTGCTGAAGTGCCTGAACCAGAGGGATGTAGCAATCTATGTGAACTCAATCTCTTAGGTTAAACTAACTACAGCTGGAAAAAAATAAACTAGGCAAACAATATAATTATTCCAAGGCTGTGAAAACATCTACGTGACTGAGTCATGTACCTTGCTAGGAGCTATTAATCCAAGGCTAGAATACACTTCTGGAGATTCCAGTGCAATTACTGTACTCTGCACAGCTCCAAATCCTTTAGCTTTTCGCAATGGGTTGTTCACGACTGTGAATTCTATTTCAGACGTTCCCGTCTCAGGGGCTGTCTACACGACAGCAGGAGTTGTGATTCCCAGAGCAGGGCAACAGGCTCAAGCTACCATGCTAAAAATAGCAGTGTGGACGTTGCGGCACTGGTGGAAGATCAGACTAGCCATTCAAACTCAGACCCAGGGGGCTGGGTGGGCCACCCAAACTTGGACCCAGGAGACCGGGTTGGCTTGGACTGAGGTGACTAGCCCAAGTGGCTGCCAGTGCTGAAACATCCACACTATTATTTTTAGCTAGCTAGCACAAGTCTGTCTACCCATGCTGGGTATCAAACCTCCCAGCTGCAGCGTAGCCATACCCTCAAGGGTCTGTTCCTCAGCACAGAAGTTATTTATATGCAATGTATTCTTGCAGGAGCAAGCAGGCAAGATCTGGGCCAACGTGCAAGAAGCACACCAAAGAAATGAGCATATGGAGGCCCCCTGGCCTGATTCTCCGCTTCTCTACACCTTCTGTAATCATCTACACCTGTGCAAGGTGAGTGTGAAAAGTTAGTGATAGACACTCACCTTGCATAGGTGTAAGTGACTATCCCCAGTAAAAGGTTGTTGAGAATCAGACCTCCTATATGTACAGTATCTTTGCAGCATACTGCAGCATTGTGCGTAAGCAAGGAGATGGGACACTGCCTTATTTCTAAAAAAATGCATCAATCACTCTCTTTTTAAATGTGACAGATATACGCGTACATCCCCCCAAAACTGATCACTAATGGGTCAGAAGGACCCTTGACTGATTGGCCACCTGGTCCCATGAGGATGCTGACTTAGGTCAAATGCCACTGGGCAGCAGTTACAGTACAGAAAGCCATGCAGCCATCTGAGAGGCGACAGAGACGGCACAGCTGGAAAGCCTGCATTGGGAGCAACAGACCGCCAACTAGTCATTTCTGAGCAATGCAAAGCCTTTCCCGTTGATTAGAATGCTGCTCCTGACAATACCAATCATACCTTAAAATGCAAACACATCGTTGATCAGTATGGCAGAACAGGGCTCACAGGATCATGAATAGCAACACAAAGTTAGTCCAGTGGTCCATCTAGATTGGTATCTGTCCTAAGCCAGAGGCCAATCTTTGATATTGCAGAGGAAGACGGAATAATCCCCATAAGTCAGTCAATTCTACCATGTACATAGGGTGCGGAGAAAAAGTCCACTTTTGCTCCCTTTAGCAACCAGCTTAGATCCTCACACCTGGGACTGATTATCTGAATCTTGGCATACATGATAAAATGATTGGTCATAAGGGCTGTGAGCCCCACTAGAAGCCAGTTTGGGATTTTCCTCTCAGGCACCAGTCCTACAAACTTACGCTCTATTAAGCATATAGCATAAGTGTTTGCAAGATTGGGGCCTAGGGCCTGTTCCAAAGCCCATTAAAATCAGCTTGAGCCTTCCCATTGGCTTCAATGGGCTTTGGCTCAAAACTGTTTTTAAAACATACAAATGGGTATTTCCATCAGGTTAGCTGGTCAGTCTGCCCTGCTCTGAAAAAGCCAGTAAGCCATTTACACCCATGAGAACCTCCCTGGCAAGGCTGATTTAACCCACGTCTTTCAGATGATGCTCTGTTCAGGTTATCCAACACCTAAGTATCCTGGATACAAGAAAGGACCGCAGGGGATTTGCTCAGCTCATGAAGCATTTCTGTACCAGGCTATGTGTGTACATGCTCCCAAGTACATTCACATCAGAAGTCAAACGTGCAGCCAGAACATAGGTACTGGGATTGTTCTCTTCCAGAAAAGATACCAGGAACAAAAATACAATCAGAGGAGGTGGGTTTTCTGCAAAACTCCTCAAGCATCCCAAATAAGCCATTTTCATTGTTTCTAGCTCACATCTCGTATTCACCTATCATCCGCCCCACAACCTCACCAATATAAACGGGAAGAAAACTCTACCCTTCTCTAGCACCTTTCATTCCAGGCTCTCAAAATCCTTTACAAGCATTATCCACTACAATGCAGCTCTTAGACAGGTATTTTATCCCCACTTGGCATGTGTGGAAACTGAAGCACAAAACTAGGGCTAGGGGACTTGCCCCAGGGCACAAAACCAGAACCCCGGAATCATAGCTCCCAGACTCCTATTATAAGCACTAGATCTTACAAGCAAACATAGCTGCCAAGCATGTTTAAAATAGGTGTGATATGGGGTGCTTTTTTTAAATAGAATTCAGGGTCTACATTTCCATTTGTTCCAAGTGAATGTGTCCCTTATGACCACAGGCAAGAGCTCTATAGTTGGCCTATAATACCTTAACACATTGAGGCACAGAATAAGTTTAGCCATAGGCAATTGATCAGAACAGATGTGCCATTCTGATTCCTACTAAATTCTTGGTGGCCAGACAATAACCATCTAGCTGACTGCTCTCACCTGCTAACTAGATCTGCTGCTGGCTGTGGAAAGGCGTAGGGTGCATGTTAACACTTAAGCCAGGACTCTCATGGAGTATACACTGAATCAACCCTACGGATCCAATCCTGCAGTCTGTGCTAATGCAGAACTCCTACTGACATAAGTGGGCAGCCAGTGAGAGAACAGAAATGGCAGGTTCAGGCATTGCATGAGCCCAAAGGGAAATTCCTTCCAGCTAAGTCCAATAGGAGCTTAACCAAGGTTGCCTGAGCTGAAAGTCAACTTTATATTTCTAACAGTTAAGCAATGCACTTTAAAAACCATTGTTAAACTCCCATCAACTGACTTGGCACATGCTATAATTCAGGTGTGCATAACCCAAACATATATTCTGTTCTAAACCCACTTGTTCCATGAAGTCTGCCAACTACAGAGACCACATACCACTCTCTGTGTGTTCTGTATTCTAATGCTCCCCCTCCTGCCTTTAAGATTGCAGCCGAGGGTACTGAGGGAGTTGGCTGGTGTGATTGCAGAGCCATTGGCCATTATCTTTGAAAACTCGTGGTGATCAGGGGAGGTCCCAGACGACTGGAAAAAGGCAAATATGGTGCCCATCTTTAAAAAAGGGAAGAAGGAGAATCCAGGGAACTAAAGACCAGGCAGCCTCACCTCAGTCCCTGGAAAAATCATGGAGCAGGTCCTCAAGGACTCCATTTTGAAGCACTTGGAGGAGAGGAAGGTGATCAGGAACAGGCAACATGGATTCACCAAGGGCAAGTCATGTCTGACCAACCTGATTGCCTTCTATGGTGAGATAACTGGCTCTGTGGATATGATATATCTTGACTTTAGCAAAGCTTTTAATACGCTCTCTCACAGTATTCTTGCCAGCAAGTTAAAAAAGTATGGATTGGATGAATGGACTGTAAGGTGGATAGAAAGCTGGCTAGATCATCAGGCTCAACGGGTAGTGATCAACGGCTCGATGTCTAGTTGTTAGCTGGTATCAAGCGGAGTGCCCCGGGGTCGGTCCTGGGGCTGGTTTTGTTCAACACCTTCATTAATGATCTGGATGAGGAGATGGATTGCACCTTCAGCAAGTTGCAGATGACACTAAGCTGGAGGGAGAGGTAGATATGCTGGAAGGTAGAGATATGGTCCAGAGTGACCTAGACATATTGGAGGATTGGGCCAAAAGAAATCTGATGAGGTTCAACAAGGACAGTTGCAGACACCTGCATTTAAGACAGAAGAATCCCATGCACTGCTACAGGCTGGGAACCAACTAGCTAAGTGGGAGTTCTGCAGAAAAGGACCTGGGGACTACAGTGGATGAGAAGCTGGATATGAGGCAGCAGTGTGCCCTTGTTGCCAAGAAGGTTAAGAGCATATTGGGCTGCGTTAGTAGGATCTTTGCCAGCAGATCGAGGGACGTGATTATTCCCCTCTATTTGGCACTGGTGAGGCCACATCTGGAGTACTGCATCCAGTTTTGGGGCCCCCACTACAGAAAGGATGTGGACAAATTGGACAGAGTCCAGCGTAGGGCAACAAAAATGATTAAGGGGCTGGAGCACATGACTTATTACGAGAGGCTGAGGGAATTGGGCTTATTTAGTCTACAGAAGAGAAGAGTGAGGGGAGATTTGATAGCAGCCTTCAAGTACCTGAAGGGAGGGTTCCAGAGAGGATGGAGCTAGGCTGTTCTCAGTGGTGGCAGATGACAAAACCAAGCAGCAATGGTCTCAAGTTGCAGTGGGGGAGGTCTAGGTTGGATATTAGGAAAAGCTATTTCACTAGGAGGGTGGTGAAGCACTGGAATGGGTTACCTAGGGAGGTGATGGAATCTCCATCCTTAGAGGTTTTTAAGGGCCAGCTTGACAAATCCCTGGCTGGGATGATCTAGTTGGGGTTGGTCCTGCTTTGAGCAGGGGGTTGGACTAGATGACCTCCTGAGGTCTCTTCCAACCTCTCACCTCCTATGATTTTATGATTGTAAGCTACTGACAATCGTAGTAGGGATCTTATTATTTTTTAGCACAGTGTAACTACTATATAGTGCCATGTATCCTCACAATAAAATACTATACAGTTCATAGACTGTGTTTTATGGACTACAACTCTCAATTCTAGTTTTGTGGATAAAGTTTTAAGACTTATTACAAACAGTATTAAAAACAGCATTAATGTAACTAGGTCCCGTCAAAATAAAATCACAGGCTAGATCCTTAGCTGTTGTAAATCAACATGGCTCCATTAAATTTAATGGATCTATGCCAATTTACACCCAGTGAAGAGGTAACCCGTGTCTGTAGGGTGAACAATGCCAAGACAAATTGCAACTGGGAATACATACTTGTAGAACTAATTTATAAACTAGAGCTACTAAAAATCACCCACTAACTGTATTACACGTCTACCTGAAGTTCTAGTATTTTACAATCTGCACTTGTGCACCATACTATTCCTATATATTATGTTGCCAACTATTTAGCCTTGCACAACTCTGCAAGAAAATACTTTGATCTACATGTTGTGCCAAAATAATGCAGGGTACTGAACTAGCCCACTAGCAGGAAGAAAAAAGGAGCTAGATAAGTTTCAGAGTAGCAGCCGTGTTAGTCTGTACCCGCGAAAAGAACAGGAGGACTTGTGGCACCTTAGAGACTAACCAATTTATCTGAGCATGAGCTTTCGTGAGCTACAGCTCACTTCATCGGATGCATTCAGTGGAAAACTGAACGCATCGGATGCAGTGAGCTGTAGCCCACGAAAGCTTATGCTCAGATAAATTTGTTGAAGCTGGATAACAACAGAACAGTCTGGCTGCAGCTTCATGTATTCCAGGTGTGTTTGGCTTAACAGAACCCAAACTGTGGAAAAATCCATGAAGGAGGGGAGAGAAATCTAACTTCAATTTGTTCCCCCCCCCCCCCCCCATATATACAATACGCCCAGAACCCAGGGCAAGGAGCATGCTCGAAATACGCTGATCTGTACCGTACAACATTGCGCCAGGACACAATGTCCGCGTGGAGTTTCTTCCAACCTGTACGTTGAGTGAGAATTTCTGCTATCCTTCTTGCGGCGGGTCCATTTCTGCCCGTGCCCTCCCCCCTCTCTCGGGGGCTAAACGCCCTCACTCGTTTCGGAAGTCCGCCAAACTCCCTCCCGGTGCGTGGGGACACCGAGCAGCCTGCAGCCGCCCCAGCAAAGCGGCAGAGCTCGCCGGAGCCAAGCGATCCGGCCCTGGCTCACCTTGCAGAGAAGGGACCCGTGTGCCGCACGCACCCTCCCAGGAAGCCGGCACGTCTCCCACCAGGCAGGTACCGAGGCAGACAAGGGGGACAGGGATCTGCCCGGGTCACGCCGCCCTGGGTCGGGAGAAGAGCCTTCGTGCCAGACAAAGCCACGCTCGTTGACCCCCCCGCCCCCATCGGGCTTGCGGGCAGGGCCCCCACGCGCCCCAATCCCGGGTCTTTTGCCGGCTCAGCCCCAGCAGCTGCACCCAGAGGGGAGACTCCAGCCTTTTGTCACTGGCGGGGCGGGCGCAGCGTGCGGTACCTCCGCCGAGACACCGGTTCTGCTGCAGGTAAGGGTGGGGGGGAACGCCAGACGCTTGTAATTTACCAAGTCAGCCTCACTTGCCTGCGGCGTCCCCGATCGCCACGGCTCTGCTCCCTGGGGAAGCTAATGGGCAGCGACCGGTCCGACGGAGGCGCGGGGGAGCCGAACGCAGCTGTCCCTTGTTACGCTGCTCACAGGTTCGCAAGCGCGGCGCTGCCTTCCCCTCGGCCCTGCCTCTTCTCTGCTGCAGGGGGCGCTGCAGCGCAGGCCGAGGGGCAGGTGCTGCGCGGAGCCAAGTCAAGCGGGAGGGGGAGAGTTCTCTCTGCGGACTTTTCCACCAGCTGGGTCGGCAAAGCCAGGCCAGGGCCTGAGCACTGAGCAAACCACTCTGCGCCAGAGCCTTCTCCTTGCTGGCGGCTTTGGGCAGCCTAGTTTGAAATGCAGGTGCCTCTGAGCATGCAGAGGATGACCTCCAGTGCAGGGCTTCACTGTCCAGAGACACAGGGACCTTTGAAGTATGAAATGCAGGGCAGGCCTGGTAACAAACAGCTGCACCCCACGGCAGGGGGAATGGGGCAGCAGGGGCTGTCTTAAATGCCTCCCTTGCATCCAAATTCAAATAAATGTGAAGAGTAGTCGATTGTATCACATATCAGTAAAAATGGGTATTTTCCAGTCCCACTGGCCCAGGGATTAGAAGCACAGTTGCCAGTAAATAAACACCCTGACTTTCACCATAAGCCAAAAATCAAGGCCAAAACAAGCCAATCCCTAAGAACCCCAACGCTCTATGTGACTAGATCCCCTCTGCCTGCAGGCTGGGACTGTGGTGGGCCTGCTGTGCACCCCTGACACTCTCCCCTCCTTGCCTCTGCTTGCCCCCCCGAGCTGATAAAAAAATAGAAGCAACAGGTTACAACAAGCAAAAAACTAGCCAACAAGCAACTCACAAGACAATTAAGCCAAAAACAAGCCAAATTTCTATGGGGTGTTTTGCTGGTTTGGCATGTCTGATCAGAACTAGGATGTCAAGCTTGTTTCACTGGTTTCTGACTCTTTTCTCTGGTGGTTCCTCTGTCCTCTCCCCTAGCCTGCACTGGATTCGGCATGGCTGCAGAGCTCTTGCTATACAAAACACTTGTAGAATAAGGACTGTACTGGTTAAATCCAGAGCCAGTCTGTTGTGCTGGCTCCGTGTGCCACCCTTGCTTACTTCTCATTCAGTGTCTCACACACTAATCCATATGTTCATCAGCAAGCCGTAAGGGAAGCAGTTACAATTTCCAGACATCATCAAGTCTGGCTAGCAGAGCCAAGTTGGTAGGCTAATAAACTGATACAGCCACAGAAAAATCATGGTCTCCCTCTCCCTGTGCAACAAAGCAGTGCAGTGCTCATTCCACTGTGCTTAGTGGCCCTAACCCACAGGTAGCCAACCTGTGGCTCTGGAGCCACATGCAGCTCCTTGTATAGGTGCTGATTCCGGGGCTGGAGCTACAGCCATTACCTTTCCAAGGTGCCAGGGGGTGCTCATTGCTCAACCCTGGCTCTGCCCCAGGCCCTACCCCCACTCCACCCCTTCCCCCAAGGCCCCGGCCCCTGCCCCCAAGCCTGCCATGCCCTTGGTCCTCCCCCACAGAGCCTCCTGCACATGCGAAACAGCTGATTGCAGCAGGCGGGAGGTGCTGACTGGTAGGAGGCGCTGGGGGGGGAGGGGGAGGATGCTGGAGCTGATGGGGGGCTGCTGACATATTACTGTGGCTCTTTGGCAATGTACATTGGTAAATTCTGGCTCCTTCTCAGGCTCAGGGTGGCCACCCCTGCCCTAACCCATCTGGGGAGATTTGTTCCCAACTCTCTTTCCTACTCTTCAAGTTATTATAACTTGGAGGATACACCCAACAATTGACCACCCCTTTTTCTGTACATCAAAGCTCTCAGTCTGTCCCTTCCACATTCCCTTAAACCCCATTCCTTTTCAGAAGTGCTCTCCTCAATACAATTTACTCCCATTTTTGTATCTCACCGTTACACTTTGGATTATGTTCCTCTAAATTATAATATGATTCTGAACTATGTGCAAGTCTGTCTGCCCTCACTCCAACATGTGTTTGTGTCCTGATACCACATACCTTTAGGGGTTCTACCATCACAGTTTATGTCAGCAAATGACTGAGCTGTTAGTTTAGTAAGGCACTGGCTCCTCCAACGCACCAGTCCCATGTTAAGATTAATATATTTTCAATTTAGGTGGAAAATTTTAAAAATCAGTTTTATATTTCACCATTTTTACATTTCTCTGGATGTAGCCATTAAAAACCGGAGAGGCCAATTTAATTGCTTATAGTCCATTTCATTATCACGTTCTCATGCCTAGCAGGGTGTGAACACTACAGAACATTTGGTTTAATTTTCCCAAAGAGAGTTTCAACATTCAAAAGTTTAGGAAACACTGCCTTCAGCCATGTTCAAAGATCATTTATGTTTTTGTATTAAGCTAGCAACTGATCTAGGTGATAATTTTCAACACTCTTAAGGTACCTTGGCTTTACATTTAGAGAACGGAATTAGCCCCTAAGGTTGAAATGAAACAAACCCACACACAGTAGAATATATTTAAAGCTAAAGCATCCAAGATTGTCTTCATGTACCAGAACAGCTTACAAAGTCCTCTATTAGAATGCCCTGCACTATGGTCTAAAACTTGTATGATAGCAGTGGAAGAGAAAATGTACGTACAGCTCATCTGTGGCAATGGTTCACAATGGGCTCTGGAATCAGGCTGTTTCTTCAGCCTGCTGTATGACAAACAGCATGCAAAGTAGCAGCAGTCGACTGTGTCAAAGCAGACTGAGAATACAGCATTGATCTGATGAGCAGCAATTCCTCTTGGGCACTGAGTTGCCCCATTTTCCCAGTTGAACCTGCAACGTCTGCAGCTCAGGGACAGATGAAGAAGGCATACTGAAGGTATAAGGAAATTTAGAGGATGACAACACCACAGAAAGAAACAGATGGGGTATAAAAGAAAGTATGTTACCTCACATTAATAAAAAAAAGGGAAGAGTCCTGCTAGAGCAAGGATGAATTCCAGTGTCAAAATAAAGTCAAGACGTCATCTAGAGAAGAAATAATGCACTGTTCTGGGAGCCAGGAAGTGCCTGAATGAAATTTTTTGGATAAAACTTTGCCAAAAAAAAAAAAAAACCCGCAGTCAGGTCAACTGGAACATTTGGCAACTTTGTATTGAATTTACCACGGTTTTGGTCAAAACAAAATCAGAAAACTCAAAAGATTTAATTTTTCCAATTCAAAACAACTTTTCATTTAAAAATTTACTTTGTTTTATATAAAAAAAGATAAAGAAATAACCTCAACAATTCAACAAAACATTTTTAACCCAAAACAATTGTAAAATTATTTTTGGTTTGGCCACTGAACAGAAAAATTGGTTATTCGCACACCCTTAGTCCTGAGTTCTTTTGCTAAACTATGGTACTGACTTGTTTTGTGACTTTGACCAAGTCACTTCATCTCATCCTCACTTCATCTATGGGTTAAAATGGGGTTAACACCTACCTAGTAAACAAAGGAGCTATGCAGATTCATTAGTTAATATCCGCAGAGCACAGTAAGCCCATCTAAAGTACGCCTATTGTTCCACTGGGTGACAATGAATCAAGAAAGAACAAAGGATGTGCATTAGACAAAACTTTTTCACAATCATATATGTCTTCCTTTTAAGCGTCCCACAGTCTAGTAAGACCTGACTGCAAAACTTATTGAGAAGATGTAGCAATGTTAATTCTTGTGTTCCAGAGCTGTTGAAACAGAGTGGAACTTGGCTGTGCTCTTCTTTACATCCACAAGCAACGTACAATCTACTTTTTAACAGGAGTTTGTTTGCTTCACGTAGAAGCAGTTAACTATTCTATTTCAAGGTGCCAATTCTCCCTTTAATAAAATACCTGAAGGAAAATGCTCCAAAATAGAGCTGATTGGACAAAAGTGTATTTTCCATGAACATTTTCAAATTAAATCAAAGTCTCAATCTGTTGGATTTTAGTGGAGTTTTTCAGCTTTTTAACAAAAGATTAATAATTCTCTATTTTCTCCTCCCTTCTCTCTCCCCTCTTCATTCCCCTGCAAAAGAAGAGGAAGAGAAGGTAGAGAAAATATTTTGAGTTTTCTATAACTAAAACTGAAAATTGACCAAAATGGCAGTTTCAGTTGAAAAGCTACTTTTCATCAAAAACTATTTCAAGTAAATTTCAACCAACACAACTCTAGAAATCAGATCAGATCTACATCTCTTATTTAAAGCTTTCACATCCCTGCAAAGGTTGCTTCATTTGAGGAAGGGTGGTGTGTCTACTCTTACAAGTAATTTCAGACGGTCACCATGCCCATCTCTTTAATAATGGAGGTCTGATTATAGCTTCTCTTGGACAATATGCTGCTGCTCTTGGATCAGCTGATTGTGGTTACCTACAGTAGACTACAGGGTAATATCTGATCTAAAAATCAATGGCAGATTTAGCATCACCTTAAGGGGGAGCAGGATCCAGTCTTCTCCAGTTCACTACATTACAGGACCTTTCCATGTTCCTAAGACCAACAACTTCAGTACACTTTTAATACTGAAATAATTATAAACGGTCTTATCCCTCCCCACCCCCGCCCTTTTCTAAGAATACACTGGGATTTATTTAAGTGTATTAGCAAATTTATTCCAGTAGCAGGAGCTATATTTAATAGGCAGTGGATTCCATTACTAGATCAAATCCTCCTTATTCTGCTTTCTTTTCTGGGTATTTTAGGATTAAACTGTTTTTAATTGACTTAATTCCAATGACTGATTACTTTTCACCTCCTGGATCTATTTAATACCTTACCCTACAGTGGAGGGGAAACTGATTTTAGTTTTAGGAATAGGTTTCAGTGCTCACTGAATTCTTCAAAGGAGTAATACATAAAATGGTAAAGTCCACAAGAAACTCTACACCTCACGCCTACAACAGGGGCGTGAATTTGAGCCATAAGTATGCAAAATTAGGGATATCTTTCATTTTCCCCACCTTTTAAAATATTAATACAAATACTAAACTAATACTTGGCATTCAACTAACTTTTCAAAAATGCTATTTTACAGATTAGTCACTGCAATGTACACCAGAGGTAGGTCTCAACCTTTTACAAATGGGGAAACTGAGGCAGATGGGTAAAGGCACTTGCCCAAGGACAGAGGGTGTATCACGGGCTGGAACCAAACACTGAAAATTGGGAATCCCTGGCATCCATATCTCTTATATGATACAGTTTAAATGCTGCCAGGGAGAAGTCAATTAGCAGGTAAGCTCCATTTACTAGAAGAAATCATCAATTTGGGATCACTTAAAAAAAAAAAAAAAGTCTCAGACTCAGTGTTCTCATCTGTAAAATAGGGACGATACCTACTACCACTCATGGGCCCTAGTGAATAATATGCTCCTATTATAGGAAGCACCATACTAACACATAAAAGACAATTTCTGACTGAAGATTTTATGGTTTAAATCACTGTCCACAACTAATTTTTGTCTGAAATTAAATAATGAACTATTTGAATCATCGCCATCACTTTAAAATGCTTCTCTTCTTCCGTCTCTCCCACGCCCCCCCCAGCTGCTAGGACTGCTCCAGATTCTTCAGCACATCACACGTACCATTTTCTTTGGTTCCCACACAGGACATACAGTGGAATACGTCTTCCGGGACTCTTACAGGACCAGTAAAAATTGACTGCTGGGAGCAGAAGCAATATCTGAAAGAGGAACAAAAACTGTAGGATTATGGCAGCAGTGCTTTCTCTATCCTGTATAAAGGCACACCCTGGAGCTGGTAATACTCCTTACAAAAAGACATACTCAAGAGAGTCACAATCCTTTGTTTAGGAGAAAGGACAAGAGGAGTTTAATAAAGAACTAAACTTATTGCAAGAGGAAAAACCCCTTAGTGAAGAACTAGACACTACAAAAATAATGCACAAGAAAGAAAATAATGAAAGAAAAACAGATTGTATAGGGGAGGAAGAAACTGAAGAGAGGAAGAAAATATGGAGGCAAAATAAAAAGGTTTAAGAAAAACTGTGTGACATTTAAACAAAAACTGTGAAGCAAATTACACTGAAGGGCCACTTCATTCACCACTGAAATGCAATTACCTCAGTCCCAACTGTTTGACAGTACACAATACTGCACAGTTTAGAACTGAAACAGTGACTGTCTTCCTCCATTTGAATTCGGAGGGGGGAAATACATGTAAGTGGAAAGCAATTACCTGAGTTATTTGCCCAAAACACTAGAGTTAACACCTCTGCTTTTCAAAGAAAGATATTGCTATGGAAACTCTCATAGGCACAAGTGTCCAGGACCAGGGTTTTGTGTCTAGCAGGACATGTAACTCCATGGTGCCCCAGTGGTAAGAAAAGTAGATGGCACCTTTCCTTAAGTCACCAGTGAAATACCACCACTTATTGGAAAATTTCTATTCAGATACTGACATGGGGTGACACTGGTCTGGTTGCAAGATCCAATGAAAACAGCACAAAGCGTTACAGCGCAGGCAAGGTTTAAGACAAGAAAAGAGAAGGCCTGTTGAAAGAAAATATGGTCTCGTGACTTGTGTTTAAGGCACTTGACTGGGACTTGGGTGCCCACAACTGTTACTCAGAATGTTGGCATCTTCTCCGATTTTAGATGGAGACCCTGCTAGCTAGCTTAATACACATTTTAAGACTGTATTGCCCTCCTTTTTCTCCTCTTTCTCCCTCCGCAGTAGAACTGGTTTTATTTTTGTTTTCTAATGAGTCTGGTATTGTTCACCTGTGTATTAAGGGTAGAAACTTATAAATGCATAAATAGTAATAACAACATACAATTGATTGGATACAATATTATGCCTTGCAACATTAAGATAGCAATTCACTCCTTTTCCACAAACGTACAATAGACAGCCTAAAATTTTCAAATACTGTACAGTAGGAAATGTTAACAACTTTTACAAAAAACACCACAGCATACAGTTTACCGCAGACATTGCCTAACAACCAAATGCCATCCATGAGTTACGTACTGATAGCCAACCAGTCATGGAATCTCTGACCGGCTACACCCCCCATTCTAACTCACTTTCTGGAAACATGCATGGTTTGGTATCTGGAGTTCACACAATACCACCATGAGACTTTAGATTGTAACTACTGCAATTCAACAGCAGCTCAACTTTGATCTCCCATTTTATTTGATAACTACCCTTGTATGTTTTTTCATATTGTTGGACAATACATTAGTACCCAGAGTGAGACAGAGGTCCATTTGTGATGCACTACTTTGTGTCAGTAACTCGTCAGGCCTGGCATGCTCACTGCACCTAACACACTGTTGTCAGGATATGTACCCAATAGGGGGCATGTATCATATCACTGAAAAACTAACACCACACCGGTCTCTAATATTCTTGCATGATGTATGTATGAAGTGTGTACAAAGTTATGGATATGTTCTTAATGTTTGGCAAGCAATGCATAACCACAGGGAAGGACTACACTACAGCGGGGATCGATGCTCTGAGACCAAATCACCAACAGTCGATTTAGCAGGCCTAATAAAGACCTGCCAAATCAACTGTAGATCTCTCTCCAGTCGACCCCTGTATTCTACCCCTGAGGAGAAGAGTAAGGTAATTCAACAGGAGACTTTCTCCTGTCGACCCCCCACGGTAAATCAATCTAAGATACATCGACTCCAGCTACATTATTTACGTAGCTGGAGTTGCATAGCATAGGTCAACTTACCGCGGTAGTGTAGACATAGTCATAGTCTACCCTAGACAAAGAAATGTATCAAGCTAATAATCAGGGGACAAGACAACATGGTGTCAACACCCCAGCAGGAAAATCTGGGCTATAAAGACGAGGGTCTGGAATTCAACTACAATAATATTGTATACAATTGGTTGTATTATAAAAGTGCATCAAGTAAGGTCTATTACGAAAGACTAACACAATGAAATGTATGCACTAACACTATATGAAAAATTATAAATACTCACTAATATTATGCTTTGAAGTCTGTGAATAAAAGGTATTTGAACCATGCAGGGCATGTGTAGTTGATATACGGGTACCATCCCAGACAGAGGGAAGGAAGGAGGTTATCAGTCTCCAACAAAATTCAGCAAGGTGTGACAAAAACAATGGAAGACCCATTTACATACGAATCAGCAGGAGGATGGGTCCACAGGAAGGGAAGAACACCATGAGATGATCCTGAGTCTAGGGACAAAGCAGTGAGTTTAGAGAAACATAAAGAGATAGAAGAAGCCATCTTGGCATCCATCACGGGACAGACACAAGGGGCCAGAGCTCTTGCAAGCTGAGAAAGATGGGTCCTTCAGCCAATGGGGTTGTAGTTTCTGGGAACAGAATATGGGTGAGAAACCTGCTAATGCAAAGATCTTTCACTTAGGAAAACAAGGGAAAGTAGCACCTTGTACTTCGGTGGAAAGTCCTGACTGAAAGTCAGTATGTATGTAAAGAGAAAGATTGGTAAGAAATCTACCTTGAACCAAGGCTGTAGCTTGTTAAGTCTTAGCCACTAGCAAGTGTATTTTTACTTTTGTTGGTTTGTAACCCATTTTAATTTTATTCTTTCTACTTAGGTTAAGTGATACCATGTCCTTTGTTAATAAACCTGTTTTATTTCTTACACTCAACCAACTCAGTGCTGAGCTTGATGAGAAGGGTGAATTTACCCCAGTTAAGTTAATAAGCCGTAATGTGCTTGTGTCTCTTTAGAACAAACCACCCTTATTAATCCTCTGAATGTTTCTGGAGAGGGCTGGACGTTTTCAGGCAGACAGTTTTGAGGAAATTCAGGACAGGTGGTGTGTTGGGGTCACTTGCTTAATGGTAACCAAAGCTGGTGGAGACAAGAGTGTGGCAGTGGTGCTGTAAGCAGGCTGCTGGATTCAGAGTTGCTGAACAGACACACATACACTCAGTGCCTGCTTGTATGCTGGCTGGGAGTGTCCAGGCTGGGAGCTACAGCAGCAGAGGATTTTAAGGCAGTCAGGGTTACAGGACAAGTGGCAACAACTTCTCATTGGTCTGAGTCACACCCCAAAACGTGACACCCATATTTGTAAAACACACATGGTATTAATTTAAAAAATAAAATAGATTTCAGCTTATTTTAAACCTTCTGAGTCTTTCTATGCTGCACCATCAGCAATACTGTACTTAGATGAGCCTGGGTGATCACAACATGAAAGTATCACAATTTGCTATTAACTGAGGTCCTATTTTGTGACAAGCGCTTTCTACATACCAACTTGCACCAGCAGTTTAACAAATATTTTTTAAAGTCAGTTTAGTTAAACTCATGCAAACCCCTATGTGGATACATTTAAACTGAGTTACAACTGACCTGTGATCAATTTAGCTTTAATCAATAAGGAATAGATTAAGTCAACTGATTGTGTCTACACAGGAGTTTGCAATTGTAACTAACACTACTTAAAATAATTTTGCTTAAACATATACAACTTGTGTTTAGAAAAGGCCTCCAATTTTGGAACTTAAACTGCTCTGCCTGTGTGTTGTGTTTTAGCTATATAGCTTAATTCAGCCCCCCTAGGGACAGAGATAACATCTTCCTTTATAATATGTCTAGTACGGAGCACATTGACAACTCAAATAATTTTGGGGATTTCATTAGAAACACTACCAGGGGATTATATTAACACCTGACATCTATACATCAATGACATTTTAGAGATTGCAACAGAAACCTATGGATTTCCTTTCTATATTAATATTCCTAGCAATCATTAATGGGGTTCTCTTTTGCTAGGAAAGGGAAAATAGGGGCTTTTCTGCATTTCAACATGGAACCCAGAATATAAAAGCCACAGCCTCTTCATTCCGCTTCAGACGATGTGGTAAAATTCAGATGGATACAAATCTTATAGATTGAAGATGGACAGTTTCAAATTTTGAAGGAGATATAGGCTGCATTTAAAAGACAAAATGATAGTTGTAATATACTCTCAACAATGGCATTCAGGTTAACTCCATTCTGTCTCAATTTCCAAACAACCCATTTGTGATATGCAAATTTGATGGTAAAAATATAAATAAAAATAAATTCAGAGACACTTAGAAACACATTCTGCCTTTGGATGTGTGCATATAAATTCCTATTGACTTCAAAGAGAATTGCATTCAATGGCAAAATTTAGCCCTTAATGATGTAAACACCAATTTTGGAGAGAAAAAGGCAAGGGCTTAATTTTCAACAGATTAAGTCCGTACAAATGGAAAGAAATCTAGACCATGAAATAGCTTTATTACTCCTGGTAACATACAGAGTATGTGCAGCGTTTCAAGATTGGTCTTTGAAATACAACAAAAATGTAGCATCCTCAAATTTAAAGCCGAGCAAAGTTTAAATAAGGCAACAATGGCTTGAAACGTACAATTTGTTCACACCATGCTTACATATTACCTGCATCCGGCAGCTCAATAAATACAAAATCATGTAAGGAACAAGCTTAAGTTCACGTTGGTGCCACACAATCATGAAAGGGGGAAAAAGACCGTTTCCAAACTTTGAAAAGCCTTCATGGATAAAACTATGATGCTTCAGCAAGTGGGATTTTACATAAAAAAGCACTGGAACAGAACCATTTACGAGGAAAGATTGTAATTCAAAACTCATATATTCAGTATTAATTGTACAGTCTCTCTGTATACAATCGCATACATTTCAAAATTAACTTGCCGTTATCTTTGTACTATACAAAAGAGAAATAGAAAAAAAAACTACAGTGCTAGAGGGACCTCACAGTACTGGAGAGCCTGTAACCTGCGTGAGAAAATATGAACTAACAGATGTTCGGATTGTTAAATGAACAAAAACGTTGAAGAGAAAGTGGGCACTGTAAATCTGAACAGAATGGTCTAGCATGTCTTATCTTAGTAGGAGGGAAGTAGTGGTTAGAACACAACCATGAGTCAGGAGACTTGGGTTCTAGCCCTAATTTTGCCACAGATGGGCTGTGTGATTTTGGGCAAGTTACAACCTCTCTCTGTACATCAGTTTCCCATCTATAAAATGGAAATAATGCCTATCCACCATCTTTGTGAAGTCATTTAATATCATTGGATGAAAAGTGCTACATAAGTGCAAAGTATTTCCTGAAGTTCGCTGAAGTTTTGTTCACTTCTGAGAAGATGTTAGAACTCATGTGTCCACTGCAATCTTTATGCAAGTGGGTCTTCGTCCAGCTAGTTTGTGAAAAAGGGCACTGCCCACTTAAGCTCTCCATTGCAGCAGATAAGGAGAAGGGGAAGTGTACAGGGATAGATCAGAAGGGCAGGAAGCCATTGGAGCTAGGTTAGGTCAAGGTCAATGCTCACTCTTTCTGCTGACTGGAAAAGTGAGGTTTCGTGGGGTATTTATACCCCATGCAACCATGGGGAGGCCCCTCTTTACCAGGATTGGGCTGGCAGCATCAGCAACGTCTTCATTTGCAACCAGCCGGCTCTGCGTAATAGAAGGGTGAGATCAAGAAGTGGCGGGGGGTGGGGGGGAGAGGTTTCCCTCTTTCCCTGCATGTTGGGCCCAATCGAGAAGGGGAAAAAGTGGGGCTCCCATCTGTGCTCCTGTGGGCAGCATGGACAGGAGGAATCCTCTGGGGATCCTTTTGTCCCATGAGTAGCCGGGGGCGGGGGAAAAACACTGCTGGTGCAGGGAACAAGCATTGAAGACTGGGGAAGCAGGCCAAGAATTAATTGAAGCTAGGCGCACTGTTGCAGCAGAAGTTCTTTCTGTAGCAATTCTAAGGTTACAGGGTGCTTACAGGACAAGTAGAACCAGACCAGGGGTATGAACAACCTCTAGGACCCAAGAAGCAGAGCATTACAACTGCAAGAAATAGAGTCACTATGGGTGAGTTGGACTGACACCAAGGGGTGACTGAAGGGTAGGAGAATTCAAGGGAGAGAAGCTCAACAGGCATGGCTGGGGACAGCAGGGTGCCGCACTCAGGGGTTGGGCCTTCCAATTGTGGGGGGGGGGGGGGGAGAACGGGACAGGACGTCCAGGATAGTGGATATGGGAATGGTAATTTTAACCACTTCTCCTACAGTGCTGCATTTGGGGATCTTAGAGGGGAGAGAGGCATGGCACGTGGATATGGCCTACTGCGGCTAAAAACAAGATGCTGGGGAGTGGCCACTTTCTGCAGCTCCCCAGGACTTTAGCTACTGAAACTTGTGGGGCAACGGATTTAGCCACAGAGCTTGGGAGGGCGGTGGGGGGGACACCTGGGGACCCAGGGTATTGGGGGAGGGTCCAGAGTTGCTCGGTTAGCTCGGCTGCCTCAGAGATCAACAGCTTTTCACATCTATTACAGGCCAACTTACAACTGTGTAATAGGTTGGGGGCTTACCTCAGAGGGAAGTCTAGCAAAGGTGATCCCAGTAACCCGACATAGGCACAGGTTTGGGATACCAGAGATAACCAGATGGTACAGATGCCCCTCATTGAAGTGGGAGTCATTAACACAGGGGGATGGGGAGACAGGGAATGTTAATTCACAGGATAGGGTCCCTGTCTATGGGCTATCTCAGGTGCCTCAGGACACTGAGGTTAGTTAGGAATATGGTCATGCTTCTGAGAAGATGTTAAAACTAAAGAAAATGGTTTCCTTCTTTACTTATCCACCAAGAGCTAAAAACAACTTCAGCTCACACATGCATACACAACTTCCTATTGACATAAATGGGAACCACGTACAGACACAGAATTTTCCTTAATGCCATACAGGAACTGTTGCTCCCCTCTGTTTTTGTTATTGGTGAGGTCAGTAGCTGTTGCAGCAAAAAATATAGGAAGCAAACTTGTGTCTTGGCTGTAAAAAAGCCTTTTAGGTAATCTCCAAACACTTATGTTGAACTTCTCCAAAGCTGAACTTTTTATTGACAATTAATAGTTCAACTGTAACACATCTGGCTCTGAATGTTATTAAAGTGCTTTGAAAACATAAAAGCTATACAAGTGCTACATACTAACCTTGGCTTCCAAAGCATTTTTTTGTGAGGCTATATTGTACTATCTTCTTACTCATCTGAACATTAATAGCGTGTTATTTTCTTGGCCACATTTTGGATTTTGCAGGTCATATCATACTCATCAGAGTCTCATAACCAGAAGCCAAATGTTTTTAGAGGAAGAGAGGGGAGCTGTAAGTGATAACATTAACTATGCAAAAATGCACTTATTCCTTAATAATGCGCAAATTAATGTCATTAAAATAGGATCCAGTTCTGTCAGCTGGTCCATATAAGTATGTCTCACACACACACACACACACACACACACACACACACACACACACACACACACACACACACACACACACACACACACACACACACACAAACTACAGAGGGAGAAAATCTAGGGTATGTTTTCCGTATCTTTCACCCAGCAAAGGAGAATGCTATAAAGCAGTTTCAAATAAAAGCCAACTGTCTGACTGGATATGATAGCTGTTCAAATGGAATTTATTTCTGAGTGAAAGAGTCACCCTGAGCATAGGGAAAAACACAAACTTATGAACATTGCCAATTCACCAAGAGTTTTTACATCATTGAGGTGTGTGAAAGGAACAGGTTTCTACTAGACTTGGTGGACTGGGACTACACTGACTCTTTTCATAGACATCCTGAATTTACAAAAGTAAGCAATAGTTTACTGCCATACACAAAGTGATCTTAAAAAATCCCCTATTTTAAGGCAATCAAAACTTTTCTCAAAGTTTATCAAGAGGAATGAGAATTAAGTCTGGTGGCACAAGCAAAGTAACAGTTTAAAAATTCCAACTCCTTCACGTTAACTGCAGTGCTCCTGAAAAGTATCAGATTGGCAGCACTCTAAACTGAAGTCCTTATGTCTCTACAAAACAGATGCTCATGACCAATGGAAATACACATTTCCATGTTTCTAACCAAACATGGAAACTAACTCTAAAGTTGAGAGCAATTCAATCTCCATGGCTATGGACCTCTTGGTTTATCTGCTGAGACTGTCAATAAAGGTGCCAAATTGTGAATGTGATATATGCTTTCAAATGAAGGGGGTAAATGTGCACTGATACAGCATCTGAGCATATACAGGAACTTTATCCATTAATAAAATAAAGTTGCATAAACAGCAGGAGAGGTTAAGTGACTTTTCTAAATTTAGTGGCAAAGGCTAATGGGGAACCCAAGAGTTCTGAGAGCCCATTCCTTGCTCTAACCACTAAACAATGCCTAACCGAACTGCTGAATAACAATCTGAAGAAAAGGAACGATTTTGCAGGTGAGAGAGATAACTTACATGCCAATTAAAAATCAAGTTTGGTCGTTCATATTACCTCACGCAGCAGGAGGAAACAGTAAGGAAAAATAAAAGGTTGAAAATACCATTTTAAACAAATCTAACCGTAAATTAGACATAGAACATGAAGTAGACCTAATGAAAAAAGTAGTATCTGTACCGTAATTCTTCGTGACAGATCGTTTACCTAAAATTTCACATGAATTTTTATTTCAAACTTAAATTTTATGTTTGCTATACATTAAATGTAAAAATGAAGTTGAGTTTTCTAAGACAAAAATCCAATTTTTCCCTCTTGTAAATGAAAACTGAATAGTTTTCACTAAGTTCTCCTACCATACTTTTGGTTGGCAAGTGAAGAGTTTTCTTACAAAAACAGTTGCTTAAGAAAAAGTATGGCCTTCGTTCAAAACAACTGCACTAACAGCCAGAGGCTTCACGTCTTAACTTGGCTCCATCTAGCTTTGCTCTGATCCAGATAGTGTAAATGTACAATTTCTTATTTCACATATATACAGATACATTCAGACAGCATTTAACAGCAAAACAATTTCTACAAAAGAAATCAAGCTTTTTTTTGCTCCTGAACACACCACTATTCTAGGAATAAGAGCAGTGAGCAGCAGCAATTGCATTAACATTGGCAACACAGTGTTACAGGTCTAACTAAGCATATAACACACACATCATGCCTAAAAGATTTAGTGTTGTAATAATTTTTTCATTTCACTACACTTATCTTGAGCCACATGTTTATTTAAAAGAAAGAGGAGGATCTGTTCATGTTTTTCAATCTGTGGGGGAAGGACAGAGAGAATATTAGCAGGCATGTTGCCATATAAAGTATTATGTAAATGTTTGTTTTTAAAATTAAATAAAATCAACTTGAAAGCCACTTTTTAAAAGTAGTTTTAGGAACTACAAATGAACCTGGGTTCCCATTCTGGTTTAGTGAATGTACAATTACCTTTCCCTATTTTGTGGGGAAAAAAAACAACAGCATGGTGCATTAAATGATTTTGGCTGACCCTCAATTTTTTTTTTTTTTTAAAAGACACCCCTAAGGAGAGCTCTGATGAGGTGCTAGAGATGATGATGTCAGCAGATCAGTGGCCCAAGCCAACAGGAAGTTACCAGCCCTGTCACCAAGTTCTCTCCTTGCTCCCATTCATTGGTGTGCTACCTACCTTAGAGTTACTTCCTGGAAGCCCTTTGTAGTGTATTAAGTCTGTCTTTCCTCCACCTGTCTCAGGGGATTCAGAGCCAGACCCCTTCCATGTCTTGTCCCCCACTCTCCCCTCTCCGCCCCACCCCCAACAAAACAAGCAGAGGAGTCATTCACAGGGCTGGATGCAGAAATTTGGCTGGATTCTTCATGGCTACAGTTCAAAGGACTACCTGGGAGAAAATGATTTTGCTCCATTCTGTAGCGGGACAGGGAAGGAGTACAAGTAAGCTCATTAACAAGATGGCTTTACTCTCTACCAGCCTCTAAATGCCTGGCATCAACATTCCCTCTCTGAAGTTCCCCAGCTTCCATGATAACCCCTCTTCAGTAGAAACACTCTCCTTTCCCCCACAAAAGTCATCAGAGCAGTCAGAACCCACGAATGCTTCTGGTTCTACCTCCTGCTCAAAGATAGTAACTCTCACTAAATGTAGGGCTTCTCCTTAAAAATGAAAATGGGCCTTTGAGACCCCAAAGTTCAGATTTTTAACACTGATTTCACTTGTTTTTATAAAAACAAAACAAAATCTAAGTTTGCTTATTACCTACAACAGACTTCTTAAGATTCTTGTAAAAAAATACAAGCATGGAGGCATTATGATGCCAAGTTGCACCCACAGATAATTTTTTCATAGGCACATTAACCCTCGGTTATATGAAAAGGCTGGTAGTCCCTTGACCATATAATGGTGCTGTTATAATATTCTAATAAATGATCTTTTCTTTAAAGGTTGCAGGTTTCGCCCGCTTTACATAGCCTTAATTCCTATGCAACAGTCCCTAGAATTTTAATTAAATACATTTTAATAATCCTACAAACAGACATAATTGAATATTGTTTTCATGTCAGCAAGTCAGTTCTATAAAACTAGTAATGGTACTATACTTTTTCTTACAGATACATAGTAAGCAATTTCAGTGCTCGGGATAAATACTTTGTGGTTTTCTTTTAAAAAGATAAAAATAAGTCCAACTCCAATGTCTTAATATCAGCAGCAAATTCTGGCTTGCTACTTCAAATATTTATGGTGTAGAACACACTGAAGAATATTCACAGTAACTTCTCATAGCATTCATATATACTCTGAACATTCATTTTTTACATGCATCTGTGATAAACGAGGAACTGACCAAGACTATACAGCCAACCTATATTTTCCATGTTGCATGACATTCTGAATGATTTGACTATGTAAAAAATAAAATAGGAAAGTTCACATTTTTAGAACACTTCTTTTTTCAATTTTATAGCCAGCCACAAATCAAAAACCCCAAACCTTTTCCATGCTTGTTTTTTTTTTTTTTTTTTTTTTTAAAAACATCAGTATCTGGAAGAGAAAATGTAAGTTTAGGCTGAATATTACTTACTTGCTTTTTTAATTCTGTGCAACAGCAACTAGCCTCATTTGCATGGGCTACTAGAGAAAAAATGAACAGGAATCTGATCAGTAAAGTATTATTATTGCCTCATTAACTGGCTGAATACAATGAGATTTTAGAAGGACAAAGGACATTAGTTATGGATACACACAACTCATTTTTGAACACTAGAATAAATTTAAGAATGAGACTATTTTGAGTGAAAAACAGTTACCTTGGTGTAGAATACTTTGATTTCCAGAGTTGCTATATTTGGCTAAACCTTCCATTACTAATTTGTCGGCTATACTTAGACTGCTGTTTTCAAAACACTTCTCCACAGATACTGCATGAATATTCTCATTGATCCCTTTTACTGTGATCAGGACACACTTATTCAATATTAATGTTTTTAGCAAATCTATTATTAATGGAGACCATTCCATGATTCCTGGAAAAAATAAAGTAAGAGACAACTGAGTTCTAGTTTAGATTGTAAATAGTTAAGCTACTTCCGCTACAACATCATTAAAATCTTAAATTATAAAATGCCAGTAAAACCTAGAAAATGTTACAAAACTTTAAAAAAAAAAACACCACCAAAGTTTAGCTTTATCATTAAATTAGGAGCAGCCCAGTTTTCTAGTTGTCTATAGTTTTTTTTTTCTGCAGTACCTAAACTATTTCAGAAAAGTTTCAAATTAGTCTTTCTGGGTTTGAAAATAGACTTTACAATGCTAATCTGTATACTGTTTTCTTGAGTCCTCATCTAGATGGACAATATAACACAGGGGTTAATGGTAACAACATAATTTTTTTTTTTGACCAAATAGTCACACTGCTGAATAGCCAACATGATTGGTTATGTTTCTACCTGCAAGCGAACACTTAATTATCTGAAAAGGGAGCTTCAAGTAATGTGCAGTGATCGGCAGCACTCTAGAGAATGGTAGAGTTTCGGTGTTTCCATAGTCTGCATATGCTACCTTCACCTCAGACTGAGAAACTCCCAGAACGATAGCTCTGTACCAATGGCCATCCCCTGGAAAAAAAAATTGGAACAAAACATTTGAAGTTCTTCGCTTTCAGACTTGGATCCAGAGTTACATAATAATCCATCTAATCTATACAGCTTTCCAGAATTTAAAGGAGATTATTCAGAGTACATGGATACTGTAAAAACAAAAAACAGAAAACAAAACGCGGCCATTTAGAAGTACTCTTTTTTTAAAAAAGAAAAACCAACATCAGAAAAGAACTAAGCTACGTTACAGATGTTTCAAACCCTCCAAAACCTCAACTTTTCTTAGTTAAGAAGTACAGTTGGTGTTCAAAATTAGATCACATGCCTTTTGACAGGAAAATCTATAGACGTCCTGGTGAGGGCATGGGATAGGAGAGAGAGACCGAGTTTCCTCCAAATCGTTCCATCTGAGATTTGAGTTTGCTAGCCCAGTCACCCTCAAGTAGGGAGTGGGAATGTTCCTCCCCACCTTATGTCTTGGCAGATCTCAAAAGATCAAAGTCACCCAGGTAAGGCCACGTGAACACACACTAACTCAATTGGCTCCTGTTCTAGCTCCTTAGCTGCACAGCTCTGTGATACTAGGAAAATCTGGCACAAGAAATGAAGGAGAGTCATGACCCATGGGTCTTGAACCCAGTTTCACAGGATCCATGGGGGCAACCACATTCCAACTCTTCACGTGGCAGCCTGCTTGCAATGGCTTACTTGGAACCAATGAAGCCCAGCCTCAGGATGAGGCCCCACCTCTGAGAGCCATCTGGCAGAGCCCCAGAGCAGCTGATTGGACAGCTTCCCTTTCCTGCTGCTGGCTTAAGTAGGGCCAGTGTGCCAAACTACTGTGCTCACCCTGCTCTGGACTGTGCCTTGTGCTTCCTGCTCCTTGATTTCCTGGCATCCTGACCCAGCTTAACTCCTGGCACCTGACTTGTGGTTCTGATATTCAGTTTGTCTTTTGCTTCTGATCTCCCAGTATCCTACTCGAGCTAACTCCTGTCCTGTGACCGTGAACTCTGGCTCTGACTACTACTTGTTTGGACCACAATAACCCTATAGGACTAAGCCTGGTGCAAGAAGGTTGGACCCAACTGCATCACTACAGCCACCAGGTGTACTGACTTGCCCAAATGGGCCCCCTGCCTCCAGGCAGAAAATCAAGCACGGCAGGCTCAAGTAACACAGTTGGCTTGGGACAACCAGCAGCTGCAGGAGCAAGTGAGGCAGCTCAGCGCTGAGAATACTGTGCTGTGAACACAACTTGCAGCTCCTTGCCCCAACCAGAGGCCTGCAATACCCTTGCCTGAAAAATTCAACGGGAACTGCTAGCAGTTTGGGGGCTTCGAGAACCAATGCCATCTTGTTTCTGATGTGTACCAAAATCTATGCCTCTGACCAATCCTTGGTAATCAGCCTGCTGACAGGAGATTTATTAGACTAACCCTCCCACCCCCGTGGCACTGGAAGGCCATAGCCCAATGCTGTCTAACTGGGATGCCTTTCTCCAGTAGATATCGGCCATCTTTGATGACCCACACCAAGTTCAAATGGCCAAGGGGCTGCCCCGAGGAGATTCTGGCAGAGGCAAGGCACAGAGGCCTCCTACACAGCACATTTCCGCTGCCTCACAGCAGATACAGAGTGGAATGAAGCAGAGCAGCAGTACCAGTTCCAAGGCGCTTGCAGGAAGAAATCAAAGAAACTGGCCTGCAAATCTGGCCATGCCATTTTGGGCTGCCCAGTATGAGAGCAGAGGAGGTTGGGGAAAAGAAGCCAGCCCAGGCATAATGGGGGGGGGAAAACGGACCCGTACTCTAGTCCTTACTGAAACACACCCTCAGCCCCATCCTGGGGCTTCCCATTTGCAGGTGCCTATTGTGATGGGTTCGGTCACAGAGACCCCCTTGGGACTGTCACCTGATGTGCTAAAACTACCTCTGAGCCCATTTTCTCTGCCAGTTTGAGCCTCCAGAATCCTGCCTTATTGAGCCAGACACGCCAGTCTCCTCCAACACAGACCCAGGGTCTGAACCATGCTCCCCAAAGCTGCAGACTTAACTGAAAACAGCTCAATAAGTACTCTTGTCTCCAGCACCCAGACCCCAATGGGATTCAAACCCAAAATAAATCCATTTTACTCTGTATAAAGCTTTTACCGGGTAAACTCAAATCGTCCGCCCTCTATAACACTGATAGAGAGATATGCACAGCTGTTTGCTCCCCCAGGTATTAATCATTTATGCTGGGTTAATTAATAAACAGAAGTGATCGTATTAAGTATAAAAAGTAGGATTTAAATGGCTTCAAGTAAGAACAGACAGAACAAAGTAAGTTACCAAGCAAAATAAAACAAAACAAAGCCAGTCTAAGCCTAATACATTACGAAACCAATTACAGATAAAATCTCACCCTCAGAGATGTTCCAATAAGCTTCTTTCACAGACTGGACTTCTTCCTAGTCTGGGTACAATCATTGTTAGTTCCAGCTCAGGTGGTAACTAGGGGATTTCTCATGACTGACAGCCCCCTTTATTCTGTTCTACCCCCTTTAATAGCTTTGGCACAAGGCGGGAATCCTTTGTCTCTCTTTGGGTTCCCAACCCTCCTTCAAAATGGAAAAGCACCAGATTAAAGTGTGATCCATTCCCCCCATTTTCCCCTGATCCTTGGCATCTCCTGGTTAACCATGATCCCTTCATTCACTGGTGAGAACAGAAGGTCACTTTCCCATCATAATTCTGCTGACAGCACAGCCGGAGACCAGGAAGTGCTGCACCAAGACCCAAGAGGTTCAAGTAGGTGTAGTCACCCGCATTGAAACACCTACTAGGGGAACTATGGAACATCTCACCAGATACTGTGACTATACTGATGTCCCTGAGAAAAAGAATGCAGAAAGTCTCCTCCCACATCAGGACTACGATTGCCCCACAAAACTCCAGCTGGGGTGAAGATTCTGTTTGGGCAGATATGCACTGTGTCAGAGCCTGAACTGGCTGCACTGGGAGAATATCTCCAAGATAACCTGGACCCGGGGTTCGCTCGTAAGCTGACTTCACCAGCCAGTGTCCCTCTATAAAAACAAAGGGTTGCAGCCTCTGCTTCTGTGTTGATCACCAAGACCCAAATCAGATAATCTGGAACCGTTACCCACTACCACTTATCCCTGAATTGTTGGAAAGCATAGGGGCCACTCGCATATTCACTAAATTGGATCTCCACGGAGCTTACAACTTGTCCGCATCCAAGAGTGGGATGAATGAAAGATTGGACATAACAGGTCTGAAAGGCACTTTGAATATTCAGTTATGCCATTCGGACTGACTCATGCCCCAGTAACATTCCAGCACTTCATTAACAATATGCTATGAGACCTACTGAACCAGTTCATGGTGGTATACTTAGATCATATATTGATCTTCTCAGATGATATGGACCAACATACCACTCACATCCGTACAATCCTGCACAGATTATGAAAACATGGTCTCTATACTCAATTTGAGAAGTGCACGTTTGATCAGACCTCAACCAAATTCCTGGGTTTCATCCTGTCCCCAGAAGGAATCAAGAGGGATCCACACAAGGTGTAGTCTTCCCGCAACTGGGCAGCCCCCTGCAACATGCGTGACTGAAGCTATTTTTAAGCTTCGCAAACTTTTAGCAGAGGTTCATTTTGAATTTTACAACAACAAAAAAGCCACGGCTCTCACTGCCCTACTCTGGAAAAATGCTCCGTTCCACAGGTCGCCCAAGGCCCAGCATGCATTTGAGCAGCTAAAGCTTGCATCATGTCTGGGAGGGCCAATACAGGAGCAATGGTGAAGGCAAGTTTTATTGTGGAAGTTGAAACGTCTAGCACAGTGACTGGGGCAATCCTCTCTCAGAGGCATGGAACCAAGCAAATACTGCACCTCATTGCTTACTACTGAAGGAAGCTTACCCTTGCTAAATGAAACTATGAGATCTTGGACAAAAAGCTCTTGGCAATTAAGACTGCCTTCAAAGAGTGGTGACAGTACTTGGATGCGGGCTCTGGCTGGGGATGCGGGCTCGGGATGAAGGGTTTGGGTGCAGGCTGCCCTGGGGCTGTGGCGGGGGAGGGAGGGAGGGAGGGAGGGAGGGAAGGAAGAAAGAAAAAGAAAGAAAGAAAGGAGAGACTCCCAACAGCAGCCTGGGGGCAGGAGGCGAGGTGCCTCTCCCTGACCACGGCAGCTCCAGCGGGGCCGGGGGAGAGCTGCCTCTCCCCACTGCCTGCCTGCACATTCAGCTCTCAATGGCTACGCATCTTAGAAGGAATTTAGGTGCATGAAGTCCTCAACTTTAAGATTAAGCTGGGCAAATTATGGTACTGATTAACTGGGAAGGTTACAGCCTGGAGGAACACACTTGGGAGCCAGCTGAAACATTCATGCTCTCACCCTGGTTCAGGCCTTCCATAGGAGCCATACTGAGAAACTTGGACCCGTGTTGCCCAGAGGGTGCTCCTAGGGGAAGGGGTGATGTCATGACCCACATGTCTCGAACCCAGTCCACAGGGTCCATGGGAGCAACCATACTCCAACCCTCTACATGGCAGCCCGCTCACAATGGTTTATCTAGGACTCATGAAGCCCAACCCCAAGACGAGGTTCCGCCCTGAGGTCCAACTGGCCAAGCCCCTGGGCAGCTGATTGGCCCACTGGCCCTACTTAAGCCAGCAGCAAGCACAGAAAAGTATCCAAACAACTGGGCTCCATCCTGTTCTGGACTGTGCGCCTTATGCTTCTTTATTTCCTGGCATCCTTACCCGGCTTGGCTTACCTGGCATCTGACTTGTGGTTCTGGCCCTCCAGTTTGTTTCCTGGCTCTGACCTCCTGATCTGGCTTAACTCTGGTTCCAGTTTCTTGTCTTCTGCTTCTGAACTCCTGGTGTCCTGACTCAGCTGACTCCTAACTCCTGTCACATGACTGCGGACTCTGGCTGCAACTACTAAAGTCTGACTGCCCAGGACCTGGCCTTGACAAGGAGAGTTCTTCCCATCCCAGCACAAAAGGAGGGGAAAGGGGGATCTTCACACAATTTAATGAAGCATCAATTGCACCACTTAAAGCAGCAATTAAATTTTATTAATTGCTGTCTCAGTCTTAACTATAGCATCTCTGCTGTAACATTAGTGGTGTTTTCTGGATGTTTATACAAATGCTATGTATTAATTACCTACTCCTTTGACCTACCACAAGTGCTAGCTTCTATTTACTACTAAAGGACACAAATTCCTCAACATCTCTTTTAGTCCCCCAACTCATTCAAATAGTAAAGTAAATCAGAACTTCAACTCTGTTGGCCATCTTTTCATCTAGTACTTGACTTCAGTGTCTATATTTAACACTGTGTTTTGTAGTATTTCTGTCCATCTCTCCTTTAACTGTTGACAGATCTGACACCCTTGTGCTTCACTTTACAGGAATGTTCTGTTGCTTGCAGCTATACCACTTTGGACTGTGATCTTGACACCAATGTCCAGTCACATAAGTAGGTGCAGGCCTGGTCAGTACTTGGATAGGACACCTCCAATGAAAATTCAAGTGCTACAGGAAGTGATGTTTATGGATTTGTTTGGCAGAACTCTTCTTTGAATCAATACTGAAATAAATGACTCAGGGCATGGCTACACTGGAAACTTCAAAGCGCTGTAATGGGAGCGCTCCCAAGGCAGCGCTTTGAAGTGCGAGTGTGGTTGTGCGCGAGCGCTGGGAAAGAGCTCTCCCAGCGCTCCTGGTAATCCACCTCCATGAAGGGATTGGCTCCCAGTGCTCGGAGCCTATTTACACTAGTGCTTTAAAGTGCTGTGACTTGCTGCGCTCAGGGGGGTGATTTTTCACATCCCTGAGCCAGCAAGTGAGAGCGCTATAAAATGTAAGTGTAGCCAAGCCCTCAGTCAAGCCTCCCCTCTGGGTTGCTCCTGAAGAAATTTATTTTGGATAACATATAAAACTGCTTAGGAATAGGGGAGTTCACTCAAGAAGCCTCACTAAATTCCAGTTTAGATCATTATATTGCCCCTCCTAAAACTCCATGGATTTTCAGATGCATGAGGCATTCCTTAGTTTCTAGCCTTGACTGTCACATATTGTTTGTGACTAAACAGAAGCCATATATAAAATGAAATATGGCAATGTTTTGTGGCATATCAAGGATTTTACAAATCTCTTTTTTCTTAAAGGTTTGGACTTTGCCATCTGCCCAAGTTTTGCAGTTCAGATCACTTTTCCTTTTTTAGAATGAACAAGAATTCTCTCTCACCTGCAAACTTGGCACAACAGGCTTCACCGACTTTTGGTCTGAAGGAGTGACTGTTCTGAGTGTTGCAATATTCTACCAGTTCAATCATCAACCTACGCAACTTCTCTTGATCTACTAAAAATAAGTGAAGAGAATCTGTTAGTACTGCACGAAGTTTCAAGCATGATAAAAATTATATATATTTAACATTATAATAATGAATTGAGAGACTACCAAATACATCTCAGACAGTAAGAAAAATGCAGAAATATAAATATTTTTATTAAAAGCTTTGAGCTAACTTAGGTAATATCAGGCCTAATAATAGGCTATACACACACCCACCCACCCACACACCCACCCATAGGAAAGCCTATTATTAGGCCTGATTTTACCTAAGTTAGCGCAAAGCTTTTAATAAAAATATTTATATTTCTGCATTTTTCTTACTGTCTGAGATGTATTTGGTAGTCTCTCAATTCATTATTATAATGTTAAACATCTTGCATCCATCTTCCAAATATATTGCTACCAACTAGATAAACCAAGAGATTTTCTTCATTTCTTACCTCTGGCTTCACTTGGCAGAGCATAAAACAAGTCTGGGCTTATCACTTCCATTACACGGACTGACACAGTTTCATTGATAGGCAATTCTATTGTCTGCCACTGCTCACAAGAGGTTTCTAAAGTAATTAAACACAAACTAGTAAAGCACAGAGCAAAGCACTTCTAGAAATATATACAAGTTCATCACAGTTGCACATGTCTATTAACTTAAGTAACATCTCCAGTCTATCAACATGTTCCAGTCATTTTAGTGTGATTGCAGTGAGATGAAAACTGAACATTGACACTAATACACTGGATATTCTGTTCATCAGAAAATATATAATTTTCTTACAATCAATCAATGCTAGTTAATTTTAATATTGCTGAAAATAAGATACTAGAAACCAATATGCGATAGACTCTTTAGTCATACTTCAAGTTTGCTATAATTTGTTACAGTGTATTTAAGTAATATTGTTTAACACATAACCCTAGTGACTTGCACATTTACCTACTTTTTGCCTATCATGCCACCTGCAGGACAACTTGCACCCAATCATAAACTTCATGATGTATTTAAAACTAGATACATTTATTACATCTTAGATGTGATCAAAAGGAGAGTCAGACTGAGGGATACCCAATATTCTTATCATTCGTTAACAAGACTGCTTTAGTCACCTCGAGGCTCTACTTTCTCAGCAGATGTATTTGGTAGCCCATCTTTATTTGGCAGACCGTCCTTTAAAGCCAATTTTTCACTAATTAAAATTTCACTGATTATTCTTGGACAACCTGTGGAATTATCAATGAGCTCTATTCCAGCACCACTTTTGTTGAAAGCAACTACTCTGGCTTGAAGTTTAATTCCTGCAGTGCACATCTGAAATCTTGCTGTGGCTTCTGGGAGCCATTCCTTGTTAACAGGCTTTACACCTAAGGAAACAAGACAAGACTTAAAAATATATTTTCTCATTCACAATTTAAAAAAAAAATTACCATTTTAGTTTTATCCAAATTTTTAAAATGTCCTGTTAGTTAGAAAGACCACTTTTGCAGCCATAAGGAATGTGTAATCTAAGTATATCTAGTGCAAAATGAGTTGGGGCCCCCAAAGTGTAGAATATCAAATTCCTCTTAAAAAATCCTGAGTTTATTCCTAAATCCGTAATAGACTCTGCATGACTGTCAATGAGTCAATCTCCTCTGTGCCTCTGTTCCCATTGCTATCTGTAAAAGGGGATGATACTACATGGCAATACAAGGTTTGTAAAGCAGTTTAATATCCTCATTTGCAAAATACTAAAAAGGCAGAGTATTAATTGACAGAAGGGAACAGTTGTTTTTGAGCCCTAGTGCTCTTCCTCATCTAATATATAGAATTGGAGTGGTAGTTTAGGAATGTATCCCTGAGTGCCCAGATCTTCCTTTTGGGAAAAAGGTGGGTCAGGGAAAACATCAGATTCCTTGCCAAATAACTATTTCAATATTTATTAAACTAAGATGCGATCCTGAAACCTTTTCACTTTGAGCGTGCTAGGGGGTCTCATTCCAAATCAAGACAGGGCAGGCAGAACCGTAGCTCCACATCCACTCTGTACTGGCCTGTATCCAGGAGCGGCTTGTCTCTGCATTGCCCTTAAGTAACAATAAGAAAATAAACTTGGGTGGAACTTAGAATGGGGCAAACTGTAGGAGATGAGAGCAGAGATATAAATGGAAGTGTAATTGTGAAGAGTTTACAGGTGATCAGAAACTTTGCCTTTCAGTTCACAAAGAGAAATCACTTCTATTTAACAGAAGAAAATATGGTTGAAACATTTTTTTTTTTAAAAACACATTTTGCTAAAAACATGCTACATTGGAAGGTCTACCATGCCTGAAACTCATATGATTTCTAACTATAAAAGAGTCGTTATGACAGAATGCTTAGCAGGTGCAGAAATTATTTCTAAAACATCTTTAAATGAAGATTTACCTGATAACCAACACCTAATTCCTTGAAATGGAAGTTTTAGGAATGTTGATGAGATCTGTCGAAGTTTATCTGGAGTTACTGTCTCAACATTTCCATAATCCACAAATTGCACTTTAATAGCTCCATCTGAAGAGATTTTTTTTACCAAAGCACGGTACCAGTTACCATCACCTAGGATTTAAAAGAACTGTGATTTCCCACATTTACCTAAATCATAAGCAGAACTAATTTACTTTCCTTGGCAGAGAAAATGGGCCTTAATTTCTGTTGCTTTGCACAGTATGTAATCGGTTACATGACTTCAAAGTAGATGTAAAACACTGCCATTCTGATTTGATAGCATTTTATATTTATTCTGCACTGCTTTGAGTGACTATACGAGGTGCAGGGCAATGGGCAATCAAGCCCCTTCCACAATATCAATACAGTTTTCATCCAGAAATGAAAGTACATAAAAAAAAGTGATGCAAGTAACCTATTAACATCCCATACAAACTAGTGGAAAATCCAATATTTACTTCCTGGAAAAGCAATAACTTTCTCTAAGGTAATAATTAAACCTCTTTCTCTATACTGTTTACTTCTGTTCAATCAGACTATATATTAATAATATCCAATATTATGATCTATTTAAGCGTATATCGAATCTGAAAGGTTCCTAACTGTTCACTCACTGGAGTCACTATTCACACATACTTGGTTTACCGTTACCAACTGCAGATCTATTTTCCTTCCTTGTTCAACTTAGCAACACACCAAACACATCAAGACCATGCCCAAAATATCTGACAAGGTTTAAAAAGCTATATATTAAACAGAACATTCTCTGAGTCAAAGATAAAGGTGCATTTTCCATTTAAGGACATTTTTGTAAATGAAAAAATGAACAAGAGTAGGTGGTAATATTACTTACCAGAGAAAAAAGCACAGCAGGGTTCTCCCTTTGAAGGCTTGAAAACACTAGTTGAAATCTGCTGGCAGTATTCTGCCAATGACTTGTTGAGTACATTTAGAGCAAGTAAGTCTAAGCAGAATATAAAAAACAAACAACCACCAAACTTAATACATCTTTAGAAGCAGCAAGTCAGTGGTTTGGAGTTACCAGGCACAAACAAGACCGTGTTGTGCAGAATGTCATCTTATTTATTGGGTCCCATTAATAGCATATTTAGAAAGATATTTTAAAAAATCTCAAGGTGCCCCTGATTTAGGGTAAAACAGTATTAATATATTGATGTATAAAAGTCTAGTACTGTTATAAGTTTTAGTTGGCCAAAAAATATTGGAAATCTCTTCCCCATGCAGGTTCTTGCAGGCCATGTCATCTCTTAATTTTCTCTTGGATAAACTAAATAGACAGCTCGACCTAAGCTCAATAAGACTGTTTTTCCAGTACTTAAAATATTCTTGTGCCTCTTTTCTGAATCCTTTCCAATTTTTGAAGATGTTTTTAGAGTTCTGACACAAGAATTGGACACAGTATTCCAGTAATGGTTTTAATAATGTTGTATGCATCCCTACTCCTATTTGATATTCCCCTGCTTAGGCCTCTATCAGTTATGTTAGTCCTCCTAGACACACTGGGAGCTCATGTTCAATTACCCTTCATTCCTTTTCAGTGTCACTGCATCCGGGATACTATCTCCCAACATTCTTTGTCCCTAGAGATCTGATCTTTGTCCTTATTAAAATGCGTGTTCAAATTTAGACCTACAGTACTAGTATGAACTAATTAGGAAGCTCAGGCGTAAGCTCTAAGTATGAAAAGTCCACTAGGAGCATTGGTGCATGAAAACTACATTGATCCCATTCCAAAGTATTTTACAAGTTAATATGCAACAAGATTAAGGATGAGAAGACAGAGAGAGCACAGAAAAATGAAGGTTGAGACAACTCACCATCATCTTTGAAGATCTGACAGAAGAAGTCTCCCGGATTGTTCACCGTACACAGCATGACATTTAATATCTGTTTAAGAGTCAGCTTAACCCATGTACAATCCATTTTATTTATTGTTTCTCCTACAGCTAAAGGGTGAAGGGGAAAGAGAAGAAAACAGGGTCAGAGAGACATAAAAGACAGCATTATAGGGAAAGAAAATGTACATTCTAAATGCCCATTCTTGGCCACATAACTGACCATACTCATTTCAAGTCACCTAATAGATTACTGTGTATCTATTGTACAGTATAGATAAAACCAGCTTCTATAGCAACTTTTCATGTACTTACCATTTACTTCCTTCACAGTGTTAACAGTTTCATTTATTGTCAAGACATCCTTGGAATCTTTCACTGCATAGCCTGATTCTAAAAGATGTTTAGATACATTTATTATTGGAGTAACAGATTCATCTGCAATCTCTACAACAGAGCTATTCTCTTTTTTGTCCACCACTCTTATAGTGATCATTTTATTTTGCACTAGTTGTTTCATCAGAGAGATAGCTTCCAAGGACCAGGCTCCTGATGGGGGCTTCACACCTGAAAGTGAAATTTAAAGGAAAGAAATATTATCTTATTTCAAGCTGGACTGTAGTTATTGGGAGTTGTTCTCCCACAATCCCCATTCTTGAACTAGTTCATTCTTCATTTTGTGAAGCTGTTTTATGAACAACATTGTCAATGGTTGAAATTACTTGCCAGTTAAATATGCATCAAATCAATAGCAGCACATGCCAGTGATTTAATGTCAGGGGTTACAAAATGCTGAAGGGAACTATTAAGGTAGCGTCTAGAGTCCTAGAGATCAGAGCGCCATTGTTAGATATGGTAAGTGCTCCCCCAACACATCTCAATACTGCTAAGCGAGAGACACTCAATTTTTGTATTGCTTGACACAGTTTTAATAATGGAAACACTTAAAAGAAAGGTTACTTAGTAATTGTAGTTGTAGATGATTGCCAGTATAGACATACTTGTGTTTTGTCATACACTCTCGGTGCCAAGTAAGAACCCCCTAGAAAAGCAGTAGTCATTGGACTTCGGGATGCAATGGCTGGACTCAGGTACATATTAAGATGGAATCCCCAGCACTCCATGCACTATCAGAATCTTCAGCACCTCTTTCTAACTTTGCTATTTCCCTATGTTTTGTTTCAGATTTTTGGTGGTAGTTCTACAAAGTTAACATTAGACTTCGAACCATCCAACCCCCCCCTGCTCCTGTCCCCTGTTAAGGGAGCTGGGCCGAGGATCTCGGGGGGGCGGTCAGGGGACAGGAGCAGGGGGGGGTTGGATGGTTCGGAGGTTCTGGGGGCAGGGCGGTCGGGGGAGGGGAACGTGGGCGTGGGAGTCCCGGGGAGCAGGGGTGTAGATACGTGTTGGGGCAGACAGGGAGTGGGGGGGGGGTTGGATGGCTCGGGGGTTCTGAGGGGTTAGTCAGGGGACGGGAAGTGACCATTAATAACGGAAATGCTCGAGGCCAAAGCAAGTTTGATATAACGCGGTTTCACCTATAACACTAAGATTTTGTTGGCTCCCAAGGATTGCGTTATATCAGGGTAGAGGTGTAGTAATTTTGGTGTTGTAAGAGGTGCATGTTTTGGAATCTGACTGTTTCTGTGCCGGTATTGCAGTGCAGTTCCTATAATGGAGCAGTTCATTGATAAGAATGAAGAATAGAGTAGACTAATACCACATTAAACGTGGAGATGTTTGCCTTGAATTGAACCAACAGTTTGCACTGATCCATCTGACACTATACAGTGGGGAAGTCTAATGTTAACTTTGTAGAACTACCACCAAAAATCTGAAACAAAACATAGGGAAATAGCAAAGTTAGAAAGAGGTGCTGAAGATTCTGATAGTGCATGGAGTGCTGGGGATTCCATCTTAATATGTACCTGAGTCCAGCCATTGCAGTCCAGTCATTGGACTTCGGGAATCAGCAATAGTGTTTTTGTTAATTTGGTAATACACCTCTACCCCGATATAACTTGACCAATATAACGCTCGGGTGGATCAGCGCGTCTGGCTCCAACACGCTAAGCAGCGTGTTGGAGCCAGACGCGCTGATCCACCCGAGCGCACAGCCCCAGCCTCCAGAGCACGGCTTTACTGCATTATAGCCGAATTCATGTTATATTGGTCAAGTTATATCGGGGTAGAGGTGTATTACCAAATTAACAAAAACACTATTGCTGATTCCATCCAGTGTGATTTGCAGGGCATGCCCCATGTGCATGGGTTCTATCCCTAAAGGCACAGCCATCCTTTAAGGTTTTCCTCTTTTACAAAGCTTTAGAGCCTGAGCAGCATCTCAGCCTTGTCCTTTTGACAGGATTAAATGGAATATTCCTTACTGACAATGTTAAGAAAATGCTCAGAGGCTTCAAAAAAGCCAGTTTGATCCAAGGGAGCACCTGATCTGTAGTTTGCCAAAAAGTACCATTCAAATATTCGGTGCTGTCAAATTTAACAAAAAGTGGTTTTATTTGATTTGTCCAACAAGAAAAAGATGAGGTTTTGCAGATTAAACTCTATCAGAAAATTGCACTTTGAACAGCTGTGGCTCTGCCTCTTCAGTTCAAAGAAAGCACTGGCTCCAAGAAGGAACTGGTGCCTAAGAAAGTCATTGCAGCCAGTACCTCAACACATTAGAGCCAAGGACATATGCACAATGCACAAGTGCATATTTGAGGACAGTACAGTTCTTACAGTATATTTTATTCCTTTTTACTAGATATCTTTATTATGCACATTTGAAAGGACTTTAGCTTTATGAATTTTAATGTTCCTGTTATCACTATGAAGTGCTAATTTGATTTTCTACAGGTAGCTTTCAAACATTAACCTCATCCTCCCTCCCTCCCTCTGTCACTCAGTAGTTGCATCTGGTCTTAAATTAGGCAAATTCTGAAAAAATTTTGCCCCACATCTGTTTTGAACTTTATTTTTCATCCCACCTGCAATAGCTTGTAGTTCATTTCATACCTGCTAGCGTACACTTTATAGCTTGCACTGGCAACTCCAATAATTTTGGAATCATAGGGCGAAGCCTAGCCACTTGCAGAACTTCAAAGTTACCATAATCTATGTAGCCCACTAAAGCAGTATCTTCAGAGGTATATGCTAGAACAGAGGCACGATACCACTGATTGTCTTCTGGAAGGAAAGATGCAGATACAAACATTCTGTGAATGATTAATTCTTAAGCACCAAAAGGATTTCTTGGCAACACATTAATACAAAATGCAATGGCTCTGAACTATAATATTGTCATGGGTTGAGTTAAACCTTGTTGAAGCTGTTAAGTATAACAGCCACCCTTCATTCAAAATAAAAGAAAAAAAACAAGCTCCTTAATGGAACCAGATAGCTGAAACAACAGGAGATTCCACCCAAAAGATGGGCACATCCCTGCCCAAAACAAAAGCACACGCAAGTCCCACCAGAAACAGAGCTATGTGGCCAGAGGGGTTTCACTGGGTACTGCTTGATGGAGAGGCATCTGTCAGAAACAGCAGAAAGACTACGGAAGCAGACAGAAAAGGCAACAAGAAAGCAAAGGAGACAGCCAGAAAAAGCACTAGGAGCATGGCCCTGAGAAGAAGCTAAGTTAAAACATTTTAGGGCTAGGTGCTAGCTGGAAAGGGGCTTAGGACAGAGAGCAAATAACTGTCTCCTGTTTAATTCCTACTGCACTCAGGGAAACAGGACTTTAATGGAATCCTGTTTATTGATAAATACCTGATGATCAATGTTTCCTCCTCCTGGAAATAACCTGCAGGGCTAATTGCTCAGGTCAAAAAAGGGATAGCAATACGTTTAGATTGTGTTAAGGCATTTGGAGACTTAAAGTGAGATATTAGCGAACTTTACTCCATTATCACAACTATGTTCACCGAAACAGATGAGCAAAGACCGAATCCCCCTGCCAATATCGAAGTAAACATTGCTGGATGTTGCACTGCTTCTCTGATCCCCATTTTCTTGTCTCTTGTATTATGTATCCCATACTGTTTCTGGACACAAGAAAACTGTTTATTTAGCACATTGGTAGTATTCTCTTCCTCTGGCCTAAGGGCTTTTTCCTCAACGTCAGCTAGAAATTTCTTCAGGGTTTCCCTGAAAGTATTTCTACCCAAGAATTTATCCAATGCTACAGTTTCCTTGGTGTAAGTACCCATTCCAGGCTCTTAATCACAGCTGGTGTCTGGTCACAACACTGGTTACCATAGATGTGGCTGATAATTCTGTATCCACAGGTAAATTGGGTCCAAGTAAAATGATAAAAGCCCTTTCTACACACAGAAATATCTTTGAATTAAATATATTTCTAAAAAAGTTTAGAGAGTTGCACCGATTAGTTAATGTAGACACTCAAATCTATTTAAGAGTGCTTTATAGAGATTTAGTTTAATTTGGTAAGAAATTAAACATAATAGCGATTAGCCATTTAGAGTCATCCTTTCCCTCTCCTTTACCTGTGAACTGGGCACAACAGACTTCTCCAGCAGCTGGACAGAAATTTGGGATAGTGGGGATTTTGTTACAGTATTCACCCAAGGATACTTGAAGCTCAGCAAGCTGGCCTGTTGACAATAAGTGTTTTTGGAAAATACTCATTAACAAGACTTCTTTAAACAAGCACTACAAGACAAACCCTTTTAACTCAATGCCCAAAATTAAGATTTATCTATTACATAAAAATCAGTGTTAGGCTCCTTTGTGTGTCAAAAGAAGGATTTCCCAAAAGCCTGAAAGAACAGAGGTTTCCTATAATTAATGGTATTTCTCCAGTGGACAAAAATCAACTTCTTTCTGTATAACTGGGTGGGATGGTTTTTTGGTCTCAGTACTGGAACAGACTTGTCAAAACTTGTGACAGCAAAGGCACATCAGTGCTCTAAAAATCTAATTCAATGACAAACTTCATTAATGCAGAGCTAAAGTTGGTTGGTGGTTCCTAGTGCCCTTCCTGGACATTCCAGGAGTTCAGCAAAATTCAAACCTCTGAAAACCAACAAATAAGGAGTTAAGGGACAATTCTAACTGACCCCTGAAGCTGGCAACAGCCACTGGGAATTATCAGCATGCACTCCTGCTGCATTCACTGAGTTAGGTATAGCATGATCAAAGGAAAGAGGTGCATATGTACCTTGAGAGATCTAGTATGCCTCATTTCAGCAATGAGTTCTGTAGGCTGTGTCATTAGCAGTACAAAGGGAGCTTCTTGCCAGGGGGAATGGCAGCAATAAAGTAGGATAGGAGTGGTCTCTGGGTTTAATGATGGCTAAGTGAAAGTACAGTGTTAAATACCACCCTGAGCCTAATGGTGAAGGGGTTGTAAAATTTAGCAGGTGTATGCTGTTTCTGTGGAGTAAACTACATTTGAGTGAAAGTCAGGTGTAAGTAGCTCCTGTTCTGTACAGATCACCTAGCCATGTGTTTTGCCTAAAGAGGCAGTGTTAGACAGTCCAACAGTGACCACCTACCCTATTCCCTAAGTTCAGCACTATCTGCAGAGCGAGTGTTATGGATCTTATTGAGGCACTGCTCAAAGAGATCGGAGTTAAGGTTGTGCTGGTGTGCGTCTTTGTTCTAGTTCCTGGTTTTCAGAGATCTGAGTTCTGCTTGAAATGCTGGCCTGGCCAGGTCTTCCCCCACCCTGCTAACCTCCCACCCTGCATGCGAGCAATAGGAAATACAAACCTAAAGCACCTAAGTTTTCAGAAGTGTAAATCTGCATTACTTTCAGCACTCCTGCTCTTCCCCTCCCACCCCCACCGATCCCAGCTCACATGGGAGGCAGGGAGAGGGGCTCGGAGCCCCTGAGAGGAATAGGGCTCCACCAACTTCTAATCCCTCCAAATCCTCCTCCCATCATCCGACGCTAAATCTCCACACCTATTCCCTCCCCCATCTGCTTGCACTCAACTCTCACACCCGCAAGTACTGTATAGAAAACATTTGTATTGCATTTTCCCCCTGTAAATCATTTGAGCCCCTTCTGAATTATCTGCTTTACTCTGATTATATTAAAAAACCCCACAACCCTTGACATAGGTGGATAGTAGCATCAGGTCTACAGAGCTCTAAGATTTCTGCCAAAAGGTAGGATTCAAACTTACAGTGCCTTCGTATAGCTCAGGTTTTGACAGCCACAGCATGTTCACTTGAGCTATCCAGGGATATGTGAAACTTGGTTGGGTGGAAACAGTTTTCCCTAAGTCTTTCTGCACATGCACATTGTAATGTGATGTGTGAGTGTTTAGCACAGGGGTAGGCAACCTATGGCATGTGTGCCAAAGGCGGCACGCAAGCTGATTTTCAGTGGCACTCACATTGCCCGGGTCCTGGCCATCGGTCTGGGGGGCTCTGCATTTTAATTTAATTTTAAATGAAGCTTCTTAAACATTTTAAAAACCTTATTTACTTTACATATAACAATAGTTTAGTTATATATTAAAGACTCACAGAAAGAGACCTTCTAAAAATGTTAAAATGTATTACTGGCACGTGAAACCTTAAATTAGAGTGAATAAATGAAGACTCGGCACACCACTTCTGAAAGGTTGCCGACCCCTGGTTTAGCATATACCATTCTAGACAACTACACATGCCCTTTAATGTTTTCAATACTGCTTCCTCAAAGGGGCTGTGGGTGCCATGCACTAGCTGTGCTAAAATGTCAAGCAACAGATTAGGTGGGGGATGATCCAAGCCCCAGGTGTGTGCGCAAAAATTTGGTAGTTTGTGGACTACATGAAATGCTTGAGGGGTTCAGGTTCCTCAGGAACCACTTGCTCAAATGACCCCAAATTTGGATCACTAACCCTACCCCACTCTCCCGTAAGGCACAGCATCCTTCAAGGCCATCTAAGCACATCTAACCACAACAGATTTTTAGACCACTACAACTCAACCTTAACTAAAGCAGAACTTGGCTCCATTACAGTAAAATGTTGCCGATTATTCTACAAAATCTTTTCCTTTGCTCTAGATGAGAGAAAATTCAAGACTCTACAGAATTTAAAGAGATTCAAGGACCCCTCATGACACCGTACAATGCAACCTGGCGTCCTTATGGTTTGCCATGTCTGGAACAAAAGGCTGGCATTGTTTTTTTCCTCATCAAGGTAACCTTTGGTCTCAAATCATAGGATAGAGGTCTTCATTCTTATAGTTCAACTGGGCCATCAGAAATGGATGTAATATAATGTAAGAAAGTCTTATGAGCTTCAAATGGAGGAAGTCTAGTATATTCTGGGAGACTTGTCACTGAACAGCCAGTCACCAAGACAGGTTTCAGAGTAGCAGTCGTGTTAATCTGTATCCGATGCATACTGTATGCATCCGATGAAGTGAGCTGTAGCTCACGAAAGCTTATGTTCTAATAAATTTGTTAGTCTCTAAGGTGCCACGAGTACTCCTTTTCTTTTTACGGATACAGGAAATCTTTAAGATTCTCCACTTCCAGAGGTTGGCTGCTACCACTGATAAATTTAATAAATCTCAGAAGCTGCTTCCCAGATGAAAGGCAAAGTGCAATATTGGAATTACAGGTTTCCAATAGAATCAGGTATTTTTTGTGCTCAGGACAAGTACTTTATAGAGCTATGAAATCCAAGAATTTCTTCAGAGCACCAGCTAAATGACTAACCAGGGTACCTTCATCTTGAATCTCTGGAGATGACAAAAGTCTAACCATCAGGTCTAAGATTGTTCAGAGGTGAAAACACGTAAGTGAAAAAAAAACAAAAAACACTGTTCTGTTTTGGTATGTACATGCCTGAACACCACATATCACAGAAAGCCAACCTTTACAAGAGTGATGAATTCTATTCAGCGATCTAGAGGATGAATTCCTGTTAGAAAATTCCCAGCCAGCTCTAGTATATATTTTTCAGTCAAAATTCTTCAACAGAAAATAGTTTTTGTAAAATCAAAATTTTAATTGAGAAAATTTTGATTTACTAAAATGTTTTCAGTTTTCCCAATGGAAAAATCAAAAACAACAGCTACTTACCCTACAGTAACTGGCTCTCCAAATGGTTGTCCACACAGATTCCACTCTTGGTACACAAGTGCCTTACGTGCCCAAGATCAGATTCTTTTTGAATAGCATCCCCTCATATTCTCTTGCCCACAGCAGCCAAGCAGGACATGCAACTGCTACTCAGTTCCTTTGACAATAAAAATCCCACATAGTGGAACTTCAGTTAGTGAGGCTGCAAGGTGGGTAGTGGAACCTGTGTGGATAACACATCTCAAGGAACCAAGCTTACCATAGGGTAAGTAACCATTGCTTACCCTATGGTAACCATAAAGAAAAGTATAACTTGAAGAGTGACTGGAGAACTGGTCTACCAAAGGTGGCATCTGACCTGGAAACCCAAACTAGGAAAGTAGTGGGAAGTGAACATGTGGACCTAGCTCTATGTGGCCACACCACGTTTCAGAAATCCAAGCATTTGACAGGGAAGTTGCTGAGGTTGCATGAGCCCTCGTGGAATGTATACTAACAATATCATGTTAACCCCTTGAGAGCAACGTCTGATGTAGTCCAAAACCCATTTAGATAATCTGAAGGGAGATAGAGGGCTAGAGGAAACTCTCCACGAAAAAGTCATGAACACTCTTGTTAATACTCTGAATGACTTAGTTCTGACTAAATAAACAGATAAAGCTCTCACTACATCCAAGGTTTATAGTTTCATTTTGGCTGGATTAGAGTGGGGTTTTAAAAAGAATAGTAGAAGATGAATAGATTGAGATGAAAACCCAATACTACCTTAAGCAAAAACTTGAGGAGGCCTGAACTCATCCTTATAGCATATAGTTTAGGGAAACTCTGCCATGAGGATCTTCACCAACTCTTCAGGAGGCGTCCAGATAGCAGTCACATTAGTTAGGAGAAATGATAAAGAGCAGTTGCCAAGGGCTCAAAGGGTGGGACGGAGATAGAAGTATGCAAGGTTTCCCTCTATTCAACATTGGTGAGGCCGCATTTGGAGTACTGTGTCCAGTTTTGGGCCCCACACTACAAGGATGTGGAAAAACTGGAAAGCATCCAGCGGAGGGCAACAAAAATTATTAGGGGACTGGAACTCATGACTTACGAGGAGAGGCTGAGGGAACTGGGATTGTTTAGTCTGCAAAAGAGAAGAATGATGGGAGATTTGGTAGCTGCTTTCAACTACCTGAAACGGGGTCCCAAAGAGAATGGATCTAGACTGTTCTCAGTGGTAGCAGATGACAGAACAAGGACTAATGGTCTCAAGTTGCAATGGGGGAGGTTTAGGTTGGATATTAGGAAAAACTTTTTCATTAGGAGGGTGGTGAAGCACTGGAATGTGTTACCTAGGGAAGTGGTAGAATCTCCATCCTTAAGAGGTTTTTAAGATCAGGCTTGACAAAGCCCTGGCTGGGATGATTTAGTTAGGGATTGGTCCTGCTTTGAGCAGGGGGTTGGACTAGATGACCTCCCGAGGTCCCTTCCAACCCTGATATTCTATGATTCTATGATTCCCTGGCTAACTTGGAGAGACTTGTTAATGTGCATTGCTATTCTGCTCAGTATTATTGGTGGAGAACATCCAACTGTCTATTGCTTTTCCTGAGTCAGTTCAGGTGGTATATCAAGGGTATCTGTAATCCACGTCAAGAGGTCCTCAAAGGTCTTAAATTTGTCGAACCCCTGAAGCAGATGGGTTGACCACCTCACTGGGGGAGGAAGAGATCCAAACCTGGGGAGTACTAGTCATCCACTGAAATAGTCTTGGCCATTTGAAGAAGTTGGGTTATAATTAAGCTAAGTTATTAAGGATTGTATCTGTTATGATTATACAGGCTACTGCCAGGCTCAGCTAACTTAAGTGGGGCCACTGTAACTCAATCAGCATTCTTCCTTTATAGCTAACAAATCTCAATATGGAGCACAATGCACCTTAGGAGGATGTCAGAGCTGAACTGCTCTAATAAAGCAGAATATGTTCTCATGGCAGGAAATGGAAGATTTTCTGGATACACTAAAATTGCAGACAGTGTAGAAATATGTATTTTCAAGGTATTAGCCTTCAATCTGATATCAAAACCATCTTGCAAAAACTCCAGAGCATGAGACACTTTGGCTACGTGATGCTGAATGTGTCTCTGCACCATGCCTTGAATTTAGACCAGATCCTTGAGTAAGCTCTTTTTATTGATTTTCTCCTATATGCTAAGAGAGTTTCTGTGAGACCAGCAGAGTAACCATTTCATTTTAGAAAATACCTTTCAAATGCCAAGGTGCTAAATTTAACTTGCTCGGATCCTAATGAAGACTCTGGGATAACACATCTGGCGGCAGATTCAGGAACAATGGTGGCTCCGTGGTTATGTTCATGATGTCCAGAAACCAAGGCCTCGAGCCACTGGGGGCCGCTAAGGCCTTGTCTACACTACACAGTTTTGTGGACAAAAGTCAGCTTTCATCAATAAAACAGTAGAGGTGTACATACTACAATGCTCCTCCTGCCAATTTAACTCTCCTGCTACGCCGACAAAATAAAACCACCCCGAGAGGCACAGAGCTTTTTGTTGCTAAGTCAGAGCGACGCACTGTCAGTGTAGACACTGTGCTTGCTTATGTCGCCATAAATGGCCTCCAGGAGGTGTCCTACAATGCCCATCCTGACCAATCTTGTCAGCAGTTTGAACTCTACTGCCCTGCAGCCAGGTACACAGGCATTCATCCCCTCCTCCTTTAAAAGACTGGGAATTTTTTGAAATTCCATTTGCTGTTTGCTCAGCATGAAAAGCTCATAAGGCATCTTCCCAGCTGATCCTGGCGGCTCCATGCAGCAAACGCTCTCTCAAAGACCCGCCACTTTTATAAGCAGCTGGACGCCATCCTCGGCAGTGACCCCACCTCCACTGCTAAGAGCCCCGTGGATACTTTCAGGGGACTGGAGACAGCAGCCAGCAGACTCATCTCTGAGGACGAAGTGGTGGATGAGGAAGTGGAGTTGGAGGATGAGGCGAGACAGGTGACAGGGTTGTCCAGTAGCGTGGTGAGCTAGGACCTCTTCTCGACTCTGGAGGGTTCAAACCAGTCCTAGTATTTGGACTCCAGCACGTATGATGCACGAGAGGGGAGCTCTGGTAAGTGCTCATTTTGATTTGATACTGTTTGGTTATATGAGGTAGAGTTGTCCTTTGTTTCATTATATACTAGAAGTGGGTTAAGGGATAGACATGTACAAGACTAGTAGTGTTTGCATCTGTTTCCCATTCCCATATGCAGCTACTCAGTGGGGGCCCTGCGGAAAAGCGTGTTAATGCACACAGAGATTTCATGGGTATCCTCCAGAGAGATCTCTAGGAAACTTTCCTGGAGGTACTTGCCAATCCTCTGCCAAGTTTCCTTGGCAAAGCTGCTGTGTTTCTTTCCCCACTATAAGAAACTTTGCCACACCAACCAGCAATCACTTGTGCAGCAATCAAAGTGGCACACAGGCAAGCAGCATAGGGACCCGCTCTGAAGGCACACACATGCAGGAGATGCCCCCTTGCATCCTTGTTTATCCTCAGGAGTGAGATATCAGCTTCAATTACCTCCACCTGTGGAAAATGGTGGCAGAATTTACAATAATATCCCTCGTTGCTTGCAGCAATTCCCTTAAAAAAAAACACCTAGGCCCCTTGCCCCATCTTGGGCCTTCCCCTCCCCACCGTCCCAGGCCGAACTGACTATGTTTAGGGCACTCGCCCAGCTGCGTGCTTGCCAAGGGAGAATGAGAAAGAGGTGCATTTAACTATTATGATTTAATGCTGTAAGTGCACTCACAATACTGCCTCTGTTTCTTGTGCTTCTGCACCTGTGCCCTTGAGGGGAACCCCCTACACACCAGTGGAGCGCCTCCGTCTGATAAGGAGGCAACCCAGGAGGAGTAAAGGAGGACAATTTAGGGAGGTGCTCCAATCATCTGACACCACAGATCATGATCACAGAGAGTGGAGAGACACAATTAACAAAAAATTGAAAATATAGTTAGCCTGGAGAGGAAGCAAGGCCAGGAACGGATGATAAAAAGGATGGAAGACCAAATGGAGATGCTGAAGTCCCTGACTGCACTACAGTCAGAACACATGCATGCTTGCCTCGGCATGCAGCTTATCCAGAACTGCATGCCATGCCATGCCATGCCCTTCCCCCCACCACATTCCTGGCATGTTCCCGGCCCATCGCAGTAGCCCTTTCACTCTACCCCAGCTGGATTTATACACAGCTATGAGAGCCTCCATTAAGAGGAGAGTCTTCCTCGGTATCATGTCCCTTACAAGAAATTGAATTCTATGTATTTGTTATTGCTGTTTAATAAAAATGTACTCATAGAAAATTAATCCTTATTTTATTTTTCGCCCATACCTTGCTGCTGGAATTCATACACAGTGGCAATTGGCACATTTCAAATCACTCAGGAAGCAATTACTACAAGGTTCATTCCAGGTGGCAAGTAAACAAAGCCTGGCTGAATGCCTTTCATGAAGACACATTACTGGAGTTCATTGTCAAAGCCTCTATGATTTGAATAGCCCCCCTCTGAGCCCTGGTATCCAACAGCCCTGCTCAAAATCAGCCTATCCAGTAGACGCTCCACCCCTGGGGAAACTTTTCCCCCTTAGCTTCACAAATATTATGCAGAGTACAGCAGACTACTGTGACCATAGGAATATTTTTCACACTGAGGTCTAACCTGCCATGAAGGCAGTGCCAGCAAGCCTTTAATCTGCCAAACACACATTCAATGGTCATTCTGCACCTGCTCAGCCTGTTGTGGAAGTGCTCCTTGCTGCTGCCAAGGTTTCTGGTGTAAGGCTTCATGAGCCATGTGAGAAAATGATCCTGGGAAACCCAGTGTACCCCTATGGGCATTTCAACATCCCCCATTTGAACCTTCTGGTCTGGAAAGAAAGTCACTGCTTGCAGCTTTCTATACTGGCAAGGGTTCCTGAAGATGCATGCGTCATGCACGTTCCCTGACCACCCTGCGTTGGTATCAGTGAAACGATCCTAGTGATCCACAAGTGCCTGCAATGCCACAGAGAAGTAGCTCTTTTTCTTGAGGAACTCTGTCACAAGATGGTCTGGGGCCAACATCGGGATATACGTGCCATCTATTGTCCCGCCGGATTTAGGCAATCCCACTTCTGCAAAGCCATCCACTATTTCCTGCACATTTCCCAGAGTCTCAGTCCTTCATAGAAGGATGAGATTAATGGCCCTGCACATTTGTGTGACTGCAACCCCCATGGTGGACTTCCCAACTCCAAACTGATTCGCGACTGACCAGGAGTGGTCTGGCATTGCCAGCTTCCACACAGCGATCACCCCGCGCTTCTTCACCGAGAGAACAGCTCTCATTTTTGGTATCCTTATGCTGCAGGGCAGGGACGAGCTCTGCACAAAGTTCCAGGAAGGTGGGCTTTGCGCACTGGAAAGTTTTGCAGCCACTGCTCGTCATCCCATACCTGCATAATGATGCAATCCCACCAAATCCATTTCCTCCTTCCTGGTCTTCTGTATTACACTTGTGATGATGGGCACTGGGGAAAAGCATAAAGTAAGCCCTTCTGAAACTTTAGTGACAAGGCATCTATGCCTAGGGATCCTGGCTGCCTTCTTCCTGCAAATTATTGGTGAACCTTCGATGGAAAGATCTAAAATCAGAACTCCAGAAGGATTAATTGTGAAAACTCCATTCTGCCTGATCAATTTTTCTTCTGCTCAGCCAGTCAGTCTTCACATTATTGGTGCTCTTGGTATACAGGGCCCTGACAGACCACAGGTGGACTTCCATCCACTGCATCACAGATTCCTGCTTCGTTTTGTAGATCCCTTGACCTCGTACCCTCCTGATGGTTTATGTATGCCATCGCTGCCATGTGTGTGATTACCAAAATATGACTATTCAGCAATGCTGGGGCCCGCTGTCAAAGAGCATACTTAATTGCCCAGCCTCAGCTCTAGGAAAATGTGTGTTTTTCTTTCATTCTGAGATGGACCATATCCCTTGAGCCACCAACTTCTCAGAGAATGTTTCCCATCCTTCCAGACTGTCATCTGTGATGACATACTGCTTTGATTCTGCCTTGGCCAGATCTCCCTGAAATCTCTCTGGACTCATCCACCAACCCAGGGATTTCAACACAAAATGACAAAACGTTCAACTTCCAAGATGGGGAAAAAAAAAAAAAATCAGAAAATGGTGGGGAAGGGACAGCAGGAAACTCTGGAGAATCCTCATATGCATTCTTGCCAAAGGCACTATTCCAATGCAGGACATGACCATCCCTACAACACTCAGAGTGCCTACCCATGTCGTCTGATACCTCCTCAGGAGGGTTAACGGCTGAATTGATCTCGTCCCATTTTTCAGCTGATAAAGATTTTGTGGGCCTCTGTGTCCATCAACACACCAAGATTAACTAGGTGCTGAAAAGGCTGTTGCAACATTTGGATTTTTGTCTGAGCCACCAAAATAGACCCCTCCTTGGAGGAGGCGCTGACTAGAATGATATCCAGGAAAGGGTATACCTGTATCCTGTTCTGCTTGAGCAAAGCCACCAGAATGGGGACTTTTGTGAGATATAGATGACTGTCTGAAAGGCAGAATTTTGTATAAAAAACAATTGAATGAAGCACAGAAATCTCCTGTGTACCTACTGAACTTGCATATGAAGATAGGCCTCCTTCAAACTGATTGCTGTAAAATAATCCCTCTGTCATATTGCCACTACTATGGACTTTAAGATCTCCATCTTGACTCTGGCCCTTCTTATGAACTTGTTCAGGTGTTTTAAGTCCAACAATGCTCTGTCCTCCCTGGATCTTTTAGGTACAAAAAACAAGTGAGTATGTTCAGAGAACATCTCCATCTTGGTAATTATCTTGCCGATTTGCAGAAGCTTTTTTATGGCCTTTAGCATATTTTCCTTGTTTGTGGATTTAAGGATACTGGAGAAGGGAGAAAAAGAAGGCTCCAAATATTTGAGAATTCTATGATGTACCCTTGTCAAAACACATCCAGGATCCATTAGCCTGACAGGGAGAAAGATCACTGGTCCCTGAATTTTAATCGTCTACCCGCAGTTGTCACTCGTTGGAATTCTCCAGACTTAGTCAGGCATTGTTTTTAAGCGTTGGAATTTGCATTGCAGGAAGACTGATATCTACCCTTTCAAGGCTTACATTTGCTGTAATCTTGCCTTCCATACTTTCAGTAGCCAAGAAAACGAGATTCATACCTGTAATAAGGTCAGCTATCCCTATACCCAGATTTGGAGTGAGGATGGTTCTGTAAGATCTTTTTTGAGTTATCTGAGGATTCCAGCATCACTTTGTCTCTAACAGCTCTCCAAATAAGCCACCTCCTGAATATTTTGAAGACACTAACATGATTCTGGCTTGTATATTGCCTTTCCAGGCTCATAAACAGGGATGCTATCTGGTCACCATGCTGGAGGCCGTGACATGTGCTGAAAACATCAAAGCATCCCTGGTTTTGTTGGTTATGAAGGCTGAAGCCATTGAGATTTTCTTTAACTCCGAACCTAACCAAAACGATTTCTTCGTCTTTTTTGGGGGGGCACTCTAGCTGTAAAAAACTGTCAATCCAGGCCAGGACTGTCCTTACACAACATGTTGCTGCAGAAGAAGCCCAGATAGGAAGATGCAGCCTCAAACGTACAGAACAATGGTATTTCCATTCTGCAATTGTTGAGTTCTTTTGGGAAAAAATCCCCTTCCATTAGGATACCAGCATCTTACACTAGTGCTGAAACTGCTCTGACACTTTGGGAAGAGACAAAATCTCCTTTGCTACAGTGTTCGTTGTAGAATTTTTTTGATATACCTGGATATTCCTCAGGTTTTTACAGTATTTCCCATTTGGCTTTAATTACTTTTTCCAAAAAGATGTGAAGGGCAATGTATAGTTCAGATTATGAACCAGCTGGAAAATATTTTTTTGTAATTTCTGGACCAATCATTTTTTCTTCCTTGTAGTATTTGCTAGTGGGCTCATCCAACAAAATACCTGAAGTATCTAATCACCCTTTGTAACATCTTCTCAAATGACAGTTTGAAAAAGATCCCCTTGCTTTGCTTCATCCTGCTATTTAGATTCTGATTTTAGAGTTCACCTTCCTCCTCTGAAGAAAATCCTGACTTTTCTCCTCTCTGGGATTTGGATTGAACATACTACCTCGTCTTCTTTTTCTTTGATGATACCCACGAAGATGAGGATGAAAATGAATTAAATGATGATGAAGATAAAGAAAAATCAGACACAAACAATTCTATTCCTTTTATTATTTTTTTCTTTCCATGGATCAAAACCTCATGAGCAGAGTTTTTTGCTCTGGTGATGCGTTAAAGAAACTGCTATTCTCAGAAGAACAGGACAAGTTTTTTTCCAATATTTCTGTGGTAATTTTTTGAACCTTTTCCCCCCTTTTTTAAATTTTACTCTTTAGAGGAGGTGGGGATTGGGAATCTGAGTCAGGTGAGGAATACCATGAACCTCCTCTGCTAAATGCATCTCTATCTTTGCCCTTTGGAGAGCAGACCAAATGCTAGTAAGGGGATATTAAGCTGCTGCCCAGGGCTCCAAGATAGCAGACTTTGAGGTAATGGTGCTTTTCATACCAAACCCAAGAGCTGCTTAGCCCAAGAAGAATTTCTTCCCGATGAGATTCCCTTCTTTTTCCCTATATATCTATCTATGCAGAATTCCTGACCTTCCCAGAGGCTAATGGAAGGAGACTGAATTTCCTGACATAGATGGGCGGGGTGTGTGTAATGATGTGACCTGCTTTGCAGGAGGGCACATCCCTGAAACTGTCTTAGTCACTTCTTGCTCTCCCGGGCCCGCCTACGGTTTCCCTGTGACAGGATGCTGTCCTTTGACATATCTGCCTCTGGTGGCCAAAGGGCTCTCCATTTTTCCTACATCCTTCAAGACATTCGAAGTCTGGCTAGTGGGGAACTAGCTCCTGGGTCAGAATAAGGCCACCAGAGCAAAACAATTTCCAACCCAGAGGATGAGGCAGCTGGAAAACAAGGCACAAACTTATTGCAGGGATGCAGAGCAGGAGGAACATAGCCTTAGTCTCCTGTCTCCATCATCCTCATAGCCTGTTACTTGAGCAGTCGGGAGTGGCGCTGTATGAGACAAACTACATCTTCATATTTTGGGTTTTCTTTTCCCATTCTCTCTTGCAGCAGATGCTGGATTCCCCTTCCCTGCCAGTAGCTACTGGAGGCAGAACAAACCCGAAACTAAGGGGAAGGGTCTCTGAAAAGTGGGGGCTAGTCCCTCGTCTGCCATCCAATCAGCTCTGATTCTGTAGCAGTAGGGGGCAGGCAGGCAATGACCCAAACTAACAATCTGAGGACTTAGCCATGAGAGAGAATAGAGGCATCAAGCACTCAAACAGCAACTGCTATAAAGGAAATATCACACTATAAGTAGTAGTTTAGAATCAGTTCAGCATTAAATAATATTTTTTGGGTCAGTTCAACAAATCAAAAAAAAAAATCACATTTTTTTGTACAAGTAAGGCAGAAAAAATAATTCGGTCAAGTGGCAACACAAGAAAGCTAAACTCTGTGCCATAGGATCTTGCTGTTTTCAGCCTCTTCCAGACTCATAGGTCCTCACCAGCTATTCTAAGCTTCAAGTTATATGCAACCCTTATTCTAGGGCTCCTAGTTTATTCCCCCAACTCCATTTCCCCTCCTTCTGGTCCCACCTTCTTCCCCTGGGACCTTCAGGTGCTTTTTATTAAAAAGAAAATTAGTATATATAATTGTAATATACCATTTTTGCATAAACTATTATGTTAACACTTTTACTTTAGAATGACCTGTATGAATATATTCACTTACGGCCATTATGAATCTGCTGACAGAAAAAGTCTTCTGGCGTTTGAATATGGGCAACTACACCAGAAAATGTATCTCCCACAGATACGGAAAAAACCTTTATGGCTAAATCACTATTGTGAACCAGTTCTTCATCTTCAGCTGTTTTTTCTCTTTCTCCCTCAGAATCCTTTTGTAACACAGTACCTGAGGAAATACAAACATGATAGGAGAAGCTATTTTACTGAGTTAATATTCCAATAACACAGGCCACATCACAGTCAGTGAATTGAAGCTAGTTCCACTGTCCAGCGTCTTACGTTTGAAACAGAGGGCAACCTAACTTCACCATTAACTCCACACCACCCAAAATAGGAGAAGATCATTCCCAAATTTCAGATTAATCTGTCAAAAGCCTGATTGGTTTACTCACCTGTATCTGGGTTCATTTTCTTAGTTTCTTTCCTCTTTGGACTCAATTCATGCCCCATTTCGAGAAGTATTTTATCTAGGTGTTTCCCTATAATACATATTTATGTAAATTAAACTAATTTACATACAAAGGCAGTCTCAGATTAGTTTTTTAAATCATGTTTTCTGAACGCACTCTCTAAACTACTAACCCTGGAAAATCTGACCTAGACTGTGTCTATTTTACTTGTTGGTCAAGCGTCTAGCATGCCGTGGATGTTGAACAACATTTTTATATAGATATACAAACAAGTCTCTCAGTAGTTTGACTACTAAGAAGCTTCCTAAAAACACCCATTTCTCAATTATTACCATCTTGCTAATTTCACTTCACCAAAATATCTATAACAATTGCTACTGAATTTATCATGCCACGACTCTATAGTTAAGGCTGAGTTGCATGTGTTACACCAAGCAGGATTCAACTGCTCCAGATCTTCCTCAAACTTACAGCACTTTGAGTACAGAATGAGGCCTGAGAATTTACAAGTAAATCCATTAGTTTATGAATTAATTAAAAACTGGGTCCTTTAAGATTTTCAGTGTCTGTGACAGTCTCTTCTCTTTGTCCCAAATGAGCAGAACACCACAAATACTTCAAACTCTCAATATAGACAAAAATTAATTTTATCTCATGCACAACCTATATTTGAAGAAGTTGGGTTATAATTAAGCTAAGTTAGTAATGATCGTATCTTATGATTATACGGGCTACTGCCAGGCTCAGATAACTTAAGTGGGGCCACTGTAACTCAATCAGCATTCTTCCTTTATAGCTAATGAAGGGCCAAAATCCCAATAATATGTATGTAAGATCTTGACTACAGTCTCTGTTAAAAATCTCTCTCATAGGCCCAAACTCCATGGCCTGGTCTAAGGCATGAGGCCTGGCTAACAATGGACAATACATGGCTAAGGAAACTGGAAGAAGCAGGAAACAACCCTTGTTTGTTCACTATAGATATTATGAGCTGAAACAGCATAACTCCAGGTGGAGAGCAGTAATTGGGTGTCTTTATCATGAGTTACAGGCACACAACGCATTGAGAGGAGCCTCAAAGTCTACTCCCCGGTGCAGGAAGTAGATAACACACACTCCCCAAATGCCAACCAGAGTTCAGGGAGAGGCCTAACATGTCAGCATGAGATATGACATCCTCCCTTTCACAGATGAATCCCTCCCTCACAAATGCCAATCATAGTTCACAAAAATGCAAAGGTAAAACCAAACAATTGTTTTTGATGTGTACTCTTCACGATCCTTTTATTTTAAATCCTCCAGAGATATACCTGTGGGCCACACCTGTCTGGAAAGAGCCACCGTCACCCCTAAGGACCTGAAATCAGGATTCAACTTACACATTTTAAAAGTAAAATTTTGGGAATAACACCTGTGTATTAACAACTATGTTAACCTGAGCTATGGGTGAAGCCATTAAGTAATCTTTTAGACTATTAGCTTATTGTGCTAATTTTGTCTTGCTGCCAGAACCTATCCAGGGGCTCGGGAACTCCTACCCCGTCGCTTCCCTCCGCCCATCGGCATTCTATATAATCTATTGTAATCAATTGTTTAGCAGTGTCTCACTGAGCCTAATAAACAAAGTGACTCTCCGCCAGCGCTGTGCGTAATAAACACTCGTGCTTGACTCTACACGGTGTCCACTTCTGTTCCTTCTATTTGATATCATTGTATTTGATATCATTACTCAATAGCATGAAGAAAACTAGCTGTGTGTGTCAAGAGTTCTCACTGGTAAGTTAGCTGGCTCAAATATCACTATTTTTTAAAGGTTCTGTGCCTGCAGACATAGTATGGACATCAGTGACTAAAAGACTAGATGGTACCACTGCCTTAACTTCATGGCACACCAAAGCAGCTGCACAACGGGAAACCCAAAAGAGCAGGTACAATAGAACTCAGCTCTCCCTACCTCCCCTCTTCACATAGCACTGGTTTCACAAAGAGCCCTCAAAACCAATAAATTAATTGCAAATTTAAGTCCAGATCCACTAGTATCTCTCAGCTGTTATAGCAATGCAAGGCTGGGTTTACAGCTGCTTAACTGGCCAATGCACTCTGGCTGCTTCATGCTACCCTTCTCCACTGAGGACTCTGTCCTTAACATGTAAATATTTAAGACTGGTATTATGTCTTCAAATAATTAGAAATATCACACACACTAGCATTTTGGGGGGAATTCTTGTTTAGTTTTTATGTTAGTTAAGTATGTAATTTTAACTACATTTTTTAAAAACTAAAGAAATTCCCAGGAGGGGGGGGAAAAAAAAAAAAAAAAAACCTCTTAGAAGCTGGGTTTAAGGTTGAGAGTATGTGCCAGTAATTTAAGGATAAAAAAAGTTTTCAAAACCATGCATTACAAACTCAGGAAATTCAAAATTAAATTAATAATTAAAAGAAATCCAAATACGTTAAGGTAAGAAATGCACAGTTTAGGGTCCCAAACAACCTTAAGTCTGCCCTATAGTGATGACTTGAGGGGAAACATAAAATCTGATAGGTCTTTGAGAATCCATTTAATGTACACTAGGACCACAAAAACTAAGATGCATTAGTCACAGCCATATTATTACTGTATAACATCACTACAGGGCAGAGATACAGTTGTGCCTGGAAAAGGCAACTACCTCAAAGTAAACAGTGTGAAAAAAAATTACAGTAAGAAAGAATGTAAGGAAATAACCCCAAGTCACTACATGCCAGTAGACAAAAGCTCTATAAAGACTAGCACCATATGGGAAGAAAATTATTATCCAGACTTTCTAAATGATCTTATTAAAGGTTCACTACTGAAGAATTTAAGTTTATAAAGGTAGTCAACAAAGCATGAGATTAAGCCAATCAAGACACACAACTTTTCAAAACAAGATCTCTCTATTGCAGCTATTCAAATTTCTAAGACTAGAAAACTAAACATTTTAGGTAAAAAGTGTGCGATCTCATTTCTGTAAAACGCTTTAAGGGAACAGAAATGAGAATCACAACTGACAATTTTAAGATATGTCCCAGAACAATCAAACCCATCTTACCAGAACCTGGCAGGACAACATCTACAGCGAAACAAGTCATCATCTCCTCCTGTAATAGGTCAACAACAGTCACCGAACAGTACTGTCCCACGAGCAGAGGGGTAATAATGTTAGCACAGTCGTTGTTCCAAAACAAGGAGGATGGAACAAAATTAGCAACACAACACTTAATGGCCTGAAAGAGAAAACCAAAAAGAATACATTTTTTAAGAAAATAAAATTAGAGCCTGCAAAATCTTTGGTTTGCAAGAAATATAGTCACTGGTTCTTATTTTTGTTTTTGCACTCAAGTCAATCAAGTCCATATTAACAATTCAAGCTATTTACATAAGGTCCTACGGTTACAGGGGAACTAAGGGACAATATATTGAATTCTTGTTCCTGTTCTTCCCCTGCCTCCACTGTTATGCTCATTCATTGTGCCATACAGAATGGTTACATACCCTACAATATGTGCAGATGTGTCAAGACCTATTGTACATATATACTCCACTTCTGGTGTGTACCCCATGTGCAAGACTGCCCTTGTACCTCCCCTCCCCCACATCCTTCAGTTCTTTCACAGACACAAAAGCCAACTGCTATAGAACTCCACAGGAGAAGGGAGGGAAGGCGGGGAGTGGAATAGATATATGGACATCATCTCAAAGAGCCAGTTACTCTAGAGCATGTAACTGTTCTCTCTAAATGACTGTCAATATGTATTCCACTTTTGGTGACTAACAAGCAGTGACCTAGTATAAAGGAAGTAAGTGCTCAGAAAGTCTACTTAAATAAAGGCTGCAGGACAGCTCTGATAAAGGGGGTTTCAGATCTTGATACCCCAACTAGGCTGTGTAATGTGAAAACATGTAAATGTGTGGACTGATCCCAGAATAGCCACTCTGAGGGTTTCAGATAGGTATGCATCTTAGGGAAGCCGCAGAAGCTGCCTGAGTTCCAGTAGAGTGGGCTCTTACCTGCATGGGTGGATCTGATCTTGTTAGCTCATAGCATACCCTAATACAATTAGATACCCACACACTTAGCTTTTGGGTAGATCTTGCCTGAACTTTCATCCTATCTGCGAATGCTACAAATAGTCTCAGGGAGTCTGAAAAGTTTGATCCTGTCAAGGTAAAATGAAAGAGCCCTACAAACACCAAATGTGTACTTTCTAGTTTCTCTTTGTAGTGGGACTTAAGAAAACAGGCAGATAAATCATCTGATTTAAATGGAAGGCTACCACTTAGGAAAAAACAAAATTAGCATGAGGCCTTACGGTACTTTGTCCTAACAGAACACACTAAGATGGAAAAGACATGAGAGCCTGCATTTCAAACTTTCAAATTCATGTTATAGCCACTTCAGTTATGTCTGCACAGCAGCTAGGAGGTGCAAATCCTAGCACAGGTAGACATTCACATGCAAGCTCTGCTCAAGTTAGCATGCTAAAAATAGCAGCGTGGCTGTGTTGGCTGGCTTGGGCTAGCTGCCAGAGTACATATCCACGGGGTCGGGCGAGAGTGTATGCGGGCAGCTAGCCTATGTCACCACCCAGGTTGCCACATTCATACTGGGTTTTTACACCTCCTAGCTGCTATGTAGACATCTAAGGCCCTCTTCGGAGATGGATGCAGAGTGAGCAAGAATGAGCATGATGACAGGGATGCAAAAGGGAAAAGGAGAGGGCTCTGGGACTCGGGGGAAATAAGAGCCTTAAGGAACTTAAAAAGAAAAGGAGTACTTGTGGCACCTTAGAGACTAACCAATTTATTTGAGCATGAGCTTTTGTGAGCTACAGCTCACTTCATCCGATGAAGTGAGCTCTAGCTCACGAAAGCTCATGCGCAAATAAATTGGTTAGTCTCTAAGGTGCCACAAGTACTCCTTTTCTTTTTGCGAATAAAGACCAACACGGCTGTTACTCTGAAACCTGTCTTTAAGGAACTTAGCGACTGTGGGGAAGGAGAATATGGTGTGACCCCAGAGGGAGGGGATGTTGAGCTGATATTGAGCTGATATTGCTCAGTGTACTCCTGTGGAGCTGACTGATAGCCCTGAGTTAGTGAGTGAGAGTGCATCATCCACAATGGAAAGAATAGGAGTCTTTAGAGGACATAGATGGCATTGCTCCGCCCCAACAGGACATCTTTTCCACTTGGTTGCTTATATTAGTCTAATAGAGTCTTTTCTGAACTAGTGTGCTCTGACTCCATAGAGCAGCTTCTCTCCATGATGATTAGCAAGCCAGCATCTGCCCTGTCAAGTGCAACAAAGCTGGGTCCAGATGTAGAAAGTATCCTTCATTCTGGGAGATTATGATAGTTAAAAGAGATGAGGATATCTGTGGCTGAGTGGACAAGTTCATGAAGTTCCAGTACCAGAACTGTCTGGGCTGGTTTTAATATGATCATCACTGCTGAATCCTACAATGTGGTTTCTGAAAATCCTTGGTATTAATGGTATCAGTGGATAAGCCTAGATCATTCCAGGAGTCCACAAGTTGAGGAAAGTATTTGACAGAGAACCTAGCTCAGACCCTGCCCTTTGAGCAAAACAGCTGACGTTAACCTTTGAGGCGAACAGATAGACAGTCAGGTGACCCCACTTACAGAAAGATGTTCTGGATGACAGAGTCCATGACAGTCCATTTGTGGTTTGCTTGTGAACTGTCTGTGGAGATGGTCCTAGGACATTTTATAATTCTGGCAGAAGCAGAGCTACTGGAATGATTTGGTGGCAAATGCACCAGTTCCAAAAACAAAGAGTTTCCTGGCAAAGAGGGAATGATCCTCCCTGTCTTACAAAACATTACTACATTGCTATTGTATTGAGAGCTGTGACGTGGACTGTCAAACCCCACAGAGTGGGAAGGGATATCTGTGAATGCTAAACCCATAGCTCTGATTTCTGATCTTAAGATTCCAGCATTAAAACTCTAAAGCTTAAAATATCTTGAGTCAGCATGAAGCAATTAACAGCTACAGCATAGTCGAAAGCTTTTTGTTTAGAATATCTTAAGGTGCAATCATTACTGGGATTCACTGTTTGTTACCATCTACTTTAAGTTCAGAGTCATTTTTGGCCTTTTTAAAAAATAACATGGCTTTATGAATGACAACTGTATGACAGCATAGGTTATCAGCAAGTACATTTATATGATTGTGAGTCTCACCGGAAATCCAGACGTCTTGGGTCTGAAGATGTCCCAGGTGAGTTCCCCACCCAAACACGGAAGCATGTGTCATGAGCATCTTGGTAGGAAGCTATGGGCAAAACAGTACTCCCCTTGCACATCTGGAAAGGGTGCTTCCCCCAATTTAAATAAAAGAGAGCTTCTCAAGGACCCTATACTTGAAGTTTTGAGGGGAAAAAAGGAAGGAAGGAGTGGACTTTGTATTTAGGGGTGCATATTTTGCCATCCCTGTGAAAAACTGCCCAAATGTGGCCAAGTTTTAAGTCTCTGGGGGAAAAAGTCACAGCTCTTTATACCTATCCAGAAGAAGCTTCAGATTTTTGCAGCTACAATCTCCACGATTTCATCCACATTGGGTATGCTCAACAGTGCTGATGAACCACATGGGTATCAATATGATGCAAAGAGATGGAATTTGTTTTTCCAGTTTGCTTTTTAAAAATCTAGGAAATTACACACACAAAGCCATTTTAAAAGAACGTTAAGGTTGTAAAGTCAAGCGCCCAAAAGAACGGAAACACCAGAATTAAGATGGCTTTTGCAATTCTAATTTAGTCTTATTTTATATGTATTATAACCGTCCTTATTTATGATCACATACCATTTTGCCTCACAGGATTCCTACTTCATTCAGTGCACAGAGTGGACCTGCTCTAAGGATACAGAGCTGCGTAATAAAGGAGACTGTCTTGTCCATGAAACAATCTCTGTGAAGACGACCCAGGAGCTTTGGGCAAAGACTGACTGATGTCTCCTGGTTCCATGACACTGTGGAAGTCAGTCTCTGTGTCTTGTCACAGCTTTCCTTAAATTAGCTCCAATGGCTGGGATGCTAGCAGTGAACAACACACAGAAAAAATCTGGCACAAGGGTAGAAGAGGCATAGCTAAAACCCAGAGCTTCATGGGCAAGTCAGAACTGCCTCAAATTTTCAGGAAGAGAACCAGCCCAAATGTCATGGACATGGGAGAGGACAAGATCCAAAATACAGCTTAAATAGCCACCTATTTCTCATGGTGTATATGTTAGGTGTATAGGGATAGAGCACCAGTTTGAGATCTCAGTATAAATTCTCAAGTGAAAATGGATTTGGTGGACTCATTCCAGGTAGCAAATTAATATTCGTCCAAATACTACAGTCTAAAATAATTCGCAACCTGTAAAGGTTCAAAGAAAAAATATTTCACTAGTGCTTCAGCATTAGGTGAGATGTGTGGGTGACAGTATGTTAGATGATGGAAAATTAGCTGGTGTTATCTGAGCTTCAACAAGCACCGCTTGGAGAAGGTTCTAGTGTCTAGCCTGCACTGGGTGGCACGTCTTCCATGAGTGGAAATATGCAGAGGCCAAAATTCTCTAATAACTTTTGACAAATTTTCAATTGCCACACTTCCAACACTTCACAAACTTCACAAAACCATAACTTTGAATTACTGACAATAACTGAATCATTAGTAGAGATATAATTCTGTCATGGTGGTCACTGTCATGGAACGCAGGAATTCTGCCATTTACATCAACTCCATCACGAAAGCTCACCACTGTCACAGAACCATGAATTATGCCATTTATCCTGCTGCCATGCATCAACACCTCATTAGTTCACTTTGATCTAGTCCTCTTTGAATGCCACCTCCCCAGTAATCTCCCCCCAGATCACTCAATCACAACACACACACCCCCAGTCTCCTCGATCCCTGACCCCCCTCTGATCCCAGTCCCCATCCCCCCTCCAGCTTGTCACTGGAGGAAGAGTGATCAGGATGAGATGCAGAGGGCTTGAGTTGATCTCTGCAGAGAAACTGGCCAGGGCACAGGACAGCGCCGCCCTCTTCCTGCTAGGACAAAGAGGCCTCTCTCCAGACGAGGGCCTTGGGGCCTGGGACCTGCCAAGTGAAGCACCACGCCCAGGTAGCAAGTCCCAGCAACCAGCTAGGGAGGGAGATGGGGAAAGGGGGGGAGAAATCAAGGTCCAGGGGACCTACAAGAAGGAAAGAAGGTAGAAAATGGGAGCTGCCGCTACAGGGAACCCAGCTACACTGAGTGGAAGAGAGGACAGGGCAGACCCCCCCCCCACCACCATAATTCAAGCACTGATTAACAGTTAGTTAGTCCTGTTTTAGAGAGGACTATATCAAAACAAGCTAACTGCTAATGCATGGCAGCTGGGTGTACAAGGTTGCCATGACCATATGGTGAAATCATCTATTTTTTTACCGTGACTATGCCATGAATTATGTGTAATTTTACCATGACAACATCATACCCCTAATCATTATAAAAGGAATGATGCCAAACTACACTTGCAATATTATCTTTTAACAAAATGTTGTGGTAACTGCAATTATAGCATGCCACTAGAAACACTGATTTAACTGACAACTGTTCATTTAAATACAACATTTGCTTACCCAGCTAGCTATTAGAAGTTAAAAAGAAATACTCACACAGGGAGGAAACAGTTCGATGTCTTTGTGGAGTGGTTTAATCCAATCTAGTGGAGCATCTTCTCCATTGCCATAATCGATATATAACACTTGTGCTTTCTTCTGCAAGATATCCACCTTTTTTACCAGTACTCTGTTCCAGGTCTACACGTGAACAAATGATATTCTGGATGTAAAAACACAACTACACACACATTATATTCTCCACAAAAGGAATAATTTCAGGAATTACTTTTACTCCATCAAGTTGGCAACAAAGTAAAAAATATTGATCCGTTCTGAAGCGACTCAACTGAACCAAAGACTCATTGTACAGCAATAGTTTTGGGCAAAAGTCATCTGAAAAAGAATTAGTACGGTCACCAAGACATGGTTCATTTCAAAGCACAAAACATTCAGGATTCACAGCAAGTCTGCTCCAAAGAAATTTCTACCTCCTCCATCCGCCCCCCAAGACAGACACCACATATCATTACAATGCTTCTAACAGCTTAAGAGTCTGGTAGCGTTGAGGGAAAGGAGGAGGGGGAAAGAAGAAAGTATAGAAGATGACAAGGGGGGAAATAAGTTGTTTTACTAAGGGCAGGTCTTCACTACCCACCGGATCGGCGGGTAGCGATCAATCTATCGGGGACCGATTTATCATGTCTCATCTAGATGCGATAAATTGATCCCCGAACGCGCTCCCCATCTACTCCAGAACTCCAGCTTTCGAGAGTCTGAAGAGGAGTCGACGGGGGAGTGGCAGCAGTCGACTCGCCACCGTCCTCACGGCCAGATAAGTCGATCTAAGATACGCCCACTTCAGCTACGCTATTCACGTAGCTGAAGTTCCATATCTTAGGTCAACCCCCCACAAGCGTAGACCAGGGCTAACAAAAAAACTGCTGTCAGGAAAGTCAGGCCACACACCAGGTAAGAATCAGAAGTAAATGGGGAGGGTCAAATGACCTGCACTAAGGTTAAAAAAATTGAGGTATAACTCTTATTTGCAGGTTGTCCCGTTGTACCAATAGCAAGATAGCCCATCATGGTAAGTATTTTGACTTGCTTAGGGTCTGTTTAAAAAGAAAATTAACTTAATAAAGAACTTAAAGAAAATATTACATGAAAATGAGCTGCTCTAGGATAACGTAAACTATCTCAAAAGACAAGAATTTCTACAAAGTTGGATTTCAGAATGTGCAAGAGTATAAACTACACCTGGTTTCCAAATGCTACAACAGATTCATCACTCAATGCAAATGCTGATAACAATGGGAGTTACATGCAACACAAAACAGAATATATAAAACTAAGTAAACACACACAATTTAAAAGGTATTTAGGACATTTAGATATTTACAGTCCCACATTCTTTTAAAAATGTTTATCAGGCCCCAAATAAAAAAAAAAAAAAGTTACCTGATCCAGAGAATATTTTGCAACACAAACTTCCCCTTTGATAGGAATATATTCCTCTTGGTTAACAATATTTGCATAACAATCTTTTAGTTTCACAGTAAGTTTGCTGATATGTTCTAAAACTTCTGGAGAATAGACCTGTATATAAAATTCACTTGGGTTCCTGAATTCTGTGACTGTACCCTAAAAAGAAAAGCCATACTACTGAAGTATCTAACATTAATACTTGTCATCAATAACTTACCGTGTTTACTATTTAATGGACACATGAAGAGTGTCTATATACTATAAATATTCTGTATCAGTTAGAACTGGTAGATGTACACTACTGATGCTAGGAATGTCCAGTTCTGTACTACCACCCCCATCCCTTTTATAGCACTTCCATCTGTAGATGGAACAACTCTTAAAAGGATGGGCCAGGATTGCTATCCACATTTTACGTGTGAGGAAACAGACATACAGAGGTGAAGTGACCTGTCCAAGAAATAGATATGAACACAGAAGATGCTGACAGTGAAATGTATCAATATTTTCCAAAAATAAATGTAATCATGCAGTGGGTGGCAAGGAGAAAGTACCTGTATTTCCATAGCTTTTTTGAGCCCTAGGTTTTGCAGATCAGAAAGCATTATTTTCTTGATGTCGTCATCTATCTTGTGTGCATCAACAGGAGATAAACTGCCCTATTTAGAAACAAATATAGGTGACTTCTAAATTGGAATTGTCTACGTATTACCTGCTTCAGGGTAGCTCTTTAAAGCATTTATGCTTAATTAAATTTTCAAAAGTAACCAAAAGTGACTTAGGTACTGAAGAATTTAAGTCTCAGAGAAAGTCAACGTAGGTGCTTTTGAAAATTTTATGCCTAAACCCGAAATGGAGCACAAAGACACTACCTTCCTTCAACTCTTCACCATTTGCTCAGAATAGCAACTCTTCTGACAAAAAAAGTGAGCACTGTTCTATAGAGAGGAGTTTGAAAGCACAAGGTACAAGCATAAAGTTTTGAAGTCTAAAAGAGCCGCAATTGCCTTTGGTATTGGATAATTTACCAATTTAAAAAAAAAAAAAAGTAGGACTGCTCTGCTAAAGAGTTTAACATGACCTGCAAATCTAAATGAAATTAAACGCACTAAATCTAAATTAAATTAAACGCACTTAACTCCCACTGATTTCAGTATATACCTAATTTGCAGACCATAACAAAATGGCACTATATTTAAATTTGTACCTTACTATTATATCATAAAATACTCTCTCTTCTGTACACGAACAAAGGGATCCCAACAATGGCTTATCAGCCTACCTCTATACTGGGATCCACATCTACTAAAGCTTTTCTGTGACATCCTATATTGTAAGATGCATTTTTCAAAGCAAGAATAAAATGTATTAAATTTCCTTCACTGTATTAGTTGGTAGTGCATGTAGTCTTGCACAACCTGAGATTTAAAACTGAGCTGAAGCTAAACACAAATGGAACTCTGTTCTTTATACATTTATTAAAAACCACGAAATAAGAATGTATTCAATTCATTATCAATATATCCTCTTTTGCAAGGCACCTTTATTTAATTGACCTTTATTGTCAATTAGCATTTGCTGTTTTGAATCAGAGTTATACTGCAATATAAGCACTGGAGGTCTGGACTATTTTATATGGCTATATATAAACTACCATCAAGGCAAAGAAAGAAATCAGACCTATAACCTTGAATAAGGATTTAAAGTAGAAAAATTAACGGAAAGCTAATCTTACCGGGAAGCTCAGATATATTTATACCCAATAGTTTGTGCAGACAAGTTTCCCTCCATTTACCTTCCAAAAAGGAAAAAGTTATGATGGAAGTTGGGTGAAACCTTGTTGAAGCTGATGGCCATGATAGTGCCCTTCATTAAGGATAAATGTAAGAAGCAGTTAAGCTACTTTTTTGGAGTAAGATAGCTGAAATAATAGGAGCAACTGCCCAAAACACAGACAATATGCAAGGCCAGTTGAAATCTGAAATATGTGGGTGGAAAGGTTTCAGTGGAGATGGAATACGAACACAAAGGCCTGGGTATTGTCTGCTGGAGTAACATGAGTCTGTGGGCAGAAGCAGCAGAAGAGAACGCTAAGAGAGGGCTTTTTGACGAGTCTGCTAGCTGGAAAGAATCCTGAAACTACAAGCAAAGAAAATTGCCTCCTATGTTTTTACTCTGAGAAACATGACGATGTGCACATTCTAAATCAACAGTATTGCATCAAAGAAATACCCGTCTCATCAATTTCTCTTCCTAGCAGAAACAACCCACAAGTTCCCGAATAACTGCTAACTGCGTGGGCTGAAAAAGGTAACAATATACAATGTGTTAGGAAATGTAAAGCATGTAAGTAATGTTTCTGATTTAGACATTTTATATTTCTGTCTCCCCTTCAAATCAGAACCTCCACTACCGATGCCATCTACCATACTCTCTCCTGACACAGGTAAGAAAGATCCAGCAATAACTGAACTCTACTTTTCTCAAAAACTTCAGTTTTAAACAACCATTTTGGAATGTTGCTTAGACTAGCTTGTTTGATTTGAAGCAACAGTGTATTTTGAAGCGATCAAAATTTCTTAACTTCCTATTCTCTTCACTATAGTGAGTTGAGCATTATGATGTTTAAAACATTACGACGTTTACCATAACACATTAAACTTAAATTCATCCTTATTATATCCAACCTGCAGTGAGCTTCTCCAAAAAGCAGAGCCAATTAAAATAAAAGTTAACATTCTGTACCTTAAAATCAATTTTATTCTTAATTTCACCAGGCAACTTGGCATTATCTTCACTTTTCTTTAAACTGAAATAAAGCAGTTGATTAAACCATTAAAGAAAGTCACAACAGTATTCAAGAACCAGCAAATAAAGAATCAAGCCATTTTAGTAACAGGTACTTATAGACCCAAAGCAAAATGACTTAAGTGTTGTAAACGTATGAGTGTCAACCTGCATCCTAGATCCACAATGAAGACTGCATAATAAAGTAAGGTAAAGGCCAGCTTATTTTATGTTTTTTAAACCATACTTCACAGCTGGTAACTAGCAAGAACAGTTCTTGCATCTGAAGTCAGATGTGGGAGGTTATTAATTGTACATTTAATATATATGCATGCTGAGGTGTGTCTCACTTTTTGTAGTGATACATTTTTTAAAAAATTCTGATCATGAAGATTTTATTTTAATTTTACTTTCTTGACATGAAAATTAATGCAACTTCACGACTAATTATTACAGAAAGGATATAAACTTAAAACAAACAGTCTGAGCCAACAAGTTCTCAGACTACGCTGAAAAACAGCAGTATGGTGTACCAATTCCTCTATGAAACTTTTCTTCTCCAGAATCTCAGCTCTCTTTCTTCTTTAAGTCTCTAGTTATGGTTGTGACAAAAACCTCAAACACTAAATGAGAGTTTAGACTTGACCTCAAGTTAATTGGCAATTAACATGGTTGTAAAGGTTTGTGTGGGTGCTCCCCAAAGGTCTGTTCCAGGGTACAAATGTTTGTTCTTTACCTTGACTGAATCCCAAGGTAAAGGGCAAATGTTTGTATCCATGGACCACCTCCTCTCTCACTAGAGAGCAAACATCATTCTTGGATGAAATTCTGTCCTGACTGAAGTCAATGGCAAAACGCCCATTGACTTCAATAGGGCAGGATTTCATTCCATATAAGCACAGTTATTGTACACATGGAAGAGTAGCATAACATAAGCATGTAATAGATTTGAACTTCTTTTACCACTATGCAGCAGCTGCAAATAGAGGTAGTACCACAGTGACATCTAGGCTCTGGCTGCAAAAAAATCTATATTACTAGTCAGGTAACGAGGCAGAAAAAAAAATTCAGCTTGACTTTTCCCACCCCAAATTCGTTTGCAGTGCTGTAACTTAACAAGAGACATGTTTTCACTTGTAAACTCAGCAAATTTTATATTTAGCCATTCAGACACAGTATAAAGCTCTATGCGGTCATTTTCAGACACCTTTCTGAGCCTTTTTTTTTTTTTTCCTAATTTCCAGCCCTCTCCTGCCTCATTTTCTTATGATTGTCAGATTTACAATGTAGTGGAATATCTTTCAGTATAAGACCAAGCAACAGAGATCATTTAAAGGTATCTGAATTATAGTAAAAAAAATTAGAATTAAATCAAAAGTAATTCTCATTTGCCTATTTTTAAGATTCTCTGAGTTACAAGATTTTGCTTTAACATCCTAAACTTACTTTTGTTTAATTGGCTTGCATACAATACCATGTGCAGACCAATCTTTCTTCTGGCAGTCTGTAGAACAATAATATGTCTGTTTACATTGAGAACATCTCAGGTCTCCTAAAATTAAAAATTAAAAAAAAAAAGTCAGTACTGTGCCTAACCTAAAGAAGGGAAGAGGCACAATCATGGCTGAACAAAAAAAGTTGTTTGCAGTACTGTATCTGTGTTGGACCCAGGATACGAGAGGGACAAGGTAGGTGAGGTAATATCTTTTATTGGACCAACTTGTGTTGGTGAAAGAGACAAGCTTTCAAGGCTTGAAAGCCTGTCCCTTTCATCCACGCAAGTTGGTCCAACAAAAGGTATCTCATCCATCTTATCTCTCTCAAAAAGAGCTGACAAGTTATAGAATACATATTTACTATTAATTTAATATACCATTATCTTTTTGTTTTTGAAGTCTGTACTTCATTAATTTTTCACTGAAGTATTTGCTTTTTCATCTGTGTGGTGTCACCATGGATTTCTCAAAGCATGGATTGACTGATTGATTGGACTGATTAATAGTTTCGTCTGATGCTTTTTAATCTTTGCTATTTATGTTTTGCAGAATTACTATGCCAATGTAAAATATCAATTTCTTTCAAAAAGTGAAAGTCTGGGGGAGAGGGCTTAATATCTACATTTTTATAAGAGCCTTTTGCACATATTTACTTGAAAGCCTCGTCCAACTTGAGTACTGTGTGTGCAGGCCTAAGGGATAGTAATTAAGGCTTACCATACAGACCGCAATGATGGCAAGTAGTCATCCGAGGGGACGGCGTTAACGAATTAAATAGTTTTGAATCGTAGCTTATAGATAAAATATTCTCAGGGAAATTCTGTATCTTCTTCTGCTTTGTGTGAAGCAAGTCAGAACTGGAGCTCTGAAAGAGAAGACAAATCTCAAATAATATTTTGTAACAGGAACTCAAAGCTCTAAAGCAGTAATATTCCAATACAGAATACCTACAATTCTAGAACTGCTTACCCTAGTATAGAAAAGTTACAAGTTCTCAAAATCCCAAAGCACATACTATTTTCTTTACAAATAACTGCAGCTAAAGCTACCAAATCAAGTTTATAGTATTGAGCAAGTTTTATTTAATTAAGGTTCTGATCACACTTTAAAATAGCAATGAAACTTGAGACATTTAAAGCATATTCTTAATTTTTAAAAGCTAATATAGAGCGGTTTCATTTAACTAACAAACTGTGGATCACAGTCATTTAGGGGTACCTTTTGATTAACAAGAGAAGAATGCCAGGATCTACAGAGAGACTGAATAATTCTTTTCATAGTACAAATTTGTGTAGCTCCTAAATGCTTTAATCCAGTAAGAAATCCCAACCCTTAAAATGTAAACAGTTTTATTCTTACAGTGAAATCATTTATCTGTTTATTTAAACTTAAATAATTATGCCAACACATTTGTTATGCTGTAACCCAATTGCAGCAATATTTTGGATTACCTATATAATAAGATTCAGCTATTTTGACCCTATGAGATATACACTTACAACAAGGGGGGTATCTATGCCATGCCAAGGGTCCTACACTATTGTGATATCAGAGATAACTAATCACCACCCTTATTCTAAAGCTAATTTTCATGCAACAATTTTACTGGTTGTATGAGAGAGACTACACAGATGGTATATTACTTGGCCTAACTGCCACTTGCACAAATCAACAATCCCCAGACACAAGTCTACACAAACAATGTACACAATAATCCCAAACACACACAGGCCCTAACTGCAGCAAACATTCTTCATTCTCCATGCACACAAAACACAAAACTCCTACCACAACCCCGCCCCAGAGACAAAACAACTCCAAACATCACTCTGAAGCAAAGAATGCCTGTTGAGTCAGTTTGCAGTGATAGAAACAGCTGCAAGTATGTTTGAAAGCTCTATTTAGAATATCACTGGGATTCACAGTCTGTTACTGTCCAATTTTTAAGTTCTCAACCATTTTTGGCTCCCCCCTGCCCAAAACCAAAAATTATGCCTATGCAACAGCATGGCTTTCAGCTACTAGTTTTATTTACGATTCTGTAATTAGACCATTTAATAAATAATGCATTAGCAAATTATCTTACATTTGATTCTTACACCTAATTAGATAACAATTCAAACAAAAACATCGAGGAGTCTGGTGGCACCTTAAAGACTAACAAATTTATTTGGGCATAAGCTTTCATTGGTAAAAGTGTGTATTTACCCACGAAAACTTATGCCCAAATAAATTTGTTAGTCTTTAAGGTGCCACTGGACTCCTCGTTGCTTTTGTGGATACAGACTAACACGGTTACCACTCTGATAATATAACAAAAATATAAGTACAAAATATAATATAAATATATATATATATATTAAATATAATATAATATAATATAAAAACAAAATATAAGTAAAGTAACAATAAGCGTCATGCAAAAGCAAAGAAGTTCTGAAACTCCATCTTTGCCAGCTACTATCATTACTGCAACAGAGTAAAGAGTAGGCGATTTTGGCTATGTCTACACTACAGACCTTACAGCGGCACAGCTGCAGCTGCGCCACTGTAAGTTCTCCCGTGTAGCCGCTCTATGCCAACGGGAGAGCTCTCTCCCATCGGCATAATTAAACCATCCCCAACGAGCGGCGGTAGCTATGCCGGCGGGAGAGCATCTCCTGCCAACATAGAGCTGTCCACACTGGTACTTCTGTTGGTGAAACTTATGTCAGTCAGGAATGTGCTTCTTCCACACCCCGACCAACAAAAGTTTTATCAAGAAAAGTGCTATTGTATACACAGCCTTCATATGCTATTCAGTATCTCTTTGGTAAAAAGGTACACAGCATTAGTTATAAAAAACGTCAGTTTCAGGTCTCATATGTGGGGGCCTCAAACAGATTTTAGACATTTAAAATTAAAGACCTTACCTCACAGTAGCTTGAAGGCTGGCCTACATACAGTTTTTTCACCAATGTAACTAAATCAGGTTCGTGGCAGTTTAACTTAAATCAGTGGAAACCCTAGTGTGAACACTCAGATCAGTAAAGAATCAAATAAAGACATTTTAAAAATCTGATTGAGAAAATGCTATTAGCAAACTGGTATTTGTCAATAAGTTAGAGAATGCTGTTTGTGCCAGTGACTATGGAGAGAGAAAAATATATACCGGGAGGAGAAGAAGAAAGACCAACAAAAAGCAGAACAAGACAACAGCCAGAGAAAAGAATTATAAAACATACAGAGCATGATTTTGAAAAATTGCTGAATAGAAGCGAGAAATATAACATAACTAGCCCAGAAAGAAAGAATTTACAACAGATATGTACATTTAAAAGTAGGTAAATCACAAACTTCTCTAACATTTGTCAGGTTTTTTTCCCCCGAAACTTTCGACATTTTATTTCACGTGAATACAATATATTCATCTGTCTGAAAGGCCAAATGTTAATTTTTGCTCACCTGGATTAGGTTTGGACCAGCAACCTATGGGTAAAACAGGATAGAGGACCTGGGTCATTCAGTTTCCCTACATTTCATGCACCTCAAAAAATTAGCATTTGTGACCTCTTCGAGAGTATGAACATCACTTTAGGACTCACATCAGTCTTATAATCCTTGAGTCTGTAAGAGTGTATTTGATCCAGGATCTTTCTGGACCACTAGCCAGTGAAGAAGTCAATTTATTGGCCTAGTGGAGAACAGATGGCCTCTAACAAAACAAGCGTCTTTTAAATGTTCATCTTTGTCAAGTCAGTGATTTTCAGAGGAATACTGGAGAAGCTACATTATAAGGTAAATATGGATGGGGAGGGAGATTAAGTGCATCTCTCAACTTATGTCTTTAATTTTGACCAGTGCATTGTATCTCTGATACTGTTAGCAAATCACTGTTCCAATGCCATTTCTAAATTTGAGCCATAGGTAACTTCTCATTAAAACACTTAATATTTTTTCTGATATTTACTCGGCAGCTTATAGACTACCTGTAAATAACAATGGAAATTTTGCTTAGCTACTGGGCATTTATGTTTAAAAATAAGTTAAACGTGCAGTCTAACTTTATATTTTAAAAAGTACACAAATAAGTCACTTGTAAGCAAGAATACTGCATCTGCAAACAACAAACAAATGGTTAATTGTAAACTGAAATGTGATGCCAACAGGAAAAAATGGAGCAAAAATAAACACAAATGCAAATATTCTAGCAAGGCATAAAATATAGCTGATCATTTGTTAGCACTATACAAGCTAACAATTTGGCACAAAACCCCAACTTACAGCATTTTCCTCCTTAGTTGAAGGTGTTAACAGCAAACTACTTCTACCACTTATGCTTTCCACTGAGTTTCCTAAAAACAAAGAAGTGTTTATAAAATGGTCTGATTTCATAAAACCAAGACAGGAGTAGTATTAACAGATTGTCTTATGCTTTTTGTAAACAGACAAAATATTATCTGAAGCTAAGAAAACTGAATATCTTCCATTTCTACTAATTAAGAGCAAGGAATACGAAAACACAAGTGCCACAGCTTTTTGTTTTATAACTGACTAACATTACCTTTTGACACAAATCATTCTTACCAAATACATCTCTGAAACTAAAGTATCCTCACATAATAAAAAGTAGATCAGTCTATCACTTGATACAAGACATTGGATGAGTAATTAAAATCATGTACCCTTACAAATTGCACCACTTAAATGACTTTAAAAGAGTATGACCCCAAACATAAGATTTAAAGAAAGCTCAAATAAATCTGTTAGTCTCTAAGGTGCCACAAGTACTCCTTTTCTTTTTGTGGATACAGACTAACACGGCTGCTACTCTGAAACCAACTAAACTTTCTGAATTGCCTATCATTAGACCACCCAATATTATAGGAACAGAAATATTAGCTAAAATAATTGTTTCTAATTTTCTCAAATGCACAAAGTGCTCTGTAATTCAAGGGTATGTCTTTACTGCACAGTTAACCTGGTGATTGGCGCCTAGCCTGGATGTGAGTGTCCCCACAGCAAAGCCATACCTGGATTAGTGTTTCACACTATTTCTGCACTCACCTGTGTGCCTAGGAGGGGCATAGCCCATGATTCTTTGTGTTGAGACACTCAAGAATTCTTTCCTAGGACTTTTAATTGTGGGAGAAGCTGTTTGTCCTTGGGGGAGGGCGGGGAGGAGAGAGAGGCGCTGAAGGAAGAGCACTGGAAGACTATCAGCACCCAAATGATTCTGCCTGCATCCTCACTGCTCTGCCAGATCCAGAAGCCCCGAGCAGCTCTGCAGCACCAATTTTGCAGGGGAAAAATAAAATTCTGCACAGAACATTCTGTGCAAATTCTGAATTGCGCAGTGGTGCAGAATTCTCCCAGGGGTATTGTATCCTTGTTGCTGTGTGAAAGACTTACACAAGCAAGGGAAAACTCCAGGTATCAAGACATAAGCAGCCCCTGAAATTATTAACTTTTTTTAAATCACTGGATTACAATTTGATAGTCTCCCTTTAATGAGTTTTATTCCTTAGTCAGATACATTTACAATTGTTGTGCGTAATTTTTACATATACACATGCATATGGCAAATGAATGTTATCCCATTACCAGGTACTCAAACTGTATTCAGATTGATTACCTTTATCAAACTGGAATTTCAGATTAGTGAGGATGTTTATTAAATTAGCCTTTTCCCTCCCTTCTGCAAACTACATGTCTGGGCATGTTGTATAGTGCTACAAAAGTTAAGTCTTCACATAGCTACAAAAACTTACCCTATTTAAAAGGTGTTTTATCTCACCTGTTAGTGTTCCCTCGCTCATCTTTGATCCAAACTCTTCCTTGTTAAAGTCATTCGCCACTCCACTCTTGCAATGAGAGCTAGCATCTCCTGAACCATTCTCACGACTAGTAAAGAACTGTTTAGTTTGCTCACAAAATAAGAAGTTTTTGTTGGTTAATCCAGAAGTTCTACCTCCAAGATCAGGGCTTTTCACCCAGAAGTTGGGATAGGTGCGAGGGCTTCTTAAGGATTCATTTGGGGCTTTGGTTTCCTTGCTCTTTATATGATATCGTCGGTTCATCTTGTAAACATCCACACCCAAATCTTTCCCTGACATCCTACAAAGTTACTATTTTGTAATTACAAAAACCTAGAGGGGAAAAAAGTAGTTAAAACATGTGTTAAACTGGATATAGCATTCAACTCTGACTTTTAAAATACTTAAATATAGCTTAATTTTAAGGAAAGTTTTAACAATGCTTATTAAACTAATGAAGAAAATAAAGTATAAATGATTATCCTAAAAGAAAGGTGTATTAAGTTTCTTCCTTAAAATTTCAACCATTTTTAACATTCCAGATGGAGGATTCATTCGTTGGTAAAGAACTCTCAAAGCGGTAGTGATGGTAGACGGAAATAAATCTGTCTCATTGAGCTGTCCATATTTTTAGTAAACCCGTGTCTATGTTAAGCTAATACTAACAGCATAATTCTGAGAAAAAACTGGAGCCGTAACACTTAACTGTTATACTCCCCTGTTCTTAAAGGGCTAGAGATAAGCAACTGAAAGCAAGTGTTCTGAAGTATTACAAATTGAAATATTAGGAAGAAAATCCAATTTCAATTTGGCAAGGATTATCTTGGGAGTATACTAGCAGGCTCTGCTTTTCAATGATTTTTTTGGCATTTGGGACTGGTCTCCAGTAGAAAGTTAGGCTGATGTTAGTCACCTTATATGACCCTAACAGTGCAGGTGTCTGCACTCAAATTTATCTCTGGCCGACATAAGCACCCTGTTACAGTGACGCAGTAACCCCACCTCCTCGAACAGCATTGAGCCATGACCAACATACTGAGATTGACACAGAACAAGTGTAGACACTGCATGACTTATGTCGACCCTAACAGTCCTCCAGCAGCTGTCCCACAATGCCCGACAGCTCTGGTCACAACTGTGAACTCCATTGCCCAGGGGTCATAAAGACCAGAACCCACCCCCTTAAGTGTTTATTTTTGAAATGCCCTTTCCCAACTGCCCAGCCAGCAGCTCTCCTTTGTTGTGTGCAACTGTCCAACTGGTCATGCCACTTATACTTTCTAGACACTCCTGCCTGAGGTATTATGGCCTGTGAGGAAAAGAGGCTGTGCAGGCATAGCTACAAAGCAACTGACTACAATTCTACATCTATGAAAAACTGGATAGGGGAGGCAGGCAAAGAGAAACAACAGGGATCAGCAGCAGTCCCACATGAAAATGAAGGAACCGTGGCAGGCATCCCATAAGGCCAAGAAGGCCAACAGTCAATCTGGTGCCTAGGCGCAAACCTACTTTTACAACTAGCTGCTTGCCATACTCGGTGGAGATCCCCCTAGCACCGCTAATACCTCTGAAGAGCCAACAGACACACCTGCCATTAACAGCAAGCAGGAGGAGGATGGCGGATCTGCAATGCGGCATTGGATGCATCCAGCTATGCCCCGAGTCAAGACGTGTTTGAGACTACACTACAGTCTAGCCAATACCACCAGCTGAGAATGGATGAGCCTGATGCACAGGAAGGAACCTTGGGTAAATATGTGAATGCTTTTTCCATTACAATGTTTAAATGTACAGATGGTGCCAGACACCAACTTCGCAGGACAAAGGTATCTACTTTTCATTGTTTTACTTGTACTAGAAGAGGTAGCAGTCCAACATTGGTGGGAGGGGTGGGGAGGGGAGAGAGAAGAGATGTGGAAATGTTTATGTACACAGGGATGTCCCCTGAATCCTCCTGAGAGATCTCAATAAAACTTCCATGGACGTACTCTGCAATCCTCTCCTGAAGATTTCTGAAGATGGCAGTCTTATTTCTGCATGCATCCGATGAAGTGAGCTGTAGCTCACAAAAGCTTTGCTCAAATAAATTTGTTAGTCTCTAAGGTGCCACAAGTACTCCTTTTCTTTTTACATCACTTGTGTGTGCATACCTAACTGTGGCAGCTTTTTGCCAACAGAACTCATATTGACCAAACTTTGTAATATACACCTGGCCTTGGGTTCCAGAAGTTAAAGTACAATGCAGTACTGCATTATCGTATATGTTAAAAGAATTTGCTAGTTTGAAATAAATTTGCAAGAAAGCCATGTATCTCAAGATATCTACAACCACCTACCAACACATGCTACAATGCATACTGTAATTAGGTCTTCAAATAAGGAGTAGTTTCTGGGCAGCAGCTACTTAAAACTCCTTATCTCTGTAAGAAGCAAGCTGTTTGTACTATTTTAGCTCGCCCTTCTTGTACAGAAGTAAAACTAAACCTATTACCCAAAGTGAGCGGCAAACTGAGCTCAATGGAATCCTAATAAGCCAGCACAATTTTATTCCTCAAGTATACAGTGTAATGAGACGAAGAACTTGTCAAAAGCCCCAACGGAGGCTCCAGAACATTGATAAATACATGCAAGATTATTCATTCTTGTCCCTCTTAATACAGCCTCCAACTTAAGTTTCAAAAAGTGTTGCAATTATGCAAAGCTGAGTTGAAGTACTCTGAGAAACAGCTAATTAACTCAAGATGAAACGTAAGAATAAAAATTCTCTCATCACCTCACAAACCCAGCCCCTTAGTGTGGCAGTTGAATTTTATTATCAAAAAGGATCACAGCCAGTGACAAAGTTTCCACAGATGCAGAAAAATCTACAAATTTCAAGGACCTTATTTTTTAAATAAATTACTGTATTATGTTATGGCAGGAAAGTTGTAGTTATTGCTAGAGCTAGCGCTTTGTAAAGTACCTGTGAGAAATCCTTGGAGAGAAAGTTCTCCATATTTGGACTCAGATCAAAAGTGAACTGTTCTGGAAAGTTCTGAAGAGCAATAAATAGCCATAGTTATGTCAGTGTGTTTTTCACTTTGAAAGTTACTCAGACACTTCTTTGATTTTAAATTAAACATGTATTTTAAGACTTCTACCCTGCCAAGGACTTAATGTGGATTAAGTACTGCATCTTAGATTAAGAAACTTGGCATGTAAGAAAATTAAGTATTAGATAATTATATACCCCTGCTTCTATGCACTACGTAGTGTATCACTAAATTAACATATCAAGGTGAGAGGTTATAAATAATAAATATAGCAGCACTGAACAAGTTGTTTAGTTCACTGCACCAAATTATACACAATTCAAATATCTGATCTAGTTATAGAATTAAAATGAACACCAAGTTTCATATTATTGACAATTCCTGAAAAGCTGTTTCTCCTACTTAGCCCAATGGTTCTGCATCTTCATGCATCTGCAACAAGAATGATATAAGCAAAATACTCCTCCTGCTAAGCATTAATATCCAGCACCCTAAATAAAACTGCCTGGCTTAACATGCACTAAGTAGATTACACATTTATTTAGCAAAAATAGTTCTTTAATGCTAGAAACTCAGTTTTGCAAAACAAGCTATTTCTTTTTCATTACAATACCTCAATTTTACCTAAATAGGGCACACCCAAGGAAATCATTCAGTTGACTTTAACCATAAAACTTTGTACTTCTAGAGCAGGGGTAGTCAATAGGTAGACCGCAGGCCAAATCCAAAAGGAGTACTTGTGGCACCTTAGAGACTAACCAATTTATTTGAGCATAAGCTTTCGTGAGCTGTAGCTCACTTCATCGGATGCATACTGTGGAAACTGCAGAAGACATTGATTACCCCTGTTCTAGAGCATCTTTCATCAGAAGCCCAGGAAGCCCTGAAATGCTAAAGAATGAAGTCTCACACCACCAAGAGATAAAAGTAAATCATGATTTTATAGATGGGAAAGGAATAACAGGAAAACTAACTTGATCAAGTTTACACAGGAAATAAGTGGCAAACCCAGAAACAACATTTCCATCTGTAGGAAATAGACACAATGCTAGTCTAAAATCTAAACAGTGTTCTTGATATTTGGCAATAGCACTGAGGGGAAGAGGATGGCTTCTGGGGCAATGCATACAAATGAGAGACAGCTCTGTGTTCTATTGCCATCTTTGCAATTAGCTCACTGTAACTCTTCAGGGAAGTCACCTAAACTGGGATTTTCAGAAGGGCCTAAGAATTTCATCTCTGAGGAAAACTGACCAATCACAGAATAAACCATTTTGCCACAGAGCCCCATATGGAGGCTCTTATTCTGGAATAAGACTGCCCTTCCCCAATTTACCTGGATTAAGGTAATTGACAAAAGGCACTTTTATTCTGGAATCCACACAGGCCCTTACTCAGTAATAGCCAAAGAGCTTTAAATCCACACCCTTCCTTGCACCAGAATAACTTCCAAGTAAGCCCTAAGAGAAGTACACGCCTCCTAATGATATTCAGTGGGAGAAGCATCCCTAACTCCTTTAGGCCCCTTGGAAATCCCAGCCTCGCCCAGGGGCCTCAGTTTCCCGACTGTACAACGGGGCTAACCATGTCCCTGATTCACAGGGTGTGGGGTGCCGCTCACGAGCGCTAGGCTTCGAAGCCAGGAGGTGCTGTGCCGACTTCCTCCCCCAGAGCCCCACTTCCCAGCAGCCGGAGGGGAAACTGAGGCATGGAGCACCGACCCAAGGGCGGGGAGGGCACCAGAGACGGCGCCCACACACCCCTCCCAGCCCTACCGCGCGCCCCTCGCTGCGGAGGCCGCCCCAGAGCGACGGGAGCCCCTGGTCACCGTGCTGCCCCCAAAGGGGTCAAGGGCCGGGCCGGGCCGGGCCCCCCGCTCACAGCGTCTCTCCTCGCCCCGGGCCGGCGGACAGGGCAAGGCCCACGCAGCGCCGCGACCGTTAGCCCGGCCGGGTCCCTCCCTTCCCGCGTGCGCCCAGCCCACCACGTGCCGCTCACCGACCGGGCCCCGCCCAGGCGCCAGCCTCGCCCCCCGCCAGGCCTCGCCCCCCGCGGGCCTCCAGCCGCGGCCGCGGAGCTTCGGGGTCCGAGCCCGAGATCCAGGCGCAGGCCCCCAGCGCGCGGCGGCAGCGGCGGCCCGGGGCTCGCCTCCATCAGCGCTGCTGCCTTCTCCCCGGCTTCGGCCGCGTGCTCCGGCCCCCGGGATCCGGCCGCGGGGCTCCCGCCGCGTGCCCCCTCTCCGGCCGCGGGGCTTCGGGCTCCAGCCCCCAGCATAACTCCGCTGCAAGTCCGGGGAGTGACACTGGTATAAAAGTGGGGCGAGGGGAGACGAAGGCAACAGGAGATGCCCTTGGATGGAGAGATTAGCTCAGCATCGGCGACAGCCTCTGGAAGAATCTGTGGTCTCGATGGGTCTAGCTCACGTTGGTTTGTTTTTGAATATTTGCCTCACCGTAGCCCTACCTCTCTGCATGTGTTGCCTTGTCAATAAATTGCTGTTCTTTGATGGCATGAAATGTAAGGCAATGTAATACTCATGGGGGCTGTCTGCAGGTAAAATTGCCCTGGTTTAACTGAAGGGGTGAATTTAAACTGATTTAGTTAAACCAGTGCCAGGCCCAGTGGGGCTGTTCTGACTTCACTTCACGGCAAAAACGGTGTGTTTTGAGATCCAGATCACTACTGCGATATAAAGTTGAGTGGGGGGAAGGCACAGGTAGTTCTGACCTTAATGTAGCTAGTAGGGCTAAACCTCAGTTGGATATAGGGGTGACTTCAACTAACAGCACTGAGGGATAAACTACAGTGCTTTGTTTCGACTAGGATTTTACACTGACATAGCGATCTCGAATTCACCACATCTATGTAAAGCCACAACTTTTTTGCAGTGAAAACATCTGAGAGTGGCTTTTTCCAGTTTAGATTAAATTGCCTGGAAACAAGTTGAAATTCAACCAAAATAGGCTGCTCAAACAGAAATCCGATTGTCCACTGAGAGCAGCCCCTGGCTCTGCCCGCTAGGGCATGCTGCCCAGGGCAGGTGGAGTGTCCAGGGCTCCCCGCAGTGGCCTGGGTCCCTGGGCGGCTCTTACTACTGCCAACTCTGGCCTGGCCAGGGCCTCTGGAGGAAGAGGAGGAGCAGGGGGGCAGGGCTCCATGTCAAGTGAGGGGCCCAAATGTTCGTTGTTCCCAGGGTCCCAATAAATCTTAATTTACCTCTAGGCATGCGCAGACTGAGTCTAGTGACTTTCCTAGTTGGAGTGGCATGGTGCAGTGGGTTTGGTGACTGGGTTCACACGAGGCCTGGCTCTGGTATCGGAGCTAACTGATTATTTTACAGCTGATCTTAGGCTTGATTTATAATGGGTTCAGATGCAGTTAATAACACTGTAGATGGCACCCTCCAATCATTGTCCCTGCTGCAGTGCAAAAGTACTGGCTTTTGCACTTTTGCTGCCCTTTGTAATGCAGCCATTTCTGCACTTTGCACCCTAACTGATACCTGAGACTGCATTTCCATATTTAGTCTGCATCCTATCCTATGGTGAATACTGCACACTACGCTAGACTGTACTATATAAACTCACTGCATTTTGCTGAATCAGTCTTTCTCTCGCACTACCACATGCGCTCTGCAATCATAACAACTGTGTCTATCTAGGTCCTTACAACAGCAACCAACCCATCAACACAACATCTCAGTGCCTTGCAAGAGTCAGCCAAAATCTCAATAGGCCATTGGACCAATTTACCTGCTTACTTGCCCCATGATAATCGGTTTGCAGTTTGCACTCTGCATCTTCAAAGTCCTGTATGCAAATTAATTAATTGCACCTTCTAATTTATCATAACGCAAATAGTGATATACTGTCCTTGAAACAAGTGCTGGGCAATTTGGTCAAACAGCACCTTATTTGTTTTTTTAATTTATTATTATTATTATTATTTATTTTGCAGAAGAGTCCAGAGACCCCAGTCAAGATCAGGGCCCTGTTGTGCTACATGCTGTATAACTGCATACAAGGCATGGTCCCTGCCCCATAAAGCGTACAGTCTAAGAAGACAAAAATATGTCTTCATTTTATATAGCATAATTAATAGCATTAAGAGCCTAACTTCCTGTTGCATGTTCACCCCAGCAGTTAGGCATCAAAATGACAATGATACACATACGATTGTGGCATCACAACTGCATCCACAATTATTTGCATCTGCAAAAGTGAGGGCACAAAAGGGAGAATTGGGCTGAAAATCAGGTTCATAAATCTTCATTTTTAATGAGGCTTAAACAGGTAGCATTCCCACTCTGCTCCAAATAAAATCTGTACATACTGTATAAGGTCAAATTTAAATCCTAATTATAACAGCAGAACATAAATATCAACCTAAATTTTCCCTACAAGCCTGGATGCTCCTGAGGTTTTCCACATTGTTAACTGTTTCGTTTCTCATGTAAGAAAGAAGAGGGTGAATCACAGATGTGCATCATTTACTGTGAATGAACTCTCATTGTGGTGCCACAAGTCGGGGTGTTGTGTGTCGGTGCTTGGAAGTTAACACCATGTATTTTTGTCCCTCCATCAAGGAGCCAAACCCAAAGAGCACAGTAGACCTCATGAGCATATTCAAGACCCATCAAGTGGAAGTCAAACTCAAGGAGCCCAATGAAGCTCAGACAGCATACACAATCATATGCTAAACACTTGCCTAATCTACTGTGAGCAATGTCTCTCTCTGATGTCACGAATGAGTGGATCTTATTTTGTGGCAGAGCTTGGAAGAGAACCACCAGTTGTTCACCTGACATTTGACACCTACTCCTCTCTAAATTAGTGTGTGGTTAGAGTTAATTTCTGGATACAATGCAGAGCACTGTTTACTGCAGCTTTGAAACTATTTGGGGTCACCCGCACTAGAAATGTCAGAGATAAATTTCTCCTGCCTGAGTTCCTGCTGCTGAGGGAGTTGAGTTCAAAACAGACCACCTCAGAGGTCCGGTCTACAGACTTACGTCAACACAAGGCAGCTTACATCAACCTAACTCGGTAAGCATCTGCACTAAAATGTTGCTCCCACCAGTGTAACTCACCCACTACCCTCCACGAGAGGTGTACCACTTAGGTTGATGCAGTTAGGTCGACGCAATGTCATTGTAGACACTGTATTACTTATGTTGACTTCAGTGGCCTCCAGGAGGTGTCCCACAATGCCCCACCATGACCACTCTGGTCACCATTTTGAACTCTGCTGCCTGGCAGCCAGGTACACAGGTATACGCCCCTCCCCTCTAAAGTGAATTTTTGGAATATCATTTCCTGTTTCCTTGGTGTGGAGAGCTTACCTAACGACTGCCCACCTGAGCATGCTGGCTCCATGCTGCAGACATGCTCCTCCCTGCAGGATACAGTAGGTGGTGGATCTCCTGCAGCTGTGGGGGAAAAAGGCTGTGCTGGCACAGCTCTGATCCAACTGTAGAAATGTTGATATCACAGTAGATTGCTTGGGGCGTGTAGGAGAAAGAAGGGCTAAAAGAGGGACTTGCAGCTTTGCCGCATGAAAGTCAAGGAGCTGCGGAAGGTGTACCAGAAGGCCAGTGAGGCTAACAGTCACTTTGGTGCAGAGCTGCAGACCTGCCACTTTTACAAAGCGTTGCACACCATCCTCAGTGGAGACCCCGCCACCACCATGTGGACACTTCAGAGGAGTCAGAATCACTGGTCTCTGCAGTGAACAGTGAGGAGGAAGTATTGGACAGGGAAGAGGAGGAGGAGGAGTATGGGGGACAGGCGACTGGGGGATCCAGTGGCGCAGTGAGCCAGGACCTGTTTTTGACTCCAGAGTAATTGAGCCAGTGCTTACAATTCAGCATGGGCAAGCCTGATGCAGGGGGAAGGAACCTCTGGTAAGTATGCCGTTTGCTTTGATATTGCAGGGACACATCTGTTCATTTACTCTTTATTAATCATTCTAGAAGAAGTAGTGAAATAACCAAGAGAGGTAGAATTGCTATCTGTTTCTCACTCCCCGGTACAATTAGGCAGAGCGTGCCCTGCCAAACAATGTATTTATGTGCACCAGGATGTCCTGTTAATCCTCCACAGCGATCTTAGGAAACTTTCCTGAGGGTAGTCTGAAATCCTCTTCTGAAGGTTTCTGGGGAGGGCTGCCTTATTTTTCCACCACGGTAGGACATTTACCCATGCTACTCAGCAATTACTTCAGCAGGCACCATTGCAGCACGCAGCTAGCAACATATGGCCCCAGTCTGCAGCAGGAAGCATGCAGGAGATGTTCCCATTCAGCCTCCGTTACCCTCATGAGTGAGATATCAGCTAAAATCACTACCACCTGTGGGAAAGGGTGCCAGTATTCAGTTTAATTGCCCTCTCCGCATATACTCATATCCGTGAGCTATCCCATCTCCAAATGTCCCAACTTGCACCCTCTCCGTGTGTTGTACTCATCATGGCTAGGACTGCCGCCATGCTCTATAAATCTGAAGGAGAAGTGAGAATGTAGTGCTTGCAACTTGTGTGGATCTAGGGGAGTGAGTTCAGTATACTAAGTTTCCATTTATCTTGTGAATACCCTCACAATAATACCTCTGTGTGTTGTATCTTTTGCACCTGGAAATGTGGCTTTGAGAGTCTCCATCCACACCTGCAGAACGGTTCAGCCAGATAAGGAGAACAAAGTGAATGTGGGATGAATGTTCAAGAGATCCTGCAAGCCTCTCGTGCTTTGCATACCAAATGTGACGGGTTGGATCACAGAAACTGCCTTGGGGCTGCCAACTGATGTGCCAAGACTACTTCTGCCCCTGCTTTCCCTGCCCTAACAGCTTGGGACTTCAGTGCCCTACCTGGTTTCAGCCAGACCCGCTAGCCTGCTGGAAACCCAGATCCAGGTCTGAACCACGTCCCCTAACAGCTGTAGGCATAAACTGAAAGCAGCTTAAGAAGTGTTCCTGTCTTTAACACTTGGATGCCCAACTCCCAATGGGGTCCAAACCCCAAATAAATCTGTTTTACCCTGTATAAAGCATATACAGGGTAAACTCATAAATTGTTCGCCCTCTATAACACTGATAGAGAGGTATACACAGCTGTTTGCCCCCTCCCCGGTATTAATACGTACTCTGGGTTAATTAATAAGTAAAAAGTGATCTTATTAAATACAGAAAGTAGGATTTAAGTGGTTCCAAGTAATAGCAGACAGAACAAAGTGAATTACCAAGCAAAATAGAATACGCAAGTCTATATCTAATACAGTAAGAAAACTGAATACAGATAAAAACCTCACCCTCAGAGGAATTCCAGTAAGCTTCCTTTTACAGAATAGTCTCCTTCTAGTCTGGGTCCAACAATCACTCATACGCCCTGTAGTTACTGTCCTTTGTTCCAGTTTCTTTCAGGTATCCTTGGGGGTAGAGTGGCTATCTCTTTAGCCAGCTGAAGACAAAATGGAGGGGTCTGCCAGGGGTTTAAATAGATTTTCTCTTGTGGGTGGAGATCCACTCCTCTCTCCTATGCAAAGTCCAGCTCCAAGACAGAGTTTTGGAATCACATGGGCAAGTCACATGTCCATGCATGACTCAGTTTTTACAGGCAGCAGCCTTTGTCCACATGCTACTTTGAACATCCTCATGTAGAGTTCTTTTGTGGATTGGAGCCTTCCAAGATCCATTGTGCGTTAAGTGCTTCTTGATCGGGCACTTAACTTGCAAATTCCTTTCTAAAGAAGCTGACCAAATGCCTTACTAAGATTATTTAAAATCAAACAAGTATACAGCCAATATTCATAACTTCGAATACAAAAATGATACACGCATACAAATAGGATTAATAGATTCAGTAGATCTTAACCTTTACAGAGATATGTTACATGGCATATGTAGCGTAAAACATATTCAAGTTATGTCATATATACATTCATAAGCATATTTCCATAAAGCCTTATGGGCTTCACCGTCACACCGAACGCAGGGCTTGGAGGATCACCCTCACAGACAGAATGGACAGGGATAGAGTGGAGAGGAGAAAAGCTCAGGAAAAGGAGAGACACATGCAGAAGTAGGAGATGCTAGCACATCTCAAGTAGCAAACAGACATGCTGGAGACTCTCGTTGACCTTCAGGTTCAACATATCTGTGCTCACTTCCCTCTGCAGCACATAGAAAACTGCATTCTAGGACCTCTCTACACACCAACCCCCACCGCCATTCCACATGGCATTAGGGGCCACTACACTACCCCTAACAAACCACTCCAGAGGAGAGTATAGACAATCACAGCCACACATGCATTGACCTGTGAGAGAGACAGTAGGCATATGTGTTTGTGAAATGAAAATGACTGCTCTTTCCCTTCAAAGTTTGTTTCTCTGTATTTATAAAGTTTCATTCGGTTATAAATATGTCTATCTGCATGAGTTTGGAAGTCTATTTATGGAAACAATTCATCTTTATTAGTTCACAACATATGCTGGCTGGGGCTGACATCATTCACAGATAACAGCAATAGATGCATTTGCAATGTTCTATTACTACACACACCGCACTCAAAAAACAATTTGCGGTGCAAAAAACCCAGCGTACCAAAAAACCAATGCCAGGCAGAGCACACCACCGCAACACACATTACTGTGCATCACTATTAAAATGGTCTTTCAAAGCCTCATTGAACTCTTCTTATAACTCTGGTATCTGGCAGCTCAAAATCAGCAGACAGCTGTTTCACTTCTGCCCTGCACCCTGGCCAGAACTTTTCCCCCTTTGCTTCACAGATATTATGAAGCACACAGCAGGCAGCTATAACCATTGGGATATTTTTTTCACTGAGGACTAATCTCATGAATAAACAGTGCCAGCTGCCTTTCAAACCGCCAAAGGCACATTCAACTGTCATTCTGCACTTGCTGAGCCTGTAGTTGAAGCTCTCTTTGCTGCTGTCAGGATAGCCGAAGTATGGCTTCATGAGCCATGGAAGTAAGGGGTAGGCTGTATCTCACAGGATGACTATTGGCATTTCAATATCCTCAATGATAATCCTCTGATCTGGAAAGAAAGTCCCTGCTTGCAGCTTTCTGAACAGGCCGCCAGTGGTCTTAAAGATGCATGTGTCATGCAACTTCCCTGACCATCCCGCAATGATGTAGGTAAAATGTCCCCAGTGATCCACCCGTGCTTGCAATACCATAGGAAAGTGGCCTTTTCTGTTGATGTACTCTGGGAAAGGTGGCCTGGTGCCAAAATAGGGATATGCGTGTGTGAGACGCTCTGTACCTCGGGGGAACACCCTGCACCCCCATGTTCATCCTTATAATATGATTGTGTGGTATCCAATGCAAAGTTTGTCATGTTGGATGTCTTGAGAAGGGTCATGATGCACTGAGCATTGTTGTTATAGTAAATGTTATAGGTTGTAATTTCATGTATACAGTTATGAGGGTGAAAATGTGTCCTCATGGCTTAAAACAAGCCCAGGCAAAACTCTCCAGGAGCAGAAGGGCAGTTAACACCTCATCAGGGCATGTATGGGACAAACCCAGCCTAGTCTCACAGGAACAAAGGACACTGGCCTAGGCAGCAACAAAGGATCTATATTGGACTTTTGAGTGAGTAGCCCCCCCCTTCCCTTGGTCAGTTTGGGACTACAATGAAGTAATGCTCACCTGACTCTGAAGTGGGGGAGCAAAGCCAAGAGGGAAGAAAGAACATGATAAAAGGGAGAGACATTTGCCACGCTCTCTCTCTTCCACTTCCATCTACAGACACCACCACCAAGCGACTGAAGCGCTGATCAAAGGGGAGAGCCTGGCTGAAGGGCAACCAGCCACCCTGTGGTGAGAAGCATCTAAATGTGTAAGGGCATTGAAAGTGTTAAGATCAGTTTAGAATGCGTTTTGCTTTTATTTCTTTTGACCAAATCTGACTTCTTGTGCTTTTACTTATAATCACTTAAAATCTATCTTTTGTAGTTAATAAATGTGTTTGTTTATTCTACCTGAAGCAGTGCGTTTGGTTTGAAGCGTGTCAGAGACTCCCCTTGGGATAACAAGCCTGGTACATATCAATTTCTTTGTTAAATTGACGAACTCATATAAGCTTGCAGCGTCCAGCAGGCATAACTGGACACTGCAAGACAGAGGTTCCTAGGGTTATGTCTGGGACCGGAGATATTGGCTAGTGTCATTCGGTTGCACAATCCAAGCAGCAACTGGCCAAAAGTGCTCACTCACATAGCTGGGAGCAGCTTACATGCTAGAGGCTGTGCGTGAACAGCCCAGGAGTGGTGATTCTCACAGCAGAGCAGGGTAAGGCTGGCTCCCAGAGTCGAGGATTAGAGTAACCTAGCAGATCACTGGTCCAGATAACACCAGGGGAAAGTCAGTGGACATCTGTTGCCCCGCCGCAGTTCACGAGCCCCATTGCTGCAAAACCATCCACTATGTCCTGCACATTGCCCAGAGTCACAGTCCTTCGTAGCAGCTGCACAAACACCTTGCACGCTTGCATCACAGCAACCCCCAGGGTAGATTTCCCAACTCCAAATTGATTCCGAATTTATCGCTTTCACACAGCAATCACCACTCACTCGCCACTGTCAGTGCAGCTCTCATTTTGGTGTCACTGAGCTGGAGGGTAGGGGTGAGCTCCACACACACATCCAGGAATGTGGCCTTGTGCATCCGAAACTTTTGCAGCCACTGCTCATCATTCCATATCTGCATAGTGATGTGATCCCACCAGTCAGTGCTTCTTTCTTGGGCCCAAAGCCGGCACTTCACTGTCTGCAGCTGCTCCGTGAATGATAACAACAACCATGAATTGTTTCTGTCTATGCCACACATCAAGGTAGCCGCCAAAGAATTGTCATGTTCCCTGCGGCCCCTCTGGTGGCTCTGCAGATACTGCAGGATTAGGCACCCATGCTCACAATGCTCATCACAATAATGCAGAGGTGTGCAGGAGCCAAGCTTCTCACACAGATGGCGGACCTTTGGGTTTGCAAGGCTTTTGAAAAGAGGTGCAAAACATTATAGGATGCAGATAAAATTATGGGATGGAGAAAACTGCATCATGGGACATTGAAATCAGTGACTCCTGTGCAACTCATTTCCCCCCATAAGGCATTACAAACCCTTCCCAAAACAGTCTGTGCCATGGGCAGCCGGTGACCTGGCCACCGGGGAGGGTAATCCCCGGCCCCTCCCCTTGTGCCTGAGGCCCCACCTCTCCCTTTCTGCCCCCTCTCCCTCCCCTTCTACCTCCCCCTCCTCCGCAGGAGCCCAAAGCACCCCCACCGCAGCCCCCCAGCCCTGCACCGGATGGCCGGGGGCGAGGGGGGGCAAGGCCCCAGCCCCAGTGCACCACAGCCTCAGCACCCACAGCTCCTGGGCAGCGCAGCCATTTTGCCCCCAGCCCCAGGTGGCTGGGCAGAGTGGCTGCCGCGCCCCCAACCCCGGGGCTCCAGGTGGCCCAGCAGCCGCACCCCCAGCCCCGGGGCTCCAGGCAGCCCACCCTGGAGTGCTGGGCAGGCGGTGCGGCCCAGCACTAGCCACCGGGCAGCCCTGAGTCCCTGCTAGATTGTGGCAAGTCGTACAGTGGGATAGCTACCCACGGTGCACTGCTCTCTGCATCGATGCAAGCACTCATAGTGAAGACATGCACCGCCGACACACAATGAGTAATGTGGACATGCAAAAGCGATTTTATTACTGCGGTGGCTATGCGTAGATGTAACTTAAGTCAGCTTAATTTTGTAATGTAGACTTACCCTGAGTCACCGCTGCTGGTAAACTGATATTATCTTTTTGAAGGAAGGTTATCACAAAAGGTAACCTTATTTAATCAGAGTTGGAATCTGCATAGTCCTACTATAGAGCTGTGGCAGTGAGCTATAGGCAGTTGCTGGCACGGTCTCTGCAGTGGATTCAGTGCTGCATCACAATGTACTCTTTCTGCTCTATGAAAGAGGGACCAGCAGACCAGTCAGAGATAATTTAATGTCAGCTTCTAATTTTCAGCACTCTGTTTATGTCTGCCACCCCTAAGTTTAGGAGCTGAAACTGAATTGTCTTTATTTTCAATGAGAGTCTGGTTGTCAGGGCACCAATTAAACAATACATTAATCATGCTCCATTTGTTCAGCAAAATTATTGCAGTTGTTTTCACTCTGTCCCTCCAGAACATTAACTGAGTTCTATGAAGGCTAAGGACATTCACTAGCTTCACTATTAGCCACACAATGTGCCGTTGGGATCACACTCGGCTGCCAATGGAAGATCAAAGTGATTACTTTTTCTCAGATGTTGGCTACGGAGAACTTTTGTATCCGTTTCCCCTCAGGCATTAGATTTCAGTTGAATCTACAAAAGTTGCCGTCTTGCTCAGAACATGTTTGGGCAACTTTGGGTTTCTTCTTAAATTGGATTTAATTGGCTACACTCCACAGCTGGTAACCCTGTCAGCCGCCAGGGCTAAATGTTACATTTCAGCAGCAGACTGCATGCAAGGGTGTTCCAATAACTAGTATTTTGTCTGATAGCACCAATAAAATTAAGTGTCTGTCAGCATTTCAGCTGCCAACCTCATTTTATATGAATTCAGAACTTTGCTGTAAAAATGTGTTTGCAACATGAAACTTAGGACACAGCGTCTTGACCTAGGAGCACATTTTGTTCTGAAACGTTTTAAACAGATTTTGCATCGTGCGCTAGAAAACGGTGCTGCTTTGTCTTCTATTTTCAGTTCATTTCTTCTCTTTTCCCCCGTTCCTTTGTTCTTTTCCCCTTTCTTTTACTATGCAGTATTATTTTTTTTATTTCAGCTCAGTTTTTGTTTCCCCTTCCTCTGTCTACGCAAGATAAGGTTGTACCCGTTTTCCAGCCCCATTGCAGCTTTGCAACGATGGTAGTGTTAATGAAGAAAGGCTGCAGGTGTTTTCAGCACAGTGTCCTGAAATCCAGGTCTACACACAGTTCTAAGAATGCTTCAGCCTGGTCTATTTTAGTGTTTACACCCTTCTTTTTATGTGGCACTCTTCACCATAGTATCTGAGCACCTCGCAGTCATTAATAGATTTTACCCTCACAATACCCCTGTGAGATAGGGAGGTATAATCCCCCTTTTACAGATAGGGGATTGAGGAACAGGCTGAATTAAGTGATTTGCCTAAAGTCACAGGAAGTCTGTGGCTGAGCCAGAAATTGAACCCAGGTCTTCTGAGTCCTAGTGCAATGTCTGTTCCCCTAGTACATACATTCTTCCTTCACCTCAATGCTCCTATCACCAGTAGATGGCAAAATCCAGTGGTGACTCTGTGGGAGCTCAGAGAAGAAAAAGCTTGTGCTGGTAAACTTCTCCCTGGGAGGGTTGATCCAATGCCATGTCTCAATCAATTTACTCATCAGTAAAATAGTGATAATACTGGTTGATAGTTCAAGAAGGGTTTTGTTACTTATGCTACACTACAAATAAAAGGTGTCGTCTTAACTTGGGTTAGCTAAATCCATATTAGTAGGGTGACCAGATAGCAACTGTGAAAAAACAGGACAGGGGGTGGGGGATTAGAGGTGCCTATGTAAGAAAAAGTCCCAAAAAATGGGACTGTCCCTATAAAAACAGGACATCTGGTCACCCTACATATTCGCTAACCCAGGAATGGTGGCAAAGACATATCAACTTAGCTTATAACTTAGGTTAGTAGCTTGAGTTCAACCCAAGGCTGCCCTGTAGGTCTCAATGAGTTAAAAGCTATTTTAACCTGAGTAAATTAAACCAGGTTACATAATCTAAGTTAAGAACACACCTTTTTTTGTTTTTGCGGTGTAGACATATTCCTATTTGTAATGTACTCTGAGTTCCTCTGATAGAAAGGTCTATAGCAATGCAACATATCATTACATTTTTAGGTAAAGAATGGAATTATTGTGTAAACATCTTTTTGGCTTACCCCCTCCCCTTTTTTTGTTTCCATTTGATAACAAAACAATACCCCTAAGCCAAAATCAGCATCATCCAAAAATGATTAAGGGATAAATCCTGCCCCCTTCTCTGCAATGCAGGGGGCCCTTGTCTGCTGCAGAACAGATGTGGTTCCATTGCACAGGGAGAGAACACATGAGTCTTTTACACTATAAATTCTCTGACTCAGGGATTGTCTCTATAACTGTTTGTACAGCACCAAGCATAAGCAGTGCTATCGTATAAATGTTTATTAATAATAATAACACCCTATTGTCCCCTAATCTAAGGTTCTCACAGGTGATTTGGGAGTTATTCTAGCCCTAAGGCTGGAGTAGAAGCCAGAGAGAGCAGATAGGGTAGGAAGAGAACCTTTCTGCCCATTAATCCTACAAGCTGCCTTAGTGTGTGCCATCAGTAAAGGGTTCTAAAATAATTTTGTTTTAAATATCCTTACCGATGTTACAAATGGATCTTGGGATTACTGCAATTTAATAATTTAGGCAAATATTCTCCATTCCTAAACTAAAGGCACTGACATCCCAGTGAGGGCAGCGTTGTGAGAGGAGTGAGAAGCAGAACTTAAAGGAGCATTTCCTGGTTTCTAGAAGCTTGTGGGTGGAGTTTCTTATAAAGCCAACGTTCATTTCAGGGATCTGTAAGGAGACCTTTATGGAGCATTTTGTGGTTTTCTAACATTTGAGCTGGGTGTTTTGAAATCCCACTTTCCAGAAAAATATGGGGAGGAAAAAAATCCTGTTCTACCACAGGTTTCAGAGTAGCAGCCGTGTTAGTCTGTATTCGCAAAAAGAAAAGGAGTACTTGTGGCACCTTAGAGACTAACAAATTTATTTGAGCATAAGCTTTTGTGAGCTACAGCTCACTTCATCAAATGCATCCAATGAAGTGAGCTGTAGCTCACAAAAGCTTATGCTCAAATAAATTTGTTAGTCTCTAAGGTGCCACAAGTACTCCTTTTCTTTTTGTTCTACCACAGTAACTTTAAGTCCACCCTAATTATTTTTTTAAAGAAAATGTATATGGTACATTTAATTCCAAAGATTCCTAAAATTGTTCATTTCAGCTTTGAATTACAGGAGCTGAAGAGAACCGCTGACTTCATAGGTATATAAAAAAGCAAAGGAACTATCTGTTTTCCTACTGTAACATTTAAGAAATGGATTGTTTTTCCAGCAGAGAAGAAGCAATTGCTTCTTCTGCCAGCTTCTCTGTTATGGTAAACATAGGTATTTTCCCTTAGGTAGTCAGCCAAGGTAGGTTTTTCAATTTATGTCTTCTTATAATTAATAAGTGCCATTTTGTGTAGTTCCTTGCATCCCAAAAGTCTTTGTGGACCATATAAGAATCCTTTTACCTGCTACTGAAATGCAATGCAGACACGTTTAGGACTGAATGCCAAGGCCATTTTATCGATCTATCTGCTAACCTAGGATCCTATCTCTGATCTTACACCAGTGTAAATTCACTGGATGAAATTCTAGCCCCCCTGAAATCTGTGGCACACTGTCATTGACTGCAATAGGGCCAGGATTTCACCCATTAACTTCAATTGATTTACACTTAATTGGCATCAATGTGTGAATCAGGCCTAGAGACCTGTGAGTGCATGGGGAGTGGATATAATTCTCTTTTGGGGTGAGGATAAGCTACTTTTATTATTTATTACTTAGGCGCTGATCCTGCAAGGACCTCTGCATGGGTGCCTGTGTAGCACCACATCCAAGTAAATGAGGGTTTGCTCATGCAGAGCTTCTTGCAAGACTGGGGCTTTATACAACACAATACATGTATCACTTGCCCAAAAAATACAAGTTAAAATGGGGGAAAAGGAAATAATGATGTAACACAGAGGAGTCCTGGGAAGAGACTGATCTTTGTTTTTTAACCCCAGGCACCTGACATGGGCTAGGACTACAAAAAGGTTATATATGCCAATAGCCACTGACCAGTTACAACTGGTACTTTGAAATACTACTTCTTTTTTTTTTTTAAAGCCTTATGCAAAATTACTGTAAGTATGTATACCTATGTATGAACAATGTTATCAATGCTTGCTATTTGGTGCTTTTCCTAAAGCCCCCATTGCTTGAATAAAAATAATTGCATGAGAATCTCAGCTTTCTTTCTTTTTTTTTTCCAAGTAAGTTTCTAGCCCTTATGGCTGCAGAGAAAATCTTGATAATGTGAAGTGAGTGTACCCTAAAGGCTCAGAAATCAGAAGGCAAATAAAAAGACTCCTGAATGGTTTAAAAGGCATGAGATTTTCTTTAAAAAATCATACAATCTTGTGATTTTTTTTTTGAGCCCTGACTTATGTTTTTTAATGCTTGAAGTTGGCAATATTGTATACACACAGGTTTAACTTTCCATATGGGAGTAGTTCCAGAAAACCCAGTGTGACACTGGCAGACGAGGTGTCAGCTCATGCCAAAGCCCCAGGTCAATTCCCTTGTGTATCAGTATAGATCAAACTAATTGTTAAGTGTATATGAATGTATTTGGTTTTTAAATGTCTTGAAAACTAAGGGGATGTTACTTGCATTGTTTTCACTATCTGTATCCTGTTATAATGTAATAGCAAACATTTACATTGTGTATACCCCTGTAACTAAATAACCCATTAAATGAGCCATCAAATGAGAAAAAAGCCTTGTGAAATGCAAATGAAGAACTTTAACAGAAAAATGCTAATTTCAAAGCAAGTGGTCACTGTGAATGATGATTGGCAGTCAAAGACTCAAAATAGGCAGTCAACATTCCTCACTCTCCACCATCAAAGGAAAAGCCCATGTGGGTAGTGACACTGTCAGCTTGTTTTCTGTGAGAAGGAGCTATAAGAATGGATTCAAGGAAAGATCCCACATCTCTGGATTGTTTGGATTCTAACAGGCAGAATGACTGAACGAGGAGACACATCCCCAGAGTTATTCTGGGTAGCCCTGAGAGACTTTTGGGAAACTGGCAGTTTATTACATTGCTGCTACCATTTGGAATTACAAACTGTGACTCACCTGTGCCTATATTTTACCTGCTTTAACTTTGCAATAATGCTCACTTCCTTTTCTTAGCTAATAAATCTTTAGTTTACTATAGAATTGGCTGCCAGTGTTGTCTTTGGTGTAAGAGCTAGAGTACAGTTGGTCTGGGGTAAGTTACTGGTTCCTTGGGACTGGAAGCAACCTAAATGTTATGTGATCTTTGGTGTAAGTGACCATTTATCACTAAGTCCAGTTTGTCTGGATGGCAGGATAGACTGGAGCAGGGGTCGGCAACCTTTGAGAAGTGGCGTGCCAAGTCTTCATTAATTTAAGGTTTTGCATGCCAGTAATAAATTTTACATTTACAGGGGCCCCCGATGGAACCCCAGATTGGCAGCGGGCTGAGCGGGGCCGGCGGCCAGGACCCCGGCTGGCAGGGGTCCAGGCGGCTGGAACTCCAGACCAGCAGTGAGGTGAGCGGGGCCAGCAGCTGGTATCCCAGGTCGGCAGCAGACTGAGCGGGGCCGATGGCCAGGACCCCAGCTGGCAAGCGGCCGGCAGCCGGAACCCCAGACCATCAGTGGGCTGAGCCGGGTGGCGGACAGAACCCCAGACCGGCAGCAGCTCACCTGCTGCTGGTCTGGGGTTCCGGCAGCTCCTGCCAGCTGGTGTCCCAGCCACCAGCCCCGCTCAGTCCTCTGTCGGCCTGGGGTTCTGTTCACTCAGGCCAGCAGCAGGCTGAGTGGGGCCGGCAGCTGAGACCCCGGCTGGCAAGGGGCCAGCAGCCGGAACTCCAGACCATCAGCAGGCTGAGCGGGGCCGGCGGACAGAACCCCAGACCGGTGGTGGGCTGGGGTTCCCTCTGCTGGCTCCTGCCAGCCGGCAGCCGGGACCCAGGCTGGCAGCAGCGTGCCAGTAAAAATCGGCTCACGTGCTGCCTTTGGCATGCGTGCCACAGGTTGCCGACCCCTGGACTGGAGCATCTAAGGAGACTGTCTGTGATGCCATGGTAAGAATGGTATGGTGATCCAGTTCACATTTGGTACTGGCTTGGTAAAATCTAATTATAGAACATACCACCAGTTTGGGGTGTCTTTCCTGTTTTCTGACAGTCTTCCTTGAGCTGAGCCACTCCAAACAGCCTGACACCAGCAGGACTATTTACATTTCTAAAATTATTCACAAGACAGTGCAGGTTTGGGGGCATAGTATACATGTGTCTCTATATACATATACAGAGGAACCATCAACATGTGAACATACTAACTAGCCTTAAGTATCTGCATGATATTATATTTTGAAGCTTTGTCCATCTCTCCCTCTATTTCTACCCAATTGTTGCTACCACTAGTTGAGTCTTTGTCTGTATTTTAGGTCCTGATACTGCAAACATTTACACACATGCTTTAGTTTACCCAGTGGAACTACGTATGTGCATAAAATCAAGCAAGTGTGCCAGCATTTGAGCCCTTGACTAGAAACCCTCTGAGTCCCTGGGTCCACATCCCTTTTTATTTTCTGAAATCTGTCTGTATGGTGTTAGCTCAATTTTGAGCACTGAGTGTATACATAATACAAAAATAATAATCATAACATGAAGAAAAGACAAGACAGGGAGGTTGAGGACTGAAGGCAAGATGATCATACAGGCACTTGGGAAGCTAATGGAGGTGACTTGAAGGGTAAGTTTAATGTTTTAGTTATAGAATATATGTATTTTTTTTTAAATTCCGGGTACAAGTTGCAACCCTAAGAAGGTGAGTATTCCTTGAAATCAGCGTGATCACTCTTTAATTAAGATTTGCAGGTTTGGAATCTTAGTAAGCTTGATTATAAATAATTAAAAATTGGTGGTTAGGGCACCAATCTAGGACTTGGGAGACCTGGGTTAAAGTCCCTGCTTTACTATCTGGGCAACTCACTTAGCCTTTCTCTGCCTCAGTTCCTTATCTATGAAATGGGGATAACAATATCTCTCCATCTCACAGAGGTGTTGTGAGGATTAATTAATTAAAAATTGTGAAGTGCTTTGAGATCTACTGATCTATATAAGAGCCAGGTATTATTATTCTAACTAATTTCAGAATGGCTATTAAACCTCATGCTTCAGAGCCCAAGCCAATCTCTAATCATAAGACACAAGGGTGAGACGTAATGTATGGGACAGGTTTTCCCACATCTGCCTACTGCAGGGTTTTTACACCTTCCTCTGAAGCACCTAGCACAGGCCACTATTGGAAATAGGGTATTGGACTAGACTTTAGGTCTGATGTAGTCTGGCAATTCCTATGTTCCTAATACATTTTGTATACTTTTTAGGCCCCGATTCCGCAAATTATTTTGTATCTGCCCAACACTGAAGTCAATGGGCTTACTTATAGTTAGGTGTACGCTTATGTAGTTTGCTGAAGAGGGCCCTTAGTTTTCACGAGTGCACATTGGGACTGTGAGAGCACATAAACTAATAATGCAGTAAAGGCGTCCGAGATACTAAACAGCAATAACAAATAATGCAGCAAAGGAGTACGAAGAAGGCTTGGTCTACCCGGCCAACTTATGTCAGTGTAACTGCGTCACTCAGATTTTCCACACCCCTGCACAACCGAGTTACACTGACCTAACTCCCAGGGCAGCCAGCCCTGTGTTGACAGGAGAGCTCCTCCCACACCTACTGCCTCTCCAGGGGGTGGCTAAACTACACTGACGGGAGAAGCAATCCTGTGGCGCCCTGTGAATGTAGACGAGCCCCGAGTGGGAGCTGTGGTCCCTCCTCCATGAGGCCCTGGAGCAGGTGCCAGTGGGAGGCATCCCTCAGTCGGACTCCTGCCGCCGTTCATCATCCTCATCATTGCTAGCGTCAGGCCTTGTGAGTAAGAGACGGGGAAGCGCCGTGCAAAAAAGGTGGGGCAGGGACACAGGAGAAGCCTTTCCGCGCCGTCAACAAGCACCTCCCCGCCAGCCCGAGGCACACAGGCCGGGCCCGCTGCGGGCAGAGCGCCAGCCCCGCCTCCCGCCCACCCGAGGCGGGCAGGCCGTCCGCGGCCGCCATCTTTGTTGATGTGTCAGCGCCCAGCTGCGGCCGGGAGCTGCCGCAGGAGGAGGAACAACGCGGGGGACCGCGTCGCGGCCATGGAGGCGCTGCCGCCGCTCTGGCTCCCACCCTCCGAACAAGCGGGTAAGAGGCCGCTGGCTGGGGACGGGGAGGCTGTGAAGTCCAAACCGGGAGGCTGTGGCCGGGGTCAGTGGGACTGCGGCAGGGAGGGTGGAAGTGGGGGTTGGCTCGGTGCATTTCAGCCCCCCTGTGCCCCTGCCCAGCTCTCTCCGTCGGTGCCGGCCCTGGCTGATCGCTACACTCGCGTTAGAATTGCTTCGCTAGTTCGCCTCCCTAGTTTGCTGCTGAAGAGTTTTAACCCCGATGCTTAGGACGCTATCCCAACCCCCCCGCTCTCAGGAAGAGTTCGCTGGGGAAGCCTGGTGTGGACAAGGGAGCTAGGATCATACTGATGGTTTATGGTTGTCCCGCTTCTCTTGTCTAAGGATCTCGCAGCACTTTATGGCCAGGCTGGTTATTGAAGTTCTCCCTCTGCCCGGGAGTTAGGGAAACCTTACTGTAGCCACTGATCCAGGGGCGCACACAAACAGAGGCCAC